>NW_022589716.1:14807784-16038989 GCF_004348235.1 Phoca vitulina
TGCATTGGGCGCCTGGGTGGCTCAGTTGGTTAAGCGACTGCCTTCGGCTCAGGTCATGATCCTGGAGTCCCAGGATCGAGTCCCACATCGGGCTTCCTGCTCAGCAGGGAGTCTGCTTCTCCCTCTGACCCTCCTCCCTCTCATATGCTCTCTCTCTCTCATTCTCGCTCTCTCAAATAAATAAATAAAATCTTTAAAAAAAAATAAAAAAGAAAAGAAAAGAAAAGAAAAACTACATAAAACTACAGTTGCAGAATGCAAAAAAGTTTCACTTTATTACAGCTTAAGAGCATAAAGGCATATTCACAGATTCTCCTGCTCTCCAGGAAAAAGAATTTCCTATCAGTAGACAAATGTCATGGATAATTTCCAAGGCCTCACTACTATTGTCATTAGCAAAACAGTATCAGGAATTGGCCAGATGAACTCTTCCTAATACAGAAAGAGCAAATTATGATGCTCTTTCAAACTAAGACCTATGACTGTTGTATCTTAGTTTTCTTTTTTTTTTTTAAATATTTTATTTATTTATTTGACAGAGAGAGAGAGAGATAGCGAGAGCAGGAACACAAGCAGGAGGAGTGGGAGAGGGAGAAGCAGGCCTCGTGCAGAGCAGAGAGCCCGATGCGGGGCTCGATCCCAGGATGCTGGGATCATGCCCTGAGCCGAAGGCAGACGCTTAACGACTGAGCCACCCAGGCGCCCCTGTATCTTAGTTTTCAATAGTCATAGCCATATACTTAGAAATTGTGACTTGGGGTGCCTGGGTGGCTCTGTCAGTTAAACATCCAACTCTTGATTTCAGCTCAGGTCCTGATCTCAGGGTCCTGGGATTGAGCCCCGCATCAGGCTCTGCGCTCAGCATGGAGTCTGCTCGTCCTTCTCCCTCTGCTTCTCCCCTACTGCATGCTCCGCAGTATTTATTTATTAAATAAATAAATAAATAAATAAATAAATAAAATCTAAAAAAAGAAATTGTGACTTTATAGTTGGATCACTTCGGATATGGATTATACCAATCTTTTTTTATCTATTTTTCTTGAAAACTACTTTTTACTTTTCCATCCAATATCAAGTAGTAGTCAAGGCACATTCTAGTTACAAAAGGTAAAGGCGTGTCCCTGTTAGTTGGGATTAAATCAGAACCAATATTTTTTAAAATGGTGGTTAGAAAATTTATTAAAAGTTTATTTATTTAAGTAATCTCTACACCCAACATGGGGCTTGAACTAATAACCCCAAGATCAGGAGTTGTGTGCTCTTCTGACTGAGCCAGTCAGGTGTCCCTAATTTTTTTTGAAGAAAATAAAATGATTGTACATTTAGAGTGGAAACAGTAATGACTAAGATGTTGCTAAAGTGTATTTACTGACTCTTATCGGTTTAAAAAAGATACTGCAGGCTTTTATCAGTTGTAACAATACTACAATCATCTGTTTATCCTTTCCCTTATTACAAAATGTGACAATTAAGCAGATTCTTCTGGCTTTTGATAGTTTCAAACAACATCTATAATTTACCGCCAGGAATCTAGCACAGAGATAGCAGAAAGGCAAAATTCAATACTAGTTAAAAATCTAGGGACAGGTGTCTATAATCTAAAAAAACAAAAATAAAATATAAGTTGTAGTATGTTTAAAGAAAAAATATCAAAGACTTTAAAAACTATTCATCCTTACAGTTTCTATTTTTCTAGCCACAATATAAAAATATTTTCCCTTAGTGTATATGAAATTTACCTTCTGGAAGTAGCCTCTTTTTAGACTTTTATCTCGAACTTGTCGGAAATACACATATCCGTAAAAATAAGCAGGATCCTTCTATGAAAGAAGTGACAAATAAAAAAAAACATATTGCCATCCTTTATTATTATCATCATGCTCCTTTATAAACCTGAACTGAAATATGAGGTATACACAAAGAGCTAGTTATGCTTTTCCACCAACACAAATAATCATGACACTAACTGGCAGATATAAACCTGCTAGCTTGCCCAAAGGGGAAATAATTATAACTAAAGTACTGAAGTCAGATTTTTCCCACTATAATTTACTCAGCTTATGTTCTTTATTCATATTTGTACTAGTTAATGGAAGTCAGGAAACAATAAAATTCTGTTTCCCCCAATGCTGTATATATATATTTTTTAACTGTGCCTACAAGCATGAGTTAGGGGTCAGTCTTAATAAAATGAGGTATCCTAATATAATATTTCAAGAGAGAGAGAAAAAGGAGTTAAGTGCCTATCTGAATCTTACAAAGCCAGTTCTATTTTTACCTAATAAAAATGAAACACTGAAATGTTTATCAAAATATAATTTGAAAGTGACTACATTCCAAAAAACATAAGTTTTTGTATCCTAATGAAATAAACTTTGACCCAGTTCCTAATTGGATTGTTACTCTTTGCTCAAATATTTATTGACCACCTACTTTGAACAAGGCATTGTGTTAGAGAAGTTAAAAGATGCTTCAGATACAGTTCCTGAAGGAGCTCATAATCTAAAGAGGGATAAAAACAAAGCTCAAGGCGGGTATATAGAAAGCACAAAGTGTTACAAGGAGGCCAAGAGGGAAAGGATTACCTCTGTCTATGGGGATCAGTAAAGATTTCATGGAGGCAGCTGTTTTTAAATTGGGCATCGAAGGATGGATATGATTTAAACAAAGACAAAGACATTCCAGGTTTAGAGAGCCAGGAGTTTGAGCAAAAATAAGGAGAGACAGAAAAATACAAGCTACCTCAGGAAATAGCTCAGTTTGGCTAAAATATGGCACCTGTATAGAAAGGAGATAAAGCTGGAAATTGGAAAGGTAAAGGTCTTACTTTGGAAGGCCCAAAAAGTGAGGATGAGGAAACAGTACTATCATTAGCTCTTTATTCATTAAGCAACATAGTCATTTTATATTTATTTTTATATAATATATATGTATACTTTAGCTAGCAACACTGTGTAAAATACATCAAAAAAAACCCACAAAAGATGGGATATCTTTGGGCAAATTTCTTATCCTCAACAGCCCTCAATTCCCTTATTTGCACAAGGAACTCTCTCAGAACACTGTAAGGAGGATTAATGAGATAACACATACTTATTAATACAGTGCCTAGAACATAACAAGCTCCAATAAATAGTAGCTATTATTAACAGTTGAAAGAATATGTCAATACCAATATCAAAAGGTCATGGAAAGGAGTAGATGGCTATAAGACATTTCGAAGGTAGTATCTTTGCTAACTGGGAGAGGGTTCCTGTCATTAATGGAACCAGGGAGGTTAACTGTAAATGCTGATTTCAGGCAAATGATGTTATACTGGATGTGCTGATAGGATATCCAGACGGAAATGTTCCTCACGCAGTTAGAGATGGAAATGTGGAATACCAAACAGAGACCTACCTCTGATATCACCTGAATTGCTAAAATTGTCTTTAATAAATAATAACTGTAAAACAAACTCATTAAAAAATCAAAATGAGACAACTATAATTCTATCATAAAGTAGGGAATCTTCAACTTGAGTGATATTTACTGGTATAGTACCACCCCAACTCCACATCTAAGCAAAGAGTTATTAAAAATTGAGGGAAAATCACCTCAACATTCTAATCAATTTCTATACTTCACAACAGCATTATGTGTTTCAAGAACAGTAACTTTATAAAGTCCCTTTCTTTCACATGCTGAATCCTTATAAAATGGACTCACTTAGGAAATCTAGCAGTATAATATAGTAATAAGATAAAAACAAAATATTTCTGAATGCTATAAGAGGTAGCTGAGTTCTAAAGTTTCCTCTCACATGGACATTTTTCTATTACTACTTTTCCAACCTTTAAGTAAACTGGTAAATCTTTGTCATAATGATCCAGGAGACAATGCAGTGACACCCTCCTCCCAGAAGATTGTCGAAATCTAAAACAAAACTGGGTATCTCCAAGACAACCTAATGAAAACAAAAATGAAAGTAATTAAGAATAGCATAGTATAACATTTCTTTATCCAGATTCATCAAATGTTAGAGCCAAAAAGGTCCTATGAATTGTTTAAACCCATTTTATCATGTTTTAGAGAAAAACAGGAGATCCTGAGAGTTCAAGTGACTTGTCCAAAGCCATCTTTGCTGGTTAGAAGTAAAGCCATTAGCAAAACATACACCTTAACTCCTAGGTCTCTTTACTATTTTTCCTATTCCTATTTCCCTCATTTAATTAAAAAAATCTTTAAACTGTTTGCATGTAATGTTGACTCACAAACATAATAATGAGAAAAAGAAGCCAAATACAAAAGAACATATACTGTTCAAATCCATTTATATATATATATATATACACATATACATATATTTTTAAGCAGGCAAAACTAAACTATAGAGTTTAGGGATGCATGGTTGGGTGATAAAAGTATAAAGAAAAGAAGACACTTATCACTAAGAATCAGGATTGTGGTTGCATTTGGAGGGGGTGGGAAATAGTGCTTAGGAGGGGACATGAGGGGGCTTCTAAGGCGCTGACAATGTTCTATTTCTAGACCTTGTATGTGTTTTACATTTCACAATGAGAAGTTTCTTTTAAAAGACATAATATAGCAGAATCAGGAAGTCCCCAAGTAATAGATCCACTATTTTCATCATTTTAATTTTAAAAGTTTTTGATTAATAAAGTTTTTAAACATTAATCACTTCTAGCAAACCTCTTAAAACATGTAAACTTTACCTAAACTGTCTGGCAGTAATTACAAAAAACCATAAAGAGTCTTAAAAAGTAAAAGACACATTAAGTAGCTTGTCACTGAAATTCTTCCTGGTTATTATATTTAGAACTAATAAGATTAAACTAAATATGAAATGTGCTCAAGATTTTATTACTTACTATTATACAAAGAAGTACTCATATTTCCTTAGCACATGAAGTTCTTAACAAAGGAAGCAGAAACCTGATATGTTTAAGTTTTTAAAAAGCAACTCAGTATATAAACCTAAATGTAATCATAGAAATTAATATTTCTTTGGTGGTGGAGGAAAGAAACACAGGGGACTGGAGGATAGGTGAAGTCAGTTTCTTTACTTGTTACAGTAGTTTAAAAATAAGGAAAACATGTGAAACTGAGATAATGGAAAATACTTCTAGCATTGTTTTAGTTCAAGAGATGTATAAGAGGGTTCAATTTTTCCCTTTAGAAGACATTTAAGTATTGTTTAAAAAAAAAAAGAGCCAACAGACATGAAAAAACACTCATCATTCATCATCAGGGAAATGCAAATCAAAACCACAATACCACCTCACACCTGTCAGAACGGCTAAAATCAAAAACACAAGAAACAACAAGTATTGGTGAGGATGTAGAGAAAAAGGAACCCTCTTGCACTGTTGGTGAGAATGCAAACTGGTGCAACCACTGTGGTAAACAGTATGGAGTTCCTCAAAAATTAAACATAGAACTACCCTACAATCTAGTAATCACACTACTGGGTATTTACCCAAAGAATACAAAAACACTAATTCAAAAGGATATATGCACCCTTATGTTTACTGCAGCATTATTTATAATAGCCAAATACGGAAGCAGCCCAAGCGTCCATCAACAGATGAATGGATAATGAGGATATGGTGTGTATACATGCACACACATACACACACATACCACATCTTGCACATTTATATACACAGAATGGAATATTACTCAGCCATAAAAAAGAATGAAATCTTGACATTTGCAACAACATGGATGGATCTAGAGAGTATAATGCTAAGTGAAATAAGTCAGAGAAAGACAAATACCATACGATTTCACTCATATGTGGAATTTAAGAAGCAAAACAAACAAAGGGAAAAAAGAGAGGGAGAGAGACAAATCAAGAAACAGACTCTTAACTATAGAGAACAAACTGATGGTTACCAGAGAGGAGGTGGGTAGAGAGATAGGTGTAATAGGTGATGCGGATTATAGAATACACTTACATTGATGAGCAATGAGTAAAGTACAGAATTGTTGAATCACTATATTGTACACCTGCAACTAATACTATGCTGTATGTTAACTGTACTGGAATTAAAATTTAAAACTTAAAATATTTTTTATTTTTTATTTTTTATTTATTTTTTTTTTTTTTAAAGATTTTATTTATTTGACAGAGAGGGACACAGTGAGAGAGGGAACACAAGCAGAGGGAGGGGGAGAGCTAGAAGCAGGCTTCCCGCTGAACAGGCAGCCCGATGCGGGGCTCGATCCCAGGACCCTGGGATCATGACCTGAGCCGAAGGCAGACGCTTAACGACTGAGCCACCCAGGCGCCCCAAAACTTAAAATATTTTTTACAAAAGAAAAGAAAGAAAGAAAATTCCACCGAGAAGTATACACTAATTTCTCTGAGACACTTAATAAGATAGAGCAGGAAAATGCAATGGCTCATAGTAACAATACAGATTTATTTTGATGAGATTGTAGGGTATCAGGAGTGCCTTGCCCTTCCTAGATACCATTTTCTGCATGGCAAATGTAAAAAATCTGGTTGCGAATCTATAATGTCTCCTTTCCTATCGTGATAATGGTGAGGTCAGGATGGAGAACAGATAAGGAGTTGATATTTCTTTAGTAACCTTCAGTGTGTGAAGAGACAGACCCCTGAAACATAAAACAGGAACCATTTACCTCAGTTGACAAGGCTAACATGGCTAAAGCCTTTTTGACCTGGTGAACTATCTTCCTGACCAATTCTATACAGCTTGTGGGTGCAGCTGGTCAATGGAAAGTTCTCACAGCATACCCATGATTTGAGAATGGAGCCAGGTGGATAGGGATTTATGGCTATGGGAGTTTTATTACTTCCTTTTCACAAAATTCAGCATTCCTTGCATTTTCCAGATGCTATATATCTGTTTCTTAAAATCCAAAATTTGGCTCCTAAAGATAAAAGTCACTCAAATACAACAAGATATTGAAACCTAAAAACAAACCAAACAAAATTTTTTTGTGAGGAAAGTCACAGGATCTAAAGGTCTGTGTGGATAGCAGGTGGAGGAAATGGAGGATTGGCAAGTCATTCCACTGGGAATCCCAAAAGCATTCTTCTTTATCTGTATACCAGAGAGTCTAAATCTTGTTTTACTTTTTTAAAGTGTGCACCATGGAAACAAAACCTAGATTATGATTCTTTCCTAAAGACTACTCTACGTACCTGGATTTCCTTCCATAACAATAACAGCTATTTTGGGAAAAATTAAATCCACTTCAAAGTTGGCACAGGAATCCCAACATGCATTTCATAAATATATAAGTGAAACAAACTGGATAATCACAACTGAGACTAGCACTCTCAAATACATATAAAACTCACAGCCTATTGTTGTCTAGATTAATGTTCATCTCCTAAGACGGCAAGATGTCTGTTTTTAAGACCTTTTGTCAATTTTATTTCTAAGTATCCACCACACTTAAAGTAAAACAAACCCTATTTCATTTGATGTGCAGCTTATAAGGAAGGCATTACAAAACATCTGTACGTCACTCAAGTGCCTAAAATACTGAACAAATTCTGATTTACATGGATTACACTTCTAACAAAAAGGGACACAGGGAGAGACTGACTACAAAACTAAAAATAAAAAAGGCTACCCAAACAGCATGTAATTAGCTTCTTAACCTTGAAGATCATGAGGGGAGGTGAAAAAAAGCCATGAAAACCAGCTGTGATCTGAAAGAGAAGAGTGTTCAGTGTAATCCACCGTGCCTCCAATCACGTAAAATCAGTTCATCCTGTAATGCATACAACTCAGCTTACCCTGAGTCCTGGAAGTCCAATCCAACACTCACTATATTCAGAACTACATGTGTGGACTTTGTAAGGAAATGAGGAATGATCCTATAGGACCTCTCTATCGTTATTTCATTAATAGGCAAACATACTAAGAGATTCCAATAATTCCAGGTTAGAATAAAAGCCCTACTGGGATCTCTCAAAGGCTTTTTTTTTTTTTTTTTAAACCAAGACACCATTTCTTTTTTACATAATTCCTGAAAGCTGAGTTGCAAATGTATAGGAAAGAACTCTGGAAGCATTTATAAGGTAAGGAGAAAATATTTTAAAAAAATTAAAATGTCAAATCTCCCAAATCAGATTAACTAAACTAAAATGACAGGATATTAGAAGTAACCACAAAAGGAAAGGGAACTGGAGTGCCTTTGCTTCATAGGGTTCTAACTGTGTGTGGTCTAAGATGTGGAATGTTCTGGTCACTAGAAGCCTGAAAAGCTGTTTTGAAAGGGAAATATAAGGGGTAACCTGAAAGATTTCAACAATTAGGACCACACAAAGGGAGAGTTTGAAAAAGACCAGCAAAACCAAGCTTAGTAATAATAGCAAACACTTACATGTTGCTTTTTATATGCTAACCACTATTCCAAGTGCTTTACATATGTTAACACAAACTATTACAAGTAATTGATGGCCATGCTTCATAACCAGATTCACCCTGTTGTGTGTGTGTGTTTTTTTTAACTCACTGCTTTAACAGAGTTCTTGGTAAGCTTCCAAATCCTGAACTGAAAGTAAACTACTTACTATAAATCCAAACATACCAATGTTGCTGGTTTTCGATCTCTTCACTATTGCAACAGTTTATTGCTCCTTGATGTTTTACCTCACTACAACATAACAGTTATTTAAAAGTTGAACCAACTAAAATCAAAAAGACATGACTGGCATCATAAAACTAAGAATTGCAATCAATGACTTGTTAGGCTGAAATTGAGTCTGCATTCTAATATTCTATTTCAATCCATTTTCATATATTAAGGTATAATCAATATCCTTAGTATAAAATTCAACAAAAATACCACATGAAAAATAGTTACCTGAATTTGAATCTGGAAAAGACAAATAGCAAATATTGGTTTTCTGAAAAAGAAAACAAAAGCTATATATGCTGACACACACACCAATAAAGACAAATAGAATATAATAGCAGACTATACGGAGCAATATTTTTACTTACTTCTTTATCAGTAAGTTTGGAATGTTGAGGATAAATTACCTGGAAGAAAAAGAATTAAATCTTGTTAGACAAATATACTGAGTATATATTATAGACATTAGCAGGTACTTCTAATGCCAGTTGGCTATGGTCAAAAGTTTTAAGAAATAGTTCACAAACTTCAATAATGACACATGGCAGAAGCTGGGAGAACTAAGTGGGATTTACATTAGGAAAATAATTTTCTGAGTCAAAGTTACCTCTAAAAGAATGGTGAAATCTTGGTTTATCAAGAAAATTTACCACATGAATTACTAATAACTTAAAGCTTATTGCGTCTTTTCTTTGGAAACCTAAAATCTAAAGAGAATTTGATCAGCTGGGTGCTACTCAAGAAATAATGATTTTCAATCGATTCTAAGAAGTAATGTGAATCACCAGCTACTTATTAAAAGAAAAATTGAAAGGAGAAAATAATTATCCATAGCTTAAGAAATCTCAAAGACTATCTCCCACCATAAAGTCTATCCTAATTTCCTCCAATTCCTTTAAATAATCATTGCATTTTCTTAGGACAGGTCAGTAGTGATCACAACCACCTTCTGAGGGAAACTCCTGCCCCACAGCCCCTGCAAAGGAAGCAAGAATAGGCCAGAACAGCTCCTGTCAGAATAAGCACTAGTAAACACCAGACCCAAAGGCAGCAACTCTACAGGCCAGTCTACCAACTACCTAGATGTGGCTGGGTGTGAAAATTCTGCCCAAAAGAATACCAGTGCTCAAGTGGACCAATCCAGACTCTCTGGGGAATGTAAAGAAGAAATGAGATTAAGAGCAGCAGGTTAGTGGCTGATAACAAAAAGGGGAGAAAACAACACAAAGAGTAGCTAAATTATGTTAATGTTGGGTTGCTAATGTCGGGATCCATGACTTCCCACTTCTGGAAGAATTCATGAGTTCTTCCCATTTCCCAGCTGCCCAAGAGCCTAATAATCTTCCATTTCCAGATACAGCATATAGTAATATCACATTATAAACCGTATTAAAGTGGTTTCACACATTTCTTTCACTTAGTTAGTCCTCACAATAATAGACAAGGCCAATAGTGGTATCCCCTTTGTATATATAAGAAAACTAAAATAAGAAAAAAGATGGGGAGAACTAATACTTAATGAGCATCTTCTGGAGTTTTTAATTTTCACAACAATTCTGTCCATTTTCCCTGTCTTTACAGAAGAGGGGGCAAGTTCATAGTAGTTAAATAACTCTTCTGAAGTTTACCTGTTTAGTAAGTGCCAGAGGTAGGGCTTGAACTTGGGCCTGTCTGATTCCAAAGTACACAAGCCACCATTCTTCACTCCACCCTTAGCAGTGATCATTACTGGGCAATCACAGCCCTCTTTCCTTGCTAGCTAGGATGTGGCATATCATCTTTCTCAATCTGGGGCTACGGGGAGGGTCTAGAGAGCTGATATATTACATGAAAACCATCTACCATTTCTAGAATAGAGAATGACACCAAAGCCAATATTCTACTTACACTGCTTTCACATTCTGACCTACCTAAATTAACCTCTGTCTCCACAATTCATGAAGGCAAGAATCTGGTCTGTTTTGTTCACCACTCTATCTTTACACCTAGAATAGTCTCTGCTGCATAGTAAACACTAAAAATATATTTCTTCAATAAGTGGATATACCCTCAAATTAGTTCAACAACTCAATATTTAATATGTAATTCTTTTTCACGCGTACATAGATCTCCCTTGCTTCACCTTGAGACCATTTTACCTTGTTACCTTTAAAGTAGAAATGGCAAACTTATAACCTATTTAGCTTTATTTTATGAAAATCTCATTACATGTAAATTATACCAGAGTTATCATATTGGTAAATTTAGTGGCCTGTAGTAATAGCTTTATCTTAGACTCTAAACTCAGTTTTATGTTAGTGCCCTTCAGATTTTTCTTTCCTGAAATTAAAATATGAACTCAAAAGCAAATATACAAAATTTCATTTTTTTGTTACATAAAGACTTCACAGTGGTTACTTTGGACTTTGGTTTCCTATGGTTTAAAATACCAGCATGACAATATAGAAAAAAATGTTGGTAAATTTTACCCATATATATGAGTACCTTAAATATATATAACATGTGTGTATATATCTGTGTGTTTGTGTGTGTGTATTTAAGGGGCTTATGTATGCTATATATATTTAAGTAAGCTAAAAAGATGTTAGAACTACATAACCTATCAAGTCTGCCTTTTAAAAATTCTGTACTAGATTGTCAAACTATTCTAGAATTTCATTTTAATGTACCCTCTTAGGACTGCCCAGTGTTTTATTTTGGAATAGATACGATATTCAAAAAGAAGTAATGTATCTTTATATGCTATAGGTATGAAAATGTCCACAGAGTACTTAAGATCAAAAAATAGAAAAAAAAATCATAATTTTAAAACTTCAATTAAACTCCCTAGGTAAAAAATTTTTTTAAAAACATAACCACTGCCAAGTATCTCAAACTGCACAAATTGCCACAGTTACTAGATTATCTATGTACATACTTTATCTTGTAAAAAAAAAAAAAAAGTATAAATTTAAGTATGGGCAATCAATGTTAGTTTAGTCAGTTAGCTCCTGATAACTATACAGGCATTAATCAACTGTGGATTGGCCCCAGTACCTGGAGACGCCTCCCGCTTGAAGTTTCCTCTCTCCACAGCTCAAGTCCAGGCATCTCTGTCCCCCAGGCCACTGGCATTCCTGGGAGGCATCAAAGGGGGACAGAGAGCATCAGCTAATGTCACCCTGGTTCTGTTACCTATGTTAAGATCTTCCATATTATAAGAAATAAGGGAGAGGTGGCCAGGTAATAAGCCAAGAAAAAGTAAGTTTTATTTGATATCCTTATTAAGGCCTAAAAATGATGACATAGCATAAATATTTCACATCATGATGTAATAGGAAAAAAGTACCCCAGAAAAAAATATTAATATATCTACTGGAAAATAATATTACAAAATGTTTTAAATCAGGTTATTCTCTTCAAAGGTATGTCTACCTGCCACTTGCCCCTGCACACCCTAACATTCCCACCTCAGTGTAGGATTAATTACAGCCCCAGGAGAAAGAAAATTAGGAACACCAGTTAACTTACTGCTACCACTTGGACATGGGAAAAATTCATGCCTGCCATGCATCCCACTTATCTGTGAATGGGTGCCTGCCTTTCGCCATGTCACTCAGGGTCTGTTTCCATTGCACAACCCTACCTCGCATCTCAGGCCCAGCAGAGACTACATCCCAGGCCATCCCAGGCCTGCCTTGATCTTCTACATAAATATTAACTCACATATAAACATCATCAAAACATAATTAAAAAGAGGATTAATTCCAAACCTAATAAGAACCCTGGCTGGCTCTCAGTCTGTGGAGTGTGCAACTTTTGATCTTGGGGTTATAAGTTTGGGACCCACATTGAGTGCAGAGGTTACTTAAAAATAAAATCTTATTTAGTTACTTATTTTTAATTTTTTTAAAGTAGGCTCCACACCCAGCATGGAGCCCAATGCGGGGCTTGAACTCACAACCCTGAGATGAAGACCTGAACTGAGATCAAAACTTGGATGCTTAACCAACTGAGCCACCTAGGTGCCCAAAAATAAAATATTTTTTAAAAAATTATGTCTTCAAAGATTGGACAATAACACTCATTACAAACTGAAAATGGAAACTGTTAACAGGCAAAAAGATAAGTCTACATTTTTCAACTGGTTATGTATCATATAATCTTTAAAATCTGGCTGGAAAATATTTTAAGATATATTAAATATAATATCTCTTTTAAAAGGCTTTTTAATATGAAAAATAAAGCAATGACACCCCAGTAGCAGTAAGTACACCTAACACTGAGATGCTGATTGCTAAATACCATTCTGCAATAAAAAGAATCAGGGCTTCTTAGGGAGGTAGCTGATTACAGGGCTGGGACAGGAGAAATACAAGATGAGCCTGGAGCATCTTGTGGTGCCAGAAAGGAAAAGTTCAAAAAAAGGAGGGGGGCATGATTAAAGGACAAAGGAGCCAACCTAAAAAGGTACCAATGCTCAAAGCTGGAATGATTTGATTAACAAAACAACTAATGATAGTACTAGATTATAACCCAAATAATAAGTATCCTTGAGTCCATACTGATATAGATAAATGGATGGATGGATGAGAGAGAAGGGACAACTCTTCCTCATAAAAGAATTCCAACTAATAAATATAGGAGTAAGGAAAATAAAAAATCACTATTAGAACACCAGAATAATAATTGCTGCAGGTAAGATCCACTTATGGATGCTAAATTAGCAGGCAAAGTTTAGAAAACAAGATACTGCCCAGTTTCAATCTCTAACAAAATAAACACTTATTAATTACAAAGAGAAAAACAGTAACTTTATAGTGGATAAACATGGCAGACATCATCTCAACCAAGTGATCAAGGTTAAAATCGCCAATAATGACACATTTTAATTTTAACATCCTGTACTTCTTAATATGATGTCCTGAGAAGGGCACATCATATGTGGGGTATTCTTTTTTTTAATTAAAGATTTTATTTATTTATTTATTATTTATTTGACAGAGAGAGACACAGTGAGAGAGGGAACACAAGCAGGGGGAGTGGGAGAGGGAAAAGCAGGCTTCCTGCTGAGCAGGGATCCCAATGTGGTGCTTGATCCCAGGACCCTGGGATCATGACCTGAGCGGAAGGTAGACGCTTAACGACTGAGCCACCCAAGTGCCCCCATATGTGGGGTATTCTTCCCAGTAATTCATAACCTCAGACTAATCATGACAATGTACCAGAAAAAACAAAATTGAAAGACATACTACAAAACATATAAACAGTATTCCAAAGTATCAAGGTCATGAGAGACAAGGAAAGATTGAGGAACTCCACAGATAGAAGACGACTATGGAGATATGATACCTATATGCAATGTAGAAAACTGGACTGGATCTTCAAACAGATAAAGCACATTAGTAGAAAAACTGGTGAATCCCAATAAACTCTTGTTTAGTAAATTGTATCATGCCAATGTTAAATTCTTAGTCTTGATTATTGTACTATGTTTATGTAAAATGTTAACTTCAGAGAAAGCTAAATGAATTACTTATATAACTCTATGTAAGCCAAAAATTATATCAAAATAAGGTTTAAAAAAAGTAACACCTCTACTTCACATCATATATAAAAAGTAACCCAAAGTGGATTAAAGACCTAAATGTGAGAGTTAAAACTACAAATGTCTTAGAAGAAAACACAGGAATAAATCTTTATGGCTGTGGATTAGCCAATGGTTTCTTAGACATAATAAAAGCACAAGCAACCAAAGAAAACATAAATTGGACTTCATCAAAATTTAAAACTTTTGTGTTTCAAAGAACACTACCAAGAAAGTGAAGACAACCCACAGAATGGAAGGAACTATTTGCTAATCATGTATCTGATAAGGGTCTAATATACAGAATATATAAAGAATTCTTATAATTCAATAAAAAAGTTAAATAACCCAATTTTTAAATGGGTAAAGAATCTGATTAGACATTCCTCCAAAAAAGATATACAAAAGGCCAATAAGCATATGAAAAGCCACTTGACACCATTAGTCATTAGGAAAAATGCAAATAAAATTATAATAAGATGCCATCTCACATCCACGAGGATGGCTGTAATCAAAAAGACAGACAAGAACAAGTGCTGACAAGATATGGAGAAATTAGAACCCTCATACATTACTAAGGGAAGTGTGAAAATACAGCCACCTTGGAAAACAGTTTAGCAGTTTCTCAAAAAAGTAAACATAGTTACCTTATTACATAGCAATTTCACTCCAAGACAAGTGAAAACATATGTTCACACAAAAACTTATAAATGAATGTTCATAGCAGCATTATTCATAATATCCAAAAAGTAGAAAAAAATCAAAATTTTCATCAAATGATGAATGGATAAACAAAATGTCGTATTTCCATTTACTGATATAAAATTCAGCCATAAAAAGGAATAAAGTACTGATACATACTACAACATGGATGAACCCTGAAAATATTATACTAAGTGAAAGCCAGACAAAAAAATGCCACAGGCTGTATGATTCCATTCATATGAAATGTATAGAATAGGAGAATCCACAGAGAAAGTAGATTAGTGGTTGCCAGGGCCTGGGGGTAAGGGGCAATGGCTCATGACTGAAAGAGGACATAAGGGAAATTTCTGGGGCAGTGATACTATTGTTTCGTGATCTCTAGGGTAGTGAAATGGTATGCTCACTTTATGAAAATTCATCAAACTCAGGATTTATATGCTTTTCTACGTGTATGTTATACTGCAATAAAAATGTTTACAAAGTGGGAAAAAATGGCCTGACCATCACAATACCAACACAGACTGGGCCTCAGTCTAAGATTCCAGTTCACTCAAGATCTAAACTAAATTATGCTACTGGAAAATGTAATCAGTTTGAACATGGAATGGACCATGAAGCATTTCTCTCTAATAAGAGTGAAGTTTAGATACAATTGTCCATGTTTCACATCATTCATCATAGTAAATACAGAAAACATAAAGTACTTGTAAATGGACTAACTGGAGAGGGGAACATCCCAGATTTCTCCACATTGGGATTATATAAATAGAACCAGAGATCAGTAGCACTGAAGAAGCCCTTGTACAACCTGGGAGCCTAAGCTCAGATCACTAAAGTTTAACTCTCAAACCACAGAACTACGTCAAGCTAATATGAAGTGCTCCAAGTTCACAAGGAAATTTAAAGGCCATTATTAGTACCTGCAAACACTCCTATTATAACCCCCATTGTTTAATGGCCTACCGTCCATGCCAGACTGGAAGCTCAATGAAGGGAGGATTCTTCAAGGCTTTATCTCCGGAACACAAGAGTGTCTGGATATGGTAGTTGCCCAATAAATATCTGCTGAATTGATAGCTCAATGAGACAGTCTAGCAACATACAGTTACACAAAACATCCATTTTGATTAAAACAGTAAACTTGCTGAGGATCAAATACTGGGGTTATGGAGCACCCAGTTTAAGAGGGAAAGAAACAACCCTTCACACAACTGCCTTCACCCTTCTCAAAAAAAATAAACAGAAACTTTGCTAAGATAAAGAAAACTGTAGTGACTACCTCAGGCTCCACCCCGCTAGGGGATAAAGGGAATAGGCAAAAGGCGGAAGTGAAAAAGAAAGGGGAGGGGCGCCTGGGTGGCTCAGTCGTTAAGCATTTGCTTTCAGCTCAGGTCATGATCCCAGGGTCCTGGGATTGAGCCCCACATCGGGTCCCTGCTCCGCGGGAAGCCTGCTTCTCCCTCTCCCACTCCCCCTGCTTGTGTTCCCTCTCTAGCTGTGTCTCTCTCTCAAATAAATAAGTAAAAATCTAAAAAAAAAAAAAAAGAAAAGAAAAAGGGAAGTCAATTCTCCTAACTGCTCTTCAAAAAATGGCACAGAAGTTTGCCTTCACCCCACAGCAGAGCTGTATCTTCAATTTGTGTGTTTGCTTTTAAAGTGTGGGGCACCTGGATGGCTCAGTCAGTTAGGCATCTGCCTTCAGCTCAGGTCATGATCTTGGGGTCCTTGGATCAAGCCCCCCGTCTGACTCTCTGCTCAGCAGGGAGTCTGCTTCTCCCTCTCCCTCTGTGTTCTCTCCCGCTCAAATAAATAAATATAAATAAATAAATAATAATAAATAAATAAATAAGTGGGGGGGCTGAGATCAGTAATCCAAATGAAATCATGACTCACACAATATATTAATGATAAACTGTCCTGCTTTTTATAGATTAATTAGGCTGAAATTATTTTCAGCAAGAGGTGGAATACAATCTATATGTACATACAAATAGGCTATGTCATAGATTATCAGCAAATGAAACCTAATAAACTTGATTTCCAGGAACCGCTTTATTTTTAAGTTTGTTTTATTTATTTATTTATTTATTTTTAGTAATCTCTACACCCAACATGGGGCTCAAACTCACAACCCCAAGATCAAAAGTTGCATGCTATTGTGACTGAGCCAGCCAGTTGTCCCCCTAGAAGTGCTTTAAATACTTGTGATTCACATCCAAAACTGTGGGCTTTTTTTTTTTAAATCAATTTAAAGCAAAATAATAGGAGCAAGAAAATAGCCAAGAACAGTCCTACACTGATGACTGAACGTGCAAGGACACTATAATAAGGGACCAACATTTGGGCATGCATTAATTCTTACACGCATTCTCTCTTAGTACCTCCAACAACACTCTAAGGATATTATTTTTCCACTTTATAGTTGAGGGAAAGGAGACTCAGAAAATTGAAGAAACTGGCCAAAAATCAGACAACTAGCAGATGTTCAAAACCCCACAGCTTGTGCTCTTTTCACTAGAGGGAGAGGGACAAGCAGACTCTACACTGAGTGTGGAGCCCGACTTGGAGCTCCATTCCACCACCCTGAGATAAAGACCTGCATCGAAATCAAGAGTTGGATGCTTAACCAACTGAGCCACCCAGACGCCCTCCCCTTTTTAAAAAAAATTTATTTAAAAAAAATTATTTATTTAAAAATTATTTTTGTTTATTTTTGTTTATTTTTTTTGAGAAGGGAATGCAGTTGTGTGAAGGGCTGTTTCTTTCCCTCTTAAACTGGATGCTCCAAAACCTCAATTTTGGACTGAAATTGTCCAAAGAGTTGATAGGTAAAGCTTTCAAGGGCGAAAAACTACTAACAATGCCTCAATTCTTATAAAATCAAGGACTAGAGAGGTTCAGGAGGTGACCTCAAATTACAGAAATGTCAACTTCCTATGACATTCTATAAGTTCATGTGATTTTTTTCTTAGTTTTAGAGCAGTGTTATTTATTAATTATATAATCCTTTTTTTTTTTTTTTTTTTAGTTTCAGAGGTAGAATTTAGTGATTTATCAGTCACATACAACATTCAGTGCTCATTAGTTCCAGTGCCCTCCTTAATGCACATCAACAGTACATTAAAAGGATTATTCACCACGACCAAGTGGGATTTATTCCTGGGCTGCAAATCAATCAGTGTGATACACCACACTTATAAAAGACAAGAACCTGGGTGCCTGGGTGGCTCAGTAGTTAAGCGTCTGCCTTCAGCTCAGGTCATGATCCCAGGGTCCTGGGATTGAGTCCCACATCAGGCTCCCCGCTCCGCAGGAAGCCTGCTTCTCCCTCTCCCACTCCCCCCGCTTGTGTTCCCTCTCTTGCTGTGTCTCTGTCTGTCAAATAAATAAATAAAATGTTTAAAAAATAAATAAATAAATAAATAAAAGACAAGAACCAGATGATCCTCTCAATAGATGTAGAAAAAGCATTTGACAAAATATAGCGTCCTTTCTTGATAAAAGCTCTCCACCGTGTAGTTCATGTGATTTAAAGGCTCTCAAAAATTCCTCTCTCATTCTCTCTCAAATAAATAAATAAATCTTTAAAAAAAAAAGAGGGGGGCGTTTGGGTGGCTCAGTCAGTTAAGCGTCCAACTCTGATTTTGGCTCAGGCCATTATCTCAGGGTGGTGGGATGGAGCCCCAAATCAGGCTTCACACTCAGTGCAGAGTCCGCTTGTCCTTCTCCCTCTTTTCCTTCCCTCTTTCCAACCTCCCCCCTCAAATAAATAAATAAAATAAATAAATAAATCTTTAAAGGTTCTCAGAAATTCAAAACATTTCTAAGATGTGTGTACTGGTAGCAAATAACTCTCTACACTATAAAGAAAAAAGAAAAACCACTAAATATCCAAATTAAGAAAAATGGTTAAATAAATTGTTCCATAAAACTGTACTTACGAAGAGTCTTTAATGATCTGGCAAATTGTTTATGAGAATGTTTATCAATAAAAGCAGACTCTGGGGATGCCTGGGTGGCTCAGTTGAATAAGCATCTGCCTTTGGCTCAGATCATGATCCCAGGAACCTAGGATAGAGTCCCACATCGGGCTCCTTGCTCAGTGGAGAGCCTGCTTCTCCCTCTGCCTGCCACTCCCCCTGCTTGTGCTCTCTTTCTCTCTGACAAGTAAATAAATTTAAAAAAAAAAAAAAAAAAGCAGACTCTGATTGTAGACCTGTTTGGGGGACTGCTGCCCAGCCCATGCTTTGGAAGTGTCCCCTCCTTTTACAAGTGGCCACTACTGTCCCAAAACGCTGTCTCCTGACACAGATGACTGAACAAAAGGGAGCACCTGACCCATGCTGAGCCAATCAGATACTCCAGTATTTGAATTAAGCTTCAGCCTGGTTCCAGAATACAAAAGTAGAGTTTGGCTAAAATCAGTATCACAGTAATCCAAAGTCAAGAGAAACTGGGGAGCAGAAACTGAGACCCTTGCAGAAGAAGCCAGCCTCAGCACAGAGAATGGAACAGGCTTGCAGAGAGAAGCGGAGACAAAAGACCACACAGCTCCTGAGAAACAAAGGCAAAAAGCCTGAGGCTTTCCAAATCCCATGAGGTTCATTCCAGCTTCCTGCAACTGGGTTCCAAGAGACTCCTTACAATCAATCTTTTCTCTTAAATTTGAGAGCGTTTCTGTTCCTAACAATCAAATTAATTGACAGATATGAAATTATGTAAAAAAGAAAAAGCATTAACGAAAATGTCAACTATTAATAGCACTTGTTTCTTAGTATAATTATGAGTGATGTTTTCTAATGTTTATAATTTTCTTTCTTGCCAAGTTTTCAACAATGAGCATATTATTACTCAATCAGGGGAAAAAAAAACTTGAATAAATGAGGCAATTCTGGACTCAGATAATTAAGGCTTTACTACATAATCAGGTAATTTTAGAGCTGGAAATGACTTAAGAGTATATAAAATCCAGAGGATTTGTAACTTTGTTCCAGAGGACACACGGAATCTGTGGTGATGCTCTAGGGCCACTTTGTGGGAAAGGGAAGAAGCTGAGTACACCTCCTATAGTCAACACCTTTTATATTTTCTTTCCAACTTAAAAGATACCCTTCATTGTCCCCTTTACCAAGGACAGGGCCTAACAGACATTTTATGCAAAACGGGCCACTCCCCTAACCACACAGGTCATCGGATTGTTTGCCCCAAACCAGGCCTGAGTACCTTCCTCTGGTGTCTCTTCATTGAAGGGGCTGAAAAGGGCAACTTCTCTACCATAAAGATTATAGAAGCTAAGGAAATAAGTTGCAGGGAGCATGAAGCATGAACAAAATCCCATAAAACAAGAGCATAAGCAAGAGACTTCCAAGTTATGGGCTCTAGCCATTTTATGAAGCCCCAATAGGTTTGTACCTTGAGTATCTTGAAAAATCTATTGCCTTACAGCAAGTTTCCTTTTCTGCTCGAGCTATAGCTTAGTTTCTGTTGTCTGCAACCCCATACACACACACAGGCCCCATCTCAACCATGTTAGCCACTGAGGTCCCATATTAGATTTTTATTTACACAGGGAAAAAAGTTCCCCTGCTTTAAAAAAAAAAGAAAAGGTATTGCTTCTACTAGCACAACTTCATTTTACTAGTGAGAAAATTAAGGTTCAAAGGCCTTGTCTTTACAAAGCAAGTTAAGGATTCTCTCCACTGAAAATGAAAAAGGGAATTTCAATACTTCCCAAATACAGACTTACATAGGTCTTACTGAGTCACAGATACTGTTCCAAATGTTTCACCAGCATTAATTTATCTAATTCTCACAGCAATGTCCTGATGCAAGTACTGTTACAGAGGGAGTGTGACCCAAGCATAGTGATATGCCCAAAGTCACAGACTCAAATCTAGGCAGTCCAGCTCTGGAGTCTCAGTTCTTGACTGATATGCTATACTGTCTCTTTGTTAAGGATTTAAGCTTAACCAAGTGGTACTGTTTATGCATTTGTTTAAAATGTGCAAATGGTACTTTCTGTCACAACAGATTCTTACATCTCTTTCAACCCTAAAATTCAAAGATGTGATGTCACAGGTGGCTTCTAGGATATTATAGTCCAAATTTAGTTTTTACCTATTCTTTAATTAATTTCCCTTTTGAGTCTCCATGGTTATGCATTATAGGAATTGGGGCTAGAGCTACTTTATGTCACTTCTCCAACAAAAGTCTACGTTCACGTTCTTGTCCCATTACAGCCACCCCACCTGTCCATTTTTGGCCTGGATAGGGCCATATTACAAAAGTGACATGTATTTTTCAACTATTTCATTATATTCATTACTAATTTGTGTTCCTTTTTCTTCTTTTAACAGTGGCAAGGTACAATATTCTACATTTCTCACGAAAACGAAACAAAATTGTGTTGCAACCCATTTAATGTGTTTATCTTTCTTTGGATCCTTTATTAGGGAATCTTCCCCACCCTCATCCTATGCCTTCTAAAATCAGTGATTCTTAATCTGGGAACAGTGGAAGAGAAGATCCACAGATGACCCCCAGATAGTCCAGAGAAGTATATACACAATTCTGTATTAGCAAGCATTTTTGTAATGGAGTTCATATTTTTTAAAAAGATCCAGGATGCAAAAAAAGTCAAGAACTACTGACCTAAAGTAAACTGTTCAGTAGCATATCCCATGGGAAATGAAATTCAAAGTAAGTCCTTTAATGATTCACCTTTTTGTAGCACCTCAATTATGCTAAATATTGTTTATTTGGTCAGAAGAACATACTTATAAATTATGTCCCAAATGATGAGAGTCTACAAGGATCTTCTTCAGTTACTTTAAGATACAATCAACAACAACCCACTCCGAGGTTTATGGTTAAATTGTATTTTACTACATATATAACTTCAGGTTAACATGTCAATGTAAATGATAGATGACTTATAAATCTCTAATTCAAAGTCTTTGGAAACTGTTGTTTGCCTCAATAAGATAAAGAATTGTTCATGTATTCATTCATTCTATCAAGTACGTATGGAATACCACTATGTACCAGGCATGGCATTTGGCCCTATCTGCTTCTGTGATTTATTCTTGGTTCCCCTCTAAATTGTAGTCTAAATCTACAAATACAGGTTAAAGCATTTTGTTCATATTTGTATGCCCAGCAACCAGCATAATGCTTAGATCTTAGTGGAAACTTAATGTGTATTGAATGTGTGATGATAAAACAAAGACAGGTTGAATACAAAAGCAGTAGCTTCGCTTTAAGAAAAACCTCCCTGCCCAATTTTCATAGCTAACTCATGCCACTAAAGTCTGAATGAGGTGGTTCATTAAAATCTGTCATCATCACCAAAACAAACAGACAAAAATTTTCTAAACATACCTCCTTCTAATAAGGTTTTCCTTGGATACAATGACAAGCCATGTCTTATGCTACAAAAGGGACCCTAAACAATGTCAAGAATAAATAACATTCGAAGGCCTTTCAATAAGGCACCATAAAGATGTAAAACTTGAATGATTCACAAGCAAGATGAACTATGAAACTATGTTCATCTTGATAACAGCTTTCAAGCCAACTGTTTCAGAAGCAACATCAAGGAATAATAGAAATGATTTAAAAAAGAAATACTAGAAATGAGGAACAAAAGGGGGAAATGGAGAAAATCATGCTGAGATAAGCATTTCGGCTCAGGCTGAGTGCAATGCTCTCAGAATTACTGGAAATGGCCAAAACGGTCTCGGAGTCTAAAAAGTTGGTTGTGTGAGGTTTGGCTATTACAGTTCACCATATGTCAGGGGCATTATTCGCGTCTTCAGCAAGTCCCCAACATCCTGCCTGCAGCCTTCTCCGGGTGCCGCTAACCATTTTAGTTACTCCTGTGACACCGGGTTAAAAACAAAATCAAACAAAAACGAACCTCAACAAGTATTTAGGAGGGGCCTAGAGACTACTTTTCACCCCTAGCCGCAGCCCACGATCCTCCCACGGGAACTGCCAATGGACCGCAGCCCGGCCCGACAGGCGGAGGGGCGGCCGGCCACGCCCGGATGAGCGGCAGCCGGGGTCCGCGGGCCACACGCTCTGCTGGGGCCACCCAGGCAAGGGGACCCGGACGAGGCGTCAGGGGCAATGTGCGGCCGGGCCTCACCTCCACGGCTTGGCCCAGCTCCAGATCGAAGCCCACCACACACACGCAGTGCAGCCAGGCCGAGAAGCCGTCCCAGCGCAGCAGGCCCCGGCCGCGGCCCTCATCCTCTTCGTCGTCCTCCGGCGTGCCTCCCGCCGCCACCACCACGGCCGGCGCCCCGCGCTCCTCGGCCGCCGCCACCGCCTCGTCCAACGGCCCGCGGGAGCCAGGCCCCGAGGCTGCCAGGCCTCGCAGAGCCATCCGCCGCCCCCTTGCTGTTCGCGCCGCCTACACTGCAGACCGCGCAGCAGAGCGCCCCCGGCTCTGCGCAGGCGCAGCCGCCGCTGCCGCAGCCGCAGCCGCCGGGGACGGGCTCGGCCGGGGCGGGGCCAGGGCCGGGGCGGGGCCGTGGGCCACGTGACCCTGGGAGCCCGTCTCCGCGCTGGTGCACCTTCGTTCCCGGGCAGACGTGGGGTTATCTTACTGGCGCTTGACTGGGATTGTGAAGCCAGCCCTGGCATCCTTGTCTTAAAGCTCTTCAGGAGTGGTTTATGAATGCTGATACCCTTCTTCGCAGTCCAACGACCAGGGGAGGAATTATTCTTGGAATGACACGTTCATAATTATAAGGTATTATTAAATTACTACCCATGGTGGTAACGGTGGTTAACATTTCCTGAACACTCACTCTGTATCAGTTGATGTGCAAGCAAGTACTTTACAAATATTTACTCTGTTGACTCTTCGCATCATGACCAGTAGGTAGACTTCATTATTTCTTTTTTACAGATAAGGAAATTGAGATTCTGAGAGGTTACATGACTAGCCCAACAAGTACTACAACTTTGATGACGGCTTTCAGTTCACTCTCTCCGTCTGCTGATTCAGAGATCTGTGCCTTCACTTAGCTGTTCCCTCTCCACCAAGGTCCCACCCACCTTTCTTGGCCTGGTTTCCTGTGACTCATTCAACACTCACATATCTGCAGTGCTTTCTGAAGCACCAGGTTGGCCTCCACAGCAACCTGTAGATCAGTCTCTCTTAGCAAGGGCCTAGTCTCAGGCAGCTTTGTGGTTGTGGTTGGTGTTTAGATTTTATTTTATTTTTTTTCTAAAGATTGTATTTATTTATTTGACACAGAGAGACACAGCCAGAGCAGGAACACAAGCAGGGGGAGCGGGAGAGAGAGAAGCAGGCTTCCCACCGAGCAAGGAACCCGATGTAGGGCTCGATCCCAGGACCCTGGGATCATGACCTGAGCCGAAGACAGACACTTAACCACTGAGCCACCCAGGCGCCCCTAGATTTTATTTTGTTTTTTTTAAAGATTTTATTTATTTGTTTGTCAGAGAAAGAGGGCGCAAGCACAAGCAGGGGGAGCGGCAGGCAGAGGAAGAAGCAGGTTCCCTGCCAAGCAAGGAGCCTGATGCAGAACTCGATCCCAGGACCATGGGATCATGACCTGAGCCGAAGGCAGATGCTTAACCGACTGAGCCACCCAGGCATCCCCTAGATTTTATGTTTAAGTAATTTCTACATCCAACTGGAACTTACAACCCCAAGATCAAGAGTTGCACGCTCTACCAACGGAACCAGCCAGGTGCCCCAAGAAGCTTTGTATTCTCAGAGATCAGCACAGTGCTGAGCACCCAGGAGGCACTTGGTCTATTGAGTTATTACTGATTATTGGTCCAGTGTGATACTACTAATTAGGATTTTATTCAACACCTACCATGCAGAGTATAAACAGCACAATGAAAGTAAATAGGAAACACATAAGAATACCCCAATAGAAAAATGAGTAAAAGACAATGGATAATAACTCACAATAAACAATTTTTTTAAGAAAATCACAGTTTTCATGCTTTTACACACATTATCTCATCTAGTCCTCCTAGCAACCCAAAAAGGCAGATCTCATTATTATTCCCCTTTTTACAAGTAAAGATTCTGAGGCTCCATGAGATGATGATGATGCACAGCCAATAGGTGGCCTAACGGATTTAAACCCATATCTCTCTGAGTTAGCCTAAGCTCCTAAGCATTTTGCTGCAGTACCCAGTCAAATTTACCCCATTTGACAAACATTGTTCTGTATACATCCTTAAGATTTTTATTTGGAGGGGCGCCTGGGTGGCTCAGTCGTTGGGCATCTGCCTTTGGCTCAGGTCATGATCTCCAGGTCCTGGGATCGAGTCCCGCATCGGGCTCCCTGCTCCTCGGGGAGCCTGCTTCTCCCTCTCCCACTCCCCCTGCTTGTGTTCCCTCTCTTGCTGTGTCTCTCTCTGTCAAATAAATAAATAAAATCTTAAAAAAAAAAAAAGATTTTTATTTGGAGTGTTAGCATCAATATTTCAAGGAAAGGGTCAAGTATCCTCAGACATCAACAGTGATGTTTGCTAGAGCCTATTTTTAGTACATAAGTTGAACTAGGAACAGCATTAAAGTTAAAAGCCAAGTCTGTGGCCAAAGCAATCTGCCCTCCTACTCTAGAGAACCACTGTAGTTAAGAGAGAAAAACAATGTTCTGCATTTAAGTTAGTCTTTAAACCCACTATTAGGAAAGAACAGTAGCTTTTATTATCAAAAACAGAATTAGGGCACCTGGGTGGCTCAGTCGGTTAAGCGTCTGCCTTCAGCTCAGGTCATGATCCCAGGGTCCTGGGATCAAGTCCCACATCAGGCTCCCTGCTCAGCTGGGAGTCTGCTTTTCCCTCTCCCTCTACCCCTCCCCACTGCTCGTGCTCTCTCTCTCTCACACACACTCTCTCTCAAATGAATAAATAAAATCTTTAAAAAAAAACAAAATTAAAAAGAGCACTGGACTAACAGTCAGAAGTGCCAGGTCCACCCATAATCATGGTAGGCAAGCTGCTCTAAGACTCAGCTTCTGCACTGATGAAATAGGAATGATCATTCCCAGCCTACTCATCTCACTGATTGTGGGGAAAAGCCAAGCTATCTCAATGCACGCATTTTATGGGTGCTACCTCATATAATAATTAATAAGCTTTAAACACTACTTGTTCCACAGGGCTGGCTCTTCGACATGTGGATACAGACCGCCATTCCTTGAAATGCTGTTGCATAATTTGAATTAAGAGTAATCTTGTGAGGCGCCTGGGTGGCTCAGGTAGTTGAGTGTCTGCCTTCAGCTTGGGTCATGATCTCCAGGTCCTGGGATCGAGCCCCTTGTCGGTCTCCCTGTTCAGCGGGAAGTCTGCTTCTCCCTCTCCCTCTGCCTGTCTCCCTGCTTGTGCTCTCTCTGTCTCTGTCTCTGTCTCTCTCTCTCTCAAATGAATAAATAAAATCTTGAAAAAAAAAGTAATCTTGCAAAATGTAACAACATATTAAAATGAAAACAACATATTAGGAGGACTGTAAGTTTGATGAGAAAGATAGCACACCAGGGCTCTAAAGCATCTTAAAGGTGGGAAAAAAAAAGATTTGGTTTGCTTTGGAAAAAACTAGCAAACATCACTAAAATCCCCAAAATCCACAACCACTAGGAGAACAGAAATTGCCTTTTGCTTTTTGTTTCTTTTCATCCTCAAAACTTTCATATTTGACCTTTGCATCATCAATTTTAACCTAGTTTCTATGGTTAATACTTACATGGGGCCTAAGGGGAAAAGTGCTAATACTTCCTTCTTAAGGTTCTGCATTAGAACCTTTGATTCTGAAAGGATCTTGGATCAGGTCATCTCTCCAAACTTCCCATCCTATTCATGAATCTTTTGATGTTTGGTTAGCCAGCTGCCATTCTAACATCCCTTATTAAGATAAAGTCACTACCTTGCAAAGCTGCTATTTTCTGGATGTTCAAAAGGGTTAGAAAATTCTTCCTTTTATGGAGACAAGATCGATCAGCCACTTTGTAATGTATACCCCTTGGTCTAAGTTGTGCTTGCTGAAATTACAAAGAAGGATCCAACTCTTGTACGTGATAGCCCTCCAATTATTATTATTATTTTTAAAGATTTTATTTATTTATTTGACAGAGAGAGACAGCAAGAGAGGGAACACAAGCAGGGGGAGCGGGAGAGGGAGAAGCAGGCTTCCCGCCGAGCAGGGAGCCCGATGCGGGGCTCGATCCCAGGACCCTGGGATCATGACCTGAGCCGAAGGCAGATGCTTAACAACTGAGCCACCCAGGCGCCCCAGCCCTCCCAATTACTGAAAATGGTTATCCCACATCCACATGCCTTCTAGTTTCCAGGGTAAACTCCCCCAGTTCCTCCTACTATTCCTCAAAGGATGTAGTTTATAGGCCATTCATCATCCTGTTGCCCAACTGGGGCATACTCCAACTTGTTGACATCACTCTTAAAATGCAGTGCCCAGGAGGAAACCCCATCCTCCAGGTGTGATCTGACCACCGCAAAGTGTACTATGGGACTATTACCTTACTTGTCCCAGCCGCCAGCCTTCTATTAATTCTGGTTCAGATCACATTTGCTTCTTTTGGCAGGCAGGTCACATCACTGGCTCAGGTTGCATTCACTGTCAACTAAAGCCCTGGGTCTTTTTTCATACGAGGAGTACTTAAGTCAGGGCAGGCTGCTTTAGCCAAGAGTATGACTGGATTCATGGCTCTGCTGCTCTTCTAATATTACCAACAACACTGAGCACAGGATTAAAAACATTCCAAACTTCTCTATTCACCCCAACCAAAGTCTTGGCATTTCAGCAATTTTTATAGTTTAAAAAAAAAAAAAGAAGGGGTGCCTGCGTGGCTTAGTTGGTTAAGCGTCTGACTCTTGATTTCGGCACAGGTCATGATCTCAGGGTTGTGAGATTGAGCCTGCTTAAGATTCTCTCCCTCCCTTTCCCTCTGCCCCTTGCCACTCCCTCTCCGAAGGAGGGGGAGGAGGAGGAAGAGGAAGAGGAGGAGGAAGAAGAAGGAGGAGGAGAAGGAGAAGAAGAAAAAGGAAAGGGTGAGCTTCTTTAAATAATGGTGTGAATTGCAATGCCAGATATCTGGACTTAATTTTACCGAAAGGGAAGGAGTCCAAGTGCCCTACATATCCATCTACGTAGGCAACCAGAGGACTTCCCTCTTACTTTTGAGTTAAATGCTGCTGCAGCTGCTAGAGCATAAATACACTTGTGATGGCAAGAAAATACACAGAGAAGTACACAGAGGCTCAAGTGCCAGTGTGTTATCAACAGAGAATGGGGTTTACTGCCACACATCTCTGAGAGGCAATAATGCCTAACTACATGTTTAGAAGAGAGAATCCAGGCAAAGAAGACAATAAAATACACTGTTGGGTGCTTCCTAAGTAGTGTTGGTGAAAGCTTAGAAAAAGACTGTGAAGAGCTTTGGGTTTTGTCTTTACCTTCCCAGTATCTCCATGATGCCTAGTACATGAGAGGCACCCAGTAAATATTTACTGAATGGATGAATATACTTTAAAAATCTCTAATTGCTGATCTCCTCTTTTATAGAGTTTTCCTTTCATGGTCAGTATGAACACATGAGAAGTTAATAAAAAAATGTTTCTTAAATGTAGCTCACTCTAGCTTATGAGAAATAAAGATAGTAACATCTTGCTTATTTGAAGATTTACTTTTCCAACTGCCTGACCCAGTTCGTACCAGGAGACAGGTTTAGAAAGCCCAACTAGCAGTCAACATGCAAGACAGAAAAGGCAACCCGTCAAGTTCATGCTCTTTAATCAGAGGTGTGAGACCTTCACTCATAAATTATTTTGTCTTAATTCACACAAAATTCTAACAGGTATGCTTGCCTATCTTCCCAGCGTAAGCAGCAAATAAAGAAAGTGAGGAGGCTTGGGGCTGAGCATGAGGAGAGCAGAAAACAAAAGGCTTTTAGGATAATAGAATGGAAGGAAAAGGAAAAAAGGAATCAGAAAACAGAAGAGTTTGGAAGAATACACAGTAAACTATTAACAGTGGTTGCCTCATGGGGAATAACAATTGTGGGAAATACAAGCGCTGGTAAATAGAAATAGAGAACTTTGCTTTCTATCTTATACAACTCCATTTTTTTAGTTAGAGAGGGAATACATTGCTTTTGTAACTAAACATTAAGAGACAATAAGAGTGTAATAGAGCTGCTTATAAAAGTGAAAAATTGGAAATCACCTAACTGTCCAACAGTAGGGGATTGGCTGAAAAATATCATATATCCACTCAATAGACTAATATATAGTCATTTAAAATGTTACAGAAGAATACCGTATAGCAGAAAAATGTTCAACATATATATTTTAAGTAGAAAAAAGTAGGTCACAAAATGAAATACAGTGAATGATCCTGTTTTAATGGACTATATGCAAAAAAAAAAAAAGAAAAAAGACACTAGAGTTGATACAAAATATCCAGACATAGGAGAAATCTTCTGCTTGGAATTAAACATTTCTTTTTCTTCATCTGTGTAATATCTAATATCTCTATAACTGAAAGCTTTTCTATAGGTATAATGAGAAATCAGCTAAAACAGAAGGGAAATAAATTACAATGGTTTCACTAATATCTTTGTGGTAGAAACTGCTATGCCACTATGATGATTAATTTTATGTGTCAACTTGACTGGGCCACCGGATGTCCAGATAGTTGGTTAAATATTATTCTGGGTGTGTCTATGAGGGCGTTTCCAGATGCGATTAACATTTGAATTGGTAGATTTGAGTAAAGCAAAGTGCCCTCCCCAGTGTGGTGGGCCTCATCCAATCCATTGAAGGCCTAAATAGAACAACAGAGGCTGAGTAAGGAAGAATTTGCTCTCTGCCTGACTGTCTTTGAACTGGAATATTGGTCTTCTCTTGCCTTCTGACTCAGACTGAAACTGCATCTTACACCCTCAACTCTCCTGGTTTTCAGGTCTTTGGACTAGGAGAGAAACTATACTTTTGACTCTCTGGGTCTCCAGCTTGCCACTGCACATCATGGGACTTCTCAGCCTACACAAGCACACGGGTCAATTCCATATAATAAATATATCTCCCCACCCACCCACCCAGGATATATGTCCATTCTATTGGCTCTGTTTCTCTGGAGACTAAGACAGACTTTGGTACTGAGAGTGGAGTGCTACTATAACAAATAGCTAAAAATGTGGAATGGATAATGGGTTGAGGCTAGAGGAGTTTGGATGTGCAAAGAATATGGCTGTTAAGGGGAATGATTCTTGTGAGGGCTCACAAAGAAAAGAGGAGAGCTGGAGAAGAAGCTTCTGTCTTTTTAGAGAATATGTAAATAATCATCAAAAGAATGTTAATAAAATATGGATGGTAAAGGCCATTCTGGTGACATCTCAGAGGAAAATGAGGAACATATGGGACAACGGAGGAAAGGTGATCCTTCTTAAAAAATGGCAAAAGAACTTGGCTGAACTATATTTTAGTGTTTTGTGGAAGGTAAAACTTGCAACCTACTGAGGAGATTTCTAAGCAAAGTATTTAAAGGGTGGTTTGGATCCTCCTGACTGCTTATAGTAAAATGCAAGAGAGAAATGAATCAAAGGAATTGTTAAGCAAAAATTAACCAGAACTTAAAAGATTTGGAAAATTCTCAGCCTATTCATACTGGAAGGAAAAAAAAGACAGAGAAAGATTGTTCTGAAGAGAACACTAGCATGTGACCAAACAACAGTTTGATTAGTATGGATGTGAACCACAGACCTAATCAGTCACCCCAACACAAAGTGAAGGAAGCCTATCAGACTTCTTAGCTCCTACAGGGCTGGACCATAGAGCTCTGCAGGTGCGAACATGTGCTATTCTTTAAGACAAAGAGAATAACCACAAAGGTGATTCAGAGATCATTGGGGCTGCCTCCTCAGTTTCAGTGTGTGTGTGTTGGGGGGGTCGGGTGGTAGTGGCTACTGTTTCAGTTCACTACACCAGATAGCAGCCACCTGAAGCCTGGGGGCAGGGCCCCCCAGAGCTTAGGACATGCGACTCCCACCTGGCAAAACTGCAGAAGCACGACTACCACCTCATTAGGTCTGAAAGCAGAGCATCCACCAAAAAGGATTATTCTCAAGCCTCAAGATTTTAATGTTATTTGCTTTCCTGGGGGTTTTAGAATTACTTGGGATCTGGCACCCTTTTCTTCCTTCCAATTTCTCTCTTTTAGAATGGGAATGTCTATCCTATGCCTGCCCCACCATTGTGTTTTGGAAGCACATAACTTACCTGGTTTTGTAGGTTCATAGCTAGAGAGGAATTTTACATCAGGATGAATCATATCTCACCCACATCTGATTTAGATGATGTATTAATGCGTCTTTGAAGTTTAGACTTTAGGATTGATGCTAGAATGAGTTAAGACTTTGGGGGCCATGAGGATTGAATGAATGGATTTTGAATGCAAGAACATGAATTTGGGGGGCCAAGGGTAGAATATAAATGTCTGTGTCTCCCCAAAATTCATATGTTGAAGGTCTAACTACCAATGTAATGGTATTTGGAGCTAGAAGACAATTAGGTTTAGATGAGGTCGTGAGGTTGGGGCCTCATGATGGGATAGTGTCCTTACAAGAAGAGACCAGAGATCTCTCTCTGCTATGTGAGAACACAACAAGAAGGGGGTCATCTGCAAGCCATGAAGAGAGCCCTCACCAGGGAACTAAATCATTCAGCACCTTGATCTTGGACTTCCTAGCCTCCAGAACTGTGAGAAGTAAATATCTACTGTTTAAGCCACCCAGTCTATGATATTTTGTTACAGCAGCCCAAGCTGACTTACACAGCCACCCAGTATCCCTTATCCCCCTATTCCTTAGGAATGCAGCCTAGTTTAATTTGAAGTAGCACTGAGCACAACTAAAATGCTGTTTTTCTCAGCCTCCATAGAAGATATATGTGACCATGTGATAGACAAAATGTATGTAAAAGTGTTGATTGGGGCATCTGGCTATACTCTTTAAAAAGCACAGAGAAGGGGCGCCTGGGTGGCTCAGTCGTTAAGTGTCTGCCTTTGGCTCAGGTCATGACCCCAGAGTCCTGGGATCAAGCCCCGCATCGGGCTCCCTGCTCAGCCAGGAGCCTGCTTCTCCCTCTCCCCCTGCTTGTGTTCCCTCTCTAGCTCTCTCTCTCTCTCTCTGTGTCAAGTAAATAAATAAAATCTTTAAAAAACAAACAAAAAAAACCCACAGAAAAAAGTAAATAAACACACCAAGCATTTCTTGCCCTTTTGTACTCTTCTGTTTTCTCCTACTACCAACCTAGACACGAAGGTCAAAATTCCAGCAGCCATTTTGGGACAATGAAGAAAATATCAAGAGACTCACATCCATAAGGCACCAAACCAATGCCAGCAACAACCTGTCTCTGGACTTGTTAAAAATTAACTCTTATTGGGGCACCCTGGGTGGTTCAGTCAGTTAAGCAGCATCCAACTCTTGATTTTGGCTCAAGTCATGATCTCAGGGTCATGAGATCGAGCCCCGCATTGGGCTCTGTGCTCAGCACAGAGTCTGCTTGGGATTCTCTCTCTCCCTCTCAGTCTGCCCCTCCCTCACCCCCACTTGCATTCTCTCTCTTAAAAAAAAAAAATTAACCCTCATCCATTTAAGCCCCTGTAGTTAGAACTGTCACTTGCAGCTAAATGTAATTCATAACTGACATGAGTCAACTTTCACATTAAAGCTTTTACAACGTACAAAGCTACATCAGAAAGCTCAAATGGGGACGCCTGGGTGGCTCAGTCGGTTAAGTATCTGCCTTCGGCTCAGGTCATGATCCCAGGGTCCTGGAATCGAGCCCGGCAATGGGCTCCCTGCTCAGCGGAGAGCCCGCTTCTCCCTCTCCCTCTGCCTGCTGCTCTGCCTACTTGTGCTCTCTATCTCTCTGTCAAATAAATAAATAAAATCTTTAAAAATAAATAAATAAATAAAATTTAAAAAAAGAAAAAAGGAAGCTCAGATGTTAGAAACATATTTGTGTTTAGAGTTGACTTCTCAGTTAATTACTTTTATACAAAAACAGACCAAAAAATAGTTTTGTTTTGTGGAACAAGGCTTTGTTTTTTGTTAGTTTTGTTGTGGATAACCACTGCTCCCACTTGTCCATCATCCATTGTACCTTCTTCTGCCTGAGAGTCCCCAGTTTTTCTACAGGAAGCCACACTACCATCATTCTCAGTCCATGAGATTCAGGAGGAGGTAAATGCTATCCCTGAACTCCAGTGTGGACACCCAACCCAGTCCTAGCCAATCAGTGTATTCCATATACCTAGAACAATGATAAGTACAGGCCCATCCTCATGCATGACCCAATCAAACAGTGCAACTTAACGCTGGAAGTCGTTTGACCTGTTCTGAAAGAGGCACTGTCCTAACATCAGGATTGCTGAGAGGATAGAATGTAAGCTTGGAGCTGTTAGCTGCTTTATCACTATAAATGAAGAGCTGGACGCAGAATGGAGCCAACAGAGGAAAAAACAAGAAATGCAAAGAGTAAGACTAAGTCCTAATGACATCATTCAGCCCTGGATTCAGCCAAGTCTGACCTTTTCAGATACATGAGTCAAATATATTTTCTTTCTTGGTTGAACCAGTATGAGCTACATCTTCTGACATTTGCAACTATGAGAGTCCTGACTAATATAGTTACACATGGTAAATAATCCTGAATCATCATATTAGCCTTTTCCCAACCACATCAAGTGCTCATATGAAATCTCCCCTGTAGGTTTATTTACCAAAAAAGCAGTATTATGGCATACTAACATAATGCATTGCTTCTAGGTTTTTATATTATAAAATAACCTATAAATTATTTTTTTTAAGATTTTGTTTATTCATCTGAGAGAGAGAGAAAGGGAGAGAGAGAGAGAGAGTGCACAAGGAGGGGGAGGGGCACAGAGTGAAGGAGAAGCAGACTCCCTGCTGATCAGGAGCCCAATGCGGGGCTTGATTCCAGGACCCTGGGATGACCTGAGCCAAAGGCAGACGCTTAAGTGACTGAGCCATCCAGGCACCCCTCTAGGACCTTACAATTTAACAGAGCAGACAAAACATTAATGCTAATAACAGTTATACAACATTCTCTGAAAATTAGAGAATAATAAATAATATCTAGGGGAGTTTTAAAAAATTCTGTAATATTATTACAGACGCTGGAGTTCTTAGAGATCCAACAATTCTTTCAACACATGGTTGAGGAAGCTGAAACTCAAAGAGCCAGTGACTTAGTTCCCATGGCAAAATCCCGCTAGAAGCCAGACCTCCTTAGACACAGTCCAACATTCTTTCTTACTACCCCACCCTACCTCTGTTAGGAGAACAGCAAAATACTAAGAAGTTTCTCCAACTATAATTTTTCTTCTGTGTAACCTAAAGAGGAGAATCTCAAAGACCACACTAAAATAAGTTTGATTCTCTTTTTATCATTTACAGAGGCAAAATAGTAAGGCTCTGCCTCAGTTATCAGAGTTTGCCTTCAATTTCTATTGTGGTTTTTCTCCCATTGACTTTTGTTTTTTGTTAGACTAACCTTGAATGTGTAGCATTCCTGCCTGGAAAAAAATTCCAAACAGCTTGTTTTGAACATGTTTGTTGTCTTCTGTATTCTGGGCAAACTAACGGAGCCTGATAACCCATACTAAAGGAGTTACCTAAGTTAAAATTAATCCAGAAAGTCTTCTTGGCTGACTTCCCAGCCAGGCAGTACCAGCCTGCATAAAATATTAGGACACTGCAAACTCTAATTCTGTTGTAAGAGTTGTGTCTAAGGAAAATAAAGGAAATGCAATGATTCCAAACTGGACTGCAATTCCTAGACACCCAAGAATTTCCAAAGAATACTAGTTCTCATTAGAAATAATTGCTATGGCCTATGGCACTAGCGGCCTGATGGCAGCGCATCTCTTCTGCTCTCGGAAGAAATAATTGCTATGAAGTATGTATTTTTGCAGTGTCACTGAGGTGGGAACCCCCTATGAATAATTTGAGAAAGTGGATTACAAATTTTGTTTCAGAAAAGAACAAAGTCAGAGGACTCATTCCCTGATTACAAACCTTACTATAGAGCTACAGTTATCAAAACAGTGTGGTACTAGCTTAAGGACAGATGTATAGACCAATGGAATAGAATAGAGAGCCTTGAAATAAACCATTGCATATATGGCCAGATGATTTTTCAACAAAGGCACCAAGATCGTTCCATAAGGAAAGGATGGTCTTTTCAACAAATGGTGCTAGAAAAATTGGATACCCATATGTAAAAGGATGAAGGTGAACCCTTACTTTACACCATATACAAAAATACAGTTGACCCTTGAATAACACAGGTTTGAACTGCATGGGTCCATGTATGTGTGGATTTTTAAAATAAGTACAGTACTGTAAATGTATTTTCCTTAAGATTTTCTTAATAACATTTTGCTTTTCTCTAGCTTACTTTATTGTAAGAATTCAGTATATAATACATATAACATACAAAATATCTGTTAATCAATTGTTTATGTTATTGGTAAAGCTTCTAGTCAACAGTAGGCTATTAGTAGTTAAGTTTTGGGGGACTCAGAAGTTACATGTAGATTTTCAACTGGTACCCCTAGCCCCCATGTTGTTCAAAAGTCAACTGTAACTCAAGGCGGATCAAAAACTTAAACATAGGAGCTAAACCTATAAAGCTCTTAGGAGAAAATATAGGAAAAAGGCCTCATGACATTGCATTTGGCAATGATTTCTCAGATATGACATCAGAAGTGCAGGCAACAAAAGAAAAAAAAGTAAATTGAACTTCATCAAAATCAAGAACTTTTGTGCATCAAAGGACACCATCTACAGAGTGAAAAAGCAACCTACAGAATGGGAGGAAATGTTTGCAAATCATTTATCTGATCAGAGCTTAACATCTAAGAATATGGAAAGAACTCCTACAACTCGAACAACAACAACAAAACAAACAACACAATTCAAAAATGGGCAAAGGACTTGAATAGACATTTCTCCAAATAAGATACACAGATAGCCAATAAGCACATGAAAAGTTGCTCAAAAACATTATTAATGAGGGGAATGCAAATAAAAAACACAGTGAGAAACCACTTCACACTCACAAGAATAGCTATTATCAAAAACAAACAAAACCCAGAAAATAACAAGTGTTAGTTTTGGAACTCTTGTACATTGCTAGTGGGAATGTAAAATGATACAGCCACTATAGAAAACAGTATAGAAATTCTTCAAAAAAAAGAAAAGAATTACCATAATACATAATCCATACATAGTCCAGCAATCCCACTTCTGGGTATATACTATTCAAAAGAATCAAAAGCAGGAACTCAAATGAATGTTTGTACTTCAGTGTTTGTAGCAGCATTATTCACAATAGCCGCATTGTGGAAGCAACCCAAATGTCCGTCTATATGTGAAGGGATAAACAAAATGTATATATATACAATGAAATATTGTTCAGCCTTAAAAGAATAAAATTCTGGCACATGTTACAACATAGATGAACCTTGAAGATATTATGCAAAGTGAAATTAAGCTAGACACAAAAAGCAATGATTGTATGATTTCACTTAATAGGAGGTGCCTAGACTGATGGGGATGGAAGAGAGAGATTGGGAGGAGGAGGGAATGGGACATTATTGTTTAGCGGGTACAAAGTTTCATTTTGGGATGCTGAAAAAGTTCTAGAGATGGATAGTGGTAATCGTTGCACAACAGTGTGAATGGACTTAATGGCACTGACCTGAATGCTTAAAAGTGGTTAAAAGGGTAAATTTTATGTTACATGTATTTTAACCACAATAGAAGAAATTTGGGCTTTAGGCACATAAGTACACTGAAAATAATTTTTAAGAGCCAGATTTGCTAATTTGTAGGATTTTTTTTGGAGGGGGTGTCAAGCTTTAGTAGGTTCTTTGGAGTTCCATTCGTTCATTTTCAGTATATGCTTTGAAGTTCCATTCATAAATACTCATTGACAACTTGCTGAGTTTACAAAAATGAGCAAAGCAGACATCATTGCAATCACAGCAAGCTTACAGTTTATCGGGCGAAACAGGTAAAAAGAAAGTAAACAAACAACTAAAATAACGATGAGTTGGAGTGCATGGGTGGCTCAGTGGGTTAAGCGTCTGCCTTTGGTCATGATCCCAGGGTCCTGGGATCGAGCCCCACCTCAGGCTCCTGCTCAGCAGGGAGCCTACTTCTCCCACTTCCCCCTGCTCGTGCTCTCTCTCTCTCACTCACTATGTCTCTCTCTCAAATAAATAAAATCTTTTAAAAAATAATGATAAATTATGTTAAGTGTGAAGAAGTAAACATCATGGGAAGATGCAGATTAACGGGAGTGGGGGAAGACTTGCTTTAGATGGATCTGATGGTGTCTTTGTCTGCTAGCGCTGAGTGATATAATGAAAGTATTTGGTCTTTGTCCCTAGCTCCTGGCACACTGCTCCTAAAACCCTTGGAATCTCTGGCGTGATAAGAGTGTCTTCTGTGTGCTAAAGAGATTACTGGTGGCTGGGGTCCCTAGATAGCTTCAGGATGGGGGTTGGTTGCCAGAAAGGCCAAGGCATGATTAGAGGTTGGAACTTTCAGCCCTGCTCCCAGAGAGAAGAGGAGCTGGGTATTGAATTAATCACCAGCGGCCAGTGATTTAATCAACCATGCCTCCATAATGAAACCTCCATAAAGACCCCTAACTGGTGGGATTTGGAGAGCTTCTGGGTTGGTGAACACATGGACATGCTGAAAGGGTGGTGCACCCAGAGAAGGCATGGAATCTGTACCCTTTCCCCCATCCTTTGCCCTGTGCCTCTCTTCCATGTGACTGTTCCTATGTTGTGTCTTTTATAATAAACGAGGTCAAGAGTAAGTCAAGTGTTTCCTTGAGTTCTGAGAGCTGTTCTAGCAAATTGTAGGAACCCCTGATTTTTAGCCAGTTAGTCAGAAACACAGGTGGCAACCCAGGACTTCCAAATGACATCTGAGGAGAGAGAGGGCAGTCTTATGGGACTGAGCCCTTTAATTCCAGGGATCTGATGCTAACTCTAGGTAGATAGTGTCAAAATTGAATTGTTGAACACACAGTTGGTGTCTGGAGAGTTGGAGAATTGGTTGGTGTGAGGGAAAAAAAGCTACACATTTGGTGTTAGAAGTATTGTGAGTGAAAACAGTTCAGAGGCTGCCAGAACAAAATACCATAGACTAGGTAGCTTAAAAACAGAAATTTATTTTCTCACAGTTCTCGAGGCCAGAAGTCCAAGATTAAGATGCCATCAGGGTTGCTATCTGGTGAGAGCTCTCTTCCTGGCCTATAGACAGCTGCCTTTTAGCTGTGTTTCCAGTGGCCTTTCCTGTGATACAAGGAGAAAGAAATATCTGGCGTCTCTTCCTCTTCCTATAAGGATACGGACCAGTCCTGTTGGATTAGGACCCCACAGTTATGACCTCATTTAACCATAATTACCTCTCTAAAGACCCTATTACCAAATACAGTCACATTAGGTTTAGGGCTTCAACTGTGAATTGGGCCGGGGAAGGGGGGGCGGGGGGGACACAATTCAGTCTCTGACAGAGGGATGATCAGAGAAGGCCTTTCAGGGAGTTGACATTTCCACTGAGACCTAAAGGCTATAGGAGCTTGTTATGGGATGAGCCAGAGGAAGGTCACTCTACAAAGAAGAAACATATACAGAGGTATAACGTGCATTTGTTGTACTGTTGGAGAATATTGAGTTATGGTGTAGAGGAAAAGAGAAAATACAGGATAGATGAAACTCATAAAATATGTTAAATATAGAGAAGTAGTTAGTGGTAGTAGAGCACATGTGTGTTAAATGTAGGTAGAAAGAAATCAAGGACCTTGAATAATATTTGAGAGGCACTAAATATACATGAGACACCTAAGCACTAAATATTCGTGACAAATTAAATATATATGAGATATTTAATGTCCAGGATACACTAAATATACATGAGTACTTAATATTTAGGAGGTCATAATCCAGTCACTCATTAGTGACTTCCGCCCAAAACACATAAACCCATGGCTCAAATAAAACCCATATAGCTGTTTAGCAGGTTAATTGGCAAGCTGTAGCTATTGACAAGGTGTACTTGGCCCCATGTCTTTCTGGTAGGGCAAATGTAGGTCATTGGCCTAGGACACTTTCAGTTTGTAGGCTCCTGTGCTTGAACTTCAACTCTGGTCCATCAGCAGAGAAGGCTGATGCAACAGAGAGATGTAGGATATACAAACATTACATAACCCAGGATTTAAGTAGCATGATCTTTCACTTCTCTTGCACCCTTTCCTAATAGTGTGTTAATTTATCCCCCACCCCATCTCTTTTCCCTTGCTTTGCACCGTGTATTTTAAGTAAATAAACTGTGACTCAAGCATTTTAGTTTGATCTGTGAGCGCTTCTGTTCTATAATTTTTGGGATACCCTGCCTGATAGTATAATTGATGTTTACCATTGCCATCAAGGTAATTTCACATACAATAAAAGGCCTTAAAATAGGAAAAGCTCAGGGGTGCCTTGGTGGCTCAGTCACTTAAGTGTCTGCCTTCAGCTCAGGTCATGATCCCAGGGTCCTGGGATTGAGCCCCACATTGGGCTCTCTGCTCAGCAGGGAGTCTGTTTTTCCTTCTCCCTCTCCCTGCAGCTCTGCCTGCTTGTGCTCTCTCTCTCTGTCAAATAAATAAATAAAATCTTTTTTTTTTTAAAGAAAACCTCAGTGTGTTCTAGAACTGCACTGCCCAATATGGTGGCCACTAGCCACATGTGGCCATTTAAATTTAAAATAACTAAAATTAAATAAAATTTATTTATTTTTAAAAAGACTTTTATTTATTTATTTATTTGAGAGAGAGAGAGTGTGTGCGTACAAGAAGGGGGGAGGGGTAGGAGAGCAGGAAGTCTGATAAAAGGCTTGATCCCAGTGTCCTGAGATCATGACCTGAGCTGAAGGCAGACGCTTAACCGACTGAGCCACCCAGACACCCCCTAAAATTAAATATAATTTAAAATTCATTTCCTCAGTTGCACTAGCCATATTTTAAGTGCTCAATAGCTACATGTAGTTGGTGGACACCAATGGCAACTGGATGTTGCAGAAGAACACTTCTGTTATTGTAGAATGCTCTGTTGGGCAGTGATGTTTTAGAAACTTAGAGGAGGCCTATGAAGTCAGAAGGTAATGATGAGGAAGGCGGCCAGAGATGAGTTTGTGGGAGAAGGAGGTGTCAAATCATGCAGGGGACTTATGCATCATGTTAGAGTTTGAACTGTAGTCTAAGTACAATATACATAATTTGGTTTATATTTTCAGATGATTCCTTCTGGTTATTGACTGGAAAATAGATTGGAAGATGTGCAGAAAAGAGCATAGCCAGCCTGCTATCTTTTGAAAGTCTGGCTTACAAGATTGATCCTTGGCTCATGTTTGGCAACTCAGATTTTGGAAGGGTTCCCACCACACAAATGGTAAGAATGGCTCATTTTGCTTAAACTGTTTGTATAAACTATGTGCCTTCTGCTGGACACCTGCTTTCCTTTGAGGACTCTGGAATTTGTACCTGCTAGGCAGAGGATGCCTATGTGACTAGCCCTCAATAAAATCCCTGGTCACTGAGTTTTGTTTTTTGTTTTTTAAAGATTTTATTTATTTATTTGACACAGAGAGAGATAGTGAGAGCAGGAACACAAGCAGGGGGAGTGGGAGAGGGAGAAGCAGGCCTCCGGCTGAGCAGGGAGCCCGATGCGGGGCTCGATCCCAGGACCCTGGGATCATGACCTGAGCCGAAGGCAGACGCTTAACGACTGAGCCACCCAGGCGCCACCCTGGTCACTGAGTTTTAAACAAGCTTCCCTGATTGACAACATTTCACATGTGTTGTCATAACCCATTGCCAGGGGGAATTAAGCACATCCTGTGTGACTCCGGTGGGAGAAGACTCTTAGAAGCTTGGGCCTGTTTTCCCCTGGACTTTGTCCCATGGCCTTTTCCATTGGCAAACTTTGCTTTGAATTCTTTCGCTGTAATAAATCATAGATAGTCATGAGTACGACTATATTCTGAGTCCTGTGAGTCTTCCTAGCAAATTATTGAACATGGGGGGTGGTAGTCTTGGGGATCCCTAACTCAGAGGACGAGGAGACAACATTGAGGGGAAAAACCATTTAAGAAGCAATTTCAATCATCCATCCGGGTGAGATATAACGATGACTTGGACTGGAATGGTGGCAATTAATATAGAGAGAATCAAATCAAAATTTCAAAATGTTATCTTCATTGCAGAAATACAAACTTAAGGAGGGAATCCTCAGCTGATAATAATGTTGGGAAATTTGGTTCTTTCTCCCCAGTTCCCCACTTCTTTTTTGCGTTTTAACTTAGAATCAATTTACTAAATATGTATGTATCTGTCTATAACTTTCAGAGGGTGAAACCAGCTATATGTAACTCATGCATCTTCTTCATTATCCATATCCACCAAAATTTGTAAGTTTTCCCCTTAAATGATTTTTATTTCTGTCCCTTCTGTCTCTTCTTTCTCACTGCTGATCCTACCATTGTATCTCTTGAGTTCATATTAATGCATCAATTTAGGAAGTCAGTCTTCCTAATATCAGGTTCACCCACATGATCTAATCTTTCTTAATCACCAATCCCTTCCTACTCTCATTACATTAAATTCCTTTACCTCAGTTTCACAACTCTCCCATAACCTATCCCGACCCTATCTGGCTTAACTGCCCATCCGGATCCTCTCTGACACTTGTCCTCTCCTAAGGGCTCCACTGACCCAATGTGCTCATTCCTAGTCCAAGGCTTTAGTCATGCACTTTCTCTGTTTTCTCTCTCCTTATCTCTTTCTGACTTATTCAAGATCCCTTTTATTCATAAAGGCTTCCCTGATTGGCCCTGCCCCAATGGCACTCCTTAGTCCCTCTCAACCAAAACATTTAGAGTAGGTACCACATAACTTAGAATGTATGTATGTATCAGTTAGGACTTTTTTGTTTGGAAGTGACAGAAAACCCAATTCAAGTGGATTTATTAAACAATAAAAAAATTCAGTAATTCATGTAACTTAAATTTCAGGGTATATCTTCCTTTATTGGAGCTCTACCCAAAGGTTCCAACAATATCATCAAGATTTGGTTGTTCTCCATTTTTGGGTTCTACCTCCCATTGAGTTGGCTTTATTCTTGAGCTTTATCTATGTGATTTCCCTCCTCCTCCCCCAACACACCTCAAACCTCCAACTTCACATTTTCCCAGGTTCAAGTTCAACAGAAAAATAGCATTTCTTCTTGAAATTTTCAAGCTACTCTTGGAATTCACCTTTTCTATCTTGAATTGGTAATACCCATGCCAGAACCAACACTGTGGTAAATAGAATTCTGGGTGACAGTTGGTCAAACCTGGGTCACATGCTCCACTCCCAGAACTGGGAGAAGAGCCCTGTCTGAATCAAGTGGACTCAGAATGAAATAGGGAGAGTTTCTAAAGGAAAATTAAGATAGGGTTATCAGAAGAAGGGACACTGAGAGGCAAAAAAATTGTGATCACCAAAATTCATGTAACCTTATGAACTGCTTCGTAACATGCAGAAATTTCACCCTTTTTATTTTTTCAAATCAAATTAAATTTGGCACTGGCTTCACCTGCCTGGCTAATATTAATGACCAATCTTCAGGTGCCCCTCCCCACATGAACATAGATAAATCCTGGAAATTATGGAATTCAGGAAAATTGAACCAAGAGCTTTGGCCTTGGCTCATCATGATAGCTTGGAGATACTCACTGCCCTCATTTTCCATTTGAATATAAGCAGCTCTACTGAGGCCATCTGCTCTTTCTAGACCACTGGAATTTTTACTGTGGATCCTAAGGCTAAATTGCATAGTGTTGAGGCATCCATACTCTTTTTCAGTGGTCTTGCACCTCCCTGGACAGAACTGTATGGGATCAAAACTCACATCTCTAGTAGTCATATGCTTATATACTCTTTTAGAGTAATTGCTACAGTTTTGCATAAGTAATATTTTTCTTCCAGGCTAACCTCTTTGTTTGTAATTTATGCTTTTGTGTGCCTTACTTTGCTGAGCGTAGAGAACAATAAATACTTGTTGATATGTACAAAGAGGAGAATACACAGTTTCTGCCTGAGGGGATTTACAACCAGCCAAGGAAGTACAACTCAGAAGAAGACACCCAGATATGACCACAAGTCAAGGAAGAATAAGAGAGGGGCACCTGGGTGGCTCAGTTGGTTGGGCAAACAACTCTCAGTTTCTGCTCAGGAAACGGATCTCATGGGTTGTGAGATCGAGCCCTGCTCTGCAGGGATTCTGCTTGAAGATCCTCTCCCTCTGCCCTTCCCCCAACATATGCATGCACTCCCACTCTCTTGAACTCTTTCTCTCACTCTCTAATAAATAAATAAATCTAAAAAAAAGAATAAGAGAATTAGAAAACAAGAAAAGGACCAATGCAAGGCAGGAAAGGGCAGGCCGGGCAAGCAGGTGGACGGGCTGACCAGACAGCCGGCTGGCAACAACGAGCTAACTAACCTAGCAACCTACCGCTTACACCTCTAACCAACCGCCCACCAAGTCAACTCAGGTTCTCCCGGCCCGGCCCACATGCCACAACCGTGGTGGCAGCCCCGGGAAGTGCAATGGTGTCCATTTCCTTCGATTCTCAGGATTTGAAGATGGCTGCACAGTCAGTGCCGAAAGTTGAGCTAAAAAGCACCACCAAGATGTCTCTAAATGAGCGCTTTACTAATATGCTGAAGAACAAACAGCCGATGCCAGTGAATATTCGGGCTTCGATGCAGCAACAACAGCAGCTAGCCAGTGCCAGAAACAGAAGACTGGCCCAGCAGATAGAGAATAGACCCTCTGTCCAGGCAGCATTAAAACTTAAGCAGAGCTTAAAGCAGCGCCTGGGTAAGAGTAACATCCAGGCACGGTTAGGCCGACCCATAGGGACCCTGGCCAGGGGAGCAATGGGAGGACGAGGCCTGCCCATAATCCAGAGAGGTTTACCCCGAGGAGGACTATGTGGGGGACGTGCCACCAGAACCCTGCTTAGGGGCGAGATGTTGCTCCGAGGTCAAAACCTGCTCCAAGGGGGGCAAGCTGTAGCTCCCTGAATGGGCTTAAGAAGAGGTGGTATTCGAGGTCGTAGAGGTCCCGGGAGAGGGGGCCTAGGGAGTGGAGCTATGGGTTGTGGAGGAATCAGTGGTAGAGGTCGGGGTATGATAGGTCGGGGAAGAGGGGGCTTTGGAGGTCGAGGCTGAGGCCCTGGACGAGGGAGAGGTGCCCTCACTCTCCCTGTACTGACCAAGGGTCAGCTGGACAACCAGTTGGATGCATACATGTCGAAAACAAAAGGACACCTGGATGACGAGTTGGATGCCTACATGGCACAAACAGATCCAGAAACCAATGATTGAAACCTACCCACCCTCCTATGAGAGACTCTTGTTCAAAAGTCACCACATCTGTAAATGACCTTGAGATAAAAGATGGAGAAGAAACCTGATTTATGCTGGAAGGACCTATCACAATAGGCTATGGACCTAACTTGCCACCAGTTTGTGCATTTAGTGTGTTCCTTTTACTTTTCTGAAACTGTGTTGTATGAAACCTTTTTTCCTCTGAAAAAAAAAAAAGAAGAAAACAAGAAAAGGAACCACTATAGGGGCTCTAAAAGGATGAAATTAGATCTTGCTGAGGGTTCAGAAAAGGTTACATACAGATAGACTCATTATAGAATACCCTTGAAGTCTTGAACCCTTTTGAGAGAGAAAAGAGACTTTCATTTTTGATTTTCTAATTTTTTGAAAGAATGATTTTTTAATCTAAAAAAACACTGTTGGGGGTGGATACAGAAGTCTGGAATACAAATTATTCTCTCTTTCTCATTCCAGGTCCCTCTTCATTAAGATTCAGACTTCATTTAAATTTAATTTGCAAGAGGTGTCATTTTTATTAATTTAACATTTAATATCTATTAATGAAGATTCAAACTGTGTAATTTAATTTCATAATAGTTATGCAACCATAGTGCTACCACTCTTTCACCCACTCTATTTGACCTTCATGTCACTGGTAGGAGCCTTGATATGGTCTGTAGGGATAAGGAGGTAGACCAGCAAACTGCAGGCACCAGGTACCTATGTCAGCACTTGTCTCTGCCCCTTAGCTCCCAGGCCCTGGAGAATGGTATAGTGTTCAGGTATATAATATCACTAACTGGTGAGTAATATACCTGCCATTCCTCCCTTGCTTTTCCCAGGCACTCTTCCAACAGGATTGACTATGAAACTAGCTGGCCTGATATAAGATATTGGTGAAGAGGAACACAGTGACTTAAAGCATCAGACACAAGAAAAGCATTCTCTTTTATTACATAAGAAAATACTAAGGAGCAGAGAAATAAATATTATTTGATAGGAACATCTACATTTCATTTGTCTATTAGTGACTGATAACCAATAAAAAATGAAATTCTGGAATGCTATTTGTGTACTTTCAAAAAAGAGGTACCAGAATAGCATTTGTGTGAGACCTCTTACAGAATAGTACGAACAATAGGGTCGTTACTGCATTTCAAATAACCCACTGCAGGATTGGACGAGAGAGTGGGATCAGAGCTAGAAAGAGAATTCAGTATGGAGAAGGGGAGCTAGTAAAGTCAGAAACTGCATTTATTCCTGCCACTGGGTGTTCTCTGATTGTTCTTTGATGGTTATTATATATCAGATGTTAGTAGAAAAAGTGATTTACACTTCCCCTAAAGAGTCAGATTTAACAGAATTAAGATGGGGGGGCAGGAATCTGCATTTTTAACAAACCCTCCAGGTTATTGAAATGTAGGTGATCTGAGAATTGTACCTTGAGAAACACTGCACATTCAAGCAGTCAATGCTTCAGATTTTCTATACAGAAAGTCAAGTGTGGGAAGCTCTCTAGTTGGAAAGAGTGGTTAGGGAGACTCATCCAGAAAGTTTGTTTAGAAAACAGACACCCTGTATGTTTATTTAAGGTGATGAGGGGCTTCTGAGAGATGCTGGTGCAGGCGTTGGTTAAGGAATGCTTAAGGGTAGTGCTTCTTAAACTCTAATGTGCACACAGATCACCAGGGATCTTGTTAAAATGTGGATTCTAATTCAGTGGGGCTGGGTGGGTCCTGAGGATTCTGTACTTCTAACAAGCTCCCAGGTGATGCCAGTACTGATGGTCCCAGGATGGCCCTTTGGCAAGATTTTAACTGAAAGTGAGGTTATGTAATGGAGAGAGACATGGTCAGAAATTGCACGTGAAGTGGAAAAGTAAGACATGAAACACAGCCAAGGTCTGAAGAAAACTTAATCCAAAGGTTAAGCAAATCAGAATCACGAAAGAGGAGGTAGCTGGCAACTCAGACTGGCTAAGAGTGAATCACCAAGGCTTTTTTCCCCACATGGAGCATATTTTATGTGTGCATGAAAAGAGGGTGTTCTTAGATAGGGTCGCAGGCCAGGTCTTATTGGCCTATACCTCCCAAAACTTCAGCCGAATTTCTTAAAGAAACTCATTGTTCTCTCTGATTAGCAAACCCACCTCACACAAGCTAGAAAATGCAGCTTTGCAACACAGGATAACTGATTATCACCACAGGTTTCATAAATCAATATCTTATATCATTCTTTGCTGAAAATCTTGGATGGTTCCCCACTGTTAGGGACAAACCTAGGCTTCTGAGCTTTGAGTTCAATTTCCTCTGCATTCTGCCCCAACCCTGCATTTCCAGTCCTATCTCTCACCAATATCCAGTTTTCTCATGCACTTTTAGTGCAGGTTACACCTACCGCTAGAGTATTTCCTATTTATAGGCCTCTTATCTAGTCAGTTCTTTCCTGGAATGCCTTTTTTCTAATCTGTTCTTCAAAGCCAAGTTTAAACATAATGATGATGATGATGATGATGATGTATCAACAATCTATTTACTTAGTCTTTACTGTTTGGTAGGTACTGCATTATCAGAATGAATTCCTACCATGACTCTGAAAGGTAATGATTATTATGATTGTCCATTCATTTATTTAGCAAATATTTATTGAGCCCCTAAGGTGTGCCAGACACTACTCTAGGCACTTTAAAAACTAGATAGACAAATTCCTTCCTTCAACAGGTTTACATTGCAGTTTAAGAGACAAATAATAAACATACAGTATGTCAGTGGTAAGTGCTGTGTAAAAAAAAAAAATGAAGTAGGGCATGGGGATACTGGTAAAGGGAATGGTTTGAGCAAATGCCTGAATAAAGACAACTGCTACCCTTGAGGATAACTGGAAACAGAGAAAAAAGCAAATGCAAAAGGTTTGCTTGACATGATTTGCCAAGGAGAGAGTGACTGAAGAAGAAGATGGTTGGAGTTGAGGAGAGGTGGGGCTAAATCCTATAAGAGGGCTTTGTAGGTTAGTCTAAGAATTTTGCCTTTTCCTCTAAGTTAGATCTAAAACCATTGTCCTTTTTCAAGGAGTTAGGGGCTATTGCCTTGAAAATTGATCACAGGGGAACAAGAGCAGAATCAGGGAGATCTGTTAGGAGCCTACCACAAAGATCTAGGTGAGACATGACAGAGGTGTGGCTCGGGTAGAAGCAGGGGAGGTGGGGAGGAGTGGTCAGATTCTGAATCTATTTAGAAGGTTCAGGAGGCAGAATATAGGAGGCAGGGAGAGAATGAGAGGGGCTAAAGACAGCTAGGTATTTTGGCCTCTACAATTGGTGGGATGGAGTTGCTATTTGTTGCTATCTTATAGATAAAGAGTTTGAGGTTTAAGGAGGTTCAATAACTCCTCCAACATCAACTGTCTAGTTGTCTGTTACAGGTTTATCTGAAAAGATTGAGTGGAAGTTCTCCGTTTTCCCATCTCATCAAGAAAATAGACTTCTTATGTAAAGAAGCACTGAATATAGGAAGAGGTTGTGGGATTTTATGATTTCCAAGTGTTTCCCTCTCCCAGAACGCCCAGCAAAGGACAGTACTCAGGTTGGGACAGTACTGCAGGATGTCCTAGAAACAGGTTACAAAGCACTAAGACCCTAAATGCTGCGCTGCTTTGCCACCTGGAGTGGAAAAGACCTCTGGGGAGGGCTGTCTCTGGCCAGATGGAAAAGAATTAATAGCATATCCCCAATTCAGTGTCCCAGGACCATCAAACCCCAGAGGTCTTGTACAGTCCACTGCAATGGGGAAAAGAATACCAGAAATAAATCTTGCCTACCTTGATGAGTGGGGACTCTGAGCCATGTTTTATTTGAAGGAAGGAAGGAAGAAAGGAAATAATGAAGTATAATAGGGATGTTCATTATGGCATTGCTAACTAAAGGAAAACCTTGGGAACAAACTAAATGTTCAACAATGTGCGAATAGTTGATTAAATTATGGTATTTATATAGAGTATAATACTATGTATCTGTTTAGAGAGCTGGAACAGGTCTATATTTATAGATGTGGAAAGGTGTCCACAATGTGTTACAGAATGAAAGGATCAGTTTACAGAACAGAATGTAGAGTATGATTCTATGCAAGTCAAACCATGTGTACACATAAGCATACACAAATACATGAAGAGACTGTTGGAAGCAAGTTCACAAAATGTTAATAATGCTTATCTGTGGCTTGTGAGGTTTTTGTAATTTAACTTATTTCCTGCTTTTCTGGATTAACTGAATTTTTTTAAATGAGCATGTCTCAGTTATGTAATCAGTAAAAACATTTTCATTTTAGGAAAAATCTATTAAGATTCTGCAATTTTACCTTTAATTATGCTGTAAAACAGTTTTATCTAAAGCTAAATTTAAAATATTAATTAGACATTTTGTTCCTTGAAAAATTTTTATTAAGCCTCCATTTTTATCAATTAAATGTTGAAAAGTTAGGTACATGGGGTGCCTGGGTGGCTCAGTCGTTAAGCGTCTGCCTTCGGCTCAGGTCATGATCCCAGGGTCCTGGGATCGAGCCCCGCATCCGGCTCCCTGCTCTGCGGGAAGCCTGCTTCTCCCTCTCCCACTCCCCCTGCTTGTGTTCCCTCTCTCGCTGTCTCTCTCTCTGTCAAATAAATAAATAAAATCTTAAAAAAAAAAAGAAAAGAAAAGCTAGGTACATTAAGCGGTGTCTCTTCATGCTAACTGCTAAGCACTTTGGTAAAAACACAGCTCCATTTACTCATTTTTAGCATTACTTTCCCTGGGCTTCCTTGCTAGCAAAAATTAAGTGGTTATTTTTTTAAAACCACAGTTATTTCCACCAATAAGATGACATGAATTCCACTGATACTAATTTTTTTTACCGAGGCAGAAATATTTTTGAAACAACCAAAGAAAAAAGTACTGTTCAAGGTCTGGGATTTTATCACATTTTTCACAATAGTTCTTCTTCCCAACCTGATTACAAGATTATTTGACCTGTAAGTTATTTTTCTATAATCCTTAAAATGCTAAGGATATGGACACTGCATTTATCTACATGATATTTCTAAATACATGGTCCTTGGATAAGTAGATCAGGTCAAATCAGGTGAACTGGTTGAAATCCAACTCTTAGAGTGTTAGGTTCAAGACCATAATTAGGGGGCGCCTGGGTGGCTCAGCCGTTAAGTGTCTGCCTTCGGCTCAGGTCATGATCCCAGGGTCCTGGGATCGAGCCCCACATCGAGCCCCACATCGAGCCCCACATCGAGCCCCACATTGAGCCCCACATCGGGCTCCCTGCTCGGCGGGAAGCCTGCTTCTCCCTTTCCCACTCCCCCTGCTTGTGTTCCTGCTCTCACTAACTCTCTCTGTCAAATAAATAAATAAAATCTTAAAAAAAAAAAAGACCATAATTAGGTGTTAAAGATGAAAATCACTATATTAGTTGAAAAACAATTTCAAAGAATTAAAAGGCTATTGACAATGAAATCAAGACCTGTACCATGCCTGAAAAATACTGAATAAAGGAAATCAAGCCACACCTGTTATATATTTAATAAAGAGAGACATTTTATTTTCTTTTGTTCACAAAAAACAGGAAGAGGAAAAAGGAAGTAGAAAATCATGAAACTGATACAAACTTACTGGTAAATAAGCAAAGTAAACAGAAACATAATTAAATTTGAAAACACATTTACAACAGTGATACAGATGAGGCATAGACCAAAAGATATTAGAAGTGATGAAACAAGTAGATCTAAATAAAAAGGAAATTTATTTGGAAGGGCAAATAATAATTTTTTAGACTTTGCCCTATCCTTCAATCTCTATATCTAATCAGTCACCTGGGTCTGCTGATGGTTGAATTCCCAGCAAAACTGGAAGATATTCAAAAAAATCGTCTTCAAGGGGCTCCCACCTGGCTCAGCCAGTAGAGCATGCAACTCTTGATCTTGGGGTTGTGAGTTTGAGTCCCACATTGGGTGAAGAGTTTACTTAAAAATAATGGTCTTTGAGTTAACTCTTACTACCTGTACCTGGTTCTAACTCTCTTCCTTCAATCCTATCCCAGGTTCTTACTGTAGATCTTGTTTCTAAATAGCTTTGCTATCAGTGAAAACTAAACTTAAAACTCTGAATTTTATTGAGATTTTATTCCACCCATGGGCTTATTTATATTTTTATTAAGGGATGCTGGCATGAAAAAGCCTTCAAAACTTAAGTGTCCATCTTCAGCCTGACCTTGCCTTCTTTTGGGTTCCATGCCAGACCAGTGTTCCCAGTGGCCCACTGTACATACTTACCTGGACCACAGACCACTCAAACTCACCGACTCAAAACTTGCTCCTCCTCCTAGATTCCACATCTTCCTTCATCCCTCACATTCTAAAAATTATACCTCCTAAAAGCCCTCTAATCAATTCCCCCGTCTCTGTTCACAATGCTAAGGCCTTAGTTGAAGCACTAATCACTTAGTGCCTGGACTCGCAGTAGCTTTTTAAGTGGCCTTTCTGCCTCCAATCCACCTTCCATTTGACCATCACTCTAGAATGTACAATTTAGAATTGTAAATTTAAAAGTGATCATGTCAGTTACCTGCTAAAAAATTCTTCAATGGCTCTTCATTGCCTTCAGGATAAAAAGACAGACACCTGGGCCTAGCATATAAGGTTCTTTGTGAACTGGTTCCTATCTACTCTTCTAATCTCTCTCTATCTCATTCTTTAAACATACTGCACCCCAGTCATGCTGAACTGATTACTGTTTTTCAAACAAGTCATGCCCTCTTATGTCTGGCCTTGTGGCCTGGCTGTTCCTTCAGCCTTAAATGACTCCCCTTTACCTTACATCCACCTGCAAGCTCCTACTCATGCTTGAAGACTCAACTCATGTCCCTTTTTCTGAAGACTTTTCTGATTCATTTAGGCAGAGTTTCATATAGATATTTATGAAATGTATAGTATAGTGTTTTATTTATTGCTGCATAACAAATTATTCCAAAACTTAGTGGCTTAAAACAATAATAAACATTTATTATCTCTCATAGTTTTTACAGGTCAGGAATGTGGGAGCCACTTGGCTGGAAAGCTCTGGCTAGGGGTTTCTCATCCAGTTCAGTAGATGTTAGCTGGGGCTGCAGTCACCTGAGGGCTTGAATGGAGCTGGGCGATCCACTTCCAATGGCTTACTCACATGGCTGGCAAGTTGGTGCTGGATGTTGGTGGAGGTCTCAGTTTCTCCTCTTGTGGGCCTCTCCACAGAACTGCTTAAGAGTCTTCATATGACTGAATAAAAGGCACTTAAAGTTAAAAAATTTAAAAAAAAGAGTCTTCATATGACTGCTGGCCTTCCCCAAAGCAGGCAATCCAAGAGACCAAAGCAGAAGTTACAAGTCCTTTACAACCTACTCTTGGAAGTCACTGACTATGACCTCTGCCATAGTCTGTTGTTCACATAGACTAGCTCTGATTCACTGCGGGAAAAGACTAGCGAAGGACATGAATACAACAAAATGAGGATCATTGGGAGCCATCTTGGAGGCAGGCTAAGGCATACAGAGTAACAAATATAGATCCTATCTCACTAGCCAGTGATGACAAAATATCATACATACTTTTAGTGTTCAAATTATGATGGCAAAAACCTTCATAGAAACCTGTTCCTCTTCTGCATTTCTGATGTAGCTCTTGTGTTCCCAGGATCAAGCCTTTCTGTTCTTATGCCCCAAGTTTCTGGACCTCTATAGCCCTGCTGTGTCTCATCCCTATGAGGATGCAGCCCCGCTGGGCACCACTGTCTTGTACAGATGACTGTCACCATTGCTTCTACCACTAACTTTGGGAAACGCTTGATATTCCTCAGAGAAAGTGGAACAAACTTAAGGGCACAACTAAGAGCTGGCTGTGATGTTAACAAGTCCTTTTAGAAGGCTTGGGAAATACTTGAAAAGAAATGTAATAGAGTAACTTACACTGCTATTAGCAGGGGTAACTCTGAGAAGTCTACTGTCTAAACTTACCCTCAAATAGCACAAGCCTAGGTCCTCTGGAAACTCTATCACTGCCAGATGATGTTCTTTTGCCCTGTGTTCTACAAAAGACAAAGGACAACATAATTTGTCACCAGTCCAATTCTTAAGGTCCTGGATTTTCAGTCTTTAAATAACACAACAGGTGGAACGCAAAATCCACACCGTGGCATGCTGGGCCAAGCACTCTTTGTTTTTTGTTCATAGTCTCTCCTCCAGCACTGGCTAAAGGAAATAAACCTGTGCCCTCTCCCACCTCATCCCACTTCCATGACCCTCACAAACAATTGCCCAAAGAATAGTTCTCTCAACTCTGCAAAGATACTCTGATGCACAAGCATTGGACAGTCTAAATTCACACTTACAGGAATAATAATCTGTAGTGGCAGAGAACTGCTAAGAGATGTCTTATTAACAGCTCAAAGCATCTACATTTGCTTTACCTTAATTATTCTGGGCCTTTCCCAAGAACTAGACATGGATGAGTGCTTTACATTTACATAGCCCAAGAGATCACCTCAAGGTGTTTCCCAGAACTAAAGAAGAGTTAGTACCAAAGGGAAACTGGATCTTTTGCTCTTAGAGGGTAGTGTTTCCAGCTGCTTTACTCATCAAGGTTAAAAAATAAAACCCTGGCTACAGCCAGCCTGGTTATGTCACCTGCTGTAATTACTTCTTGGAAAGCATGCCTCCTCTTCATTAGAGAGCCCGGAGGTCAGACAACAGAAATAGGAGCTGAAAGAGATACTAGAGGAATAAGTGGTGCCTAGAGACAGAAAATAATGTCAAGCAGATTGTCATGTGGAAACAGTGGGTTTCAGTGAAATGATGAGAGATTTTGGAGTAGGGCAAATGTAGGACCACATCACGGTGATGGGGTAACTCATACTTCTCTGAGCCTTGGTTTCTTCACCTATAAAATGATGGTAACAATTATACCTTCCAGGGTTGAAGATTAAATGAGAATATATATATGTGTAATCAAACCTTGGCAGGCAGCCAGGCTGTGCTCCAGGTACAGCACTGGGTGCTGGGAATAGAGTGGTGAAAGCGAGCCACTGTCTTCACTTAGCTTCCAGTCCGGAAGGGAAGACAGGCATTAAAAAAAGAACTACCTAATTACATGTGTGATGAATGCTATAAAGAAGAAGCCTAGGGTATAATAAAAAGAGACCTGACCTAAATTAGGGTGTCAGGGAATGTGGCCTTGAGGTAGTAATGCCAAAGGTGGGGAGTGTGGATTAGGGAAGATCATCTCAGGTTTCAGTAAGAGCATTCTAGGCTCAATAAATGGAAACCGTTATTATTATTATTTATCCAATAAATATTTATTGAATATCTACCATGTGAACTGCACTACTATGTATAGTGAGGGTACAATAAATCTGTGAACTTGAACAAATAATTAATTTCTTTGAGCCTCAGTATGTTCATCTGTAAAATGGGGATATTAATAGTACCTACGTCTTTAGTCCTTTTTTGAAGATTCAATGAGATCATGTATGTAAAGTGATTGACATAATGCTTGACATAGGGAGAAGATAATATGTGTTAGTGATATTATTATTCTTCATTAGTCAAGACTGGCTACATAATTTGCAGGGCCCAGTGCAAATGAAAACTCAAGGCCCCATGTTAAAAAATTGTTAAGAATTTCAATACAGCAATAGCACAGCATTAAACTAAGCATGGGGCCCTGGGTGACTGTACAATGAATGCACTCATGAAGATAGCCCTGTCGCTAATTATGTCATATGTACATATATGTATTTATATAGCTTATCTATCCAAAAAGGTTGAGTTTTTCTTGGGGGCAACTTCCAGAACTCAATTTGCTGAATTCACTTTACAAGGATAAAATATATACCTATTCCGTATATTAATAGATGATTGGTGCTTATATTTTTCTTAACATTTTATTATGAAAAATTTTCAAACAGCAAAATTATAAGAATTTTATTATGAACACATGTATACACCCCACCTAGATTCTACAACTAGTGTTGTATTATAGTTGTGTTATTAGGTATCTATCCATCTATCCATTCTTCAAGCCATCTATTAATCTATCTTGTTTTTGGTGCGTTTCAAAGTAAATTCCAGACATCAATATCACTAACTGAAATCCAATTTATTTATTTTTTTCTTTTGTTATAAAATTGACATACAGGGGAATGTACAAATCTTTTTTTCCCTCAATGTTAGTAGGAATGCACAAATCTTGAGTGAATTTGTTGAGTTTTAACAAACACATATTATCTCTGTAACCCAAACCTCCAGAACATAACATCACCCTAACATGTTCCTTCATACCCCTTCCCGATCAATCTCCATCCCAACCTCTCCAAGAGACAACTATTATTCTGATTTTTTCCTGATGCTCAAGTTTTTAAAACTTAAAGCTACATTTAGTAACTACTTAACTTCAATATCTTCTCACATGGGCATATAGAAAATTCTGCAGACTGTAAAATAGGAAAGATAAGTCTAGGATACTCTGGTGTACTCAACAAATATGTATTGAATCAAAGAGTAAAACTAGGGAAATCACTTGAGCGCTTTTTATTCTTTAATAGTTTCAGTTTTTGGTAAAAGTGATACAACGTGGGCTCCAGAAGAAAATGTAAATAATATGAAAAATACAGAGAGAAAATTAAAAATCACTCATCATAGAGGAATAAACATTTTTAGTATTTTGATAGAATTTCTCCCAGGTATCCATTTATATATAAATATAGTGAAATGGTCTATGTATGAAATTTGATAAAAATGGGATCATACACATGTACAGTCTATCACTTAACAATATCCTATAGATATCTTTCCTCATCAAGAAATATACAGTGGAGGGGCACCTGGGTGGTTCAGTTGGTTAAGCGTCTGCCTTTGGCTCAGGTCATGATCCCAGGGTCCTGGGATCGAGCCCTGCATCGGGCTCCCTGCTCAGCGGAGAGCCTGCTTCTCCCTCTCCCTCTGCCTGCCGCTCCCCCTGCTTGTGCTCACTCTCTCTCTCTCTCTGTCAAATAAATAAATAAAATCTTAAAAAAAAAAGAAATATACAGTGGAATCATCATTTTTAATGGGCAGCCTAGATGGACATACCATTCTTTAATTAACCACTTATCTGCCCATGAACATTTCAGATTGTTTCCAGATTTTCAGTACTAACAGCAGCACGGCTATGAACATACTTGTGCATACATCTTTTTCTGAACTGTGTAATTATTTCCTTAGGATAAAATGCTAAGGATGGGATTACTGGGGTTACAACCTGAACATGTTTTACATGCTGGTTTATGATACCAAAATGCCCTCCAGAAAGGAGGCAGAAATTTACATCCACCGGCTGGCTAATCTTTAAATTCTTAAGAATACAAAATGAATATTTTATCTTTTTTCCTTTAGGATAGAAAAGAGGAAAACACACGAAGGGCTAATACACCTAGATTTAAACCAGCAAGTAAGAATGTATACAGAAGTGCCCCTAAAAGCCTACAAATCAATCCAATTAAACTCAGTTCAATGAAAAGATTACTGGGATGCCTGGCTGGCTCAGTTGGGGGAGCATGTGGCTCTTGATCTCGCGGTTATGAGTTCAAGCCCCACATTGGGTGTAGAGATTACTAAAAAAATAAATAAACTTAAAAAAATAAAAAAGATTATTAAGTGACTACTATATGCAAAGATAAGGCTAGCTTTTGTGGGAGCAAAAAGATGAGAAGCCATGAACTCAGTATTCAGAATACTCACACCCTAATAGCACAAATTCCTTGGCTATTTATCTTCACTTAAGCCTATATGATAAGAATGGGCCCTAAGGATTTACTCTTAAAGGGGCAATGACTCCTACATTAAATTTGGTACAAAACTCAAAAGATGTTAAGTGAAAAGCAAGTCTCTCTCCCATTCTTATTCCCCAGTTCCATACCTTCACCCACTGCTCTTCTCTTCAGAGGTTACCATTGTTATTAATTTCCTGTGTATCTTCCCAGAAAATGCTCTGCATATGTATATACAGGAATATGCTGAGCAGGCAAAAACATTGTCCACTCATCGCTTACTCATTCAAGCAGATTTTTAATACAATAGTATTATACTCACACATGATTTTACATGTTGCTTTTAAAATTATACCTTGGGGATTGTTCCATATTCACTCATACAGAATTGCTTCATTTATTTTTAACCTGAAGGTTGTTCCATAGTCACTTTAGGGAGCTGCTTCATTCTTTTTTACCATCAACACAATTTTTCATTGCATGAACGTATTTAACCAGTACTCTATTTAATGGACCACTAGGTTGCTCCCAACATTTTGCTGATATAATCCTGCAATGAATACCCCTCTAGATACTGAAATCATTTTGGAATAAGAAATGACTGTGTGGGGGGCGCCTGGCTGGCTCAGTCGGTAGAGCATGGGACTCTTAATCTCACGGTCATGAGTTCAAGCCCCACGTTGGGCATGGAGATTACTTAAATTAAAAAATAAATAAATGAAAAAAAGAAAGAAATGACTGTGTGAAGGTAGTAATATTTGGCTTCAAATCAAATTGGTAAGTACTTGGTAGAGACATTTGTTGGGTTATAAATGAGTCTTAAAAGAACAAAGCATTAAAGATATGCTGTGTCTGAAATATGTTCCCCCCAACAATTGTTACAACAACAGAAAAGCATAAAAGCCAACAGGAAATCTCCACCCAGTTAGACTCCTCAGGCGGAGTAAATAGATAGGCCTTACCCAGTGTCTTCCAGGTCCACAGTGGAGCTTTGTCCCACTAACAGTGGGGACTCCCTGTAGAATCCATGTCTTGGCACTAACAACTTTCCCTAGAGAGTTTGGATCCAGCAATATGGACACACAAATATTCATTTGTCACACAAATAATTCATCAAAAGGCCTTTGGACATGCAAGTGGAGGAGCAGAGTTCCTTTTGCCCTCTCCATTGGCTTTTTTTTTTTAAACTTCATTTTGAAATAATTACAGTTAGAGAAAAGTTTTAAGAATAGCACAAAGAACTCCCACTTTATTCAAAGTCATTACTTTTTAAAAAAGATTTTATTTATTTATTTATTTGAGAGAGAGAGAGAGAGCATGTGAGAGAGCATGAACAGTGGAGAGGCACAGAGCGAAGGAGAAGCCGACTCCCCACTGAGCAGGGAGCCAGACCCAGGACCCTGGCTAGGATCATGACCTGAGCTGAAAGCAGATGCTTAACCAACTGAGCCACCCAGGCGCCCTTCAAATCCATTACTTATAAAAAGTTTGGTCACATTCTCCTCTTTTTACATATATGTATATATATTTTTTAATATATATATATATATTTTTTTTTTTTCTCAATTATTTAAGAGTAGGTTGTATACATACTGCTCCTTTACCCCTTAATACTCCAGTGTGTGTTTCCTGGAAACAAGGATATCCCATTGATTTTATTGGGGGAAAGACTGACCTGGCTACTCCCATCTAAGAGCTAGAAGGAACCTAAAGGGGTCTACTTTATTTTACACAGGGAAACCCAAAATTGGCAAATAAGTCAGCCAAGGTCACATTGCCAATATCTGGGACGACACCCTCTCTTCTGGCTCTTTCCACTCTACAAGCCATTAGGAATCATCTGGTCCAAACTGTTCAATAGATTTTATAAATGAGGAAACTATGGCTCAGAGATGGTTTATGATTTGTCTAAGGTCACATAGGTTACAGGCAGCTAAACCTCTTTGCTAAGGGGCTCAAAGACAAGACTAATTTTCCTGAACGCACAGTCACTGAGTAAACTGGTAAGTGGACATCAGGAACTTTTGCCTGCCTAGCAATCCATCCCCTTCTCCTGACCACAACTTTGGAAAACCATCCCTCTTTCATTGGATACAGAGTTAGTGGGATGGTCCATCAAAGTGCCCCACCTTCTGGCCATGAAATGGGCATGTAACCTAACCTGGATCAGTGGTCTCTGTGGCATTTGGATCTCAAGAAGAGGGACTCAAGGACTGAGAAGAGGGTGAGTTGATTTCTCCTGAAGCTGGTGCTGAAGAGGCCTCCTAAAGACAGGCTGCCTATTGGCTCTGTTGCTGATTAGCTTTGCTTCCCATCCTTCCTGAGATTTGCTTCTTCAGCATTTAGTTCCATTCTCTGAGCTTCCCCCATGCCTTTCCAATAATTTCTATACGTTTAGGTTGGCCAGGGTTAGTTTCTGTTGCCTGCCTAACCAGCAACAGCTGACTAGGAAGGAAAAAAAAGTGCTTTCAGAAACACTTGCTCAAACAGAACTGTGACTTAGGTTGTATATTAAAAAAAATGGTGCCTGGGTACACCCTTCCTTCCTCAAAGCTTAGCGTGGAAGTACTTTCCAGGCTCATCACGCTGCTGTTCATTCTCACTAATGACGCTCCACTTTCACACCCGCAGAAGTGGCTGTTCCTGGAAAAACAGAGCAACCTTTCTGTTAGTTGTGGCTCTTAGAAATGTCTCTAGCAAGGGGGCTCCACTTAGCCAATATTTTAACTCCAGTGCCCCCAGACTGCTCCATCTGGGTGTTTAGCATGGTGAAATACAATCTGACTGGAGCACCGTAGCCCAGGGTCGGCTCCCTGCCTGATGGACTCTAGGGCCTGCTGCCAGCCGGAAGTGAAGACACCACTCTTTGTCTTTCCTGACAATCTGTTCCTGACCTCCTAAGAGGACTTTTGGAAGGAACTCACACATACACAAGAACACACCGATGTCTCCAGAATGACAGACAGTGCAGTCTGAGTCTGTATCCAGGAAAGAAATCTCCATAAAAGCATAATCATTGGCAAAGAGGTTCCCAAGCTCATGTTGAAACACAGCTTTTTTTTTTTTCTAAAAAAAAAAAGTTATTTTAATGTTATATATAATTGAACATTCTTTTAAATACTATTATGCAGAGCACTTTAGCTGCACATTAGCCACTCAAGAACCAGATCTTTCATAGCCAAAGATCCAATCATTTCGCAAATATGTTTGTCCTTTCTATGTGCCAGGCACTGTGTCGGTGCTGAAAAAACAACAGAAAGCAAAATCTGACAGACTCCTTACTCTTAAAATGCTTACAGCCCAGAGGGAAAGCAAACATTAATGAAGATGTTATACTCGTACCCCATTACAAATTGTTACAAGTGCTATGGAAGGCAAGTACAAAGATCCAGGAAAGAGATTAAGAGTAAACTGTTTTCCTCAAAACAAGTAGTTTCCATAATTCCAAGTAAAAAAAAATTTTAAGTAAACTCTACACCCAACATGGGGTTCCAATTCACAAGCCTGAGATCAAGAGTCCCATGCTGTACCAACTGAGCCAGCCAGGTACCCCTCCAAATGAATTTCTTAGAAGGACTATAGAATAATCCCTCCCCCTATTACATTAGTCTGTAAATGGACCAGCCCAGCCCTTATCAGAATCACCATAGGAGATTTAGTTGTCCTCTCAGAGCAAAACCAAGGAGTTCTGCCTTTTTTTTTTTTTTTTAGTATTTTATTTATTTATTTGACAGAGAGAGACACAGCGAGAGAGGGAACACAAGCAGGGAGAGTGGGAGAGGGAGAAGCAGGCTTCCCGCAGAGCAGGGAGCCCGATGTGGGACTCCATCCCAGGACCCTGGAATCATGACCTGAGCCTAAGGCAGACACTTAATGACTGAGCCACCCAGGCGCCCCAGGTCCTGCCTTTATTTTTCCATTGCATTAATCATTGCCATTTTCAAAGCCAAATGGAAGAGGAAAATCACTCAGACAAAAATGTCCTAAAGAATAAAAGATTATTATTTCAAAGGCAAATACAAATGGGGATATGTATTCATTTTCTACTGTTGCTATAATGAATTGCCATACATTCAGTGGCTTAAAACAACACAAATTTATTATCTTAAAATTCTGTAGGTCAGAATTCCAACTGGGTCTCTCTAGGCTAAAATCGCAGCATTGTTAGAACTGAGGTCCTTTCTGGAAGCTTTAGGAGAGTATCAGTTTCCTTGCCTTTTTCCAGCTTCATTCCTTACTTCATGGCCCGCTCCTTCCTCCATCTTCAAAGCCAGGAAGAAGGTGAGTCCTCATGTCACATCTCTCTGACCTACTCTTTGCCTCCCTCTTCTACTTTTAAGGACTCATGTGATTAAAAGTAGATCCACTCAGATAATCCACAATAATCTCCCCAGCTCAAGTTCTGTACCCTTAATCATACCTGCAAAGTCTCCTATGCCATGTACTGAACATATTCATGAGTTCTGGGGATTAGGACATGGATATCTTTGAAGGACCATTATACTGCCTACCACAGAAAGCATGAAAAATGTTCTTGTGAAGGGTGAAAAAAAGTAGAGGTGCTTCATTCTGTGTGGACAAAGCAATGGGTACAAGATGATGCCATTTTTCTCGATAGCACCAAACTGCTTATAGTGGTTATCTCTGGGCACTGGAATTATGGGTGGTTTTTCTTTATGCTTATGTTTTCTCAGTTTTCTACATTAAAAATAAGATAATTAAAAAAAAACCCAACCTCATATATTGTGATTATTTAGGATAATGTCTGTATTGTTAGGAAATGCATGCTGATCTATTTAGGAGTAAAGTATATTGGTGTCTGCAACTTACTGTCAAAAAGTTCAGAAAAACACATAAATAGGTAAAGCCAATATGGCTAAATGGTAACAACTTTGAATCAAGGAAGGATATATATGTGTGTTCATTGTAATTTTATTTCAATTTTCCTATACATTTGAAACTTTTTATAATAAAAAGTTATAATAAAGTGCAAAATTTTATTTTATTTTATTTTATTTTATTTTTTAAAGATTTTATTTATTTATTTGAGAGAGAGAGAGAGCACAAGAAGGGGGAGTGGGAGAGGGAGAAGCAGACTCCCTGCTGAGCAGGGAGCCCGATGCGGGACTCGATCCCGGGACTCCAGGATCATGACCTGAGCCGAAGGCAGTCGCTTAACCAACTGAGCCACCCAGGCACCCTAAAGTGCAAAATTTTAATGGGCAGAGATTCTATATTGATTCTATATTATTCTCATTATCATTTCCAGCCTAGAGTGAGAAGATAAGTTATAAAATCAAGGCAAGTTTTCTTCTGTAACCATCTTCACCACTGATACCAAGTTATATAGTTAGATCTCAGGAAATGGGGAGATGGACCTGTCTGGCTTCACTTAAAAAGGTCTCATTCCTTTAGGGATGCCTCTTCACTAATTTCTCCTACAGCGTTTCATGTGTTGTGCTAGTCAACATGCTAGACTTGTAGAGAGGAGACTGGGGGCAGGACCAGCTCCATAATTTGAAGGGCCTAATGCAAAATGAAAATGAGGGCCCCCTTTGCTTAAAAAAAAAAAAAAGTATTAAGAATTTCAAGACAGCAAAGTCCTTCTAAGTGTAGTCCCTGTGTAAGGCCACACACCCATGAAATTGGCCCTGCACAAAGCCAGCAGACTCCACAAATGGTCTCCCCACCAAGCCTTGGGCATACTTGGTGGGAATGACGGTGGAGGAGAAGCAGGCATTCTAGATTCATCTTCCTGCATGGATCTCTTCACTCCATTTCCAACAGTGTTCTTAGGGCTGCTTAAGACCAAAGATCTCTGAGGAATCTATCAATTCCCCAAATTATAGCCATTTGGTAAGATGCTGTTGATCATTATCTGTGACAGTGTTGGACAGTAGTAGGAACAATGCATTTGTCTGAAACAAAAGCTCTAATGAAACTTATTAAAAGGAAACACAAATAATTATATTAAAAAACGGTGATTCAAAAGTCATAGTTTTCCCAGAATAAAGTATATACTTAAAATATTTTTTAAAAAATCACTAGGTGAACAAAAACACCACGTATAAAGAATCTCTGATATTTTAATTGGTAACTAAGCTATTTATTATTTTTTATTTTTTTATTTTTTTAAGATTTTATTTATTTGACAGAGAGAGACACCGCGAGAGAAGGAACACAAGCAGGGGGAGTGGGAGAGGGAGAAGCAGGCCTCCCGCTGAGCAGGGAGCCCGATGCGGGGCTGGATCCCAGGACCCCAGGACCATGACCTGAGCCGAAGGCAGACACTTAACGACTGAGCCACCGAGGCGCCCCGGTAACTAAGCTATTTAAAAACAAACCCAGGGGCGCCTGGGTAGCTCAGTCGTTAAGTGTCTGCCTTCGGCTCAGGTCATGATCCCGGGGTCCTGGGATCCAGCCCCGCATCGGGCTCCCTGCTCAGCGGGAGGCCTGCTTCTCCCTCTCCCACTCCCCCTGCTTGTGTTCCTTCTCTCACTGTGTCTCTCTCTGTCAAATAAATAAAATCTTAAAAAAAAACCAAGATAACATTCTCTCTCTCTTTTTTTTAAAGATTTATTTATGTTAGAGAGAGAGAGAGGGGGGCATGGGGGGGAGGGGCAGAAGGAGAAGGAGAGAGAGTCTTAAGCAGACTCTATCCTGAGCGTGGAGCCCATTGCAGGGCTCAATCTCACCACTCTGAGATCATGACGTGAGCCAAAACCAAGAGTCAGTCGCTTTAACCAACTGCACCATCGAGGTACCAGCCAAGTAACATTCTTAAATTGATAATAAAAAGCAAGAGAACACTTCAAGTAATCAAAAAGGGACTTACACAAGATTGAGAAAATAAACATTTCTTCCCTTCCTTACCCCCCACCCCCCACCATACAGGCTTTTTACTATTGATTTAAAGTATTTATCACTTTTAGGAATAAGGCTCCTAGTATTGCTGTTCCCATTTCTTTTTTTTTTTAAGATTTTATTTCTTCTAGAGAGAAATAAAGAGCATGAGCAGGGGGAGGAGCAGAAGGAGAGGGAGAGAGAGAATCTTAAGCAGGCTCCATGCCCAGCCCCAATGCGGGGCTCCATCTCACCCCTATTATATGGTACTCTTAAAAGGCCATGCAGGGGCTCCTGGGTGGTTCAGTCAGTTAAATATCTAACTCCATGTCCGGTCAGGTTATGATCTCAGGGTAGTGAGATCAAGCCCCACCTCAGGCTCCGCGCTGGGTGTGGAGTCTGCTTGGGATCCTCCCTCTCCCTCTGCCCCTCCACCCCCACTTGCATGCTTGCTTGCTCTCTCTCTCTAAAAAAAGGGGGGGGGAGCATGCGTTGTGTGGCTTAGAAAAATATCTGGAAGGATATAGTTAATAAACTGTTAACAGTAGTTGGCTCTAGACTGAGGATTTGTGATGATGCTAGAGAGGACTTTTATTTTCCTTCCTTTGCTTATTTGAATATATGCAATGAATATGTATTAATTTTATTGATCCAAAAAAATCAGTAAAGATATTTTTAAAAAGAAAAAGAAAAAAACCCAGCATGTACTTCACATTTAGCATTTAGGATCAGTCATTTAATCTTTTTGAGCCTCAGTTTCCCTATTTATAAAATGGGATTAATACCACACAAAGATGTCATGAGAAAAATGCCTTACCACATGGTAAATACACATTCAATACAAGTCCCTTTTCTGAGCCTCAGGTTCCTTGCCTGCAAACTTAGGGAGCTGGATAAGTTGTCCATGATCCTTTTGAGAGTTATTCTGATTCCCTCTATTTATATTCACAGAAAAAGATTGCTAAATGAAAAATAAATGTATTTATTTGTCATTAGGCAATTATTTTTCTTCTATTTTTCTTCTATTTCCTGAAGAACCAAAAACAGATGAGCAGTACCTCTGGAATGTCTGGGCCACTCCACCCTGGGCACCTGGGAAATGACAGGGTATTTCCACTCATTAGCATCTCTCTAATGAGGAGAGCCTTCCTTATTGAAAAGAGGATGAAACTTTACTTTTAATAAGCCATTGTGTGCCATAAAAAAATATTATAGACTCTCAATTTTAATTTTTGACTACTCCAGGCCTCCTCTTTAATTAGTTTGCCTACCGATATTTGCAATCTAGATACTCTGTTTAAGCAGTTATGCAAATTTTCCATAATTCATTATATCATGTGTCATTGGTTAAAGTCTAATTAGATCACTATCACTTGGGAGGGTTGTATATTAAGTCAGTTTACCGAGTTGTCTCCTACACGTCTGAAATACTAATAAGGGCCTATCTTTCATGGTACCAGGGTAATGATTTTACAATTCTGTCTTTGCTTTTCTAAGATTGAAAACTATCGGGCCGCCTGGGCAGCTCAGTCGTTAAGCGTCTGCCTTCGGCTCAGGTCATGGTCCCAGGGTCCTGGGATCGAGCCCCGCATCGGGCTTCCTGCTCGGCGGGAAGCCTGCTTCTCCCTCTCCCACTCCCCCTGCTTGTGTTCCTGCCCTTGCTATCTCTCTCTCTGTGTCAAATAAATAAAATCTTTAAAAAAAAAAAAAAAGATTGAAAACTATCACGGATCATGGATCATAGCAGTGGTAATAGTTATCAGTCTATTAAAAAGGTAAAAATTTTAAAAAAGAGAGAAAGCTACAACATTGAGAAATACTACCATTCCAAATTTCTCAAAACATTATATATATATACATATATATATATATATATATATATATATATATATATATTTTTTAATGTAGGCTCCATGCCCAACATGGGGCTTGAACTCACAACCCTGAGGTCATGGGTAGCATGCTCTACTGACTGAGCCAGCCAGGCACCCCAAAACATGACCTATTTTTTATTTAATTAAAATATTGTATGGATACAGAATCAGAGAGAGGAACACCCACATGGCTTAGAATTCAAAATATCTCATGTATGAGATTTCTTAATTTAAGACTTTTCTGTGCCTGCCGAATACCAGTGGGTGAAGAATGCCTTCAATGTCATTTTGGCATTTCTAGTGCCCTGCATAGCTTGGTAGGATTCTTTACCCTTCCAGGTTACAGCAATCCCAGCTTTTCTCACAGAAAAAAACCCTATTCTTTTTGTTTAACATTAATTTTAAGAGATACTGTAGTAGAACTTAACATAAGGAGATACTTTTTATTTCTACATTTATGAACATGTTTCTCCATCTATGAATTAGGATAATACAACTTGCTCCTTACTGTACGTGGAAGGCTGGGGGAATTCTTACTAGTAGTAAGAATTAAAAAAATAACATTGATCTAAAATAACTATTTCTAGGCATCATGGAAGGATGGCACTTTGTCTTGCATTATCTTACTTAATCCTAACAAAACTCTGTGAGGTTTGTTTGTTTGTTTGTTTTTTAAAGATTTTATTTAGGGATGCCCGGGTGGCTCAGTTGGTTAAGTGTCTGCCTTCGGCTTGGGTCATGATCTTTTAAAAAAAGATTTTATTTATTAGAGAGAGAGAGAGAGAAAGCACAAGCAGGGGGAGCGGCAGAGGCAGAGGGAGAAGCAGGTTCCCCGCTGAGCACTAGATCCCAAGACCCTAGGATCATGACTGGAGCCGAAGGCAGACACTTAACCGACTGAGCCACCCAGGCATCCCAAAACTCTGTGAGGTATTATCTACTTTTTTCAAAGACTTAGAGAAGCTAAAAAAATTATGGTTTACAGTGCTGGTAAATGGTAATGCAAGGTCTGATTCTGAAACCTTGATTTTCATTACTCTACTTTAACTTAGGAGAAAGATAAAGATGTTGTGAAGTCCTTTATTTGCCCTCAGGTCCTTCAACAATTGAAACCCACTTCTGTGCGCCTCTTCTTGACCAATTCCCGCCCCTTCTGCTTCAGTAATATAGGCCCACATGTAATTTCTGTAAAGTCCTGTTCTCTTAAGTTTCTGGGTCTTTGTTTATGATGTTTTCTTGGCCTAAAATTTCATTATCCCGCTACTACCAGAGTAGCTGCCCTACTCCTACTCATTTTTCAAGTCTCAGTTTAAACTACTCCACACTGTTACATGGTCAATTAATCTTTGACAAAGGAGGCAAGAATATGCAATGGGAAAAAGACAGTCTCTTCAACAAATGCTGTTTGGAAAACTAGACAGCCACATGTAAAAGAATGAAATTGGACCACTCTCTTACACCATAACAAAAAAAAAAACCCTCAAAAATGGATTAAGGACCTAAATGTGAGACCTGAACCCATAAAAATCCTAGAAGAAAGAACAGGCAACAATTTCTCCAACATCAGCCGCAGCAACATTTCTCTAGATATGTCTCCCGAGGCAAGGGAGACAAAAGCAAACATAAACTATTGGGACCACATCAAAATAAAAAGCTTCTGCACAACAAAGGAAGCAATCAACAAAACTAAAAGACAACCTACTGAATGAGAGAAGATATTTGCAAATGACCTATCTGATAAAAGATTAGTATTTAAAATATATAAAGAATTTATATAACTCAACACCCAAAATGAAATAATCCAATTAAAAAATGGGCAGAAGACATGAACAGACATTTTTACAAAGAAGACATACAGATGGCCAACAGACATGAAAAGATGCTCAACATCACTCATCATCAAGGAAATGCAAATCGAAACCACAATGAAATATCACCTCATACTTGTCAAAATGGCTAAAATAAAAAACACAAGAAACAAGTGTTGGTGAGGATGAGGAGAAAAAGGAACCCTCATATACTATTGATAGGAATGCAAACTGGTACAGCCACTGTGGAAAACAGAATCGATATTCCTCAAAAAATTAAAATAGAATTACCCTACAATCCAGTAATCCTACTACTGGGTAAATACCAATAGTATTTACCCAAAGAATATGAAAACACTAATTCAAAGGGATATAAACATCCCTATGTTTATTGCTGCATTATTTGCACTAGCCAAATTATGGAAGCAGCCAAAGTGTCCATCGACTGATGAATGGATAAAGAAGTGATATATGTATGTGTATATATATATATGCATATACACACACAATGGAATATTATTCAGCCATAAAAAGAATGCAATCTTGCCATTTGCAACAACATGGATGAATCTAGAGAGTATAATGCTGAGCAAAATAAGTCAGTCAGAGAAAGACAAATACCATATGATTTCACTCATATGTGGAATTTAATAAAACAAATAAAGTAAAAAAACTAAAAAACAGACTCTTAAATATAGAGAACAAACTGATGGTTACCAAAGGGGGATGGGTGCAATAGTGAAGGGGATTAAGAATACACTTATCTTGATGAGCACTGAGTAATGTATAGAATTGTTGATCACTATATTGTACACCTAAAACTAATATAACACTGTATGTTAACTGTACTGGAATTAAAATTTAACAAATAAACTACTCTGCCATGTTCCCATCACTCTTGATATACTCACAACAGCAAGTATCTTACTATGTCATCACCTAAATTGTGAGCAGCTTGAGGGAGTCAGGGTTATTTTCACTGTTGCAGGGCTTTTCAAAGTAGCTGTTTCCCAGTTGGCATTCAATTAAATATTGATAGAATGAACAAATGAAACTATGCACAAATAACTTATGAATTCATTCACAGAACTCATTAAGGATTTGTGGAGGGACCTGTATTACTTTATTCCACATAAGCCTAAAAGTGACCAGAAATGAAAACTTTTCATCCTCTTATATTAAAACTTTTCAACATATCTTTATTATTTTTTTTTTCCAGAATAAAGTATCTGGAACACAGTAGTAGTTAAATACATATTTGTTGACTTAGTGAAGAGTCCTAGAAAAGTACACAAATATACAAAGTCTTTATAATCTAATGCATATTCTTCCCTCCAGACTCACTTTGTGCCATTTCTACTTTATCCTGTACTAATGAGTAACAGTATGTAATTTTCATTCATGCATCAAATATTTATTGTCACTATTATGTGCCAGGCACATTGGTCCACCGTTTCAAATAGCTTTGTTCCTTTCTTGCTATTCTCTCTTCCTGGAAACTTAAGAAGCCATTCAGCAAATACGTCATTTATTGTGGTTTCCCTACCTTCCTTCCTTAAGTTCAGTTAGTTACCTCCCCTAGAAGGCTGTCCCTGACATCTTTAGTACTCAGTGCTTGCTTCCATCTTAGCCCTCATTACATCAAAGTGAAATGATCTGTGTCTATGTTTGTTCCCCGCCCCCATCCCTATCCCACAATACCGAGGTATTGCTTTCAGAGGGCAGGGATGGAGGTTTTGTTCACCTATGTGTCCCCGGGGCCCGGCACAGAATTTAGGACAGGTAGGACAGGGCCAAAACCCTATATGTAAGTATTGAAAGAATTCCCACAATAAGTGAGTTATGTATTATCTCCAAATTATAGACGATAAAAGGAGGCTTGAAAGGGTTTAGAAAAGTTTTAGAAAAGCCCAAGTTCACACAGTGGTAGAGCCTGTTGTCAAAGGAATTTGAAGAATGAAGCCATCATTGGTTCTAAATGAATAAAACTCCTTCCCACCATCTTTTCTTGAAATTTTCGTTTAGATTTTGTATTCGTTCCTTCTATAGACTAATGACTCCTCGACCACCATAATATTATGAGTGGGGACAATACCCCCTTTTTTTTCATACTGAAAATTGTTTGACCTCTCTCTGGAAGCAACGTGATTTTAAACTTTCTGAACTCACACTCTTTCCGGGGTAGAATCTGCATTGGAGTCCTGGGGGGACGTGATAGGTCCCATGAGAAGGGTCATTCGAAATGGAATGCGGGGACTAAGAGTTTTTCTCTGGACAGGATTCACAGAAGTAGCAGGGGGAGGATGGATCTCATTTTTGATGCACAGATCCTGAGACTTGTGGGAATTCGGTTGTTCACACCTAAGGCGGCGGTAGGGGATTGTGTTGCCCACAGTTAAGATGACTGCAAATGAACATCTCCTTTGGATGGGTCTGTTCTCTTCGTTCATTGGTATTTTCAATGAGAAGTACAGTGAATAAAATTTAGTAAAAGTTGGTGTCTTCTTACCAAGATGGTAACGTAGGAAGTTGGCACGTTTTGTTTGGAAAACCTTCAACAGGTCAAATTTTCTCTTGCCCTTAACCAAAATGGTCGCAAAGGTTGTCCTATGGTTTGAAGCTTCCAGCCCTTAACTAACATGGCGTCTGGAGCCCGTTAAAAATTAGCTTGCCCTCTTTTATGCCCTTAACCATCATGGCCTCCACGGCGTCTAACACGTGACGACCCCGGACTACGGCGCGGGAGAGGGGGTAGGAGGGCCCTTGAAGGGTGCGCGTTCCCGTGGCGGTGCACCGGGTAGGTTTCAGTCAGAGTCACTATGGCGGCCGGCGCTGGCAAGGTAAGGTGAGGCGGCGGCAGCGGCGAGGGAGGCTGGACCCGTCGTGGTGTCCTGGCTCTAAATCCCCGCAGCTCGTCCGCGGAGAGGTTGGCCGAGGTCGTGGCCAGTCGCGGAGACTGGCGGGGGGCGGGTTGAAGGGGGTGCGGGCTAAGGCGGGCGGGCACCGGCGCCTGACGGCCGTTTGTTTTCATGTTTTCCCCACCAGGTCGGAAAGTTTCCTGCCTTGTCGGGCACAGCCTGAGCGTGTCCCACCGGCCGCGAGTGGTGGAGGCTGCGGCGGACCCAGCCCGGGGCCTCCAGGCCTCTCCCCTAATCTCCGGGCCAGCCTCCCTCCCCCACCTCCTCGTCCGCTGGGAGCTGTGGCTGCCGTCCCTGAGATGCGACCCTCGCGGGGGCGACCCTGAAAGAAGGCGGCCGGTGTGCTGAGCAGCAGCCAGGAGCCCAGGCGTTCAGGGACCAACTTCCTGCGGGCCGAGACCCCTGAGCCTCCCCGGGGTTGTGCCTCGCTCGGTCCGCACCGGCCTGCCGAGCCAGATCTCCGCCCTGGGCGCGGGGACGCCCGCCAGGTGCCCGGGAGTCCCGACTCGGCCGCTGCCCGCGCCTCTGCCTGTCCCCGCTCCTCGCGCCAAGGACCCCAGCTACCGCCGTCTCGGCTCGTGCCAGGGACCTCGTGCCACCTTCCGGGCGGCCTCCGCGCAGCAGGAGCGATGCAGACTGTCCCGCTGGCGGTCTAGACCCTCTTGCCGCCCCCCTCGCCTCTGCCTTTGCACTCCCCGAGGCCCTCGAAGAGGGGCGGTGGCTGCCCAGAGGTGCTCGGCTACACCTTCCTTCGGCCCGAGAGGACCTTCCTGGCCGCACGGAACCGACCGTTCCTTCATGCTGCAGTGCCGCAACATTTCCGCCACCGAGGGGGAAAAGCGGCCGCGATCCCAAACAAAACACAAGAATTGGTGTGTGACTCATCTGCTTGGATACCTCCAGTCCCCAAACTGTCTTCCAGGAGTTTTCTTGGCCGAAGCTGGCCGATGTTTGAGCCTTTTCTTCCCAGGGAAGAAGATGGACTGAAAGCTGCCCGCTGGGGACTTTGTGCGATCCGGGCGCTGCTGGGTTTTAAAGGAGGTGATGGGGCTTGCGCTGGCTTGTCTTCCCACTCAAGTGAAGAGTTGTTGATGTTCACTGGTTATGCTTAGACAATGCGCAGTTTGTTTTAATTTAAAATTTTGGGGGGGATAGGGGTATAGGCTTGTGAAGGGCAGTCCGGATCCGGTGGAACTCCGCTTTGTACCTTGGTAGGAGAGACACCCCCAGTCTGTCCTCGATGCCGTCAGCCTTGGCCATCTTCACTTGCCGCCCGAACTCGCACCCATTTCAGGAGCGCCATGTCTACCTGGACGAGCCCATTAAAATCGGCCGCTCCGTGGCCCGCTGTCGACCAGCGCAGAATAATGCTACCTTTGATTGCAAAGTGCTGTCAAGGAACCATGCTCTCGTCTGGTTTGATCACAAGACGGGCAAGGTAATGTCACTACATTATCTAACAATCTTTACTTTTCGTTTCCCTTTGCTCTTTTTGCATAATGTATGCAGGATCCCAGCGTTTGCACCCAGAGGAGACTTTCAGCAAGGCCATGGACCAACTTTTTGTGTGTCTGGTTCTATTGGAGATTAAGTTGAGGTGGTTGAATGGAAAACAGAGAAGGTATTGTAATTAAATGCCTCGGGAGGGCGATGGCATCTTGATAATGTGGTCATTCCCAGTGAAATCCCAAACCCTAATTCATTTAGGGAAAACTAGATAGTGAAACTTGGCTTCTTGCTTCCAGTCTTTTTAGAAAGGTGAATTTGCCGTTCAGTGCTTGAATAAGCAAGCAGCAGTTCCCAAAGCAATGCTGGGAATCTGTGGCGAGTATTACACTGGGGCTCAGGTGTCTCAGTGGTGAGATGTAGTTAACACAGCTTTTAGTTGAGTTCAGATCAGGGTCTTTCTAGCAAGGACAGTTGTTTGTGTAAATTTACAGTTTTGAAAGATTTGATACATATTTACCCATGAAGGAGTAATTTGCAATTTTCAAAGCCAATTTCATTAAGCATGAACAACTGTAACTCTACGTTTTCAGAGTTTTGTTTGCAAGTTGGGTGAACATGTATGTATTGCTTTTGAAAATCACTTTTTGATGTTCCCTGCAAGAACTTATTAAAAATACTTAATGCATACTTACAGAGGTGATATTTAAAAATCAGTGTTAGGAAATTAATTTACTTTCTGAAATTATATCCAATTCTATCAAATATTGCATTACCTAGATGTGATAGGATGAATTTAACGCCCTTTATTTTAAGTGTGACCCTTTTGCATTTTTAAGTTGGCACCCTAATTTACTATACATGTGGGTGCTTATATTTTAAGAATACAAGAAAAAAATTAAATAAGACCCTTTCAATTTTTAAAACCTTATGTGTGTGGAGAATATACTGAAGAACTCATTTTTGTGCTTTTACCTCAGGTTTTCATTGAGGTACTGAATCAGTTCCAACTTAGAGTAAGTTATGTAAGACTAATAGGAATACCTTGGGCTTCACCTCCTGACTTTTCGCTCCCTCTTCCTGAGTTAAATGATTAAGTCTTTTTTTAAAAGAAGAATTTAAGTTTTCAATAGTGGTATTTTGAAATGAAAGAAACCTGAACCTCAGAAAAAAGAGAGAAAGCAATACTTCTGTTGCTACAGAATTAAGGAATTATTACAGAAATCATTTTTCAAAGAAAGGAGGAAAAGATTGCACTTGCATAATACCTATGCCCTACTCTGTGTGTAGGATGAGAACTGAAAAATATGTTAATTTTTCTGTGTAACACCAGATGTTCATTTACCTATGGAACAGACCCTTTTTTTCTCCCTAGAAACTAAAGTTTGGGTGTCTGAAAGACTTCATAGATTACCCATAATCATTTAAAGTGAGTATTCATAGAACTCATCTTTCCAGCTATCGAATTCAAACATCAGTTAACTGCTAGTGCCTTAACTCAGCCAGCTTTGATCTTTTTGTCTAAGCTAAGGTCCAATTAATCAAATAACAGGTTTGCTTAAAGTACATAATCTGCAAATGCACCTGCTTTACTTTGGTACACTACTCAAAGGAGACTCAGACTTTTTTCTTCTACTTATTTAAAAAATAGGGCGCCTGGGTGGCTCAGTCGTTGGGCGTCTGCCTTCGGCTCAGGTCATGATCCCAGGGTCCTGGGATCGAGTCCCACATCGGGCTCCCTGCTCGGCGGGAGGCCTGCTTCTCCCTCTCCCACTCCCCCTGCTTGTGTTCCTGCTCTCGCTACCTCTCTCTCTGTCAAATAAATAAATAAAATCTTTAAAAAAAAAAAAAAAAAAAAAATAGTGATTACATGAGCAGTGCTTTTCATGGCTATACTAAAACCCCCACAGTAGGTTATTTTGAGATGGCTAAGGGTAGATCCATAGTGAGTATTGTATGAATTGAGATGACATGTTAAAATTTTGAATGGAATTTGTAATTAGAAAAACTTATCTTTAAAAGATACACAGCTCATTTCTACCATTTTCACTTTTTTTCTGCTTTAGCTAAAAACAGGATTTGAGGCCATTACTTAGGTAGAGATATAATTATTGATTATTGCACAACCTAATCTAGTAAAAACAAATCACCTGTCAGATTTTGCCATGTGATCAAATTGTTTTAGGAATAAAATTATTTAAAATTTAGGTTTGAACAGACAGGTTTTTATTGAGCACCTATTATGTTCCAGGTATCCTGAGGCACAATTCCAAAGAAAACCCACAGATTGACCAAATATCACTTACTGTTTTCTATGTGTGAAATTTCCAGTTTGAGGATTTCTGCTATAATTGTCTCATGACAAGTCATTGAGCCTAATATATATTCCCAGCAAATTCCTTTATACAATAATATAATCCCTTCCTATAAGCATCACCTCAGGCAAGTTTTTATTTTTCAAACATCTCATCTCTAAGCTTTAGTTTTCTGGGGATAATAGTGGTACCTACTATTGTTTTGAGGATTGAGATAATCATGTAAATTACTTAGCACCCTGTTTGTGGCCCTTATTAAGGGCTTAGTCCTTAGGGAGGAGGGTGTTTGAGGTGTGGGGAAGAGCGAACCATCTAGGCAGCTCTTCGCAATTTCTATAGTGCTGTGGAGTCCTAGGAAGGTAATGAGAATTGTTTTTTCTTTCATGTGATGGCATATGTAGAAGTAATCTTTTAAATTGAAACATATGAAGTTGAAAACTTTGTTCAAATTGGCACTTTCCCTGGGCGGTGGAGAATTGGAGTAATATATACCCTTTGGTTGACTTTTACCTTGTGATTTTTGCATTCTGCACTGGCCATTAATAGGAGACCCATTAAAAGCTGGAAAAAGTAATAAACACTTGAAACTTTCTGATTATTCAAGTAATACATATTCATTGTAGAAAATCTGCAAAACATAGGCACATGGAAATCTAGGTGACACTTTTTTTTAAGGTTTTTTTATTTATTTGACAGAGAGAGAGACAGCGAGAGCAGGAACACAAGCAGGGAGAGTGGGAGAGGGAGAAGCAGGCTTCCTGGCGAGCAAGGAGGCCGATGCGGGGCTTGATCCCAGAACCCTGGGATCATGATCTGAGCCCAAGGCAGACACTTAACGACTGAGCCACGCAGGCGCCCCTAGGTGACACTTTTTAATGCTAAGTTTGTGGAGTGTGTTATGGTACTGAAAACCTGCAGGTTGGAGGGTGACAGGTTTGCCATAGAGTGGAATTTAATACGTTTTCCCAAATCATCTACTCAGGGGTGTAGCAGTCCGTTATTGCCCTGCTTGGATGCTGACCCTGTGTATCATACTTCACTTCTCTTTGGAGGTCAAGCTCTTCAAATTAGATGGCATATAATAGAATGGTTATTAATCCTTCTTTTGACCAAGGTACCACTGAACAAGCAAATCTACCCATATGGTGGTTACATAGGAGTAGTGAGTGGACTGCCTCCTTCTGATTTGATTTGAGTCTCTGTGGACAGGTGATAGTCTAATGGTTGATACAGTAGTCTATTTCCACTCTCACTATAGTTTACTTAGTAATTAGGTATAAGTGATAGTAGTATTCTACTTCCATTTTCACTTTTTTTACTTAAATTCAATGCATATTTTTGAGCACCTGTTCTATAATGATCTGTTTTAATGGAGGGCACAGTGGTGAGAGGGAAGAAAACAACTGGTTAGAAATTGTTATTCTTTCTGGGAGCTTATATTTTGGATACAGAGGGTGACTATACACCTTAATAACAGTTGATTGAGAAGGGCGCCTGGGTGGTGCAGTCTGTTAAGTGTCTGCCTTTGGCTCCAGTCATGATACCAGGGTCCTGGGATCAAGCCCTGTGTCAGGCTCCCTGCTCAGCGGGGAATCTGCTTCTGCCTCTCCCCCAGCTCATGCTCTCCCTCACTCTCTCTCTCTCAAATAAATAAAATCTTAAAAAAAACAACAACAGTTGATTGAAATAAAATAGTATTAAGTAAGTTTAAATGGCAAGGGTGATGGTGTTTGAATTAGACTTTACAATAGAAGTGGATAGGTACACCTTAAGAAAAGGTCTTTTTGGGTGGTTTTTGTGTGTTTTGGGTGGACGAGAGTAGAATAAAACAGACAAAAGCAGGTAATTTTGAATGAGTTTGACATCTTCCAGTCACTGATGAAGTTGATTTTGTTGGATTGGAGTTTTTTGGAGAGTATCTATGTGTGAACGTCCATTCTGTGTGACGTTTTTATGTTTGTATCTCTTTTTTATAAGTAGTTGTCAGACTCTGGAAGAGAGGGTGTCTGCCTTATATGTCTGTTTCTTATTTTGTATAAAGCAGATGCTGAGTAGCTTAAACTGAGGAGATAGTTGTGAGTGCCTTGATTACCAAGCTAAGAGCATGGACCCATGTACTGTGGAAGGCCAGGGAAAGTTCTTTGCAGGGGACTGACACAGCAGAACCACCATTTAGAAGTGATAGAACAACAATATGTAGGGAGGCCTTGGAGCAAGGACAAATGGGTAACAGCTTAATTAATACTTGTTGTGCGCTATGTACCATACCCAGTTCTGAATGCTTTACATGTTAACTTAATCCTTAAGTAACTATTTAAGATAGCTGCTTATTTTTCCCATATTAACCTATGAGGAAATTAAGGCACAGAGATATTAGATTAGATTAACTTGCCCGAGTTCACATAGCTAATAAATGGTAGAGTTGGGATTTGAATGTTGGTATTCCAACTTTTGACTCTTAAGAGTCTAGAACCCAAGCTCTTAACTACTCTGCTACTGCAAGGCTTTTAACAGTTTAGATCTGATGTCATATTGTCAGGGCATTGACCCTATTCACAGTGGGAATAAAAATGATTAAATGCCAGAAAGTGAAAAAAGATAAGAATATTAACTTGCTCATTAGGACTTCAGCAAAAAGAGAGGTTCTGGGGGCGCCTGGGTGGCTCAGTCGTTAAGCGTCTGCCTTCAGCTCAGGTCATGGTCCCAGGGTCCTGGGATCGAGCCCCGCATCAGGCTCCCTGCTCCACGGGGGGCCTGCTTCTCTCTCTCTCACTCCCCCTGCTTGTGTTCCTGCTCTCGCTATCTCTCTCTCTGTCAAATAAATAAATAAAATCTTTAAAAAAAAAAAAAGAGAGGTTCTGTAAGTACTGGAGATTTTAGGATGGTTCATGGATAGGATACAATTTAAGTTAGACCTTACTTAGGACTTTTAAAATAAGGCAGATGTAAATAGAGTCAGTCAGGGGAAGGAGTTTTGGGTGGGAAGAATTGCTGAAGTAAGGGTATGAAAGCAGGAATGATATGTCACATTGCAAGGAAGTCATTGCAAAGGAAGAATCTTCAGAATTTGTCAGTCAAGATAGTTTTTTTTCTTCCCCTATCTAAACATGACAGCAAAGATCCTGGCCTCAGCTTTTGGGACAATAGCAGATTATTGATTTTATTTGTTTGTGTATTGTTTTACCAAATTTTTTTTGTTGATAGAAGTAAAAATGTCATTAAGAGGTGCTGGTTTTTGTGAGAAAGTAATATAATTGACAAATGTTATGTTTAAGGCACATTGATGTAAACATGTTCAGAAGGCCAGGTTGTATATCCAAAGCACACTTTCATTTCATACTTTTCACAATAGTGGAAAATTAATGAAATCTTTTACCTATTCAAGTTAAAAATGTGGATGGTGTATATACTTAAAGCTTTTTTTTTTTTTTTTTCCTGCTTAGATATTTGACTTTTCTCCTTAGGTTGAATTTACTCTGCCTTCTCAGGCTCCTATTTGGTTTTCTCAAGTGGTATTTATGTTAGAGCTTAGTATCTATTCTCTTTGGTAAATAGGGAGGAGAGTGTCTGTCATTTAGACTTTTAAGTGAAAAGACTGTGAGATTGGTTCTTAATGTGTTGTCAGTTACTTGAATCAAGAAAAATGATGGCATTTGTTAGCTATGGAAATGTTCTAAGGACTCTTCCTGTGCATGTTTCTCTCATTGCCACTATAAGTAAATGAACAGTTTACGTCTGCCCCCAAATCTTGGTTGTTGCCCCATTAATTTTTAACATGATGTACAAACCCCTTCAAAATCTGTCTCTTATTTCCCTTTTTTCCAGCTCCATCTTCTATTACTTTTTTTCCTTTGCCCCAAACTGTGCAGTAGCTGTGTGACAGTGCTCTCTGTTCCTAGAACAAGTGCCTTTTTTGCTGTTTTGTCTTCCAGAATGACCTTTCCCCTTCATCCCTTGAGGCCCAGTTTCAATGTGAAACCTTCCCTAACTCCCACTGACTAAAGAATTAATTGCTTCTTCCTTTATACCCCCATAGAACTTTGTATATAATTTCATTATGGGACAGACAACAAAATAACTATAATGCAAATGTGCTTGCCCTGCCAGATGTGAGCTCTTGAGAACAAGAGGATAGGCACTACATAAATGTTTGAATGAGTGAAATGTGAACAATGGAGTGGTCTGTACTTCTGCAAACCCTGAGGAGGGTCAAAGGGCAGAAGGTCATTTGAGTTAGTCCTTAATTTGAGATCATGGACTCAATTACCAATAAGTAGTCTTTGTAAAAATCATTACTTATTGAGAATTTGCAGTGTGCATGACAGTTTGCTAAGCATTTTGGGACTATAGATTATCTTGTGTTTAGTGACATTAATTTTGAGCTATTACATATATATCTATTCTCATGCAAAATAATACTTTTATTTTAAGGGTTTTATAGTCAGAGTGCTTTCTTCTTTCACTTGATCTGTATAACACTCTTAGGAGGTAGGTAGAGCAGCTACAGGCTGGGTACCTTTTATCCAAAAGAAGTTGGATGTTTAGAGGTTATTTGTACAAGGTCATCTATTAATAACTATGGGAGTTGGGACCAAAATCTAGATTTTTTCCCCCTTGAAATGACAGCCAACTATTAGACATTTATTCTAAGCTATCTTATTATGGACTGAACAATTACTATAATGAAAATCTGTCTTTTGCTCTCTTGAAAGATAATCTAAGCTGTTATTTTCTGGGTGCATAACTAAAATGCTTGTCATATGACAGGCTTCCAAAGACTGCAAGAACCTGAGTTAATTATTTCTCTGAGTCAACTAGCATTTTTTTTAAACATACCTCTAATACTTCCAGCAATAAATATATTTTTTCTTAGGCTTGCATTCAGGCAACTGATTCGGATTTGGGTGTTTATGCAAATGAATGAAACAGCCTTGGAAAAACTTGCATCAAGACTGCTGTAAAATTATCTCATTTAATCCTCACAACAAACTTTTGAAGTAGATAGTGTTATTGTCCTGTTTACAGATAAGAAGACAGGTTCAGAGAGGTGAAGGAATTTCAGGGTAACAAAGATAGATAGTGGTGGAGTCAGGATTCATATTCCAGTCATCTAATTGCAGAATGCACACTTTTCGCCACTCTATTTTTTGCTACCTCAACACTCTTAGTCATTATTAATCTCATCACCAACCTGTTAGTGAAAAGTATATCAGAAGAAAAAAAATGCATTGAAATAAAAACCTTATTGTCTATGAACTCTAAGATATTTTAGAGTTGTTTTTTTTTCTTTTTTTTTTTTTAAAGATTTTATTTATTTATTTGACAGAGAGAGACACAGCGAGAGAGGGAACACAAGCAGGGGGAGTGGGAGAGAGAGAAACAGCCTTCCTTTGGAGCAGGGAGCCTGATACGGGGCTCGATCCCGGGACCCTGGGATCACAACCTGAGCCGAAGGCAGACGCTTTAACGACTGAGCCACCCAGGCGCCCCTAGAGTTGTTTTTTTTTTAAATTTTTTTAGACGATTTTATTTATTTATTTGACGGAGAGAGAGACAGCGAGAGCAGGAACACAAGCAGGGGGAGTGGGAGAGGGAGAAGCAGGCTCCTCATTGAGCAGGGAGCCCGATGCGGGGCTCGATCCCAGGACCCCGGGATCATGACCCGAGCCGGAGGCAGACGCTTAACGACTGAGCCATCCAGGCGCCCCTATTTTAGAGTTTTAATTGAAGATTAGTTCCTCAAACAGTATTTATTAATCTTTTAACATTTTACAGGTTGAATAAAAACACCTCTTTACATGAAAAGATATTGGAGTATCACTGTTCAGATACTATAATATATGAAAAAAGATATTTTTTTCTAAGTTTAGTATGTTTGGAGGTTCTGTTTTAAGTAAAATGTGTGTATATATAAATACACGTATGACCCCCCATACATAAAATCTAATGTAGAAAAAATGACTATATTTTGTTTTTTAATTGTTTATTGAAATACTAACTATATTATTAGATGCTAGTTATAAAATTCCTTACATTTCAAAAATTCGGGGATAGAAAATAAGACCATGCTGTATGTTACCAGTATAGCTATGGTAGTTATGCTTGTAGAAGAGACAAATTTATAGTTCTGAATTGTTTCAGTTTGCTTGGTGAAAAGGAATGTTATAGAGTTACTATATAACCCAGCAGTTTTACTCCTAGATATATACCCAAGAGAAATGAAAGCGTATGTCCGTACAAAAACTTAGATGTTTTAATGTTCATAGTAGCATTATTCATAATAATAAAAAAAGTGGAAAGAACCCAAATTTACCATCAACTGATGAATGGGTAAATAAATTGTGGTATACCATATAATGGAATATTATTCAGCAATAAAAAGGAATTAAGTACTTATACATACTACAATGTGGATGAACCTTGGAAACACTATGCTAAGTGAAAGAAGCCAGACACAAAAGGCCACATGTTGTATAATTCTGTTTGTCTGTTTGTATGAAATGTGTAAGATAAGCAAATCCATAGAAAGTAGATTAGTGGTTTCCAGGGTTTGGGAGTAACAGTGAGTGTGATGGTTAATTTTATATGACAATTTGGCTAGGCCATAGTAGCCAATTTTTGGTTAAATGCCAGTTTAGATGTTGCTCTGAAGGTATTTTTAAAAATGTGATTAACATTGGGGTGCCTGGGTGGCTCATTTGGTTAAGCATCTGCCTTTGGCTCAGGTCATGATGTCAGGGTCCTGGGATCAAGCCCCATGTCAGGCTCCCTGCTCAGTGGGGAGTCTGCTTCTCCCTCTCCCTCTTCCCCTCCCCCGCCCCCGCTTGTGCTCTGTCTCTACCTCTCTCTCTCAAATAAATAAAATCTTTAAATAAAATAAAATAAAATGTGATTAACATTTAAATCAGTAGACATTGAATAAAGCAGATTACCCTTCAGAATGTGGGTGGGCCTCATTCAGTTAGTTGAAGACCTTAAGAGAAAAAACTGAGGTTCCTCTGAAGGAATTCTGTCTTTATAGAACCATCATACTCAAGACTGCAAGAGCAGTTCTTGCCTGTGTCTCTAGCCTGCTGGTCTGCCCTGCAGATTTCAGACCTGACAGTCATGTGAACCAATTCCTTAAAATAAATCTCTCTCTGTATATATACACGCATCCTGTTGGTCCTGCTTCTCTGAAGAACCCTGACTAATAGAGGGAGTGACTGGTAAATAGGTATGGGTTTTTTTTTCAGGTGATGAAAATGTTATAAAATTGATTGTGGTGATGGTTGCACCACTCTGAAATGTATAGTTTAAATTAGTGAATTGTGTGGCATGTCAATTATATCTCACAAAAGCTCTTCTAAAAAAAAGAATGTTAGATGGAGTAATAGCTTAGTGAAAGCAGATTAGGGTGTAGGAAGTAGAAGTGTGCGGAACAACCGTTCAAATGTGGGTGAGATTAGCAGAGCCACTTTTGAACTACCTGTAGCTTAATATTTGTCACTACTTCTTAGTGACAAATATTCTTACTATCTTATTGGTTAGATGTTCTAAAAAATTTAGTAGATGGAGAGTGTGTTTCCAATATTGAAATGTTTGTGAATAGGCACAATTTTGATATTACTGAGAAGCCGTAGTGCCAAGGTCTTAATGTGGGAGTTGGGAAATGGTGGAAAGATAGAGTTGAAAAGCCCCAATCTGAACCTGGGGAGCTTAAGATAATAATTTTATTCACCAGTGAATCTTTTTCTTTTTAATTGAAGTATAATTGACACACAATGTTACATTAATTTCAGGTGTACAACATAGTAATTGTACCACTCTATGTATTATGTTATGCCCACCACAAGTGTAGCTACCATCTGTCACCATACAATGCTATTATAGTACTGTTGACTATGTTCCCTTTGCTGTGTCTTTTATCCACATGACTTCTTCATTCCATAACTGGAAGCCTGTATCTCCCACTCCTCTTTACCCATTTTACCCATCCCTCCACACTCTTCCTCTCTGGCAACCATCAGTTTGTTCTCTGTATTTATGGGTCTGTTTCTGCTTTTTGTTTATTTGTTTATTCATTTGTTTTGTTTTTTTAGATTCCACATGTAAGTGAAATCATATAGTATTTGTTTTTCTCTATCTGGCTTATTTCACTTAGCATAATACCCTTAAGGTCTCTCCATGTTGTCACGGATGGCAAAAGCTCATTCATTTTTTTATGGCTGGGTAATATTCCACTGTGTGTGTGTGTGTGTGTGTGTGTGTGTGTGTGTGTGTATGTGTGTATGTATGTGTGTATATATGTGTACATATATCTTCTACATCTTCTTTATCCATTCATCTGTCAGTGGACACTTGGATTGCTTCTATATTTTGGCTGTTATAAATAATGCTGTAATAAACATGGGGGAGTGTCACCAGTGAATCTTTTGGGTATGTAGGCACATAGAGGGTAGTAAAATATTATGAGAATGAATAATGTTGTCTTGACTAGCAAAAAGTGTTCACTTAAATTATAGTCGAACTTAAACTTGGACCATTATGCATTCCTACTCTTTAACAAGTATCTGAGTGTCACATGCTTGCATTGTGGTATAATGCCCAGTAGGTAGTACTGAAAAATAGAATTATAACACAAATAAGTCCAACAATAGAAGTATCCGTGAATCATTGTTTCAAAGTAGCTAAGGGAGTGATGTATTCCTTCCCCCAGGATTGGAGGCAGAAAATGTGGAAGGAAGGAAGAGGGCTTCACAGAGAAAGTTGTTTTTAAAAAACACTGCTGTTTGAAGAGTGAATAGGGTTTTGCTAGCTGCATAGAAAAAGAGCAGGGCATTCCAGGGGTGCCTAGCTGGCTTATTTTGTGGAGCGTGGGACTCTTGGTCTTGGGGGGTAAGTTGGAGCCCCACATTGGGTATAGAGATTACTTAAAAATAAAATCTTTTAAAAAGTGGGGGGCAGGGCATTCCAGCCCAAGGGAACAGTATGTATTTGAGGCAGAAAAGCCTAAAAGAGAATGGTGTATTCTGGGAAATGCAAACCCAAAGTTAATGGAGTTGGGGAGGGGCAAATAGAACTATCACGTCTTTGGGGTAGTTGAGCACTGCTGGCAGGAGGGGCTAGGGGAGGCAGTGTGGCTAAAGGTTAAAGATTCTGGAGCTGGACTCCCTGAGTTGGAATCCTGGCTCCATTGCTTGCCAGATGTGTGACCTTAGGGAGTCTCTGTGCTTCACTTTCCCCCATCTGTGAAAGTAGGCTAATACTGGGATTCACCTCATAGAACTATTGTAGAGATTTAATGAGAATTCATGTAAAGCAGTTAGCAGAATGCCTGGCATAGAATGAGTACTCAATAACTTGTCGCTGTTGTAATTTTTCTTTATTTTAGTTGGTGTGTTTGCACAATAAGACCTGTATGCCTTTTTTCCGTAAGTGGGCTTTTTCATTGCTAAATAGTTTTCTCCTTTGAATGTCTGTCCTTAGAGTCTCCTGAAGTAACTAAATTATTTGCAACCTTGGAACTCTTTTTAAGGTGTTAAAGAAATAGTGTGATATAATAAAAAAACAAATATTCGGTCTTCATCCCAGGTTCTTGGTGTACTACTCCTAAAACTCTTGCAATCTCTGGAGTGATGAATGTCTTTTGTATGCTGATAAGATGACTGGAGGCTGGGGGGATCCTAGTAGCTTCAGGATGGGGGCTGGTCACCAGAAAGACCATGTGATCAGAGGATTGGACCTTTCAGCCCCATTTAACAATCTCCAGGAAAGGGGGTGTGGGCTGCAGATTGAGCTCTATAAAAACTCTTAACTATTGAAATTCAGGGACCTTTGGGTTTGGTGAACAGTATGAGGTGCTGGGAGGGTGGTTTACCGGGAGAGGGCATGGAAGTGCCTTCCCCCAGACCTTGCCCTGTGCATCTCTTCCATTTGGCTGTTCCCGAGTTGTATTCTCTGTAATAAACCAGTAATAGTAAGTAAAGCACTTTCCTGAGTTCTTCGAGTCATTTTAGTGAGTTTAGTGAGGCGTGAATTAGGAATCCTCTGAATTTATAGCTAGTTGGTTAGAAGTATCAGTGACGACTTGGGACTTTTGACTGGCATCTCAAGTGGGTGCAGTCTTGTTGCACTGAGCCCTTAACTTGTGGAATCTGACATTAATTCCAGGTAGATAGTGTAAGAATGGAATTGAAGGACATCCAACTTGTATTGGAGAGTTAGAGAAGTGATATTAGAAGACACCATGCATTTAGTGTCAGAATTGTTGTGTATAAAAATAGTTCAAATATTAAAAGGGTGCCTGGGTGGCTCAGTTGGTTAAGCATCTGCCTTTGGCTTAGGTTATAATCCTGGAGTCCTGGGATTGAGACCCATGTTGGGCTCCCTGCTCAGCTGGGAGCCTGCTTCTCCCTCTCCCTCTGATGCTCCCCCTGCTTGTGCTCTCTTGCTCTCTTTCTCTGTCAAATAAATAAATATTTTTAAAAAATAGTTCAAATAGTCTTATAATTAATATCCATTATCCAATACTACCAAGTTTGTAGAGTTTCCCTGTTAATAACAATAAAAATCAGTAGCATACTTGGTTTGCCTTACTTGAAGATTTGAAATGAAAGGAGCTGAATAAGTAATATGATGAGAATCTAGTCAGTCATCAGGGAATATGTAAAAGAGCACATGTCCTGTATTAGGCAACGTGGGACATAATGAAGGATTAAGATGTTACTTCAGTCTTTAAAGAGGTTAGAGTTTAATTTGGAAGCCAAAACTAACTTCCATAAACAATTAGGAAAGAATTAAGTTCTAAATGGAATTAAGTGCTCTATGTGATTAAGGTAGGGAAGGCTTGTTTAGGAAGGGGGACTTGAACTAGATCTTAAAGATTTAAGGTAGAAAATAACATGTCCTGGGTGCATAAAGGTCTACATAAAAAGGCATAAGCTCAGAAAGATAGGAGACAGTTGTATTTTTTTTTTTAAGATTTTATTTATTTTTTATTTATTTGTCAGAGAGAGAGAGCGATATTAGGGTGATTGGAAAGTGGTGAAGATTGGATTCATAGGTATAGTGAATAGGCAAGATTTAAAGGTTCCAAGGTATGAGTTCTTATTTTCAAGATTGTTTCTCTCTTGGCACATGAAAAGATTGCGCTGTGTGCATCGTTTTAAGGTGTAGTTCTTTTGTCAGTCATTTTAAATTCTGGAATACGTTCATTTAAATACCATTTCTGATTATGCCAGAAGTATAGATTTAATATTTTGAATGAACAATAAAGGAAGTTACAAAGATAATGATGAAAAAAATAATGCATGTGAATGTCAAAGTCAGAGGCAGGTGTAAAGTGATAGACCCTATATCAGACTTCCAGTAGAAATATGTTTTAAAGCATAAAACTTATGTGGAATTACTAAATTCCATTTTAAAGATTTTAAAAAGAGAGAATGTGGGGGGGGGGCAGAGAGAGAGGGAGTTGGAAAGAATCTCAAGCAGACTCTGCTGAGTTCGGAGCCCAGTCTGGGGCTCCATCTCACAACCCTGAGATCATGACTTGAGCCAAAACAAGAGTCATACGTTCAACCTACTGAGCCAGGCACCCCTTGCCATTTTAAATTGATACTCTAAGCTGAGTTTTTGGTTCATAGTTGCCAGTTGTGTGGAAGTGGTTTTCAGAAAAGCATCAGTCAAGTTTATTGGCACTGTACTTGGTTTTAATAATTCTTCCCTCCCACTTCCCTCACTAGTGACCTGATTTGAGAATTGTATCAAAATTTTATCCTTTGTTTTAGCTGCAGCTATTTTGAAAGCTGATATAATGATAGGTAAACTGTTAATGTGTGAGAAAGTGACTAAAAAGCACTTTCAAATATTAGGTGTTGTGTTATAAAAATTAGTAAATATTCCTTCCTACTTTTACTAATTTTTATTTATTACTGCTTTGTCATTGTAGTGGTATGGAGGCTTAGTTGTGCTAGTAAATTATAAATTTTGAGAATTATTTTCTGAAATGAGTGTTTTGTTATAGGCCTGCTGATTAACTGTTACGTTCTATGCTTCATATATAAAGTAATTCTGATATTTAAGTCCTGCTTCCAAAATATTATTCCCCTGAAACAAAATATTTGTAGTGTTGGTATCTGAATGTTGGGGCTGGAGAAAAATTCTTCAAGTTTTAAGTTCAGTTACTTTTAAAAAGACTTGCAAGAAGAGGGTCCTCTTTCTTTTTTCTGGAATCAGTGTCATAGCTCCAGTTTTATGACTATATAATACTCTGATAGTAGCAGTTGATTCTGTTATCCAACTCATTTAAACTGCCAGCTGTCTTTTGCTTTTGAATTTTGAATTTTCTGGTTGTGTGCAGAGTTGGGCTGGTTAAATCTGATTTATGTAAGACCCTAAGCACTATAATGTTTATGTGTGTTTTACATTGTTACTTATATTTTCCATTTTCTGTTACTGTCACATGCAAGCTTGCATTAATTCAGACTTTGTGGTTTTTATCTGTTGGCTATTTTATTATTTTATTTTATTAATGATTTTTTAAAAAATACTTTAATCTCTATGCCCAGTGCAGGGCTTGAACTCACAACCCCAAGACCCAAGCGTTGCATGCTCCACAGACAGGCGCCCCTCTGTTGACTATTTTATTTTATTTTTTTTTTTTAAGATTTTATTTACTTAGAGCACAAGCTGGGGTGGTGGGCAGGGGGAGAGGGAGAAGCAGACTCCCAGCTGAGCAGGGAGCCCGATGGGATGCGGACTTGATCCCAGGACCCTGGGATCATGACCTGAACCGAAGGCAGATGCTTAACCAACTGAGCCACACAGGCACCCCTAAAATATGGATATGTTTGGTTAAATTCTTGTTATTCTCAGTCAGAATTATTAAGTGAAGGTTTAATGCTTTTCTTCATGTAATTTTACTGAATGCCACAATTCTCACCGATTTATCCCTTTTCTTACTATTTTGAACGTTGATCATGTTTATCACAAAACTTAGCCCTTTATTATGTATTATTCTGGGTTAGCTCTTTAATTATTATTTAGTTTACAGTCTCCTTATAAGTAAGTGTAACAGCCTATGCTGCCTTATAACCCTACAATATAGGTGCAGTGCCTAGTATTTAGTAGGTAGTTAAAAAATTTATTGCCAACACTTTCTCCAAAGGAATTATAGAAGTACTAACTTAAGAAATTTGTCTTTTATTTTTTTAAGCCTCTTAGAGTATGGAGTATCTTTATGACCTTGGGGTAGGGAAGGGCATAAAGAATTCACAAAAAGTGCACATTGGAGTAAAAGATTGATAAATTCAAATATGTTAGAATTATTTTTTTCATTAAAATGAAAAAAGTGAAGAAGAAAAACAACTAGGGGAAGAAACTTGTAAAACATATGACTTGCAAAGGATTAGTGTCCAGAATATAGAAAGGATTTGTTCAAATTAATAAAAAATGCAACCCAAGGGGAAAAAATGGCTAAAAGACGCAAAAAAGAATTTCACAGAAGAAGAAAGAAGAATGACCAATAAACTAACACCAGATGTTCAACATAACTAGGGGACTGTAAACTTAAACCTTCAGATACCATTTATGCTCACTTACAAAGTTGAATAGGGGCACCTGGGTGGCTCAGTCGGTTAAGCATCTGACTCTTAATTTTGGCTCAGGTCATGATCTCAGGGTTGTGAGATGGAGCCCCAAGTCGGGCTCTGTCTGTTGGGCATGGAGCCTGCTTAAGATTCTCTCTCTCCCTCTGCCCCTGCCCACCCCCTGCTCATGCGGGCTTTCTCTCTCTCTCAAAAAATAAATAAATAAAATAAAACAAAAAAAGTTGAGTAATATTGGGGTGCCAGGCTGGCACAGTCAGTAGGGCAAGAGACTCTTGATCTCAGGGTTCTGAGTTGGAGCTCCACGTTGTATGTAGAGATAACTGGAAAAAAAAAAAAAACCAACACCTTAAAAAATTGGTTAATATCAAGTGTAGATGACACTGTAGAGCAATAGGAACTCATGTGCTCTGTTGTTGATTTGATGAGTTACAGTGATTGATTTTTGAATATTAAACCAACTTTACATTCCTGGGATAAACTCCACTTTATACTGTATTTTTTTTAATATACTGCTAGATTTGATTTGCTTATATTTTGTCAAGGATTTTTGCATATGTGTTTATGAAGGATTAGTTTTAAATACTTGGTAGAATTCACTAATGAAGCCATTTAGGTCTGTTTGTATTTTATTTATTTTTGTGTGGAAAGTTTTAAACTATCAATTGAGTTTCTTGATAATCGGGACTTTTCAAGTTACTTATTTCTTCTAGAGTTAACTTTGGTAGTTTGTATCTTTCAAGAAATTTGCCTATTTCATCTAAGTTTTTGGGTTTATTGGCATAAAATTATGCATAATGTTACCTTATTATTCTTTTTTTATGGTTTTTTTAAAAGATTTATTTACTTATTTGAGAGAGAGAGAGAACACACGAGCAGGGGGAGGGGCAGAGGGAGAGAGGGAATCCTTAAATACACTCCCTACTGAGCACGGAGCCCGATGTGGGGCTTGATCTCTGGACTCAGAGATCATGACCTGAGCCCAAATCAAGAGTCGGACGCTTCATCAACTGAGCCACCCAGGCACCCCTTATTATCCTTTCAATGTCTATGGAATCTTTAGTGATAGCACCTCTGTCATTTCTGGTATTGGTAATTTGTGTCTTTTCTCCTCTCTCTCTTTTTTTTTTATCACTTTGGCCAGAAGTTTATCAACTTTATTGATCTTCTTAAATAGTACGTTATTTTAAATAGAGCTTTCTCAGTTATTTTTGTTTTCTATTTCATGGATTTCTGATCTTACCTTTATTATGTTTCTTTTTTTTTAAGATTTTATTTATTTGAGAGAAAGAGAGCATGGGGGCGGGGTGGGGGGGCATGGGCAGAGAGAGAAGGAGAAGCAGACTTCCTGATGAGCAGGGAGCCTGATGTGGAGCTCGATCCCAGGACCCTAGGATCATGACCTGAGCCGAAGGCAGATACTTAACTGACTGAGCTACCCAGGCACTCCTATTATGTGCTTCTTTCTGCCTGTTTTGGGTTTAATTTCCTCTTCTGTTTTCTTTCTTTCTTTTTTTTAAAAGATTTTATTTTTTTGAGAGAGAGCGAGCAAGAGAGAGCATGAGCGGGGGGAGGGAGAGGAAGAAACAGACTCCCCTGCTGAGCAGGGAGCCCGGTGTGGGGCTCGATACTAGGACCTTTGGGATCATGACCTGAGCTGAAGGCAGACACTTAATTGACTGAGCCACCCAGGCGTCCCCCCCACCATCCGTTTTCCACTTTCTTAAATTGGAAGCTTAGATCATTGATTTAAAACCTCTCTTCTTCTTCTTCTTTTTTTTAAAGATTTATTTATTTACTTAAGTAATCTCTACACCAAACATGGGGCTTGAACCCACGACCTCAAGATCAAGGGTCACATGCTCCATCAACTGAGCCAGCTGGGCACCCCAAGACCTCTCTTTTTTAATGAAAGCATGTAATGCTCTATAACCATTTTGATAAAAAAGCTGACATTGTTAATATGCTAAACTGTGTATACCTAAGGAGACAGTAGTTCTTCACCTAAGTGTATACTCTAGAAAAACGTTTTTATATCTGCATCAGGAGACATGTTCAAGCAGTTTTTAGTAGTATTTTCCATAATAGCAAAAAACTGGAAGTAATCCAGATGTCCCTCAACAAGAATATATAAATAAATACTTCTGTTAATTTATATCATGGAATGAACATGAATAAACAACAGCTGTGTATATCAATGCAGATGAATCTCAGAAATGTTGAATGAAAAAAGGAAGTTGTAAAGGAGTACTTAGACTATGATGCCAGTTAAAATAAAACTTAGAAATCATGATACTTATTCATATATATATATGTTACTTCATGCATAGTAATAGAATAATAAACTATTTCTTTGAGAGGGAAGCCGAGAGTGAATACAAAAATAGCTAAATTTTACATAATATATGCTGGAAAGTGTTTTAAATACTTTACAAATACGTATTTATTTAATTCTCATAATTAAATGAGTACCTGCTATATGAAGCAGGCACTATTATTGTTCTCATTTATGAATAAAGGAACTTATAAATAAGAGTGCAGAAAATCTTAACTACTCTAAATCACTCTGCTAATAAGAGGTAAATCCTGTAATCAAACCCAGGCAGTCTGGCTCCAAAGTCTGCAGTCTTAACCATTAAGCCATACTGCTTACCCTTATGGCAGGGGCAGGGGTCTTCTCAGGCTGGCTGCTAGGTACTTAGAAGTTTATTTTAATACTCTTTAGTTCTTATTCCTATGTTTCTGTTTATTTTTGTATGTTTGATACTTCATTAAAATTTTAAAAGAGGGCGCCTGGGTGGCTCAGTCGTTAAGCGTCTGCCTTCGGCTCAGGTCATGATCCCAGAGTCCTGGGATCAAGCCCCACGTCGGGCTCCCTGCTCGGCGGGAGACCTGCTTCTCCCTCTCCCACTTCCCCTGCTTGTGTTCCTGCTCTCGCTCTCTGTCAAATAAATAAATAAAATCTTTAAAAGTAAATAAATAAATAAAATTTTAAAAGAAAAGTAACAGGCCAAGCTAACTGAAAACAATGTAAGAAACATAATCCCCTAAACTGTATCCCAAATGGAAGTTTAGGAAGTCAATATTATTAATTTTCTCTAACATATGTCCTAGATACTAATAGATCTTAAAATATTAAAAAATCAGATAGATGATGTATTATTAATGTTTTATATCTTGACATGGGTGGTAGTTATAAGGGTGTGTTCACTTAGTGGTGATTCATCAAGCTATACACCTTTGATTAGTTCACTTCTTTGTAGGCATTCCATACTTCAGTAAACTCTTTATAATAAAAATGTCAGTTAAGAGTTTTTAAATTCCAAAGATTTCCTATTGCAGGTACATTATGTATGTCTTTGTTGGGATGATCGTAAGGGGATTTTAAGATGAGTTATAAAGTAAAAGGACTTACTTTTTGAGATTCTACTTCATTGAAGAGTATAAAAAGAATAAGATATATTGTCAGGTAACAAAACAAATAAGGCATAGCACAATATATACAATAATCTACCTTTTATGCAAAAGAGGGAAAAATAAGAATTCATATTTGTTATTTATGCATAATGAAATCAGGAGGGATATATAAAGAGTTAGTAACCTGGTTATCTGGGAGTGGGTAGGGTGGAAACTGGGTCAACATGAGATAAGGATGACAGGAAGACCTTTTTAGTAAACTTCTGGAACCTTGAAACTATACCTCCTACTCTAAATAAACATTAACTTATTAATTTAAAAAGAAAATGGGGCGCCTGGGTGGCTCAGTTGGTTAAGCGACTGCCTTCAGCTCAGGTCATGATCCTGGAGTCCCGGGATCGAGTCAATCGGGCTCCCTGCTCAGCAGGGAGTCTGCTTCTCCCTCTGACCCTCCCCCCTCTCATGCTTTCTCTATCTCATTCTCTCTCTCAAATAAATAAATAAAATCTTTAAAAAAAATAAAAATAAAAAAAAGAAAAAGAAAATGTATTCAGCATAGCTCTTTTAAGTAGATTCAGATTTATGTCCTTTTGAGACTCATATTTATTTCCATTTTCAGGAGACTTGGTCTTGTATCTCTTGAAATAGAGAAATTTGGGGAATACTATACCATCAATAAGGGGTTATGTTCAGAGGACTTTTTCAGTTAAATTGCCAAAATCTTTTCAGAGTTCCTCCTTTTCCAATGTTACTTCAATTCTTTTTTATCTTCTGCCTTTTTTTGGATGTTGTACGTCTATAGGCAGAACTTTTTTTCTTTCCTTCTTTTTTTAAAATTATTTATTTACTTAGTAATCGCTATACCCAACGTGGGGCTTGAACTCATGACCCTGAGATTGATAGTCCCCTGCTCTTCCAACTGAAACTTCCAGCCGCCCGGCAGAACTTTTCTTTTAATGATAAAGCTTTTTGTTAATAATATGACCTTATATTTAAATAGTTTTGTAACTTAAAAAGTGCTTTGGTACTGTGACTTTGAGCTATCTGACATCATTTAATTTAAAGCAAAAAATAAGAAGAGTTAGTGTTTAAATGGCCAAAGTCTCCCTTTTTTTTAAAGCTTCACTTATTAAGACACATTTTATTTACTTATTTATTTTTAAAGATTTTATTCATTTATTTATTAGAGAGCGAGCGAGAGAGAAACAGCACGAGAGGGGAGAAGGTCAGTGGGAGAAGCAGGCTCCCCGCCGAGTCGGGAGCCCGATGTGGGACTCGATCCCAGTATTCCGGGATCATGACCTGAGCTGAAGGCAGTCGCCCAACCAACTGAGCCACCCAGGCGCCCAAGACACATTTTATAAGCATGACAAAAATTACTGTTTAAATCAAAATCCCCAGAAGTTGAAATAGGGATTAAGAGTATAAATCTATACCATTTTAAGGAAATGTTTAAAGCTACTCCCTTAAAATCTGGTCCAAAATTAAATTGAAGGAAAAAAATTGTTAGTTAATTTTTTGTAGGGACATTGAAAGAAAAAATTTACAATATGCAACCTCAGCTACATATTAGAATCATCTAGAGCTTTTAAAACACATTGATGCCTGGCCCAGTCCCCCAGAGATTATGATTTAATACTACTAAATCATTCATATTTTTAAAAATCTGTAAATTGTTAATATCTATGAAGATCATGTTGGCTGCATGACTATGCTATTTTGATGGAATATTGAGAAGTGAAAATACATTAACTTAATCATACACTTCTGTATTAAGTGGAATAAGGTGACAGTTTCTGTCATAGGCATTTATTTTCCTTTCAGACTGCTGATACCAGCTAAAATCCCCTACTTAAAAAAAAAGAAAGAAAAAGCCATATACAAAAGATCCTATGTGACTTTTGGTTAATGATGTTTGTAAACTGCCTATATAATGTTGTTATTGTGAAATTTACTTGTAAAATGAGTGTATAACTCATCTTGGATTGCTGTTATATAGTTTTAGATGCCTTAAAATAAAAATAGTATAAGTGTTTAGGAAAATCACAAAGATTGAGACTCTGTAGTATGAACTTTTTTTTTTTTAAGATTTTATTTATTTATTTGAGAGAGAGAGAGAACATGATCAGGGGAGGGGCAGAGGGAGAAGCAGACTCCCCCTCTGAGCAGGGAGCTGGACATGGGGCTTGATTCCAGGACCTGGGATCATGACCTGAGCCAAAGGCAGACGCTTAACCAACTGAGCCACCCAGGCGCCCCTCTGTAGTATCAACTTTTTTTTTAAAGATTTTTTTATGTATTTGACAGAGAGAGACACAGTGAGAGAGGGAGCACAAGCAGGGGGAGTGGGAGAGGGAGAGGTAGGCTTCCCGAGGAGTAGGGAGCCGGATGTGGGGCTCGATCCCAGGACCCTGGGATCATGACCTGAGCTGACGGCAGACGCCCAACGACTGAGCCACCCAGGCGCCCTACTGTAGTATCAACTTAATGTTAAAATTTCTGTTCCTATCACTGTGGGGTGTTTTTTTTTTTTTAGAGAGAGAGAAAGAGAGACCAGGGGGAGGGGCAGAGGGAGAGAGAGACTCTCAAGCTGACTCCACCCTGACTGTGGAGCCCTGAATCTGAATCTCAAGACCCTGAGATCATGACCTGAGCTGAAACCAAGAGTTGAATGCTTAACCCAGGTGCCTCTGTATGTGGTTTTTAATGCATGTACTCCAGTATAGAATAAAATGCTAGCAATATTTAGCAAACATAAGTGTTTACTTGATTTTGGGGGAATTTGAGGTACATATCAATCTAAATCAAATTTACAACTCAAATATATGGTAATAAATTAGGGATTATACCAATTAAAATTATGCCATTGTTTCCTGATACCCTGAGGGAATAAGTCAATTTAGAAAATAGGATTTTCTGATAAGTTGAAAGTGTAGACCTCTTCCAACCAAATCGTTTTTGGATGGAAATTTTTCTAAAGTGATTAATCATTTCCCTGTCACCTTAAATAGAGTAAAGGACAAAAACTTTACTTAATGACCTAATTATATTTACTAATAGATTTATGCACTTAGAGGTTATAAGTTTTTTACAACTCTGTGCTAGGTGACTTTATATTAGCATGTTTTAAAGTTACTGAATTATATATTTTTGTAATGTGTTCTTCCGGGTTGTTAATTTCAGTTTTCTAGGTCAGCCATTACTATAAGAACTGTTTAGAAACAAAATATATGTTTTAAATATATATATATATGTTTATATATATAAATGTATGTGTCTAAAACATATGTAAATATGGATCTGTGAGGAAACATGAATTTTGTAGTGCATGAACTTGGACATCGGCTCCCACACTTCTCTTCTTTCCTTCTGGTTATCAAGTGAATATGTTTTAAGTAAAGTGGTATTATTGGAATCTTTGATAAATATATTGCTGAAACCTTTAAGAAAAGTGTTAAGATATTTGACCTAGGATCAGGTAACAAATGGCCATGAAATCTCTTCAGCTTTTTACAATATAAGTTATTTGATCTCTTCAGCCTTTCTTTACAATACGTAATTTTTGTGTTACATGTTCAAAATTTTTGGTAACTGTATAGCTTCATTTATTGGAAAATACATAATGGGTACCTCTATAGTTCTTTCAGCAAATGTTTGTCAGTCTTCTACTATCAGGTGCTAGAGATGAAAAAACAAATGTCTGACTTCTTGAGATCATAGGTCTATTTGAATAAAACAATAAAAAACCTTTGAGTATATATAATATTTTTATAGTGATATATGCCTGGGTGTTATGATATTATAGAGGAGGAGCACCTAATTCAGTGGACCAGTTAGTTTATGCTAGTTATACTGTGGTAATGAACAATCCAAGACCTCAGTGATTTATTTTTTACTCATGTTATATGTTTAGGTAGATGGCAGCTCCATCCAGAGTTGTTTTCCTTTCTGGAATTCAGGCTAAAGGAGCTCCTCCTGTCTGGGCTATGTTTTAGTGGTAGAAGGGAAAGAGCTCTGCAGAGCCATGCGATTACAATTAAAGGTTCTGCTCAGAAATGGCACATGTCACTTCCATTTACATTTTATTACCCAAAGCAAGTCACATGGCCAAGTGTGACAAAATTGAACAGGAAGGTATAATTAATATTCATATAGGAAGAAGCAGTAGAATAATTGAGCAGTCATACATTTTACTACATTCAGCTTACTTCCTGACTCAAAGTGAAAATTATATAGCTTTGGGAACTATCAAATAAGAATTTATTTTAGCAAAAATAAAGTTGTTTTCTGGTCTCTTGTGAGCGTTCTAATATCCATAAGGTAAATGGTTTGTATTTCTCTCAGAGATAAGAAAATTAAGACATAAATTATAATTTGAAGTAGTGTTTTTGTTGTTGTTGTTGGGGTTTTTTTTTTGGTTTTTTGGGAGAGATCGAAGACTGTATCATTGATAATACTACTTACTTCGTATCTTTTGTGAATATTTCTGACAGCTGACATTGAATTATGGGATTTAGTCATAAGTGTTTTTTTCCAAACATCTCTTCAGTCTATCTTGCCTATTTGCTTTATCACAGACTGAATCCACATTAATCTTATTTTTAAGTAAAATACTGAGATATGTGAGTTCATAGGTCAAATATTAGAGTAGGTAGAGAGTGACATAAATTACATAGCATTTGCTTATTGAGCATCTCTTTATTAAGCATCTACTATATGGCATGTTTGCAAGCTGATAGGGATGTGGGGTGACAAGATGTGATCCCTGCTATTAGTGATTCTACATAAGTGGACATGTATACCGATAATTACAATACAGTGAAATAATTGCTAAGAGAGATACTATTCAAATGAACTGCAGTAGAAATGGATGAGGATGGAATGACCAATTGATAAGGCAATGAAGGAGGGAACAGAATGTCACCAGAAGTGACATCTAGAACAAGTCTTAAAAGAAGAGCAAGATTTTAGCATGCAAATGAAGTACATTTTAGGCAGCACCAATAAATAGCATGGCATGAGGGAGAAAAAATAGGTGGCTTGTTTGAGAAACTTTTTTTTAAAATATTTTTTATTTATTTATTTGACAGAGAGATAGAGAGCACAAGTAGGCAGAGAGGCAGACAGAGGGAGAAGGAGAAGCAGGCTCCCCGCCGAGCAGGGAGCCCGACGTGGGGCTCTATCCCAGGACCCTGGGATCATGACCTGAGCCGAAGGCAGCCGCTTAACTGACTGAGCCACCCAGGCGCCCCTTGAGAAACTTTTTTAAGAAAGTAATCTCTATGGGCGCCTGGGTGGCTCAGTTGGTTAAGTGACTGCCCTTTCGGCTCAGGTCATGATCCTGGAGTCCCTGGATCGAGTCCCGCATTGGGCTCCCTGCTCAGCAGGGAGTCTGCTTCTCCCTCTGACCCACCCCCCTCTCGTGCTCTCTCTCTCTCATTTTCTCTCTCTCAAATAAATAAATAAAATCTTTTAAAAAAAAAATAAAATGTTTAAAAAAATAATCTCTATGCCCAACGTGGATCTCAAACTCACTACCCTGAGGTCAAGAGTTGTGTGCTGTACCAACTGAGCCAGCCAGGTGCCCCTTGTTTGAGAAATTCTGAGTGATTTTGTGTGACATAATATGGGGGAAGGGACAGAAGATGAGGCAGAAGGGGCACCGGGGTGGCTCTCTCGATTAAGCATCTTCCTTTGGCTCAGGTCATGATCCCAGGGTCCTGGGTTCGAGCCCCATGTCGGGCTCCCTGCTCAGTGGGGAGTCTGCTTCTCCCTCTCCCTCTGCTCCTCCCCGCTCTGCTTGTACTTTTCTCTCTGCCTCTCAAATAAATAAATAAAATCTTTAAAAAAAAAAATGAAGCAGAAAAGGTAGTTTAGGACCAAATCATGAAGGATTTTATTTTATTTTTTTTAAAGAGTTTATTTATTTATTTGAGAGAGAGAGAAAAAAAAAGCAAGCACAAGTGGGGGGAGGGGCAGAGGGCGAGGGAGAAAGAGAATCTCAAGCGGGCTCTGTGCCGAGCATGGAGCCCGATGTGGGGCTCAATCCCACAACCCCGAGATCATGACCTGAGCTGAAACCAAAAGTCAGACGCTTAACTGACTGAGCCACCCAGGTGCCCCCAAATCATGAAAGATTTTAATGTCATACTGCTTTTTCCTTTAGAACTGGTAGTAAGGAGTTCCAAAAGATTTTCAAAGAATCACATGGTTAGATCTTTTGTTTTTAGAGGAGCAGTCTTGGTGACAATGTGGAAGACATTGGAACTGTACCTAGAGTCAAGGAGACCTGGTAGAGTGATTTAGTAGAAAGGACAGTTAGAAACAGACTGGAATGCAACAAAATCATCTGCATGGAGGGAGACAGATTTGGGAGTCATCAACCAAAGTAGTGAAGGCTGTAGGAAATATATTCCCAGGGAGGTTTGTACATTTCTAAAAAAGTAGAGGCTAGAGAAGAACCCTGGGGATGATAAACATTTGAACAGCTGGTAGGGAAAAAGAAAACAGAGTTGGAAGAACAGCCAGAGAAGTAGGAAGACCAGGAAAGACCGGATTTGTGAGAAACAAGGCAGGGGAGAGTTTTTGAGAAGATAATTGTTAACAGCACTCAAATGTCACTTTATAAGGAGTGAAAGTAGTTTGGGCTATTCACCGGAGTAGTGAGTATGGAAGCTCACTAGCAGTGGGTAAAGGGCTATAAATTAGTGAGTGATATAGCTCTGAAAGTGCTTGAATAAGTGGATGCAGAGGGTAATTAAGAACATTTCCATGTAAAAGATATGTTTCTGTACACTTCTGTGATGGTAATTTTTTTTCTCCAGTTTTAGTTGTTGCTAATTCCATGGAGCCTGTGGTGGTTGCCTACATGGGTGGGGCAGGTGATGTGGAAGAAGAAAAGCCTTATAGGTTAGGCATTCCCTATCCAGATTAATTTTTCAATAGACTTAAATGTAAGTTGAGATCTTATTGGATTAAATATAATTTGTGCAAATGGGACATGAATCACAGATGTCAAAAATGTATAGGAATGTTAAAATGTTTTAATTCCACACATTAGAAATTCAGTAGCATAGATGATATTCTCTGGTACTTTTTTGATGTTCTGAATTTTTAAAGCTAGGAATTTATTTTTCCATTTCTCTTGGTACAAAAAAAGTCTTTCTCTGCAAAGTGTGTGTGTGTGTGTGTGTGTGTGTGTGTCAGCTCTTGCTGTGTCCAAAGTGTATGAATGAGAGACTCTTTGAGGACTCCTTAATCTGGGGATGATGGATAGTTATTTTATATTTGGCCAAAATGAAATTTTTAGCATAAATCCTATAATATTCAACAAAAGGGTTAAATATTTTTGCATCTACCCTGATGAACACTTAACTATTAAAGAATGGTTATAGGACCTTATAAATCAAGATTTAAAAAAATGAAACACTGATGAAATTTGGATATTTTTGCAGTGAGAGATATATTTGATGAATTATCAAATTCTTTTACTTAATTTTATGTTACTTTGGTCACTTCTTTTCTTTTTTAATGAGTTATTTATTTATTTAGTTAGAGAGACAGTGCGCACATGCAGAGAAAGGGGCAGAGGGAGAGGGGGAGAATCTCAAGCAGACTCCCTGCTGAGTGTGGAGCCTGATGTGGGGCTTAATCTTACAAACCTGAGATCATGACCTGAGCCGAAACCAAGAGTTGTACACTTAACCGACTGAGCCACCCAGGTGCCCCTGGTCACTTATTTTCCATTCATATAATTTTATAATAGTTTTTAAATTTTGCATTCTTGTTGTTGTGGTAGGTGCTGAATATGTGACTTTTATTTTTTAGTTTTTGAGAGAGAGAGAGCATGCATGTGTGCATGCATGTGCAAGGGGAGAAGGAGGGAGAGAGAGAGAATCTTTTTTTTTTCTTTTTTTGAGAGAAAGAGAGGGAGAGGGAGAGCAGGGAGGGCAGGGAGGGGCAAAGGGAGAGAGAGAATCTTAAGCAGGCTCCATGCCCAGTGTGGAAATCATGACCTGAGCTGAAATCAAGAGTTGGTCACTTAACCGACTGAGCCACCCAGGCATCCCAATATATGACTTTTAAAAACATAGTTTTAACATTAAGTAAAAATGAAGATATCAAGCAATTATTAATTAAACATGTAAGACTAATAATTCCTCTGAATTTATACTATATAAAATGAGGTCCTGTATGTGAAAATGTTTTTATAAACTGGGTAGTTAGAAATTAAGTAGCTAATTTTGAATATAGGAGAAATATTTAAAATTCACTCTAAATTTAATAGAAAAACATAATTAAATTACTCTGGAGCAAAGGGGTCAAATGAAATATTTCCAGTTTCAGAGACTTTTATCCATGAATGTAAAGATAATAAAGATATACTGAACTATATTTTAAAAATACATTTTATAGGAGTTCTAGGATAGAAAAATTTATTTTGAGTGGGGAGGGTAGAAGAAGACGACTTTGGAGGAATGGCTTTTTTGTGAGTTTTGGTCCACTGTAAGTATATAGCAGCAGTCTTACTTAAAAAAAAAAAATGTACTATTTTATTTAGCATGTGTTGCAGTTCTAAACCTTAGTACTCTTACTTGCACAATGTTTTCTCTTGTAAAGCATGAATGTCAAAACCCAGAATCTGCACTGTCACTTCCTTGTTGTAAATCCGGCTCTGCTAATAAGATAACACTCCTTAAACTGAGTGTAAATTTCTCAGGGTCTTGAAAAACAGTTTGAGGGTGAAATAAAAGTTCAGGTATGATTAATTTCCTAAGTTATGGCTATTTAAAAGTTCATTTCAGGGGCGCCTGGGTGGCTCAGTCGTTAAGCGTCTGCCTTCGGCTCAGGTCATGATCCCAGGGTCCTGGGATCGAGCCCCGCATCGGGCTCCCTGCTCAGCGGGAAGCCTGCTTCTCCCTCTTCCACTCCCCCTGCTTGTGTTCCCTCTCTCGCTGTGTCTCTCTCTGTCAAATAAATAAATAAAATCTTTAAAAAAAAAAAAAAAAAAGTTCATTTCAGTATTTTCAAAAAACTACTCCTGTATCAACAGAAAACTCCAGAAACTGCTTAAGTTTTTTGGCATGGCATCTAAATTTACTCAGATTGAGTACTCAAAAATTGTAATTATAGTTAGTAATAGAGATATCTTATACTTGAACCAATTTACGCTCTTTACTAAACTTTAGAGCTGAAACTCTGTAAAGACATTTCATCTCAAATTTTGCTTGATATTTTAGATTGTAAATAAAGTACTTAATTGAGATAAATCCAAAATAGTATTCAAATGTGAGAAGTATAACAGGACTTTTTAGTGGATTATCTTTTTGGTGTGTTCAGAGGGAATTGTTTGAACTTAAACTACAGCTTTAATTACACATCTATTGCCTGCAGGTATCTTTTTTAAAAGGAAAAGCGAAGTAAACTAGTGACATTTGTCATTCTAACAATGGAGTACTTTGATTTAAGAAACAAAGTTTGTCATAATTGTGTTAATTAAATATTTAAATGCAAACTTGCTAGTGATATTTTTATATAAAATACCTTTTGTGGGTATTGATTTTATTATTTATGTGACAAGCCTAGAAACTTTCTATAAAACACCAATGCTTAACAATAGGATGTGGCTTATTTTATGCTCCATGTAAACTTGTAAGTAAATTAGCTGAATTGGTCATTGTTAGAAATTGTCCTCATCTCTGTTATGACATTATCGTTGTAGTTTCTTTTTGTCTATTATCTTGAATTGAATTCCTTTAAGGTGGGGAACTTTTGTCTTACTTCTGTGCTCCATGTTCTAGGTTTAGCTAGTATTGAATAGGTTTTAATAATAATTAGGGTTTATATTTTTTTCTTAGATCTTGTAGATACTGATTTTGTGTATTTTATTTTACTTAAATCATATCTTTTGTCTTTAGAAGGTTTTATTTTCGTATCATGTGTTTCTTTTCCTTGACTATGATGAATTCTAAGTGTCTATTGTTATTTTTGTCATTTAAATAGTTAATTCTTTAGAAGTGTATGTTGCCATTTATATTTTCCATCATACTGATGATGTAAAAAATAAAGGAAATATATGACTATGTTTAAACATTTAACAACAACAAAAAACCAAACATTTAACAACAGCAAGCAAGTTATGTAGGTTCTTATCTGCCTCCAGTGTGGTATTTATTTATTTTTTATTTTATTTTATTTTATTTTTTTTAAAGATTTTATTTATTTATTTGAGAGAGAGAGCACAAGAGGGGAGAGCGGGAGAGGGAGAAGCAGACTCCCTGCTGAGCAGGGAGCCCGATGCGGGACTCGATCCCGGGACTCCAGGATCATGACCTGAGCCGAAGGCAGTCGCTTAACCAACTGAGCCACCCAGGCGCCCTCCAGTGTGGTATTTAAAGAGAAATTCTTTCCTTCCCTGAAACTCTAGTTTTACATCTCATATATCTCTGGCTTTTTTCATCCATTAAATTCCATTTCTAGATGTGTAGAATTCCCTAACCTAGATGTGAATTCCTAAAACATATGCATAATATTCTACAGATTTCGAAGTCCTGTTGATTCATTCAGCCATCATTATTGAGCACTTCCTATGTCCTGAGCACTATTCTAAACAAAACAAAGTCCCTGCCTCCATGAAACTGGCATTCTAGCATGCAGATACCATCAATCATCTTTCATTATCAACTCAGCCTATTTAGGACAAATGGGAGTGCTTCTGGTTTATTGACAGGGAATCCAACATAGTTCAGTTCATCTTGTCCTATAAATTAGCTGTGTGAGAGCAATGCTATCATATGGCCCCAAAGTATTCTGGGTTAAATTTGAGTTTTGTTCTCAATTATCTGCATTTGGTGAAATCTGTACATACCTCCTTTAATTTTATAAATTTATATCATATATGTATCTTGTTGACCTCTTCTATACTACCAGGTAAACCTTACTTAAATTATTTTTGAAAGTCATCAGGGTACTGCTTAGATGAGTCATTGAATGATTTTGTTTTGGTAGTTGTTTTTTTTGTTTGTTTTCTCTCTACTCTGAAACTCACTTTTCCATCTTCTTCAATATGATTTTTTTTAAGATTTATTTATTTATTTTAGAGAGAGAGAGAGAGAGAGTAGGAGCAGGAGGGGCAAAGGGGGAGGGAGAGAGAATCTCAAGCAGACTCAATGCTAAGTGTGGAGCCCGACTCGGGGCTCGATTTCAGGACTCTGAGATATGAGCTGAGGCAAAACTAAGAGTCAGATGCTTAACTGACTGTGCCACCCAGGTACCTCCCTCAATATAATGTTTACTAGAACTTTTATAACTTTTGTTTGCATGACATTGTACTTTTCTAGTTCTTAATTTTTTGATAGTTTTTATATTTCTATCTTTATTTCCATTGTCTGTGGTTTCCATACAGACTTTGTCTTTATTCTTTCAATTTCCCCACCAATTTTCTCAAAATTCACATACTTACAGTCTTAAATGACCACTTCTAAGAACTTTATTTCAAAATTTATTTATCATGAATTTCATAACCATATTTTTAATTTAAATTGTTTAAACTGTATACTCTAGTGGTCTATAGTGTACTCACAAAATTGTACAGCTGTTACCACTATTTATTTCCAGAACATTCTTATTGCCCTCCAAAGAAACTCTGTGCCCATTTAGCAGTCACTCTTCATTTCCTCCTCTCCCAGCCTCTGGCAGCCATTAATCTACTTTCTGCCTCTATAGATTTGCCTGTCTGGGACATACTTCATGTAAATGGAATCATATAATATGTGGACTTGCGTATCTGGCTTCTTTCAGCATAGTGTTTTCAGGGTTCATCCATGTTGTAGCATGTATCTGTACTCTGTACCTTTTGTTGTCAAATAATATTCCATTGTAGGGATATACCACATTTCATTTATCACATTTACCACATACTCAGTTGATGGACATTTGGGTTGTTTCTATTTTTTGGCTACTATGAGTAATACTGCTCTGAACATACATGTACAAGGTTTTGTGTGGACATATGTTTTTAGTTCTCTTGGTGATGTACCTAGGAATAGAATTGCTGGGTCATATTGTATCCATATTTAATGTTTTAAGAAACCACCAAACTGTTTTCCAAAACAGCTGTACTGTTTTACATTTCCACCAGCAGTGTACAAAGGTTCAGTTTCTCTACTTCTTGGTCAACACTTTTTTTTTTTTTAGAAGATTTTATTTATTTATTTGACAGAGAGAGATAGCGAGAGCAGGAACACAAGCAGGGGGAGTGGGAGAGGGAGAAGCAGGCTTCCCACCGAGCAGGGAGCCCGATGTGGGACTCATCCCAGGACCCTGGGATCATGACCTGAGCCGAAGGCAGACACTTAACGACTGAGCCACCCAGGCACGGTGTCAACACTTGTTATGGTCTTTTTTACTGTAGCCATCTAGTATGAAGTGATAGCTTACTGTGATTTTGGTTTGCATTTCCCTAATAACTAATGATGTTGTGAGCATCTTTTCATGTACTTACTGGATATTGGTTTATTGTTTTTTGAGAAATGTTCATATCCTTTTCCCACTTAAAAAATTAGGTTGTTTATCTTTTTATTGCTGAGTTATATATTCTAGATATAATTCCCTTATCAGTTGAATGATTTACAGATATATTTTTTTTCATTCTATAGGTTATTTTGATGGTGCCCTTTTTTGTTATTACAGTAAAATATACATTACATAAAATTTACTATTTTTTAGCATTTTAAGTGTACATTTTCAGTGTACAATTTACAATGTTGTGCAACTATCACCTTTATTTATTTCCAGAACTTTTCCATCATCCCAGACAGAAACTCTGTACCCATTAAATAGTAACTCCCCTTCTTCTTCTTCTCCCCTAGCCCCTGATAACTGCTGTTTCTACTTTGTGGCTCTATGAATTTGCCTATTCTAGGTGCCTCATATAAGTGGAATAATATATTTGTCCTCAAGGTGTCTTTTATAGCACAAAAGTGTTTAATTTTGATGAAGTTCAACTTACCTATTTTTTGTATTTGAAGTAATTTTTAATAATCTTAAAATTCTTCATTTATATTGTCATTTGTGCTTTTGATGTCATATCTAAGATGCTGTTGCCTAATCCAAGGTCATGAAGATTTATTTCAATCATTTTTGAGTACTTGCTTATTTGGCTTTTTCATCCATATTCAAAACATCAGTATAACTATCAAAGGTTTTATGAGAATGGTTTATTAAATAGTCTTTTTAAAAATTTTTAGATTGGGGCGCCTGGGTGGCTCAGTTGCAGGGGCACCTGGGTGGCTCAGTTGGTTAAGTGTCCAACTCTTGATCTCAGCTCAGGTCTTAATCTCAGGGTCATGAATTCAAGCCCCATATTGGGCTCCATACTGGGCATGGAGCCTACTTTAGAATAGAATAGAATAGAATAGAATAGAATAGAATAGAATAGAATAGAATATCTAGATATTCTTACCTAAACTACAGGTTCCTCAGAGGATTTGTACAAAACATTTGTACAAAATCCAATTTTGTACATCTGTAGTAAACTTGTAGGAGACTTCATTATGTTGAAAAAGTGTAGAAGTAAAATAGGCCAGCATAATGATTAAGGGCCGGAACCTGACTACCTGGGTGTGGATCCTGGCTGTCCTTTTCTAGCTGCATGATCTTGGGCAAGTCGCTCATTCTCTCTGGACATTCATTCCCTCTCTTATTGGGTCCCTTGCTCTCTCTGTTGCAAGGATTAAACAAGCAAATATCTGCAAAGGGCTTAGTCAATTTGGTAATAGTGTTAACCACATACATGTTAGATACTGTCATACCCTTTAACTTTAGTAATGTCATTTCTAGGGACTTAATCTAAGAACATTATCAGAGATGTTGCATAAAGATGTAGGTATAACAGTTTCATCACAGAAATTAATTGCAAGAATTTACCATATGTACTCTAAATTTATGAAATTTATGAAATATCATTTGCTCTTTTGTCATATTTTCAAAAAATATTTAATGCCATGAAAAATAATGATGTAAGCGAAAAAGGCAATTACATATACAATGGTATATAAAGTATGTCTCTAAACTTCTTTGAAAATATGGGGCAGGGAAGCAGAGTGTTGGTCTTACAGTACATATAAAGAAGTATGTTAAACTGTTGATCGTGGTTATACTTGGAAGCTTAGGAGGAGTGAATTTAATTTTCTTCTGAACTTTATTGAAGTCTCCTGCCTTCAACAATAATAAGTACTTTATATTCAGAAAAACAATTATTTTTTTAAAAAGACCAAATATGGGGGAAAGCCCATTGTAAAATGGGAAAAATGACAGGAAAATAGGAAAAGCCCAGTGTGAAATAGGAAAGCATAATGTAAATAGGAAACCTGAGTCCTCCTACTAGTATTGCTATTAAATAGTTTCAGGTCTTGGGGCGACTGGCTGGCTCAGTTGGTAGAGCATGTGACTCTTGATCTTGGGGTTGTGAGTTTGAGCCACACTTTGGGTAGGCAGATTACTTTAAAAAAAAAAAAAAAGTTTTGAGCCTTGAATGAATTTTCTCTCTTCCTTGGGGGACACAGTTTCCTCATCTGCAAAATGAGGAGTTGGGATAAAATTAAAAAGACAGTGTGCAGAGTGGTTAAGAGCTGGGAAGTGAGAGAGGAGAGTTAGGGACTACAGTTGAAGAGAGATCACTGTGGGTTCATGTCCTGCTTCTTCTTCCTGTTCACTTGGTGACTTCTGGCAAGTAATTTAACCTCTCTGTGCCTCAGGTTTCTTGTTTATAAAGTGGGGATGATGATGATGATTATTATACCTCATGGGGGATTGTGAGAATTAAATGAGTTAATAATACATGTAAAGGACTTAATAATATAGAGTCTGACACACAGTAAGGACTCAATAAATGTTAACTGTTTTTACTGGTATATAAGATTCTTTCTAATGGAGTCATTTATTTCCAATAATATTGTTAGTCGAGTGAGTGATTCTTAAATTTGTCTATCATTTGGAAATTTAGCTAATTTTTTATTTAGATATTTTCGAGATGGTGGAGACTATTGATTTGTGAAATTGAATATTTTGAAGTCCCTGTTCCTCTCCCCCAGCTTTACTTGTCTTGTGTCTTATTACAGGCAACTTCTTTGGGGCCCTAAGTTATCTCATCGTTGAGATTTTGTAGACCTTTTCAGCAGTAAAAATCTCATTTGATTTTATAGAGTTTTTTTCTAACTCTTTTTGTTCTGAAGCTAATGTATGTGGCTTAATATATTTGTAATTAAGTTGTATAGGCTGTTAGGTTGTACCTGTATTTCTTCAACTGGTGTTTCAGTTTTAAACTTAGGAAATGGCATAAAGCCCAATGGAATGTTATAGACTAGTCCATTCTAGGAAAAGCTAATGTTATAAAGTCAACTGGAAGTTGTTAGAGCATGACCTATAGTGTGACTGGATTGATGCATAGATGTTACTTAATTTAATCCCAGAAAAAAAATGTATCCAAATGCTTTAAGAGACAAATCCAAGTATGTGAAAATCACTTTCAGAGTCAGCAACCGTGTTAATTCATTTTGGAACTCTGAACACAGACTACAGAAATAGATGACTTTCATAATATATCATTTTCTTTCACTGACTGAGATACTTAATTAAGTCTTTGTTGAATAGTGACTCAGCTAGTCCATTGCTTTGGAAATTTTTGTCTGTGAGCAAGTCACTGTATGGTACCTCAGTTTATAATGGCAGTCATAATGAAGATGATTACATTTTTTCCATACTGGGGATATAAGAATGAAAGCTGTATTTTAATACATTTATTCTTAGATCTTTAGAAGCTCTCCCCTTCTCTGCAGGGTTGTAGCTGTAGTAGGCAGCCCTACTACAGAGGTCATTATTTCTGTGTTAGAGAACAAATTAGTGAGTAACATTGCCAGGAAACAAAAGGCAAGAGTTTGACTTCCACAGTTAAGGGATACAGTTTGTTACTTAAAACAGATTAATTATAATAACTTTTGTTTATAAAACATACCTAGCTAATTCCCATAGCAGGAGAAAAGTGCTGTGTCTAGATAGACAAAATCGGTTCAAGACAGCTTTGTGACTCACTGACGGAAGAGGGGAGAGTTCTTTTTGCCTTAGGGATTGGATTTTAGTTTAGGATGAATTCTTTGTCTAAGTACAGATATGAGAGAATTCCCATCCTACCTGTCAAGTATCTTATTCTGTCTTCCTGAGATTTAACTCAATGCCTCCAAGTTCCCCAAGTGTATACTTTTGTAACTTCTGCTACTTGGTTCATGTTAATTACATAGTTTTTATATTTCTCCCTCCATATTTCTCTTCCTGAATGTAAGAATTTGTGAACTTTTCCTTTAAACATTTTGAACTGTGTTTTTGTGTTTGTTGGTTTGTTTCAGTTAAAAAATCCATTTTTTCATATAGAAGAGACTGGTAACCTGTTTTCTTCTGTGGAGGAGAATTAGGAAAACTGTGGGACATAGGAAAGAAGTTGTACTTTTCACTGCACCACTGGACCTTTGGAACCCATTACATTTTTCCCCCAAAATTTTAAACTTAATTTTATAGCATGGCATAAACATTCATAAAATTTTTGTTTGTTTTATGGGTTTTATTTCTTTTAAAGTTGAGACCACAAAATTTCTTAAAGTTGATCATGAATGTTCCACTGAAGGCATAATGATAAATTTACAGTCTTCCTTTAAATGATCCCCTTAAACTTGATTCACTGATTTGCACCATAATCTTTATTTTTTTTTTAAAGATTTTTATTTATTTATCTGAGAGAGAGAGCATGAGCGGTGGAAGAAGCAGATGGAGAGGGAGAGGCAGACTCCCTGCTGAGCAGGGAGCCTGATGTGGAACTCAATCCCAGGACCCTGGGATCATGACCGAGCTGAAGGCAGATGCTTAACCGACTGAGCCACCCAGGCGCCCCTGCACCATAAACTTTGAAAGGTGGATTGTTGGGGCGCCTGGGTGGCTCAGTCAGTTAAGCGTCAGACTCTTGGGTTTTGGCTCAGGTCATGATCTCAGGGTTGTGGGATTGAGCCCCAAGTCAGGCTCCACACTCAGTGTGGAGTTTGCTTGAGAGTCTCTCTCGCTCTCTCTCTACCCCTCTCTGTTTGCCCCTCCCCCCGCTTGTGTGCTCACACCGTGCTCTCTCTCTCGCTCAAATAAAAATAAATAAATAAATAAATATTTAAAAGGTGGATTGTTGCTGTAGATAGATGTCTTAATTCTTCTAAAATTGGTTCATAATCCACTGCTGCAAACTGAACTGTATTTTCAGTTTTTTTACCCACCTCAACATCAGTTTCCTTTAATTCTTCAACACTGACAGTATTGCTGTCTACTATTCTATCTTTGAGAAGCATAATGAGGTCACTCTTGAATTTCTTCTTGGGTATGATAAGTGACTCCAGGATCACTCATACTGCGTCCTTGATAGTGGTGAGTCTGCAGCTCCATCAGCATGGCCCCCTTTACAGATCTGTAATAGGCAGCTGCAATCTTTGTTGCTTCCTGGACACATAGAACATACATTCCATCTGCTCTTACCCCAGGAATAAAATTGTCTCTCTTGTAGTAATCAGTGCTGGCTGCTGCTCTCTCAGCAGATGCTCCCATTCCATAGCGGTTATTCTTACGATGAAAATAAATGGTGATTTCCACAAAACTGCCATATCGTAATTTTCAGATATAAAGTCAAGCAGAACTCCTCTTTTCCATTGTGATTATAGGCCAGACCAATACCAGCAGCCAGGGGGACCAGATCTCTGACGATGCCATTGCCCCAGTAGCAGTTCTTGGTGTACGTGTGCCTTGATCCTTCCTTTTCTTTAGTACAACCTTCTCTTTGTCCTATAAACTCTATAGATTTCTGGGACAGAAGGTCCACAAGTAAAGTTAAAGCAGTGAGCCCAGTAAGGCTGAGATGAGATGGTCCATGATATTTATCCAATCTCAAGTTCCCCACAACCTTCCTGACATTTCACAAGTGACAACAACCAGGAATAATGGTCTGTTAATGCTCTTGGCAGACAGTCCGTATCATTCTGTACTATTTGACTCCCTTTTCCCTGCCGAGCACTGTTGTGATAGGAGGGCCCTCTTTTAACCCATGAAGGTCACATTTCTTGATTTCAAATGTAGCATCATTTGCAAAGTTATAGGATATGCCACTAGCAAGCACTCTGCTAGCCGTGCCAGGCAGGAAATAGTGAGTATCTTCCTCTTAGAGCATCTTCCTCTTGAGTGCAGGCTGTGGTGGTAGCTGCAATGGTGGTGATGATGTCCTTCTCTACACTGGGCCATAGGACCACAAACATTTTTTTAAGGGTGTACAATATTCATGAATGGGCTGTAAATTTCTTAACCATTCTTCCTCTGGTGAATAACTGTGTAACTACATAGTTTCAAGTTTTTGAAACTATTATAAATTTTGCTTTGCTGAATATCTTTATACTTAGATCTTTATTCATATTTTTTCTTTAGACTGAATTTTTAGAAGTAAATCAAAAGGCACATTTTAAGGGGCGCCTGGGTGGCTCAGTTGGTTAAGCATCTGCCTTCAGCTTGGGTCATGATCCTGGGGTCCGGGGATTGAGTCCCGCGTCGCTTCTCCCTCTCCCTCTGCCCCTACCCCCTTCTCATGTGCTTGCTCTCTCTCTCTCTTTCTCTCAAATAAATAAATAAAATCTTTAAAAAAAAAAAAGAAAGGCACATATTAAGAGCTTCCTTGTATATTTTGCCAAACTGCTTTCCAGACTGGTTGTGCCAATTTATACTCCCATGATCAGCTTGTGAAAATGTTTCTCTTATGTCACTCTTGGAAACACTGAGTATTTATTACTTAAGATACTTACTGCTACTTTTATCAGTAACAAATTGAATCCCTTAAATTTTTATATTTCAAGGTTATTTAATATGTGTGTGTATATATTTATTCTTCTTATCCTTCCTTTATTCATTGGCTTTTCAAAAACAGCCTTATTAAAGTATGATTTACACTCCATAAAATTCTGCCATTGTAAATGTAAGTTGAGTGTATCTGAAGTTAAAGATTTTTAGTAGATCTATAGTTTTGCAACCATCACCATAATCCATCTGTAAAACATTTTCATCACCCAAAAATTTCCCTTTGGCCCATTTGCATTCAGTCCTTGATCCCACACCCAGCTTTAGGCAACCACTGATATGCTTTCTATCTCTGTAAACAATTTGCATACTCTAGAAATATCAGATAAACACAGTCATATGCAATCCTTTGTGAATGGCTTCTTTCACTTAGCATTATGTTTTTGAGGTTCATCTATGTTGTAGAATATATCAATAGTTCATTTTTTTATTATGTTAATTTTTAAAAATTTTACTATGTTAGTCACCATACAGTACATCATTAGTTTTTGATATATCTTATTTATTCAGTAGTTGATAGGCATTTGGTTTGTTTCCAACTTTTGATTATTATAAACAATGCTACTAGGAACATTTGTATACATTTCTCTGTGTCTTTCATTTCTCTTGGGTAGATACCTAGGAACCCTTTAAATTTCACATCATTACTTAGCTACAAAAATGTTTTTTCAAAAGGATAGTAGCACTAGATTTGAGAAGAAACACAGTTATATAAAAGAATTAAAGTGGAATGATTGGCATGGGCAAGTGAAAAGTTCAAGACATATAGTATGACTATGTAATAATGGAAACCACTTCAGGATTTTTTGGTGGATGAGCAACTATCAGAACCTAAAGCCAAGTGAAGGCAAATAAAATCAGTGGGCGTCAAAATAAACATTGAAAACTTTGGCTCCATGAAAAATGAGAAAAATGGAAATGGGACATCATTTGCATTCATTATGAGAGAAAAATGAAAATATGTAACACATAAAATACCCTTTTTAACATAAAAGAAGGCCATTAAGTAAGACTATTGTAGATAAACAGGCCAACGAAACAAGCAGTACATTCATTCAAGATAAATATACGTAGCAAATAAACATTCATTCTTACTAGTGATCACAGAAATAAGTATTGTACAAATAGATTATATTAAGTTAGCAAAATTGATAGTGCTAGAAAGATTATGGTAGTGATGTTGCTTCGTACGTTGATCTAGTTCACGTGCAAAGCAACGTGGAAAGCCTGTCCAGATCTTTGGAATCGTAAGATTTTGAGTTAACTTTCATTTTAGCTTCCTTGAATGTAATTAAAAGTTTTTAATAGTAAATTACTAAGGGAGGGAATAAATCAAAAGATAAGAAAACAGCCGCAGATTTTCCCCATGTGCTGAAGTTGAGTCCGGTTGTGCTTTCCTCTCCACTCTGTGTCTGGGACTCATTCCAACTCTGGAGGCACTAACCCAACTCAGCTTTTTGTCTTTCTGGCCCAGAGAGCGCATGTTTGCTCTGCTGTAGTCTGAATCCTGCTTTTACAGCTTTGGCTAAATCCTGGATCCAGTTGTTCTTTAATCCAATGACTCACACCTTGGGAGTTCCCCACCCCACTGCAAGAGAAAATGCTATAAACTTTCCCATTTGGAGTAAATCTATCACGTTCTTTCTTAATTTTACTGATTTTGCTTTAGGCTCTCATATGAAAATATGCTTCCTGTTGATTTTTTTTTTTAAGTTCCTTGTGGAGTTCTTCTGTATGGGTGGGACCAAACACTTGTGTCACTCCCAGTTAGTACACTATAGTACAGTTATCCAACAATATGTGATTTTTTAGTTTGACAAATTATCTACCTAAAAGTGATAAAATCAAGAAATGGAAATTGACCCTTGCTCTATTTATTTTCCCCCTGCATCTTTCAAGTTATCTTTTTTCTTCCAACATCAAAAATTCTTTCCATTTCTGGTAAGTTTATTTATTGCATTGATAATATTTTTCCCTAATTACTGACATTATAGGTTTCTATGTCATCTATGCTTATAAATACTTTTCCTTGTTATATAAGGCTGTAAGATTTTTATATTGTTGGTTGAGCTTATGTGAAGTCATAGGTAATGTGTAACAATCAAGAAGTTAGGAATGATAAAAAGCAAAAAAAAATCTTAATCATTTTATTAATGCTTGACAGTGATTTTGGTTTATTAAGAAATATATTACCAATTTTCTGTATATAGAGCAACCATAAATACTCTTCTACTACAACTGGAATAGTCTCTTCTGTAGGTAGTGGTGTAGCTGTCTTTAGTCTCTTTAGGCATTTCCACTCAAATTGGCTTGACTACTTAAGGATATCAGGAAGAGAGGGCCCTGTAGGTTCTATTAATTTTTGAAAAATTAATGCAACAGAATCAAAAAGTTCAGACTGTTATGTGATTTGACTTCTTGATCTCTGGTTTCTGCCAGCTTATTTAGGTCACTTATAGCGTCTCTTGTTACATTGGGAGAGGTATATTTCCCTAGCCTCTTGGATGTTTCTTTCCCTGATTTTTCTTATACCTTTCTGACTGTCCTATTTGATATTCCTTCAAGCATTTTCTTCATTAATTTCTCCTTAAATGCTTGTGTTCCTAAAAGTTCAGTCATTGTTTTCCCTGTAATTGTTACTTTTGGATCATCTCATACATCACAATAATTTTAATAACCACTCAAATGCTGATGCCTTTCAGATATCTTGAGCCGGAAGGTCCAAGTTTTCTATCTTCTGCCTGCTTACGTTTACTCACTTGGATATCCTATGGAGACTCCAAAAGCAATAGACCCTAAACTGAAATGAATCATTCACTCACCCCCCCCCACATATTTCCAAATATAGATAATGGCATTATCATCTGCCCGGTAACCCACACTAGACACTGCTGCCTTCAACACTGAGCCCATAGGTTCTATCACTAAACCCCTTTTACTACTAACGCTGCCCTAGTTTAGAACATTATTATTTCTTTATTTTAGTAGCCTCATAACTGGGCTCCCTGCCTTCAGTCTAGTACCCCTCAAGCCATCCCCTCCCCGTGTGCAATGTCAGTTTGATCCCAGTACTTTCCTTCCTAATCCCTATAGTGGCAAGTCCCTTATCATCATGCAATAAAAGTTGGTCTGCTATATATGTCTTAAAAGGCTTGGTGACTGCTTACCTCTCCAGCCTCAGTCCTGTACTTCACATGCCAGGCCCCCTCCTCAGTCTCCCCCCACACCGTGTTGTTTCTTACCTCTCTCTGCTCACTGTGTTTCAGTCCCTTCTCTACTCATCTTGACTCACTCTTACTCACCTTCATGACTCAGGATGGACAGCTCCTTTAGGAAGTCACTTCTGAATCTTCAGGGTGCCCTTCCAAGTGTCCTTCCTCTCTACTGGATTATTATTTGCTAGTATATGAAACTGTGATTTTTCTCTTATTTAAAGAAAAAATTATCTTGACTTCACTTTCCCTTCTAGCTATTGCTCATTTTTTTTATAAAATTTTTTTTTTATTGAAGTGTAGTTGATACACAATGTTATATTAGTTTCAGGTATGCAACATGATGAGTCAGTATTTGTATATATTGGGAAGTAATCACCACAGTAAGTCTAGTTAACATCGATCATCATACATAGTTAGAGAATTTTTTTCTTGTGATGAGAACTCTTAAGATCTCTTGTAGCAACATTCACATATACAATACAATAGTCACTATGCTGTACATTACATCCCTGTGACATATTTATTTTATAACGAGAATTTTGTATGTTTTGACACCCTTCATCCATTTCTCCTGACCCCCAACCCCTGCCTCTAGCAACCACCAGTCTGTTCTCTCTATGAGCTTGTTTTTTTTTGTTTTGTTTTTAGATCCCACATGTAAGTGAGATCGTATAGTATCTGTCTTTCTCTGATTTATTTCACTTAGCATAAGTGAAATGTGTGTATCACATTTTCTTATCTATTCATCCATCAGTGGACACTTAGGTTGTCTCCATATCTTGGCTATTGTAAATAATGCTGCAATGAACATGGGGGCACATATATCTTTTTGAGTTAGTGTTTTCGTTTTCCTCAGGTAAATATCCAGAATTGGAATTCCTGGATCATATGGTAGTTATATTTTAAGTGTTTTTGAGGAACCTCCATACCATTTTCCATAGTGGCTGCGCCAATTCACATTCCCACCAGTAGTGCACAGGGATCTGTTGTCTCTGCATCCTTGCCAACACTTTATTTCTTGTCTTTTTGATAATAGCCATTGCAACGGTATGAAGTGATACCTCATTGTGGTTTTGATTTATATTTCCCTGATGATTGGTGATGTTGAGCATCTTCTCATGTACCTGTTAGACATCTATATGTCTTCTTTGGAAAAATGTCTGTTGAGATCCTCTGCCCATTTTTTAATCAGATTGTTTCTTCTTTTTTTTTTTTTTTTTGTCTTGTGTTGGATGAGTTCTTTATATATTTTGGATATTTACTCCTTATTAGATAAATGATTTGCAAATATTTTCTCTTATTCAATAGGTTGCCTTTTTTGTTGATGGTTTTCTTGGCTGTGTAGGCTCATTTCTTTGCTTCCCTTTAGAGCAAAACTTCTTCTTTTTTTTTTTTTAGAGTTTATTTATTCATTTGAGAGAGAGAGCACGAGCAGAGGGGAGGGCAGGGGGAGAGGGAGAAGCAGACTCCCCACCAAGGAGGGAGTCTGACGTGGGGCTCCATCCCAGGACCTGGAGATCATGACCTGAGCCAAAGTCAGATGCTTAACCATCTGAGCTAGCTAGGCATCCCTAGAGCAAAACTTCTTAAAGGATTTGTCTATATGTGTGGTTTCTCATTCGTCTCATTTATTTTCTCTTGAATCATTCTGGTCAGGCTTTCTTTCCTTTTTTTTTAAGAGAGGGAAAGAGAGAGAGAGGTGGGGGGAGGGGCAGAGGGAGAGGGAGAGAGAGAGAATCTTAAGCAGGCTCCACGCCCAGCATGGAGCCCAGTATGAGGCTCCATCTCACAACCCTGAGATCATGACCTGAGCTGAACTCAAGAGTCAGACATTTAACCTACTGAGCCACCCAGGTGGCTCTTTCCGGTCAAGCTTTCATTCACTGCTACTTCCATACAGTTCTTGTCAAGGTCATTAGTGGCTTCCAGGTTGCTTTTCCAGAGGTCAGTTTTTGTGTTTTTTTATCTTACTTGATTTTCCAGTATTATTTGACATAGTTGATTTCTCCCATATTCTTGGAAAACAATATTCACATAGTTTTGGGGACACACCACTTTCCCTTGGTTCTTCTCATATTTCACTGGCCAACTTTTTTTTATTGTTATGTTAATCACCATACATTACATCATTAGTTTTTGATGTAGTGTTCCATGATTCATTGTTTGTGCATAACACCTAGTGCTCCATGCAGAATGTGCCCTCTTTAATACCATCACCGGGCTAACCCATCCCCCCACCCCTCTCCCCTCTAGAACCCTCAGTTTGTTTTTCAGAGTCCATCGTCTCTCATGGTTTGTTTCCCCCTCTGATTTCCCCCCCTTCATTCTTCCCCTCTGCTATCTTCTTCTTTTTTTTTTTCTTAACATATATTACATTGTTTGTTTCAGAGGTATAGATCTGTGATTCAACAGTCTTGCACAATTCACAGCGCTCACCATAGCACATACCCTCCCCAGTGTCTATCACCCAGCCACCCCATCCCTCCCACCCCACCCCCTACTCCAGCAACCCTCCGTTTGTTTCCTGAAATTAAGAATTCCTCATATCAGTGAGGTCATATGATACATGTCTTTCTCTGGTTGACTTATTTCGCTCAGCATAACACCCTCCAGTTCCATCCACGTCATTGCAAATGGCAAGATCTCATTCCTTTTGATGGCTGCATAATAGTCCATTGTATATATACACCACATCTTCTTTATCCATTCATCTGTCGATGGACATCTTGGCTCTTTCCACAGTTTGGCTGTTGTGGACATTGCTGCTATAAACATCGGGGTGCACGTACCCCTTCGGATCCCTACATTTGTATCTTTAGGGTAAATACCCAGTAGTGTAATTGCTGGATCGTATGGTAGCTCTATTTTCAACTTTTTGAGGAACCTCCATACTGTTTTCCAGAGTGGCTGCACCAGCTTGCATTCCCACCAACAGTGTAGGAGGGTTCCCCTTTCTCCGCATCCCCGCCAACATCTGTCGTTTCCTGACTTAATTTTAGCCATTCTGACTGGTGTGAGGTGGTATCTCATTGAGGTTTCGATTTGTATTTCCCTGATGCCGAGCGATGTTGAGCACCACCTTTTCATGTGTCTGTTGGCCCTTTGGATGTCTTCTTTGGAAAAATGTCTGTTCATGTCTTCTGCCCATTTCTTGATTGGATTCTTTGTTCTTTGGGTGTTGAGTTTGATGAGTTCTTTATAGATTTGGGGTACTAGCCCTTTATCTGATATGTCATTTGCACATATCTTCTACCATTCTGACGGTTGTCTTTTGGTTTTGTTGACTGTTTCCTTTGCTGGTGCAAAAGTTTTTTATCTTGATGAAGTCCCAATAGTTCATTTTTGCCCTTGCTTCCCTTGCCTTTGGCGATGTTTCTAGGAAGAAGTTGCTGCAGCTGAGGTCGAAGAGGTTGCTGCCTGTGTTTTCCTTTAGGATTTTGATGGACTCCTGTCTCACATTTAGGTCTTTCAACCATTTGGAGTCTATTTTTGTGTGTGGTGTAAGGAAGGGGTCCAGTTTCATTCTTCTGCATGTGGCTGTCCAATTTTCCCAACACCATTTGTTGAAGAGACTGTCTTTTTTCCATTGGACATTCTTTCCTGCTTTGTCAAAGATGAGTTGACCATAGAGTTGAGGGTCCATTTCTGGGCTCTCTATTCTGTTCCATTGATCTATGTGTCTGTTTTTGTGCCAGTACCATACTGTCTTGATGATGACAGCTTTGTAATAGAGCTGGAAGTCCGGAATTGTGATGCCGCCAGCTTTGCTTTTCTTTTTCAACATTCCTCTGGCTATTCGGGTTCTTTTCTGGTTCCATACAAATTTTAGGATTATTTGTTCCATTTCTTTGAAAAAAGTGGATGGTATTTTGATGGGGATTGCATTGAATGTGTAGATTGCTCTAGGTAGCATTGACATCTTCACAATATTTGTTCTTCCAGTCCATGAGCATGGAATGTTTTTCCATTTCTTTGTGTCTTCCTCAATTTCTTTCATGAGTATTTTATAGTTTTCTGAGTACAGATCCTTCACCTCTTTGGTTAGATTTATTCCTAGGTATCTTATGGTTTTGGGTGCAGTTGTAAATGGGATCGACTCCTTCATTTCTCTTTCTTCTGTCTTGTTGTTGGTGTATAGGAATGCCACTGATTTCTGTGCATTGATTTTATATCCTGCCACTTTACGGAATTCCTGTATGAGTTCTAGCAGTTTTGGGGTGGAGTCTTTTGGGTTTTCCACATAAAGTATCATATCATCTGCAAAGAGTGAGAGTTTGACTTCTTCTTTGCCGATTTGGATGCCTTTGATTTCTTTTTGTTGTCTGATTGCTGTGGCTAGGACTTCTAATACTGTGTTGAATAGCAGTGGTGATAGTGGACATCCCTGCTGCGTTCCTGACCTTAGGGGGAAAGCTCTCAGTTTTTCCCCATTGAGAATGATATTTGCTGTAGGTTTTTCATAGATGGCTTTTATGATATTGAGGTATGTACTCTCTATCCCTATACTCTGAAGAGTTTTGATCAAGAAAGGATGCTGTACTTGGTCAAATGCTTTTTCTGCATCTATTGAGAGTTTCATATGATTCTTGTTTTTTCTTTTGTTAATGTATTGTATCACGTTGATTGATTTGTAGATGTTGAACCAACCTTGCAGCCCAGGGATAAATCCCACTTGGTCGTGGTGAATAATCCTTTTATTTTATTTATTTATTTATTTATTTATTTATTAAAGATTTTATTTATTTGATAGAGAGAGACACAGTGAGAGAGGGAACACAAGCAGGGGGAGTGAGAGAGGGAGAAGCAGGCTTCCCGCCAAGCAGGGAGCCCGATGCGGGGCTCGATCCCAGGACTCTGGGATCATGACCTGAGCCAAAGGCAGACGCTTAACAACTGAGCCACCCAGGCGCCCTGTGAATAATCCTTTTAATGTACTGTTGGATCCTATTAGCTAGTATTTTGGTGAGAATTTTTGCATCCATGTTCATCAAGGATATTGGTCTGTAATTCTCCTTTTGGATGGGGTCTTTGTCTGGTTGGGGGATAAGGTAATGGTGGCCTCATAAAATGAGTTTGGAAGTTTTCCTTCCATTTCTATTTTTTGGAACAGTTTCAGAAGAATAGGTATTAATTCTTCTTGAAACGTTTGGTAGAATTCCCCTAGGAAGCCATCTGGCCCTGGGCTTTTGTTTGTTGGGAGATTTTTGATGACTGCCTCAATTTCCTTATTGGTTATAGGTCTCTGGCCAACTTTTAAATTTATTTTGCTTGGTCTTTTTCTCCCTGACCTGTAAATTTTAGACTGCTCCAAAGCTCTGTCCTTGGTCTTCTTGTCTGTTTTCTTGCTGTCTTGGTGATTTTATCCTGTCTCTTGACTTTAAATTCTTTGTATTTGCTAATGACAGTCAAATTTTTATCTCAAGCCCAGACTTCTTTCCCGAGCTGTAAGCTCATATCCAACTGTTTTTTGACATTTCCACCTGATGTCTAACAGATACCTCAAATTTAATATGTCCAAAGCCAAAGTCCTAACCCCTCCTTCAACATCAATAAAAAAACAAAAACAATGGGGTGCCTGGGTAGCTCAGTTGTTAAGCGTCTGCCTTTGGCTCAGGTCATGATCCCAGGGTCCTGGGATCGAGCCCCGCATCGGGCTTCCTGCTCTGCGGGAAGCCTGCTTCTCCCTCTCCCACTACCCTTGCTTGTGTTCCCTCTGTCGCTGTATCTCTCTCTGTCAAATAAATAAATAAGATCTTTAAAAAACAGCAACAACAACAAAAAACAAAAATAAGAAACAAAAAACAAAACCTCTCACCTTCAGCCCTTCCAACTCACATAGAGGCAACTGCATCCTTCTAAGTTGCTTGAGTTAAAAACTTTGGTATTGCTCTTGACTCCTCTCTTTCATATTGTACACCCGATCTGTCAGGAAATCTTGTGCTGTACAAATTGCATTTCATTGTACAATTACAAATTGTACAAATGTGCTGTGTTGTGTAAAAGGTTAATGTTATGCTTTTTCAGCTTTACAACACTTTTATTTTAAGGGCAGGAATCCTGAAGACCATAGTTTTACCAAGTCTCTTAGTTTGAATTACCCCAGGTAAAGAATTCTGGTGGGTTGCTGAAGCTATTCCATTCAGAATTGAATCCTATAATATGAAAGAACAAAAAGGAAGTGAACTGCAAAAACTCTTAAATACAGTTCAGAAGTCAGTGATTTTACCTCCGAAGTCTATTCTTCACGTGTGCAAGATATGACTAGTTTACTAACCCTTTTGAATTTATTGAACTTCTTTCCTCTTTGATCTCCCTTGATTGTTTAATTCTTTTCTTTCTAGCAGATTCTGTTTTTCTCTCATGTAGTTAAGTGTGTATCCCTGGTTTTTTTTCCTTCTTTTCATCTTCCTTTCACTCTCTTCCCCTAAATGACTATAATGTGGAATTGAAAATTTGCTAGACTTATTTAATAAAATTTTATATCTTTCTTAATTTTAAAGTTTAACTATTTAGGGTTCTTTTTGTTGAGATAAGCACTATGAACATTTTATATACATTCTTTCAGATTTTTGTTTTCTAATGGTGTATTACCATTAGAATCTATTCATTCTTTTTGTAAAAGTATATATCATTTTTGTAAAAAGGGATCACTGTACATCATGATATATTTTAATTTCAGTACCAATAACTCTACCTCATTTTTTGATGATTGTGATATTGTGATTTTGATGTCTGATATTTCATCACATCAGCATAATGTAGTTTGGTTAGGTGTTAGCTATTTCCAGTTTTTAACTTCTATTAAACCTTGCTTAGTAAACATGCTTATGCATTTGCCATTGTACATGTGTGTGTGAATATTTCAATGTTTCTATAGGTTTTATTTCTGGATGTGGAATTACTCAAAGAGTATAAGCATTAAAAATCTTCATAGGTATTGCTGAATCATTTTCCAAAAATGTTGTAGCAGTTATTCTCATCCCAGTGTGTGAGACTGCTGTTTCTCCACATTCTTGCCCGAGCCAAGCATAACACTAGTTTTAATTTTTGCCAAACTGATATTGACCACTCTGTTAATTGCCCATCTTCCTGAGCTTTTAGGTCTTTTGAGAGTTTTGGAGTTAAACATGCTTATTTACCCCTTCCCATACATGTCTCTCTCTCTTTTTATTTTATTTTATAAAGAGATTTTTATTTATTTATTTTAGAGAGAGAATGCGAGGGGGGGGCTGGTGGTTGCAGGGAGAGGGAGAGAGAGAATCCCAAGCAGACTCCTGACTGAGCACAGAGCAGGATGTGGGGCTCAATCGCACGACCCTGAGATCAAGAGTCAGATGCTCAACTGACTGAGCCACCCACACAACCCCTTCCCCTTTTTAAACAGAAAATTCAAATAGTATAGGAGGGTGTAATGGAGAGACCTCTCCGCCCCGGTAGTTTAAAGGGTGTCCAAGTGGCATTTTGAGTTTTGAACTGAGTGAGTTACAGCCTTCTATTTGCATTATTCTATGACTTGACTGTGTTTCCAGCCTGTGACTCAGAGCCAAGAGTATAGTAGGGCTCTTGTTTAGAAATGGAATTATGACATCTGCTAAATATCTTGTGGCTTAACTTATTCATAAGTTAGTTCACAATGTTAGTTGAATTGTATGTAGATTGCTAATCTATGTAATATTTTCTAAGTTTATTTACATATACCTGAGAGTAGTATTTTCCTTTTGATTTAATTTTGATTAGGGAATTCCCTGATCCATATTGTGATATGTGTTTTACATTTTTCATAAAATGTTTTTAGTTTACGCTGTGAGACAAAGATTTAGCTGCTTTCCTTCTGTGCACAGGTTGTCGTTATTTATGGTAATAGTCACATGTAATGGGGGCAATGGCATTCTATTTTTAACACCTGTATGTGTTAGAGTTCAGCTGTTACTGATCTATTTATATCTCTATCAGCTGTTTACTATTTAATTAATTGACAAAGAACTTTATTTTTAAGAACTTTAACTAATAAAGGAAAGTCTTGCATCAGTTCCTTTGACTAAAGAAAGTAAAAATTGACTACATATTTATGTATCTTCTGTGGATTTAATAGTAATAGTTGCCATTTGTTTATTTTTTTATAGCTTAAATATGATTTAATGTGGTATATTAATCTATAATTATCAGAACTGATCTGGCTGGTTGACAATGTTTTATATGTATATTTTTTTCCCTCCCATTTGTTTAGTGTGTACAAATACTGTGCTTAGTGCTTTACATGCTTAGCATAACACTTAGCAAACACTCTGAGCTAGGTACTGATATTACCCTCAATTTATAAATAGAGACTTTTTATAAGCACCTTTTTATAACTAAAGGGTGGCTCAGAAAGGTTAAGTAACACTAAGTAATACTGAAGGTCAACACAGTAAGTTAGAAAATGATAGAGGTGGAATTCAAATCTTTCACGTATGCTCTGTTTTCTATAGCATGTTGTTATTTGGATGTAATACAGTTTGGCCTATCCTATGTAAATCAAAACTTTTTAGCTTCCATTGTAGAGTATGAATTATTTAATGTATTCTACATTTAAAAAAATCATTTGTGACTTGTGCCTGTGGGAACTTTCTGACAGGCAATGAATGTTATAGATTAGAAAAGATGGGATAATAGTGCTATTCCAAGTGTGATTTGGACATGAAGGTTTGGGAGTTAGCTGCTTAACTTAGAATAAAGCCTCGGGGCGCCTGGGTGGCTCAGTTGATTAAGCGACTGCCTTCAGCTCAGGTCATGATCCTGGAGTCCTGGGATCGAGTCCCACATCAGGCTCCCTGCTCGGCGGGGAGTCTGCTTCCCCCTCTGACCCTCTCATGCTCTCTCTGTCTCATTCTCTCTCTCAAATAAATAAATAAAATCTTTAAAAAAAAAAAAAAAAAAGAATAAAGCCTCAAGTCTCTAATTTAGGTGTTTATTTAGTGAGAAATGTTATCTGAGCAAAATCTTATTTGTTAAAGTGTTTAAACTGGGCTTCAGAAAGAAAAGGAGGCTTTTAACAAGTGAAGAGTGTGGGTGGGTGGAAGCAAGGGCTCTTCAGGTCCAAGAACAGCATAAGCAAACACACAGAGGCTTAGGGCTTGTGTGGGGAATTGCTAGTAGTTAAGCAAGGCTGGAATGAATAATACTTTTTTTTTTTTTTTTTTAAGTAGGCTCCACATCCCATGTGGGGCTTGAACTCACTACTCTTAGATCAAATGTCACATGCTCTACCAACTGAGCCAGGCAGGCGCCCCTGGAATGGATGATACTTTTAGGGAGAGTGGAAGACCAGGTTGGATAGAGTGATTGATGTCATTTTGAAAGTTATCACAGCTCTTGGATTTGATTTTGAAGACAGTAGAGGGTCAACAGCCCTTTTATAAAGGGAAACAAAGTGATCAAGTTTGCATTTTAGGAAATAACTCTAGCATCAGTGTGAAGGATGGAGAGTGTAGAATCACAGTCCTCATCTTATGGGCTCAGGTTATGGGCCTGGGTTAGAAGGACGGTAATGAGAAGGAAAAGGCAGGGTGGAATTGAGAGATTGTTCTGAATCACAATTCGTAGGAATTGGTGACATATTAGATGTTTTACGGGGTTATTGGTATTATTTATTGTTACTAATAGTATTTGTTATTTCTACTGTTTTGTATTTGCTCTAAGTGGCTTCTGATAGTCACATTTACTCTATTATTAGTAGGCTGATGGCTGAATTCTTGTCCAGAGGTGCTCAGGAAATTGTGGGTAAATGATGGAATGACTCTGGGGTGTAAATATTACATTCATGAAATATTGATTTAAAATACAATTTGGTGTTGGGGCACATGGGTGGCGCAGTTAGTTGAGCCTCTGACTCTTGGTTTCTGTTCAGGTCCTGATCTCAGGGTCATGAGATCGATCCCTACATCAAGCCCTGTGTCAGGCTCCATGCTCAGCGCAGGGTCAGCTTGAGATTCTCTCTCCCTCTCCCTCTGCCTCTCCTGCTCGTGCTCTCTCTCTCTCAAAATGAATAAATAAATCTTTAAAAAATACTATTTGGTATTTATTCAGCAGGCATTTTGTTAATGTCTAGGGATATCACTGAGAAAAAGGGATACCACTGATCCTGATCTTCACAGAATTTGCCAGAGTGATGAGGAGTCTAATAGAACTTATTTGCTGTCCTTACTTTCTGTGTAATCCTTGGGCATATGATTTAACTCCGGATCCCGTCTGATCATGTGGGATACTGCTTATATCATAGTGTTCTGAAGTTTTGATGAGGTAATGTGTGTAAAGTGCCTAGCATAGTCCCTGGCATAAGCAAATGCTTGTTCTCTTTAATCTCCCATGGACACAGAAGCTAGGAAACACAATTTATTAGGATTGTTTGTTAAGTGAGTGACAATAGGTAGCAAATGCATTTTTGAAAGAAATTTTACCTGTCATGATGATTTGGTATCATAAAACCTAATTGCTGTTTTATTTTCTCCACTATAAGTGTAGATAGGTCACTTGGCTTGTGTGTCAGCCTCGATTTGCTGATCTATAAAATGATCAGAAGCATTCTTATTTCACAGGGTGATTGGGAGAAATATTAGATAGTGGATATGAAATTACCAGTCAAACATAAGTACATAGCTGAATGGGTGAGGTCAAAGAGTTTAAAATGTACATCTCTCCCAGCTACTAGCTTGGGAGGCCCTTTGGCAAGTTACTTAACCTCTCTTAGTTCTAATTTATCTGTAGTACAGGGATAATAAAACATGTATCTCTATAAGATTGTAAAGATTAAGTGAAAGAATGCATAGGAAGTAGTTTATCCAAGCACATGGTAAGCACTCAAAAACTTGTGATTATTGTATATTATGTGGTCTCCTTTTGACACTATTGAACAGTGAACTCTTCTTTGTTTGGCTTTGCTCTGTAGTTGAGATTTCTATATAGCTGAATTCTGAGTATAAGCATGTTACCATTCATGGTAGTGAAAGAAATCAATGATCCTTTTCAAAGTAAACTTCACTTTGGCCCTAAAAGTTTCCTAGGGAAAAACATTTTAGGCCCTGTGTTTAAGTCATAAATGGAGGTAGAATTTGAATGTGATGCTAAATTTCAGTTCAAAATAAAAAAAGAATTAATAACTCTTAACTGGGGCATTACCTACCCATTTCCAGGAGCATGGATGTCATGAGGGATATTGGGAGTAGATGGAGTTTCAACATCTGAGTCATGTGACAGCAGACAAACTAGAGCCTCTGGATTATACTCAACCCTGTAAGGGGTTTATTTTCTTCGGTCCCAATATTATTTCCCATCTTAGTCAAAATGATTGTTCCATAAATTACATTGTTCTTATTTCTATTTATTCACTTAATCCTCAGTTAGTGACTTTGTTTTCTTTTCTCTTTCCAAGTAGAATTATTATAATTTTTAAAGAACTCAGCTGCGAATGTGTGACTTGTCAAAACCTTGAGGCGATAAATCTCTGGAAGAATTAATTATCACTAAAAATGAAGAGACAAGGGAAACAAATAATGCAATATATGTTAAGAAAGAAAAAAAAGAAGAAGAATGTAGCAGGAGGGGAAGAATGAAGGGGGGGGAAATCGGAGGGGGAGACGAACCTGAGAGACTATGGACTCTGAGAAACAAACTGAAGGTTCTAGAGGGGAGGGAGGTGGGAGGATGGGTTAGCCTGGTGATGGGTATTGAGGAGGGCACGTTCTGCATGGAGCACTGGGTGTTATGCACAAACAATGAATCATGGAACACTATATCTAAAACTAATGATGTAATGTATGGGGATTAACATAACAATAAAAAAAATTTAAAAAAAATGAAGAGACAAGGGGCATCTGGGTGGCTCAGCTGGTTACGTGTCTGCCTTCTGCTCAGGTCATGATCCCACCATCTTGGGATGGAGCCCCACATCAGCCTCCCTGCTCTATGGGGAGTCTGCTTCTCCCTCTCCTTCTGCCCCTCGTGTGTGTGTGTGTGTGTGTGTGTGTGTGTGTGTGCGTGTGTGTGTGCGCGCGCGCTTTCTCTCTCTGCACTCTAGGTCTCAAATAAATTAAATCTTTAAAAAAAAATGAAGAGACATGATTAAAGACCAAGGTGTTCTGACCGTTGTAATTATATGCCAGGGCACCTGCTCAGTTGGAAGAACATGTGACTTTTGATACTGGGGTTGTGAGTTTGAACCCCATGTTGGGTGTAGAGGTTACTTAAAAATAAAATCTTTAAAAAAGATTATATGCCAGTCTGAGTGGCTGTGTCTAAAGGATGGAAAAGGCCATCATGGTTATTTTCATTACCTTATTAAGCATTTTAAAAAGCTATAAATGGGGGTGCCTGGGTGGCTCAGTCAGTTAAGTATCTGCCTTTGGCTCAGGTCATGATCCTGGGTCCTGGGATTGAGTCCTGCATCGGGCTCCTTGCTGAGCAAGGAGCCTGCTTCTCCCTCTGCCTGCCGCTCCCCCTGCTTGTGCTCTCTCTCTCTGACAAATAAATAAGTGAAATCTTTAAATAAAAATAAAAATAAAAATAAAAAGCTATGAATGTTCTTTTGGGGGGTAGATGTGTTATTTTATCTTTCAACATTTCCATTGAATTTGTTTGCCAAATAAAGTGTTTTATGTGTGGGTAGTTTTATATATATATATATATATATATATATATTTTTTTTTTTTTAAAGTAAGATCTAGATTCCTGTATTTTCCAATTTTGCCAGTCTTTAATGGAAACTTTTTTTTTCTTAGTTTCTTCCTCTCCCCCACCTCTTATGACTATATACATTAATGTCAGCTGTCCTTAGACTGAGCCTATTGTGTGCATTATTAAATAATATAAGCCTACATCCTTTAAACCTAGTGACCTTGTTCAGTATTTCCCACAAATGTGATCACAGTGGTTTACTTTTGTGGCAAACAAGGCTGTTATTCTATGGGTGAGGTTTTTAACTATCAGAGATGAAGAGTGGAGGTGCAATTATTTTGTTGTTTCAGCTGATCTCAGGGTGATTTAAGGTAACATTTTGTGAGGAAAATAATGACCTATAAAATATAATCAGAGTATTGTGTATTTAAAATATCACAATATCCCCTTGTTCTATCTCTACTATGCTAAAATACATGTTTTTGTTTTTGTTTTAAGATTTATTTATTTGAGATAGATCGAGCACAAGTTGGGGGAGGGGCAAAGGTAAGGGAGAAGCAGACTCCCAGCTGAGCAGGGAGCCAGAGGATGTGAGGATGTGGGGCTCAATCCCAGGACTCTGGGAACAGGACCTGAACTGAAGCCAGATGCTAAACTGACTGAGCCACCCAGGCACCCCCATGGTATTTTTTATAAATACCTACTTATTTTATATTTTAAAAGATCTCATTTATTTATTTTAGAGAGAGAGAGAAAGAGCTAGCATGAGTGGGGGAAGGGGCAGAGAGGGAGGGAGAGGGACAAACAGACTCTGTGCTGAGTGGGGACCCTGATGTGGGGCTCAATCTCATGACCCTGAGACCGTGACCTGAGCTGAAACCAAGAGTCGACGCTTAACCAACTGCGCCACCCAGATGCCCCAATACCCACTTATTTTAAATATTGAAATAAAGAATTTGATTTTTTTTGAGGTAATTGGAGGCTTCTTAGGGTCTAAAAAATTGAGTTTGGGATCAGTATCTGTTCTTTAATACCAATTACCATAAGTAGGAGCCTCAAAGACAAAGTTGAATGCATCTTGCTGGGATTAACATACCATGAGAGGAGAAAATAATCAGGATTTGCTTGTCAACCTATCAGTTTTGGGATGTGGGAAATAGGTTAATCTCCTTTGGATTAGAATTTGTTGTAGGCTTTCAAAAGCCTCACCTCTCAGAACTAATATGATGATATATTTATTTTGTATCTTCCTGAGCTTCAGAAATCTAATTTACTTTGTCCTGAATTCTCAGTGAAGGATTGTCACAATTTGCATATTTAAGAAGGATGTAGTCATTCTAGCTTTATTTTGTATGTTTTGTAATGTTCTCATTAAATTTTTAAAAATTTTTTCCTTCCTACCTTCTCTGTTTGTTCTTCATAATCTTATCTCTGTTCCTATGTAGAGAGATAGAAATATTTTTTCTTCTTTCTCTTTTGTGAGCTGTCTCCATAAGAAGAAATTATTGTACAATGAATGTGACTGGAATACCACTTGGAGATGAAAAATATCTTGGCAAGTTCATAACATTTGCAAGACGTTTGGGTTGGGACAACTTCATTCTATTTTTTTTTTTTTTTTTTTAAGATTTTATTTATTTGACAGAGAGAGACACAGTGAGAGAGGGAACACAAGCAGGGAGAGTGGGAGAGGGAGAAGCAGGCTTCCTGCGGAGCAGGGAGCCTGAAGCGGGGCTCGATCCCAGGACCCTGGGATCATGACCTGAGCCAAAGGCAGACGCCCAATGACTAAGCCACCCAGGCGCCCCTGGAGAAGTTCATTCTAGTTTACATGTGAGATTTCATTTTGGTGGAGAACATTTTGCCACTTTTCTATGTGTTTTCCTATAGCGTATGAATAAAACTTTATATTTCCCCCTTCAGTGGCACAACTTAAAAATTTCAGCCGCTGAAACATGTGGTTCTTTGCTAGTCAGGAAGCCAAGAAGGTTATATAAACAAAAAAATATATAAAATATATAAACAAATTCATATATAACATCCATTATGTATTCTAAGAAGTAACTAAATTGTTGGTGGCAAAAAAAAATGTATAAGTCATGGATCTCCCTATTTCTAGTTACTCCCGCTACAAATCATCCTACACACAGCTGCTAGGTTATCAGAGCTGTTAGAATAATCTCCCTAAAACAATATTTGCATCAAATCCTTTAGTAGTGGCTTCTCTTAAGAAACCTCAACTCCTTAGTACAGTGTGGAAGGCCCTCTCTTACAGCTTCACTTGATCTTGCATTTCCCCACTTCTTACTTTGTTTGATTTTGTTACCCTCTGGGGCTGGGCATTAACTATATATAAATGTGCTGTAATACCTGTTCCTCCTCCACCTCCTCTTTCTCCTTGCCTTTAATTCAGATCACCACCCCCACTTGTAAGTGCCTTCTTACCAACTAACTGTGCCTTACTGTTCTTTTCAGCAGCCTCTCAGGATTTTGGTACTTAATTCATACCCTCTTATTCTCAGTGTAGAGGTGCTCTGCATTTGATTTTATGGATTTGCAATCTTTCCAAGACAGGTGCCAAGTAAATGATTTGCCTTAATGGTGAAGTTAGAGTTGACATTTATAATAATAATAAAATAATAAATAATAATAAATTCTTATTATTCTGATTGCTTCAGGAAAACTTCATAAACAAAGTGATATTTCATAAGTTTGTACTCAAAGACCAGAGAGTGTTTAATCTAAGTAGGAGAGGAGGAAGGCAGCGTGGATGTTTTAAAGGAATAAGAACGTCAAATCTGCAATAGCTGTGAGACCATGGCAAGCTACTTAATATACCTGAGCCTCAGTTTCTTACTCTATAAAATGGAGATGCTAATATCTACTTAGTAGGATTGTTGTAAGGATCAGAAGTACCTGCACATAGCAGGCAGTCAGTAAATAGTAGCTATTATTATAGATTAAGGATTTGTTTGACTTGGCCCTAGAAAAAATTAATAGATTGAAATAGAGCTAATGGGGGTGACGTCATGGAAAATGGCAGAGAAGGGAGCTCCAAAAATTGGTTCTCTCACCAAGACAGCTATTAAGCTAGCTTGCAGCTATTAAGCTAGCTTGAACTGTCCAAAGCAATTATTTTAGAATTCTTCAGTCTAGTCAAGCACTTGCAGCATCCAGTGGAGTGCTTAATGAAGAAAAAAGATGGTAAATTTCTGAGAATTTTGGTGTTTTGTGCAGTGACTACCATTTTCTATCCCCCAGCCTTGTGGCAGGCAGCTGGTGGTAGGGTGGCCCATGGTTCCTGATGTGACTTCCTTGCCCTTCAAAAATCATGGTTGTATGTTTTGACTGCTTCTTTTGATTGCTGAGGGGCCAGCACAGAGACTGGCCATTGTTCCAGACCTCACAGGCTAAAGTGGCTTCCCTGGCATCTACCAAGGGAATTTAAAGAGACGAAATACCCTTTTTTTCTGACTGAATCCTGGCATTTAAGGAAATCTCTGTCAGGACTCTGGCTGACCACAGAAATAACAGAACAGAGACTTCCATGACAACACACAACCAAAGAATATAGACTTCGCAAAAAAAAAAAAAAAAAAAAAAGGTTGGAAGTCACTAAACAGACAACTGTATACTTCATCAAATAATAGCAATCCCTAGAAGAGAGAACCTAATTTCTAGAATTACCACATTACAATATTTAAAATGTCCAATTCTCAGCAAAAATTACAAAACATATGAAGAAATAGAAATTATGGCCCATTCACAGGAGAAAAAAGAAATCCCTGAAGAAGCTCAGACAATGTTACTTAATAGACAAAGAGTTTAACTACTTTAAATGTGTTCAGAATGCAGAATGGACAAAGAACTAAAGGAAATCAGGGAAACAATGTGTAAAAAAGTGGGGAATATAAATAGAAATTATAAATCGTATAAGAGCTGAAATAAAAATCAGTGGCAGGTTTGGTGGCAAATTTGAGCAGGCAAAAGAAAGAATCAAAAAACTTGAAGATAGGGGCGTCTGGGTGGCTCAGTCGTTAGGCATCTGGGTGGCTTAGTCGTTAAGCGTCTGCCTTCGGCTCAGGTCATGATGCCAGGGTCCTGGGATCGAGCCCCTCATTGGGCTCCCTGCTCGGCAGAGAGCCTGCTTCTCCCTCTCCCACTCTTCCTGCTTGTGTTCCCTCTCTCGCTGTCTCTCTCTCTGTCAAATAAATAAAATCTTAAAAAAAAAAAACAAACTTGAAGATAGGGCCATTGAAATACCCTGTCTGAGAACTAGAAAGAAAAAGATGAAGAAAAATAAACAGTACCTAAGGGACATCATCAAGTGTACCAACATGCACATTATGGAAATACCAGAAGGCAAAGAGAGGGAGAGAATGGAACAGAAAAATTTTTTTGAAGAAATAAAGGATAAAAATAATTTAATGGTTTAGCTCTTATATTTAAGTCTTTGATCCATTTTTGAGTTAATTTTTGTATATGGGATAAAGTAATTTTATTTTTTTGCATGTGGTTATCCAGTTGTCCCAGGTCCATTTATTGAAGAGACTATTCTTTTCCCATTGGATGGTCTTGGCACCTTTGTTGAAATTCAGTTGGATGTAGATGTACAGTTTTATTTCTAGACTCTTAATTTTACTTTTACTTAAGTATGCCTGTACTTATGCCTATACCACACTGCTTTGATTACCATAGTTTTGTAGTAGGTTTTGAATTCAGAAAGTGTGGATCCTCCAACTTTGTTCTTCTTTTTCAAGATTGTTTTGCCTATTCAGAGTCCCTTGCAATTCCATATGAATCTGAGGATTGACTTTTCCACTTCTGCAAAAAGGCTGATTTGAATTTTAATAGGGGTTGCATTAAATCTGTAGATCACTTTGGTTAATATTGACACCTTAACAATATTAAGTCTTTCAATCCATGAACATGGGATGTCTTTCTATTTCTTTAATGTTTTGTAGTTTTCAATGTATAAGTCTTTTACCTCTTTAGTTAAATTTATTCCTAGGTGCTTTATTTAGGTGCTCTTATAAATGGAATTTCTTTCTTAATTTCCTTCCTGGATTGTTCATCGCTGATGTGTAGAAACACAACTGGTTTTTGTGTGTTTGTCTTGTAAGCTGCAACTTTGCTGAATTTATTAGCTCTAGTAGCTTTCTTGTGGGTTCTGTGGGATTTTTCCATATATAGAATCATGTCATCTGTGAATAGACATAGTTTACTTCTTCCCTTCCAATTTGGATGCCTTTTGTTTCTTTTTCTTGTGTCTGGCTAGAACTTCCAGTACAGCATTGCATAGCAGTGGTGAAAGTAGGCTTTCACCTTTCCTCACGTTCCTCAGGTTCCTCATCTTAGGAAGAAAGCTTTCACTCTTTCACCATTGAATATTAGGTTAGCTGTGGGATTTCCTTTATCATGTTAGGAAGTTCCTTTCTAATCCTAGCTTTCTGAGTTTTTTTTTTTTTAAATCATAAAAGGGTGTTGGTTTTTGTCATGTGCCTTTTCTGCATCAGTTGACATGATTGTGTGGGGTTTTGTCTTTCTTTCTATTAATGTGGTATGATACATTGATTGACTTTCTTATGTTGAACCACTTGGGATAAATTCCACTTTTCAGCCAGTCTCTGCTTTTCCAACTTGGGTGAATTGCAAGTTAGGCTGAACAGAGTTAAGGGCATTGCGTCAGTCCTTTAGGTAGCCCCAGTCAAGTTAGAACAGATAGAAAAGATAATTTTTAATTTAGGTCTACTGTGCTCTCTCTGGAACCAGGTACCAGGGTCCCACACTAGGAATGTAAGTGTAAGACTTCTGTTGTACTGGGGAAAGGGATGGGATAAGAGTAAATAATGCCACAAAGATGTCCTACCATTTTTAAATTGCCTTTTTCCTGATTCATTGTTAAGTTGGTTGCTGTAAGACTGTTTTCCAGAGTTCTAATTCTAACAAAGTTGGTTCTGACAGTTTCTACTTGTTTTTCAATGTTTCTGAAGGGGGATGGGAGCTCGGAGCTGCCTACTCTGCCATTTTGCTGATGTCACTTTCTTCATTTCTTTTTGATTTTTAAAAATTTCTTCCTTTTCACCTTTTATTTCTCTTAATGGATTATTTGTTATAGTTAGTCACTTGTGTCCAAATTTTATGTTCATTTCTGAAATGATTCTTTTCCTTTTCTTTAGTTCTTTCACCTTTTCTGGAGTTTTGTAATTGTGATTTATATTTCTTTTTATGTCTTTTTCATGTCTTGAATTATTTTCTTAATGTCTCTTAGCTTGTTTTGAAATAGAGTAATTTTGATCTCCTTTCAAGGTTTGCCATTCATTATCTGTAGGGATGTTATTCTGTTCTTTGTCTCATTTTTCTTAAAATAACTGTATGGGATGGGACTTTGATATTTTTTTGTTGCTCATTTTTATGTGAAATTTGTTTTCCTGAACTTTTAGAAGGGGGTCATAGTTCAGGAGAACTTTTCTAATGTCACAGAGCTCCCTCTCCTGTTGTTTTTGTAAAATATTCAAAAAATGATGGCTTCCTTTCCCCTTCTCCATTTTTATCTGGATCTTTTCTTTGTCTCTGTTGTCCCTGCCTTGCTCAATTTTGGTTCCACATCAACTTCCCTCACTGTGTAGCCCTATCTTGGAAGGCAGTTTTTATTGGTAGGTTGATTTTAAGAATTTATATGGCTCATACCGCTCCAGTCTTTTTCAGAACTTAACTCATGCTCACTTGTTATTGGATTGGGCTAAACCTTTTCCATTTTCAACTTCTCCTCTCAAATTGGCCATCACACTGTCCAGTGAATACCTCGTGACTGTTTTGATGTTCTCTTCAAGTCCCTCAAATGCGCCATTGCTTCCCTACGCACCTCCTGTGCAGGTGCTAGTTTCATGTATGTCTGGTGGCTATTGATGTTTTCCTCACTCACTTTTATTTTGAGATTCATGTGAATACCTTGTCACCTGCTTTTGTTGTAAATATTATCCATGGAATTTTGGTTTTGCTATTTTAGTCAGTCTGTTTGGTTTAAAAATCTGTGACGTAGCATCTGCCATCTAGAGTTCATAATCCATTCTGTGTTCACATTTTAAAAACTCTCCTGTATGGGCTTAGAATTTCTGGCCCCTGGGCTATGGCATGTCTAGTATATAGTGCTTTGTTCTGAAGTTTTAGTTCAAATGTGTTTGGATATTGCAAAACCTATCAGTGTAGAAGCGGTCAGAAAAAAGCAGTTTAACTACTGGGTATTTACCCCAAAGATACAAATGTAGGGATCCGAAGGGGTACGTATGTGCACCCCGATGTTTATAGCAGCAATGTCCACCATAGCCAAACATGGAAACAGCCAAGATGTCCATCGACTGATGAATGGATAAAGAAGATGTGGTGTGTATATATATATATATATATATATATATATATATACACAATGGAATATTATGCAGCCATCAAAAGGGATGAAATCTTGCCATTTGCAATGACGTGGATGGAACTGGAGGGTATTATGCTGAGTGAAATAAGTCAATCAGAGAAAGACATGTATCATATGACCTCACTGATATGAGGAATTCTTAATCTCAGGAAACAAACTGAGGGTTGCTGGAGTGGTGGGGGGTGGGAGGGATGGGGTGGCTGGGTGATAGACGTTGGGGAGGGTATGTGCTATGGTGAGCGCTGTGAATTGTGTAAGACTGTTGAATCACAGACCTGTACCTCTGAAACAAATAATACATTATATATGTTAAAAAAAAAAAAGAAGAAGAAGATAGGAAGGGAAAAATGAAGGGGGGAAATCAGAGAGGGAGACGAACCATGAAAGACTATGGACTCTGAGAAACAAACTGAGGGTTCTAGAGGGGAGGGGAGTGGGGGGATGGGTTAGCCTGGTGATGGGTATTAAAGAGGGCACATACTGAATGGAGCACTGGGTGCTATATGCAAACAATGAATCATGGAACACTACGTCAAAAACTAATGATGTAATGTATGGTGATTAACATAACATAATTAAAAAATTTTTTTAAAAAGCAGTTATTGTAGTGGAAATGAAAGTATTTACAGATTTTAGTAAAGTTGAAAATGATGCAAAATGTATTTGTTTATGGAATGAAGAGCAAGAACTTTTTGAAGGCCAAAGAGCAAATTATGCAACATGTGGAGTATAGTGCCTGTGTCATTGAAAGTAATCAGAATCAACAAGAGATGGGGAAAAGTGTTGGGGGCAGGGAGAACCTTTTAGTTCAAGGACAACTATCAATGTCAGATTTCTGGGAGCTTAACATTTATTTAGGGAAAAACAAGGGGTTAGTCAGAGATTGAGTCTGAAAACAGTGTAAATTGAACTTTGGCCACAGGCTACAGAGGGTTTTATAAGTTCAGGGCTACTTAAACACCTGCTCAAAGTGAATGAATGCCTGGTGGCCAGTGCAAACACTAGAGCTACTTGGGCATTCCTTACACTACTAGGAAATAAAGATAGTTAAAGCTTCAACGGGATTTGAAAAACAATTTTAGAGTAGCCAAAACTGATCTCTTTTAAGGGAAAAAAAAGAAGAAGAAGAAGCCTGATGGAAGGTTTATCATCATAGAGGAGAAAAATATTTCTGGTTTAAAAGTGACAAAGGACCAGCTAACGTATCTACTTATGGGAAATGCATAAGCACAGTAAGCACAGTCCCTTGCAAACAAATAGACTTCTTTATACCTTCAGGAACCTAACCCGTACATAGAATAGCTTCTGTACAATTTAGACCGAATAATAGCAGATTGTTTCATAGAAGATGCACAAACATCACTTTTAATATCAATCTTCAGAAGGTTAAAACATATCAATAAAAACAGTTTTGCAGGGAAGTGGTCTAGCTAATGTGGTCTAGCTATACACAAGTGCAGAGGCTCAGGCGCATGAGTGCACGTTAGTGTGGCTGAGAGGGATGAGTTTAGAAGGTAGTGGAAGTTAATGAGTTTGGAGAGGGAACCAAGAGCAAGATCATGTAGGGCCTTATAGGTTATAATGGTAAGAACTTCAGGTTTTATTCTAAGGTGTTTGGAAGCCATTAGCAAGTTGAGAGCAGAGAAAGGGTGAACAACTACCATAAATGATACGTTCATGCTAAATGGAGGCTGTGCTTTGGGCAGTGATACACATGTGTCAGAATGAAAAGAATCTGGGTTAATGTTGACTTTAAATTTTTTTAATTTGAAAATTTGTGGTTGTAGAGTTATGTAAGAGGTACGTAAGAGGTGTTGAAACACACACACACACCTTTTTGTTTTCCAAAGTTTGCTAACAGTACTGAAACTCATTTCTTATATTCTTATTTCTATTCTGTTCTTTTTACAGTTTAAATCAAAATGCTAGCCACAGACTACTACATGACTTCATAACACACTGATGAATCAGAACTTGAAGTTTGAAAAACACCGTAAATCTAGTATAATTCCTTTATTTGGCTTGTCAAGGCACACAGTACTACAAATGACCAAGCCAGAATCCAGATATTGCCACATTTCCTATGAATATGTTCATTAAGAAATAAAAACCAAATTCCTCTATACAGTGTAACAGTAGGTTCCAGGGTAGAAAAAAATTGTGAGGGTAAGTGTTCCTACTTGAGTGTATTACCTGTCCTTCTCTCCCTGGTGTGAAATGGTAAGGCCTATGAATTTCAAATGGACTTTTAAAGTATCAACACAATTTTCATCATTAACGGTCTGTAATTAAGTATACAAATTGCTAGCCAAAGTAACAGTTGGTTTCGAATTATAAACAGAGAATAAGTCATTTATAGACAGCTTGGTGGCCTTTAAATTGTCACCTAGGAATTAGTGAAAAGAAATTCCGCTTTCATATTTTCTTCAAGTTGTATATTCTTTTGCTCTGTTTCATTTTGGAAAAGAGCTTGTGGGAGGAGTGAAGGATAAATGAAACATAAAGGTCAGTGTGAAGTAATGGGGAAAAATGGCCCTTTCAATTCTATTATATGAATCCTTGCTTTGGATCTTTGACCTTTGGAAGATACTTGCCTGTGCCTCATTTTTCTCATTTACATATGGAAATAATATCTGCATCATAGCTTTAATGTTAAGATTAAATGAGGACCTGGTGGTGTAACATATATTTTAATAAATATTAGTTTTCTTCTTTCCTTTCTTCCTTAGGAAGGAATTCAGTGAAAATATGTTGCTAGAATAAGCAGGGCTGGAGAGTGTAGAAAAATGCAAAAAGAAAGGTACATCTTTTTTTTATTGGTTGTTCTCTTCCTAGTAAGTCTGTTGTGCATGATCCCAATTGTTCCTAATTTCTTTTAGAATAGGTAGGCTTTCTGTGCTTCTTGCTACCCCTCCGCTTTTTAAAGATGGAAGTTACCCAAGTGATGAAAGGCAAGTTTAGGAGGCCAGAAAATAGTAGCTTCATAGCTGATTCCAGTATTTTAGTTCCTAGTGTCTCCAATTTGCTTTATTACAAAGAAGTTACTGAAGATATGTCATTCCTGATACCAAGTATGTTAGTTAGCTGATAGCTGTTAATTATAGGTGTTACCTAAAACCAATTGCCCTCGCCTGTGCAATAAACACTTCCTTTGATTTAACTCAGATATCCTAGGAGCAAGACTACAAAGAATGAGATGGAAAGATAGAATTTTGTCTAGCTCGCTTTTTTTTTTTTAATATTTTATTTGTTTATCTGACAGAGAGAGACACAGTGAGAGAGGGAACACAAGCAGGGGGAATGGGAGAGGGAGAAGCAGGCTTCCCAATGAGCAGGGAGCCTGATGTGGGGCTCGATCTCAGGACCCTGGGATCATGACCTGAGCGGAAGGCAGATGCTTAACGACTGAGCCACCCAGGCGCCCCTAGCTGGCTTTTTTTTTTTTTTTTAAATAACAGCTTTATTGAGATATAATTCACATACTATAAAATTCACCCTTGGGGCGCCTGGGTGGCTTGGCTGGTTAAACGTCTGCCTTTTGCTCAGGTCATGATCCTAGGGTCCTGGGATTGAGCCCCGCATTGGGCTCCTTGCAAAGCAGGGAGTCTGCTTCTCCCTCTGCCCCTCCCCCTGTTTGTACACCCATGTGCTCTCTTTCTCTCTCTGTCAAATAAGTAAATAAAAATCTTTTAAAAAATTCATCATTTTAAAGTGTACAATTCATCGGTTTTTAATGTATTCACAAAGCTATGTAACCATCACTATTGTTTAATTTTTAGAACGTTTTAATCACCCCCAAAAGAAACCTGTACGCATTAGCAATCATTCTCCACCATCATTCTCCACCACGACTCTCCTGCCCCTTTACCCTTTCCCCTGGTATCTCAACCCCTTGCAACCACAGATGTGCTTTTTGTCTCCATGGATTTGCTTATTCTGGACATTTCATATGAATGAAATTATATAGTATTGGTCTTTTGCGACTAACTTTTTAGTGTAATATTTTAAAAGTTCATCCATGTTGTAGCACAAATCAGTACTTCATTACTTTATATTGCCAAATAATATAATATAATATGAATACACTGCATTTTGTTATCCTGTTCATCAGTTGATGGACACTCAGGTTGTTTTCACTTTTTGGCTATTATGAATAATGCTGCTATGAAGTTCATGTACAAGTTTTCTGAGGTCATATGTTTTCAGTTCTCTTGTGTATATACCTCAGAGTAGAATTGCTGGGTCATATGCTAACTTTTTGTTTAACATTTTGAGGACTTTATAAACTGTTTTCCAAAGTGATTGCACTATTTTGCCTAGCTGGATTTTAAATCACTTGGTGTCCAGGTTCTAATTTCCTATATATTAAAGGAGAGCCTTAGCTGAAACAAGTAGTTTGAATTGATAGGGGAAAAAAAAATCCACCTGTAGTAGTTTGCAAAGGTGGAAGTCCTTTTTCTTAAAGTAGGTTTGGAATTATTAGTATTAATCTTTATTCTTTCTTTTTTTTCTTTTTTTTGCAGTTTTATCTCCAAGACACTAAAAGTAGTAACGGTACCTTTATAAATAGCCAGAGATTGAGTCGAGGCTCTGAAGAAAGTCCACCATGTGAAATTCTTTCTGGTGACATTATCCAGTTTGGGGTAGATGTAACGGAGAACACACGGAAAGGTACGGGTATGGATCAATTTTTCCTATTATTTGTCTTTTTAAGTTTAAAAAAAATTCTGTTTAATGTTATAAAACATTTCATGTTTGTAAAAATATTTAAATATAGCATTATATGCAGTGAAAAATTAAAAATCTCTTACTTCCTCTTTTGCTTTTCTAAAGTTTTAAATTCTGAAATGTTAATAAGTGAATTTATAATTTTTATCACAGTATGAAAATACAGGACACTCCTGTGCTAGTTTAGGAAACAGTTGGCTGCAGTGACAGCATACCCAACCAACAGGAGCTTAAATCGTAAGGATATTTATTGTTAACAAGAATGCAGGAGGGTAGGTCCAGACTTTGTTCACTTGACTCAGTGGTGTTATCAGGAATCCAGGGCTTAACATGTTGGTTCCTTATGCTTTTGCTTATCTTAGGTTTTTGCTTGCCGCCTCATGGTTAAAGAGGGATGATTGCAGCCCCAGGCCTTATTTTCCTCATGCCAGTGTACTTGGCAAAAACTGCGAGGCAGGGACAAAATGTCTTCCTGTATGGCTCTTTTTTTTATGTTGAAAGCACAGTCTTTTGTAGAATTCTCTCAGCAGATTTACATTCCTCTTGTCTCAGTGGCCACATACATACCTATCTATGGCTACAAAGAAGTCTGGGAAGTTACTTACCTTGCAGAAGGGATCAGGACATCCATGATTGTCATATGTCAATTATGACTTATCCCTTCCAGTTGTGCATACATGTTGTCCCAAACAAAATCAGAGTTCTGTAGGCAGTTAATAGTACGTATCAAGATATAAAATTTCACCTCTCATAGTTTTTGAAACTAGAAGTTCTTTAGCTAAATAAATGTAGATTGTCTTCAATTTTACAATTCTAAAGCTTCCTGGCTTTACCTGCTTCACTGTCTACTTTATGTCCATGAAATTATATGGCTGGATCATAAAACTAAGTGAATAGGAACCGAAAGTATGCAGCTCCTCTTAGTTTAATATGGACAGTGGAACAAATTGACAGGTTTCTCCTTTTGCTTCTCTGAACATACTTTGATCTGGTGATGACCTAAGTCATCAGTATGTGACATTTTGCACAGTAGACATGGGGATGCGGTTGGGCGGGCAGTGATGCTGCTTCCATGTGTGTGCATGTGCATATATGTTTATATACTTTTCACTGGTTGTTGGAACTGCAGTATTACTTTTACTGGGTTTTGATGGCCTTCTCAGGGAGTTAAATTTTGATATTTGAATTTGGGTAGGATCATACTCTTAGGAATTTCCATTCACAATTGTAAAATAGAAAGTTTGTATTTTGATGCAAAATATTGAGTACTCCTTACTAAGAGAGCTCACCTTATGTGTGACCATACTAAGAATAGCCCTGTTGGACACTGTAGCATCTGTTGCCGCTCGCACCACCTCTGGTACCAAGTCATTCAGCAAACACTGAGCCCCAGCTGTGAATAACCCACAGAGAAGACAGAGAATTTGATTACATGTTTTCTCCAAGGAATGTCTGTCTTCTTGGCTTGCATTTCCCAAAGAGAATTAATGGGTGTTAATTAATAAAAGAATGAGGTTGTCAAATACACTTAGGAAATGCTTAGTTAAGCAAAGGTAAACAGGACTTTTCAGAGTCCTTAATATGCTAACAAATATGCAGATCTCCAGGGAGGTGACTGTTCTAGAATGCAGCTCTTTCCAAACTCCTTCCCACTCTTCTTTCCCATCTAGCTGTGAGAGACATTCTTTAGAACATGCTGTAGGAAGAAGCTAAGAGGACAATCCTGAAATTCAGGGTTATTATTAGTGCACTATTATTTTAGCAACATTTGATTCTTGCAGGGTTCTTTGAATATTTAACTGTCTTTTATGCCAACTTTAAGGAAATTAAGTAAAGAAAAATTTCTTCATCATTTAAAATGTTTCTTTTGGTATTTATTGCTTTCAAAAAGTTGACTTATGCCTGGGCTCTTGGAATATAGCTCTATCACTAGCTGAGGACGACCTGTTTAAGCATATACCAGGGAAAAAGTTAGACTTTGTCCTATGCTAAACAGTACTGTGATAAGCTTTACATCACTTAAAATCCTACTGAAATTATACAACACTACAGGTTAACCCCTGGTTCAAAGAAGAAATCAAAAGGGGAATTTTAAACTATGTAGAAAGGAAAAGAAAGGAGACTTTTATACCAAAATGCAGTAAATCCTTTACTCAAATAAAAATTTATAATCTTAAATTCCTTCTGTACTAAAGAAAAAGGACAATGAAGGAACTTGGCATTTAGGAGAAATTAGAAAAAGAGCAAGAAAAAAGAAGCTGGGAAATAAAAAGCAGAAATTAATGAAATAAGCAAAAAAAAAAAAAAACCCATAGAAGGAATAAACAAACCAAATGCTGATTCTTTGAAAATCATCCAACCAACAAAAAAACAGGTAATTCATAAGCCTTGATTCCCTTATTAGGTTAAAAAAATACTAGCAAAAATATACAAGATAAGGAATGAGAAAGGAGACATAAACAAAGGTACCGGATATACTAAAAGAATTTTGAGAAACTAGTGCATGCCAACCTATGACAAAGAAAAAAGCTGGAGTAAATTGTTTTCCCAGCAAAATTATCCCAAGATGTAGAAAACTTGAGTAAATTGATTTCCTTAAAAGAGACTAAGAAGTTATTAAAGATTGACGAGAAGCAGAGGCATTCATAGCTGAATATGATCTTATTTTTAAAAGCAGATAAATCCAGTTATTTAAATAATCCAAACATCCATAAAGGTGGAAATCTGTCAGAATCCTTTAGAGAAGCCAGCAGTATATCATTAATGCAAATTCTGTTAAAGACACAGTTCAAAAATAGAAAACTAGCACTAATTTCACTTGTGACAATAGATGAACAATTCTGATTAAGGTATTAGTAAATTAACTTCAGAAATGAAGCTATAATAAACAAAGTAGGTTTTAGGGGCGCCTGGGTGGCTCAGTCGTTAAGCGTCTGCCTTCGGCTCAGGTCATGATCCCAGGGTCCTGGGATCGAGCCCCGCATCGGGCTCCCTGCTCCGCGGGAAGCCTGCTTCTCCCTCTCCCACTCCCCCTGCTTGTGTTCCCTCTCTAGCTGTCTCTCTCTCTGTCAAATAAATAAATAAAATCTTTAAAAAAAAAAAAAAAAGTAGGTTGTATTCTAGGAATGCAAAAATGATTCAGTATTGGGGAAATCTATTAACATCATCCACAAACTAAAAATGTTACATGAAAAACATGTTACTTTATAACCAGTAGGTATTGAAAAGGCATTTGATCCTTCTCTTCCCATCTGACATGGCAACCAGCCTCCTTCCTCTCCAGCTCTGGCTTCCTTTTTCCATCTAGCCAGCCTGAGCTCTTCCCCTGTTCTTCAGGTTGGCCCTATAGCCTCTGGTCCCTAGAGTCCCTGTGCTTTCTCCTTTCTTGGGGCTTAGGTCCTCACCCTGCCCCGCTATGAATGAGGAGTATGCAGTGCTCCTACTGGGCACAAGCCTGACTGAATATATCCTGTCAAGTATAATATCAGTGAATGGAAAGAAAGTTCTTCACATGGATAGAAACTCATACTATGGAGGAGAAAGTTCATCTATAACACCTCTGGAAGATTTATACAAAAGATTTTAAATACCAGGAGCACCACTACCATCAATGGGGAGAGGAAGAGACTGGAATATTGGCTTAATTCCCAAGTTCCTTATGGTCAATGGTCAGCTGGTTAAGATGCTACTTTATACAAAGGTCACTTGCTATCTGGTTTTCAAAGGACTGAAGGGAGCTTTGTCTGTAAGGGAGGAAAAATCTACAAGGTTCCTTCCATTGAAGCAGAAGCCCTGGCATCTAGCTTAATGGGACTATTTGAAAAATGTCGCTTTAGAAAATTCCTAGTGTGTGTTGCCAGCTTTGATGAAAAAGATCCCTGAACTTTTGAGGGCATTGATCCTAAGCAGACTGCAATTTGGGAGGTGTACAAGAAATTTGACTTGGGACAAGATGTCATGGATTTTGCTGGCTATGCCCTGGCATTTTTTTTTTTTTTTTTTTTTTTGGCAGAGTGAAAGAGAGATCACAAGTAGGCAGGCAGTCAGAGAGAGAGGGAGAAGCAGGCTCCCCGCCGAGCACAAAGCCCGATATGGGGCTCGATCCCAGGACGCGGAGATCATGACCTGAGCCGAAGGCAGACGCCCAATCGACTGAGCCACCCAGATGCCCCTTTGCCCTGGCATTTTATAGAACTGATGACTATTTGGGGTGCCTGGGTTGGTTAAGCATCTACCTTCGGCTTAGGTCATGATCCCGGGCTCCTGGGATCGGGCTCCTGGGATCGAGCCCCGTGTCGGGCATCCTGCTCAGCAGGGAGTCTGCTTCTCCTTCTCCCTCTGACTTCCACTCTGCTCATGCTCTTGCTCACTTGCTCTTTCTCAAAACGAATAAACAAAAAATCTTAAAAAAAGATAATAATTAAAAGAACGGATGACTATTTAGATAAACCATGTTGTGAAACCATTAATAGGATTAAACTTTACAACAAGTCTCTGGCAAGATATGGCAAAAGCACATACCTTTATCCACTCTATGGTCTTAGAGAACTTAGCCTGGGATTTGCAGGGCTAAGTGCTATTTATGGTGGTACGTACATACTCAATAAACCGATTGAAGAAATCATTGTGCAGAATGGAAGAGTGATTGGTGTGAAATCTGAAGGACAGGTTCCTTACTGTAAGCAGCTCGTTTGTGATCCCAGCTATGTAAAAGACCAGGTAGAAAAAGTGGGCCAGGTGATCAGTTATCTGCATCCTCAGCCCACCCCATCAAGAACACCAATGATGCCAACTCCTGCCAGATCATCATTCCCCAGAACTAAGTCAGTCAGAAGTCAGATATCTATGTCTGCCTGAGCTCCTCCGTACACAGTATGGAAGCACAAGGGAAGTATATCGCCATAGTACAACTGTGGAAGCCAAGGAACCAGAGAAAGAAATCAGACCAGCTTTGCAGCTTTTGGAACTGACTGAACAGAAATTTGTTAGCATTAGTGACCACCTTGTACCAATAGGCTTGGGAACAGAAAGCTAGATCTTTATTTCCTGCACATGCAATGCTACAACTCACTTTGAAAAGAACTTTTGATGACGTTAAAGACATCTGTAAGAGGATGACCGAATCTGAGTTTGACTCTGAGGAAATGAACATAAGAAAAATAACATCTATGGGGAAGACTAACAGCAGTACATTTTATTATCTAATTAGGACAAACTTAACTTTTGGCAAATGATGTATACTGTATAAAATCAATATTATTGATCCCAGGGTCCTGGGATGGAGTCCCACATTGGGCTCCCTGCTCAGCGGGGAGTCTGCTCCTCCATCTCCCTCTGCCCCTCCCCTGGCTTGTGCTCTCTCTTGCTTACACTCTCTGTCAAATAAATTAAAAAAATCTTTTTTGAAATCAATTTTTATAAGGCCTGCTTTTGTAATCAAAACTGAGATTGCCGAGCACTATACCAGTAAATATTCCTTCCCTTTCTAACATCATGTATTAACTTGTTTTCATGGAGTGGCTATTCAAAATTGGCAGGTTACCATATTCTATTCAGTTTAACCAATACTGGCTTTTTTTTCCCCAGTGAAGGATCAGTTTTAAAAAAACACTGTGACACTGATATAGAGCACTTGATACAGTATTTGTATCTTTTAATCAGTGTAGCCTTTGCAGTCCTGTGCTTCTGCTGTTCAAGAGCTGGATCAGTACAATTTTTCATGCCACTGTCCTCTTGACATTAAAGAAATTAGGAATTGAATATTCCACAATTTGGGAAGGAATCCCTACATTTTCCCTACACCTTTACATTTTGTGTCCTGTCAGGTATTATGAGTGTCCATGTAACACAGCTATAAGTTGGGGTTATGTGGGCCTAAAATTCTAACCCAACTCCAGACTATGAGAGTCATTTTGGAGGAAGCCTGTGTGCAGTGTTTTAACCTTATAAAATTGATGAGAGCAAAGAGAAAGAAACCTATCATAAACCAGGTAAATGTAGAAGCTTCTTTTGTTTTCTAGATGTGGCTTCTTCAGTGGACCAAGCTATATTACAGTATTTGACAAAGCCTCCACTTCAATGATGTCTGTCTCAAAATGGCCCCAAATGATTTCTTTTTTTTTTTTTTTAAGATTTTATTTATTTATTTGACAGAGAGAGAGAGAGAGAGAGAGAGAGCACAATTAGGTGGAGTAGCAGGGGGGTGGGGCAGGCCCCCCGCTGAGCAGGGAGCCCGATGCGGGACTCGATCCCAGGACCCTGGGATCATGACCTGAGCTGAAGGCAGTCGCTTAACTAACTGAGCCACCCAGACGCCCCTCCAAATGATTTCTGTACTGCAAAATAAAGCCAAACTCTGGAAACAAAAAAAAAAAAAAGGAAAAGAATAGGCATTTGATCAAGTTTAGTAGGAGTTTCCTAATAAAAATTCTAGATAAACAGGATAATAGAAAAAACTAAATAAAATAAGAATTCTAATTAGAATAAAAAGGGGCATCTGGATGGCTCAGTCATTTTGGTGTCTGGCTCTTGATTTTGGCTCAGGTCATGATCTCAGGGTTGTGTGATCGAGCCCCGAGTCTTGCTCCACGCTGGGCATGGACCCTGCTTAAGATTCTCTCTCTCTCTCGGGACGCCTGGGTGGCTCAGTTGGTTAAGCATCTGCCTTCGGCTCAGGTCATGGTCCCAGGGTCCTGGGATCGAGTCCCATGTCGGGCTCCTTGCTCAGCAGGAGGCCTCCTTCTCCCTCTGCCTGCAGTTCCCCCCTGCTTGTGTTCTCTCTCTCTAAGAAAACCTTAAAAAAAAAAGATTCTCTCTCTCCCCCTCTCCAGCCCCTCCCATGCTTGCATTCTGTCAAAAAAAATAAATAAATAAAAATAAAACAGAATAAAAGCACAAATACTATACAGGTGTAAAAATGTATGAACTAAATTTACATATATCAGTAAGGATAAGTCTCAAAAACATCTCAAGCAAATTACAGATGGATGTGTGTGGTACAATACTATTTACATAAAGCATGAATTAATGCAAAACAGTACTACATCGTGCTTTTGAATACATTTATAGCAAGAATATAAAATCAGACACTTGAAATGACAAAAAATAGTTTCTGAGGATGTATGAAAGGATTTTTTTTTTGCATCACTGTGCATAGAACAAAAACAAAGGAAGCGTAATTTTAAAATTACCCATTGTGTAGCTATTAAAAAGAATAAATTAGGATTATATGAATTGCAGGGATTTCTATAAGATATACTGCTGAGAAAAGAATTACTATTAATAATTTCATTATTTTAAAAAGTCTCACCAATCCCTATAAATGTACACATACATGTATGTGTTTGTATATGATTATATGAACACGGAGAAAAAAGCATGGAAGGATGCATGCTAAATCATTACTGTGACTTATCCTGGAGTGGGGTGGAGGAGAGGAGTAAAAGAGAAGAGGGAGCCAAATTAAAAAGGGTGGGGCTAATAAGACTACAATTAAAAACCTTCCACTATCTGTGTCATTTATGTATTTCTGTGAAATAATGTATGTGTAAAAGGAAACTTCAAAAAAGAATATATAATACATAAAAAAATTTTTTGTGTGTGTGTATAAAATGATTTTGTTAAAAAGGTGATAAGACCCTGATGTCATTCAGCATATCCATTCATATTAGTGACTCTTCTACTCTAATCTCTCCAAAACAAGCTGATTTTGATTTTGATGTTTGGCTTTCTACATAGTGCGACTCCAGGGAGAAAACTCACTGGTCAGTACTATACAAATAACCTACCCTATAGATGTAAAATATCATTGTAAACAAATAGGATGATAGTCTAATAGATTTTTCTTTTTAAGGAAGTGAGGAAGAGAGAAAGCCAACCTATCAGATCCTCCTGGAATGGGGGCTTTAGGAACCCAATGCTATCTACTCCTCTGTTCCCAAGCCCACAAACTGCTCAGACAGGGCATGAGTTTCCTGGGTCACAGAACATTACAGTAATCCTCTGCTGCAAAACTTGGGACCAGCTAGTGCTATAAACTTGACATATAACTCCAGTCAGTTCATCACTGAGGTCTGCTTTACCAATATCTGTTCCTAGGTAAGCCCTATGAACAAGGGGCCTGTTATGAGCAAAGTCAGTGGTATCTTCCATTTGCATTGTGCTCAAACTGCCTTCAGTTACTTTTACTTCCCACAATAGATCTTGTCTTTTCTGGTCTTCAAGCCCTTGCACATGCTTTTTCCTTTGGCTAGAAACTTTTCTAGGCTGGAAAAGGTGCCTTTCCATGTCCCTATTGCACACTGCACGCCCCTTTATGTGTTTGCCTCCCTCACTTGAACTACCAGCTACGCAAGAGCAGCCAGTGTGTATGTCTTCATTGTAGAATCTCCACACTCAACCTGGCACATACTGGTTAAATAAATTTTAAAATGTCTTATGAATCTTCCTCCACAATGTTATAAAAGTTCTTTCTGCCACCTTATCTCAACTAAGATTTTGACAACCTTCCTTCTAATCCAGAAGCTTAATATGAGGATTGGAAACTGGCAACCTTCTTGTTCACCACCACCCTTTTTATTTTGCTGTCATTCAGTTACCTCTCCTTAACCTGTCTAAACTTTAATTTGTTCATCTAATAAAATGGAACTCATGATACTACTACCTAATTCAAGGTTGATGGTATGATGTTCAGTGTTCACATTGCAGCACGATGTTCTATGTGAACATTGATAGAGTGTATACAGAGTTCTCATCTCAAGGCCAGTCATTTGTACCTTCTTTTCTTGCCATTAAATTTGCTCCTCTTTCACAGTAGCTTTAGCCCCAGGCTCCTTTACCTGTGTATCCTTTGGAAATTATCATTGGCCGTTTCAAAGGTACTCTCGCTAACTTCTAGACTACTTCTTGACTTTTGGCTTTGCTGTCCTTGCTCATTCCTAGCTTTTGGTAACTTTCACCAGAAGCTTTACTTTCTTCCACTTTCTAGCTGCTAGGGAAAATCACAAAGCTGATTCAGCACAGGCTGTGCCAATTTTGCTGGGGTGACTAAGAGAATCTTTCTGATAGCATGGCAGTTTTTTGTTCTTTTAAAAAGTGGATTCTTGACCCAGGAATTATCTGCAGAATTTTTGAAACTACAGATGTCTGGATCCCACTTTTCAGTCCTAAGGAGGAGATTTGCAAGGTGTGGGGACTGAACACACCTATTTTTTAAAAACTTTGGTTGTTCTTTGGGAAACTAGGCTTAAGAACCCTATTCAATTAAGTTCCTGGCAGCAGCTGTTTTATATGCTTTCCCTGTCTTCAAGCCCCTTAAAATTACTCTGTACAAAGCTTAATTTCCCCTTCAAACTGGAGCATTCTACTGACTTCCCAATTTCTTTAATTGCTCCATCATTCTCCCATACACTAGCTCAGAATCCTGAGCTAGGTGTTGTTTCTGACTCTTGTCTCTTCTTTACCTCTAGTCATCCAGGTCATTGGTCTCCTTTCCTTGCTCCTGCTTGTTTCTCCTTTGTCAACGTAGAGCATCATACTACCTCTCCACTTCTGGCCACCATACGCTGCCAACCCACTATCTCCAGAATATTCTTCTGTTACAGCTTTGTTATTCTCCTGCTTTTAGAAGGCTGTACCATACTGCAGAATAAAGTCTGAAATGCTTAGTTGTATGCTTGAGGCCCTCAAAAATGTGGACTCAGTTCAAACTTTTGATTTTGTTTCCCATTCCTTTCCTTAATATATGTTAAGCTGTTAAGCTAGATTAGAGGTAAGATGGTGTATAGAAAAGATTCTTTTGAATCCTAGCATTGCCAGTTGCCAAGGGTATGATCTCAGGCAAGTTACTTTAGCCTCTTTGACCTTGTCTTATCTGTCTCATCTGTAAAATAAGACATAAAAACGACGATTTAGATGGTTTATCATAAGTAGTTAGTTAACATATATAGTGTGATTAGTGTCAGGCCTGGCACCTAGAAGGCCTGGAAATATATTCTTTACCTGTTCTCTCCAGTCTTCCTCCAGCTGCCCTCCTAAGATGTGCACTCTCTTATATCCTTCTCTTTCTGTTTCTTCGCTTATGCCATTCTCTCAGCCTTTCCTTCCATTTCCAGCTTTTGAAATCTTACTCTTTTTTTTTACCCTCTTTATAAATCCTTCCCCTGCCCTTGTCCATTCCAAATTCCCATAGTGTTTTGTACCTTTTGTAGCATTTGTGAAAAATTTCCTCCTTTGTTGTTATGTTAGATATTTCTTGTTCTCTCTACAAAATAAATTGAAATCTCCTCAAGGACAAGGACCTAGTCATAATCATCTTGGTTTTCTTCATCTTTACCAGCATACTGCTTTGTAGCCAGCAGGTTCTCAGTGAATATTTAGCAAGCAGGTAAACCAAAGAACCACTACTCCTTGTGCATAAATCGAAAAATAAGCTAACAAGCAGTATTGCTCCATTGTATGCTAGAGAAATAAAGTAGCAAATGAATTCACATACCTAGAGAAAGGATTCCTCCCACTGAATAAATAGCTAGGAACAGGATTCCTGGGAGAAATAGCTAATTCTGAGTCTAGGCAGGAAATGTACAGGTTGAGCCTAGAAGATTTTGTCATAGTATATATAAAGCAATGAAGCTATCTAAGACTGATAGGGTTCTGTCAGAAAACTCACAAATTAACATGAAGTTCTAGTTGATCAAAGATGAGACAGTTTGAGGATCAATAAAAACAACAGCAGTGGATTGAAATATATCAACTGTGCTTAAATCCATGAACTTAAATGATACTAAAATGAAAACAAAAAGATTTGATCACCCTTGGAAGAACCTAGATAAACCATCCTGAAAACATGTAAGTAAAGGGAAAGAATAAAGCATTTATGCTACCTTTCCTGGAGGGAATTATTCCTGACATAAACAAGTAGTTGAGGAGGGAAAGCTTTTTATTACTGAACTCCAGCTCATAAATGAAGACAATGATAGAATATCAATACAAAAACATTTTTTTAGAATTAAAATGTATTTGTCTAGGGCGCCTGGGTGGCTCAGTTGGTTAAGCGACTGCCTTCGGCTCAGGTCATGGTCCTGGAGTCCCGGGATCGAGTCCCACATCAGGCTCCCTGCTCGGCGGGGAGTCTGCTTCTCCCTCTGACCCTCCTCCCTCTCATGCTCTCTGTCTCTCGTTCTCTCTCTCTCAAATAAATAAATAAAATCTTTAAAAAAAAAAAAATGTATTTGTCTATTCATTTAACTTTTCCTGCCTCTTTTCTGACTTTAAAAAAAGAAAAGGGGGGCACCTGCTTGGCTCAGTTGGTTAGGTGTCTGCCTTTGGCTCAGGTCATGATCATGATCCCAGAGTCCTGGGATCGAGCCCTGCATCGGGCTCCCTGCTCAGCAGGGAGTCTGCTTCTCCCTCTGCCCCTACCCCCTGCTCATGCTCTTTCTCTCTCTCTCTCTCTCTCTTAAATAAATAAATAAAATATTTAAAAAAAACAAAAGGTCTTTGAGGAGTGCTTGGGTGGCTCAGTCAGTTAAGCATCCAACTCTTGATCTCAGCTCAGGTCTTTGATCTCAGGGTCCTGAATTCAAGCCCCACATTGGGTTTCACGCTGGGTGAGGAGCCTACTTAAAAGAAAATCGGGGCAGCTGGGTGGATCAGTCAGTTAAACGTCTGCCTTTGGCTCAGGTCATGATTTCAAGGTCCTGGGATCAAGCCCTGGGTCAGGCTCCCTGCTCAGTGGAGAGTCTGCTTTTCCCTCTGCCTCTTCCCTCGCTCACGCTCTCTCTCTCGTAAATAAAATCTTTTTAAAAAATTTTAAAAATCTTTGAATCAAAAGCTTTATGAAACGAAAAATTCAGGGATGAAAGTTTGGTAACTCTTTTATCTTAGATTGCAGTCAAAAGACAATTAAGCAAATAATTTCCCAGTTTGGAAATGTTAACACCTCTCATTGAGATCTTGGTTTTTTAGATGTTTCTTGTGCTTTTATGGTCTTACTCATTATACTTCCTATTACTGCCAGTCATTTCAAGGGATCCTTCAAACTACTCAAATATAGAGTAGTGTTGACCTTCCTACTCAATGCAGGAACAGAGATAGAACCAGACTGCGACATACCCCAGAAGTTTCAGTCTCCCAGTCCAGGGCCTTAAATAGCTTTTAAGCTAATCACAGTGAACATGGGTCCTTTAAGTAATGTTTATATGAAGAGGCAATAGAAAAGACTGACTTCATACCATGAAGTAAATATATTAACTCAAAAGCAAAATAAATAACCTGTATAAGATAATAGAGGAAAAAAAACAAAAATGACAGCTTGGGTAGTCATTTTTATTTTTAATAAAGTCTCATAACTATAAGTAATTGCAGATTTTTCTCCATAGATACCTTGTTTTTTTGATTCAGACATACCTGTTCTTAATGTGTAAACATTTCTGAAATTTGCAGGTAGCTTACAATGCATGTGTACAGGTTTCCTTGCTGTCAGAAAGTAGATCATTCCTATGAAACCTTTTTTTTTTTATTTAAGTAGGTGCCATGCCCAGCATGGAGCCCAACGCAGGGGCTCAAGCTCAACGACCGTGAGATTGAGACCTGAGCTGAAATCAAAAGTCTGATGCTCAACCGACTGAGCCACCCAGGTGCCCCCTATGCAACCTTTTAAAATTGGTGTAAAGTGAAGAAACAATTACCATTAATTTATATGGAAAATTTTTTTAGAGTTCCTAGACCCAAAAAGTCACCTCTCTTAGGCTTTTCTGATACCTAAGGACATATCTTGCTAATGGATACACAAAATAGATCAAAATAAAGCACAGATGCTCACAAACACAGTTCAAAGCCATAGCGGCTGGATGCTGAGATGCTGAGTGCAGTTTGTGGAGGAGGAACTTGGCGGGGCCACTCTTAATGCCTTTGTAACAGCTCGTGGCAAGACACACTGAATGCTATTTGCGCTTTTCACCTTTTTTCATAATAAGCAAAAATCCTCTTCGGATTTCTTCTGGTTAGAAAAACAGGTACTAATGTAGGTCTTTCATAAAAGTGAAGTGATGTAATATAAATTTTTAAAAAGCAAAATGGGGGGCACCTGGGTAGCTCAGTTGGTTAAGCCTCCGACTCTTGATTTCAGCTTAGGTCATGATCTCAGGGTCTTGAGATCGAGCCCCACATCTGTGCTAGGTGTGGAGCCTGCTTAAGATTTTCTCTCTTCCTCGCCCTTTGCCCCTCCCCCTCTCACGCTGTCTCTCTTTTAAAAAAAAAAAAAGCGAAGGGTACCTGTATTTAATGAGGCAGTGATCCTGCAGCCTTCTTACCCTGCCCAAGAAACTTATAAATTGTGTGTTTTACAATCAGTTTTGTCTTTGAGTCTTGGAAATATGGTAAATAATGTTTCTGGGTAAATTTTGAGAGCAAAATTTGTTTACAGAGTGACTCATAGAATATTTGAGAGCAGTATTTTCCGAAGCATTTTTTTCATAATACCATATATATCATGTATATAATATGGTACTATCAGTTCCTGTGTTAGTGTTCTGAAAACGGGACAGAGATGCTCAATGGTTAAACAAGTTTGGAAAATGCATCTTACTTTTAGAGCCTCATGATGGATAAAAAGCCCATTAGGCTCTGAGAAAGACTGGTTTAAAAAATCAAAACTCTTTCAAAAATCTCTTTTAACCAAGTATTTTCTAAACTTTTCTGACCCCCAAATCTTTTTTTTGTTAACACTTGCTAGCACTCCATTTTGGAAAATACTGCTAAGTATTAGAACAAAACATTTTTATCAGGTCATTTTAAATACTTGCCCATTGCAAATTAAAAAGACAACTAATAATTCTCTGCATCTGTGTATCTAGTTGTCACAAGAACCTTTTCAAAGGCAGGGCTGGCTAGACTAGATTGTCAGCTTAAAGCTGTGGTCTTTAACTGCCTTCAGTAGTACAGCAACCTGTGCTGCCCCGTCAGTATTAGCCCTTGATTCATTTCACAGATTTGTACATCAGTCCAGTTGCTGGACTTTGGAGTCATGTATCTGAGCAATGGAAATTCTGATGTAATATATCACAACTTGTCCATTCTGGCACTGCAGTTTTATTCTGTAACTCACCGCACCTACTTTTTTAGACTTTATTATCAATTTAAATATATTGGTCAAGTGTCAGAACTGCTGGATCTTCTTGTACTGTTCTCCTGTATTTATTATAGCCTATTTATAGTAAATCTCTGGGGGAGTCATAGAGCTGGGATAAATCTGCCCCTTCCCTGTGTTCTACTGGGGAAAGGAGGGAGTTAGGTAGTTCTTACAAATGTAGGTGAACCCTACTGTCCTCAAAGTAAAAGACATCTTCACCTTGGGTAATGGAAGCTGTAAAATATTAACCAGACATGTTTTTTTCTCACATTCAGTAATTCATTAAATGCCTAGTTTGTACCAGGTAACTCTTCCAAGTGTGGGATTTAAAAAGTGAAAAGCAGGGCACCTGGGTGGCTCAGTCGTTAAGCGTCTGCCTTCGGCTCAGGTCATGATCCCAGGGTCCTGGGATTGAGCCCCACATCAGGCTCCCTGTTCTGCGGGAAGCCTGCTTCTCCCTCTCCCACTGCCCCTGCTTGTGTTCCCTCTCTCTCTGTGTCTCTCTCTGTCAAATAAATAAATAAAATCTATAAAAAGTGAAAAGCAACCAATCCTTTCCCCTCTCACAGAGTTGACTCTAACTGGTGAGACACGGTTGTATAAATGATAAGTATTCACAACGCAGTGTGCTTACTATTTTTTTTTTTTTTTTAGTGAGTAAAGCGATAGAAGTTTATTAAGTGAAGATACAGAAAAAGCTCTCGAGTGAGAGGGGTCCCAACAGGGTTGCCCGCAATGTGCTTACTATTATAAGAAGTAGATATAGGAGGCTCTGGGGACCTGTAACTCAGATAATGAGTTTGGTGAAGTAAGTAGAAAGTCTGAGCCTAGAGGGTAAATAGCATTTGGTTATGCAGGCGAGAGGATAAAGGACATCACTGACATAACAGCTTGTACAATGCACGGAGTTGTGAAAAGTAAAGAATTTGGAAGTGCAGGTAGCTTGGTCTTGCATAGGGTATTTATGGTAACAGGATAGAGGATGAGGCCTGAATGGAAGGAAGGAACCCAGTGGTTCATGGCTGTAATTGCTGTGTTAGGCAGAGTTTAGAAGACTGTCCCAGAGATGGTTCTTGATCTGTATTAACACTTTTCAAATAATAAGTTAATGAAAATTGAGTAAACTTCACTAAATTCCTTAAGTTTACTGTGTATTTCCAGATGACAGAATAATCATATTACTTCATGTTTATAATCTCATTTTGATGATTCATGGGCCTGATCACTTAATAAGTTACTCTTACATAACGCATTTAGCTCTATTCCTTTTTTTAAAAGTTATTATTTATTTTTAATCTGAGAGAGAGAACGCGCGTGTGCACACAAGCCAGGGGGGGGGGGGGGGGGGGCAGAGGGAGGGGAAGAAGCAGATTCCTCGCTGAGCATGGAGCCCGACATGGGGCTCCATCCCAGGACCCTGCGATCATGACCTGAGCCAAAGTCAGATGCTTAACCAACTGAGCCACCCAGGCACTGCCCCAGCATTAGCTTATTCTTAATCAGTTTTATTGAGATATAATTTACTTGCAACACCAGTTTTATATGTAGAACTCACTGAGTTTTGACAAATGTATAGTCACATAACCACCACTCTTCTAATCATGAGATAGTATATTTTCATCACCCTGCATTAGCTTTTAATTAGATTTTGATAAACTAAATAAATTAACTCTTTGAACCCTAACCCTGGAAGATGTAATCTTGGAAGAACAGAGAAATAAAAACCCATCAACCCATAAAACCCAATCATAAAGAGAAGCTCTGTATAAACGCTCCTTTTGGGGGTTTTGTCTCTTGAAATCATCAGAAGGAAAAGGAGGAAGTAAGAAGCAATAGTAAGAAGTTGTCTACAAAGTGATTGGTGTAATGTCATGTAAAAATGTTTGAGGGTGGAGGAAGAAAAAGCACCAAGAACACAAAACCACAATTTTAAATACTGAACTGGAAATCTCAGACTTGAGTTCTAGCAAACAGCTCTGACACTTAACAGAGTTCTAGAAGCAGTTTCACTTTTCTGAGGTCTTGGTTTTCTCACTCATCAAATGGGGGACTTGAACAGCATATTCCAAGCTGTATTATGCAGAACTAGAGTTTTGTGAGGCGTGGACAGGAGAATTAGGAATTAGGGCTAAATATTAAATTGGGGAATAGTTAGGTTTTGATGCCAGCAGATAGGGGAGAAAGTGCATTTCCTCTCCTCAATTGTATTTCCATATATTCAACTGACCTTTTATTGACGGATTGCATTGAAGGTTAGGACACTTTTGAAAAACTATTCTATCTGTAATTTTGCCTTGCAACTGTGATTCAGTATGAAGAGGGATGACTTTCTCCAGGGGAGTGAATATTGTCATTAAACCACCAGATTTCTTACCTGGAAGTTACTGCATTTAGGAGTAAAATATATGTTGGATATGAGAGATATGAAGGTTTGAATTTTTAAACAATTATTTAATCCATCTTATTTGTTTGTTTTAACCAGTTACCCATGGGTGTATTGTTTCCACAATAAAACTTTTTCTACCAGATGGTATGGAAGCCCGACTCCGCTCAGAGTGAGTATAATTTAGTGCTATGAACTTTTTGTATTAATTACCTTGGTTAATAATATTCTAGGTGATGGTATACTGTTACACTTCAGGATTATTCTAATAATGGTAGAAAATTGATGCAGTACTTTTAGAATATAATATACTTCATTTTAATTCTTTTTCACATTAGCTACAATTCTATTAAATAATAATGTATAATGAGGTACAGATTATTTTGTTTCCAAATTTAACTTTACAATTTATATTTTGATGGATAATTAGTTGTTTTTCAAAATATTTAGGGTATGTAAGTTACTGGTGAGTGATAACTGTATTTTGATCTGCATTTAATATAGGACTTCTTAAACTGTGATTCCCTGTGAAGTTAATGCCGGTGTCATGATCTTTTAGGACCTTGAGGATGTTGATACAGTTAGTAGCCTGTTTTGGTGGGAGTTTTGGAGGGATTTTCCAAGGCTGTATTTTTTTTCCCCCTGAAGCAGTGGAAAGATCACTTAGAGGAGGACAAACTTGAAAAGGAAGAATTACTCATAAAATGTAAATGTTAAAATCTAAATATAAGTACATTTTAATCTTGTGCTTTTCACAGATTATCATTATGTAGTAATTACTAATTAAACCTAAGCATTTTTTATTTGGGGGGCAAGAAGCTTGTTTCTATACCCAACATAATATTTTTTATCCTTAAAAAGTAAAGACAAAGATCTGAGGGTGGGAGGTTAAGATAAGCAGTAAGTTTAAGGCAAAGTAGAACAGTGAGTAGAAAAGAGAGAATGAAAAAGAAAGCAGAGAGAGGCCCTCCTATTACTATGATAGTCTGTGCTTTCGTTAGGCTTACTATATATTTTGCTTCAGTTAGATGCTACCAATTTTTTTTTTGGCTTTAAGCATATCTGAAGCAAAGCAAAATTTTTAAACATTTAAAGGTAAAACAATCTGTTCCTATTCTATATCATAGTTTAATTATTTTTTTTCATAGTTTAATTATTAAAAATACAGTTAACTTTGGGAACTTTAATGTGACTCAGGAGTCAAGGGTTTTTAAAAATAAGAGTAACTACTAATCAACTAATGATGTGTGGCTTCTTAAAGACCTTGATGTTTGTGTGTGATAATGAGATTTTTCTTTCATGGAGTTAAAAGCTTTGAGCAGTTATATAAAGGGTTATCTGTGATCTCAGGTTCCATCTAGGAGGACATGTAAATTTTTCAAAGTCTATGTTAGTGAATTGTGTCCTTATCCTTCTTGTTTCCCCAATGCTTTTCATCTTTACCCCGTTTCCTTCTCATTGTTTGGTTTTTCCTCATGTGGTTAAATATTAGTATTATTTAAAATTTTGCTGCCAATTTCATTTTACATAGTCTGACTGACTTTCTGGAGAAGATGAATTTTGGACAGACAGTTCTCTAGAGCTGGTAGAAGATCAGAATGGTCTTTAGAGGTGGATAGTCTAATTCAAAGCCCAACTCCACCTATTCTGTGTCTTGAACAGGCCTCCCTTTCATTTGAAAAATGAAGATAACAATAGTACCTACTAAGCAGGAATTTTATGAGGAGGTTTAAGCAAGGTTATGCACTTAAAGAGTTCTGTGTGGTACCTGGCATATATTAAGCACACAATGATCATTGGCTGTTTCTGTTACTGCAATCTTTTTTGGGTATGCCAGAATGCTTAGAATTTCACGTATATTATATACATAGCATTTAATACTTTTAAGATCCTCACTAGCTAATTCAAAAAGCTAGTTCTTTTTTCTTCCTTGACTTTATTATTATTGCACAAATAATTTTTTTTAACTTATCTCTATACCCAACATGGGGCTCAAACTCACGACTCTGAGATCAAGAGTCACATGCTCTACTGACTGAACCAGCCAGGCGCCCCTGCACAAATAATTTTTAAATGATAACAGAGAAAAATTGCCTATAATCCCACCATCCTAACACTAAATAATGGTTTTCCTTTTCTGTATTCCCTTGTTGCATATGAACTTTTTCTATAATTCAAACAAAATACACCTATATCCAGGATAGTATCTGTAAAATACATATATATATATATATATATATTCCTTATGGAATGTTTAGCTAGATTTTTAGCCTTTTGTTAACCAAATTTTCATAAGAACAGAAAATTTTGTACTTGGGTCACTAAGAAAACTGGATTAAAAAAAACATGAATATTGTTTGCTTCTATTTAGATTTTAAGTTCATTTGCCTATATGTGCATATCTACAGAGAAAAATATATCTCAAATGGTTATCTCTAGGTGCTGGCATTAGGTAATTTTTAGTTATTTCCTCATGCTTTACGTCACACATTTTCTATAATCAATATGTATTGCTTGTAGAGCCAAGAAAAAGAAGGTTGTGTTCAAACTGTCTATTCCATATTTATAGGGTAGAGAGAAAAACTAAAGTTGGTGTAAGTTTTTAAACCTTCATTAGGTGCCAGCTTTGCTAGGGCTTTGTGATAGGTTCTCGGGATCCAGAGGTAAATTGGTCACAGTGCCTGGCTTCCTTAGCTGCTCTGTTCTCATGGGAGTGGTAGTAGGATCAAGTGCTACTATGTCCTAGGTACTGTTGAAAGCTATTTCTATTAACACATTTAATGCTCACAGTTACCCCATGGGGTTGTTTTTGTGACTACCCTCATTTTATGGATGAGGAAGCTGAAGACCTGTAGTGCTTAGGTAAACTTGCCCAAGATTACACAGCTGGTAAGTAGAGCCAGAATTTGGGGCCAGTCAGTATGGCATCTGAGCCTGCATGCTTAACTGTTATACTACACTGCCTGTCTGTCATTAGTACTTTATAAGGCCCAAAAAGCAATTAGTACCAATTATACTGTTTACTGCTTAGTTTTAAAGAGATATACCGAGTTTAGTTTCATACCTACATCTAAGCTTTCAGTAGTTTGTGAGGTGGCTGAGTAGAGAGCAGTAATACTATTTGGTTAGCTAAAGTTGTTCTCCACTAGAACAAGTTTCCAAATTATAGCTTTCTTTCTAGTAGAACTTTGGTTTTTAAGACTTTGTGTATAGGAATCTTTAATTTTAAAAAGACATAATTTGCACATTCCAAAATTAAAAATGGATAATTTAGGGAGTGCTTCTTTTCTATATAGAAATTCTATAGCCATGGAATTCACCAGAGCCCTCATTAAATAGTGGATCTTCAAAGGGTATTTAATACATTTTGAATTTTGAATTTGTGTTTAGAAATATATTATGTGTAAAAGGTAGATTTGTATATTTATTACCTTGTTTTCTAAGAATTCTATGTATTTATGAAGAATTAAAAAGTAATTCACAGTCTTTTAATTATATGACAGCAAGTGTATCAACTTTGGGGTTTAAGATATTCATTCTGGTACTGTCATACTGTTTCCTCTATTGTCAGGAAATTAGATAAAAAATTCTAAATTTTACTTTTCAGTGTCATCCATGCTCCATTACCAAGTCCTGTTGACAAAGTAAGTTACTAATGATTATTTTTTCTAAACTAACTTGGTTATATTGCTTTGGAAAATGTTTTTGTTTGTTTTTAAGATGCTCTTCCTAGAAACTTATTTTTCTTCTGTAACAAATTATATACAGTGTATGTAGGTATTTGGTTATTGTGGTCTTCTGGAGAATTTAGGATGGATGTTTCTGAGGAAGAAACCTTTATTATCTCAAGTAAATGGCCGATTGTATAGACTAGGAGCACTTGCTTTGTGCCTAGCCAGAGAAGAAGTGTTAGTTACTACTTTTTATTCTGGAATACAATTCTGTTTAGAAATATCTATTGAAGTTTTCTGCCCAAATAGTTCACCCAACATACACTACACATAGAAATAACAGAAATACGGGTTTACAGAAATTGCTCTTTTATTGTCCTTGAAAATTAGTTTTAACCTGATTTGGTCAGAAAATTTGCAGTAATTACTTGTTAGTATTTTTCCCTTTGTTCAGAAATAATGGTGTAATAAACTGTAGATATCATTGCTAAATAGCAAAAAAATACATCTATATCTTTTGACATTAATGTGAATGGTTTTTCTTAGTGTACTAATTAAACTATTGGAAAAATATTTTACATTTTTTTCTTCCATTTGGATAAAGACTGAAAGCCTGCCAAGTGGTTGATCATCAACCTCGGTAATACCAAGAATTATTTCAGAAGTAAATAAAGGCCTTGCCAATTTAAGACTAACTTTTAAAAATAATGTCACTTCTCTGAATTCTAGTTAGCATATGAATAAAAATATACTTTCTGAACTTAATCAGGAATGATGCTATTAACATCATTAATGTTAATACATAAGGCTTGGTAGTATTGAGGATATGGGTAATCATAGTTTCTTCTTTTTTGGGGAGGGTGAATAATGCCATGGTTCTATGTTCCACACTTGGGAAGAACCCCTTATTGAAAGTATTTCTTCTAATACGCTTGAGTTCTAAGTATTTTTTCTGTGATTTGTAATTTAAACACCATTATTTCCCATCTTTTTCTTCTTAAACCTACCTGTAGTTTAAAGAAGAAAAAAAAAGAAAGCTATTTGCTTGCTTGCTTTCTCTTTCTTTGTTTCTACCTTCCTTCCTTCCTTTTTTTAAGACAAATCTATTTTCATTGCCTCTGGCCATTGGACAAAGTGTTATATTTCATGTCCTGTCTCTCCCTGCACCCCCACATACAACTCCCATTTTGAGGATGGCTACTTCTAAAAGAATTGTGACTTGTTGGCCTATTGAAGAACTATTTAACAATGAATTTTAAAGGGGATAAATATATGTTCATTGATTTAGGACGTATTATTTCTGAATTAAGAAAGGGCTGTATTGCTGTTGTGCTGTGTTTGTGATTTGGTTTATCAAGGAATGTTTGCATGAGTGGTACTCGTTCCACCACCCTGCTTATAAATCTCAGACTGGTCAGCAAAAAATAATACCATTTACAAATTCTGGACATGAGACAGAAATATTTTGAAAACGGAAGGAACTCATTAAGCTGAACAATAATTTTTGTTTTGCATATTTCAGTAAATAGAAATTTCAAGGACTTGGTTTGGCTTTAATGTCTTTTATAAACGTTTGTGTGACTATTGGTACTTGTGTCATTTGTTTCTAGGTTGCTGCTAACACTCCAAGTATGTACTCTCAGGAACTATTCCAGCTTTCTCAGTATCTACAGGTAAAAGTAAATCTTAAAAATTCTTAGTTTTTAAAAGTAGAATTAAACAACTTAGATTTGAATTTGCTAGTTCACAAATATAGCTAAAGAAATATTGCCTGGATACAAATACAAAAGAAGTATCTCTCAAAGTTAAAAAAAGGATTTAAACTAGGTCTTGTGGGGGCGCCTGGGTGGCTCAGTCGGTTAGGCGTCTGCCTTCGGCTCAGGTCACGATCCCAGGGTCCTGGGATCGAGTCCCATGTCGGGCTCCCTGCTCAGCAGGAAGCCTGCTTCTCCCTCTGCCTGCCGCTCCCCCTGCTTGTGCGCTCTCTCTCTCTCTCTCTCGGTATATAAATAAATAAAATCTTTTTTAAAAAAAAGAATCAGGATTATTAAGTCTAGTAAAGATAGGGGTCTGTACAAGAGAAGTTTTTTTTTTACTCAAATATGAGGAAGTTTCAAAATAGTTCTTTATTCATAGATGACTTTTAAATAAAATTAAACCTGGAGAGATCTTGGGTGCTTAGTATAATATTAATAGCAAATGGTTATATAGCACTTACTATATGCCAGACTCTAGGCTAGCACTTTACCTCTATTCATTTAATCTTCAGAACAATCCCATAAGGTACATATTTTATTTCCATTTTTATAGATGGAGTAACTGAGAGCCTGGAAGGTTAAATAATTTACATAGTATTACACACCTACTCTGTGGTAAAGATGGGATTTGAACCCAAACAGTCAGACCTCAGAGTCCATGCCCTTAACACTATGCTATGCTACTGATCTGATGGAATGGGCTCCTGAAGAAGTTAATGCTGTATTTAAAGAGCCATAGAAATCTCCAAAAAGGAAATAAGTGGCTTTTTTTTTTCTTCTTGATTTTGGGAGATTTGCGCTGGATTATGGTTCTTATTATTCTGGTGAGGGAGCATGGTGAAGAAAAACCCTAGATCAGGAATTTAGAGATTAAACTTTTTATCTTGGCTCTGCTGCTGAGTTCTGTAACTTTGGGTAGATCACTTTACATGTGTAGATCTTCAGTTGCTTTATAAAAACGATAGGACTAAACCAGTGATCCTGATTCCTACATTCTTTTATGGGAATCAGTCATTAAGAGCAGTTCTCCCTCAGTTAAGAATGTACAAGTCTGAAAATTGTTAGAGTATTAATCAGATCCTTCCTTCCACTGGTCATTATGTAATGATGCATAGAAAAGCCGTTTTACACATTTGCAGTTTAGTAGAATGTCTAAAAGCATAGACTCTAGCCGGAATTCCCTGGACTTGGTCTGTGGCTTTAACGTCAGACCTTTTCAGACCTTTAACTTCAGAGCCTCATTTTCTTCATCTATGATGTGGGTATAATAGCATGTCCCTCACAGAATTGTGAATCAATATATGTAAGGCACTTAGAACAGTGTGTCACATACATGTATGCCATACATGTTAGCAGTTGTTTACCACTCAGTAGAAAGGCACACTAGTTGACCTAGATCTCTCTTATTTTTAGAGGTAGAAGAAAACTTTGAGATTGATCTTGTCTAACCTCCATTTTTTTTTAACCTCCATTTTTCTATGAGAAATATGAGGCTTATTATAGGTAAAATGATTTCCTGAGTCTATACCCTGTATAGTTAGCAGTCATCATGGACTGTGGGTCTAATGCCCTGACTCACTCCAGTACTTTTTCCAATTTTGTCAGTTCTTTGAATATTCATAGTGGGCATCATCTTTCACTGTTCTTTTCTGGTTTTTGAGAGATTATACTGTGCTGTCTTTTCTGTATACATCTTTTTGAATTGCTAAAGTTCTAATGTAAATCTTTTGAGTAAAAACTGGAATAGATACATTTCATGCCTTAGAACTAAAAGGTATTCCTGGAAGTATTAGATTTCTGTTAGCATGTGGCTCATGGAATTATGAAACTCTAAATGGAATTGAGTTTAAAAAGGTGAAATTACACCATCTAGTGGAAGTAGTGATTGTTTGGTGGTTTTGTTTTTAAGTAAAACTTTTTGCAGCATTTAATGTTAATTTCCTGGATATTAGTAGTGTTTTAAGAGCTTAAAATAAACTTGGCAACCAGTCTCTTGTAAGTGTAAGCTGTGTTTTATGGCTTTTGTTAGATTCCTTAATTTGTTTGTTTATTTTAAGGATTTTATTTATTTGAGACAGTGAGAGAGGGAATGCAAGCAGGGGGAGTGGGAGAGAGAGAAGCAGGCTTCCCGCTGAGCAGGGAGCCCGATGCGGGGCTCGATCCCAGGACCCTGGGATCATGACCTGAGCAGAAGACAGACGCTTAACCAACTGAGCCACCCAGGAGCTTTAATTTAATTAAAATTAAATTAAAATTTAATTTTAATTATAAAATTAAAAATTTTATATTTTTAAATATAAAAAACGGTACCTGTAACTCTAATTAGATCGGATTTTCTTTAATCATTATTCACCAAGGATGTGGAGAAAAATAAATGCATACTTTAAACCTCAAGTACTGTCTTTGAAGCATATCCTTCTTTTTTGAGGTGGCTCCAGAGGTATTAGGGTAGTAAGTGTTCTTCTTTGGCTAATGACAGGAATAGAAGAAAGTGAAATTTAAAGATGTTCCATAACCACAGCTCATGCTGTGTGAGCATTTTCACCTTGACTTCTAGTGAAGGAGACCCTCTTAACAGCTATCAAATGTTAACAAGTGACCTAGAGATAAGGGTTTGCTTGCTAATGTCCTTCTCTGTAAAAATATCCCTTTGGAGCTGCCAAATGGTTATAGAACTCCTTGACCCCTTATTACATTGGTGGACTCTTACTTATTTTTGGCATATTTGATTGCTGCTAAGTGGTATACAGTCACAAAGAATCAGAACACCTGAAAATGCAAGAGATTGTGAAACAACAGTCTCTCTCCTTAAATATATATATTTATATATATGTAACATTCTTAAAAGGAAAAATTAAAAGACATTTCTATTTTAGATGTCATACTCATGCAGCTAAGCCATTGAGAAATATCTTTGCTACTGACCAGATTGTTTGGCTTAGTTTGAAATGAGTTTGTTCTGAAAAATATGTATATATTTTTTAAAATTTACATATATACATATATATATAATTGGAAATGGAGGGTTTTATATAGATATATAAAATGTAGGGTTAAACATTTGTTGGATTCTTCTATTCTGGGTTTCCTTTTTTTTAAAACTCTTGTGAATTATGACTAAAAGGAAAACAAAAACAGGGCACTTGTTTTCTGTTAATAGGGGAAGGTGCAGCTCAGTACCCCTAACAGTCCAGGAAATGAGACTAAAATGACATGGCTTATATATATTTTACAAGGTAGATTTATCAGGTTTGAAAGTAAGATACAAAGTGGGATATAAGATGAGAATATTTTCAGAATGTACTTTGATTTCTCTTCAAGGATCATGCTGAGTTTATTAGAATCTCTTTTGTGATTTGTACTATTAGGAGGCCTTACATCGGGAACAGATGTTGGAACAGAAGTTAGCCACACTTCAGCGGCTACTAGCCATCACCCAAGAGGCTTCAGATACCAGTTGGCAGGTATTCCAGTTGCCTTTATATACAAGAAGCATTTAAGTGTAGTTTAATATCCCTTAGATGTTGATTAAAAGTGAAATTTTTTAGCAGGCAAAGGCAAACTTTTAATGACCAAATATTGAAAATTTAGCATTTTACAGTGGATGTTGGTCAGTTTTATGATTTCATATCTTTTTTTGGCAGTAGCAACCTTTTTGATATGTGTAATTTTTTAATTACCCTGGGATTTTATTTATATTTAATTTTTCTTCAACAGGCTTTAATAGATGAAGATAGACTCTTATCACGGTTAGAAGTTATGGGAAACCAATTACAGGCATGCTCCAAAGTAAGTATTAATCTCAAGTAAAGATCCATAAAGAAAAATGCATTAACTATGCATGAAAATGCATAGTTTTTTATGTAGCTTCATTTCTTTGACTGTCATTTTGAGTACATGCTAAAACGTTTATATGTTTTCACCATTCTTTTAAATTTTTTGTCATTAGAGGAAATTTCAAACACACATTAAGGAGAAAGAATTGTATATTGAATACCCATATACAACTCTTCCTTTTTTTTCTATCACAGTTGATATTTGCTGGAGAAACTGGGTCATTTGTCCTCTATAATTTCCCTAAATCTGGATTGTTATTTACACATTCTTCTAGCTCTCCTCCCATACCATAAACTGGTAGTTTGATCTAGAGATTTGATCTGATTTAGGTTCAACTCTTTTTTCCAACAGTACTTCATGAATAGTATTGTGTACTTTCACCAGAAGGCACCATAATATCTAGTTGTCTTTCTTTTTGAGATATTAGCAATCTTTGATGATCCTTGCCTAGATCCATTATTAAGGCTTGCAAAAATGGTCATGTTGTAGTTGTTACTTCTTCATTTATTAGCTGGATTACTTCTATAAATACTTCTATTCCCCCTCATAAACCATTTTGTTACCCTGAAGTCATTTTCTTTGGGAAAAGGATAAGTGATTTTCTCCATTTATTTACTGGATTTCAAAATAATGAGTTGGTTCCTTCTCATCTACCAAAGAATGACCATGAAGTGTTTTTTTTCTCCAAACTTAGATTTAAATATATTTCATGTGTTTCAGCCTGTTCCATTTGTTGTGGTTATTGATGCTCAAATTATCCCATCTTTGGTTCCTAAGTCCTTTTGGTAGAACCCCAGCAAACTTTGATCGCCTCCTGCTGTCATTTTAGACAAGGTGTTCCAGACTCATCTTGTACATTTCCTGCCTCAGAGCTGGAGTCAGCTTTTTCCTAAGGGTGCTCTTATTCCTTTTGGTTTAACCATTGTTTTAAAATGCTTGGCCCCTTTGAAAGTAAGAGATTATTTTTACCCACAAATGTAAATATTGTGGCTTACAGAGAATATGACAGATAGGAGACTTAATTCATTTTGTACATTTGAAAGAAATTCTCAATTTCCTTTGACATTTTTTTTTCTATCAGAAGTGTGGATTAATATATTTGTGAAGGCATAATTTACAGTGCAATTTTTAAATACATCATTTGTATTTGGAGGTACCTTAATGTAGAATTCAAAGAACATCATAATGTGTTATTTTTTCAAATGGTAAATACTTAAAAAAATTACTTGGCTATAATTATAAATATCTTCTAATCCTAGAATCAAACAGAAGATAGTTTACGGAAGGAACTTATAGCATTACAGGAGGATAAACACAACTACGAGACGACAGCCAAAGAGTCCCTGAGGCGGGTTCTTCAGGAGAAAATTGAAGTGGTTAGAAAACTTTCAGAAGTTGAGGTATTTCATTTTAACAAATACAAAATGGTAGTATGATTTAAAATTTTTAGCCTAAAATTGCTAATATTTTAGGACATTTTAAACTTGAGTATTATATAGTTAGGAAATATTTCCTGTCTATCAAATGGGAAGGGATAGTAGGCTGTTTTCATTGTTAGGAATTTTCATTGTAATCATGTGAGTCTGGTGCTTGTGGTTTCTACTCGGTGACTGAGCAAATAAAAACCTAATCAGAGGGAGTCTTAACCATGTGCATTCTGCTTAGGATTTGGCCTCTCACACAGTGGACTGTGATACGTGCCAGGGAATTGATCTCCTGTCACCTAGTTTTTGCTTTTCTTCTAATTGAGAGGATAGTTAGTGGAAGGTGGAGAACCTTACCACTGTTCTTATTTACCCATCCTCTAGAGAAGAAAACTGTGTCTAACTTTGGAGGTCAAAGGGAAAATATCTCTGAGGTCCTTTCTTGGTCTTTTAGGAACAATCAAAATGTGATTCTCATTGCTTTAAAAACAACCTCATTGATATTGTAGGTCATTCGTTGAACCACTGCTAAATTACCACAGAAGTTATTTGTTAATGGATTTAGTTAAAATGCCCATTGTAAACAATAGTAAAAATACTATAGTATATAGTATATACTCTAGAATATGGTATAGTAATGGTTTCTATAATAGCCTCATCCCATAGTAACTAATTCAGTGTTGTGTCATTAATTTGACATGCAAGGAAAGAAAATTGTTAGCTGTCTTCTAATTTTCTTATTAAGTTGATTGTGCCTATTAGTAACTTGCTTTCAAGAATTGATAAGCTTAAAATATTTTCAAGTCTAAAAGTCATACCCAGTGGCCTTTTAAAAGAGTAGTTATGTAGAAGTAACATCCTTTCCTCCCCTGCTCCCTTTCTGTTGTTTTGTTTCGTTTTTCAAATTTTTTGTTGTATTTTCTGTTTTAGCATGTACCTAAAGTAAATTAAAATTCTTATGTCGTTTAACTCTTATATAAAGGCCAGGGCAGATGTTAATTTTGAACAGCCCATAGAATTAACACTTTTTATAAGTTGAATTTAGAATGTGCATTTATTCTAAATCAGTTATCTGTAAACTTGAATTACAGCGAAGTCTGAGTAATACTGAAGATGAATGTACCCATCTTAAAGAAATGAATGAACGGACTCAGGAAGAATTAAGAGAATTAGCCAATAAATATAATGGAGCAGTTAATGAGATTAAAGATTTATCTGATAAATTAAAGGTATGTATTTACTCAACCTGAAAGTGTGTTAATAGTCCCTAACACACTGGATAGATTAAGAGGTTAGGTATTGCGGAATAGTTGTTGATGTAAAATTTGGTAGTAGTTGAAATTTGTAGTAAAAATAAGGTGTCATTTAGCCCAAACCCCATTGCCACAGATAATTGAAAGTCTGTAAAAGCTGACATATTTTCTCTAGATGGAAATAAATAGTACTTCGCAACAGGCATCTTTTAATATATAACAGGAAGTAGATGTAAATCAGCAAACCGGGGCGCCTGGGTGGCTGAGTCATTAAGTGTCTGCCTTCGGCTCAGGTCATGATCCCAGGGTCCTGGGATCGAGCCCCCGCATCGGGCTCCCTGCTCAGCGGGAAGCCTGCTTCTCCCTCTCCCACTCCCCCTGCTTGTGTTTCCTCTCTCACTGTGTCTCTCTCTGTCAAATAAATAAAACTTAAAAAAATAAAATAAAATAAATCAGCAAACTCCAAGATATTTAGACTTTTTAAAAACTTGAATCTGCTTAACCGTGGGCAGCCCCAAAGGCAGAGCCCAACTACGTTAGTTCTGGATCAAGGCCAGAAGTAACCTTGGAGTCATCTGTATGGACCCTCGTAGCCTCCAGGGATGCTATTAACTGCTTCAGCTGCAGCTCCCTATAGCTCTAGGGCATTTAGGATAAGGACAGGTGAGGCCATACGTAATATCAAGTTGGTCCTTTAAATGTTATCACTGAGTTTGTGAAGACCCATCTTTAAATAATTCAAACCATGGAATGAGTGGCTAGAAGACACATATTTGTTAGAGAAGACCAGGGCATACCTCCCTCTGTGTGGTTGGTGAACCTGTAATAGTTTTAAAGGTTGGTCTTATTAAAAGGAGGTCATTTTGAAAAGTGCTTATTATCATCATTCCTTCAACTAAACACAGTTTTGTTTAAAATATCAGAGTAAGTTACATTTTAGAACTTACAGGCTAATTTAAACAATAGTAATTTCAAGGGAAAACCTTACATATTTCCCTCTTGAAAACTGTGGAGTTTTTCATTTTGACCCCCTTATCTGTATGTATTAGGCCTGTTTGCCTGCTGCAAGTTTTTTTTCCCTAGGTGATAGGGAAGCATGACTTCAGTGCAGACCACTTTTGACATTATTTTGACATTTACAAATATGTTCTATAATATTGAATATTCTCCTTAGAAGTTTATGGTGAATAAAAGCAGTCCTGCTTTAGGCCTCTGAAAGCAAGTTCAGACTTTAGGAAATAACTGAAATTTTTTTTCTTTCTCAACAGGTAGCAGAGGGAAAACAAGAAGAAATCCAACAGAAGGGACAAGCTGAGAAAAAAGAATTACAACATAAAATAGATGAAATGGAAGAAAAAGAACAGGAGCTCCAGGCAAAAATAGAAGCTTTGCAAGCTGATAATGACTTCACCAATGAAAGGCTAACAGCTTTACAAGGTAAGTTGCTAATCCAGAAGTTGATTTGATTTGATTTTTTTTTCTTTTATCTGTGAAATATCTTTTTCTTGGACTTTTATTTACAGTACGGTTAGAACATCTTCAGGAGAAAACTCTTAAAGAATGCAGCAGTTTAGGTAGGTGTGTTACCCAGTTTCTTATTTAAAGCTGAATTTTATCATTGGACTTTTGATGTTTACTCTCTCATGGGGTACTTATTTTAAGAGGGATATTTTATGTTTTAGGTATAAAGTATCTACAGTCTTTCAGAAAATTTCCTTTAAAAATATGCTTCATTGCCACCAGTGGGCACCATTGTTTAGTCCTTGAGATAAATGAAATTTCTGCATCTGAGATGCTCTATTTAGAGATATTTAAATAAGAAAAATAAATGCACAGCAGGATCCTTTTTCTTTTGAGGTTCGTTGGAAGGCAGTTGTAGCTTTTTCTCTGAGTCGATAGAAAATGTCCAGTTGAACCCTTCTTTTAAAAACAAATTTAAAGTGTGCTATACTGTCTTAATGTTAAGTAGGAATACAAAATGCCATGGTTACACTTGAGACCAGTTTTAAAGTAACACTTTCTTTGATCAGGCAATGATACACTGTCTTAATCCTAGGGATACAAGTTGATGACTTCTTACCTAAAATAAATGGGAGCACAGAAAAAGGTAGTGTAAAAAACTTAAATGTTTTTCTTTCATGATATCCTTTTACTATTTAAGCAGGATAGAGAGATCAGCGTTTTAAGGTTTTAAGTGTTTGGAATGAAAAGCATGCAGTTCATAGACCCTTGAATCCCAGCTTTAAAAAAAAAAGCTTCCCTTTATTTTGTAATTCTTAATGCTGTGATTTTTGTTTAGATATCCCTTATTATGTGGAAATTTTAATTATTCAAGTAACAGGAAAATGATAAAGTTCAACTTTAGCGTTGGTTTATACAGCATAGTATAGCTTTCTCCCCAGTATATTTTTCAAAGAACTCGACTACAATTTTCTTCCATCAAGTACTGTTTCCTGAGGATATTGGGCCTCCATTTTTAATGTTTGTATCCCGCTGCATTCCCGGCCAAGAGTTTACTTAACAGCGCATTGAGCTCTTGGATATGTCATAGAAACTGCTTTCTTTACACTGTACATCTGTTTCTTTAATCAGAAAAAACAGGATCAGTCATTTCTGCTGTCTGAAAAGTCATTTATTAGTTAATGATTAGTTTATTGGGACCCTTCTTTCTGGATAGCTTGCATTATCTCTTGCCAAAAATGTATAGCTACTCTTGGTTTTCCTGTTACTGACTGCATGGGGTACTTTTTACCCAATGGCTTGTACATACCTTCAGTTGTGAAGATCCCCATTCATCCTCCCCCATTTCCATCCATCCAACATTAATTGAGCACTAGCTATGTGCCAGATCCTGCATTAGATTCTTTAAGTACAGAATGAATAAAATTATTTTCTGTGTTTACAAATCTATGTACCTCTCATCTTAGTTTTTATACAGAAGTTAGTAGAAGATATCAAGGTCAATACTCAGAACTTCTTATTAAATATTTTTTTCATGTATCAGGGGATATCTTTATAGTTCTTGGGGCAGCAGCCAACTCTGATAAAGTTAGGAGGTGCTTTTTTGTTCTTGTTTTTGTGTGGTTGGTTTTCAATCAGGAACCGGCAAGATAGGCTCAAGTAATCATGTATATGTGAGCTGTAAGCTCAAGACCTAATATTACATATATTCTATAACAAATCTTGAAACTCTAAATTAAAAGTTATTGTCATTCATCATTGTTACTTGACTATTCTATATGTGTTTTATAAAATACATCTACATTTTAGAATTCCAGTTTGAGTTTCAATTCGAGAATTTTTTAAAGGTGTAGTTTATATTCATTACTAATATTACTAATTTCTGTTTATTAATTATATTTAGCAAACATATATAAAACGACTTAATCCTCATCTTCTAAAAGCTTGTCATTGTTAAATGAATTTTTATTTTTTGTTGTCATTATTTGCTTTTTTTTTTTTCTCTCTTTCTGGCACGAGCACTTTTTATCCCAATTCATCACCATTTTATACTCTGGTTTCTCTTCAGATCGCATAAATCTTTCGCCTTTTACCAATTCATCACCATTTTGATTTAAGCATGTATTTATTAATAATGTATAACTCAAGCTCGGAACATGCTTTTCCTTCAGTTAAGAGAATCCCTTTATATACACTAAATCATCTTTATACTATTTTAGAGTTGTGAGATTACTGCTTAAAATTTTTTGCCAATTCCAGTTGATTTAGATGAGAATAGTTGTAGACAACTCCTTGATTTAAGACTGAATATTTTGGATACTTTAAGGTACTTCTTACCATGATTGTTTTTTCCCCGCTGGTGTGTTTGGATTTTTAGTGGTGATAAATTGAGTGGTGTGAGAGTGACCTACAGTATATCTTTAACAAAACGGGATAGTAAATATCTTGATAATGCATAAAAACTTCATTATACCAGATTTAGTACAGAGTGACTTTGGAATAAGATGAGTCTGTTCTGAATCATTTGTTATATAATAACAAACCAGTTATCAAGCATTCCAGTATTACCAAAGCCCATAGCCACAGTATGCTATCAGATATGACTTTATCTAAAATTACTCTTTAAATAGTAGAGAGAGAACCAAGTATAGTTTTAAGAGAATATTTTAAAAATATCTGGAGATGTTAAGATTAATGCTGTTTCTCTAGTAAACTCTATTTTTGAAATTACTTAAATCTAAAGTAGCTGCTATAAGCACAGGTTTTATACTATAAATTTTTTTGTATCTTATCTGATAAGCATAATTTGAATATGTCTTAGTATAGAAAAGCACTGTCTAATAGAAATATTATGAGAACCAATATATATAATTTAAAATTTCTGGTAACCACATTAAAAATATAAAAAGAAACAGGTAAAGTACTTTAGTTAATAATGTATTTTAATAATGTTTAATAATATATTTACTTTAACCCACTATATCAAAAATATTATTTTAACATGTAATCAATAAGTATTTCACATTCTTTTTTCCTTAGTAACTCTTTGAAACCAGTATATATTTATTTTACACTTACAACATATCTCAATTCAAACTAGCCATTTTTTCAGGACTCAGTATCCACATGTGTATCGAGCATGTGTATTGGACAGCACAGGTAGTATAGAAAATCAAAATTTATAGGAAACTCATGTATAAATAAAACACATTTTAAGTATCACAGTTCTCTCTTTTATTTCTGTATCTGTCTTTTCTTTACATTTCCACAGCCCTATTTGGGATCTTAGACATGCCTCCACCTTCCCCCCTACCTTAAGTATCTGATTCTTTTTGCATTATCAGGGACATCTTTTATAGTTGGCAAAGTGAATTCCCAAGGGGCTGAATTCAAGTAATGAAGTATTAAAAGTGTCATGATCCAAATCTTTTACATATACTATCTGAAAGACTTTTCTCTCATATCTTAGAAAATGCCTTTGTAGAAGTCATATATATATATTTTTGTATTAATCTTGCATTTTATCTAAACTAGTATTTTAAATATTTTAATCTAGGGTCCAGATATTAAAATCAGAGTAGATAAAAGGGTGATTTGGGGCTTAGTGAGTGATGGTGGGATGTACTGCATTAATAAATGTCATCTAAAGTCCTGTGATGATAGTCTGAAATTTTTGTTTCAAATAAGTTCTATTAAGTCCTTTAGGTTAAAATTTGGTTTCAAATGAGTTTTCTTATTTAACCATATTGTTGTATAGTTGGAGTTCTGAAAATATTACCATAGCTTAGGTAGGATTTATATAAAACAACTTTTGATCATGGTAATTACTATTTAACTGAGGGCTCCTGTTTTGGATTTCTTGGCTCCAATCAGCAAATGCTATTTATTAGATTTTTTTTTTTTAATTACTGTTGCAGATAGCCTTTTTTTCCTTTTTCTTTTTGGGGCTATATTGTATCTCTGTGTAGTGTAACTATATACAAATATATACAACTATACACACCATATTACATGTGTGTGTGTGTGTGTGTATATATATATATATATATATATATGTAAAACTGTTGACTGGAGGCTCTGTACACCATGTAAATAGATAAAGGAGAATGACAGATTTCAGTAGGAAGGTAAAGGAGGTGGCATTAATAAGGATATCAAGAGAAGTTGTAATGTGATCAGAGTAGGAGATGCCTGCCTCTCAAACAAAAGTTGAGATGATGAAGGGTGAGGTGGGTTGAAATGAGGAGAAAAGAGGCTTTCACAGTCCAAGTGGTACTAACTCATGTCCTCTTTGACAGCTTTTAGTGCTTTCACACCATCCAGATAGTCATCCTGGGATATATTTTTAACATTGAACTTCCAAAGTCTATTTAGTAGTTTTGAAAGATCCAGAGTTATAATTGAAGGATGTTATCCAGATTCAGAAGGTAACTCTTTGGATCAATGTAAATAAAGATTATTGTAAGAAAAGGGTTGAAACTTTTCTTAACTCCTGTTAGGTTTTGATTCTCTCCCCTCATTAAAACAAAACAAAACAAATTCTGTTTGACCTGAGCAAAACCATTTTCCAGGCTCTTATTTTAAAATGTATAGGCATTGACTTTAATCATTTGGGTGGAGATAAACAATGTAATATTTTGAGAGTATATAAAGTACAGATTAAATGACTCAAAGGGAAAGGTTATTTGTGAAATGAAAGTCTAAAAATTGAAGTGTTGCATCATTGTCTTAAAAATTTTAAGGCATTATTTTATGGTATTCTTAAAATATTTATCTTTTGCCTCTTAAGAAAAATAGCTTTGAAGAGAGACTTTTAGAAAACAGTTATCAGTTAGAACAAATAATAAAATATAAACATTATTTACAGGTATTTATTAAGCTGTCATGGAGAAAGGTGTATTTTAAAAGTGGGAGAAGCTTTTTAAAGCAATATATCTATGGTTTTCTTGAGCTCTTTGGATAGAAACTGTACTTTTAAAAGCTAACCATTCAGAGTACAAATCAATGATTATATAATAACAATTTTCAGTCATTTAGCTTTATTTAACTCCTAAATATGTCTGCTATTAATATTAAAAATATATTAAACTTTTATGAATCTTATTCAGAGTTACTTATGTTAATACATTTCAGTTTTCCTACCTTTGCTGTTGGTTTTCAAAAACAGCAACAAACTATATCCTTAAAGGTGTTTCTTTCTTTATTAGAGCACTTGCTTTCAAAGAGTGGCGGGGACTGCACTTTTATTCATCAATTCATAGAATGCCAGAGTGAGTACAGAGTATTTTTCACATTGATTTTAATGAAGCCAGGGGCAAAAATTGAAAAATGAGAGGAAAAATGAAGATCTCAATGTGTTTGTTATGGTAGAAGTGCATTGAGGGCCATCTTCAGACAGCAGCGATACTTTTCATACTGTTTCGGCTTCTCTCTTTGGAGAAAATTATTATTATTTTTTTAAAAGATTTTATTTATTTATTTGAGAGAGAGAATGAGATAGAGAGAGCATGAGACGGGGGAGGGTCAGAGGGAGAAGCAGACTCCCCGCTGAGCAGGGAGCCCGATGTGGGACTCGATCCCGGGACTCCAGGATCATGACCTGAGCTGAAGGCAGTCGCCTAACCAACTGAGCCACCCAGGTGCCCCCTGGAGAAAATTATTTTTGTGGCATTTGCCTTCAAAGATGGATTTCATATTGCCCACAAAAAAGAGGAAGTTTCAAGCTTTTAAATAAAAAATTCTTGTTGAGCAGGGAATAAAATAGAATGTCAAGCACCTAAACTTTCTGTGTGGACACTTAAGAGGTAGTAGTAACGTTAGCCTGTTTTATTTAAGTTCTAGTTCTATCACAGATTTGCATTTGAAGTTCTTAAATAAATTTCTTAAATGATTAAATGAAGTCAGGAAAACAGTGGTTTCGTTTGGGCACTCAGATCTGAAGATGGCCCTTAGGGTAGTAGGACCTTTCTAGGGAAAGAGTAGCAATAGATTGTCCTACAGTCTGACATCAACTGCCTACCCCTGGAAGGCTGTCTTTAATAATAAGGATAGATAGGTTGGCTTTTGAGGTGATTTGGACCTCTGCTGAATTCTGAGTGAAAGTATCATGAATTCCCTCTTACTTGAAAAATCACGTGACTGCTTATTTTAAATCATGAGGTTGTGATAATTCTTTTGGTCTTAGTGATAATTAAAGGTCACTATGTGTAATAAAGATTTATTGATGACATCTGTACTTTTTCCTACCAGACATACAATACACTTTGTTGAGCATTTTTCTCTCCCTTTTCACTCTCTTTTTGAAATGAGTGACTTCCCATTTTTTATGCTCATGAGTTCATCTTGTAGACAGGCAAGCATATGTGGTTCTCTCTCCTCCCCACACACACAATCTCAGGAGCACTTGAGGCTTGTAAGTGTCACACCTGGTAATTATAGCAGACAAACTCAGTAGATCAAATGTTACACTCCTTAGAGATGCCTTAAGGAAACCTGGAATTTCATTTAATAGTTTTAGAAGAGCTTCTATTTTTGTCCATTTTAGAGACTATGATGTTGAATGTCAGTTTGATATTATTTTGAGGAAAACTATTTAATAAATATGGCATATTTCTTTGTCTTTTAAAATTTTTTCATAGAGCAAAGATTAATCCAAGTTTTTGTTACCTTCTGATTACTAAATTTCACTTTTATGGGAAATTGGCACAGGGATTTGGATCAAAATAACTGGTACCCACTGAAACCAACTAAAAACAGAATATAGAGTCTAAAATATAAATCTTTAGGAGAAGGATTTTATATTAGTTTTATTACATATGACCATTTTTTAGTAAGTTATTTTTATATTAAATTTTTGTGACTTGTATTTTGAGCCCAAAGAAATAAGAACAGAGAACTATCAAAAAAAAGACTAAGTTACAATTTGAAAAAATCATTTAAAATATTATTATAAAATATGTAAAATATTTAGCTGTAGTTGTAATATAGAACGATATTTGTTTTACATTAAGAAAAAGATATTTGGAGGGGCACTTGGGTGGCTCAGTTGATTAAGCGTCTGCCTTCAGCTGAGGTCATGATCTCAGGGTTCTGGGATGGAGCCCCACATTGGGCTCTCTGCTCCTCAGGGATCCTGCTTCTCCCTCTCCCTCTGCCTGCTGCTCCCCCTGCTTGTGCTCACTCTCTGTCTGTCTCTGTCAAATAAATAAAATCTTAAAAAAAAAAAAGAAAAAGATGTTTGGAGATTTTTATTGTGTCATAGTTATGAGAGGCAAATGGACCAGTAAACATTCAGATATAGAGCAGGAGTTATGTAAATTATAGCAGTCCCCTCAATGGGGATATTAACTAATAAAATTATGTTTATAAGAACTATGTAATAGCATGGGAAAAATGTTAAATGTGGTACATAGGGAAAAAATTATAATATAAAATCCTTTTCTTGTGGATGAAGAATAAACCAAAGAACAAAAAATAAAATTAGAAATAAATAAATAAAATTCAAGTATTCCTGATGTCTGAATCCATTGGGTCTCTAAGTGCAAACAGAGGAAGTTTGGACTATAAATTCATATAGCTAGGGATATAGCCCATTATCTGAATCTGTTCAGTTCCTGAGTTTTGGTAACAAGTAGCAAGGGTTTGGTTAATGAGGTTACCAGTTCTATCTCAGAAATTTCCAAATCTGTTGGCTCCTTAAATTTGGATAGCCAGAGTTGGCATACTAAGAGTTAACTCTGATTTGTTGTCAGAGGGGATGTTTTCATTATTTTATAACAAGCTGCTGGTATAGAAATTGTTTTGTTTAATAAGTATTATGGCGAGCAAGACAAATTCAGCAAAAATCATACTCAAGTGAACTTTTGAAACAACTTTGGATTATTTTTTGATAATCTCACACAAATTTTTTTGCCATTATTTTCATTGATAGCCATCTTGAATTGATTTATAATTTTGACATGAAGTTTATATTCAATGAGCAGTGACACTTCATATTCTTATTTCCAGTCTTTTGTTTATTTTTTTTTCAAGATTTTTTTATTTTTAAGTAATTTCTACACCCAACATGGGGCTCAAACTTACAACCCTGGGATCAAGAGCTGCATGGTCTACCGACTGAGCCAACCAGGTGCCCCTTATTTCCAGTCTTTTAAAAAGCAGATGTTAAGTACCTAGATTTCATTACTTACGGTGCTTGTTGTATAACCCAGTTCACCTTGTTTTTTTAAAAATTAGAAAGCAGGGGTGCCTGGGTGGCTCAATCGGTTAAGCATCTGACTCTTGATTTCGGCTCAGGTCGTGATCTTAGGGTTGTGACATTGAGCCCCTGTGTTGGGCTCTGTGCTAGGTGTGAAGTCTGCTTCAGATTCTCTCTGTCCCTCTCCCTCTGCCCCTCCCCCTCTCCCTCCCCCTCTCTCTCTGTCTCTCTCTGGAAAAGAAAAAGAAAGCAAATAATTCACTTCATAGGATTCATAATGTCTATTTTTAATATAGTAACAGATTTTTTCAGTTTATGTGTATGAATCCATAAGAGAACGGTTTAGTTGTTGGCTGTCTCCATTTATAAGGTGATTTTGACGAAGTTAAATGAGTTGGAACACATTTCAATTTGTTTTCCTTTTATAGTAAAAGAGACTTTTTTTTTTTAATTCTCTTTTAGGAGAAAAGCTTTTAATCCAGGCAGAGAGATTGGATTTTGAACAGATTAAAATACAACCTTTTACATAATTCCAGAACTGTGAAGTAAATTTTCTTTGTAAAAATATACCATATAAAATCTAGAATTAACAATTAACTTTAATAAAACTTGCTAAAAAGCTCTAGCAATATTTTCTCTTCAGGGATTTGGGCATGAAGTTTGATTTAAGCAGAATTCCACATTCCATGTTCCCTGCAAATTTTAGTTATTCAAGGTTTACCATGTAAACTTAACAAATAGTTGAGACTATTGTGTTCTGCTAAAGATGCTTTTTGAGTTAACAAATTGTGCACCTCTAAATCTGTTTCATATATATCCTGTGAACTCTGTCACTTGATTGACTTATATGCTGATTGCAGAGATAAAGGATAAAAGGTGGAGAATCTCAGGACATGGAGATTCACCTCATGGGCATAGAGTGGAAGACTCCCTTCTCTGGACTGCTGTCTGCACTTTTAATTCCTTTTGCTACTGTTTGGGTGAGGGCAGAGGCATCACAGTTGGGTACCAAAGAAACTTTCTTCTGAGGTCTGCTTTGTACAAACAAACTGTCTCCACCCCAACGGGTATCTTCCTTTTGATGATTGAGTTAACAAGTGCCCTGAAAGAAACCTCATGTCTTCGTATTCTTAATCCATGGTTACTATGAGATTTAATGGTTTTTATTATTAGGCAAAAGTCTAATTCTCTTAATATTTCATGTCTTACTATTTTTTTTCCTGATTTAAAAAAAAAAAAATCCTCTCCCCGCCTCCAACTCCCCTTTTGAAATTACAGTCATTATCTGTATATGTTTGTCTCATTCCCTCCTTTCTCTTAGGGCTTTGCTCTCACATAAAAATTGCCTTATTTGGAGTAATGCATTGAATCAGTGTTGCTCTGTGACTGTTTACTTTTCATCACTCTATGAGATCAGCCTCTGAACAATCTCAGGAATAAGCCTGATTACATATTCTACTTGAAACAGATTTTTAAATTTTCATCTTTTAAACTTTTATTTCTGTAAGCCAAAGCAGTTTATTTATAACCAAGAATAAGAAACACTTGGTGTGGTTCCCTGCTCTTAGTAATTTATGTCCCCATTATAGGAAAATTCTTTTTTTTTTTTTTTAAGATTTTATTTATTTATTTGACAGAGAGAAAGCACAAGTAGGCAGAGCAGCAGAGGGAGAGGGAGAAGTAGGCTCCCCACTAAGCAGAGAACCTGATGTGCGGGGCTCAATCCCTGGACCCTGGGATCATGACCTGAGCTGAAGGCAGACGCTTAACCGGCTGAGCCACCCAGGAACCCTATAGGAAAATTCTTGAATTTAAACTAGATATTGCTAATTCTTTATTTCTTTGAATTTGGAGTCGTTGACCAATCTAAGATATATGGGAGGGTTTTTGTTCGGTGTTTATTTGTGCCAGTCATTTTTCCCAGTCGGCTAGCTTTCCAACATTTCTACGAGGTTTTCTCCCAGCATAACTGCACAGAAGATAGTCTTAAATTTATGCCAACAGTGTTCTGACATGTAGATTGTTCCTTTCTTTAAAAAAGAACTGTTTCTGTATTCTTGAAATTGGTTCGTTTCCTTTAGTTTCAGTCTGTCCTTAATTCTCAATTTTTTTTTTATAAATACCCCGCGCTAACCGATATGGACATTAAGGAGGGCATGTGGTGATGAGCACTGAGTATCATATAAGACTGATGAATCACTGAACTCTACCTCTGAAACTAATAATACACTGTATGTTAATTTATTGAATTTAAATTAAAAAATCTACCTGTCACTCTAAAAATAATTCTCAATTTTTTTTCTTTCGTTCTTCCTTATTCTCAGGTTTTAGAACAAGTAGCTTCTGAAACTGTTTTTATGAAAAGGTAGACTATCTTCTATAGCAGGACTTGCTTTAACTAATTTTATTTTGATGCAGAAACGAATCACCTTGTGAAAGTCTGTATTATTAAAGTTAGGCCTCCCCTCTAAGGTTCTAAAGTTCTATTTCTACTTTTTGAACTACTACTCTGTGAAGGAAATAAATAGTTGGCTTGATGTTGAATGCTGATTGTTAATTTTTACTTTGATTGTATTTGATGTTAATTCTAATCTCAGTTTCTTTGCCGTATTTCCTTTTAATGACCTTTTAGCAACTGTAACTCATTTTCATCTATGATGTTTAGAATTGGATCAGAGGATTCTTGACATAAATTCCCATTTGGTCCCTCACTGGCAGTAGGACTCTGGGCATTTTAACCTCCTTAAACCTCATTTTCCAGGCGCCTGGATGGCTCAGATGGTTAAGCATCTGCCTTCAGCTCGGGTCATGATCCCAGGGTCCCAGAATCGAGTCCTACATCGGGCTCTCTGCTCCTTGGGAGCCTGCTTCTCTCTGTCTCTCTCTCTCTGTCTCTCATGAATAAATAAATAAAATCTTTAAAAAATAAATAAATAAAATAAACCTCATTTTCCTCAATTGTAGAATGGGATGGTAGTACCTATGAAGTAGGTCAAGATAGTAGTTACCTTTATGGGGTTTTCATTGGAACAGGAATTGTAGGAAGCTTTAGGGGGTTGTGGTTAGGTTCTGTTTCTTGATTTGAGTTGTAGCCATATAAATATTTGCTTAAAAAAAAATTTATTAACCTGTACCTCTGTGTTATGTGTCCCTTTCTGTGTGTTATTTTTCACAATAAATAAGTATGGTTTAGGGCCCCTGGGTGGCTCAGGTGGTTAAGTGTCTGCCCTCAGCTAGGGTGGTGATCTCAGAGTCCTGGGATCAAGCCCTGCCATCAGGCTCCCTGCTTAGCTCTGCCTCCCCTCATGCTCACACGTGCGTGTGCGCTCTCTTTTTCTCTCTCTCTCTAATAAATGAATAATTTTTTTTGAAGTATGGTTTTAAAATAGCAGAAAATGAATAATTATCTCTCTAGAATATCCCTCAAAAAGAGGGAGTTTTTAAAAAGAAAGAATATCCTCTACTTTATCTTTCAGTTGTGCCAAGCCAAATAGCTCTTTCAAGACCTGCTTTTATCATTACATGGAGGTTCTCTTCTGAGTCCCAGAGTGGCCTCTGACTTTTAGTACTCCCAAAGAATTGAGGTGTCCACCCCAAGTTTGAGAACCAGTGGTTAGAAACTTTTTTTTTAAGTAGGCTCCATGCCTAGTGTGGACCCCAACGCGGGATTCGAACCAACAACCCTGAGATCAAGAGTCAGGCACCTAATTGACTGAGCCACCAGATGCCCCAGAAGCTTTTTATAAAAGTGTTCTTTTCGGGGTGCCTGGGTGGCTCAGTCGTTAAGCGTCTGCCTTCGGCTCAGGTCGTGATCCCAGGGTCCTGGGATCGAGCCCCGCATCGGGCTCCCTGCTCGGCGGGAAGCCTGCTTCTCCCTCTCCCACTCCCCTGCTTGTGTTCCTGCTCTCGCTAACTCTCTCTCTCTGTCAAATAAATAAATAAAATCTTAAAAAAAAAAAAAGTGTTCTTTTCCTCAATTATTTATTTTTTTAAAAATATTTTTAGAAGATTTTATTTATTTGAGAGAGCGAGCACAAATGGGAGGGAGGGTCAGAGGAGAGGGAGAAGCAGACTCCCCACTGAGCAAGGAACCTGACACAGGGATGGATCCCAGGACCCTGAGATCATGACCTGAGCCAAAGGCAGATGCTTAATTGACTGAGCCACCCAGGTGCCCCTTTTCCTCAATTATTTAATTACAGGCCACTAATGCTTCACCAGATTTGAGAATATAACCTTAAATAACTTCAATAGTGACAATAGCAGAAGGTAATTATTATTTAGCACTTTGATATTAGTACTGTGCAAAAACATTTTGCATATTTAATTCTTAGTTTTTTAGAATGAGGAAAACATTCAAATAATTTTTCCATATTTGATCCCTTTAAAAATGTTCAATTCATTCATTCCGCAAATCTGTATTAAGCATCTGCATTGTATATACCAGGCCTTCTTTTAGGTGTTGGGGGTATAGAAATGAACAAGACAAGGAAAACTTTGCCTTCATGGATTTCACATTCTTTGGAGCAAACAAAAACTAATGAACTAATAACATGTCAGGTAGTAATAAGTCCACTGAAGAAAAATAAAAGAATGTAAGACCATAGGTAGCCAAAAGGTACCATGTGGGATTTGAACAGATTTGGGACTAAGCTGAGTAAGGTGTACATGTGTCTTGGGAAGGAGTGTGTGAGATAGAAACTACGAAAACCGGGACTGGTCTCAAATTGGAGCTTTAGAACAATAAAAATGTCTTTTGTGTGTGTGTGTGTGTGATAAAGGGCCAGATAGTAAATATTTTAGGCTTTGTGGGCTATAACGTCTCTCTGTTACAACTACTAAACTCTGCCGTTGTAGAGGAAAGCAGCTGTGGACAATACGTACATGAATGGACCTGGCTGTGTTCCTCTAAAACCTTATTTACCCAACAGGCAGCAGGCTGCATTTGGCCCTGTGGGATTGTAGTTGGCTGACCCCTGGGCTAGATCATGTAGACTTTGTAGGTCATGGTAGGGACTTCAGATTTTGTTCTAAGGGTGAGCATTTTGAGCAATAAATTACTCCTAAGGTGTGGTTAGAATTTTTTAAACAAGGTGGTGCTTAGATCTTCAACATACTAGAGAAAGATTGTAATGGCTTTCAAAGTCTGCATTTATATTATTTTATTATTTGCTATATTCATGTAACAACATTTGTAGAACCTGTTTTATGTGTCGGCATTGTGTTGGGAATTAAATTATTGATGAGATACCTCCCAGCTTCCACTAGACTCTAAATTCCTACATTTAACACGTTTATCTTGGTAATAATCCATGAGGAGTACCTAGTATTTTACCTGTACAGAGTAAATATTTGAAGGAATGAGTGTATTCCTCAAAGAGTTCGTAGTATGTTGGGAAAGGTAGACAAAAATAGATAGCTGCAGTGTAGCTTATTAGAGATAGGAATGATGGACTATGAACGAGAAGAGATACCAAATCCATCCAAGAGAAAGGAAGAGAAATTCCATTTTAGACATGGTGAGATGAAGTTCCCAAGGGATTTCTGGATGAAGATGTTTGGGAAGTAGTTAGACAATAGTGTTCTGAGACCTAAGAGAGAGAGCTAGACTAGACATCAACATTTAGAAATTATGCAAATGTAGTTAATACTATTTAAAATGAATTTTTGTTGTTGTGACAGAGATCTTGAAGATTAATACTTTCTTTTTTCTTGGTAGAGCTATAAAAATTTTGTATTCCACTCCCTCCCTAAATACAGACAATGCTGCATTGAAAATCTTTGTACAGTTGTCTCTTTCCTGAGTAATACACAGAATAGGGGCTGTGGGTCAGAGGACATGTGCTTTCAACGTTTGGATAAGTTCTGTCAAAATTGCCCTCTAAAAAAAAATGATACCAATTTACACTCCCACCAGAAGGACACAAGATTACTCACTCACCCCTCCTGGTATTGAATGTTTGCCAAACTGATGAGCGAATAATGCCACAGCATTGTTTCAGCGGATAGACCATAAATTTCACATTTACTGGACATTTGCTTTTCTTGGCCTGTGAATTCAATGTTGTTATTCTTTGCCCCTTTTCCGCTGTGTTGTTTGACTTTTTCTCATTCATTTTTGGAGGGCCTCACATCTTTGCCATCCACATGCTCCCTTTCCTTCTTCCGTGCTTTATTTTTCTACATAACCTCCATCTGATATACTACTTGTTTACTTCTTTATCATCTCTCCCTCCTCACCCATTAGAATGTAAGAACCAGGAGGGCAGGAATTTTGTCATTTGTTCATTCTAATGTTTCTAGCACCTAGGAGAGTATCTGGCACATAGTAGGTACCCCCTAATTAGTTGTTCAATGAATGAATAATAACCTTTTATCTGCTCTTTATTCTTTAAATATTTTCTCATTTGTCTGTCACTGGCCCTTTACCTGTGTTGATAGTGAGTTTGATCAGAAAATTTTAATTTATATGAGGTCAAATCTGTCTGTCCTTTCACATATGGCTTTTGTGTTCTGCATTATGCTTAAGGTCTTTTTTTTTTTTTTTTTTTTTTAACCTTTTGATCCCCTTCACCCATTTCTCTCAGCCCCATGCCTCCTGCCTCTGGCAACCACCAGTCTGTTCTCTGTATGTATGAGCTTGTTGTTTTTTTTTAATTCCACATATAAGTGAGATCATATGGTATTCGTCTTTCTGTGTCTGACTTTTTTATTTCACTTAGTATAATATCCTCAGGGTCCATCCGTGTTGTCCCAAAAGGCAAGATTTCATTTTTTTTATGGCTGAGTAATATATATATTTCTTTATCCATTCATGCATCACTGGACACCTAGGTTTTTTCCATATCTTGGCTACTGTAAATAATGCTGCAATGCACATGGGGGTGCATATATCTTTTTGAGTTGGTGTTAGAAAAGAAAGTAGAAGAACTATTCCAGAAAATATAACAAAAAAGACAAGAGTTGGCTTGAGGTTTTATTTAAGAAAAAAAAAGGGTGGGAAATTTAAGAAAATTAGGGAATTGGTCCTGGAGCTCTAACATCTGAATAATAAGATTTCCAGGGTGTGGGAAGGGAGAGAGTAGGAAAAGAGGAGGAATGAAAAAGAGAAGAATTTGTCAGTGAAATAGAATAGAAGGTAATTCCCCGGGATTGAAGATAATGAGCTTCTAAACTGAAAGGACGCACTGAACGCTCAACACAATATATTTTAGAACACACACACTAAGCCAGACACAGAAGTTCACATATTGTGTGATGGTATTTATATGAAATATCCAGAATAGGAATTCACAGAGGGAAAGCAGACGAGTAATAGCTGGGGCTGGGAAGGGAGGATGGGAAGTAAATTCTTAATGAGCATGAGGTTTCCTTTTGGGGTGGTAAAAACGTTTTGGAACTGGATGGAGGGTGTGGTTGCATAACATTGTGAATGTACTAAATGCCACTGAATTGTTCTCTTTAAAATGATTATTTTGTAAGAGGGCACGTATTGAATGGAGCGCTGGGTGTTATATGCAAACAATGAATCATGGAACACTACATCAAAAACTAATGATGTAATGTATGGTGATTAACATAACATAATAAAATAAAATTTAAAAAAATAAAATGATTATTTTGTGTTATGTGAATTTCACCAAAAAAAGAAAAGAAAAAGACCATGTTCTGAGTATATGAAATTTAAGAACACCAGGGATAGGGCGCCTGAGTGGCTCAGTTGGTTAAGCGACTGCCTTCGGCTCAGGTCATGATCCTGGAGTCCCGGGATCGAGTCCCGCATCAGGCTCCCTGCTTGGCAGGGAGTCTGCTTCTCCCTCTGACCCTCCTCCCTCTCATGCTCTCTGTCTCTCATTCTCTCTCTCTCTCAAATAAATAAATAAAATCTTTAAAAAAAAAAAAAAAAGAACACCAGGGATAAAGAAACGATTCTGAAAATTGCCAAAGAGAAACAAAGGCTCTCATACTCTATTAGTCATAATAAACTAAACTATAATATAGCAATAAATAAGCTTCTGAAATCTGAATGGCTTAATTCCACAAATATTTTTTTGCACTTATGCTACATGTCCATGGTGAAGGAGAGAACACTGTTCCATGTTGTTATTCAGGGATCTAAGTTCATGGAGGCTTCACCATCTTATGATAAAGAATTTTGCCATCTCAGCACATGGTTTCTAGAATGGAGGGAAGATAGAAGTATAGAAAACTTCTACTCTTTCTTAAATGCTTTGGCCCTGGCTAGAACCATGTGGACCTTCGTTAGTGCTAGGGTGTTTGGAATATTCAGTCCCCCAGGTGCCCAGAAAGGGCAGGCACAACAGGCTTTGCTGAACACAGGAAGTCTCTACCATGCATACTGAGGAACAGGACTCACCTTCTCATTTGAAGCTAGAAGACAGTGGAACAATGCTTTCAAAATTTTGAAGGAAAATTATTTCCTGTAGAATTGTGTATCTAGTTAAACCATCAGTCAAATGTGAGAGTAGAACACTAACATTTTCAGAGGAACAAAGTCAAAGCATTTACCTTCTGTCAGCCCCCTTTCAGGAAATTAACTGAGGATATGTTACACTAAAACAAGGGAATAAAACAGGATGAGAAAGATTTGGATTCCAGGGGTAGGGGATTTTGGATACAGCCCAGACTGGAGCAGGAATATTAAAGGGCTGGGGGTAGGGACGGACGGGGATATATAATGTGATGGATTACCTGGTATGTTTGACAGTATTGAGAGTTTTTATGGTTCTATAAGAACTTGGGCAAAAGAAAAAAAAACCAACTTGGGCTATGTTTGAGATAGATATATAAAAAGTTAGCAAAATAAAACAAGGTATTACAAGGTATTGCAAGCTCCAGAATCACTACATATTGTATAAGAAGGTACAAGCAGAGAAATATAATTTTAGCATATTATATGACTCAAACATAAATAATAGTCATATTATACATACTGAGTATAGATGGACAAAATGTAACTCTTAGGAGGATGATAGTAAAAAAGGACTTTAAGTCCTTTTTTAGTCATCTGTAAGAGATTGTCAGTAAATAATGTCTAAAATGGAAAAGTGAAGAAATAGCAGTATTTTACTTAGAAATATAAATATGAATACCAGAAGAAATGGCTTGAAGTTAAAAGTTGTTGCTTAAAAAAAAAGAAAGAAAGAAAAGTTGCTTCTCTGCGAAGTGAATTTCAAGAATGGAGTAGAGTAGGACAGAAGATGGGAAGGACAGCTTACATTATACATCTTGTAGGACTGCCTTTTAAAATTATCTAAATCTATTACTTTGACTTAAAAGAAAAAGATTTAAGGAACAGGGGCAAACAGTGCCACATACTGCAGAGAGCCTATACAAAGTAAAAATTATGAAAAGGAGCCATGGCCTTTGGCAGGGAGGAGGTTATAGTGATCTTGGAACAGTTTCGGTGGTTGAGTGGGGGGCATAAACCAAACTGCATTGGGTTGAAGAGTGAAGGAATAGAGAAATGACTTCACATACTGCAAAAGTGTAAATTCAAGGAGACCAACCGACATACAGGATTAAATAAGGGGATATACAGAACAGATATCCTTCTCAGTAAAATATAGAATATGGAGATCTGAATTTAAATGAATTATAAAGAAGCTACATTATACATTTACAGAGAATCCCCTATAAAACAAAACAAAACAGTATTTGTTTTAATATCTTTACAAATGATTCATTTTAAGGGTGCCTGGGTGGCTCAGTCGTTAAGTGTCTGCCTTCGGCTCAGGTCATGATCCCAGGGTCCTGAGATCGAAACCATGCATCGGGCTCCCTGCTTGGCGGGAAGCCTGCTTCTCCCTCTCCCACTCCCCCTGCTTGTGTTGCCTCTCTCGCTGTGTCTCTCTCTCTCTCTGTCAAATAAATAAATAAAATCTTAAAAAAAAAAGATTCGTTTTACTGAAGCAACTCATATGTGCATCTCTGCTGAATTGTATCAATAGGGAAAAGTAAACTATTGGTATAACATAATTTATATTACTTCTTTATTTAAATAAATACTTTTTCAGAATTCCTTTATTTCAACTTCATATCCTTGATTTAAAGAGGATTTCTTTGTTTATTCTGAGTCCTTTTTTAAAAGGTCTAGGCTTTTTAGATAAGGTAAAAAACTAATGAAAATTAAAGGCAAATTGTCCCCCTACCCCCAGATTTCTGCATTAATCTCATTGCTCTATTATAGTTTGAGTTTTCTTAGTTCTCCTTCCAGCTTCAAGTTTTTGTCCAAGCCTAGTCATGGGAGTAATATTATCATCTTTAAATTTGGTCATGGAATGTGTTACACTGCCCCGCTCAGGGAAATGCTACTCGGTTTGGGCTTGGATAGTAACATTTGTTTTCTTTGGCAGAGAAGCTGATCGTCGAGGGGCATCTAACCAAAGTGGTAGAAGAAACAAAGCTTTCAAAAGGTTCGTTTTCTGTTGGTTTTCTGTGGGTTTTGACCACTCTTTTGGATAATGGAGGTTAGTGTACATTTCCAAGGTCATAGTATTTTAACCATCAATTTATTTCTTATAGCTCACCAGATGGCAATCCAGTAACAGTATTAATATAAAATCGTTGGAGTTCTGTCTTAAGAAGGATATCTTAATTAGAAAGTTTCTTTTTAAATGGGTATATATATGTATTTTTTCTTAAAAGTGCTTGAAATATGTTTTGTTAGGTTTTAAAAGATTTGTTCTGATCTGTCTCACTTCTAGCATTATTTTCAGCTTTGATATTTGGTATTTGTTATATTTGATAAAAAATTTTAATTAAACACAATGTAAATCTTTTTTGAAACAACAGGTGAAAAATGCTTGCCGTTCTATTTCTGTGATTTTCATACCTTTAACGTTCCTTATGAAATTTAATATTATCTTAATTTTTGGCATATCAATTTGATTTAAACAAAAGTGATTATGTAGCGTCTTCTTATATTTATAATGGGTAGTCTTAAAATTGCCTGAAATAGTTTATTCTATTAGTTCTCTTCTGTTACAATTGTCAGAGAAGAAAAGTGTGTTTTAAAGCATTATATTGTCAAGTCACTCTTATGCATTAGGGAAATTGGACAAATAAATTTGGTATGATATGCTCATTATAATTTTAGGACTTTCATCAGAACCTACTAGCATAAAGTTTATAAGTAGATTCACAATCTTTTTGGTCAGTTAAAACAATGAGTGATAAAAGTTTGGAATACTCCATTTCAGTACATTCTGTTTTATGAAACTAACTGGATCCATTTTGGCTTTTAACAATATTTAAAAGGAGAATGTTATTTCAAGTATCTGGTGGCTTCCATTCTGAATTATGTGCATGGCAGATGCCATATTTGGGGAAAGAATGCATAGAATATGCATCACTAATATTGTTCTGGCAAACAGGCATTGGGTTTCAGAGCAGTGAACTATTTTTAGTACATGTGGCAATTTATTTCATCTAATTAAAGTGAGATGAGAACAGATTTTAACATAGCTTTTACTTCACCACCCAAATGCCTATGCAGATTAGTTGAGTAGCCAGCACACTGAAGTGGAAGTAGAGCCTTAGAAAAAAAATCAGTCCTTTAATTAAAAAAAAATATCTTGCTACTTTAGTGCTTCTATTTAATGCATTCTGAATTAGAATATATTCACTTGAAATTATGTGATGTCATTATTGAAAAAGATTTGTGCCATCTTTACTGATTTACTTTTGAAACCTGGATATAAAATATGTGTTAAAAGCTTTAAAGAGCATGCATTTTGATCCAGCAATTCCACTTCTGGGTTTTTATATTAAGAAACAAATTGGACAAATATGCAAGGGTATTTGCTTCAGTGTTTTAAAAGCAAAAAGAGGAAAACATAAATGTCGAGTAATGAGGGCATTTATTAAATAAATAATAGCAAGTAAGTCCATGCAAGTGAATAAAATACATCCTTTAAGAATGATAATACAGATCCAAGTTTTATATACCCAGAGATTTTTCTGTCAGCAGTCAGCATTTTTTACAAGCATTTCTCAAAGTTAGCATGCAGAGGTACACTAATCCTTGTAATAAACTAGATGGCTGAGATAAGTTACATTTTAAATGCTTTGTATCTGGCTATAAAGTATTTCTTTTGGATTTGTCTAAGTTGTTTTATTTTTAAAAGCCTTTCATGGGTGATGTTTTTGATAGAATTTCTTTTCTGTATTGAAAATAACAGTTGCTAGAGATAGCCAATTACCAGGTATTATAAGTCTTAGTATTTCAGATATTTCACCTAATGCAAAATGTAATCATAGGTTGCATGTGCTTTCTGTTTAAACCCTCACTCAACTAGCAGTCATTGTATGTTTACTGAGGCCTTAGGGTAGAAGTAGAAAGAATACTAATAGGTAAAACAGATGGTTTCAAATCCAGGTTCCACAACTAACTAGCTATATGCCCTCAGGCAACTTACGCTTTAAACTTCAGTTTCCTCATTTGTAAAATGGAATTGACAATATTTAACTTGGGAATTCCTGGGAATTTAATGAAATGTTGCTTTTATAAAGCAAGAAGCATTATTCTGGTATTTGACAAATGTTAATTCTCATTTCCCTTCTTGCTTTCTTTCCAACTAATGGTTCCATTGGTGTAGGAAGTGGTCTGTGGCCAGTATGTTTGTTTTGCCCATCCATCATTATGTGTTCTCAGAGATACAGTGAAAATACTCACGTTGTTTTAGACTTTCCAGTTTGGGAACAGTTTTGGTATTGATGTTGGTAGCTATTCTTCTGTTTCCTTCTATATATTATTGGTATGTATCTTAATGATTAAGTACTGCATAGAAAATCAACCAGTAAGGATTTTCTTTTTTTAATTTTTTTTTTTTTAAGATTTTATTTATTTGATAGAGACACAGCGAGAGAGGGAACACAAGCAGGGGGAGTGGGAGAGGGAGAAGCAGGCTTCCCGCATAGCAGGGAGCCCGATGCTGGGCTCTATCCCAGGACCCTGGGATCATGACCTGAGCCGAAGGCAAACGCTTAACGGCTGAGCCACCCAGGCGCCCCAAGGACTTTTTAATACTAGAAAGTTGGGTGCCACTTCATAGCTAAAGAATTGATGTTTTGAAAAGGAAGAGATACTCTACCTCTCATTTGTTGTGTCCTGTGTTTCATTCTTGAATAGATTTGGTTCGCCTCCATATAACAGTTATAATTTCAGGACATAACAATGATAGGCCATGATTTGACTTGTCTTCTTACTCAAAATAGATTCTTGCCTTCAAACATCTCTTTTTGGAGCACCTACTATGTACTATGTACTGTACACTGTTCTCTGCAATGAGGATATAGCAGTCAACAAAACAGACAAAAATCCCTGCCCTCATGGTACTTATATTCTAGTAAGATCTTAATGGAAGATTTGGTCCCACCTTTAATTTTACCTTTCTGGCTAATACTCTAAATATAAAATAAAAGTTCCTCCTAAGCCAGAAGAATCCTTTTGAGAACATATTCTTCTTGGTTTACCTCAATATCTTGATCATAAAATTGCCAAGAATATTAAAATCAGAAGAGAGTCATTTTTTTATTCTCTGAGAATGGTTCCTTTTCCATCTATGTGTAGATTAGATGTATTAGCCTGGCTTGTTTGAGACTGTAACTTTGTGATTAAAACTAGAACATTCAGAAATGTCTGATTATAGCACACTGAATGCGCCAGAGGTCACAGATTGGATTCCCATGGGTCTCCATGGTCAGTGACTTCACTTCTAATCTAAGCTCTGTGTCTCTCAGCAGTTGGCCTTTGACTAGAAATGGCAGTGAAAAAAAGAAGCAAAAGGCTTCTTGTAATCTATCACCTACTTCAAATTCTAGGGATGTTCTTAATGAAATAGCCATAAGAAGTTATATTTTAATATTGTATTAAATATATTTTAATATTAATTAATGGTTTTAGATACGTTTCTGATTACTTTCAAAATGGAAAATATCTCTTGATTTAGTTGGTTATAAAACAATATATATTAACAATTTTCAAAAATGTATGACAATATGAAGTTAGTAAATATCTGCCATGTCCCCACCTCCAGAAATGACAATTGGTATCTCTGTTGTGGATCCTTCCAGACTTGAGTAAATATGCACAGCTGAAAATTCATAGCTAAATATATACCTATTTTCAATCTAAATGGGATCACATTATACATACTGTTCTTTAACAACCTTTATTTTTACTCAATAGTAAGGAATATATCTCGAGTATTTTCCATTCCATAATGAACAATGCTGCAGTGAACATCCTTATATATACTATATGTAGTCTGTTTTTCCTTTGGAAAAGTCCTAGAAGTGGATATGCATATTTAAATTTTTGATGTGTGTTACACAAACAACAGCCATAAATTATAAAAAATAATCATATACTCAGTGAATTTATAATCTAAAGAAACAAGATACATAAATACACATAGAATGATATAAAATAGAACATGATTAATTACAAAATCATAGGACACAGAGAAGATACAATAAAAAGGAGCAGCATGCTGGAGAAATGAAGACTCCCTTAGAGGTGAAGGGGCTTAAGCTGTATCTCACAGATTGAATAGGCCAAGTAGAGAGAATGGTCATTGAGTTTAGTGAATTATCAACTCAAGCAAAGAATTGGAGATCATAGTGAGCCAGCATGTCTCAGCCCTGTAAAGAGGCTAGCCTGACTGAAACGGAGCTCATGTGTGAATTAATTCAGGGACCAAATTATAGCTAAATCCTGGGATGTAAAGTTTGGCTGAGCCTTGTGGAGAATGGGGAGATGCTGTAGGATTTTGGTCAGAGAAATGACCATCTCTGTAAATGCTATTCTAATGCATGCCATAATACACACAGGTGTGCAATTGTAGATAAGGATCAACAGCCTAATTAATTGTCAGTCATCTTTAATAAATTGTTGGGCTAATAGTTAGGATATTTGAGAGCAGCTTGTTGAAAACGAGGCCTAGGATGTCTTCATCTGCTAGGCAGCGCACCACTTGCAAATAATCCCAAAACTTTTTTTGAGTCTTTCTCAATGTGGTTCAGGTACAGTTATATTTTTTTAAGTTAAAAAAGGTTGTGATTTTCTTGTTTGAAATGTCATTTTTATAACAGTTGTGATTTTAGAGTTTTATATAAATATAAATATTACTAAGTATAACTATTGCTAAGGCAACCTAGCTAATGTTTTTATATAAGAGAGCCATTTCCTTGCATCATCTTCATACAGTGTCCACATTGTCTTGGAATTTTGCTATATTTGTTGCAGTTCTCTGAATACTTTAGCAAAGCTTGCTTCATTTTTGTTTCTGGTTGGCCAGTGGACAGCCTTGACAAAAGCCCCAGCCCTCTGCACAGCAGACATGATCCACATTATAATTTAATATGAGCCACGTGTAATAACCAGCATTCCATTTTGGCCTAGAGTGGTGAAGAAGTAAGAGACTCAGTGACCTCAGTTAATTTTAAAAGTATTTTGCATATCAGTAGATTTAGAGCACTCAAAGCCTAAAGCAGTTTTATTGATACAGTTGTAATGAGATTCTACTTCCATTTTTTTCTTGGTAGCAAATCAGGCAAGAGCAAAAGAATCTGATTTGTCAGATACTCTGAGTCCAAGCAAGGAAAAAAGTAGTGACGACACTACAGGTGAGTTGTAAGCGAATATTTGCAAATCTTACAGATGTTACTGTTACTGGCTGAGCAGTTTAGATACGCAGGTTAATGTGGGTGGAGATTTCAAAGTTTGTGTTTGGGGGGGGGAACAGTCTCCATTTTCTAAGTTAACTCCCTTGAATCTTGGATATATTGTTAAAATTACTTTCAACTATCCAGGTACGATAGCTGTATAAGTTTCAGTTGTTTATTTTGATAGTGATAGCTTGAGGATGGAGCTAACTACTGTTTGTAATTATCTTTTTTGCCCCCTGCAGACGCTCAAATGGATGAGCAAGACCTAAATGAACCTCTTGCTAAAGTGTCCCTATTAAAAGGTACTTTAACATGTTTTTATGACATTTTAAGCCAAGACATCAGATTCACCCTTTGCCACATGTATAATGTGAAGTTTTAAATTTAGTTAAGAGATTGACAGGTTCTCTAAAGTAGCAGGAATTAAAATTTAAAATGTTGGTGTTGGTGCCAGTGCTTCAAACAAAAATATTTAAATTGTAAAATAATTTGGATCAATCAAGGTTATAGAAGGGCAGATTGGTAAGTGGTAGAACATGAAATGCAGCTGTGATTTTTTTTGTGTTTACCTTGAAATCTCTGATAGAAGCGCATTACCACTTTTAACATAAATTAGAAAAAAGTGAAAATTCTAATATTCTTGAAAGAACTGCCTGTTTATTCTGTTGTAATATGGTAGCAGTTGTAAATTTCCTCATTTTCTGGTCCTCCTCATCCTCCAGTAAATATCCCCAAGTTCTTAGGACACTCTTCTAGAAATAGGTGGGGCTAAGATAAGCAGTGCATGTAATAAACTTTTACTTGTATCACTTCTAAATGAGAACTACATTTATTACTTGATATTTACTTGTTGAGACTGAAATGGGTAGTAAATAAATCAGCATTTATAGAAGTGTTTTTAAAATAAAGTACATTGGATGGCTTATTGATAAATTTGTGATTGTCAGCATTTAGTCTCTTTTATGTTGCCTTTTGTACACAAGGTAAGTTGACATAAAAGTTCAGCCCAGTGGTTGAACATGTTGTTAGCAGTGGAATAACACCAGGCAACTGTCTGGAATCAGCAAAAACAACCTATGGAAGTTTCTCTATGTAGAGATGCCTATGCTTCTGGCTGGGCTTTTAAGGAATCTCTTAGTCCAGACCCCGGGTTTTGGATTATGTAAGAAGGAAGCCTTAGTTTCACCCTGCATGACCCTGCTGCTGGCCTACTTGTCAATGATGGGAATTGGGGGAGAATCCCAGATTCTCTTAGAGGTTCTTACTCTGGGCATCTTGGCCTTCTCTTCTCCCCATGGAAACTGAAGCTTACATGGCTCTTTGAGCCACCTTTGACTGAATTCCATTACTAAGGGAAGCACTGAGCATTACTGGCCCAGGCAGCACAATTGTCACCCTGTCTTTAAGTATGATCATGGTTTCCAGCACTTTTCTAGCACTCTTACTGATCTGCACTCTTCCCAGGTGACTTTTGGTGTTGATGAGGCATGCTTTTTTTCTAGTATTTTAATAGTAAGTCTAAGTTAATGTTTGCATAGTCCAGAAATCTCATCTTGGAGCATTTCTGATTCTTCTCAGAAATGCAATATGTTACTGTTTAAAATGTTACTGATGCTGAAAAACTGTCAGAACCCCTGGGCCTTTGTGGGAACATAGAGAAACAAGAGGGGAGGTGAATGAGTAATGAGCACCTGTCATTCAAAGTTAGCTGTTTTTATGGTCTTTCTTACTGTAGAAATCTCCCAGAAATCTTCTCAGCAGCCAAGTTCAGATTGATTTATAAGTAACATTTATGCTTGTGTTAATTATATTCAACTGTTATTAGTGCCCTTGTGATTTTATATGTCAGTCTGTTTTGGATTTTATTTTTATCCCATTGCTTACCACAATGCCAGATGTTCAGTAAAACTCAGTTATTTGTTGAATGAATTAATAATAGACCTCTTACATCAAAGTTATAAAACCATAAGAGCATTAGGAAAGTAACACACTCTATGGGGCGCCTGGGTGGCTCAGTTGTTAAGCGTCTGCCCTCGGCTCGGGTCATGATCCCAGGGTCCCGGGATCGAGCCCCACATCGGGCTCCCTGCTCCACAGGAAGCCTGCTTCTCCCTCTCCTACTCCCCCTGCTTGTGTTCCCTCTCTCACTGTGTCTCTCTCTGTCAAATAAATAAAAATCTTAAAAAAAAAAAAAAAAAAGGAAAGGAAAGTAACACACTCTAGCCAAGAAGCTAAAAGTCAGAGAGCTCTGGGTTCAATCCTGGCTCTGCCATTTATTTATAATTTGCCCTTGGGCAAATTGCTTAACCCCTCTATGCTTCAGTTTTTTTTTTTCATTTGTCATATTGGGGCCTATTGTGAGGATTAAATGAAATAAAGCATGTAAATCACTTACTGCACATAACATGTTATGCATCATAATGAACACCCTGCTAATAATAATGATGTTGGTAATTGATAAAAGCAGACCTATCCGTTAAAGAGTAGCTTTTCATTAATTAAATAAAATCATGGAGTTTAAAAAATATATTTCCTACTATATCTTTTAGGGAAAAGCAGTTGTTGGTGGTGGATCTTTTCCGATTAATAATGTATTTGTTTGTTTACTCTGACAGATACCAGGGAAAACTTTTTAATCCTTGAGTCCCACAGGAAGGCTAAATCGTATCTATAAAAGTGCCCATGCTATAGGCTGAGGAGTCAGACTCAAGGAAAAGGGAATGAGAGGGGGAGTTGTGGGAGGAAAGAAGACTAGAAAATATGGGGTGCCTGTGGAAGGAGAGTGGATGGACGGATGCTGCTAGTGATTGCTTGGGTGCCATTGGTGAAAATGGGTCAGAGTTTTCCTAACCTTACTTGAAGTTAAGGTGACAAAAACAAAAATGGAACCCTAAAACCTTCCTTACATTTCTATATGATTGCAACTTTTGTTAGTGAAGTAGTATCTTTACCAACACCCCTTAAAAGATTTTGCAGCTTGGGGCGCCTGGATGGCTCAGTCGTTAAGCGTCTGCCTTCGGCTCAGGTCATGATCCCAGGGTCCTGGGATTGAGCCCTGCATCGGGCTCCCTGCTTGGCAGGAAGCCTGCTTCTCCCACTCCCGCTCCCCCTGCTTGTGTTCCCTCTCTCGCTGTGTCTCTGTCAAATAAATAAATAAAATCTTAAAAAAAAAAAAAAGAAAAAAGATTTTGCAGCTTGATTTTAAGAACAGGCTGTTAAGTCAGTCAGTGATTAGATATAAAGAAAAATCACCCATTAGAAACAGGCATATTTCAGGGGCGCCTGGGTGGTTCAGTGGGTTATACATCTACCTCCAGCTCAGGTCATGATCCTGGGGTCCTGGGATCGAGCCCCACATCGGGCTCCCTGCTCAGCAGCGAGTCTGCTTCTCCTCTTCTTCTCCCTCTGTAATCTCTCTCGCTCTCACTCTCTCTCAAAGAAATAAATAAAATCTCAAAAAAAAAAAAAGGCATATTTTAGAAGAGTCTCCAAGAAACAGTCACCATAGCCTTAAATGGTTGTTTTTCTAGTGTTTTTCTTTTTAAAGATTTTATTTGAGAGAGAGACAGAGCATGAGCATGAGCAGGGGGGAGGAGGCCGAGGGAGAGGGAGAAGCAGGCTCCCCACTGAGCAGGGAGCCTGATGTGGGGTTCGATCCCAGGACCCCAGGATCATGACCTGAGTCGAAGGCAGACGCTTAACTGACTGAGCCACTCAGGGGCCCTGTTTTTCTTTTGTAAGAATTGTATAAATTCTTAAAAATAATATATTCACTGGCACTTATTAGAAACACTTGGGTTGTGGTTGATTGTGTGTGGTTATGCATTGTAATCTCTATAATTAGGTTCAGTAGGCTGATAGAACTTTTCTCTTAAATGAAAAATATCAATTATTCGCCACGGTGTTAACCTTGAGAGTTGTAGAAAGTAGCCCCTTTATTTTCCTCATTTAAACCCTGTGCCTGACTTCTTGAACCACTGTTTTTAAATTTTATTTTCCCTTTTAAAAAACAGCCAATCTTTGGGGCACCTGGGTGGCTCAGTCATTAAGCGTCTGCCTTCGGCTCAGGTCATGATCCCAGGGTCCTGGGATCGAGCCCCACATCGGGCTCCCTGCTCCGCGGGAGGCCTGCTTCTCCCTCTCCCACTGCCCCCTGCTTGTGTTCCCTCTCTCACTGCGTCTCTCTCTGTCAATAAATAAATAAAATCTTAAAAAAAAAAAAACAGCCAATCTTTATTTAGAATTACAGTGTGCTACTTTTCATGTTAGTCATCTAGGATTAGGAAAAGAATCTGAAATAGATTAAATATTCACCATGAGATATAAATAAAATGATGATAGCAATAGTATCTTTTTCCTGAAATATTAGTTATGTTCAATTAATGCTATTTTTGAAGGAGAATCAAAGATGTGGCTTGAACCACAGGTTTTTATATGCTTAATCATTTCCCCAAAAAAGGTAAAAAAGAAAACTGGAGTTCAGTCCAAGTAGTACCTAATGCAAGTTTGCTCTATTTAAGGAACTGTGCCAGGGACTCCTGTGGTTTCAAACTCTGATAAGACTCTCCTTGGGGTTTGAGGAGTTTCTAGTCAGATTGGTGATAGGAGAGGTATAGATAGTAAGCTGCTTTGTGGTTGTTGCCATGAGGAGTTCAAGAAAGGAGAAAGAATGTCCAGTTTTTATGTTTCCTTTTGTTTATCTTGGAAGATGGGCAGGAAAGACAATTTGAGCCTCATGAAAGAAGTATCATTTGAGATGACCCGGAAAGTGTGTCATACCACATACGGCCTATTTAGTGACAAACAATCCTGAATCTGGTTGAGAATCTAGATCCAACTGCCAACTTGCAGGATGTGTAAAGAACTAGAGACATATTCTAAATGAAAGTGATGGGGATACAACAGCAAAATCCAAAAAGCGGAGAATTTTGTAGAGCACACAAAAGTAAATTGCAGGAGGGGGTGCCTGGGTGGCTCAGTCAGTTAAGCGGCTGCCTTCTGCTCAGGTCATGATCCTGGGGTCCTGGGATCGAGCCCCACATCCGGCTCCCTGCTCAGCAGAGAGCCTGCTTCTCCCTCTCCCTGTCTGCCACTCTGCCTACTTCTGCTCTATCTCTCTGTCAAATAAATAAATAAAATCTTTAAAAAAAAAAGTAAATTGCAAGGTTTGTGAGAAAAAAGGAAGGAGGATGGGGAAACCTATCAATTAGAAGAGACTTAAAAGATGTTTCAACTAAATGCAATGTGTGAACCTTGTTTGGGACTTCATTCACACAATCCAGCTCTAAAAGAGTTTAAGACAGTGGGAAAATTTTAATACTGACTAGATACTTGATATTAAGGAACTGCTCATGATTTGCAATGTGAAAATAGCATAGCATTACAGTTATTTATTTTTTTTGTTTTTCTTATCTTTTAGAGATCATCTAGATATAGATAGATTTTTTAAGTAGGTAGGATTATAAGAAGATCGAGATACATTCTTAGAAAAAGGAAATATTAACCACAAGCTTAGATAATATTGGTTGTGTTTGACAAGTATAATGAAAGTCTGTTCACATAATCATTTGAGTGTTTTGTAGGTTGGGGTGACTCTTTTGGCAGAATTCTGTAGCATCTGAGTGCAGAAATGATATGGTCAGACCTGGATTTTGGGGGTGATTTGTCGGATGAACTGGAATGAGTAGAGGCTGGAAGTAAGGCAACCAATTAGGAGGCTTAGGTAATCATTGAGAGTCTGAGCTAATAAGATGACTGCTGTGGAAGTTTAAACAGAAGAACAAAATCCAATTTGGGTCCCTGTTGTTCTGTTCTTTATCATCTTTCCTTTGGTAATCTTATCTCAAATCCATAGGCCTAAGGAACTGAATATGAGAGATAAATGGAAGTTAGCTATAATTCCAGCCTTTGACATGGAGTTACTGAAAGGATGGTAGTGTTACTAACAAAAATCGTATTTCTGGAAGAGTGGGTGTCCTGGTGGGGAAAGTGATGGTTTAAGTTTGGCACACTGTTGAACAGGAAGGGTGACTTGACCATAGGTTCTGGTTTGCCTGGAACCATTTATGTCCATTGTCCCAGCACAATTATTAAAAGCACTTTCTTTCACATTCAAAGGTGTGCTAGTTTTGTATTGTCATCCTAGGGACCAGAGATGCAGTTGGAGATGCAGGACAGAAAGTAGGACTAGAAAGTCATTTTCATTTATTTCTAAGACATTTACTGACCCAGGAGATACAGAGATAAGACACAGGAGGAAGCTGCAGTCTTCTGGAGAAAGGAGATATGTGGATAGTGTAGTTAAGTGTTTTAATGGGTGTGGTAGAAACTTTGGAGAGCACAGCTAACTTCCTGGCTAGGGGCAGGGATGGGGTAGAGCAGTAGTCAGGATGGATTCCCAAATGGGGTGTTTAAAGATAAGTGAGAGTATGCCAAGAAGGGAGAGGGAGCCATGCATTTCTTTAAAATACTACTTACATTTATAAGTAGGAATAATGTTTAAAGTCGGAATAGCATCAGGGAGCCATGCATTTGTTTAAAATACTACTTACATTTGTAAGTAGGAATAATGTTTAAAGTCGGAATAGCATCTGTCAGGGAGGAAGTGTACAAGAACACAAGTGTGATGGAGCACAGACTGTGTGGGACAAATGTGATGAAAGGTAAGACTTGGTCAGACAGAAGGCAGTAACATGTTTGGGAATTCTGTGCATAAGGGTAACAATGATAGCAGGGGGAATTTATGGAGAAAGAAAAGGACAGTGGGGTGGATAGAGGAGCCAACAAAAGAACCAGTTGTCAAGAACCTGGCTGGTCAGAAGGAATGGCAAAGGGGTGAGAATCGACAGTTAAAGGCTGCTGCCAAAGTTAAATTCATAGTTAGGGTGCCACCTAGAACTATCTCACATGACTGCATATACCTATGATGGAAAAATGGTCCTTCTCCTCTGTGATGGTTATTCTCATCAACCAAGCCTGCAACTACCAGACCTTCCAAAGGGAGGAGTGGTCGTAGTAGCCTGCCTCAGACAGATCACTTCTTTTTTAAAAAAAATAATAAATTAAATTCATTTAGCCAACATATAGTTCATCATTCATTTCAGATGTAGAGTTCAGTAATTCATCAGTTGCATATAACACCCAGTGCTAATCACATCACATGCCCTCAGACAGATCACTTCTGTTAGTTGATGAGGTAACATACATGGCTACAATCAACCTTCAACAAACATGCAGGTGTAAAATAAAACAGGAAGAAGTGCTTTGATTTGGCCCTTTTCCAAATGGTTCAGAGTATCTCAACCATGTTTAGAGCAAAGGTCAGAATTTAAGTTAAACCTCTAGTCACTTTTCTGAGGAAGTAATGACACGAAATTCAATTTAGGGTATCTTGTAGGGGGACACCTGGGTGGCTCAGTCATTAAGTGTCTCCCTTCGGCTCAGGTCATGATCTCAGGGTCCTGGGATCAAGCCCCGCATCGGGCTCCCTGCTTGGTGGGAAGCCTGCTTCTCCCTCTCCCACTCCCCCTGCTTGTGTTCCCTCTCTCGCTGTGTCTCTCTCTGTCAAATAAATAAATAAAATCTTAAAAAAAAAAAAAAGAGTTTAGCCTTATTCTGAGAAAAGCTGGCCCGTGGCCGAGACTGTATACACCAGGCAGTTGTAAGGATACAGCATTTATGTTAAGGATAAAACAGATTCTGTTCATCTTAACAGCTTATCATGGTTCCTAAAAACCATTTATTTCTGTGTGACTTGCACATCTAAATAAAATGGATTTAGCTCAGAAAGGCTTTTACTTACCTTCATCTAAACACTTTCCACCAGTACTCATCACAACACTTTTCCCAAGATTGTGAAGTAGATTGATACAGAGATTCCCTTCCCATGACAAAAGTGAGCACCGTGAGAGTAGACCCAAGCCATAGTAAAGTAATGCATTTTCCCACATAGCCATATGAAATACAATGTGCCAACCTTAGCACAAAAGGATTTGCTCATCGGTCTTGGATAAAAAATTAGCACTTGGTTTTCTGAAAAGAGGATCTGCACACTAACTACTTGATTAGTTTGAATAGTAATTGTGTGTATTAAATTTAATTTATAAAGATTTTTGGCCAGTATCTTCATTTCTATGATCAAACACTATGTAGAGTTTGTGTGTGTCCATTATTTGATTTATGGCATCTTATTTGCTCTAATTAAAATGCTGATCCTTTTTATTATGTGGTACAAAGAACTAATTTGCAAATAGTAAATCTCTACGTTATCACAATTTATTAATGCCTAGATTATATTTTGTTTCCTGAAGCATAATTACTTACCATAAAATCTGTTCCATTGTTTTTAGTTTAAAAAGCAAGTATTAGTTTTGCTTCATAACATGACTGATCAAGGGAATTGTTCTGCTGAAGAATTGTCTGCTTTCATAGACCTTAAAGATGGATTATATATGATTCTTCATTTATAAAAGGATCCCCTTCCTCAAAATAAAATAGTTCTGTAGTTATTGTATTAATTCATTTGTGATTATTATGTTTATTTTTTAAATCTACACATTTTAGATGCAAATCTTTGGTTATCTTGTTTATTAATCAGTTAAGTGCTCACTGTATGTCTAGCATTGTATTAGATGGAGTATAGTATGTCCCATGTAGTATGGAACATAAGTGTGAAACATATATGCTTTTAACATTTGTTACTAAAAAGAAATCAATGATAGGAATTCTCTTATTTCTGGAGAAGAAGTAAGAGTTGTTGTTAGGAAAGTATGCTAATTAAAGCTAATTTCTATCATATAACTAAGAAGTTACTATGATTTATGGGGAAGACAGTTGGGCTAGAGTGAGAATTCTAGTCCTATCTCTACCACTTTCCAGATGTGTAAGCCATTTCAGATCTTTGAACCTTTGTTTCTTCATTCATCAAATGAAAGGAGTAAGCCTTCCAAAATTCTGTGTATCTGTATGGGTTCATGCTCCTTTTAAAAATAAAGCTAAATGCTATTGAACAATTAGAGAACTTGCAAAGAGCTTACTGGTTTGCTTGGGTTTGACTATCAAGCTCTAGAAATCAGGCAAGAGACCAATGTGTGCTACTGGGAGTTAGATGCAGTCAGGGGGTTAGATGCAGAGACTTCAGCCTGGGCTTTAAAGGATGGGCAGGCTTAGAGGAGTAAAGGAGATGGCCTGAGCAAAGATACATGAGGAAAGTAGTCTGGTGACTACTACAGAGCTACTAAGGAGACTAATAGGAATTGAGTGTATTAGTGAGTGAAATATTAGTGAAAATAAGTAATGACTGGATTATGGAGAACCTTAAAAAGTCAGATAAAGATGTCTGCACCTGTCATAAGAGGGAGTCAAGATAGGTTCTTTATTATTTTTTTAATTCAATTAGCCAGTATATAGTACGTCATTAGTTTCAGATGTAGTGTTCAGTAATTCATTAGTTGCATGTAACACCCAGTGCTCATTTAGATCAGTTCTTGATCTGAGTTAAGAGAATTGCTTTAGTATTCCAATATAGGATAGAATGCAGAAGGGCAGGCTAGGTTAAGGGCAAGAATTTAGACAGAAATGATTGGGGCTTATTCTAAGATTGTGACATTGGGATTGGTAATTTCAGGAGACCTTTTTTAATTATGAAAAATTTCAAACACAAGAAAATTTGAAGAGTACCAAAAACACTCATATATGCCTACCACCTAGATTCAACTATCGTTAGTATTTTGCCATATTTTCTTTCTTTATATGTGTACCTACGTAGAAATTTTTCTTTTAACTTTTTATTTTGATACAATTTCAGACTTAAAGTTGCAAGAATAGAACAGAGAATCCCATATACTCTTCATCTAGATTCTCCAAATGTTAACCTTTCACTCCATTTGCTGTTACTATTTTACAGAATTTCATTTATCCATTTCCCTCTCCCTCCTCCATGTGCCTTCCTCTCTCTCCCTGAGCCATTGAGAGTAAATTGCAGACCTGATAGCCTTTACTCCTGAATACTTAAGTGTATATTTTCTGTTTCTCTTCAATAGCCACCGTACAACTCTCAGGGTTAGGAAAGTAACAGTAATGTATTACATTATCACATCCACAGACCTCATTCCCATCTTGTCAGTTGTCTCAATAATGTCTTCTATAAAAGAAAAATAATGTCATTATAAAAGAAAATCTTGAGTCATACAGTGTATTCACTTGTCCACATGTCTTTGGTCTCCTTTAATCTGGAACTGCTTCTCAGTTCTTTGTTTATCATGATATTGACATTTTTGAAGAGCACAGTTATTTTGTAAAATGTCCCTCAGTAATAATATTGGACATCATATCAGGAGGCAACTGATGTTGAATTGTTCTGTCACTGGTAATGTTAACTCTGTATAAATATCCTGTTACTTCTCAAATTTTATCTAGTGTTAGCATCTATGGAGGATTCTTGCTTGAATCAGTTATTACTATAATAGTTGCCAAATAGTGATTTCCTAATTCTATCATTCCCTCTACATTTGTTAGCTGGCCTTCTACCATTAGGAAGGGTTTTCTTGTGCCCTCCCTCCCTCATTCCCTTCCTTCTTTCTTTCCTTCCTTATCTATATCATTGTGAATTCATGGATTTATGTGTTATTCAGTGGATTATAACCTTTCACTATCATTATTTATTTTGATGCCCACATTCTCCCACATTTGGCCAGTGGGAGCCCCTTGTATCTTTTCAACATGAACCATTCTTTTAGCCCTTTGTTACTTTCTGACACAAAAGGTGTTCTACATTCATTTTGTGCTTTCCCACCCTTAGTTAGCACTGAAATCAACAATTTCTCCAAAGAGCTCTAGTTCTTTTTTAGTGGAGAATAGTATTTAGAAACCAAGATCTGAGTATTTGGTGTGCTTATTACTTCTAGGCCCACTCAGTAGACATTTAAGAAATAGATGTACACATATACTTATGCCCATACATATATGTGTATCTATATACAGAGTCTCACATACCTATATTTAATTTCTACATCTGCATTTGTCTATACGTTCAGATCTATTAGAGTTCATACTCTAATCCTACCCTATACCACAGGATTAATTCTGTCTTCCCTATTTCCATATAGTTAATTCTGTTCTCCAACAGTAAGAAACCTGTCTCTCTTTATCTACAATATATTTATTTATTTGATCACTTTTAGAATACACAAAAAGCAGTTTCAGAGCTACTAACCAGTGCTTCTGTGGAAAAGAGGTCTACATACAGATTTTTTTTTTCTTGGTTATCAAATTATTAGCCTGGAACAGTAGTTCTCAACATGGAGCAGTTTTACCCCCAAAGGGACATTTGGCAATATATGGAAACATTTTGGTTGTTACAACTCAGAGGGAGTGCTGCTGGCATCTAGTAGGTAGGGACCAGGGAAACTTCTAAACATGCTGGAATCCACAGGACAGCCCCCAGAACAAAGAATTATTCAGCCCCAAATGTCAAAAGTGCCAAGGTTAAAAAAACACAAATATACTACTAAGAAATTATCTATTGAAGGATGTTATGTATGTATGTTTTGTTTTTTTGCTAAACCGCTTGAAAATAAGATGTAGGCATCATGACACTTACTTCCTAAATACTCCTGATAATAAGGACATAATGACAAATCCAGAGGTGGGCAGCTAGGACTTTTGCAGACTCCAATGTGTGGTGTTGGAAGAGAAGTGTTGTAGTTGCTGTGACAGTTCTCCTGCCACTGGAAAATCTCTCTCTCTCTCTCTTTACATGCCTCCCCCCTTACCAAGAGACCATTTGAAGGAAGAATTGATAGGTTGACTACAATAAATGAAACCAGAGTCAAATTTACTTTTTCCTGCAGGAAAAAGTTAGATTTAGTCTGAGTATGAAAATATGTGTATGTAACATCTAAGACCTGCTGTGATCATATTGTGAAATTTTATTCTTAGCTCTTTCTTTTAAAGATTTTATTTTTTTTTTAAGATTTTATTTATTTGAGGGCGCCTGGGTGGCTCAGATGGTTAAGCATCTGCCTTTTGCTCAGATCATGATCCCAGGGTCCTGGGATTGAGTTCTGCATCGGGCTCCCTGCTCCTTGGGAGCCTGCTTCTCCCTCTGCCTCTCTCTCTCTATGCCTCTCATGAATAAATAAATAAAATCTTTTTTAAAAAAAAGATTTTATTTATTTGAGAAAGGGAAAGAGAGCATGAGTTGGGGGAGGGGGAGAGGGAGAGAATCTCAAGCCAACTCCTCACTAAGCCTGGAGCCCGCGACAGGCTCAGTCTCACAACCCTGAGATCATGACCTGAGCCAAAATGAGGAGTTGGACGCTTAACTGATTGTGCCATTTAGGCACCCTTAAAGATTTTATTTTTAAGTAATCTCTATAACCCAACATGGGGCTTGAATTTACAACCCCAAGATCAAGAGTCACGTGCTCTACCAACTGAACCAGGCGCCCCTCTTAGCTCTTTTGTAATAAAGTTGTTATGCCTGAGCTACTTGTAAACCAAAGTAATAGTCAAATAGAATGCACTAGAAGAATATGGCCTAACTGATGATATATTTATTTCAGGCAGTGTTCAATAGCAGAAGATATTAATACAGTGAAAGATGAGGGGAGTTACAAGAGAGTAAAGAAAGACATTAGGGGAGGGGGCATTTTTGAGATGTAATGTTGGATCTAATTTATTTAGGTCACATTATTTAATAATTGAGCAAATATTTGTTATGTGTTTAGTGTTGGAGAAATACTGATGACGAAGTGAGCATGGTCTATTTCAGCCTGGTTTTTATTTTGTTCTCCACAAGGGGGAAATAACGCTAAAACACTTTTTCCTGAAGAAAAGTTTGTGTTTGTTTTTCCATTTCCAGTTAAGTTCCAAGTGAATTTTTTTCTAACTTGATATCAAGCAATTTCAAAATTGATGAAGAAGAATGCCATATGCCCATTTTACTGAATGTCAAGGCTTACATAAGCTCTACATGAGTGAAATGTATAATTAGTATTTATTAATATATATTTAATAATACCATTGCCATGAATTACTAATATATATTTAGCTGTACTTGTGTTCTTTCTCCAGGGTAAAATGACTAAAATGCTTAATATAATTTGCTTCTAAATTTTATTTAACTCAGTTGTGCTGTGTTCTTTAACTATGCATGTCTAAACATGAAAGAGATGGCTAATATTTGGTTGCAGAGATTATAGTGTGATACTAACTCTTGCTTTTAAAATAAACGTATTTTTGTCAGATGACTTGCAGGGTGCACAGTCAGAAATTGAGGCAAAACAAGAAATTCAGCATCTTCGCAAGGAATTGATTGAAGCCCAGGAACTAGCTAGAGCGAGTAAACAAAAATGCTTTGAACTTCAAGGTGAGATCAAGATTACATTGATTCTTTAGGGGATGCGGAAACAATGTGACATAACTGAGTCCAGAGGCATAGTATCTTGTTCAGATCCACAACTTTATTAGCTATGTGATCTTGGGACATTCACTTACCCTCTCTGAACATATGTTTCAGACAATATAGTGGGGAGAGTTACAGTTGCTCTACTTCCTTCACCTTGTTGATGTGAGTGAAGATCAAGAAGGACCTGTACCAGTGAAAGATCTTAACAGTTAATTACATATTAAGTACAACAAAAGGAAAAAACAATGTATTTCAATTTCTAAGTTTTAGTTACACCTAATGTTGCTCCTCAGTATAAGATGACGGAAATTTATATGCCCTGTGATTTTATAGTGTATTCTTCGGTAAATGGAAACAACCAGGCAAGGTAAAGGTATAGAATCTTGAAGTTTCCCAACCACTTTCTTTTCTAGTAGTTTACTTATCCATAGTGTCATAGGCTAGTGGAGTTGGTGATATTTATTCCCTAGAGCTTACATTTCCATATCATTCACAGTAACTACCTAGTTGCAGTCACTTGGTACCGTACAAAGTCTTAGAACAAGGAGAAAGTAAATGGCCTGTGGAGTCCTCCTGTTCTCTAAGATGGACAACCTTCCTGATCAGGAGGAAGATTCACATCCCCAGGAGGAACTGGGAACTTTCTGTTAGTTAGTACTCACTTGGCTGTAAACATGAGGGTTTTAAGTCTGTTTTTAAAATTTAAGGTCAAAATGCTGATTAACAACTATCAAGAATGCTCCTCATGTAAAGAATAACACATATAATCTTGGTGATATAAGGTCTAGAAAACTCTGCTACTTGATTGAATAGATTGATTACTTACTACTGTTTTGTGCTCCTAAAATCTTTAAACTTTTAACTGCTAATACTGATAATATTTACTGCTTAGCTTTTGTTTCCTTCAATAAGCTTTAGGTGAGAATTTCTTAGAAATTTCCACCCGCTCAATTCTGAATACTTCCATTAACTCACAAAATTAGATATACTGTATTTTATTTTTATTTTTAGCTCTTTTGGAAGAAGAAAGAAAAGCCTATCGAAATCAAGTTGAGGAATCCAGTAAACAAATACAGGTTCTTCAAGGTATGGAACACCCCAGGGCTATTTGGGATTATTATTGTTTGTAGTGATTCAAAAGGAATGGAAAGTAAGAGTATAGAGAGTTCCCATTTTTCATGTCTTTGGTTTGTCCCTAGAATCTGAGACTATAACTAGGCTCTTGGTGGGCTTTTTGTTTTGTTTTGTTTTAAACACAATTCCCTAGTACTCTGATAGTGGACACTTGGAGTGGGAGGAGCATGGGTGAAGACATGGGTTTGGTAAGACTCTGGGTTATACAGTGAGTTGCTACAGAGGGGGCCTTTGGACAGGAAATCAATTTGAGCTACTCTGTGCATCAGCACTTTTAACTTGGTGACATTATTTCTAATGCTCATAACATACTGCATTGAGGGGCACCTGGGTGGCGCAGTCGGCTGAACGTCCGACTCTTTGTTTCAGCTCAGGTCCTGATCGCAGGGTCATGAGTTCAAGCCCAGTGTTGGGCTCTGCACTTGGTGCGGAGTCTGCTTGAGATTCTCTCTCCCTCCTTCTGCCCCTCCCACTCGTGCTCTCTCTCTTTCAAAGTAAATAAATAAAGCTTTAAAAAAACAAACATACTTGCATTGCAACAAAAATTATGTATCACATGGAATAGAATAATAATCCCTGCAGTGCCTTCATTGGTAGAGGCTGCTCTTCATACCCACCATTTTGCTATCCCTTTGTGTGAGCTATCACAGGTTCATTGCAGAAAAGACCAGAGAGATCCTTGCCTGCCAAGGGTTTACTTCAAATCATAGTTCTGGTACTGTTAGGCTCGAACTGTGAGAGCCCTAGGGGAGATCTTTCTTTCCCAGGCTATTGTAAAATTCCTAAAGCAAAATTAATTTGTCTTCATTGTCAAAGAAGGAACTAATGTTATTTTTAAATTGTAGTTTGAGATGTAGGGTGAGAAGAAATTAAATAGACAATCTCAGTTCAGAAAAAACGGGGAATCATTGTATGAGGCCTATGATATTTGCCCTAAAATATCCCAGAGAAAAAGCAGTCTTTGGTGTTTTCTTTCTTATTTTTGAATGGGACATATGAGTTATTTATATATTTATTTTTAAGAGAGCGAGAGGGAGGGAGGGAGGGAGTGAGAGTGAGCCCGGGAGTGGGAGGGAGAGAGAGAACATTAAGCAGGCTCCATGCCCAGCATGGAGACCAACACAGGGCTTGATCTCATGACCCTGGGATCATGACCTGAGCCAAAATCAAGAGTCAGACGCTTAACCAACTGAGCCACCCAAGCTCCCCTACGGACGTTTGAGTTATTTAAAAATTTAAATTTTATTATGGTCAAGTTAGAATTTCTGGGGTATATTATATGTCTTTTTGAAGAGAAAATTCTTTAAACTCTTATAATTTAATGCCTTTATCCATTAGCTTATGTAAATCTGATTTCAATCTATATTTGCATTCTGTAGTGCGTATGGGCAATTTTCCCTGAAGGTTCTGTAACATAGGGCTGCCTTTTATCTTAAAGCGGTCTTATCTAGGCATCATTGAGTGCCCCCTAGTGCCAGCATGTGTGTTTTATGACTTTATCCATAAGTGTATGGTCCTGTTAATCTCTAGCCATTGTGTCTTCAGATTCTGAACTTGTTAACCTCTCAGTGTTTCCTGCAAACTGCAAAGGCCTCATATTTTTTTTAACGCTTATTTATGGAGCAGCCTTCCCCTTTCTCAGCCTTAAATTCTCTTAATTATTTTAATTACTCTTTTCTACCTAAGGAACTTTTCTTACCTATAGTTTTCTTGTGTTATAGTAACCAAGACTGTTTTTCTAGTTCTGAACCAAGTATTTTATACAAATTGTTTCCAGCTCAATCCTTGAGGGCACAGGACCAGATCTGTTAAAAATACACCTCCTTGATTAGGCATTATTGATTAATGTTGTCAATTCATTAATTCAACCAGTAATTCTTGGTTGTTTGCTAGTATTGAGGATAGAGTATGCATGAGATGTACAGTCAGTGGAAAAGATAAACCACAGGCAAATATAAAATGTGGTGTCCAATAAAGGCAGAGTAATGGGCTAGAAAACGAGAGGGCTATTTTTAGATAAGACAGCAGAGAAAGCTTCTTTAAGGAACTGACATTTAAACTGCAAATTGAATCAAGAACATCAAAGGTTTTACTAATGCATACCATCTGACCAAGCAATTCTGTGTCTAGGAATTCACTCTAAGAAAAAAATCAGGATTGCATTATAAGCAGTACTTTTTATAGTAATTAAAAACTGAAGAGCCTAAAATGTCTAAAATAAAGGATTAGTCAAAGAAGTAACAGTGTAATTTTTTTGTTATTAAAAGATATTCATCACCAGGAGGATAGAGAACATTATATATATTACAATCCCTCCCTGTTTTTGCTTTTATATGTGTATAAAATGCATATAAAAAATCTAGAAGAATAAATTCCAAATGCTAGAAGCAACTTTCTCTGTGAGGGAGAAGTAAAAAGATCACTTTGGTTTTTTACTCTTTGTGTTTCTGTGTTTTGACATTTTCTGCATTAAACATGGATTGCTTGTACTATTTAATCAAAAGCAACAAACAGCTCCTCCAGCCTGGTCTAGGCAGTAACTATAATCCCATTTGGGCAGTTCATTTATTTGTAATTGCTTTGGACAAAGAGTGATGGATCAATATACTTTTATAGCCCAACTACAGAGGTTACACATCAATATTGAGAATCTCCGGGAGGAGAAGGACAGTGAAATCACAAGCACTCGAGATGAACTGCTTAGTGCCCGAGATGAAATTTTGCTCCTTCATCAAGCAGCAGAAAAGGCTGCTTCTGAGCGGGACACTGACATTGCCTCGTTACAAGAAGAGCTTAAGAAGGTGCGAGCTGAGCTTGAGCGGTGGCGGAAAGCAGCGTCTGAATATGAGAAAGAAATCACGAGTCTGCAAAATAGTTTTCAGCTTCGATGTCAGCAGTGTGAGGATCAGCAGAGAGAGGAAGCAACAAGGCTACAAAGTGAGTGTGCATATTTTACATAAAGCTCTTAATTCTTGACAATGATAACTTTATAGCTTGCACAAAATAATGATTTGGGCTGTTTTTCTCTTTGATAACAGTTTGGTTGTATAAAGCAATGTTTTTATATTGGGGCTATAAACATTCTTCAGGTCCACAAGTTCTACAATAAATTGAAATTTTTTACAATTTTATATTTTATTTTAATACTACTGAACTGTTTTATAAAAGTGAAGTGGGAAGAAAATATTGCTGAAGTTCAAGGTGATGGAACTTACCTGAGGTATAGAGGCCAAATAAACAGAAACCAAAGAATAGTCATGTAAAATCTACATGTTTTTAAGGGGGGGCAAGTATGTTTTCCTTTGAAATATTTCCCTTATCCTTTGAATTATTATGGAAGTTATGTTCCTATATTAATGAATATGTTTTGGGACTATTTTAGGTGAACTAGAGAAGTTGAGAAAGGAATGGAATGTATTGGAAACCGAATGCCATTCTCTAAAAAAGGAAAATGTTTTGTTATCATCAGAACTGCAGCGGCAAGAAAAAGAATTGCACAAGTATGCAAGAACTCTTTTAGCTTCAAAATACTTCTTTATCTTAAATTTTCATCTAAATTAAATTTAAATTTGATACTTAAATACCTTTTTAAAGCAAAATGTTCAGCCAGACTTTTTGGCTGTTTGACAGGTTAAGCACACTAACAATACTTCAGCGGGGGTTTTTTTTCTTTTTTTTTTTTTTTTTTTGGACTTCCCCCATCATCCTACATGTCCTTTCCTTTTGGTGTACTCAAGGAATACACATTCGTGGACTACAGCACCCCCACCAAAGCCCTAAACAAACAGCAAAGATCTATACTTAGTGATTGAATTTGTCCTATAAACTAAATGATAAAAATTTCAAATATAAGTTGTTTTTCTTTCGTGTCAGTGATTCCATCTGTTAGGGTAATCAGGAAATGACTATAATAAAGAATTTATACCATTGAAAGATACAAATTCAGCTTTTGAATTTCACAGAGTTATATAAAGAGTAATAATATATAAAATCAAAAACTCTCCAAAACCAGTTATGTCTTTCTAATATCCAGTACCTTACAAGCATACCAACGAATGCAATAAATTTAGACCAGCAAATTTAGCCGAGTCCTGTTTTCCCACCAACATTTGTTGTATAGTTTAAAATTGATTTTTTCCTTAAAAATTTGATCCATTCCATATTTTTATTTGAACACTATGTTCTAATTCAGAATATGAAAGTAGTACATGTTTATTATTGAAGCCACTCTTTTTTTTTTCCCATTACAAAACAATCCACTTTTATTTTGGAAAATATGAAAAATTTTGAAAAGGATAAAAAGCCAATATCACCCATAATCCCAAAGTGTTGTCTGTGGCTCTTTCACATCCAAGAAAGTAAAAATAAAAATATTCTCCTCGGATACATATAGAAATGTTTATAGATATGTGTATATACAGAGCTTAGTATGCACATATATTTCCTTATTTTGTCAGCTGAGAAGGCCTAAAAGTAACAACATTCCAGTAACCAGGAGCACACTCAGCACCCAGAGCTTGGTTTCTTTCTTTTTTTTTCCTCAGAAACTTTATTGGTTATTTTTCTTTTATTTTCTTATTTGAGAATTATTTTTCCCTTTTTTTTCTTTTTTTAATTATGTTCAGTTAGCCACTGTATAGTACATAATTAGTTTTTGATGTGTTCAATGATTCATTAGTTAAGTATAACACCCGGTGCTCATCACAACACGTGCCCTCCTCGATACCCATCACCCTGTTACCCCCTCCCCCCACCCTCCTCCTCTCTGAAACCCTCAGATTGTTTCCCGGGGTCCCTAGTCTCTCATGGTTCATCTCCCTCTCTGATTTTTCCTCCTTTGAATTTCCCTCCCTTCTGCTATGGTCCTCCGTGCTATTGCTTATGTTCCACATATGAGTGAAACCATATCATAATTGTCTTTCTCTGCTTGACTGACTTCACTTAGCATAATCCCCTCCAGTTCCATCCATGTCGATGCAAATGGTGGATATTCATCCTTTTGATGGCTGAATAATATTCCATTATATATATGTACCACATTTTCTTTATCCATTCATCTGTTGAAGGGCATCTCGGCTCCTTCCACAGTTTGGCTATTGTGGACATCGCTGCTATGAACATTGGGGTGCATGTGCCCCTTCTTTTCACTACATCTGTATCTTTGGGGTAAATACCTAGTAGTGTAATTGCTGGGTCGTAGGGTAGCTCTATTCTTAACATCTTGAGGAATCTCCATACTGTTTTCCAGAGTGAAGCCACTCTTAATTAATCCATTTCCCTCCCCACAGTACACCAGAAATGGGAGTCTTTACTCTCTTGTTAGCCTCTGTTTATACTCCTAAAGAGCATCAGGGTTAGCAGAAACTCAGTGAAGGTCAAGGTCAGTTCCCATAAAAACAAGCTTTAGGAGGAAACAAAGGACTAGATCCATCAGAAAATAGTAAGCCTCATTATCTGCTTAAAACAATAAAATTGTAATAGATTATACATTTTTAAAAATCAACTAGTTGAGGGTGCCTGGGTGGCTCAGTCGTTAAGCGTCTGCCTTCGGCTCAGGTCATGATCCTGGGGTTCTGGGATCGAGCCCCGCATCGGGCTCCCTGCTCCACGGGGAGTCTGCTTCTCTCCCTCTCCCTCTGCCACTCCCCCTGCTTGTGCTCTCTCTCTCTCTCTCTCTCTCTGTCAAATAAATAAATAAAATCTTAAAAAAAAAAATCAACTAGTTGAAGGAACAAGGTGCGCTGATTTTTTCTCTGAGATGCCTTCTTATAATACCATGTATTAACAATATTTATTGTGTCCTGTTTTTCCAGTCTTCTTATACATTTATGTGTAGTATGTTTTAAATGTTTAGAGATAATTAGTAACAAAGAGTAAACATGTTTGTAACATGTAAAATTTTGTAACAAGAATTCCAGAACCTGAATAGGACAGAATAAAGGCCCAAACACAACTGTATACACATGTGAATGTATATGTATGTACCAACTGATTGTGTTGACAGCACATTTGGGCAAATTGTTTGGTTTAAAATGAGTGTAAGATGATGCAGACATTCAAATTCTTCATATTTGGAATCTTAGGGAATCCATTTAGTTTGATATTCTATTAAGCAAGAAATAGTGATCTTTGATTACTAGTATTGATTATCTTACATTATTCCTGCCTTGGGATTATTGATATTTTAAAGATTTAAACTTGATCCTTCTTTTTTGAGATGTAATTAATTAGAATCTGGCAGGTTGTTAAATGCTGCATTTTGAATTACTTCAGATTTGTTGAAGTGTTGAAAAGCAGCAAACTCCTTATGAGTTAGAAGCATACAGTTTAAAAATATTAGGTCCCAGAAGGGTGGAATATATTATATCCTTAGTCAAAGTTGTCTGCTTAAACTCACATAAACTGTTTAAGACAAATTCTGTTTCCTAAACTTTTCTGGTTTAGTGGCACTCTAACTTTATTTGGCAAGCCTCCTCAGCATTTAAGTAGTATTTAGAAGTTAGTCTTTCTTTACAGAGTTTCCTATGCCATTTGTATATTGGACTGACGTCACACCCCTTAAGAATTTGCCTGGCATACAATCAGAATGGGATTTATACTCCATAGTTCCTTCGCTAACAATATTGAGTCTGAGTCTTATGTTCCATTCTGAGAAGCATAAAACTGTCATCTTGAAAACTTTATTCTCCTTTCTATTTCTGTTGTAGATGGGATCCACATTCTTTCAAACAGCTACACTATGTAGGTCTTTTGTTTTTTGTTGTTTGTGATGTAGAAGGAATTGAACAAAGAATTCTATTCCTGCCTATTAAGCTATTTTCCTAGTGTGTAAATTGGATTTTTTTACATCAAGTTATAAAAGTAATTATAGAATTTAAGCCAAAGATCAGCCTCAGAAATTACTGCATTCAATCTTCTTACTTGACAATGGAGGGCACTGAGACTCTCCTTGTGTTATTTGTTTCTGTGTAACATGGTGCCTGGCACAGATCTCCAAGCTCAGGAAATGCTTCCTCAGAGAAGGAAACTGAACCAGTTAAGTGACTTGCTCAATGTCCCACAACTGAATAGCGGCAGCACTGGGGTCTAGAACCCCGCCTCCTGGTTCTTTGTTTCATGCTTTTCCCCCAATTTGGTGTGTCTTTTCATTTGAGTAGGTTTATCTTTACTTGAATAGACAGTGGCTCCTAAGCTTTAAGTTTTTGTCCCCCATCCTATTTGTCAAATACTTAAACTAAATAAGAAAATAGTTGAAATATGTGCTGATTTCCTGGGGAAGCCCCACTCTGAATCTTTTTATGAAACAATTAATATAATGTGATATAACAAAATATACAATTAGTCATCTACTTCCACTTTTAAGATTTCAGTCTCTGTGCATATTTCAATCTGAAAATAGAACACAGCTTTAAACATGTAATTTTTTAGTATTTTAATGCTTTTTATTTATTGAACATATCTTATTCTCTTTTATGTATTTTTCCCTCCTCTGTAATTTACTCCATCCCTCCTAGTGAAATGTATAAGAAATTAGACTTCCTGCTATGTCTAGTTTCTACATGAATTGAATAACTGTCAATATTTATGTTGCAGTTCTCAGAAGCAGAGTTTAGAGCTTACCAGTGATCTCAGCATCCTTCAGATGACTAGAAAACAGCTTGAGAATCAAGTGGGATCCTTGAAAGAACAGCATCTTCGGGATTCAGCTGATTTAAAAACTCTTCTCAGTAAGGCTGAAAACCAAGCAAAGGATGTACAGAAAGAGGTAAAGCGAAAAGACATTATGAGCCCAATTATGGTTGGACTTAAAGCCAAAAGCAAATCAGATATTCATGCTAGTTAGAAATAAAGGGAAGCAGAAGTCACATTACCTGTCACAAAGTTGATACTTGGAGGATCTCTGCTTGATGATTTCTAGCTATGTATCATGGTCCATATATAGAGAATTCATCAGTAGGATTTGGTCTCAAAAATACAAATATACAAAATTACATTAAAATTTTTTCTCTACCAGTTAGTTGACCTATATGAGAAGCCCTTTGTATACCAGATTACTCAATTCATTGTTTATCTTTCAAAGACAGTATCATATTTAACTTAGAATACTTTCGAAAAGCAAACTGGGGCCACACCATAATGCTGTCTAAAGCCCTCAGTAACACTGGCCTGAAACGTAAAATTTACCTCATAGCCAGCCAGCCAAACACAAGTTCTGTGACCTTTTACTTTCTTCTCCTGCACTCCCACCCCATTTTCCCCTTCTTCTCCCCTTCTTCACAAATATGCATGCTCACTTTTCATGTCATTTTGCTTAAAACCTTGACTTGGGTGGCTTTTAAAAAAAATCATGTTAAAAATGGTGAGGGCTGATTTTGGAGTAGAGACCCCACGCAGCTTCTTCTGAGCAAAACCTTGAAGTTGACAACGGGGCAAGGAGAGCTGCGTTCAGTCCTGCTGCCTTATCCTACTCCCTGCATTGAGTCCTGGCCAGCTCAGGGGACAGAGAAGGCTGGTGCATCTTGACCTTCTGGTCGGGGCCCATCCCAGTTGTAGACTCTCTTAAATGAAGGATTCATTATACATAGAAGGAAGTTGAAGACAACTTTTTGTCTTTAATAACAAATTTCCCCAAAATTATTTTTAGAAAATCTGTTCAGTCAATGCAGTTTTTCTTTGCACTTCCCTTTCCTTGTAGTATCCTGAACGTGGACATGATTATTGTTCTTCTGTCTTCATGTTTGTTCTTAACGAAAGAAAAAAAAAAAAACCTGTAACATTTTTTATTTATGTGTGGCCATATTGATTTTGTAATATGTTCGTTTCTATCTTCTTGCTAAGGATATGCGTTCTGGGAGCAATCTCATTTTATTTAGTTGGAACACAAATTTTGTGCCAAAGTAAATATCCTAGTATTTAATACTGTAAGCACTTTGTGTCCTTCCAGTCCGTATGCCATATTTCTTTCAAAATCTGGGAAGAATGCTGTGGTTGGAAGATGATTCTGTTGTATGTTACTCTGAATGCATTGGCCGTTTTGTTGCATTATTTGTTTGCCTGTTTTTGGTCACTGAGCAATCAGTGAGAAACGCTTTAACTGCTTCCACAAATGGGCGGTGGCATGTTGTCACAGCGTCTAAATTGTTGATAGCTTTGGATTGCATTAAATGCAGCACATTTAAAAATATGTGTGAACTTGTCAATATGTTTCTTTTCTACTTTCTTGTTCAGTGTTTTCCATTGTGAAATGATGTGTAGTCATCACACTCCTTTGTAATGTAAGATTGCTTCTCTTTCTGTTTGTCCTGATGTTAACTATTGGATACTAGTCTGTAACTAAAATGTTCTTTAATGAGGTTCTTATATCTGTGTAATCCACTGCAAATGAATTACTACCTTTTATTAATGCACATATATTCTCTTTCAACATTTCCCCTTTGTTCTCCTTTCTCTCATAGAATCATGCTTAATGTGCACAGTATCATGTATCTTCAGCACTGTAACAGGCTAAAATATTACAAGCTAAGCAAGCCAGATATGATTATTTTTATGAAGAAGAACCAAAGGTGTTGGTAATATTGTGTGGTATTTTCCTCTTAATCAGAACTGAGCTCATTTCTCACCTTCGAGTTAGAAAGCAAGATGGGGCAAAATTGCTATCCAAGCCAGGTGTGAAACTAAGGCTGCAGAAGGTGACCTTTTGTTCCAACAATTAAATTTTATATGTATGGCAACTTGTATTTGAACATTTAACCAAAAAAAAGTACATGAGAAAGTAAATTTTAATCCTCAAGTATTAAGAGAAAAATAATGGTATATCACCTTTATATCTGACTTAAGAAAAGCATCTTTATACTTTAGTAGGTATATCTATAATTTAAGAATTCATAAAACGTTGGTACACAAGTCCACGGTGCAAAGACTGACTCAGGAAAGCTGTCTGGCTTCACCACCTTGCTGTGGGCCCAGAGCCCCTCCCACCCTGCTCACAGGCTGAAGGTAAACAGCAGGCTCTTCCTGACTGAGCTGTCTTCCTGTCACTCTGCTTCACAGCCACTGGAACGGAGAAATGATTAAGTGCTTTGGTGTAAAGGGCAGGCTGGATGTAAGAATAGTGGAAAAGGAAAGTAAGGGAGCATTTAGGTCAGCAAAGCAGTTTTCACTTACCCTTTATTAGTCACTGTTAAGAATCAGATCATTGAGAACTGATTATGTTCTAAGAGACTAGTCTAGGCACACTGAATTTGTTTTGGCAGCCTGCTGGCAACCTTCTGCCTTCTGGAAGGAAGTCCACAGACCCCAGAAAAAAAGCTGTCATAAAGTCCATGAATCTTATTCCATAGTTCATTGTCTGGCATACTACCCAGACTTGTTCTGGGAACACTATTAGGTAACAGGGAATTCCTTTTACATTTTACCTCCCTCTCAGTACCCGTATCTTTCTTCCCACTTACTGGTGGTCTTTCTGCTGATGCTAATCCCCCTGCTCCCACCTCTTCTGATTAATGTTTTTATACATTCGCATCCTCCTTAGTACTTCTCTTTGGAGTACATAATGATGAGCTCCTAATTGATCTTTCCAGAGTATTTGCATTATTCAGAAGCACCACGTAAAGGTGTCCTCTACTGAGAAATTTCTTGGAGATAGACTGAAAGAGGAAAAACCTTTGTGGTACGCTGGTCCCATGGTATATTTATATTATATTCAGTCCTTGTCTTTCTTCCTTCTAAAACCTTCAGAGGTGGCAGAGTGGGGCAGTGGAGGCTGAGACAGAGGCATAACCAACGGCAGAACAGTTTTTGCTCTTTGACTGAGAGCCCAGCTTGCATGTAAGATGCAGTATCTAGAAATAGAACCAGTCAGAATTCCTGCCTCCTCAGCACCTAAAGTAGAGGCAAGCCGTACTATGTCTTGCATTGACCTCACCTGTATTCAAAGGAGAGCTTGTCTGTCTGAACGTCAGATTATATTCAATGAACAGTTTTTCAGAGCAGGAAGTTTCATGTTTCACTCTAGAAAAATATTTGTCAGGAACAGATTCGTAAAAATTACTTACTGATGCTTATAAGTTTTAGGTCGAAAAATAGAAATGTCCCAATCATAGTGGTTAGTACCTTAGATATATTTCTTTACATCATTTGGCTAGAAATTCATTTATCTGGAACACTTTACTACCCAGTGATGCCTGGGTGAAGAAGAGCCTGATGGGAGTTAGTTAGTACTTCTTACTTTAGAACTAAAATAGCTTGGCGGACATTTGTTACCAGGATATAAACTCAGACTTCATAACCTTGCCATTTAATTAGCTTACAAAGTTTTTCTGTACTTGCTTTTCTTTTCTCAGTTTGAAAATTATTTTACTTTTCTCCTCTAACTCACTCAATGGAAAGAGTGACCCTTTATATTAGAAACAGATGACACAATGGTGATTTCTCTTTTTTTTTTTTTTAAACTCCAGGGCCAGAAAGTTCTTACATAGAATAAACTTAACATTAAAGACTTCCTATTATTAGTACAAATGATTCTTACAAAAACGCTTGACTTTGGTGTTGCAGGTGGCTAAATAAGGTCTGGTATTAAGCCTGACTAGAACCATAACTTCATACCCATTTTAAGTTGAGTCTGCACACTCTTTTTTCTTTGCCTTTAGTATGAAAAGACACAGACTGTACTCTCAGAACTGAAGTTGAAGTTTGAAATGACTGAGCAGGAAAAACAATCAATCACAGATGAGCTCAAACAATGTAAAGACAACCTGAAGCTGCTCCGAGAGAAAGGAAATAATGTAAGTCTTTGCAAACTTGGCTTAGCTTTGACTGAGAGGCAGGTGAGAGCCCTGAAATGGATTTTTCAGAGGACTTTATTGCTGATTTGAGAAATTAAGGCCTATAGTACATGAACTGAGCTTTTCATTATGAAATTCCATGATGGAATCATTGTGCTGTCAAATTTCTGAGTAAGAATTTGCCCCTTTAACTTGTATCCCTAGAAGAGCCTGAGGACTGCCTGGAGGAAGAGCCTTGTTTGCAAGAAAATAATTTACCTAAGAACTGTCAGATTTTCCCAGATGAATCTGAAGTTCTGTCACTAAGCCATTGTCTGGCACTTCATTTCTCCTGCTGAGAAATGAAACACTAAACCACCAGGGACCCACCTAAGAAAGAGTAGTACACGTTGATTCCTTAACATTTGGCTGTATCAAAAATGGAAACTTAATTATGGTTTTCATTTTATACTAATAATGTTCTCACTAAGGTATATTCCTAAAAAGCTTAGTGTCTTTTTGACCTCCTATAAATATTTGGGAGTATTTGTTGAGTTTCTGTAGGGCTGTGTGTGTGTGTGTGTGTGTGTGTGAGTGAAATTGGAACATTTTCATATAAATTGAGTTTACTATTTGTTTTTCATTTATTAGAAAGGCAGATGGTCTTTAAAAAGATGTTATACTAAATAAGTGTTGTGTTCTACGTTTTGGTGATCATTGCCTTTGTGGGCCCTAACTGATGGCTGTTCAGTGTAGTTGGTTGTGCTCTGACTTATTTCAAATCCCTGTCATGGCTTGGACACTGCAGTGGCGTAAGCCATACTCTTCCTACAGAGGAAAGCACTCTGCTTGACTTTGCCGCACAAGTACAAAAGAGTGATGATGCATGGCCATCCAGTTACACAGTTGCACACAGAATGCTCATGAGTTGTGTCCAACTGTCCTTCACTAAAGAAAGTCTTAGTTTTTTAGAAAATGAAGGCTTGTTGCTTAGGTGGAAGCCCTTCAGAAGTTGATAAATTGGGTATGGAGGCTTTATGCTATAAGCAAAATTGATTGTATTTATTTTGAAAATGTAGATTACAGAACTCTTCTGAAATCAGATCATAATGGTTTGGTTACTTCTCTCTTTTGTGTTAATCATATCTTTCTGAGTATGGAATTTCAGTCCACCTTCTACTAAATTAACCTATGAAGACATCTAGCATAATCAGAATGGATCCCTCTGTACTATTTAGAGCCTTTCAAAAGTAACCTGGCTATTATTATTTATAGTTGTACCAATAATTGACCTTAAAGGTGAATTTCCTTTTTCTATGGTATTAGACTTAAGGTACTAAATTTTTCTCTGTAATAAAACTCATTGTAGTAACTCCTTCCAATTTTAAAAAATTAATTATATTCTGGTAACATAACTAAAAGCCCTGAGACTCAGCTGCCTGTCTTTATATATCAAATGTTTATCACACATTGTGTCAGATCTCTTGCTTGGTTTAGGAAGCAGGTATCACAAGGCATTTTATTTTTAAGCTTGAAAGCAGTACCATCTCAGGCAAGAGAGTTTTGGTTTAAAAAAAGGTTTCAGTAGAGGGATAAAATAAACTTTAGCCATTTCCAAGGGACTACATTATCAAGTAATGGATTCCAGCTATGGAACAAAAGTAATGTAAGGTCAAGCAGAGCATCAGTGGTGAAGTGCTGCTGATGCAATGTCTTAAAAGTGCTACATTTCATTAGGGTATTAGGGGCACCCACATTGTCCACTGCCTCCAGCTGTCCCTTTTAAACTGGTAGTTACATACCACAGTCCCATCATTCTGGATTGTATTAGATGTCTTTAAAATGTTTGAATCAGTGCAAAACCTGAGTGCTATTACTTCTGTTACCTCAGTCTTCTTACCCTCCTTCCCACCCCCCTGGGGTCTAAATCATCTTATCTGATTTTTTTTTATAGCATAAAATGATTTTAATATCCCTTCCCTTCTTTAGCCTTCCATATTACAACCCGTCCCAGCCGTATTCATCGGCCTATTCCTGGCTTTCCTGTTTTGGTGTTTCGGTCCATTGTGGTAGAGAAAGGTACAAGCACTACTGTTGAGTCCTTGTCTGTTTGTCCCCGTCACCTGTTTGTGCCATATTTGTAATATAGTGCATGGCAAAACCACACAGGTATTTCGTTACCTGAAGCAAACCCTTCATTTAGTATGCCATGTATTGTGTCATACGAATGAATTGAACAATCAACTAATCACATAACATTTTGTCTTGTTTCCTTTGTAGTGCTGCTAACCATGAATTAATTCCAACCTAATCAGTTGTTAATGTGCTGCCTTTAACTGAGTCTTTGTCTCTAGCAAACTGGAGTAAACTAAGAATTGCTGCAATATTAGTACCCCCCTCCCAATTACATGTTTAAATGGATTTGAATGAGAAATGAAGCGTTTGCCTCTTTGAAGTTTTCAGCCAGCTTTCTTCCACTCCTCCTCTCCTTCTTCTTTTCCATAGTGTAGAGCTTCTTTTTTCAACCCTTCGCCTATATTTACACTGTGGCTATGAAGATGAAAAAGGATGAGATTAGCATAATGGGCCATTGGCTCACAATCTCAACCCCAATGTGCATTTACTTATGAGAGTATAAACCTATCCCATATCTCTCTGAGCCTTGATCTGCAACATCACAATATTTCTTTAAAAGCCAGTTTTCTAAATAAGACTCTCAGTATACTAGTGAAAATAAAGCTATCATCCAGAGCACGTTGATTTTATAATGCCCTCTGAAAGTTAACAGCGAATCGCCCGCCCATGCTTGCCTGCAACAGGCATGCGTGTCAGTAGAACATATGAGATAATCACATGACATTACTACATTGGACATGGTCTTTACCAAAAGTATCAAAGAGGCAAGGTCCTAATAGCACTTCTCTATCTTAAACCCCATCTGATCTTGTCTTCTGTGGTTTCACATTAGAGAATCAAAGCTTTGGCCATTTTCTTTGTTACCCTACCCACCAGCTCCTTGTGTAAAACTACCCCAACATACAAATCTGGTTTTTATCAAGAAATAAACATTTTATGCAGACATGTATTCCAGGCATCCATGTACATCAGTTAGTTGTAATGTATGGATACTGGAGTAAGTAAAGCAGGCTAAGCCCACAGGGTTTCTTAGAAATCACTATTAGGTTTCAACTGTAACAAAATTGAAAACTGCCCAAGACTTTTCTGAGCTGTATCAGGCTTCCACACAACCATCCTCGAAAAGTGTTCCTGCTGTCATGGCTCTCCTCACACCTGCACTCCCTCACCTTTCTTTCCTTTCTTTTTAAAATGTATTCTTATGCAAAGACAAGGTTTTTCTAATATTCTGTTAAATATTCAGGACTCTCTGGAACCAAGGGGTTAATAGGTATGAAAAGAGAGGGAAGAATGTGATATTGACTCTTGGTTTCTTTCCACACAGAAACCCTGGCCCTGGATGCCCATGTTGGCTGCCCTGGTTGCGGTGACAGCCATCGTGCTGTACGTGCCAGGTCTGGCCAGAGCTTCTCCATGAGAGCGTTTCTTGAGTCCGTACACCGTCCTCCCTTTAGAAGCTGGCATCACACTCATGCTGGGGACAAACAGAACCATTTTCTTCCTTTTTACCTCTTAAGACAGCAGAAGTGCAAGAATACAGCTGTAGGGTCATTGCTTTAAATTATATAAAATGTATCTATCTATAAAGAGGATATAAAATTGTGACTTTATTCTACTGTAAGCAATAATTTGCTTGCAATTTTTCATGTAATTTTTAAATTAGTATGTTGAGATTCTGAATATTATGGTGGCCTAAAGTAGGCTTCTTGGTACACCAAATTATTTATAACATTAAATTTATGGGTATTTTACTCTGAATTCTAATGGCCAGATAATTCATTTTTCTGATTCGATAACTACCCAAACCAAACAACCAATACATACATGGGAAGAGAGGCCCTGTGTGCTCAGTGCCTATCAGTTTGAAATATATACACATATATATATATTTTTTACATATTTACGCCATTTTTACTTGTTATAAAACCACTGAGCTATTGGGAACAAGACTTAGAGACAACTATTTGCGTGGACTTTTCTTTCTTTCTTTCTTTCTTTCTTTCTTTCTTTCTTTCTTTCTTTTAAGGAGAAATACACTTGGAAAATATTCTGTTCTAGTGATAATTTGGGGAATATGTGCACGCTTGTTCAGCCTTAATGTGATTTGACGATGTGGAGGACATCAACTTTGAAAAACTTTCCATGAGAGTGTGTATTTTCTTGAGCAAACTGAAGTATTTCTGGGAGCAAAAACAGTAATTCTACAATTTCAGTGCAGTAAACCAAACTGTTGAGTCAATTGGAATGTAATTTATTAAACCTCATGTATTTAAAGAGATATTTTCTTTAAAAGCCAAGTTACTTTCTCATATACAGCATTTTAGGAAGCATGATTTTTTTTTCTATCATCTCTTCCTCCAAGCATGTTTAATTGAAGAAAGAATTAATATCTCTTTAGATAAGCTTTTACTGACTTAATTTGGTTATGATATTTCAAAGCTAATTCATGTTCAAGGTGAGCTGTTGTTACCTACCAACAGATTTCCTGGTCGGGTATGCAAATGGTTATTTTCTTTTTACTGTTGTTAATTGGGACTTTCTGTTTATGAGAAGCATTATTCCCAAGATTAATAGTGTTCCATGCACAGTGAAGCACCTAAGCACTGCTTGATGTTATAAATTTAAAACACAGAAGTGAAAGTTTAGCTATGGTTTTGTGCGGCACCACAGTTATGTCAATAAAATTTATTTAGGTCATAGAATATCCTAAAGTATCACATAGTTAAATTTTTCAGTCAATGAAGACTGGGAGGGAATGTCAGTGAATTGGCTTGAATGTTCTGTGGCAATCCACAGACCTAGCCAAATGTTGAAATAGAAGTTTAGGATATAATTTGCCTTGTGATGTTTGGCAGTCGTTGTTTATACTTTAAAGGTTATATTTTAAGCTATTTGGGATTTGCTGTTGGGAGGATCACTAGATTCATGGAGGAATTAGTCACAAATGACTTGTAGAAAATGCTGTCGTATAGTTCATTTCATCATTTTCTGTTGCAGGAAGCCACTCCACCACAGAATGCTAATATGCCAGTGGTACCCAGTACCTCTTGTATATAGGTTATTGCAAATATTGTTCTGAAATGCTTAACTTCAGAATTACATTTTTTAAAGTAAATAATTGTTTTAAATCTATTTTGTAAAGATATAAAGTACAATAGAATTTCTGGAGTACAGATTAAACTATTTGCACTAACACACGTGATGTGCATGATTTAATAAAATAACTTTTCTCTCCCTATGCATTTTTGAGTTGGGTATCATTGAAATTCTTAGTGTTGACTCTACTATTAGATTGTTAATAATCTTTTCTTGAAATGACTCCTAATGCAACATAATATATATTTGGTGTTCTTCAGGGTTTACTGAGCTGTTTCCTTCAAGTTTTATTAGCCTTTTATTTAACTTACTGCTCTAATTTTTTTCCCCTTTTACGATGGTTATTGTTAAAACATGACTCACTTGCCAGACAAGTCTCTTTAAAAGTAAAGTCTAGTATCAATATTTACTTTATTCAAATTGAATTAATGGGTTTTTGTAGTTACTGCCGTTTTTCTTAAGAATATAAATGAGCCTATTCATAAGCAATACCTCCAGTTTCATTCAGTTCACTTCCAGGTTAAATAAAGAGTACGATTATTCACTGGTAGTGATAGTCATTAAGAAATTTTATTGTATTTTATTTTAGATTATTTATTTATTTGAGAGAGGCGGAATGAGAGAGAGAGAGAGCACAAGCAGGGGGAAGGAGCAGAGGCAGAGGGAGAAGCAGACTCCCTGCTGAGCAGGGAGCCCGATGCGGGACTCGATCCTGGGACTCCAGGATCATGACCTGAGCCGAAGGCAGTCGCTTAACCAACTGAGCCACCCAGGTGCCCCCATTAAGAGATTTTAATCATAGTAGTTAAGATTGAACAACCCTATAATGATACATTTAAGAATTACCCAGAGGTGCTACATGGCTGGCTCAGAAAAGGAAAGGAACGTGGCATGTGAAGCTAAACAGATCCTTCCTGGCATCCTGGCTGTGCCTGTTAGCAGCGTTTGCCTCGGGCAAATCCCTTATCTTCTCTCAGTCTCCGTTTCCTCGTTTATAAAATGGAGAGAGTAATATCTATATGTATGAGAATTAAAAAGGTAACATATGTGAAGTGTCATTCGAGTGGTAAATAAGTGTTTATGAGAATGTCACACTGGAAAAACTGCAAATATTTAAGTTTTAGGGGAACCAGTACAGCTGTTTAAAATGAATTGGTTGACTCAACTGTTGAGACTTTCTACTTGTGTGAATGAGATGTAACTGCAGTATAATGAATCCCGAGAAAGCATCATCACCTAGCTCTGTTCGTCCCCTTCATGATTGTGTCTTTGGAAAGTAATATGCTTAGTTTGATAATGAGCCAAGGCTTACAACAGTTTGGCATTCTTGTTGCAACTGCCTTCAGAGTCACTCTGGGTCACATGTGAAAACCAGTCACACTGCTGAATAGTCAGAGGCTTGTGACTAAAAATAGTATTGCCTCGCTTGATCTCTCACTTTAATCACCAGATTCGACCCCCAGTGATTCTCGGCTCTTTCCAGTGATTATATCTACTGTCAAAAGGATGGAAATCTGCTACATACAAACTACATACAAATCAACTTTGATAAAAATGTACAGCCTTGTTTGAAAAATTCACTTCTGGAAATTTTGAAAACATAATTGTGTGCACTAAATTTTGACTACCAGGACATTTAATGTAGCTTTTTTTTTTTTTTTAATAATAGTAATGGGTAAATAACCTGAATATCCAGCAGTGGGTCGTTGGTTAAATAAATTAATATTGCCACCCTACAGATTACTGTGCTTGCAAAGTATATGGGAAGATATTCATAAGGTATATTAAGGTAAAAAGGTTGCCGGTGTAGAATAACCTTGGTTTTAAAGAAAAAATATAGACATATAGGATATGTTTATAGCAGGAGGACTCAGATTTATACTCAGGCTTAAATAAGTAGTGCTTCTGTCAGTATGATTGTGGGTCGGTTATCTTCTCCTTTTATAATTTCTGATTTATTTTTAGTAGTAAATATATGTTGCTTTTGTAAATTTTTTTAAAGTTTTTTGGTTTTGCTTTAAATTAGAAACAAAAAGTATTTTGCAGAATTCCAAATTGGTTTCCATAATCAAATGAGTAAGTAACTTGTCAGTACCTACATTTAAAGGGACTGGTGTTCATTTGCACTTAATGAATTCTGGTGTGTTCATTTCAAAATCAGACTTATACTTTTAAACATGCTTTGTGCATATGTGTACATAGAATTAGAATCCTAGAAGAGGCCTTAACTATCCATTCTCACCTTTTTGCCTATCAGGGAAAAAAATCCAGGGAATTTTTGACTCAGAGTAAGAATAATTGTTATAAAATTGAGAATTAAGATGATTACTTCGTTTTTTGCTACGCCACATTGTATCCCAGGCTTCGATGGTTTTATATCCATTCATTTAGCAAATACTTACTGAGTGACTGGTATGGGGCACTGTGCTAGGTCCTGACATTACTCTGTCCCTGTGGTCACAGAGCTTTTGTACAGAGGAGAAATAGAGGCAAGGAAGTTGGCATTTACAATACTGTGTAGTAGAAGATGACATAGGAGCCAGTGGGACCATAGAAAAGGGATACATTTCCTCTCACTTTCAGCCACCCAACCACCCAAGCCAGAGACATCTGGAGCCAAAGGTAAGTTTCCCTTCTAGGAGGACAGGGTAACAGGACTGGTTTCTCTCAAAGTACCTGGCTTTGCAAACCATTAAGATCTGAGATTGATTTTCCTAGAAAAGACATTGTGATTGGAAAGCATTTTTTAAAGATTTATTTATTCTTAGAGAGAATCTCAAGCAGACTGCTGAGCACAGAGCCCGACATGGGGCTCAATTTCACGACCCCAAGATCATGACCTGAGCTAGAGTCGAGAGTCAGACGCCTAACTGACTGAGCCACCCAGGCGCCCCTGGAAAGCATTTTTAAGGCATTATGGTCTGTCTTGGAGTTTTGCCCTGTTAAATGGTCTGAACTATACCTTGCAAGTAACAGGTTAGAATTAAGGTTTTTTTGTTTGTTTGTTTGTTTGTTTTAAGCCAGTGAAGTGTCATAACCAGACAGGTTCTTTGAAAGGCATCTCCCATTAATGGGCTGAGACATGGATTGGATGGAGCCCAAAATCCCTTGCACATGGAGGCACATGTTCACCATATCTTACTGCATGTGTTTACAGTGCTGCTCATCCAGGAGATTAGGCAGCTGCATATTTCTTCCTGAAAAGCATGTTTCAGGACGCCTCGGTGGCTCAGTTGGTTAAGCATCTGCCTTTGGCTCAGGTCATGATCTTGGGGTCCTGGGATGAGCTCCGCATTGGGCTCCCTACTCAGTGGGGAGCCTGCTTCTCCTTCTCCCTCTGCCTGCCGCTCCCCCTGCCTTGCACTCTTGCTGTCTCTCTGACAAATAAATAAAATCTTTTTTTTTTTTTAAAGATTTTATTTATTTATTTGACAGAGAGAGACACAGCGAGAGAGGGAACACAAGCAGGGGGAGTGGGAGAGGGAGAAGCAGGCTTCCCACCGAGCAGGGAGTCCGATGCGGGGCTCGATCCCAGGACCCTGGGACCATGACCTGAGCCGAAGGCAGACGCTTAACGACTGAGCCACCCAGGCGCCCCCAAATAAATAAAATCTTAAAAAAAAAAAAGATTAAGCATGTTTCAGCCCAGATCTTATAATACATCGTTTACTACCCCTGTCATGCAAGGACACCAGATCAAGTCTATGAAAAAGAGAACATTGAAAATAAGTAAAAGCAAAAGTGTCTGGGGGTGGAGGGTGGGGATGGAGTAGTAAAGGAATTTTTGCTGGTAATGCTTCTGCTGTCTACAGATGCTGTTGACTTCATCTTTTCATTTTGACTTCTTGAATTGGCCCAAGTACATCTAGGTAGCCAGATTTCATTTAGCAGAGATTCAGACTTTCACTCTATGAAATTACAGACTAAGGGTTTTTTTATCCTGCATTTTTATGTATGTCCCATCATCTTGTTCCACGTAGAATTTGAAGCAGGGCTGCCTGCTTGAACAGCATACCTGTCCCTCTTAAGTTGGCAGGGATCCATTTCTGCAAGACTGAGAACACTTCTTGGTGGCAGGCTCTTCAAGCATCTAAGGAAGGGGCATCAAAGGCACGAAAAACCTGAGCCATTTCCACTTCTTGAATCCCAGGTTTCTGTTGTAAATTACTTCACCGTTGATCAGATCTTTGCATAATTATGCCATTCCAGTTTTGGCTGAAAACTTACTCTGAGATAATTAGCCTATGCTTATTTAACCACCCCCATCACAGAGCTGTCCCCATCCCCTGTCATGTACTCCATAACTAACTTTAAAGAGTTAACATGTTTTGGATATTTGTAACCAAATTTTTATTTTCCTTATAAAGTCAGTGTATGTAAAGCTGATCACATTTTCTTCTACGAACTAAATTTGGAATCGTTTTAAAGTTGGACAGTCTATCTTAGCACTTCATGTAGTTAATAAAATCACATTTAAAAAAAAAACATGAGTGGACTTGTGGGAGCCAGTGCTTGTTGGAGGGGCACCTCTGCTCCTCCCCACAGCCCCATTTCCCTCTTAGATGATCCTAACACACCAAGGGTTTTTCTTCTCAGTGCTTCAGCATGTACATGTTTTCATCCACGCAACACCAGCTAAATGTTTAACCCCCAATGTCAGTTAATGGTCTGACTTTCAACTAGACCATATTTAAGTTTCAAGCAGTTTGAGATGAGTGTTCAAATTGTACTTGTGGGGGCACCTGGGTGGCGTAGTCAGTTAAACATCTGACTCCTGGTTTCGGCTTAGATGGTGATCTCAGGGTCGTGAGATCCAGCCCCGAGGCAGGCTTTGCACTCAGCGTGGTGTCTGCTGGAGATTCCCTCTCCCTCTCTCTCTGCCCCTCCTGTTCATGCTCTCGTGCTCGCTCTCTCAAGTAAATAAATAAATCTTTTTTAAAAATTGTACTTCTGGGGGCGCGTGGGTGGCTCAGTCGTTGAGCGTCTGCCTTCGGCTCAGGTCATGATCCCAGGGTCCTGGGATCGAGTCCCACATCGGGCTCCCTCCTCGGGGGGAAGCCTGCTTCTCCCTCTCCCACCCCCGCTGCTTGTGTTCCTGTTCTCGCTATCTCTGTCTCTGTCAAATAAATAAAATCTTTAAAAAAAAAAAAAATTGTGGGTTAGTGCTCCGTTTGAATGTGTATGCCCTACCCTGGAGCCTGTCCCTGACCCTCCCAGGCAGAGATGGGCACTTCTTCCTGGGCTCCACCTTTGTGCCTTTTGTACCATGGCTTGCTTCATCTCTTATCTGTTTACATGCCTGCCTTTCCTGCTGGGTCTTGACCTCTTCCACAGCAGAGGCCGTGTTTTGTTTATCGGTATATCCCTGGTGTGCAGCACCATGTCTGGATCTTAAGGGGAGCTCGATAAACATTTGATGCAAAAAAAACCCCACAAAAACCAAAACCATGAGATGTTTATCCTGTTATTTTCTCAGAATATTTCTGTCTCTCCATCTCTCTCTCCGTAAATATAAAATGGTTTGCTTACGAGGTCATTTCTAGGATTTCTAACTCTGCAGAAAGAAACTAAGGTGTCAGGTAAGAGTAGGTAGATAGTATGATGGGGTGCTCATTGGTCTGAAATAAAATCAATTAGTCGCAGCAAACATTCTGTTACCATGGATGTAAATTTGTGGAAGAAGACCTTCGTTTTTTTTTTTTTTACAGATTTTTGGCCTTTTTTTCAAGTATACACTTAAATGCTACAATGAGAAAAGCTGGATCTTGTTTTCACCAATTACCAAGTAGAAAGGTACTGAATACGCATTTATTCCCTGCTTTGTCTCAGTGAGGCTTTAAAGTGGCCTATACAGATACCTAAAGTATGGAACAGCGTGGTTGAAATGAGTACGGGAGGGGGAAAGAAGAAAAATAAGAATGAGGATATAAAGTGGAGTGGAAACTGAGAGAGAAAAAATTATTCTATGCCACCCTGCACATATGGCTCTAAGCTTTCTGATAACCAAGACAAAATCCTAGTCAGTTACTGGACAGTCCATGTCCATAAGATTAATAATAAATTATTGAGATGTATGAGCACTTAATAGGAATTTCTCTCAGGGCTTTTTAAAAAATGCATGGTATGGGGGCGCCTGGGTGGCTCAGTCGGTTAAGCGTCTGCCTTCAGCTTAGGTCATGATCTCAGGGTCCTGGGATCAAGCCCCGCATCCGGCTCCCTGCTTAGCAGGGGGCCTGCTTCTCCCTCTCCCTCTGCCACTCTCCCTCCATAAGCTCTCTCTCTGTCAAATAAATAAAATCTTTAAAAAAAAAAATGCTGTGAACCTAAAATTGCCCCAAAAAGTAGTCTTTAAAAAATGTATTCTAGGGACGCCTGGGTGGCTCAGTTGGTTAAGCAACTGCCTTCGGCTCAGGTCATGATCCTGGAGTCCCGGGATCAAGTCCCACATCGGGCTCCCTGCTCAGCAGGGAGTCTGCTTCTCTCTCTGACCTTCCTCCCTCTCACTCCCTCTCATGCTCTCTGTCTCTCGTTGTTCTCTCTCTCGCAAATAAATAAAATCTTAAAAAAAAAAAAAAAAAATGTATTCTATATGATATAGGGAGTCCTGGGTATCTTCTTTTCAAAAGTATTCAAAGTAGATGAAAAAGAATAACACCATTTGGGGCGCCTGGGTGGCTCAGTCGGTTAAGTGTCTCCCTTCGGCTCAGGTCATGGTCCCAGGGTCCTGGGATCGAGCCCCACATTGGGCTCCCTGCCCCGCAGGAAGCCTGCTTCTCCCTCTCCCGCTCCCTCTGCTTGTGTTCCCTCTCTCGCGCTGTTTCTCTTTGTCAAATAAATAAATAAAATCTTAAAAAAAAAAGGAAGAATAACACCATTTTTCAAAACTGGAAAGGGTAAGCAGAGATTTATTATACTATTTGCTCTATTTTTATATATGTTTGAAATTTCCCACACTTTTTTTTTTTAAGACTTATTTATTTATTTTAGAGAGAGTGCAAGGGACAGAGGGAGAGAGAGAATCCTTCAAGTAGACTCCCTGCTGAGCGTGGAGGCCGACTCAGGGCTCGATCTCACGACCCTGAGATCATGACCTGAGCAGAAGAAACCAAGAGTCAGATGCTTAACCGACTGTGCCCAGGCGCCCCCACGATAGTTTTTAAAGTGTGTTTTAAAATGTGCAGCAATCATCATACTTAATGGGCATTTTTTAGTAGCATTTTTATTAAAGTCAAGAATTGGACTTAATATTCATTCTCACCCCAAATCCTCAACATTGTATTAGCTAATGCTATACGGGATAAGAAATGCAATATAGGGGCGCCTGGGTGGCTCAGTTGGTTGGGCGACTGCCTTCGGCTCAGGTCATGATCCTGGAGTCCCTGGATCAAGTCCCGCATCGGGCTCCCTGCTCAGCGAGGAGCCTGCTTCTCCCTCTGACCCTCCCCCCTCTCATGTACTCTCTCTCATTCTCTCTCTCTCAAATAAATAAATAAAATCTTTAAAAAAAAAAAAAAAAAAAAAAAGAAATGCAATATAGGGCTGGAAAGGAAAAGATAAATTTGTCATTTTCAGATCTTTTAATGATCTGTACAGAAAACCCAAAGCATCTATGAATTATTAGGATTCTCAAGCATAGAATAAAGGTTGCTCAGTATAAAATAAACATACAAATATCAAGAGTGTTTCTAAATACAATTAATTTTAAAATATAATAGGAAAAAAGAGAGCCTATGTATGATAGCATCAGAAACTATGAACTGGGGTGCTTGGGTGGCTCAGTCGTTAAGCGTCTGCCTTTGGCTCAGGTCATGATCTCAGGGTCCTGGGATCGAGCCCCGCATCAGGCTCCCTGCTCAGTGGGAAGCCTGCTCCCTCTCCCACTCCCTCTGCTTGTGTTCCATCTCTCGCTGTGTCTCTCTGTCAAATAAATAAATAAAATCTTTAAAAAAAAAAAAAAATGTGAACTACCTGGAATAAAGGTTTGAATTAATAGAGAAATATGCTATGATCATCAAGGGTAAAGCTCAGTATCCTAAAGATGTCAGTTCTCCCGAAATTAATTTATAAGTATAATGTAATTCCAATGGGATTTTTCTTTGACAATATAAATAAAAGAACTGATATATTTATGAGGAAATTTAAAGTTTCAAGAATTGCCAAGAACTTCTGCAAAAGATAAAGGACAGACTTGCTCCATCAAACTTAAAGGCTTCCAAGAAAGCTATAATGATTTATTATTACTTTTTAAGATTTTATTCATTTATTTGAGAGAGGGGAAGGGCAGAGGGAGAAACAGACTCCCCGCTGGGCAGGGAGCCCATGCAGGACTCGATCCCAGGATCCAGAGATCATGACCTGAGCTGAAGTCAGATGCTTGACTGACTGAGCCACCCAGGCGCCCCAAAAGCTATAATGATTTAGAACATAGTATTAGAGCAGAGATAGACACATACATCCACATACAGCAGAACAAAAGAGCTCAGAAATCAATCCAAGCACGTGTGGAATGTTGGTACGTTGTAATATAGATCTCATTACATTATAAGTCATGGAGAAATAATTAACAGTTTGAGGACAGTTGGGTTTCTGTATGGAAAAAGTAAAAGCCAATCTTCTATACAAAAAAAAATGAAGGCCAAGTAAATTAAAGACAAATTATTAGGGGAAAAAAAGAGGATGGGACAAGTAATTGTTTGACCTTGGTGTTGGGTCAATTTACAAAGGTAAAAATAAATTCAACTAGGGTGCCTGGGTGGCTCAGTCGTTAAGCATCTGCCTTCAGCTCAGGTCATGATCCCAGGGTCCTGGGATCGAGTCCCGCATCGGGCTCCCTGCTCAGCGGGAAGCCTGCTTCTCCCTCTCCCACACCCCCTGCTTGTGTTCCTGCTCTTGCTGTCTCTCTCTCTGTCAAATAAATAAATAAAATCTTTTAAAAAATAAATAAATAAATAAATAAATTCAACTATATTAACATTAAAACTTATACAATGAAGGGCGCCTGGGTGGCTCAGTCAGTTAAGCGTCTGACTTCGCCTCAGGTCATGATCCCAGAGTCTTGGGATTGAGCCCTGCATCCGCTGGGCGGGGAGTCTACTTGTCCCTCTCCCTCTACCCAACCACTGCTCATGCTCTCTCTGTCTCTCCCTTAAATAAATAAATCTTTTTTTAAAAAAAGTATGCAATGAAAAGTATTTAATAGACAAACTGGAAGATATTTGCACCATATATATAAATATATATAACAAAGGACTAGTATCTCAAATTTATATGTAGCTACAACCTGGTAAGAAAAATCCAAAAGAAAAATAGTCGAAGATATGACCTAGCAAGTCTCAGAAAAAGAATCCAGATGACCGATAAAATATAGAAAGACCATTCAGACAAATACAAATTAAAGCACCAAAGAGATATCCTACCGTAAAAATCACCATGTTTATTTTGCTTGTTATTATTCCTTTTTAAAACTTTAGATGATTTACATGCATCTTCACACTGAAAAAAAATGAAGGCCTGACAATGCTAAGTGTTTGTAAAGGTGTAGGAAAACGGTATCATTCATTGTGGGTGGGACTGTAACTTGATAGGGCCACTTAGGAGAGCAATTGAACAATATTTAGTAAATGTTGAAAATGTGTAAGACTGGGGCACCTGGGTGGCTCAGTCGGTTAAGCATCTGCATTTGGCTCAGGTGAGGATCCCAGGGTCCTGGGATCAAGCCCCGTGTTGGGCTCCCAGCTCAGCGGGGAGTCTGCTTCTCCCTCTCCCTCTGCCGCTCCCCCTGCTTGTGCTCTCTGTCAGATAAATAAATAAAATCTTCAAAAAAAATACGTAAGACCAGCAGTCCCCCTTCTGACTATATATATTAGGGAAATTCAGATGTGTGTATGCGAGGATCCTTGTTCATGGAAGCATTCTAGATCATAGCAAAAATTGAGAAACAACCTAAATGTCCATGAATAAGGACACAGATAAGTTGTGGTATGGGGCTGTGTGAAGGAGCACTATCCAACATTAACTGTTAACAACTAATAAATGGGTTTATATGTATCAGCTCTGCTACAGTTCAAACAATATTGAATGAGAAACAACCATCACTCTTGTCGATGTAGGAAAAGTGTAACTGTGACAGTAGGAATACCAACTTGGTGTATTTGCTTCTGGGCTGGTGATGGAAGGGAAATAAGACTTAAGTGCAGGAGAAACAGAGAAAGGACACCAGCTCTAACTGAAATGAGCGCTTTATTTCTTTAAAGAAAAAAAAAGGTTCATTTTTGATGATGGGTACATGGGTGTTTTTTATATTGTCTTCCAGGCTTTGCATTATAAGAAGAGTTCCATCTGTTTCCATTGAGCAGACTGTCCCTGTAAGAAAGAGAAGCGTATTGTCCCCGTGCAACTGCTAGCTAGCTCTGGCGGGGCAGGTGTAAGCTGAGTAACCAAGACTCATTCTCTCGCTTGATACTGTGCCTTTTTAAAAGAGGTGTTTTAAATGCACTAATACCATCTTCTGAAGCTGTTTCTTCAGAATACTGCCATCCTTATGGACGTAGGACCATATTACACACAGACTTTCAGCAGCTCAGCCTCAGGCAGGCTGTGACAAGATTCCTGAGAATTGCAGCTTCCTCAGGAGTTTCTGTGAAAATGAGAAGGAATTCCTAGTCAGTGCAGGAGCTCCCTGAGCCGGGCTAACTGCTGGAGGTCCCCTCTCGCCCCGGCGTTCCCTCCTCGTGTCGTGTGGAGGTATTGGCTGGGACCCGGTCCTGCACGGGGCTGGTGACCAGCTCTCCTAACCAGGAAGGGCCGCCCAGGGCAGTGAGGCTAGCTGCACATCCCAGTCCGTAGAGGGCTTGGCTGGAAAGCATCTCTCGGCTCCAGCCATGCAGGACTGCGGTCAACATCCTCTGCATTTTCAAGAGACACCGACAACTGGCTTCATGTTCCCTTCCCAGATTGAAGGGGAGGGAAGTATGCCCCGTGTGAGGCAAACAAAACACGTCTAGAGGCTCACTTGGGCCAGTGGGGCTCCCAGCTGGCAACCTCTGTTCTAATCAAAACTAGATTTATAAAGAACCAGAAGTGCCTTATGCCAGAGTCAGACTTCACAGAACAATAAAATGTTCCAGAAATCTTGCAGCTAGGCATAGGGTGCCAACTTTTTATTTTACCAAGCAATAACATTTTTTGTTTTGTTTAAAGAAAAAAAAAAGCTACTCTTGACTTTAACCATTTCATTAAAGAAAGCCCGTTCTACACCTAAAAAGTAGGACGCACCTACCTAATAGTGGTCCACAATTCCTTATGAAACTCTGGAGGCCAAATGTGTTTTGGGATCAAAAGGTTTTTTTACATTTTTGAAAGGTAGTATGGTACATGTAACAATCCATAATAAAATGTAAAATTTCTGCAGTGAACCGTATGAATATTAAACGAAAGGAATAAGTAAAGGCTATATATAACCATATGTCAGTTCAGGACAGGATTTCCTGCCAACTGAGTTTTGATGCCAAACCAAAAAACTTGGTTTCAGAGCTTTTTGGATTGTGGACTTGTATCAAAAAAAGGAAAAGTACTTTAAATGGACAAGCTTTATGAAAACCTCAGCATGTTGCCCTGATTTCTCTCAGGTCACCCTAGACCACTGGAGACTGCTCTACTGGTTGGACATTTGGGAGCTTCTGATGGAAGCCAAGACAAATCTTGACATGCCTCCCCACCTTCATCTGGCTCCCTCCTATGGCAGCATTTTATAATGGCAAGTGCTTCTTGCCACTGGATCGTAGGTCCTTGTATCTCTGACTGCATTGGTCCTTGTTCTGATCTACCCAGGACTCCTCCTCTCATGAGGGCGCTTCCGTTACCGGAATGCACCTCTCCACACTGGCACAAGGCCCCGTGAGCTTGGCTCCCTCCGTTCTCAAGTGACAAAGTTGCCCTCCATATGCTCAGTGCCTTCTGAAGCAACAGTGGTCTGTCGGGGTTTTCAAGGATGGTTCCCAGAAGGATCTGAGCTGTAGAGCATAGTGGGATTGGTCAGTTCAAAATAGCTTCCTGTCCACGCACCCTGAGGGAACGTTACCTGTTTGAAAGACCAAATCGTACTGATGGCTCCCATTGTTTCAGGAACAAATGACTTCTCTGGAGAGCAGCTTGAGATATTGGAAGGGGGCAAGACTACGCAGACAGGCTTGAAGGGCAAGAAAGCTTTTACTGGGGGCCATAACAGAAAGGCATTGCAAGGGGAAGGCAGGAAAGCGTATGAGTAGGTTCATGTAGCCTGGAGCTTCCCTGGAAGGAGAGCTGGGTTTGGGAGCACACCAGGAAGAGGGGATTGATTTCAGGTGGCTGAAGTGGCTGAAACAGAGGGACCTGGGTGTGGCCCTGAACCATGCACAGGTCGCCCCACCTTGGGGGAGGATTCATGCTTTTGGTCGTGAGGAGCCAGCAAACTGGCCTCAGCAGAAAGGGAATTTATCATGAGGCCAGACCACAGGGCATTTGTTTCTGCTGCTGTGTCCCTGCCGGTCTCCAAAAATCCCCTCGGCAGGCGCCTGGGTAGCTCGGTTGGTTAAATGTTCGACTCTTGCTCTCAGCTCAGGTCTTGATCTCAGGGTTGTGAGTTCAAGCTCTGAGTTGGGCTGCACACTGGGCGTGGGGCCTACTTAAAAAAAAAAAAAAAATCCCCAGGCAGCATTCCCGCTCTCAGCCCCTGAGGGACTTTTTCTGTGACCCTCCTCCTCCCCCAAGCACTTCCCATCCCAGGAGTCACCTGAGTGTAGCTTCTTTCCCTCCCAGGGCAGGGCTGTGCCTCCCTCACCGCCCTCCAGCCCCCACGGCCCCGGGAAGCATGTCCTGTGAGTTTCAGATTTTCTCCATGTTGGCCCTGCCTTGGCATCCCCATGGGGAGGTACCCAGGTTCCCCTTCCATGTTGTCTCCCATAGTCCCTTGCAAAGATCCAGCCTCAGGTGGGGCATGATCACAGCTCTTTGTCCAGGCAGGATGTTTTCCATTCCAGGAAGCTTAAGAGGGTTCAGAGTGACCCATGGGAAGAAGAATGAGGTGATCACAAGTTTCTCCAGTTCTTGGGTGGTTCAGCACAAGAAAAGGAATTGGACCCTTTGCTTGGCTTCTCCAGACACCAAGCTGAGCGCCGTAGTTGACTAAGCACAGGTGTACTTCCTTTTCTTTGCACCTTTTTATTTTGATGGGACTTGAGACTTAGAGAAACGTTGCAAGAATAGCACAAGGAGGGGCTCCTGGGTGGCTCAGATGGTTAAGTGTCTGCCTTTGGCCCAGGTCATGATCCCAGGGTCCTGGGATCGAGTCCTGCATCGGGCTCCCTGCTCAGCGGGGAGCCTGCTTCTCCTTCTGCCTCTCTCTCTCTGTCTCTTATGAATAAATAAAATCTAAAAAAAAAAAGAATAGCACAAGGAACTCACATCACCCTTCACCCAGACTTGCCAATTGTTTACATTCTGCCCCATTTGCATTATCACTCTGTTTTTACACACCCTTTTTTTTTTTCTGAACTGTTTGAGAAAGTCAGCTCCTTCACCGTGTTTCCTTCCCCCAGTAAGCTTTAGTGTGTATTTTCTAAAAACAAGGACATTCACTTGGCTTTTGTACTTCTTACCAGGAATGTGGTTTCTTGGCTCTGACAGGTGTTCACTGAGAAATGGGGGGGTGGTTCTCACGGATTTGAGGAATTCAGTTGCACAGTTGTCACAGTGGTCCCTTTCCTCCCGACTAGACCCTTCAGTGACAGAAGCCCACACCAAGGTGTGGGGCCGGAGCATCTTCGTGACTTGGAAAAGTCTGCCCGTTGTTTCTGGGTGAAAACCGGAGCCTCGGCACAGCACGGAAGCCGGCCGTGACTAGGGAAGGTGGCAGCGCTCAGCAAGCCGGTCTCGGCCCCTGCAGCGCGTTTGCTGTCCGGGCAGGGCCGGAGGCCGGGAGGAGGGGCTCAGCTGCTCTGATGGAGGCAGGTTTCTCTTCACCTCAGCCCTTGCCGCCTCTGCTGGTCCGTGTCGTCCTCTCGGCCTGGAAGCTGTCTTCCTGCCGCCCTCGTCTGTAGCCGGGGCTTCATATCCCCCCTGCTCTTAACCAGGTTCCCAGAGATTCTGGGGTTCAGAGGCTCCTGGGAGAGCTGTGGGCAGCCGCCAGACACCAGAAGTACAATAGTAGTTTTAGCATCCCCACGTTTTGCGTGATGCCTGGTAGATACATGGACAGACAGATCAACCTTTTCTCTGATTATAAAAGTGATACCGGCTTATTGCCAAAAAAAAATTCATAAATGTAGAAAAAGAGGAAGAAGGGACACAGGTCACCTGTAAGCCTATTGTAGTTCTGGTGTCTGTCCTTTGAGCGTCCTGGTGTCTTGGAACAAATGTGTGTAGCTAGGAATCCACACGCTGGGGTTGTCAGAACTAGACCTATTTCTGGCTCTGCCGTTACTACCTGAGGAAGGGGACCAACCTTTGAGAGCCACTTTCCTCATCCATGACATGGGGTAATAATAGTACCTGGTTCAATAAGAATGCACGTCAAGGGCTTAGTCCAATGCCTGGCACAAAGCAATTGCCAACAAATGTTCATGCTAGCCAACCCAGAATGACTCATGCCATGCCGCTGAGTGGCAGCCAGCTCTTTTCTCCTAACAGTGGTTTATTCATTCAACAAATATTTTTCTGAGCACCCACTGTATGCCAGGCATAGTGCTAAGTACTAGCCAGTTAACCAAACAAAATCCTTGCCCTCATGGGACTTGCGCTCTAATGGGGAGAAAGCGAGTTAACAAACTGGTATATATGATAAGGTATGTCATGGTCCGGTAAACCATCTAGAGGAAGGTTCGGCGTGGTACTGCAGCTGGGGACGCCATTAGCACGTTGCTATTTTGTATCAAGTGGCCAGAGAAGGCCTCTTGGAAAAGGCAGCATTTGAGCAGAAGTCTGAAGGAAAGGGGGGAGCTGCGTGAATTATCTGGCAGCGGGAATAGCACGTGCAAGAGCCCTGGGGCGGGAGCATGTTTGTCGTGTTTGAGGGCAAGCGAAGAGGTCAGTGTGGCCAGGAGAGTGAGTGAGGAAGAGAGGGGCCGGAGAGGAGGTCAGAAAGGTAGTGGGGGCCCAACACAGTTGGCCATTGGAAGGATTGTAACTGTTCCTCTGAGATGAGGACCCAAGGGAGAGTTGAGGGAGAGGAGTGCTATAATGTGACCCTCAGGAGATCTCAGTGCTGTGTGTCATGTTAAGGTGAGCGGTTGCACACCTCCCTGGTCTCTGCCAGCCCCCCAACCTGGAGCACCACTCAATCCACAGCCTGCCTGATGTGAGCTGCCCACCCCCCACCCCTGACACCCCACATCCTGTTTTTCTGGCTGGCACTTACATCTTGGCAACATCCCCCACTGCTTTCAGGCTAAGGCATATGCCCAGCCTTACCGCCCACCTCTCACTAGCGGTGCAGTGAATGGCCCACCATCGCTTGAGGTCTCGCCGGAAGCCAGGCGCCCCCAGCCCCGCAGGAGCTCGTCTGGCCCCCACAGCCATCCTGCCGGGCCGCCACTCTCATTCTCCCTTCTGAGGCTGGCACCACGATCCAGTAACTCACACACGGTCCTGAGCTAGCGGGCACGGGGGCCAGGACCCCAGCTCAGTCTGCCAAACTCCCAAGGACGGGGACAGTGATGGGCAAAGCGGCAAAACTGCAGTGCGCAGCACACCACTACCACCAGACAGCGAGAGGAGGCTGAAGTGTTCTTTGTCCCTCCCCAAGTGCTCGCTCTGCTGAGAAAATGTCTGAGAAAGCATTTTGCAAGTTTGTGTAAAGCATTACACAAACAGGAGAGCAGTTACAAAGATCATTAGAGCCTAAAATCCCAGGTTCTGGTTGGGCTCCCGATTTTTCTGACAGCAGCCTCCTCCTAGGCGTTGGCATGTCGACCCCAAACGCCTGAACGCCCCCAAACCTGAGCATATCCCCCAGCTTCTCCTTTGCTTTCCTTGAACAAAGCAGTCATTTATAAAGCGAGGGGGGGTGTGTGGCAGCCTTGCTTTGGGGGAACATGCTTTCACCTCCTTCCAGTTCATTGTTTTCATACAGAATTCCAGACGCACGGGGCAGGCAAACAGAAGTCTCATTCATAGCCCGCAGGCCCCCAGGCTGCTGTGTCTCCCGCCTCCCTCCCCTCGCCTCTCATTTCAGTCTTCCAGGGCAGCTGTAATCTGCGGAAGGCCGCGGAGCTAGACTCAGGGCAAAGCAGATTTTGTTCACCGCTGATGGGGGGCGGGAGGGCCTCCCCGGGAGGGCCGCGTGGCATAGTGGGAAGAGCCCTGGATTTGCTTGCCGGTAGACTAGACCGGGCACCTGGCCGGTTCTGCTGATCACTAGTCAACTGACCTTGGACTGGTCACTTTCCCCTTCTCCTTTGAAAAGTGTGGTTCTCAGACTCTTTCCCTGCTCAGTGCTCCCGACAGCCGCCCCCTTTTCATCAGAGTTGACGAGTGCTTCTCATGCCACTCTGCGTCTCCTTTTACCCAGTTCAGCTACACGGCGTAGAGCTGAGCATGAGGGCGCCTTGGGGCTTCTGCTAAATCAGATCGTGGGTAAAAAAGACACACGTTTGTGATTTGCCATGGCTTTCCCTCTTCAGGCCCCACACCTCCCTGATTTTTGTCACTTGCAAGTAGTAAAATTACAAGCTGCACCGCACATACCTTAAAAAAAAAAAAAAAAGCTTAAGTCACTGACTCCCTGAGCCCCCAACACCTTGTCGTCGTCATCGTCGGCACAGGGCACCGCGCTCCAGACGGGGCTGGGCGGCAGGGGAGGCGCCAGCCACGTGGAGTGGGGCCGGGGGTAGAGAAGGTGTCTGATCCCGAAATCCACACTTGTAACGTGTTGCCGGCTTTAAGTGAGCGTTAATTTGGCTCTGGCGCACTGGAAGAGGTGTTGGCGACTGGTCGGGGGAGATTTGCTAGCAATTAAAGGGAATGAAAACAGCAGTGGGCCCTTTCACACAGCGTGCCGTCTTAGGGCGCGGGTGTTTTCTGGAGAACGCGGTGCGGGGGACCTTTATTATATATACTTCTGTGTGTCTAAACTTTACACAATGAGCACATACCAATTTCACACATTTCATAAGGCTCAGATGCCGTGGATTGAAAGACACCATTATTTTATACAGTACCATAAAGGAAAGCTGCTACCAATTAAACTATAACCTGTCACCAATTAGTAAGACATCTGGGTTTTTGAGATGTTAAAATGTAAAAACAAAAAACAAAAAACAAAACTTAGAATTAAAGGAATGTAGTAGTTTTTTAAAATTAAAATATATTTTCCATTTCTGGGAAAAAAAAAATAACTTCACTTGCTTTCACTTCCCATCCTCCTGCTCAGTGGTTTACCCCCAGAAGCCAAGGGAGTTGTGTTTGAGAAGGACTTAATGTTAATTTTTTTCTTTTTTGCATTAATGCACCAGTTAGATGCCAGGCCCTGTGCTGGGGGCTTTCTCATCCCTGAGTCCATGGAGGCCTCCTGGGTACTGGTGGGAAAGGTGGGCACCTTCCAAATAAGGCAGCCAATGGCCAGACTCTTGTTCCTGATCACACAGTGAGTGACTGAGGGAGATGAGGTAGCCAGCCCGCCCGCCTCCCACCGCATGCCTCAGGTGGGAAGGGGTCCTGAGAAAGGAGACCGATGAGCACCTGGGCCTTCACCCAGAAGACTTGGTGAGCTCGGCGAGAAAGGGCCAGGCGCCCCCTCCCAGGCCCACTCTGCACCCCGCTGGTTTCTGGTTCAGGGGAAGCTGACTTCCTCCTTGCTCGCTCCTCTCTGCCAATCTGAGTGAGTCAGCTTCAGAATGACCTCACTGTCCTCAGTGGGCTGTTTGGCTGTGTGTTTTGTGTCACTGAGCCCCCAGCACCTCTGGTGTGGGCTTGTAAGTGTTTTCTCTGCCTCACTCCTCAGATGTGGCTAGATTGGAAAAGGTCATGCCTGCCCTAACCCTCCTCCACCCCTCAGCCTTCTGTTGCTGGCTGGCTCGGCCCTCGCGCTGCTAAAAATGACCAAGGCCGGAGGGCTGTTTTCCTCCTGCTGCCACCTGGGTGGCCCACGATCCGTGGGGAGCCGCGGGCTCAGCCCGGCTCTTCCCAGTGCCCGGGACCCCGGGGATGGGCAGCTGGGGGACACCGCTTACCAGAGGAAGCTGAATAACAAACAGCTCTGGGTCTGCTGTGGCCAAGTACACTTTTCAAAAGGATTCTCCTGCAAAGAGTGACTACGCGTCAAAGCTGGGTGAAGGAGTTGGAGAAAGTGACTATATTAGTTTGCTCAGGCGGCCCTAGCAAATTACCACCAACTGGGGGGCTTACACCCACGGAAATTTATTCTCTCCCAGTTCATGAGGCCAAAAGTCCGAAATCAAGGGGTGGGCCGAGTTGGTTCGTCCCGGCGGCTCCACGGGAGACTCTGTTCTCTGCCCCTCTCCTTCCTGCTGGTAGCTGTTGACAATCCTTGCTACTCCTTGGCTTGTAGACACATCCCTCCCCGCTCGCCTCTGTAATCACACAGCCTTTTCCTTGTATGTGTATCTGCAGTTTCCAAATCTCCCTCTCCTTATAAGGACACCAGTCATTGGATTCAGAGCCATCCTAATCCCGTATGACCTCATCTGATTGCATGTGCACAAGAACCTATTTCCAAATAAGGTCACATTTCCAGGTACTGGGGGGTTAGGACTTGCACATCTCCGCCCCGGGGGACACAGTTCAACTTGTCACAAGTACTTCACCACGTTCGGTTCTCATTACTCAGCATCATGGGGCAGTAAGGGGCCCTGGAAGGAGCAGAGGTGCGGGCACCTTGGGTGTCAGCTGTGCTCTGGTGTTCTAGGATGGGCTGTCCGCCTATTAACCAGGCTCGGGGAAAGGCAAGGCGTCTCCAGGACGGAAGTCGGTGCTGTGCCAGGGCATAAAGAGAGTCAGCTTTGAGGGTTCTGCCTCCAGCTCCAGGCCCCTCCAGGAGTGTGGGACTCCTGACATTTCTTCATGTCTCTGGGCCTGGGTTTTGTCATCCGTGAAATGGGGGTGACGGGGGTACATACCCCATAAGATAGTACTTAGAACAGTACATAAGAAGCTGTCAATGTTCACTATTATTCTATTTTTTAATTTTTTTAAAAAGATGATTTATTTATTTGAGGAGGGAGGGGCAGAGGGAGAGAGTCTTAATAAGCACAGTCCACACTGAGCACGGGGCCCAACCTGGGGCCTGAACTCACGACCCTGAGATCAACACCAGAGCTGAGATCAAGAGTCGGATGCCTAACGAACTGAGCTATCCGGGTGCCCCCATCCTTGTTATTCTAATCACTCCCACTCCCAGACTGACAGCTTTGCTCTTCTTTGGGTCAGAAAGGCTGCCCTGGGGCGCCTGGGTGGCTCAGTCATTAAGCGTCTGCCTTCGGCTCAGGTCATGGTCCCAGGGTCCTGGGATCGAGCCCCGCGTCGGGCTCCCTGCTCCGCGGGAAGCCTGCTTCTCCCTCTCCCACTCCCCCTGCTTATATTCCCTCTCTCGCTGTCTCTCTCTCTGTCAAATAAATAAGTAAAATCTTTTTAAAAAAAGAAAGAAAGGCTGCCCTACGGGAGGTACTGGAAAGTTCCCTTTCCCTCCTGGGCCTCGTCATTGCAGAAAGAAAACATTTATAGGCTGCCTCCAGTCTCCAGGAAACACAGTAAGTCCCCGATCAGGACAATGATGGCCCCTCCCCGCTTCCCACCCGATTTTCATCTACCCAGGTGATTTGTAGGCAAAAGCCAGACCAGCCCCCAGCCTTGCTTCCCAAAATTGCCCTGCTTTTCTGAATGAGCTCTTTTTTGGCTGCTTACTCTGGGTCTCCTGGTCACTTATACATCAGTTCAGGTAGTGATTTCCTTTCTGAACACTCATAACTCATAGTAAGCTTGGCAGCGGTGGGGGTGAGGGGGGCGGGGGGGAAGGGGGCGGGGGCGGGGGGGGGGGGGGGGCCCAGAGGCAAAGGTTGGGAACCGGAGTCTTTCTGGCTAGAACTAGAACTGGCTGGGCCAAGAGAGCAGCGCGCCCCCTGGGCCCAGGAGGCCACGCTAGGGGCCTGTGCAGACACACCAGGCCCGGCCTTCGCCATCCAAGCCGGGTGGGGCAAGACTTGTCTGCGCTGAGTGAGCACCCCACACGCTGGTCCTTGGGGAGCACTTGCATCCAGACCTATCCTTTCTTCTTGGGTGGGGGCCAGGTCGGGCCCTGAGTTGCAACCATTGCGCTGACACTTTGCTTACCCTCTGAGGAATGAGGGCTCGGGCAGGACCATGCAGGCCCTGCCCCACCCAGGCCTCTCTGACCCAGAATTCTCCTGGGAGTTCCCGGAGTTCAACCAGGAGAGGCCAGGCCCTGCATGCATGGACGCATCTCCAGGCCCCCTTGTGGACACAGCCATTTTGCCCTCAAAGTCTTCCCCTTCTCAGGCCTGGGAGAGAACCCTCAAGCAGGGTTCTTCCTGGGGCTTTACTTTTTTTTCCTCTTTGTTTTAAGAGGGTGGGGATTTATAGAAAAGGCAAAATTATAGAGACGGAAAGCAGACCAGTGGTTGCCTGGGGCTAGAGGTGGAATTGACTGGAGATGGGCAAATAAGGTGATGGGAGTGTTTGAAAATTGGTTTGTGTTGGCGGTTGGACTGCTGTGTAAAATCACTAATCAGGGGCGCCTGGGTGGCTCAGCCGTTAAGCATCTGCCTTCGGCTCATGTTTTGATCCCAGGGTCCTGGGATCGAGCCCTGCATCGGGCTCCCTGCTCCGCGGGGAGTCTGCTTCTCCCTCTCCCGCTCCCCCTGCTTGTGTTCCCTCTCTCGCTGTGTCTCTCTCTGTCAAATAAATAAATAAAATCTTAAAAAAAAAAAAATCACTAATCATACAGTCTACTTACTGTGGGTGGATTGTGTAGCAGGTACATTACTCTTCAATGAAGCTGTTAGAATACATACACACACACACATATATATATATAATGAACTCTCTTAAAACCACAATTGGTGAGAGAGAACTATCTTCCAGGTTCTCTATAGATAATGTCCTCTGTCAATGGTTGTGAACTTGAAACACTGGGGGAGGAGCTGAATTGGAAGCCATGGCCTCCAAGATGAGAGGGGGCCCGTGCTCTCACAGCCCGCCCCGGCTGGCTCTCTAGGGGCTGCAGAGCCTCGGCTCATACCAGGCACCACTGTGAGCTTTGCTTTTGCCACAGAGCACCTCTGCTTTCCTGTCTTTGTGCAGAGAATTTCCTCCCACCAGCAAGGAGCAAACATGCAGCCAAGAACAATTGGAAAATCCGGGTTGGCCTGGCCTCTGGGTTCCCTGCCCGCCCCCTGCTTCCCCGACCCTGGCCCTTTCCCTTGACCCAGACCCAGAAGCAACCAAAAGACTGACCCAGAGAAAACCCCCTCACAGATCAAATGGCTCAAGCACTGGGCATTTATTTATACACTTCGCAGGCTTTCCTCTCCCCTGGCAGCCCTGAAAGGTGGTCTCAGCCTGCTTTACGGGGGAGATCAGGGATAGACACTTGTCCAAAGTCACATAGCTGATAAGTGCTGAGCTTCCTGCTCTTTCCACAAGAACCCAGTGCCTGGAAAGAAGCCAGGCTCCTTGCTCAGGTGGCAGCTGGGTGAATTGTGGAGTTGTTGGCTTATTTGGGAATCACCTGCCTTCCTCTCCTTCTGCCTCTCTCGTTCTTGCCAAAATACCAGGACAGCTCAAATGCCACCTTCTCCAGGAAGCCCGCCCTCATACCTCCACCCACCTGCCCAGGAAGTCCTGACACCCCCCACCTCTGGGTCCCGGCAGCAGAGACCCAGAAGTGTGAGAAGGTCCTTTCTAGAAACTGTGTGAGTAGCCCCATCTGGAGCATGACAGGAGTGAGGCTTTGGGAGTCAGAAGAAAACCTGACCTCTCCCCCCAGGGCAGTGGGGAGCTACAGCAGGGTTCTGAGCAGGGTTGGAACAAGCAGATGTGGCTTAAAAAAGGATGGTTCCAGTTGCTGGGTGGAGGATAGTCGGACCAGAGTGGGGCTGGGTGGGAGGCTGAGGGGCCACTGAAGGGACTGCCGATGGAGCTCCTCCCCATGGAGTGCTCCAGCCAGAGGGCATGGGCCCACCCCTCCCTTCACCTTCTCCTTCCCTCCTTGCACTGTTCCTGCCCCCTGCCCCACTCCCAGGGCCCCAGAGAGCCTGCCTATCTGATGAGCTGCAGGAGTAGCCCACCCGCCGGGCCCCCTGCTGCTCGGAGATCCTTTTCAGCCCGTTTCTTCTGCAGCTGCAGCTGCGGGGCAGCCTGGCTGGGAAGGAGAGGATAGAAGCGGAGGGGCTTGAGCCCCCAGGTTGGGCTGGGAGCAGGCCTGAGGCCAGGGGAGTCATGCAACAGCTACTCCCCGCTGACTCAGACCCTGTTGCCCTTCTTATCAGGCCTGAGGAGTGATAAGGGGCTAGTTCCTGGACTTCGGGGTCTAGGCTTTTGTTTGGGGCCGCCAGGAAGTGACTTGTGGGTTGCTGTGCCTTAAGGAGTGGGGCTGACTCACAGGGTGGGGGGCTGGGTGTGCCCGGGGGAGACCCCCACCCCAGGCCCTGCACCGCCGAGCACCAACTGGCCAGGGAGGGAGGCCCCCGGCAGGAGTGCGTAGGGCCTCTACACCCACCTCCTGAGGGCCGGAGTGCCCCACGAGCTTAGGACAGGAGGGGTGGCCCAAGGCGGCTCTTCGTTACTTTTCAAACAAAATATTTCCAGATTATGATTCCCTCAAAGTGTTGCCTGCCTGCGACGTGGCAGACACTAAGGGCTTTGCCTGTACCCACTCCTTTAATGCACCCAGAAACGCCCCTGGGGCTCACATCCACATTGTGCAGATGAGGAGACAGGCTCAGAGGGAGGAGGTGCACTGCTCAGATTTACTCAGCCAGGAAGCAGCAGATTCAACAAAATTCATCCACAGCTCCCTTGAAAAACCAAAAGAGCAATGTAAGGGCAGGAAGTGGACGTTGGGAGTGTCATGAACCCTGAGGGAGCGGTCTCTAGGTTACACCAGGTCCTCAAAGGAGCCCAAAGAGACCACTGCCCCAGGGGATCCTACGGGGTGGACGTGGTTCTTTCCCAGCCGCCCTTCTCTCATCCGTGTGATGGGATGAGACACTTGGGTCAGGTCGTCCCCACCAGCCAGACAGTAGGTGAGTAACCTGACTTCACAAATGAGTGGCTGGATGACCCTGCGGTGGGGTCACTGGGCTCTCTCCCTTTCTCCGAAGGGGAGGAGGCCAGGCGTGGAGCTTGGGTCAGAGATAAAAGAACAGGAAATTCCCACCCCAGTGGGAGAGACAGGGCCTTATTAGTCAAGACCAAAAGCAATTCCAAAAAAGGGAAGGCTCTGAGTCACTCCCTGAAGCATCCATTTGTCGTCAGCACTCTGCTCCCCTCAGCATTGATCAGCAGGTCTGCAGGGTTCTCCACCTGTCCGCATCCACCAGATGCCCCTGTCCTGCCCCTGTCCTGCCTGCTCTCGGGCCCTCCCTGAGAGAGTCTTTGCAGAAACATCCCAGAGAATATTCTGACTGGCTCACCTCAAGCCACGTGCCTCCCTGAATGCCTCAGCGTGGCCTGGGGAAGGGGGTGTTCTGACTGGCCAGGCCTTGCCTTTCTTGCCCGGCTTGGCCTTGGATCTTGTGGGGCTGGGAAAGCGGCAGAACCGCACGGAATGGATGGGAGGTCGAAGGGGAAGAAGTGGAGCCAGGCAAAAGCCGGGGGATGCCAGGGTCTGGGGCCCTTCCCAGCTAGCCTTCGCACACCCAGGCTCTGGGAGGCCATTCCCGTCAGGCTAGGATGCTAGAGGGTTATCACCAGCAAGGGGCCACTCGGTAGCTTAGCTCATAGTCAGGGAGTTTCAACCTCAGCACTCTTGACATTTGGGGCCAGATAACCCTTCACTGTTGGGACCGTTCTGTGCATTGTAGGGTATTTAGCATCTCTGGCCTCTGCCCCCAAGAAGCCAGTAGCATTTCCTCACTCTTTCAGTGTGACAATCAGCAATGTCCCCAGACCGTGCAGATGTCCCTGGGGGCAAAACCACCCCTGGTTGGGACGATGATGAACCTGGTTTAGATGATCCCAGAAGCAGATCTTGAGGTGAGGCTCTCAGGAAGTGGAAGCAGGGGTGGGGAAGTGGGACAGGGAGGAGAGGGTGTGTTAATGAGCAGGTTATCACTGGGGGCAGCCGGGGTCCCAGCAGCACCGCTGGGATGGCGTGGCTCGGGCAGACGGAGGGACCTGGGAGCTGGACTTTTTATCTCCATCTCCCTTCCGTGCCCTTGAGGGCACCGGGATGGAGGGGTGTTAATTCCAGGGAGCTGACAGCAGGCACTGAAGTGGTAAGGGGCCAGGGGATGTGGGGCACACTCAGTAACCCCAGAGTTTCCTGCTCCGTCTTCCCTTGCTTTTCCCCTTCCGTCAGTTAGAAGCCTGACCCTGCTATGTCCAAGCTGGGTGACCTCAGGGAGATTTCTTAACTTCTCTGGGCTTGGATTTCTCCTGTATAAAATGGGGCCTGACACATGCTTTAGGGGGTTATGAGGCTTACAAGAAATAATGTGGTGACACACTGGTTTCAGTGTCCCTCCTCTCATTAGTGACTGAGGGAACCTGGGGGCAGCTGTCCCCCTAGGCACTCGTACTGGAGCTCACAAGCACCTCCTGTTCAGGGAGGATGGCCACAGGGAGGAGGGCTGAGTCAGCAGCCTTCGGACAGGGAGTCAGAAGCCCTGGGAGCTGTTAGCTGATGGAAGCACCCGAGGCCGTCGTCCCAGCCTGAGCATTAGCATCAGCACACCCCGATTCTTCATCAGAGCTGGGGCGGGGGGCCGGGGGGGGCGCACTGATGGCACAGCCTGAGGACCCTCAGCCAGGCCTTTTCATGGAGGGGCTTGGGGGGTTGTCCTCCACCTTTTTGTGCTTTTTCCTTTCTGAAAAATGGAGACAATTAAGAGTTTTTTGCCAGAGCTGAGCAAGACCATGACGAAACCTGATATTTATTAAGGACCTGCTGTATGCACGTTTGTTACCGAATCCCGACAACACAAGGCAGGCGGCCCCTCCTGCCTATTCCTGTTCCACGGACACCTCAGCTGAGGCTCAGCGCAGGCGAACTGTCGGCTCCTCGCAGGCGCCTGAGAGTCGGACTCTGGCATCACCCACCCCGCCGAGCAGCAGCGCCGCGCGGCCCCGGCAGCCAGCCCCCCGCCCCCCGTGCTCGCCGTGGCCGGGCACTGTGCTGAGCGCGCGGCCTGCCGGCCTTGTTTCTAAAGCCTCCCAGAGATACTGCGACGTCAGTTCTACCGACATCCCGTTCTAGAAAAGAGGAAACAGGCTCAGCAGGGCAAGCCGATGTCATGCTTGTAAAGGAACCGCTGTAGGACTTGGACCCAGAGCCACACCAGCCATCGGGCAGCATGAGCTGACCAGTCTCGGCTCCGGCCCAGCCAAGGAGGAGCCAGTGGCCTTGACACGGAGAAGCCACCCTCTCTGTCAGGATCTGACACTTGGTCACTGTCCCTGCCCCGAAAGTAAACAGCAGCTGGGCTGGGTTTCTGCCACTCAGGAGGCTCAAGGCATTGTGTTCCCCTGACTCATCGCCTGCTTGGCTCAGCCGAGCGGCCAAGGCCAAGGTCTGGGCTGAAGTACCAGCTAGGACAGCCACACGGGCAAAGCAGACTGTGAGCAAGGGCACCACCTCCCTGTGAAACCTGCCTCCTGCTGTCGTGGGAAGGTGGCTGCACTGCTGAACCCTGGCTGAAGCCCTGGAGAAGCTTTATGGGTTTAAGCTACCACCTCCATGAAGCTCTACTGGACTGTCCCACTGGCTGAGCCCCTCCATTCTACTCCTACTAGTACTTAGAATACCCAGCTTGCATGGAAATCGTCCGTGCCCATTACATGGATGTGTAAGTTAGTTTGGTGTGTGACAGTTCTGTCCTCCTAGAATGACCTGGTACGCTTAGAAAGGCCTGGGGTCTTTTCCTGGGATTCCCCGTGCCCCCCCGGACCCCATCCCCTGCACAGGGCTCATTCCACACACAGAAATGTTGACAGACCGATGCATTACCCCAGCAGGTGTTAAATATAGAAAATGATAATCCCATTGTTTCTCTTCACTCATGGAACGGGGGGCAGGGTACGCCGGAGGCTGGCACCCAGGCTCTGGTATGAAATCGCCACTGGCCAAGTCTTAGCTCTGCCTCTCGCTGGCTGGGTGACCGTGAGGAAGTTACTGGACTCTTGTGTGCCTCAGTCTCCCCACCCGTAAGATGGGAACCATAATATTATCTAGGTGGTAATTATCTAGGTGATAACTAGACAGTGGATGTAAGGCCTGGAAAGAGCTCAGTGCTTGTGAGCTGTTTTCATCCTCAGGATTCAGCTGCTCCTCACGTGCTGCGTGTCATGGACTCCAAAATGTTTTCGATCATAAGAACACATCATTATGTCCTGTGCCGCTAAGAAAAAAAAAAAAACCCTGCCAATTAAACTGACAGAAAGCTATTCTCACTTAGGATGTTTATCTTTTTCCTCATTGGAAAAGTTCCTTTATCTCATGACCTATCATCTCTGTGTACATAAAAAGAAAGGTGTAGTTGAAATAAATGGATCAAGATATTTTTCAGGCAATGACAATTTTATCACAACTGTCACCTTGCCGACAGCAATTGGGAGATTTATTGACCCAATTGCAGGTGGTAAAATGTGGAAAGTGTACTTCCTATGATGGGCAAAATACGAAATACGGTAATACAAGAGAAAAAAACCAGGGTGATGTTGAGAGAAAAGGCTATATATTTTCCTCCTTTTGTTCGCTCACTCACCCATTTGACAAATACTTGCTGAGCACATACTCTGCCAGGAACCGCCCCCGAGGAGACCTAGGAGCTGTAAAGCAGGAAACCCAGGGAGCGGGGTGGGGGTCCAGAGTGTGGACCCCTGTTTCCGGAGCCCTACACCAAGGTCTCTCCCAGTCATTGGTGCCTAAGGTGCTGGGGAGGAAAAAGTTGCTCTAGGTAGGTCCGCTGGTCCATTATGCACAGGGACAGGAAAGTCTAGTGCCTGCCTGGGTCTCCCCGACTCTTAAACCCCGCCAGGGCCCAGCTCCCAGCCCCGGGGAGGCAGCAGAGCCCATGGGTGCGCAAGAACACAGGGCTCAGCCTCAGACACGTCAGGCCTCAAGTCCCAACTCTGCCCGTGTCCAGCAAGCGACGCGGCCTCCCTGCGTGCCTCAGCTTTCCTATCTGTAAAATGAGGACGATAATAGTACGTCATTACTTTGGTTGATGTGAGGAGACAGTCGCATCCCATGTGAAGGACCTGGCACGTGGGAGATGCCCACGGCATGTTGGCTGCCATTCTGTTTCTGACTGAGCCGCCCCCGCCCCTGGGTCCCCCGCTGGGTCCGGCCGACTCCCCTGCTCCATCACGCGCCCCCCCAGCTCCAGACTCTTCTGCCTCCATCCCGCCAGTGGGCATCCACTCTCCTCCGGTGGATTTAAGGTGACCTTCCCCGTATCATTCCCAGAGTGGGAGGGGACTGCCGTCTGCCCTCTTCCATCAGGAGACAGCGCATGGGGGTTTTCAGGCTCCCCCCCCCACCGAGGCGCTGGACACCTGCACACGCATGTGCTTCTTGTGCGAAACTGCCTTGTGCCATTCCGCAAGACGTGGCTCTCGTCACACCAGGCGCTGGGGCTCCTTGGGCTCCGTCCGAGCGAGGCCCGGGCCGCCTTCGGGGGGAAGGAGGGGATGCAGCGGGGGGAGCCCGTGGGCAGCGGCAAGGGGAGAGGCCAGCTGGGCGTAGCCGGCCCTACAGGGAAGCGGGCGGCCCTGGGTCACACAGGCCTGGGGTCAAGGGCTGGCCCCTCCACCGATGGTCCTGGGGCCTTGGCCAGGTCTCCGTTCTCCACCTGTCAACACAGTTAAAATGATAGCTGTGTGGCCAGGACTTGAGGTCCCCACCACGCCCCCGGTCGCTCCTCGTGCACACCGGCCAGAAGGCCTTCCCCGGTCCCCTCGCAGTGTGTGACGTGTGGCTCGCACCGCCCCCGGAAAGTGAGCCCAAGTCCCAAGTGCCCCTTCCAGGCCTGGCCCCAGATACACCCACACACGAGCCACATCCTCTTCTGTCTCCTGCTGGCTCGCCGAGAGCGTCCGGGGGGCTGGGAGAGGTGCAGCCCCACGGTAGAAGGAGCCCTAGGCCTCTGGGCAGAGCCCTACCCTGGACCATGAGACCATGATGTGCGCCAGACAGAAACTTCTCTTCTGATGAGCCACGGGGACGGGGGGGGCTATCATCCTTAATGAGACAAATAGTGACAATAATACGAAACGGAGCGCTTCGTCGGTGCCTGGCACCGTCCCCTGGGTAAGTAGTAACTCAGGCGTCATAGCAAACCCTTCTCTATGGTGGGGGAGACGACCAGAGAGAGGCAGACGCTGCTCAGGCTGGTAGAGCGGCTCCAAGGACGGCCAGAGCCACGGAAAGCACCCCACAAACGTTTGCTGCTGCTGGATGTGACCACCACTGTTAATGTGGCCCCGACGAGACCAGACGCTCTAAGGTCAGCCACATTTGGGTTTGAGCTCTCCCTCTCCCTTCGAGACATGGGACCTGGGAGAAGGGTCCTTACGTGTCTGTGCCTTGTTCCCTCCCGTGTAAAATGGGGTCCGTAATAGTACCCATCTCACAGGGCCGTGGTGAGGGTTAAATGAGCACACACAAAAGCTCAGTACAATGGATCATTGCTCTATCATTATTGCTGTTATTACTGTACTATTATTACTATTTTTACTTTTATTAGTACTACCGTTGTTGGCTGCTATTTGAATCGAGGAGATTCAGTTCACTTCCCCGACCTCGTGTTCCTCCTCTGCAGAACCAGGGTACCAGGGGAGGTGAGAAGTTAGCAGTAGCAGCCACACGATGCTGGGCACGTGGTGACCACCTGGTAAGTCCTCCTAGTCCCATGTGGGCGAAGTCACCCTCCTGCCTGGCTTCCAGCCCAATGCCCAACTGGTCAGGAAGGAGCTGATCAGAGTTTCGAACAGGGTCTACTCGCCGGGGCATAAATCTCTTGGGTGGGTAAGAAACTAGAATGGCTTAAGGGAGGAAGGAGGGGGTTGTGCTGGTCTCTACCCATGTGCTAAGCTAATCATGCACCCCACATCTAGAAAAATCTGGAAGAGCAATGCCCCACACTTCCAGCGGCTGCCCAGCTCCATTTTTCTGGAACTCTCTTGGTTTCAAATATTCTCTCTCACCATCTGCATAAATCTTCCCAATGGCCTAGAAATCCCAACCCCTTGGTATCCACACCTGTGTCCTCACTACCATTTTTTACCCATATGTGGCACCCACCACACACCTGAAATCGTACTGTTGATACCTAGATTGGAAAATGTGGTGGCCATCAGGAAGAGCTCTCCTTGGGTTTGGTTTTGGTTTTAACTGAGATACAATTGACATAACATTATATTAGTTTCAGGTATACAACATAATAATTCAATAGTTGTATATCTCCTTGGTTTTTATTTTTTTTAAAGATTTTATTTATTTATTTGACAGGGAGAGACACAGCAAGAGAGGGAACACAAGCAGGGGGAGAGGGAGAAGCAGGCTTCCTGCTGAGTAGGGAGCCCGATGCGGGGCTCGATCCCAGGACCCCGTAAGTCCAAAGTAGGTGTATCACTTTTGGATTCCAGGACCCAAAAGTCCAAAGTAGGTGTATCACAGCTCGGAGCCCAGCTGGGGACCTATCTGTAGTCAGTCAGTCTCAGGGGCCTATTCCAGATCTAGCCTCTCTCCTGACCTCCTCTTACTCTGATTTTCATTTCATCTTCTCTTACATACTTAATTTTAATTTATTTTATCTTGTTCAATTTCATGCAGGTATATTTTCAGATTGCCCTAAATGATTCATAAACTGATTCATTTAGCCAATATTTACTGAACCATCCAGTACAGGCCAAGCACTGCTCTAAGCCTAAGGATACATGGGCGAACAAAGACTCCAGCCTCTATGGAATTCATAGTCTAATGGAAGCAGACAGAAGAAAAGTAATACACATAATAACCTTTGTAGTAGAGTAGAAAGTGAAAAATAGCACAAGGTATGACTGTGATTACAAGGAGCTGCAGATATAATTTTTAAATCCTCCAAGGAAAAGAGAATATTGTTCATTGTATTAAGTGTGATTAATACAATTGAGGTTACATGTGAAGATGTTCCCCCGCTTTGTGAGAGATGAGTGCTGATGTAGGGATGAAATGACATAATATCTGGGATTTGCTTTAAAATACTTTTAAGGGGTGCCTGGGTGGCTCAGTCAGTTAAGTGTCTGCCTTCGGCTCAGGTCATGGTCCCAGAGTCCTGGGATCGAGCCCCGCATCAGGCTCCCTGCTCCGTGGGAAGCCTGCTTCTCCCTCTTCCACTCCCCCTGCTTGTGTTCCCTCTCTCGCTGTGTCTCTCTCTGTCAAATAAATAAATAAATAAAATCTTTAAATAAATAAATAAATAAAGATAAAATACTTTTAAAAAGGGGCGCCTGGCTGGCTTAGCTGGAAGAGCTTGCAACTCTTAATCTTGGGGTCATGAGTCTGAGCCCCACGTTGGGTATAGAGATTATTTAAAAAATAATAATAAAATAAATAAGTAAAAAGTAAAGACAAGCTTAAAAAAATAAAACACTTTTAGAAAGAAAACAAGAGAAAAGAAGGGTAGATGAGGCAAGTAGGGCAAAAACCTTGATGGTTGAGGGGCGCCTGGGTGGCTCAGTTGGTTAAGTGACTGACTTTTTTTTTTTAAAGATTTTATTTTTTATTTATTTGACAGAGAGAGACACAGCAGAAGAGTAAACACAAGCAGGGGGAGTGGGAGAGGGAGAAGCAGGCTTCCCGCTGAGCAGGGAGCCTGACACGGGGCTCGATCCCAGGACTCTGGGATATGACCTGAGCCGAAGGCAGACGCTCAATGACTGAGCCACCCAGGCACCCTTAAATGACTGACTCTTGATTGAGCTCAGGTCTTGATCTCAGAGCCCTGAGTTCGAGCCCCGCATTGGGCTCCATGGTGATCATGGAGCAGGGCCACCTGGGTGGCTCAGTCGGTTAGGCACTTGCCTTCAGCTCAGGTCATGATCCCGGTGTTCTGGGATCAAGCCCTGCATCAGGCTCCCTGCTTGGAGGGGAGTCTGCTTCTCCCTCTCCCTCTGTGTGCTCTCTCTCTCTCTCTCAAATAAATAAATCTAAAAAAAAAATTTGTTTTTCAATAAAAAACTAAAACAAAACAAAACCCTTGAGAGTTGGAGCTCGGGGAGGCATATATGGAAATTCATGGGAACATTTTTTCTATTATTGCATGTATTTGAAATTTTTCATAATGAATTTATTTTCTTTTTTGTCTTTTAAAAAAAATGTAGTAAAGGATAATCCTTATCATTTTAATCCTTCCTGAGTATAGTAGAATTGAGTCCATTCATGTTGTTGGGTGACTATTACCACCATCCATCTCCAGAACTCTTTTTAATGAACTCTTTTTAAATGAAACAACCAACCAAAGAAGGTTGTTTATAGAAGCCGGTATCCAGCTGAGATGATTTGGGGCCGGGATAGGAGGGGGCAGAATAACGATGCCAGATCTGTAAAAAAACCCAAATTAGGGAGGGAAGGGGCCCCAAATGTAGATGGGATGCCCCCACCATCATGCTCCAGCTTGGGGTCTCTGCGTAGTCTCAGGCCATTAAGGTGGCCAGGCCTAGAGGGGAGGATCCTGTGACGTCACCTTGTCCAGCCCTCAAATTCCAAGCCGGGCAACACCTAAGCCGGGCCCAAGGCTGACTCACCCTCTGCTATTCACTGGAAAGTTAAAGCAGCTCCTTCCTCATCCTGCCGTCTAGGAAAACCCGCCTTTCCGGAAAACTGGGGGGGAACTAGAGCTTGCCTCTTCTAGCCTGAGGGTTGGGGGGCTGGATAGAGGGTTGGTAGGAGGTGCTGGGGGGCGGGGGCAGCTCACTCTGACCTCATCACAGTCTTGGAGCCAGGGAGAAGGTAGACCATCTCTCTTTCAGCCTCCCAAAGTCCGCTGCTGCGGTGATTTATGAACTGGCTTCCAGACAGAAGGAGAGCCCAGTGGGCCCCAAGGACCGGCTGTTGGAAGGGACCTGTCTGCTTCCATGTGGGAATGAGGGCCACCCAAACCTGGGGTCAAGTCCCCACCCTGCCATGTCCAACGTGTGACCTTGAGCAACTTACGTAAAAGCTGTCTGAGCTCAGTTCCCATCTCTGAGTTGAGATGGAGGTAACAATGAGAGCCTGACTCAGGGCTGCTTTTGAGGGTGAAATGAAACACTTTCTTTTTTTTTTTTTAAGATTTTATTTATTTATCTGACAGAGAGAGACACAGCGAGAGAGGGAACACAAGCAGGGGGAGTGGGGGAGGGAGAAGCAGGCTTCCTGCCGAGCAGGGAGCCTGATGCGGGGCTCCATCCCAGGACCCCGGAATCATGACCTGAGCCGAAGACAGATGCTTCACTGACTGAGCCCCCCAGGCGCCCCTAAATGAAACACTTTCATCTTCTGCATAGTACCTGGGGCGTGGGTTTTGCTCAGTAAATATTAGCTACCTGGAAAGCTAAAAGTATTTATTTATTTATTTATTTTTAAAAAGATTTTATTTATTTATTTGAGAGACAGAGAATGAGAGAGAGGGGGGAGGGTCAGAAGGAGAAACAGACTCCCTGCCCGGCAGGGAGCCCAATGCGGGACTCGATCCAGTGACTCCAGGATCATGACCTGAGCGGAAGGCAGTCGCTTAACCAACTGAGCCACCCAGGCACCCCAAGCTAAAAGTATTTAAAGACAAAGGGCTTTGGGGCACCTGGGTGGCTCAGTCAGTTAAGCGTCTGCCTTCGGCTCAGGTCATGATCCCAGGGTCTTGGGATTGAGCCCTGCATCGGGCTCCCTGTTCAGCGGGAAGCCTGCCTGCTTCTCCCTCTCCCACTCCCCCTGCTTCTGTTCCCTCTATCGCTGCCTCTCTCTGTGTCAAAAAATAAATAAAAATCTAAAAAAAAAAAAAAACAAAGGGCTTTTTCCTTAGGCAGTGGGGGCTCCCAGCACCGGGGCAGGAGAGGCTGGTGGCGGTCGGCCCAGGCTCTGGGGACAGGGGCAGTGTGGTGGCGGCTGAGGGCTAGCGCAGCTAGTGGGTACAAGAGCTGCAGCCAGGCCGCCCACATGCAAATTCCACCTGCACCTTAATGTGAGCAGATCACTTAATAACCTGCTGAGGATCTCCGGTTCCCCTCTATATAACGGGGAAAATAATAATCCGAGCCTCACAGGGTTCTCATGAGGATTACATGAGTCCCTCGTGGAGCACCTAGAACACTGCCCGGAGCACCGTAGGCCCTTGGGGGCTATTACCTACCGCCGTGGTATTTGTGTCTGTCCAGCGTCGTCCTCATCCATCCTGTCAGTCACAACATTAACATCAGCAGCCACAGTTTGTGCTCCCAACAAACCCCGGACACCATCCTCCCCTTAGAGGAGGGGAAACTGAGGCTCAGAAACTCTGGGTGAGGTGCCCAGGATCACCCTGGTGGAGCCAGGATTGGAACTCGGGTCTCTCTGACTCCAGCACCCACACCCTTAGCCCTTTACTATGTTGTACTAACGGGCATCACGGAACTTTCAGGGGGCCTGGGGGGAGGTGGACACCCAGTACATAAACCCTCGTGAAACAGACCTTGAGACAGTGGCCTGGCGAACACCCACTGTGCTGTCGTCCTGCAAGCTGCAGAAGCCTGCACAGGAAGAGGTCTGACCTTGGCCCTGAGGACTAGGGAGGATTTGGACTGGTGCTTTGGGAGGGGCGTGCTTTCAGGTGGGGGCAAAGGTGTGGTGGTGGGGTGCTGGGTGGGGCCCAGTGGGCTTGGCTAGAGGCCGTGCTGGGACAGTCAAGGGCAGGGGAGAGCCTGGCCGGCCTCCAAGTGGAATTCAGGCCCAAGGCAAGAGGGCTGAGGCCCAGGCCACGATCCAAGCCCTCTCCTTTTCCTGTTAGCCAGATGTCCTTCCTCAGGGATCCACAGCTGGAAACTACCGTCCCTGCCTCTCCAAATCCGAGGATTTGGAGACGCGAAGAACTAACCGATCCCTCCCGCTCAGGCTCAGCCTGGAATAGGGATGAAGAGAGTGGGTGGGGGCCCTTTCAGCTCACTTTCCTGGTTCGCCCCTCTCTCAGGGTGAACACATCCGACACGGCAGCTGGTGGGCAGTGCAAACCCAGTCGAGCTCTTGGCCTTCCTCCCCGGCAGGACGAGGCGTGGGATGCAGTCCTGACTCAGACCCACTCTCCCTCCAGAAACAAATCCATCCCACTGCCAGAAATGGAAGTTCTGAAGGTTTCTTAATTAATTAAAATTATTAATTTTATTTTTTATTTATTAATAATAATTAATGAAAAGGCAAGGTTCCTAGTACCGGAAGACTTCCTGAGAATCCTACCTCCCCTCCCAGCTCTTTCCCTCAGAATTCTTCCCCCCTGGAGGCCACAGCCTCCTCTCTGCCCCTCTGCCGCTCCTTCCCTCCTTGTCCTCAAAACCCCAGGTGGCTTGCGGCTCTCGCACACACATACACGCTGAGTGAATGCCATCAGCAGGACTGGCGACATAATTTGCAGCGCCTGGTATAAAGTGAAAATGCGGGGCTCCTGGTCCAGAGACTATGAAGAATTTCAAGATGGTGACAGCAGAGCATTAAATCAAGTTCTGGGCCCTTCTGAGCACAGAACCCTGTCACCTGCATGGGTCGCATGCCCGTGAAGCTGACCCTGGCCCTTCGTGCATGCCTAACATGGACGAGATGTCAGGTTGTCATGAAATCTGAGATCCCATCTCTACCCCAAAAGCATATCTTGAGGACGACTGCTCTGGATTACACCAACCCCCACCCTCAGCCCCTCACTATCCATCCTGCCCTTAGGCCCACGGTAGAAAAGTTTGAGGTCTTGTATTGGAACCTACCATACCGTTTGCAAAGTGCTTTCACATGTTCTTTGAGAGGGAGAAATTATCCCATTTTACAGCTCGGCAAACTGAGATCCAGAAACTCCCCACCGAAGCTGGCACCTTGATGGCCATTAGAATCTGTGACACCAAAACTCTGGCCTCTAGACCCCCTCCGTCTGGAGCCATTTCCACCAAAGAAAGAACCCGGACAACCATCTGAATGCACAAATGATTCAAACCTCAACATCAAGGGAATTTATTTTATTTATATTGTTGTGACAGCAATTTCTCCTGTTGAAACAAACTCACCAAACCCCAGACAAACACCAGGCCCGAAACGGATCCCCATCAGTAAATGTCTCCATTCTTCCCTGACTCAGCACACCCAGTGCTCCTGAGACCACAGACAGAGAAGAAAAAAAAAGAGGACCCAAACTTTTCTTCCAAAAGGTTTATGGTAGGGCCACCTGATTCGTTTTATCCCTCATGAGAACTTGGGAAACCTTTATTTTTTTAAGTGAACTTCAGATTTTGCAATCATTTTAGATTTACAGAAAAATTGTAAAGATAATATAGAGAGTTCTTTCACCCATTACTCCCCTCAGTATTAACATCTTACAATGTTAATATAAGATTAGCATTATTCCTCAGGGACGCCTGGGTGGCTCAGTTGGTTAAGCGTCTGCCTTCAGCTCAGGTCATGAGCCCAGGGTCCTGGGATCCAGCCCCGCATCGGGCTCCCTGCTCAGCAGAGAGCCTGCTTCTCCCTCTCCCACTCCCCCTGCTTGTGTTCCCTCTCTCACTGTGTCTCTCTCTGTCAAATAAATAAAATCTTAAAAAAAAAAAAGAAAAAGACCACCACAGAGGTGAGGTGCCTTCTTATCACATCCTGTCAAGAGGCTGTGACATGCCCATGACACCATCGGTGAGCTTCACCTTGAACTTGTGGTCAAGGTGGTATCTGTTGGGTTTCTCCACTGTGAAGTTACTATGTTTCACCTTCCAAACTCTACTCTTTGCAAGTGAGTCCATAAGCCCATGCAGGTGGGAGAGGGCAGGAACTGGTCTCCGCCTCCAGGAGGACACCTTGATTTTTATTAAAATGTGAATTTAATTATCCTAAAAAAAATTCACACTCCTGGTTTAAAATGCAAAAGATGCCAAAGGCTACAGGTGCAAAGTCTCTTCCCAATCTCCCTCCCCCAAAGTAACAATGTCACCATTTTCTTGTGAATCATTCCAGAGGTATTTTATGCACAGACAGGTAAATATATATATACTTCGCTCCACCTATTTACACAAAGACCGCACACCAGCCACACTGTTCCGCACCCGACCACAGCATTGCTTGGGCTAGTGAGACCCTATAAACCACCCAGTTGTCTGACAGTGACGGATGGGTAAGTAAATCGCATTACTGTGTAGCAAGGGCCTGGCCATGGCCACCGGCAGTTATACAAATAAATAGTATCTGGTATCATGGAAAAGTAATATGTCAAGTGAAAATCAAGTGCAGAGTACATATGATTTCTATTGGGTGGATGTTATCTTTCAGGGGGATAAAGTTCAGAAGAGGTCACAGGAAGCTAGAAACCCCTGAGATAAAATAGAAGACTTGTGAGTATAATGCTTTGCTCTCTATATAAGAAAAAATAAAAAGATGGGGCTGTGAACTTTGGGGGAACACAGTCTCGAGGATCCCGAAGCCAACCACAGGTGGATGGCGAGAGCCCGTCACTCTCTTTCTGGTCAGGAAGGGAAGGGCTGTTTGACTTTATAGAATCTGTCTCTCTGGACGAAGAGTGTTTTCAGTTAACTGCATGGTAGAAGTAAGAGTAGAACAAACACCCCACCCAGGGCAGAGACAGGATGTAGATTCTTCAGGCCTGAATTGTCAGGCTTGAGGCCGCACACTTATGGATGCCCCACACCCCACGAGGATGCAGGATGAAGTGTTGTTGCCTTTCAGTCTGGCACCTGCTCATTCATTCTTCCTTCCATTTATCCATTCATCCATTTATTTATCCATCTACCCATCCACCCATCCACCCACCCTCCCACCCCATCCACCCATCCACTCATTTGTTCCCTTCATTCACTCAACATTTACTGTGTGGCTGACCCCAGGGCAGGTAGGGGGATGCAGCTGTGGCTGAAATGGACGTATACCCCTCCTTGTTCTGACCTGGAACTGAACCAGTGTGGGGAAGGACATCTAAACCCTGGGGTATTTCAAGGACACAGAAGAGGGGACCAAGCCAGCCTGGGGCACAGGGCTGTTTCATGGAGGTGGGGACAACCAAGCTCAGTGGGAGTTAGCCAGGCTTGGGGGGCTGAGGGGAGAAAAGGGACACTCCAGGTGAAGAGGACAAGAAAAGGCCCACAGACAAGCACCAGCCCCAGTTACCAAGCCCTTGTTTCCGTCTGGGCCCTGTGCCAGGCGCTGGGTGGTCAAGAGCTCATTTCATCCCACAGTAGCCCCTATGAGGGAGATATTATGAACTCCATTTTTTCCAGACCTTCATTGAGATATTGATATACAACATATATAAGTTTAAGGTGTACGATGTGATGATTTGATACACGTATGTACTGGGGAATGGTTACCACATTGAGGTGATTTAATACCTCCATCCCCTCACATAAGTACCATTTTTTTCTTTTTTTGTGGTGATAACATTGAGGATCTACTCTTTTAACAACTTTCAAGTAGATAATACAGCATTATTAATGATCGTCACCATGCTATACACTAAATCCCCGAAACTTACTCATCTTATAGCTGGAAGTGTGTATCCTGTGACCAATATCTCCCCATTTCCTCTACTCCCCAGCCCCTGCCAACCACCAGCCTACTTTCTGTTTCTATGAGTTCAGCTGTGATCGATTGTACATGTAAGTGAGAACATACAGTATTTGTCTTTCTCTGACTTATTTCACGTAGCATAATGCCTTTAAGGTCCATCCATGGGGTCACAAATGGCAGGGTTTCTTTCTTTATTATGGCTGAAAAATATTCCAATACAGATTTTCTTTATCTGGTCATCAGTCGACGGACATAGGTTGTTTCTATGTCTCAGCTATTGTGAATGACGCTGCCGTGAACACGGGGTGCAGATATCTCTTCAAGATAGTGAATTGTGTTCACTTTGGATAAATACCTGGAAGTGGGAATGCTGCATCACAGGGTAGTTCTATTTTTAGTCTTTTGAGGAACCTCCATACTGTTTTCCACAATGGCTGCGCCAATTCACATTCCTACCAACAGTGCACGAGGGCTCCCTTTTCTCCACATCCTCACCAACACTTGTTGTTTCTTGTCTTTGTGATACTAGCCATTCTACCATGTGTGAGGTGAGAGCTCATTGCAGTTTGAGTTGAATTTCCCTGATGATTAATGATGCTGAGCATGTTTTCATGTGCCTGTTGGTCATTTATATGTCTTCTTTGGAAAAATGCATTATCTCCCTTTTAGAAATGAGGAAGCTGAGTTGAGAGAGGCTGGGTGACTACCCCAGGGTCACAAAGGAAGTAGACAGGAGAGACAGGACTTGGGCCAGGAGCGTCTGGTTTCAGAACTTATATATATATATTTTAAAGATTTATTTATTTATTCCAGAGAGAGAGAGAGAGGGAAGGAGAGAGAGAGCATGAGTGCACAAGGGGGGGAGGGGCAAAAGGAGAAGGAGAGAATCTCAAGCAGACTCCCCAGTGAGCACGGAGCCTGACGCAGGGCCAGACCCCATGACTCATGAGATCATGACCTGAGCCGAAACCAAGAGCCAGATGCTCAACGGACTGAGCCACCCAGGCGCCCCCAGAGCCTGTACTCTTAATCTCCATGGTGTTCTGCCTGACATTCGCAGGGGTTTTCTTCAGCCTCCGCTGATCTCCTCGCTCATTACTCTCAGAAAAGAATCCTTAGTAGTCCCTGACCATTTTTTTCTCCCCTCCACACCTTCATCCGTGCTGTTTCCTCTGCCTCAAATGCGCACACTCATTTCTGCACCGTTTAAAAAGTCTCACCTTTAGTTGAGGGCAATTTCAGACGTAGATTTGAATCGCAGTCCCAGTCCAAACAGTTCTCCACAGCTGCCTGGCCTCAGGAGGTCACTGCTCCTCCCAGAGCTTCATTCTTCTAGTCTCGGAAGTGGGCCTGGGAGCAGCACTGACCGTGTAGGGTGTTGTGAGGATCCACTGAGGCTACGGTACTCCTGCCCAGGTCATAGCTCAACATGTCGCGGACTCTTACTCCACTCTCAGCTGTAACTTCCTTGTCTTATTTTATTCATCGATTCAACAACTATTTCCTGGGATCCAGGTTGAACCAAAAAGGTGAGGTCCCATAGGTAATGCCCTGTGTACCCTAGACTTTGTTGGATTTATTCTCACTGCAAGACTGTGAACTCTCCAAGGACAGGGCTGAGGTTTAGCTGCTTTTCTCGGTCTCTCCCCGATGCCTAGCCCACGGCCTGACCTACAGAAGGCACTCAAGAACTGCAGACGGGACAGGATGGCATGGACTGGACTCGATATGTTGGATCCCCGCATTCCTGGGGAATCATGAATATGGCCCCGAAACCCACCACCCACAGCTTCCTGGTCTGTAAAACAGGAATGCTTTTGAAATCAACATTTTTAAAATATTTGTGTGCTGTGCTGGGAAAAATAGCAAACAAGGTAGTGTTCTTGGCTCAGGGAGCTTCTAGGGAAAGGTCTGAAAAGTTAGCAGAAAGTTATCATCTATTAAAGCAAGGTGGTTTGCTCTGATGGGACATACAGGGGGCTGGGCAGGCACAGCTTGGGGTTTCAGAATTAAATATTAGGTGGAGAAGTGGACGGTTTCCTCTATGCCAGGTACGGCTGAGTGGTTGACAAGAACTAACTTGTCTAGTCATCATAATTCTATCAGATGGCTACTATTACAATCAGCCATTTACTGGGAGGGGTGCCTGGCCGGCTCAGTTGTTAGAACATGCAACTCTTGACCTTGGGGTTAGGAATTCGAACCCCATGTTGGGCATAGAGTTTATGTAAAAAAAAAAAAAAAGAAAAAGAAAAAAAGAAAACGGGTGCCTGGGTGGCTCAGTCGGTTAAGCATCTGCCTTCAGCTCAGGTCATGGTCTCAGGGTCCTGGGATTGAGCCCCATGTCGGGGTCCCCATTCAATGGGGAGCCTGCTTCTCCCTCTCTGCCCTGCTCGTGCTCTCTCTCATATAAATAAATCTTAAAAAAAAAAAAAGGGGGGAGGGTGCCTGGGTGGCTCAGTCGTTGAGCGTCTGCCTTCGGCTCAGGTCATGATCCCAGGGTCCTGGAATCAAGCCCCGTATCGGACTCCCTGCTCCACGGGAAGCCTGCTTCTGCCTCTCCCACTCCCCCTGCTTGTGTTCCCTCTCTCACTGTGTTTCCCTCTGTCAAATAAATAAATAAAATCTTTTAAAATAAAAATTAAAAAAAAAAGTGTTTAAAAAAAAAGAGAGAAATCAACCGTTCCCCAAGAGAAAGGTCGTGAAGGCTCAGAGAGGTCAGGTAACTTGCCCAAGGTCACATAGCTGGTGAATGGCAGAGCTGGAATCAAGAATCCAGGCCTTCTGACCCTTGACCACAGGTTCTCTTGAATCAGGGAGACTAACAGGTAACACTGAATTTTCCTCTTCTACCTCTCAGAGGACAGATGAGGTCATATCTACAGATTGTGGGGTCTGGGGAGTGGGGGTGTGGGGGTTCCAGGGTTGCAGAAGCACCTCAAAAAAAAAAAAAAGGCCTCTTTTTGGAATCTCAAATGAGGTCAAGGTCTGTCTTGAGTCCCGAGCTCTGAGCAGTTGGGCACATCGTATCCGCTGGGCTCCTGCAGGGTTAGAGCAGAGAGGGGACTGGGAAGACGCAGGGCCTGATGTCCATGCTGTTCCTGTGGGCTCAGCTTCTGCCATGAGATACCTGCTGGTTCCCTGAAATGGGAGGCGACCTTCCTCCCTCACCGCAGAGGGGAGGCCCGTTTGGGGCATTAAGTGGCAGCTGCTACAAGGTAGCTGGCCCGGCCCCGTCTCTTGAGATTTCTCCCCACTTTCTTTTGTATGTCCACCCCTGTAACCGAGCATTATTCATGTCTGAAATACCTCAGCAAGTTACAACAGCCCTGCCCTCCACCCAAGACGACACAGCCTCTTTTAGAAGGTCATCTTCCTCCCTACCCTCACCGTTTGACCTCCCCCCCCCCCCCCCCCCCCCCCACCCCGGGCCGTCATACCCCCCTGCTGCCCTGGAGAAGGCAGAGCCGTGACCAGTGTTCCGGCCTGGAGGCGCGCACCGGGAATTCACCCACAGACTCCGTCTTCCTGTCAGCCTTTGGGGCCCCGGGCTGCCCAGCCCATCTGTCAGCCTCGAGCCTTCAAGACCTCCCCCAGAACTGTGGGGATCTGTTAACGTTGACACTTCAGTCTGCCCTGGACAACACCTGCATTTGGGAGAAAGTGAGCGATGGTGAGTAAGAGCCTCTCCTAACGGCCCTGCAGGGCCCAAAAGGCTCAGGCCTCAGACCTGGCCGGCCCATTTCCAAGGCGGAAGGAGCCACACCCTTCTGGGGAATGCCTCCTCGTGGACAGTCCCAAGGATCCGGGCTCTTTGGTGGAGATGACCTTGTGCACACACTGGGGCCCGCCCACGCCCCTTCAGCCTGGGCAAGTCCTGTTGCCCAATGGCTCCCTGGTCACCTGGTCACTGGGTGAGTGCTTATCATGAATGAAGTCATGACTAAGTTTAGTCATGACAAGCCCATGTTCTGCCGGCACACGTGGTAGGCCAGAAGGCCACAGGGGAGCGCCACCCCCCACCCCCCAGCCCCGCCGTGGACCTGGTAGTAACACTGAGGGCACGTCCCCCAGCCCCTCCCCCTTCAGCGCAGGCAGGGGCAGCCCCCCCACTAACATACCGTCCGGGGGCTTCCTTCCTTGCCTGTCTCCCCTCCCCCGTCCTCTGCCCAGGATCATTTCCTGAGAAAGACTGTCTTGCATTTGAATTCTGAGTCTGCTTCTGAGGAAACTCAACGAAGACAGCAGTTAACTGCCAACGTTTATCCAGCACTTTCTCTGTGCCGAGCCCCCTGCTCAGTACTTCCCATGTCTTGACTCAATCCCATGACAGCCAGGGCTGTGAGGAAGGGACCGTTACCCTCTGCATTTTACAGACACAGAAACTGACTCAGAGCTGAGGCTTGATGCCAAATGACTCCTCCCATGACCCGTCCGCTAGCAGCCTGAAGTGCTCTCAGTTCCTCAAACTGTTCACCTCCTGCCCTCTGTGGCACAGGGAGGTTCTGTCCCGTGGTCCCACAGCAAGTTAGAGGTTAAACCATCCTCTGGTTCAAGAGCAGGCCCCCAGGCCTCGAGCCCTCACACTTCATCCCTGCGGTAGGCCGAACAGTAGACCCTCTCCACGTCCCCATCCAGAACCCATGACTGATCCTTTCTGCGGCAAAAGAGGCTTTGCAGATGTGATTAAGTTAAGGATCTTGAGATAGAGAGGTTATCCTGGATTATCTAAATGGGCCCGATGTAATCACAACAGTCCTCATAAGAGGGTGTCCTCCTGTCTCTTTCAGATAGACGATGAAATGGTAACGACACAGAGGGACAGAAAGAGATTCAAAGATGCAGCACAGCTGCCTTTGGAGATGGGAGGCAGGGCCATGAGCCAAGGGGTGCAGGCGGCCTCTGGCACCTGGAAAAGGCAAGGAAACAGGTTCTCCCCTGGAGCCTCCAGAAGGAGCCAGGTCTGCCGACACCTGAACCTTAGCCCAGCAAAACTGATCTTGGATGTCCGGCCTCCAGAACCGACAGAGGACACATTTGTGCTGTGTCAAACCTCTGCTTTTGGAGTGCTTCATTAGAGCAGCCAAGGGACCCAGGGGACCAACCGCTGAGCAGCGCGTCCCCCACCGCCTGCCCAGCTGCGGTGCGTTCCCGGCGACAGCAGCGACCAAGCCACCTCGTGGGGCTATCACCTGGCAGGGGACATCATCAGGCTGCAGGTGAGTGTGACCTATCACAGGGGACACCCCGGGGCTGAGGGACGGCGAGGGGCCCTGCTCAGTGTGAGGGGTCAGGACTTGGCCCCCTGCACGAGCTGCTTCAGCAGAGGCGGGAGGGTGAGGGGGAGTTCACCGGGAGGGACGGGAAAGGCCGGCGCCCGACAGAGGAAGCCGTGCCTGCCAAGGCCAGGGGACGGGAGACGGCTCAGCCATTTGAGGAGCTGAAGCGATTCAGTCTGGACAGAGGACACGGGTGCAGGGAGAAACGGTGGGCGCCGTGTGGTGCAATGGCGGGGAGGGCGGGCTCTGTGAGCCTCGCTAGCTCCCAGCTGTGCGATTAGGGCAAGTCACTTGACTTCTCTGTGCTCCAGTTTCCTCGCCTGCCTGATGGGGATGACACATACTACAGACCTCACGGGGTTCTGTGAGGTTTAAATGCCTGTCCAGCACCTGGAACAGTGTCCCGCACACAGGAGGGGCTCAGTACATCTGCTGTTTACGCCTCCTCACAGCAAGGGCTCATGCAGGGTGAGCCTGCAGTCCAGGGCCGGCCACTGCGAGCCCACATCCCTCTGACGGTGGGACTGGGACGGAGCCACCAGAGCCAGCTAGCATCAGCTCTGGACTTTGGCTAGAAGTTCTGGGAAAGCAGGTCAGCCTGGAGGGGCTGGGGGGCATCTTTATCACCATGTGGGGTGGGCCTGCCTGAGAAGGAAGCCAACAGAGGGAAAGGCAGGGAGTGAGGCAGATCGTGATGGCATCACCTAGGGCCCCAAGGCCAGACATGCCTGAACCACCCCCTGGCACTGTCTGGTTACAGGGTCCAATCAGTTCTCTTTTTTGCTGTAGGAGTTTTAGCTGAGTTTCTGTCACTGGCCTCCAGGAGAGTCCTGACTGATAGATGCGTGCTCAGTGAACACACATTCACCGACTGAGTGAACACTGAGGGCTCTGGTACTCTCTATAAGTTTGGGGGTGATTTTGGGATAAGGGCCCCCCTTCCCTGTGGGCCCATAGGGACGGGGGAAAGCACTCTCTCTGTTCTCCCCACCTGCACGCCCTGGCAACCACGTCTAAGGTTCCCTCCAAAGGAAGATGAGGCTCTGCTCAAGGCAGGGGTGCACCCCACCCAGAAGCTGAATCCCTGTTTTCCTCTCCCTGACTCAAACCTCCCCCAACAGGGAAGCTCTCCTGCCTCACTGAGAAAGGAACAGGAAAGGGACCCGAGTGCAAGAGTCCTAGGAACAGGCCAGGGGGTCAGTGCCTTTATTAGTCCCATTTTATAGATGAAGACACCAAGGCCAGGGAGGTTCAGTTACCTGTCCTCAAAGCTCAGGCCCACTGAACAGAATTCTTTTCTTGCCTCCAAACGTTACTTCTGCTCCCTTAGCCATTTTCCATCTGGTGTCCTAATTTTTTCTGGCTTTCTTGCCCTCTCAAGTCTAGATTCTCTAATTCATTGCAATTATTCATTCCTCACTCATAAAGAAGAATGCTTGGCCACCCCTGGGTTTGTGTATTTGCTCCATGTGGTAGAAGCTGTGTGTCCTTGGGCCAATGTCTTTACCTCTCTGGGCCTTCGTTCCTTCAACCATGGCAGTGGAGATGGCAAAACATGCTCTTAGGCTGTTTATAAGAACTAAGTAAGTCAATACATGTGAAATGCTTAAAACAGTAAGCCCTTCAGAAGTACTCAATAAATAGCAGCTTTCTCATTCATTTCCTTCAGAAATTAAATCGTGTTGTATGTCTTGGAATGAAATAGAGAGAAAGAGCCCCCAAATAAGTAAATAAATGACACAACTTTGAAAATTGCGATTTCACCTAATTTTTTCTTTTTTTTTTTAGGGGGTGTGGGGAGGCGAGGAGCAGAGGGAGAGGAAGAGAGAATCCACACCCAGCGTGGGGCCTGACGTGGGGCTTGATCTCATGACCCTGAGGTCATGACCTGAGCCGAAATCAAGAGTCAGACACTTAACTGACTGAGCCACCCAGGCGCCCCCTAATTTTGAAGTCTGTATCCGTGTTGGCAGAAGGGCAGCAACAGGAGGGTGGGGTGGGGGTGGGGGTCCCGTGCCTCCTGCTTGTCCCCCTGGCAGGTGCATAGTATCAGGTCAACCTTCCCATTGGGAGCACCTAGAAAAGGCCCAGAAAGAGGCGCCTGAAATTGGGAGTTGCTTTCCCCTCAAGCCCTCAGGGAGTGTGCTGACTACAGCAGGTAAGAGGCTGAAAAGCCGGCAGAGTGTGGTGTCACGAGGCCTGGGGCCACAAAAATCGGAGTCCACCCCCCTCCCCCCTCCCCCGTCGTGGTCGTGGTACCTTGATAAACCTCCCAGGCTCGAGGTGCAACTCTAATAACTGGGAGGAACACATTCAGGAAATTGCATAACAAGAATTTCAGCAGAAAACTGGAAAATATAAAAAAGAATCGAACGGAAGTCCCAGAACTGAAAGATACGATGCTGAAATTGAGATCTGCAGTGGTTAAGGTCAAAGGCAAGCTCTGAGGCACAGCCCAGGTTCTGGTCCTCAGTCAGCCTTTGCCACTTACAATGCCGGTCCTTGTTCCTTTTTGCATTGAGGTGAAAGCCACACAACATACAACGAACCTTTTTAAAGCACACAATTCAGTGGTGTTTAGGGTGTTAATGATGTTGTGCAAAAACCGGCTCTCTCTGGTTTCAAAAATTTTTCATCACATCACAATATACCCCATGCCTGTTAAGTGGTGACCCCCCATCCTCCCCAGTCCTTCCCTGGCAACCTCAAATCTGCTTTCTGTCTCTAAGGATTTGCCTATTATGGCTATATCATATAAAATAAACCATAGGGGCACCTGGGTGGCTCAGTCGTTAAGCGTCTGCCTTCGGCTCAGGTCATGATCCCAGGGTCCTGGGATTGAGCCCTGCATCGGGCTCCCTGCTCCACGGGAAGCCTGCTTCTCCTTCTCCCACTCCCCCTCTTGTGTTCCCTCTCTCGCTGTGTCTCTCTCTGTGAAATAAATAAATAAAATCTTTTAAAAAAATAAAAATAAAATAAACCATAGAGGATATAACTTTTGTGTCTAGCTTCTTTCACTGAGCGTGTTCTTGAGGTTCATCTGAGTTGTAGCACATGTCGGTATTTTGTACCTATTTATGGTGAATTATATTCCATTGTACGGATGTACCACATTTTGTTTATCCATTCATTTATTTATTTATTTTTTTTTGGTTTTATTTATTTGAGAGAGAGAGAGATAGTGAGAGAGCACACAAGCAGGGAGGAGAGGGAGAAACAGGGTCCCTGCAAGCAGGGAGCCCGATGCGGGACTTGATCCCAGGCCCCTGAGATCATGACCCAAGCCGAAGGCAGACGCTTAATCGACTAAGCCATCCAGGCACCCTATCCATTCATTTATTAATGGACATTTGAATTGTGTCTGCCTTTCAGCCCCAATGAATAATGTTTCTATAAAATTTGCATGCAAGTTACTGTGTGCACATTTTCATCTCTCTTGGGTATATCCCTAGGTGAGGAATAAGCCCTTGTTTCTTAACTTCTTGTTGCAGTTTCCTTGTCTATAAAATGAGGCTGGTGGTGGTACCGAACTCATAGAGTTACCTGAGACAATTAATGCAAAGTGCTTAGCTTGATGAGTGGCTGCTATGGATCAGAGCTGTTACCCAATGAGGTTGTAAGTATTTGTTGACCTGTCTGCACTGCTAGATCACAGGTTCCTAGAGGGCAGGGGCTTTGGGATGCATGTCTGCACCCCTCAGAGCCTGGCATCCTGCCTGACATGGAGCAGATGCTCAGTAACTGTTTCTGGATCATTTGGAGCCGATTCCTTCCCATACATGGCCTTACCCTTCCCTTAGGCTCTGCCAGCGCCCTTGGGAGCACAGATGTTATGGCCCTTTCCAACTACTGAGGAAAATGAGGCTCCTGGAAGCTGAATACCTTGATTAATGTTACAAGACTGAAGAGAAGCAGAACCTGAACTCCAATTTAAAACCTCAAGCAAGGGTTCATTCATTCACTCAACATCAAATATTTACTGAGCACCTGCTCCGTGCCAGGCATGTTCTAGACGGTGGCGTCTTCATGAATTATTTGGAAAGAATATAAATAAATAAGTTATATAGTGTATGTAGGTGATACACTATATGCTTGAAGGTGATCTGTACGAAGGAGAATAAGACAGAAAAAGAAGGTAGGGAGTTGCCAAGGGAGAGATGAGGCAGTTTCAATGTGTATGGGGTGCCAGGGAAGGCCTCACAGAGAGCAGGGCTTGAGTACAGATTTGAGGATGTGAGGGAGTGAACCATGGGGAATGTCCACAACTACGACTTGGGAGGATCAAATGAGAAAGAAGTTTTGGATGAAGATCTTTCTGGACAATGATAATGCTAATAATGAGGACAGCTACCAGTTCTTTTTTTTTTTTTTTTTAAATAAGCTCCACACCCAATGTGGGGCTCGAACTCATGACCCTGAGATCAAGAGTCACATGCCCTACTGACTGAGCCAGCCAGGTGCCCCAACAGCTACCACGCTTGATCAGCTGCTGTGTGCACAGCCCACGTTACCTACATTATTTCGTAAGCTCGTCAGAACAGCCGTGGGAAGTGGGCATTACTATTGTTCCCACACAACTCATCAATGGCTGAACAGGGACTTGAACCTGTATCTGAGTCCAGAATCTGTGTCACGCTTGGACCTCCCGTAGCTTCCTGGGAGGCCGTATGGTGCCGCCGTTCAGAGTTATGCCCTGGAGTCAGTCAGGATGCTCCTGTTCCACAGAGGTATGTGAGGATTACATGTGACAATAGACATAAGACACTTGCTCAGTACCTGGGGCAGTTTCTGTTGTGATTATCGTAGTCATTACTAGAGAAGTTTTGCATTTCGGAGAGCCATCGAGTCCAGTGGCTTCCCTCGGGTCCTAACCAACTTGGGATCACGCAACTGGTCAACCGTCTAAGCCAACAAAGGTGCAAACTTCTCACACCTGGAGAACCGGGGCCCCTCTGAGACCTCATTTAGCTCAGCCAATCACGTTCTAATTGTTCTCGTGTACTTCTCAATGGGTTTCTGTAGCCAACCGCGTTCCTAGTTTAGGCTCTAGGGATACCGAGGAAAAATGCTCTGTGAGAGCGCTAACCCCATCCCTCCCCTCAGTTAAAGACCTATCCAGGGCCTCTGGAGGGAGGACTGACCTCCAGCTATTTTGGAAGGGCCTATCTCCTATCAGAAGCTGAGAGCGTATTTACAGTCCAAAGTCCGCTCCAAAGTAAACACGTCATCACATTCCTCACAGCCTGTAACCTCCACAGGGAGAAGCTCTGGCCATAATGGCGCAAGGGTGGTGAGGAAATCTTATCTGACTCCATTTCAGCAGGATCCCACCTAGTTCATGCTTGGTGGGGGACACAGGGGAGAGAAAGGAACAGATCATCTTAAGTCGAATACAAGAGCACATTCATTGCGGTTACTCTCTGCAGTGATGGGCAGGGGAGACTAGATGACAAATGTTCGTGAAAGCACACATTTTTATGTGGGTGTGCCTTTGAATTTATCCTTATTGCTTTTTTTCTGCCCATAAAAGTAAAAGACTTTCCTTTTCTGTTCTTTTCTGTCTCTCTCTCTTTCTTTTTTTTTTTAAGATTTCATTTGGGGCCCCTGGGTGGCTCAGTGGGTTAAGCGGCTGCCTTCGGCTCAGGTCATGGTCCCAGGGTCCTGGAATCGAGCCCCACATCGGGCTCCCTGCTCCACAGGAAGCCTGCTTCTCCCTCTCCCACTCCCCCTGCTTGTGTTCCCTCTCTCGCTGTGTCTCTCTCTGTCAAATAAATAAATAAAATCTTTAAAAAAAAAAAGATTTCATTTATTTGAGCAAGAGAGAGCGCGTGCGCGTGCGCAAGCAGGGGGGAGGGGCAGCGGGAGAGGGAGAAGCAGACTCCCCGCTGAGCAGGGAGCCCTATGGAAGCTGAAAGCAGATGTTTAACCGACTGAGCCACCCAGGCGCCCCTCTCTCTTCTTTCTTTCTTCTTTTTTAAGATTTTGTTTATTTATTTATTTGTCAGAGAGAGAGAGAGAAAGTATGAGCAGGGGGGAGGGGCAGAGGGAGAAGCAGGCTCCCGCCTGCTTTTTTATATTAATGAAACTATGACTACAATCAAAATGGGGAAGATATCGATCACTCCTAAAAGTTTCCTCATCCTCTTTTGTAATCTCTCCCTCCCATCTCTCCTCACCTACTCCCGACGGCCCAAGCACACACTGATCTGCTCTCTGTCATTATAATTCGTTTGCATTTTGTAGAATTTTATAGAAGTGGAATCACACAGTATGTATTCTTTTCTCGTCTGGCTCCCTTCACTTAGCGTAATTAGTTTGAGATTCAGCTACATTGCCAGGTATATGCGGAGGTCCTTCCTTTTTATTGCTGAGCGCGAAGGAGTCCATTGTGCAGACGCAGGACCCTCGGTTCATCCGTTCACCTGTTAATGGACCTTTGGGTTGTGTCTAGTTTTTGTTAAATGAAACTGGTACGAACATCCAAGTACAAGTCTTTTTATAGACACATGCTTTTATTTCCCTTGGTTAATTACCTAGGTGTGGAATGGCTGGATCACATGGTGGGTATAGGTTTAACTTTTTTAAAGAAACTGCTTTCCAAAGTGGCTGTGCCATTTTACATTCCCACCAATAATGTCTGTTTCAAAACATTAGAGATGCATTTAAGGTAGAAAGAAAATCCTTCAGGCAGAAAGTAAAAGTTCTTATAATACACCTCCTAGTGATTGCCTGGTTAACTGTTTCCTATAAATCCTTCCAGCATTCTTTGTTTTCTTTATCCACATACAGAATCCAGCTGAGACTCAGAGGTGCCCTGGGCAGCCAAATAATCTGGCATCCCCTCAACTTGATATTTTGATATTTTAAAAACAGTTGTCCAAAATTTACCTAGGCAGGATGTGCAGAAACTGCTTTTTCTGTTAATAAAATATATCGTTCCTCTTTCTTTTCAAAATAAAGGATTTATTACATGCGCAGAATGAAACCTGACCTTTTAACTTATTTGGAATTATCCTGGAATTGTAGTTGTCCAAGCAGTCTGCTCCTTGGTGCCTGCATTAAAGGGCACGTGATGCAGGTGACAGAGTCACAAACCGCGGGGTCTCAAGGCAGCACGCAGCTCTGACCAAGGATAAGCTGACATGACCAAGGACCTGGGAGAACTGTCACCTAGCTGGGCTCTGGCTTAGTGGCAAAGCCAAGAGTTGCCCCTAGTGCTGGATAGAGAGTGTTCTAATTTCCCCCAGAGGATGCTCTTTCTCTCTGATCACTGGTTACAACACAGCTGCCCCAGGCGGAAACCCGAGTTAACTGGCACCATGTTTTGATCTAGTCCAGTGCGACTTGCGCTCCCCTTCTAGACTGGTATCCCGCGACGCTGCCTGGGCTAATCAGCCCCGTGCATATATTATCACATAGTAGTGTTATTTTTATTTTTAAAATGTATACACAAATTGGATTGTACAAATTCATGTTGGTCTGTAACTTGCTTTCCTTTTTCTTTTAAAGATTTTATTTATTTAATTGACAGAGAAAAAGAGAGACAGCACAAGCTGGGGGAGCAGCAGAGGGAGAGGGAGAAGCAGGCTCCCTGCTGAGCAGAGAGCCTGATGTGGGGCTCGATCCCAGGACCCCGGGATCATGACCTGAGCTGAAGGCAGACGCTTAACTGACTGAGCCACCCAAGCACCCCTGTAACTTGCTTTTCTTTTTTCCCCCTAAACAGTACATTTTGAGATCTTTTCATATCAGCCTAGGTAGATCCATCACACTCTTTTGTAAAAAGTACTGAGGTAATCTGATGGATGTACCGTAATGCAGTACTTGTCGGATGTAATGAGCATATGAATCCCCCTGGGGATCTTGTTAACCTGCAGGTCCTGCTTCAGTGGGTCCGGGGTGGCGCCTGAGATTCTGTGCATGCCCAGGTGCTGAGCAAGCTGCCGGAGGGACTACACTTGGAGAAGCAAGGCTATAGTGCATGTGAGGGACCCAGCAGAGAGCAACATTTGGGCTGTTATAAACAGTGCTGCAATAAACATCCTTGAGTATCCAAAAGGCGCACTAGCACTTGGGTTTTCGAGCCGGAAGACCTAATGTTCAACCCACCTCTGACACTGTGTGACCGTGAGCAGGTCCCTCCTCCTTGGCAATTCAGTGAGTGGTCACAAATGTCTCTCGACTCTTTTAAACCCTGAGATAAAGATAAACAGTCCCTGTCCTTGAGTGCTCTGAGAGTAATAAGTCTAATCCTGGCGTGCAGGGAATTGGGGGAGAGGGGAGTCCACGAGATAAGGATGGAAAAGGCTTTGTCAGCCGTCCTGCTGGCCACAAAGGCAGTTCTGTTCCAGCTGGAAGGCAGTCTAGGTTTGCCAGGTGAGCAGTGGCTAGACAGGGTTTTCTTTAGCAGGAAAGTGCTCTGTGGCATTTGTCTGCACTTTTTAAAAAAAACAAACCAGGCCCACACATAAATCTTCCAAAGAAGCCAGCCAAACTGGGTGGAGGAAAAGAGCCAGTCATTTGCAAACTTTTTTTTTTTTTTTGGTGATTCTAGCAAGACTGGAGAGGGTGGGGTGGGGGGCCAGGCATGCTCTGGGTGAGGTCCACCTTGGGCTGGGAAGGCCTAGAGGGAGGGAATCAAGGCCCGCAGCAGACCCTGTTTCCCCACCCCTGCTGAATGAACAACACACAGATGTCCAGTGAATGGTGGCCACCACCTTCATTCCTTTACCAGCATGAGGCAAACTGCTTCTGGCCGTCAGGACTGCGGCCTCTGAGGGACTGAGCGCTCAGAGACTCAGAACTGACCTCTGGAGTTGGATAAACCAGGGTTTGAATCCAGACTCTGACACCGAATCCCAAAGGGACCTGAGTGAGTGACCTGATTTTTTTTTTTGCGGCCTCAGTTACCCTGTTTGTAACACAGGGATGATAATAACAGCACCAAGCTCACAGAGTTCTTGCAAAAATCAAAAAAGATAACTCATGGACATGAGATGCTTAGGCACTCAGGGAAGCAGCCACTTAGGGAATGTCGATAAAATCAGTCATGTAGCCCATTGTGTGAGTCCAGGAAAGACTGGCTTTCACAAATGTCACTCTGTCCATTCTGGGCTCCACCTTAGTGGGTGGGGGAGTGGGAGAGCGGGGTCCTTCTCCGAGCAGCCTGCCTACCTGCCCCCCCCAGCACCCACCCACATGGCCTGGGGACCTCTGCAGCCGGGGCTGGGGCGGGGGATAGGGGGCAGAGCCTTCCCACCTCTCCAGTTGCTGCTGAAAGAACCAGCTCCTCTTTGGAGGCAGAACAAATATTCAGGCTTAGAATTTGTTTCTCTTTCTTTCCAGCAGGGTGTGGACATCGGTGTAAAATTACAACCGAGAAGGCCCCCACCCTGGGGCAAAGATGCAATTGGGGAGGACGGGGTTCATTTTGCAAGTCCTGGTTCTCCATCCCTGTTCCCTTTGGAAACTCAGTCTTTGCTCTTTGATGTCCACTCATATCATAATCACGACACTATCATGACATTGTCATACGATAATCACGATAATAATAGCAGTAGTTCTCTCCTAGATACTTACATGCTAAGTGCTTTACACACGGCTTCTCATTTGTCAGAACCTCCCCTCCCCCATGGTATATGGTTAATGTGGGTTACAGGCGAGGACACAAAGTCAGGGGCAGCCCCGGCTCCCTGCTCTCAGTCCTGACTATTGCCTTTCTTAGCCCTTCCTGAGGATCCAGCCTGTCACTCTGTGACCTTAGGCATAGGATTATTCCTCTCAGCTTGTTTCCTTACCTGTAAAATGGAAATAGCAACATCACTTGAGGGGCATCTGGGGGGCTCAGTCAGTTAAGCATCTGCTTTCGACTCAGGTCATGATCTCAGGGTCCTGGGATGGAGCCCTGTCAGGCTCTGCGCTCAGCGGGGAGTCTGCTTCTCCCTCTGCCTCTGCCCCTCACCCCTGCTTGTGCTCTCTCTCTCTCGCTCTCTTTCTCAAATAAATAAATAAAATCTTTAAACAAATTATTAATAACATCACCTGGGGTTTTTCTGATGATTAAATGAGACAATGGCAGCACACAAGAAATGGAAGCTTCTATTTTTATTTTACTACTTTTACTGTTATGAATATCCTGACATGCTACCATATCAGTGGACTCCAGGATGCCAAGAAAGCACAGAATGCAGGTTCACCTGGGACCCCTTCCACAGGGTCGGGGTTCCTGAAGTGTAGAGGTGGGTTTCACATATAGGGTGGGGTCCTAAGGTTCGTACCCTGGTGAGAGCATTATGGGTCTCCAGTTTATTAACTGGTTTATTTCAATATCAAGTATCTCTCTATATCTGCCTTTTCCAATATGATAACTCCCACTAGCCAAAGGCAGCTATTGAGCACTGGCAATGTGCCAAGTCCGAATTAAGACATGGCGTAAGTGGGGCACCTAGGTGGCATGGTCAGTTGAGCATCTGACTCTTGGTTTCAGCTCAGGTCACGATCTCAGGGTCGTGGGATCGGGCCCCATGCTAGGCTCTGTGCTCAGCGGGGTGTCTGCTTGAGATTTTCTCTCTCCCTCTCCCTCTCCCCCTCCCGTTCTCTCTCATTCTCTCTCTCTAAAATAAATAAATCTTAAAAAAAAAAAGACATGCTGTAAGTATAAAATACATGTCAGATTTTAAAGACAGTAATATATATATAATATGTATATATGTGTAAATATACGTACATATGTATATAAATATGTATATACTTAAACATCTTGATTGTATGTTGAAATTGTAACTTTTTGGATATATTGGGTAAGATGACCAACTTGTTCTGGTTTGGCACAGACATTCCTGGTTTCAGCACTGAAATGAAAGGCCTGCAGCCCAGAGAACCCCTTAGTCCTTGGCAAACCAGGACAGTTGGTCATCTTATTATTGGTTAAAATACATTACTGTAAATAATTTCACCTGTTTCTTTTTAAGTGACATTTAATTAGTAACTGTTAAGCGTTACTAGAAAATTAAAAATCATAATGTGGCTCTCATTATATTTTCATTGGACTGTCCAGACTCTATTAGGTCTTAAACCCCCGGCTACACCCTGCCAGGGGATGGAGGTGACAGGTGCCCTCCTTCAGCAACTGGCACAGAACACAGCAATGAAACCTTAGCATAACATCAGTGGTGTGACCGCATAGGCTGTGAAAGTGAGGGGACTGAAGGCTGGGCATGGGGTTCCCAAGTTGGAGAAGAGAGACAAAGACATTCTAGACCGAGGGAACATTCTGAGCAAAGGCATGGAGGTGATCAGGCGAACTTCCTCACAGTTGCTTGGAAAGAAGAACCCCTTCCAATCCCACTGATTTGGCAACTCGTATGACTTTGAGAAGTAGGCTCACGGCGCTTCAACCTTCCACTCAGTGTTCATGCTCAACGTTCAGCTAATCTCTTCCTCGTGGATGTCTGTGCACCTGCTGCCGTCCGGCCATATCCACACTGACCCGTAGGGGCTACTGCTCTGCTTGTGTTTGCTCAGTCAGTTGATTCTTACTGAGATCTCTCAGGGCTGCGGCAGACTGCTGTCAACATCTGTGAGTAAGAGACATGGAGGGGAGCCACGGCTCCTTCCAGACACGGACTAGAGTCTGCTAGGGAAAATGCAGCTTGTTCCAGATTTCTCAGGGACTGGTTGGGAAGTCTGTTCATTTTGCCTGGTTTCCAGTTACATTTATAAAATGCTTCTTGTGGGGCCAGGCACTATGCTAGTTTTGCTTGTGTTATCTAAAAACCCTAGGAAGAGGTGTGCTATCCCCATTATTACCTAGACGAGAAGCCTGAAGCTGGCAGAGATTATTTGTTCAAGATCACACAGCCAGAACAGCCAAAATCACCCCCAAAGCCTGGGCTTCTCATGGCCTTGAGCTCTTCCACTCTGGGCAGTTCTTTTAAGAGATTAGAGAAGCCCAGGACAGAATTTAGAAAACAGAGAGTGGGTATTTATTTATTTATTTATTTATTTTTAAAGATTTTACTTATTTATTCATTAGAGACAGAGAGAGAGAGGCAGAGGGAGAAGCAGGCTCCCAAGGAGCAGGGAGCCCGATGCGGGACTCGATCCCAGGACCCTGAGATCATGACCTGAGCCGAAGGCAGACGCTTAACCATCTGAGCCACTCAGGCGCCCGAGAGTGGGTATTTATTAAGTGAAGGCCTTGCCAGGCAAAACTGGGAATGTGTTGGTTAAGATGCCACTTGCAGAAATGCCTACCTGAGTTGTTCGACCCTCATCCTTTATCAAATATTGAGAAGTCATCTGAAGACCTCATCTGCTTCCTCTCCTTGTTTCTTTTTTTTTTTTTTAAAGATTTTATTTATTTATTCATGAGAGACAGAGAGAGAGAGACAGAGGCAGAGGGAGAAGCAGGCTCCCCGCGGAGCAGGGAGCCCGATGTGGGACTCGATCCCAGGACCCTGGGATCACGACCTGAGCCGAAGGCAGACGCTTAACCGACTGAGCCACCCAGGCGTCCCCTCTCCTTGTTTCTGAAGCCCCTGGCTGCCCACCTCCATGGTGATTGCTGAGTCCCCTTCACCCCCCATGAATCGCTCCCCGGAAAACTCTCAGGTTTCTTCTGACTGGGTGGAGATAATCACTGGACTTGTCCTAAAATGGGATGTCTCAGCTCCGGGTGAAGTGCGCTGGATATTTACATGCAGATTTGGTTATTTGTGTCAAGACCTGGTGAAAACAATTACATAAGAAAGGGGGCAGTTAGCTCCAGTCCTACCTGGCAGGGAGGAGGACCCTCAGGGAGTGAAACACAGGCTGATAAGTTGTGATGGATGAGTTTGGGTGGAGAAAGCCTGAGGAACCAGGAGCCTTGGGCATGGGGGAAGCAAAGGTTACCAACACTGCCTCTAGTGAATCTGCAGCTCAGATGGTGTGGACAAAGGCAAAACCCAGGCTGAGAACAGGGTTCTCAGGGCGCCCTTACACATAGCGCAGACGGTGGAGTTAGAACCAGGTTCAAGTCCAGCTTTGTCTAGTCCTTACCAGCTGACCTCTAGCAAATCTCTTCACTTAATCACTAAGGAGTGGAATGATTCTTCAAGTAGTTATTGCCTGCCTATTATGGGCCAGGGCCAGGTAACACACTCTCCCCCTACCCCCCACCCCTACCCCAGGCTGTTTGGAGCGTTTCCAATAAGTGAGGCAATCTGTCTGAAAAAAACACTTCAGTGTTGTATGCAAATGACCTCTTTGTATAAATGTTACAACCACAAATCTGCTGGCTCCTCCTGAGCAACCATCAGGCTGGAAGCCCTTGACTCCATCCTGTCCAACTCCTCTCCCCCAGGAAGACTCCCTGTCTCTAAGCCTAGGTTATGTGTCGCTTCTTGGGCCCAGGACACTCTGTGCTCATACACACCTGGATTCCAGTTCTGTCTATACTGTGTGCCTTGGGCAAATCGCTTCACCTCTCAGTTAACTCTTGTCAAACTGGGCCAATAGCAAAAGAACTGCTTAGCAAAGCTCTTGGCACAGGGACAGAGCAGGTACTTAGGAAATGCTAGCTGCTACTTTTATAATTACTCAGCTCTTGCCAGAAGAGGACTGGCCTGGGTTTCTGCCATATCCCAGCACCTAGCAGAGGGCTTAGATGAGTAAACAGCAGGTACTCAATATATGGTATTGGTAGGCAGCATAACAGTCCCTAAAGATGTTCAAATCCTAATTTCCAGAACTTGCCAATATTATCTTACATGGCAAAGGGGAACTAAAGTTGCAGATGGGATTAAGATTGCTAATCAATTGTTTTAAAAATACCCTGGATTAACCAACTGGGCCAGATGGAATCACAAGGGTCCTTAAAAGAATAAGAGGAAGGAATACCTGGGTGGCTCAGTTGGGTAAGCACCTGACTTTTGATCTCAGCTCAGGTCTTGATCTCAGGGTGGTGAGTTCAAGCCCCAAGTCGGGCTCCATGCTGGGTGTGGAGCCTACAAAAAAAAAAAAAAAAAAAAAGAGGAAGATGTAGGAAGATGTGACTATAGAGAACAAGAGAGATGACAGAGTGAGAAAGACTCAGCCTGATGTTACTGGCTTTGAAGATGGAGGAAGAGGCCACAGCCGAGGAATGTGGGAAGTTTCTAGAAGTTGGAAAAGGCAAGGAAATGGATTCTTCCCTAGACCTGCAGAAAGGAATGCATCCTGCCAACACCATGAGTTTAGCCAGTGAAACCCATGAGGGACATCTAAGCTACAGAACGGCAAGATAATAAATTTGTGATTTTTTAAAAAAGATTTTATTTATTTTTATTGGACACAGAGACAGAGATAGTGAGAGAGAGAGCATAAGCAGGGGAAGCGGCAGGCAGGCAGAGGGAGAGGGAGAAGCAGGCTTCCTGCTGAGCAAGGAGCCCAATGTGGGGCTCGATCCCAGGACCCTGGGAGGATCATGACCTGAGCCGAAGGCAGCCGCTTAACCGACTGAACCACCCAGGAGGCCCAAATTTGTGATTTTTTTAAAGGCAAAGTTTTGGTAATTTGTTACAGCAGCATTGGGAAACTGATATACACTGTGCAAATTATTGTTTTGGTTTTTTAAAAGCTTTTATTTTTAAGTAATCTCTACACCCAATATGGGGCTCGAACTCACAACCCCGAGATCAAGGGTCGCGTGCCCTACTGACTGAGCCAGCCGGGTGCCCCATTGTTCATTTCTATTACTACTCCTAAGCTGTTTGTGATAGCTGAACTGTATTTTTCTCTCCCATTACTCTAGCAATTCCTCAAGGTCTAGGAATAATTGTCTTATTTATATTAGTTCTTAGGTGCTAAGAGGGCCTCGCACGCAGTAGGCACTCAATAAATGCTTCGAATGATAATAGTGTAATTCACATGAGTTTAATTAATACAAAGAGTAAAATGTCCATTCCTTCACGGTGTCCTCCACTGCCTAACACCGTGCCTGGCTACAAAGCAGGAGCCACTGAACCTATAGGTGGAACTTCCCCCCCTTTCCCTCCCCCATGACCCACGCCGTCACCGCCCCTGTCCATCCTGTCCTACCTCTGCACGTCCCCTATTCCGGGACCGGAACCGGGACCTGGACCATGATCTGATCCTTAAGCCAAAGTCTCCCCACTGGCTTCCTTTCGCTTAGGTGGAGAGCACAGAGCGCGGGGTCCCGGGACGCCTTGGAGGCCGCGGGTGCAGTGCATGCTTAGGACCGCAGGGGGCGAGCGTGGCCCGGGAACTCCCGCCGAAGGGCTGGGACGGGGCGGGGCCTCGGGGGCGGGTCGGCTCAGTGCGCAGGCGCCGGTCCAGACGCCTCGCGCGGCCACGGGCAGGCGGCCGCAGAGCAGTCCGGGTCGCGGCTCCAGAAGCAGCGAGTTCGAGCCCCGCTCCCGCTCCGCTTTGGTTCTCGCTACCCGGGCCCTTGGGCCTCCCTACGCCAGTCCCCGGCAGTCGCTGCGCATTACGCTCTCCCTGCCGCCAGAATGCCGGTAACCGAGAAGGACCTGGCGGAGGACGCGCCGTGGAAGAAGATCCAGCAGAACACCTTCACGCGTTGGTGCAACGAGCACCTCAAGTGCGTGAACAAACGCATTGGGAACCTGCAGACCGACCTGAGCGATGGATTGCGGCTCATCGCGCTGCTCGAGGTGCTCAGCCAGAAGCGCATGTACCGCAAGTACCACCAGCGGCCCACCTTCCGCCAGATGCAGCTGGAGAACGTGTCCGTGGCGCTCGAGTTTCTGGACCGTGAGAGCATCAAGCTCGTGTCCATCGGTGAGTGCCCTGGCTCGGCCAGGCGCCGCGGTGTACCCTCCGGTCCCCGCGCGTGCGCCGGGGGGGGGGGGGCGGGGGGGGGGGAGGCTAGGGCCCCCTGCCGCGCGCCCCTACAGCGCCCAGGGGCTGGGGGTTGGGGGGGGGCGCTGGGGCGGGGGGCGTTGTCCTCCAGGGGGGTGGGGACGCCGGGGACCTAGGCCCCCTTCCCGGTGCTTTTTCCTGGGCTAGGACTTCGTATGATAGCTTCCCGCCCTGCGCCTCGCCATGCGTCCTTGGGGGGCTGTGGGTCCTGGGCTTGGGTTGGGGCTGCACGGGGAGAGGTGGGGCTGTGGCATTTCGCCGCACCCGGGGTGCCTCTGCGGGGTGCTGGAAACCTCTGGTCCGCGGTCCATGGAAGTGGGGTTCCATGGTCAGATGCTCCCCGAAGCGTTAGCCCCGCTGCGCCCACGCCGATGCGCCCAGCGTCCGACGAACGGGCGTTGGCTCGGACGCCCTCCGGGAGACCTGGGGAGGGAATGCTCTGGGAGCCTGGGGCCTCGCCGCCCAGGTGGGGACGGGCACCTGGTACCCTCCCCTGCCGTCTCGGGCTTGAGTGTGGGCCCCGAAGTGGGAAGGGGTGTCGTGGGGGTGTGTCCTCCTCGCTCCCTCCGCTCCCAGCTCAGCTCTGGCCGGGTGCCTCGGGGTGAGCCAGCTCTGAGTAGAAGTGACCATTTAGGGGCAGTGGTGGTATAGTAACTACTGTTTTGTAGAGAGCCCATACTAGTGCGCGCTGTGTGCCCACAGCCTTCCAAGTTCTCAGTCCTTACACATCCCGCCAGTTGGGGTGTCCTTAGACCTATTTTACAGGCAGAGGGGGTCCAGAGGGTTAATTGACGTGCCCAAGGTCATGGAAGTAGGAAGGGTCTAGCTGAGAATTGAAGGAAGTGGGTACAATGAAAGGAGACTTTGCATTCCTCTCCTTGCTTTCCCCACACCAGGGTCTTCCTGAGAGAGGGAGGGCGTTGGTGTCGGGTTCCTCTCCCCAGAGCTGGGAGAGAGAATGAGGGTCAAGTCCCCACTATGACCTGGGCTAATTGAAAGTTTCCAGGAGGGTCACAAGGCTGCTGAGGGTGTGGGCTGTGACAGGAGGGGCAAGGGGTGTATAGTGTGTGTGTGTGTGTGTGTGCACTTGTATGTGTGTAGAGTATGTATGTATACACAGCATATATGTATAGAGCATGTAGTGTGTACACGGCATGGGTGTCTAGAGAAAGTGTGTGCACCTACATTGTGTGTGTGTTCTGCCAGGGGAGCGTCTTGCCGGAGGAGCTGACCCACGCCTGGGTCTGGGGTCTCTTCCTGAGAAAACCAGGCCTTATGGTGACTTCTGTGATAGGAAGAAAGGGTGGTGGTTGTGGCTGCTGGGACTTTCTCCACAGCACCAGACAATCCCGGACTGCCTAATTTACCAACTGTTTACAGAAGCTGCAGCTGCTTGCAGCATGGTTTCCCATCAGTGCCCTGAACTTGGGGGCCTCATTCTAGACTTCGTCTGGTCCCATCTTTCTACTCAACCCTCATGGTTTTCATTCCTGAACTCACCCAGGCCATAGCATCTTCCATTGTCCTGACATTCCAGGGCTTAGCCTCCCCTTCTCTGGTTGTGGGCCCGTGGGCTATTGGCAACTTCTTGCTGTGGACCTCTTCCCACCACAGGCTGCATTGTTTTATTTTATTTTCTCCTTTTAAATGATTTCTTGGATGATATTCCCCAAAGTGGCATGCCTGGGTCAAAGAGTGTGGCCACATTTATGGCTCCTGTCATTGGCTGTCTTGTTGCTCTCTGGAAACATCTCACTGTGAACAGGTTTTCCAACCTCTAGAGCCTGGAGGGAGACTTGCCTGAGGGCCAGAACTCCTGTGGGGGTGATGCCTGAGGCCTCTCCCCCCTGCCCCTGGGGGGAAGTCACATGCAGCTCGGACTTCAGTTCACGTATTCCAGCCGTGTTGCATTGTGCTGGCAAAGACACTGGCTGTAGTTTGGTGTTCAGCGTGTTCTGTTCATCATCCCATTGATCACCACGTTGAATCCTCAAGATTTGGTTTTCTTGTCTACACAACGATCTGCTTCAGCAAGTCACTGGGAGGGTAAAGGGCTTGCCCTAGTTCTGCCCAAGTGCTTAGAACATGGTTGCTGTTATTTCTGCGGTGGTTGTTAGTATTATGATATCCACTGAAAGATGAGGAAACAGGAGTGAAATAACTTGCAGAGGTCACCCAGCTAGTAAGTGGTGACTGAAGGCCAGGCCTGTCCTGTTGTGAAATTGACCCTTAACAGACCTGCTTTTCAGTGGCAGAAATGAGTAAAACACAGCCCCTCTCCCCTAACCAGAGAGCCCCTGTTAACAGCCAGTTTTGCAAGTCTGGGATGTTGAGGTGGCAGCTGGGCACCCACACTTTGAGCCTCTGGTCTTGGGCAATCTCCAGACTTTAGGTGAGTGACAGGATGAGGGTCTCCTGAGATGAGCGTCATGTCAGGAGGTGAGCAGAATCAGTTTGCATCTTGCATCAAGGTCAGCTTGTTGAGGGAATGGCTGCCCTGTGCTCACTGGTTGGGGGAGGGGGGGAGGTGGTATTTCCTGCTACTTAGTGGATGGTGTTTTACTCCAGAATCTGGGAAGGTATCTTTGAATGAATACAGCGTTTTGTGGACTTTGGATAACTTCCAACAATGCACATTACTGAAATCAGAAGAGTTGTGTACTGGCGCCCAGCTCTGAGACAGGAGATGGTCAGAAGCTGCCAGAGGACGGGCTTTTCTGCCTAGAAGCCACTGAAAGACAGTTCTGGCTGTGGATTCACATTTGTGAGTTGTTGTAAGGTGGGCCCATTCTAGGCTGCATCCAAGTGTTGAAGAGTTTCTTCAGTTTCTTGTTCTGTCTTGGGCGTTCATAGCGAGGCCCCAGCATTTTTAATCCTAGTTGCCTGCCAGGAGTTGGCAGTTTTATTTACTTGTTTTTCCAAAAACCTTTTTGACACTGGGCAGCTCGGCCAACTTGGAGAGAAAGGGGTCTCCCAGCCCAAGAATGACAATCAAGTCTGCCTACACGTTTGGGTGGTGTGTTTTGGTTTGATCCTTTAGAAAAAGGAATTCTTTCATTTTCAGAGGATGCGGTCTGACCCTAATGTTTACTTAAGGTGCCCGTGCCAGGCCAGTGCCCCAGAGCAGGCGGGTGGGTGTGGGTGTGTGTTCCCAAGACCTTGGGTCACTGGGCAGGGTTTCCAGGGTGGTGGGTCACCACGGGACTCAGCCCCTTTTCCTTCCTGTTGTCCCGCCCACACCAAAATCACATACAAATACCGTAATCCTAAATCAAGTTCTTTCCTGAACTACCTAGCAAATGCCAGCGAGTCTTTTAGGCAAAGGTAGTAGACAATGTTTTAAAAGTAGCAAAGTGGCAAGCAACCTCAGAATTAACAAGGTCTGGGCCATTTGCAACAAAGTAACACAGAATGAGATGGGGCTCTTGTAGTAGTTCAGAGCAAAGATTCTTGGTTCAAATCCCACTTGCCACTAAGTAGCCATTAAGAAGCTTCTGCGCCTTGCTTTCCTTCTCACTAAAATGGGGGTGATAACTACCTCCTTACAAAGGTGGTTATAAAAATTAAAGAACTTAATATTTTTTAAAATGTTTGGAAAAGTTTGTGGCACATAGTAAGTGCTATGTGAGTGTTTACTAAATAAATACGGTGCCGTCCAGTAGTAGTCTCAGAATTCATTGCTGGAGGGTTTACACAGTGAAAGGACGTTTAAAATCGGTGCCGCACTGGGGAGACCAGCTCCGTTGGCTCCTGTCGCTGCTGCTTTGCCATAATAGGGCTGTGGACTGGCCTCCTTGGAAGGGGAGGGCCCCTGGTTATGTTACGGCCGCCTCTGGGGCCCATTCATACCGGCTTTGTTTCTGAGACCCGGACTGGAGCATGGGGCGGCTGGTCATTCCAGCCTTCCACCCCGTTCAGGAATCTCTGGGCCAAATCACTTCCAGATGGCAGTTGGGCTCTGCGGCCCGGCCCAGGGTGCCAGGCAGCAGCTGCCTTCGTTCTTGGAGAGTCTGTGCTGAAGGAGGGCTTTGATTTGGAACCAGATTATGTCCCCTGGGCCCTCCCCCTCCCCTCCTTGCCCGGATCCTGGGTCTGTGCGGTGAGGCGGATGCGCAGGGTAGTTGAGGATGGCTGCCCTGCTCGTTGCGCAGCGGATGCTCAGGCTTAGAGCCTTTGGGTCCTGCTTGCCGTGGCTTCGTGGCCAGGGTACCACGTCATCTTGCTTTCTCTATAAACGGCCTCCGGGTCAGCACATACTAGGTTAAACGGGGTCCAGGTGGATGGTTTAGGGTATGGGCCTGAAGCTAGATGGCCAGCATGCTAAGCCCCACTCTCACCCTAACAGCTGTGCAACCCTGGTCCACTGCCTTCACCTTTGTGAGCCTCAGTTTCCCCCATCTGTACAGTGGAGAATAATAGTTCCTATCTTAGTTGCTGAGAGCATTATATGTTTATAGCACAGTGCTGGCATTATCATTATTATTATTATTTTTTAAAGATTTTATTTATTTATTTGACAGAGAGAGAGATAGCGAGAGCAGGAACACAAGCAGGGGGAGTGGGAGAGGGAGAAGCAGGCTTCCTGCCGAGCAGGGAGCCTGATGTGGGACTCGATCCCAGGACCCTGGGATCATGACCTGAGCCGAAGGCAGACGCTTAACGACTGAGCCACCCAGGCGCCCTGGCATTATCATTATTAATATTAATGTGCTTCTGAAGCCAAGTCTAGGACTTGGTCTCGTTTTCCATCTACTCCCTGGCCAGTCCTACTGCTGTCATCGGGCGTGTTAGATAGTCCCTTCCACCAACCTTGGAACCTCTGATGAAGATGCCTCCTTAAGATCCTTTCTTCCTTTCCTCATTCAGTAAATATAGGAAAGACCAGCTGGTGCTAGGGCCACAGGAATAATGAGAGTCAGGTCCCTCGCTTGCCTCATACACTGCTCAGTGCAGAGGAGAGAGTAACCAGGGAGGGTCCTTCTCAAACCGTCAAGCACACTCAGATCTCCTGGGGACTTTGTTAAAAATGTAGGTCTGACTGAGCAGGTCAGGTGTGAAGGCTGAGCTTCTTTCCTTCCACCCGGCTCCCAGTTGCTGCTCTCCCAGCAGAGCATCCCAGTGATGCTCTCCACACTGTGGGTAGTGAGGGTCAAGATGGCAAGCTTTCTGGGGGGGGTGGGGTTGGGGGGAGGAGTAACTTCCCTCAGGCTGGGGTGGGTAGTCTGGAGGACTCCCTGGAGGGAGGGGCCGTTAAGCTGGGACCTAAAGCCTGACTAGAATTAGGCAGGTGAACAGACAACGAGCCGAGTGAGGCACAGCGGAAGAGTTTGTCAGGTGAGGTCAGAGGGGTGGGTGGCACAGAGGTAGGCACAAAGGGCCTTCTGAGCTGGAGCCTGCCAACCGGGCATCTTCCTCGAGGGTGCTTGGCGTGGGGTAGGGGAACCCAATGGAAAGGGATCATCTGATCTGGGGCTGTCTTGACCGGGACTGCAGTCATTCCTATCAGTTAGACAATTTTAATGTGCCCCTCTCTCATATATGCAAATTTACAAGCTATATACATATATTATTGTCAGCCTGTATATCAAATATTAGTAAAGCTTAGTTTCTTTTTAGAGGACAAATCCAAATATAAGATCTGGTTTTTCCTGTGTTCTAGTGGATTATCTTGTGTGCCCTTGTGGAGGCCCTATTTGGAGTCCCCTGAGGGCCGGTTTCTACATTTCATCCCCCCACCCCCTTTTTTGATGCTATTCTGCATTTAGTTTTGATCTTTAGTTATCCTCAGTTAAGGAGGTGGATCTATTAATTCTATCCCCTTCCCCCAACAAGTTGAACCGAATGAATAAACCCAATGGAATGAGCCATTTCAGTCTAACTGCGTGCTATTTCCTGCTCTTACAATGATGAAAATTGCCTTTCATGACATTCTACTAGAAGCCACCTTACGTTACTCTTGTAAATCTAGTTATCCATTAAACATGCTCAGTAATCACCAGATTGGCTCGGGTTACTGTATAATAAACAACAGCACTTCCCTCTGCTGGGGCTTGGAAAGTGGCCTTGCAGCGTTTAAGTGCCTTGCTCACTTTTCTCGGGAAATTGAGTCCATGTTCTAGGGAGAGAGTTTTTTGGGAAAGATGATTAGGAAAGCAAATGGTTCTCTTTATATTAAAATGATAAAGTGGTACGTGAGAGTAGTTATACACGGTATGAAGGATGGAACTGATGGGTATTTTAATTCTGCCTACTTAGTATCATGATTTCTCTTTTTCAAAATCATATTGAGCTATACACCGGTGCTGCCTTTCTTCTAAGAGCCTTACAGCACTTGCCTTAAATACTATTCATTTGATATGTTGTAGATAGTTGCTGTAACTCTTCTGCAAACTGTTCAGTTCTAAAAAAAATTTTGGTGGCGTTTTACTTATACCCATTGTCTGGATACAAAACATACCAAAGAACTTTTAATTTCCCCGATCCCCCTTTGACCAGTCGCTGTGCAGTAGAATGTCCTTGGTTAAGATTTTCTTGTACTAGAAGCAGACAAGCAGTTTGGTTTTTCACTTAGCCAAGTCTGGTTTTAGGTTTGAATTATTTTGACAGAGCATCTGACTTCCTCCTTTCCCTCGTCATCACAACCTGGCCTAGAGAGATGGGTTGGTAAGGAGAACGCTTGTCTTCCCCCTGCATATTCCTTGGCTTTTTCAAGGATCCACGCTGATGAGACATCTGTGTACTGAATGTTGAGGTGTGCACACGCATCCTCGAACAGGATGTCTAGTGCATTCCTGTGCCTGCTGTCTGCTAAGCTTGGTCCTGAGTGCCTTACCTTTATTGCTTCTCATCCTCATCATGAACCCCGCAAAGTGAGTGGCTTTGTATTTATTTCCATTTTGCAGATGAGAAAACTGAGGCCCACATCAGCCTCCCTGCACAAGCCAGGCATGATGCTTGCCTGCACCAAACTGTCAAGTATTTTTTTTTTATCTCAAAGTTTGGTTTCACACTTAAAAGTAAAATAGATATACTGTAGTGAGAGAGTTTCTGCAGCTTTATTTCTGTTCATTTCTATTTTGCTTGCAACTTGACTCACTTGACCTTCATGAATGTGCTAATGAAATGTTCTTCTCTAATAAAACAACTTTTTTGGGCCCATTTGCCTTGCCCCTTCCAGCACCGTTGAGCTTTAATTGGGGCCTCCTCTTCAGTTCTGGGGGCACCTCTAGTTCTTTCCCTGCCTTTGTTTGGTTCCCAGGGGCAGGGTTCGGACAGTGGGGACCAGCTGAAGGCTGCTTTGGGCGGCCAGGCAGGGCTTTCTGGTGGGGCCTAGAAGCCAGAGGTGAGGAGGAGGTGCCCCTCGTTGCAGTCCTGTGGGGCTCGCAGTGCCCACCCCTTGGGGGGCATGGGGGTGTCTGTGGAGACACAGCTGTGTTGGGCGATCCCTGGTCACAGTCCCCGTTGGTGCAATTGTGCACTCTCAGAAATGGCCTCACGCCACATCCTTTCCTTCTGCTACCCTTTAAACATTAACCGGCGGGAGGGCATTTGGGGTTGTGATTGCTGCTGAGCAGAACCTCTCTTTCCTGGCTGGCATTTGGTCTTTATCAGTCTGGCTGCCCTGGTACAAGCCAGCAGCTCCCGGCTCCTCCTTGGGGAGCCTTGTGGGTAGGCCCCTGGCTGGGTAGCGTAGTCTGCCAAGCTGCTCCGGAGCTGAACTTGTGTCTCCAAGGATGTCTCCTGCAGCAGTCCTGAGAGAGGAGGCTGCTGTGGATGGCCTACTCAGTGCTCAGCCTCCCCAGAAATCGCCGCGCTGCTTTGTTGCAAGGTCTGGGCGTTAACACAACACTCCTGTTCTCCCTCTCTGAAGGCCCTTTATGCTGGCATGAATTCCTTTTCTCATGGAGATCTGAAAGCTCTTTTGACTAAACGGGTCACCTTTCTGGGTATTTTCGTAAGGCTGGTCAGCTTTTGCCATGCCAGACAACTTCGCTGGAATTTCCGTTTGATACAACGAGAACACAGTGTGGAATTTTGGCTTTTGAGCTATAGGGAAATGGGTGGGGATTCGTGGCCGGGATATGTAAATTTGCTGCGGCCCATAAATTCAGATTTTAAGGTTAGAAAGGCAAGCAGCGGTTGGCTTTCCTTCTGCAAACAAGAATGGTGTTCCTTTCGGCCTCATGCTGCTTGTGACTCGAGGCAGAAGCAGGCCTCCCGTGGAGGCTGGGGTACGAAAAGATTCTCAGTGGCTAAAATCAGATTCCTCCATCGCCCCTCCTGCCCCCAAGAAAATAATCAAGTTCTTATCATGCTGGTACTGCACTGCTTGTGTGAATCACCCTGATTTCCCTGCACCTCCCTGAAGTGATTTACCAGATATTCTAGGGAAACAAGAATTATTTGGCATTCTCCAGTCTGGTGGGAGCATGGCTGAGCCTGGGGCCTCTTCTCAAGAACAAAGCGATTTGTTCCCTCGGTGGGGTAAAGCAGGCCAGAGGTGGGGGGAACTAGGTGCCACCCTCCAGGGGACCAAAGGTGCTGGGGTCTTCAGGCTCGGGCCTAAAAGCCTCTTTGTGACTTGGCCATTCTGTTAATTGAGCAGAGTTCTGGGTTCTGTTTATAAGATTCCTTGTCAGAAGACGTAGAGGCTGGAAGACCAAGGGAGTGCTCCTGGGGGGACAGGGGGCCTCTCTGGAGCTTGCAGCCGTCCTGGGGCAGAACCCAGACATTGTGCGGAGAGCAGGAGCCTTGGGGCTCTTGGCCGGCAAGCACCGGGCGCAGTGGCTTGTCCTGTTCCTTATCTGCACTAGAGGAGGCAAGCTGGCACCTGGGGAATGCCTCTCCTGTGCGGGCGTCCTGGTCCAGGTGTCACGTTACGCTTCCCGCCGGGCATGCGTCCCTCCCCATAATTACCTCTCCCATCCCTTTTTCTGGGCACTCTTGTCTGACACCCGTGGGAAGTCACATCTGAGGTCGGGCGGGCTCGAGGCCCTCCTGGACACCTGAGGCTCCTCTCCTGCCCTGTGCCATTTCATTTCGTAGCTTCCTGAGCCTCATAGGTCTCCTGACTTGCCTGTTTCGCTCTCCCACTGGATCACCTCTGCTCTAGGGGCAGGTGTTGAATCTCTTGTTCGCCTCTGTGGCTCTGGGCATGGCACCTAGTAGGAATATAATAAGTTACTGAATAAATATACAGCCTCTAGCATAGATGGGTTGGATAATAAGTCTGGTACATTGATTTCTCTGCAATATATTTGCTTTCAGAAATGCAAAATAGGGGCCTTTGCAGCCAGGAGCGGGACAGGAATTTTGTGTAGTGGACCTCTGGGTCTGGGGTCCCAGTAGAACACCTTGTTTGGGGGACAGTGATGCTGAACGGAAAGAATTCAGCCCTTCATTGTCATTCTCTGAACATCTATGATTTGCTTAAGCTGTTAGAGTTAATAAGGCCTTTTCCAAGGCTCAGAAAATGAATATAAACGGAAACCACTGAGAGTCACTATAATCATAGTACTAGTTTCATTAATAATAGCGAATATATATTGAGCACCTACCAGTACCAGAAAATTGTGATAGATGCTTTTCACTAATAGCTAAATGAAGCCTAATTGCAACCCTGGGATGTAGTTAATGTTGTAATCCCCATTATACAGATGAGGAAACGGAGGCACATCCCAGATCAGCCACTGAGTATGTGGCTGACTATGAGTCAGACCTTTACCTCAAAGGAAAGCCATCAGCCTGGTCTTCAAAATTCACTTCTAAGTATTTTTCTATATTAAAAAGTTGTGTTTGTAGCTACTGTAAGAAAATTGCAAGAACATAGAGAAATACAGAGGAAAAAAACCCCACATCACCTGTGGAGAATCTTAACAAATCTTTTTCTACTTTCAGGGACTTCTGCATAACAGCTGCCTTTTGATCAGAATGGGAAAAGGGGATTGCGTTTTCTCAGGAGGAAAGAGACTGGACTGGGAATGTTTTGTGAAATCATTTTGATCATACTGATGGTTGTAACAAGATTCATCATTGAGTTACTGCAGAGCCGGGGCCAGCATTAAAATTGGAGGTCTTGGTTGAGGCTCATGGGTTGCAAGTCTCCCTTGGTCTAGAAATATGTTATGGTCAACCACAGAGTGGGGGTGTTCCAGCTACTTTCTGTCTCTTAAAAGTTTTTAGGACCAACTTTTATTGGGACTGCCAGGGTCTCTTAATAATAGTTATTATGTTTGGTAACCAGGATGCCTCTTGTCTCGTGGTGAAGCCCAGCATGGAAATTCATCTACTTTTTAGCTGCTCAGCTCCATTAGCAATTTCAGTGTCTCCAATATGAGCCTAACAGAGTGTAGTTGGCAGCTTGGTTCACCCTTGCTCATCTGGGAATTTTTAGAGGTCTGAATATTATAATACAGCCCTAAGGTCTTCATGGTATTGGTGTTTCTGAAACATTTTCTCAACAGCCCTCAGGACACCAGGTCCATGGAATCATCTGTTTTACCCTTGTTCGAAGCCAAGGAAAGGGAATGAAACCAGTTCCAGATACAGACTGAACTATGTTCCTGAGTGTGCCTGAGACTGTGGGTCAGTTAGACCCTGCCACTGACTGGCTGGGAGACTCAGGGCAGGTTGCTTGACCTCTCTGAGGTTCAGTATCCCAGGCTGTCATAGTGCCCCAGCTGTTGCTGTTGTTGAAGATTAAATGACACAATCCTTACAAAGCACGTGGCACATAATACATGCCCCGTGAATGGTGGTCTTTGCCCTCCTCCTCCCCCTTGTCCTTCCTTGACCTGTGGTGGAAGTGACCTGATTATCTTGGAAGGGGAGAGGGTGGGTGGGGATACTCCCAGAAATTGGTCAAAGGTACCTCATACCTAGTGGGCTGCTTTTAGAAGAAGTGACCTGAGTTTTTGAGTAACTGCTGGGCAGGAACCACGGGCTAGAGGCACTTCCTGATCTTCCGGCCAAGCTTCCTTTAAGGATAGAAACTATTCCTGATATCATCCCCCCCACTTTCCTTTTTGTCCTGTTTGGCGAATGGATCTGTTGTTTTAACTAGCTTTTTTGCCTTTCCTTTTCTTCTTTAATCCTTGTCTCTTAGATTCACTCCCATTTCTTTCCTGGTTTTGCCCTTACGGAAGCGGCTGTGACACCATCCAGGTGAGGCACTTGCTGGTGGGTCTGAGCCTCGGCTCTGACCCTTGGGAGCTGGCTGACCCCAGCAAGCTGTGTCGCCTCTAGGAGCCTGTCTTCCATATGTAGAATGTGATAATAAAATGCTCTTGTCTTGGGGACGCCTGGGTGGCTCAGTGGGTTAAGTGTCTGCCTTCGGCTCAGGTCATGATCCCAGGGTGCTGGGATCGAATCCCACATCGGGCTCCCTGCTCAGTGGGGAGCCTGCTTCCCCTCTCCCGCTCCCCCTGCTTGTGCTCGCTCCCTCTCTAGCAAATAAATAAATAAAATCTTTAAAAAAATAAAATAAAATAAAATGCTCTGCCTTATAAGGCATAAAGAGAATGTGCATCTGAAGCCCTTCGCCCCACTCCTGGTCATGGGCAGTGGCCGGTAATTGATAGCCACTGCTCTTGAGATGCTGGCATCGGCATTATCCCTATAAAGCCCCACACCTCCCACCCACGCTTTTCAGGGCCCAGTTGAGGAGGACGAAGAGGAAGCAGCCATGCTGGAGATGGGACGGCACTCCCTGCCTGGTGTACTTTCAATCTGGAGCAAAGGGGTGTGTACCGACTGCCTTCTTCCAGCCAGGCCTGGCCCTGCCTCGGCCCTGGGCACTGTTTTCTCTCCCTTCTAGTCCTGGCCCTTTGATACCTGCGATCATGGTGGGGCTTCCTGCCAAGATTCTGGCTGCCCTGGGTGTGGTCTGAAACCCAGCACTGCCCAAACTCCATGCCCGGCGCTAGTGACAATATTTTTACAGTAGTACTTGGAAACTGGAATCCTGGGGTCACACCCTGGACAAACAGCATCAGGGTTGTTAGGGGACTGGAGGAGATTGACAAGCGCCGATTCTGTGGCTCCTGAGTCTAGAAGGATGTGGGAGGTTGTGCGGTGGGGGAGGCGGGGGGGCGTGGCGTCATTCCCAGTTCTTTTCATGCGTCCACTAGCCTGAGCCCTGCCAGGCCGGGGCGGGGTGGGGGGGTGGGGGGTGGGATCTGTGCACGTGTCGTGTAACTACCTGCTTCCTTCTGTTGCTCCTTGGGTACAAGGCTCTCTGCGCTTTCCCTGCTTGGGCCAGATCCCTAATGCTGCATCCCTTTGAGGGGCGTGTCATTTTTAGATTGTCTCTCTTGGGGGCAGGGAACACCCAGCACCTTTCCCAGAGGTAGCATTTGTGGGGGTGATACTTGAGTGATGACTAATGCAGATCTTTGCGTTTTAATGACGGGAAGAAATTAGTCAGCCTGGGCACTGTTTCCATGTGACAGGGCAAAAATTTAAACACTTGCACAATGGCTTTTGTTTTGTGAGCTATTGAAGTTGACCATCAGGCGTTATCAATAAGATCAGCAGGTGTTCACTGCTTTTCGGTCCTGGGAAAGGCCCAGAGCAAGCTGGATTTGGCAAGATCGGGCGCCCCAGGCAGACCTGGGCCTGTTTCCATCATCACTGGGGCCATGGAGAGAGGCTCTGCCTCTCTCTCTCTCTCTCTCTCTCTCTCTCTCTCTCTCGGCCGATTTCCCTTTCGGTAAAAGGGGAGAACTGGACCCAGGTCTGTGTTTCCCAAATTTCAGTCATTCGTAAAGGAGTCACTTGTATTATTTTTGCTCTATCCCGTGGCTGCCTCTGTTTCGTTTCTGCTTAACATTTCTCCCCCCTGTGGTTGACTCACTTAAAACAAATGCATTTGAAAAGGAGACTTGTGTCACTGTCATAACAAAAGAGCAGTGTCACTAGGTAAATCGGGGTAACCATAAATAAACCCAAAGCAGTGTTACTAAATTCTGGCTAGCATCGTTGCCTGTTCTCAGCGGGAGGCCTACTCTTTTGGTTAAAAAGGAAAATTAGCCAGCGAGCTATCGGTGTTCCGAGTAACCTAGCACCACACTGAGCCTTTCTCACTCACCTAGCCAGAGGACTGAGAAAGAATTGGAAAGAGAGTAATGTCTCAGTGATGCAAAGGGACTGATAGAGGGTCGCCGATAGCTCCAAGTAGATGCTTTGTTTAATGAATACTTGTCGAGCGTTCATCGTGTGCCAGGATCTGTGCCAGGAGCTGGGCTAGTGGCTAGGAGGACAGAGGGGACTGGGGCTTGGTCACCTGTCTCAGGGGGCTCACTGAGGGCGTAAGGTGGGGTCATAAGGAGACGTTAATGAAGTTAGTGAAGAGCAGGGCAGGCCACAGAAGTTTTAGTAAGAAAATCGCAAAACTAAGTTCTGTCATGCCTATAGGGGTCTTTTACAAATAAAAGCTTAGAAAATGATTTCTAAGAAGAAAATGATTCTTTTAATTTTAATTTTTTTTTTTTAAGATTTTATTTATTTGAGAGAGAGAGAATGAGAGAGATAGAGTGCGCACATGAGAGAGGGGAGGGTCAGAGGGAGAAGCAGACTCCCTGCTTAGCAGGGAGCCCGATGCGGGACTCGATCCCGGGACTCCAGGATCATGACCCGAGCTGAAGGCAGTCGCTTAACCAACTGAGCTACCCAGGCGTCCTGATTTGAATTTTTTTTGAATGAACAATAAACCCACTTCAGTCCGGAATGATTCTAGAGAGAAACAATATATTAAAGTTCTATCATTGTTGTTCTTATGGTGTTAAGAGAATGATCCATCTTTTTTTTAAGCTGTTACTTATTTGAGAGAGAGAGAGAGAGAGCAAGAGAGAGCACAAGAAATGAGGGGGGAGGGGCAGAGGAGAGGGAGAAGCAGACTTCCTGCTGAGCAGGGAGCCCCACTGTGGGGCTCCATCCCAGGACCCTACGATCACCACCTGAGCTGAATGAAGGCAGATGCTTAACCGACTGAGCCACCCAGGTGCCCCAAGAGAATGATCCATCTTAACACTTTATGTGGTGGTAACCAACCTTAGTTCCCTAAAGCCTGATTTGAGTTTTAAGCTCTTTTGGAGTCCATGTCCACTGTAAATAGCTAAAAACAAGATGTCCTGATACGCTCTTTACAACATGACTTTTTCCCCCTCAGATTAGCATGTCCTGTAGTTTCTGCAGGCAAGATACACCCCAAGATTGGACCTTTGAAATGCCTCCGGCTAGTGTCCAAGAATGAATGGAATTTTTTGAGGTAGTGGAGTTGAGGCTGAGTCTGATTATTCTGTCCATCTGCCAGCCAAGGGCAACACGTGCTTCTCTTGGGTTTCTGGGAGGAGGTAAGTTGTGGTTAAAAATGAGGACTGGGGGGCACCTGGGTGGCTCAGTCAGTTAAAACATCTGCCGTTGGCTCGGGTCGTGATCCCAGGGTCTTGGCATTGAGCCCCACAAGCCCCACATCCAGCTCCCTGCTCAGTGGGGAGTCGCCTTCACCCTCTGCCCCTCGCCCTCTCCACGCACTCTCGTGTGCTCTCTCTCAAATAAATAAAATCTTAAAAAAATGAGGACTGGGGTGTCAGGCAGCTCTGGGGTTGAATCTGGGACTTACTCTGTGACCTAGGATTGAGTTACAGGATTTCTCTGGAGCTTCTGTGCTCGGTGTTCTCACCTGTAAACTGGGGATAATCATGGTTTCTGCTTGAAAGAGTGGGTGTGAAGATTTAAATTTTGTAAAGTACTTGCCACATGGGAAGTATTTAGGAAGCGCTAACAGGTAATCCCACAATTCTCTGATTGAAAGGCTCAGGTGTTTATTACTCTAAGCTGGTAGTGAGTGAGGTGAAGGGGGATGTCAGGTTTGGGGTTTGGTTAGATCATGCTGATTGGCATCAGGACATTCAGAAGGGATCTGAGGTTTGGGACAAAGGGCGCCATGACCCCATGACACTGTGTATGGGTTAAAGCAGGATGAGACGGACAGCAAGAAGAGCCTTCGAGGGGGCAGGTGGGGTAATTAGAATCCTTTCAGCTGCAGGAATGGGACCCCAAACTGGCTTGCATACAAGGAAATTGATTGGCTCCTGTCAGCAAGCCCAGACAGAGTGGGTGATGGGTTTGTGGGATCCAGCAGCTCTGTCATCAAGGATCCAGGTTCTTCAGGTCTCTGCTGTTTTGGTTTCGGTAGTCCTGAGCCTGATTTATTCCCCTGTGGTTTCCCATAGCAGAGAGTTCCTTCGAGGTTAAGAGATAGTTCCTGGGGGTTCCTTATGAGCCAAGAACAGCTCTTCCAGAAGCCGGCAACAGACCTCTTCTTATGTCTCATTGGCCCAAATTGGACCATGTGGTGATTTCTGAGCCAGTACTTGGCGAGGGGGATGAATTACTCTCAGACCGGTGAGGCCTTCCCCAGAACTGGGGGTGGGGTCACTTCCCTGGGGGCCTAGAGGTCTTGTTGGGAGAGGTGAATCTAGACTCCTCTCAGGACTCTTCTAGGAAGGGCAAAGGGGGCTGGATGCTGGGTGGACCTGTTGTTCTTTGTCCATCTCTCTACCTTCTCAGCCCCTCTCTTCTGTACCTAGGGGCCATGTGCACACCCTCTTCTTGCCCCTGGATCCCTCCTGCCTCCTTCTGCTATGAGACCTCCTTCTCCAGGTTGAGTCATTCATTGTAGGAATCCTTCTGATGTCAACTGTATATCATTTATATAGACCTTACTGTTTTTTCCTCATTAGGAGTGATCCATGTTTTTGCATAGAAATGGGAAAATTGCATAAAAATAGTAAAAGAGGAAACATTGTTTCTAATCTCACTGTCCAGAGAAAACAAAGGAATTGTTAGCCTCCCCTTTCAGTTTTCTCTACACATATGTATACAACACGTTATAAATAGCTCAGGAGCCAGACTGTATGCAGTTTGGTAGTCCATCATTTAATGATAATTTCTCTGCCATCAGGTATCGCTTAAAAACTTGATTTCTTGTAACACTCCATCATAAAGGGCATATTCTTTTAAAATAAATTGTGCTAATAAAAATGGAATATACAGAGCATAGTGAATAAACTGGAACTCTGCTTAGTTTGAGTTCTCCTGAGAGTGGGCTGGACCTAAGGACCTGCACCCACATGGAGATGCCTTTTGCAGGGGTGGTGATCCCAGGAAGCAGGAAAGGGGAACAGTGAGTGAGACAGGGAAGGAGGAGAAAGCGGTAGTAGGGTGAGTTATCAAGGTCACTGCTGTGTGCAGCAGGGGCTCAGTTCTGCTGGGGCCTCCTGAGAAGCATACAGAATGCTTCTAGAACTGTCCATCTGGAGAAGCACAGGAAGCTGGAGATGCACTGGCTCCAGCTCTCCGGTGATGGAGGCATTCATTCTTCAAACTTCCAGGCTGGATGCCCACGCACGCTGGCTCTGCTGGGGCAAAAAGGGAAAAGAAAAGGTGTGTGCTTGGGTGGGTAGGTGGTCCCCGAGAGTGATTTGAGCTGGCACAGAACTGCTGGCCGTAACTGTGGCTGAAATCAGAGGCGGGCCAAGAAAGAGGATGGACATAGGCAACAGTGGCATTACCAAGTATACCACCCTGGGTCAGTCTTGGCAAACAGTGTTGAGCAGGAAAAGCAAATTGCCCCAAGATACCTATGCTGTGAGACTGTTTATATATAAAGTTTTACATATGTAATAGAAATACACGTATGTTCATTGGAATGACCATCCCCAAACTTTGGATGGTGGTTGCCTATAGGGGGTGGGGGTGGGTGCAGCCATGAAGGGGGGTGCAGGGTCTCTCAACATTTTGTAACATTTTATTTCTTCAGTTGCGTGGTGCTTATACTGTTCTTTCTGTCCCCCCCCCCTTTTTTCTGTGTATTTGTGGGAAATATGTCCCTTATAAAAAGTGTCTCATTTTAATGCTGGTACAATGCATTAATGAACTTGACCAAGGGAAGGGGGAAAAAGTATCCTACTTTTTTTATTTTGTTTGTTTGTTTGTTTGAAAGACAAGCTTGGGCCCAGCTTGTAAGAAAGAAAACAGATCGTCCTCAAGATGTCAGGATGATATATTTTTTTTTTGAAAGATTTTATTCATTCATTTGACAGAGAGAGATGAGAGAGCACAAGCAGGGGGAGCAGCAGAGGGAGAGGGAGAAGCAGGCTCCTTAGAGCCTGATGCAGGGCTCAGTCCCAGGACCCTGGGATCATGACCTGAGACCAAGGCAGACGCTTAAACGACTGAGCCACCCAGGCATTCCAATCAGGATGATATTAAGACAAAAGACATTCACACTTAGCAGGATCTCTCCCTCCCACTCCCCAGGTATGTGTTGAAACTCCTGAGCTAATAACCTTAGAATGTAAGGCCCCTCCCTTTGCTTGTGAACGTGGCAGGCTTGGGGTTCTCAAAGGCAGAGAGAGAGCTTTAGACATCTGCCTCTGGGAGCTTCCAGTCAATGGCTTTTTGTCTAAGGCAAGGAGATACCTCAGGGGACTACTGAAATATTTGCATTGTCCTTAAAAGTGGGTGAAAGTCCCAGATAAGTGATGGTTCGAAGTGGAATGAGTGTTAAGGGAGTGGCATTCTAAGAACACCTTTGCATTATGGCCAAAATCAAGTTCATGCATTTTGTGGTATGGTAGTTCCTGGTTTCCCAGGCGCCTGAACATAGGACCTCAGAAGCACTTAATTTTTAAAAAATTACTCTATTGGGGTATAATTGACATACAACAAAGGACACATTTAAAAGTGTACGGTTGGAAGGCAACAAAAACAAAAATAAGTAGGACTTCATTAAACTAAAAAGCTTCTGCACAGCAAAGGAAACCATCAACAAAATGAAAAAATCATGTACTGAATGGGAAAAGATATTTGCAAATCATGTATCTGATAAGAGGTTAATAACTCCTGCAACTCAATAGCAAAAGTCCAAACAATCTGATTAAAAAATGGGCAGAGGATCTTAAGACATTTTTTCTACAGATGGCCAACAGGTACATGAAAACATGCTCAAACATCACTCATCATCAGGGAAATGCAAATCAAAACCACAAAGAGATATCACCCTCTATCCATTACAGTGTCTAGTATCAAAAAGATAAGAAATAACGAATGTTGGTAAGGATGTGGAGAAGAGGCAGCCCTCAAGCACTGTTGGTAGGATTGTAAATTGGTACAACCACTATGGAAAACAGTAGGGAGGTTCCTAAAAAAGTTAAAAATAGAACTACCATACGATCCAGCAATTTCACTTCTGGGTATTTATCCAAAGCAAAAGAAAGCACTAACTCAAAAAGATACATGCACCTCCATGTTCATTGCAGCATTATTTACAATAGCCAAGATATGGAAACAACCTAAGTGTATTGGTGGATGAATGGATAAAGATAATGTGGTGTGTGTATATGTGTGTATGTGTGTGTTTGTGTATAAGTCAGCCATCAACAGGAGGGAAATCTTGTTATTTGTGAGAGCACAGATGGACCTTGGGAGCATTGTGCTACATGAAATAAGTCAGAGAAAGACAAATACTGTCTGATCTCATTTATATGTGGAATCTTAAAAAAAAAAAAAAAAAGCCCAAACTCATAGATACAGATAATAGATTGGTGCAGAAGTAGGGGCTGGGAGGTGGGCGAAATGGGTGAAGAAGATCAAAAGGTTTTATACCTGAAACAAAACTCCAGGTATTTATTTATTTATTTATTTATTTATTTATTTATTTATTTATTTATAAAGATTTTTATTTATTTATTTATTTGAGAGAGAGAGAATGAGAGAGAGCAAGCACATGAGAGGGGGGAGGGTCAGAGGGAGAAGCAGACTCCCTGCCGAGCAGGGAGCCCGATGCGGGACTCGATCCAGGGACTCCAGGATCATGACCTGAGCCGAAGGCAGTTGCTTAACCAACTGAGCCACCCAGGCGCCCAAAACTCCAGGTATTTAATTAGTAGTCCTGGGGATGTAATGTACAGCATGGTGACTATCATTAATGATACTGTACTGCATATTTGAAAGTTGCTAAGAGAGTAGATCTTTAAAGTTATCACAAGAAAAAAATTTGTCACCGTGTATGGTAAGAGATGTTAGCTAGACTCTGATGATCATCTCACAACATATACAAGTATTTTAGAAAAGAGGAGGGACTCATCTGCTCAACTGAGGTTAGAATCTCAAGTTCTTTTTTTTTTTTTTTTTTTAAGATTTTATTTATTTATTTGAGAGAGGATGAGAGGAGAGAGAGAGCACATGAGAGGGGGGAGGGTCAGAGGGAGAAGCAGACTCCCCGCTGAGCAGGGAGCCCGATGCGGGACTCGATCCTGGGACTCCAGGATCATGACCTGAGCTGAAGGCAGTCGCTTAACCAACTGAGCCACCCAGGCGCCCAGAATCTCAAGTTCTAAACATCAGTCACGTGCCATGTTTCCTCAGTTTTGCTCTGAAGGAAGAGTCATACTGAGTCTCTCTCGAAATGACTTTTTAAAAAAGTGTACAGTTTGCTAAGTTTTGAGATATACACGCGTACATACCACCTACAAACACACATTGGGAAGCTGTTACCATAACCAAGATAGCGAACATACCTGGTCAGCCCCAGAAGTTTCCTTGAGCCTCTCTGGGATTCCTCCCTCCCATCCTTCCTGTCCCCTCCCATCCCCAAGTAATCGTGATCTGCTTTCTGCTGCTGTAGTTCCGTTTGCATGTGTAGAACTTCATGTAAATGGAATTGTACAGTATGTACTCTTTCTGTCTGTCTCCTTTCATGCTTTGCCTGTCGTTCTTGTTGCGTGTATCAGCAGTTTGCTCCTTCTGATTACTGAGCAATATTTCATTGTATGGACATACCATAATTTGTTTATACATTCTTCTGTCGATGACATTTGGGGTGTTTCCAAATAAAGCTATTATGAACATTGTACAAGCCTGTGTGTAGACATATATTTTTCTCTTTTTCCTGAGTGAATGGTTGGATCATATAGTAGGTGTATATTTAACTTTTTTTTTTTTAAAGCATTTACTTATTTGAGAGAGAGAGCACGGGGGGAGGGGCAGAGGGAGAGAAGGAGGGAAGCAGACTCCCCACTGAGCACAGAGCCCAACACAGGGCTCAATCTCACCACCCTAAGATCATACCTGAGCCGCAATCAAGAGTCAGATGCTTAAGCAGCTGAGCCACCCAGGCGCCCCTGTATTTAACTTTTTAAGAAACTGCCAGACTTTTCCATTTCCACCAACAGTGTATTTGAATTCCAGTTCTTGTACATCCTAGCCATAAGAAGTGTTGTTTTCTTAAAGACAGAATTCTTTAAGCTGGTTGGTAAAAGCAGCTGTGGCTTTGGTCAGTTTGTATTTCTCTGTCCTGTACCACAAGTGTTCTTGCTGTCACCAGATTCTGTAACTGGTTTACTTATGGGAACAAGCCCTGCCGTGCTAACACCATGGCTGACTGGGTGCTGGGTGCTTATTGGAAACGGAGTCTCTCACAGCCATCGTTCAAGGATGGGTGGGCGAGCTCCCAGCTGCCATGTGCTGGGGACCATGCCACGTTGGTGCCTTACATCAAGTATCTCACTTCGTTCTAGCAGCCCTACGAAGTAGGTATTACTTCTGTGTTGCAGGTGGGGAGACTGAGGCACTGAGAGGTTTAGTGATTGGCTGCACAGCCAGGAAGCAGAAGAGACAGACTTTGAAAGTAAATGTATCAGTTAGGCTGTGTATGGTTCCACATCATAGGAGACCCAACTAATCCTGGCTCCTCCAGAAAGGGAGTTCATTGGGTCCTGCAGCTGCCAAGTCCAGGCGTAGGGCAGGCTGCAGGTGCATTTTGACCTGGAGGTTTCGAGGTGGTCAGAGCACTGGATCTGTTTCTCTAAGATTCTGTTTTCTGTTGTCTCTGCTCACGGACAGGCTAGCGTAGTCCAGGCCAGCGTAGTCCAGGCCACATGGCCATGCCCACGCCCGCACCTGCTGGAGGAAGAAGGCAGGCCCTGAGGTTCGCTGGGCTTGGACCAGCCTGGGTCACCTGCCCTCTCCTCAAGCAGTCACTGGTCAGGGTGTTTGACTGTTGGGATTGGCTTCATCTAAGATCACCTGTCCTACCTCCCCATTCCCCTCCGCAACCCGGAACATTGAAGAGGCTGGAAGAATGGATCCCAGGGAGGCTTCTCACACCCCACCACAGCTGTACTAGGTTGCTGTTGGTTCTTTAGAAACCCCCTTCGTTTTATGAAAGTCTGGTGTCACTGGCTGTAGTATTATATAGCCTGTGACCTAGGTTATCACCTCTTTCCGCACCTTGAAGTGGGATTACCTCTTCCCCTCACAGGCAGATCAAACAGAAAAAAAAAAAAAACACAACAAAATCAGCATGTAAATTGTAGCATGCTTGAGGGTTCTTAAAAGCTGTCTATATAATTAAAAGGTGTTAAACTTGGATATAAAATAAAATCTGACTTCAAATTTAAGTGGCGTAATTTCCATGGTAAAATACCAGGTAACTTTCCTTGTGATCCTCAGTCTTGCAGACTTGGGTCCCCATCCAAAGAGGATGCAGAATGGCAGCATAGTGAAAGCAAGAGGCACCCCCATCCCCCTTTCTAGGAGGAAGAGTTGAAAGAAAGAATGAATGTGTGCAGAATAGGGGGTTTGATTGCCTTCCAGAGTTACGTTGAAGGAGAGGAAAATGTAGCTCAGCCACAATGACTCTCCCCAATTAAAAACTAAAAAAAGATCATGGTTAAGGGGCTTGGACTTCTGACAAACCAGCAGCCTCAGTCATTTTGAGTGTTACTCCAGATTGGAAGATTCTGCTGGGAGGAAGGTGGAAGCTTCAAGAATTCCTCATGGGACAGTCAGAGTGGCTCCTCCTCACCACCCAACTAGAGGAGACCACCCTATTTACTGGACAGATGAGTTGACCACGTGTGAAGTCTGGCCCAGCACAACATGTTCGCCTGGGGTGGCAACATGAGAAAGATTTTTATTGGGATTAACTTTCTATGAGGATGCACTTTCAGATGAGACCATCCTTTCTCACTGGTGATCTCACCAGGGCCCTTATTCCACAAAGCTTAATTGTTTTGGACCCATAAAGGTAAGCCTCTTAATGAATTGACTCAAGACTTAGAGCAGATTTGCTTTTCTTTGTAGTGAATCCATGGCCTTAAATGCTCTGGCTCAGGTGAAAGGGGATCCTGGAGCACAGAATGGGAAGAATGTGGAGTCTGCAACCCGGGTTTTATTCTGTGCTCTTCATTAGCTCTTCATTAACTCTGTCTTTGGGCCTCACTGTTCTGGTCTGTAAACTGTGAGCATTGATCAAGAATCAGGGTCCAAATACCTGGCACCCATGCTATGCTTGTCCCTCTCCATGGCAGACATCACTAAGGGGTCATGATGTTTTTTTCCCACTGAGCCCAGCCTGGACATTGGAATCCTTTTCAATATGGTGCTCCAGGCAGCCCTTTGGTCCTTGAGATGAAATCCATTTATTGTCTTGATGAAACTACATGAACTTGAACTCCCCTTTATGTATAATGGTTTGAATCCTGCCCTTCAAAGAGTTTTCACATCAACTGTACTGCCCCCACCCCCCCGCTCCTGACAGGGCTCCTCTCCTTCATACCCCCATACCTTGGCCCTTGCTCTTCCCTCTGCTTAACCACTCATTTTTTTCCTTGTAGTTCAGGAACCAATTCACATGCATCTCCTGTGTAGAAGTCCTCTTCAGGGAGCATGTGGGTAGCTCAGTCGGTTGAGCGGCTGGCTCTTGATTTCAGCTCAGGTCATGATCTTAGGGTCGTGGGATCGAACCCCTCGTCAGGCTCCTCGCCCAGCGGGGAGTCCGCTTGAGGATTCTCTCTCCCTGCGTTCTGTTGCCTTTCCCCTCACTCTCTCTCTCAAAAATAAATAAAAATAAATAAATAAATCTTTTTTTTTTTTTTAAGATTTTTATTTATTTGACAGAGAGAGACAGCGAGAGAGGGAACACAAGCAAGGGGAGTGGGAGAGGGAGAAGCAGGCTTCCTGCCAAGCAGGGAGCCCGACGCAGGCCTCGATCCCAGGACTCTGGGATCATGACCGGAGCCGAAGGCAGATGCTTAACGACTGAACCACCCAGGCACCCCTAAATAAATAAATCTTAAAAAAACAAAAAACAAGACGTCCTCTTCAAATCCCCCGTGTAGAATTAGTCATTTCTTCTCTTGTGTTTCCCATAGCAGTGTACACACAAATTATAATCCTTATAAAATGGCCATGATCCTATTTATGACCATAGCCTCTACCGAACGAGCCTCTAACCTCTTTGGCTTTCTTGCATTACCATCATGATTTCTTTCTTTTTTTTTTTTAACCATCATGATTTCTGCCAGACTTATTTTCTGAATATTTTTTTCTTTTGGGGTGCCTGGGTGGCTCAGTCATTAAGTGTCTGCCTTCGACTCAGGTCATGATCCCAGGGTCCTGGGATCGAGCCCCGAGTCGGGCTCCCTGCTCAGCGGGAAGCCTACTTCTCCCTCTCCCACTCCCACTGCTTGTGTTCCCTCTCTCACTGTGTCTTTCTTTGTCAAATAAATAAATAAAATCTTTAAAAAAAAATTTTTTTTAAATATATATTTTTTTACATCTATGCATTTTTATATTCCTTTATTTCAAAAGGAAACTGTAGAACACAATCGTCAATAGAAAACCGCTATCACTGGCCATAAAGGGGAGGTAACTATAAAATAAGTAAAATCAATGAAAATAACAGTGTTACTAAATTCTGGAAGAGCTTGTTGAAGCCTCTGACCTGGGGGTCTGCTTAGAATCAGAAAGTGATTCAGTGTGAACCATGCATCTCTAGCGGTTACCACCTAACTCATCTGCTTTGTCTGTCCGGCCCCTTCTGGGGAAAGGCCTTGCTGACTCTCAGCAGGGGCCCAGTGCCTGGAAGAGATAGCCCTCTGTAGGGTTTCATACTGGAATCCCAGCCTCCCACGTAGCACCTTTGTGTACTGTCAAAAGTAAGAATTGTGTAACAATCATCAGAACCATTGAGTGGAAAATCAGACACATGGCTTAGGTTTGTTCACTGCCTCTGACTGGTAGGACAGACTCCTTGCTTTGCTGGATTAGTATTTGATAGGTGAAAAGATCTTGTAGAAAAGTAATTCCACCCTTGAATTACTTAGGGAATTCTTAGGGAAAATGATGTCTTGGGTGTCTGTTCTTTGGGAACATCTAGGGAAGACCTGGTGGTGCAGGCATCCTATTTCACAGGTAGGAACACTAATGCCCAGAGGTTAACAACTCACCTGGAAGCGAGTCTGACGGGGGTGAAATGAGGTTACTTTCCCACGCCTCGTTTTTTAATCTCCTAGACACTTTGCTCTGCTGTAGTTCAGGTGGCTGAGTGACAAACAAGAACCACAGTGACTAGACTGAGCAGAACTAACCTTCTTGGGCTCTGAAAAGAGGAATTTCTCGGAGCCTTTTTCCTTGGAAAGGATTCAGAAGTGCTCTGGTTTGCTCTTGGAAGGATGCCAATCACTTGATTGCCTATACTCCTTTCTGCCCAGAGTGGTGCCATGTTTTATTGGCGGGCGGGGAGCGTCAGGATTCACCTGCAGTGGTTGAAGCCTGGGACACGCTCCCTGCAGGAAGGTGAGACCCCACACTGTGAAGAGCCGTGCGGAAGCAAGCCAGATCCTCGGGGTGCAGCTCCAGCAACTTCCCCGGCCCTGGCTGCGGCACTGAACCTCTCCAGCTCTCCCGCAGGATTCGTGTTTGTTGAATAATAGTACACCCTGACCCAGGGAGCAAAAGCAAATAGGACCGTCCCTGAAACCGCAGGGGGAGTGTGAGTAAACAGTTCCAGGCTACCCTGTGGAGCTGGCCTCTGGCCAGCAACCCAGTGGCCGTTTGCAGTCCACTCTTAGGGAGCCATTGGCCTTCTCGTTTAGGGGAGTAGGCAGTTTCCTGGCCTGTGCTTGCAAGCGCTGATGGGGTGGGGGTTAGAGCTGAGGACATAGTTTCTTTAAAACATATCCCCCTCCCCCCCATCCCGTTCTTATGGGGAGGTTGAATGTATCTTATATTTTTGTCTTTTTTCTCTACATCTTTATTGGTTTTTTAGATCACAAAATAGGTATATGCTTGTTAAAAAAAAAGTTTGATCATTACAGAAACTTAATTAAGATATTGAGTGCTAACCGTAATGATCAAGTGCGTCGTATGTCCTAGGTGGCTTATTTATTTATTTATTTTTTGCGGTACCTCAGTTCATCTTCACACTAGATCTGAGGAATGGTGTTAATACCCATTTTACAGATGAGGAAACTGAGGCTCCATTTAAAGTCACCTCGCTGGTAAGCAAGTGGCTGTGCCTGGACTAGCAGCAGGTCCAGGCGACTCTGAAAACCAGAGCTCCGTGTGGTGTCTTTCTGGACAGAAAGATTAACTTGATTCAGTATCAATTTACTTACAAGTAGAATGAGCTTGGATTATTTATTTTCGGGAGAAAAGCCATCCAGGTTGTTACTGTTAAAATAAAAAGACACGCGGACAGGGGTCTCCAGAGATGAATGGTCAGGCGTGTGCCTCCCATGTCGGGCCGCTGAGTGCCCCCGGTGTGCCTGGTTAGTCTCTGAGCCAGAGGATAAGTTGTCAGGCTAGGCTGCCAGCCCGCCTCAGTGGGGTAGTGGCTCTCCTGGGCAGGCTCCTTGGTTTTCCTGAGCAACCCTCCCTGCCCCCCAACCCACACCAGCCGTGGGGCAAGCTCATGAGCTCTAAGGCAGCCTTTTCTTTCTTTTTTTTAAAAATATTTTATTTATTTATTTGACAGAGAGAGACACAGCGAGAGAGGGAACACAAGCAGGGGGAGTGGGAGAGAGAGAAACAGGCTTCCTTCGGAGCAGGGAGCCTGATGCGGGGCTCGATCCCAGGACCCTGGGATCATGACCTGAGCCGAAGGCAGACGCTTAACCAACTGAGCCACCCGGGCGCCCTAAGGCAGCCTTTTCATTCCTAACTTAGTTTCCAAATAATGGGTAACGTATCCACCCCTTTTGCTCTGGTATCTTAGGCAGTTGTTGGCTGGGAATCATACCTGCCTTGAATCTGTACCTTGAGCCAAGCAGCCTTGGCCTTGACCGCAGCTGCGGGATTCCGCAGACCCCTGTGTAGCAGGCTGAGGCTGTAGAGAGCAGCTTTGTGATTGTGCAGGGTCACAGGCTGTGTTTTTCAAACCTACCTCACGGATCCTTGGCTGGCTTGCCTCTGCCACCTTCCCTCAGGAGGCCTTTACAGCCTGTCTTGACCGTGGCCTGTGGGGGTCCCAGCTACACAACTACACTGTCAGGGGCTCCCCCAGCTGGATTGCCCCGAGTGCCCTCATGGCTTTCTTTTTAGAGAGCTCTGAGACTCCTTAGAGGTTGGAGATTTTTGCATTCTTGACATTCTTTCTGTGGCCAGTTTGGTAAACTGTTCCATCTCTTCAATTTCCCACTTGAGCCCATTCTTCCCCTTGCTCTTCAGGGGACCCACTGTCTCAGGTGCACGCTGGTGTTTCATTCTTGGCAAAGCCACCGGTGTTTGGTTTGTGTGGGTTTTCTGTAACCTGGGTTGAACAAGTCTTCTAGACTCTTAAAAATAGTCCCTGATTCATACCAGCCTGGTTTCCGCACTTGGCCGGGGCTCCTTGTTCACGCTGGGTAAAGCTCAGACTTGCACGCCCGCTGTTGATGGGAGGAGCTCATGAGTTGTTGTTTTTGTTTGTTCACCTTTTAGAGCGTTAGTGTCTGTAGGTTTTTTTTTTTTAATTTTTAAAAAAGATTTATTTTTATTATTTTTTTTAAATTAACATTATAATTATAACATAACAATAAAATTATTTGTTTCAGAGGTACAGGTCTGTGATTCATCAGTCTTACACAATTCACAGCGCTCACCATAGCACATACCCTCCCCAACGTCTATCACCCAGCCACCCCATCCCTCCCACCCCCCCACCACTCCAGCAACCCTCAGTTTGTTTCCTGAGATTAAGAGTCTCTTACGGTTTGTCTCCCTCTCTGGTTTCATCTTGTTTCATTTTTCCCTCCCTTCCCCTATGATCCTCTGTCTTGTTTCTCAAATTCCTCATATCAGTGAGATCATATGATACTTGTCTTTCTCTGATCGACTTATTTCGCTTAGCATAATACCCTCTAGTTCCATCCGTGTCATTGCAAATGGCAAGGTTTCATTTTTTTTTTGATGGTAGGTTTATCTTCCCTTCTATCTCATGGCGCGAAGATCTCAGATTCTCACCCTGCTGGTGATGTGATGCTGGGAATGCTTATGGTGGTTAGCATGGTGCTGGGAGGGAATGAATTCCAGGAGGCCCACCATTGGACCACGTTGTGCTGTTGACCAAGGTCAGTAGGCTTCTCATCGGTTCTTCTGATAGAGTGGAAAGGAATTGGGAGATTTATTTCATGGATGTTTCTGTGCAGTGTTGGGGAATTTGAGAAAATATGCCTTAAACTCTAGCCATGGAGATTGGATAAGTCGTTTTGGTGATTTGTTAGGCACCATTCTTTCAAGTGCAAGTGAGAGAAACTCAACTTGAGCTAGCTTAAGTGCAAAAGATTAGTTTTTGTTAGGGAGGGTCTATTAAGATTGATTGATTGAGTGGCAGGTGGTGGAAATCCATTTGAAACTACTTAAAGACAGCAGAAGGAGCCACTTGGCCCAGTAACTGAGAAGTTCTGCAGCAGAGCAACCCTTAAGCATGGCTGGGTCTCGAGGCTCAAACAGGTCATTGGAGTTTGGTCCTTCTCCTCATCTCTAGCACTATCTGCTGGGGGTCCCCGTGGTGGCAGAATGGTCGCTCCATCTCTGGGCCTTCAGGCCTCCCAGAACTAAGCCCAGCCAGGTACAAGAGAGAATGAGGTTGGTGAGCACAACCCTGTTTCCTGGAGCTCCCATACGAGACCCAAGATTTGCTGATTAGGCCCCTTGAATCATCTGCCTCGCTCTGAACCAACCGCTGTGCTTAATGGGGCTTGTCAACACACCTTCCACCATACCTGGCATCAAAAACAACCAGGGCAGTCCGGCGGGGGGGCCTCAGGAGGACTTGGAACCAGGAGTCAGAAAGCCATGGAGACTGCCTATGTTTCCCTGTGTCGGTTTTGTCCCCCTCTTTGTAGATGGGCCCTGCTAGCACCCTGCACAGCATGGCTGCCCCACGGTTCCTGGCTGCTCACATTTCACTCAGTCTAGCCTCGACAGACCTCGAGGGAGAATGAGATTCAGCTCACATTGGAGGTTCCACCCCAATCCAGTTAGCTGTGGAGGCTGAGACTGGGCCCTTTAGGACACATTTGGGTGGGCAGAGCCTCCTCTTGGAGAAGATGTGGTGTGGAGCCTGATGGTCCAGAAGCGACAGATAGGTGCTTCTCCTTATCTTGTTGAGGAGCCTTCTCTAAGTCCAAGATGTTGATAATAAAGAGCATGAAGGGCCTCTGTCCCAAGCTAGGAAAATGTTGGATGAAGTTCCAGCCCAGCTCTAGGGACACCTGCTTCCAGGGACGCCTGCTTCCTGCGGAAGGCGATGCCCAGGATCAGCACCTTGGGAGCTCTCTGAGTCTGCCCTCTGCTCCAGCATGGGCCCTTCCTTCCTGCAGAGGAGACGGCACCGTCTGAGAGGCATGAATGGGAATTTCCTCCTTCCAGGCCCAAGTCAGCATGACTTGGGATGGCTTTGACTGGAAAATCTGAATCAAAGAGCGCTCTTAGGCCAAGGATTTCCCCAAACACTAATCAGCACTGATTACTTCCAGCGTGTTGCCTTTGGCTCTACAGAGAGTTTTGTCCATTGTGGCTGCAGTGTCTGGCTTGGGCTGCCCAGAAGATGAGAAATGAGTTTGTAGGGATGAGCCCCGGTGGTGAGCTGAGTCCCTTTGCCATCCTGCCCTTTACTAGGTGTGAGAAACCCTAATTACCAGATTCATAGGTCATTGGCTGGCTTTTCCTTCAGCATTAGCACTTGGGGGTGGAGTTTTGCTTAAATGAAATCCTGAAAGTGTATCGAGGAAACACTTCCTTTTTTTTAAGATTTTATTTATTTATATGTGTGTTTGTGATAGAGAGAGCGCGCACAAGCAGGGGGAGCAGCAGGGAGAGGGAGAAGCAGACTCCCGCCTGAGCAAGGAGCCCGATGCGGGACTCCATCCCAGGACCCCGGGATCACGACCCGAGCCGAAGGCAGCTCCTTAACCGACTGAGCCACCCAGGCATCCCGAGGAAACACTTCTATAAAAATCCTTGCTCAGTGTTGAAAACGACTTCTCTCCCCCACATTTATGTCTTCTGAAGAGTTGAAATGCTAAATATGCGTACGGTTGCCATGTTATTGAACCCCAAGATCATCTCAAGGAAATAACGCAATTCACATCTTGGATGAACTGAGTGAAGTTTTATTATTGAGTTCCCGGAAGTTCAATAACTGCTGTTTAAAATAGCAGCAGAGGACTTGTAGTTGGCTCTCCGAATGTCTTGGAGAACCTTGAAATGCTTTCAGGTCCAGCCCTGAATTTGCAGTCTAGAAGTGAAACACTCAAAGAGGGACAGGATGTGCTCAAGGTCACAGAGGGAGCTGTGGCTGGACCAGAACCCAGGCCTCCTGGGTCCCAGGTCACAGATTTGCCTTGTCTTAGTCCTGTAACTGCCTTCTGCTAGGAAGAGTAAGACAGAGCTTGTAGCCTGGAGGAATATATAGGATTAAAAAAACAAACAAACAAAACAAAAAAACAGCTCTACTGAGATATAATTCACACACCATAAAATTCACCCCTTTGAACTGTACAATTTTTAGTATATTCAGAGTTGTACAGCCATCACCACTATATAATTTTAGATCATTTTATTCCCCCCTCCCCAAGAAACCCTGTACCCATTAGCAGTTACTCACCGCTCTCCCCTCCCCCCAGGCCCTGGCAGCCACTGGTTTACTTCTCGATGGATTTGCTGATGCTGGACATTCATATAATGGAACCATACAACATGTGGTCTTTTGTGACTGGCTTCTTTCACTTAGTAAAATGTTTTCAAGGTTCAAATATGTTTATCCATACTTCATTACTTTTTATGGCCAAATGTGGGAATCAAGCCTATACAGGGCTTGAATTTGAAAATAAAGCTGTAAAATTTTCAGGTTTATTTTTCCTTTGCCTGGTAAGCTTTCTCTTGGGGAGTCAGTCTCTACATTTGGAGATGAAATGAGAGACTTTCTCAGCCTCCCTGTACCTAAGTAGTTACTACTTTCCTTAAATGTTTTGACACCTGGGGGAAAAGTTGGTTTGTGGAAGAATGTAGATTCTTTTTTGTATTGCCAAGAATATTAATACATGCTAATTAATACAGATGCTCAAGAGCCAAAGTTGTAATGAACTTTTTACCTTATTTATTTTCCAAGGGTTTGACTTACTTAAAAAAAACTAATTTTTGCAATAATTTAATTTTCCTTCCCTTTCCCAAATTCATTGGAAGCTTTCAGTCCTCCAGTAGGAAAGAACAGTGTAACAAACTCCCACATAACCTTCCCCTAGAGTCTCCAGTTGTTTCCCCTGGAGTCTCCAATTGTTAACGCCTGGTCACATTTGTTTACTTTGTCACTCTCCAAGGATTCGCATCACACGCCTATCTCTTACTGAATCATTTGAAAGTCTCTAGCACACATCATGACTATTCACCGCCCCCCCCCCATACTTTAGCAGGTGTCTCTAAGAAAAAGGACATTTTCCTAACCACAGTATCACTGCATACCCAAGAGGTTAGCACTGATACAGTAATATCTTGTATAAAATTTCCCCAAATGCTTCTAAGTGTCCTATATGGTCTTTTTTTTTTTTTTTTTAATCCAGGAAACAATGAAAGATTACTCAATTGAATTTTGTTTCAAAGGTACTTCATCCTAACCTTTCATCTAGAATTACCCTATCTTTAACAGTTTTTGGTTTTGGTCTTTTCTGACATTGACATTTTTGAAGACGCTAGGCCAGTTGCTTTGTAAAATGTTATGTGCACCAGAATTACAGGGTGGGAAGTGGTGGGAGTATGCAGGACGGCAGGGAGGGTCTTTGTAAAATGCACATTCTGATTCTGGAAGCCACTGTTGGGCCTGAGTCTGCATTTCTGGCAGGCCTCCAGGTGATGTCAGTGCTTCTTACCTGCAGACCACTTGGAGTAGCAGGGCTGTTAGAATATCTGTATTCTAGATTTGTTTGTTTCCTCATGATTAATTCAAGTAAACATTTTTGGCAAGTGCAGTTGCAAAGAAAGTCATGAATGTGTCCTACTGCATCACATCAGGAGGTACATCACGTCTCTTTGTCCTGTTATTAGTGATAATAAGTGCCATCTCTTGATTCAAACAGTGTTTGCCAGCACTCACTGAAATGCTGCCTTTCTCCTATTGCAATTTTTAAAAAAGATTTTATTTTTAAGTAATCTCTACACCCAATGTGGCGCTCAAACTTACAACCCTGAGATCAAGAGCCCCATGCTCCACGTGAGCCAGCCGGGGGGGCCCCTCTCCTATTGTAATTTAAAGTAACCATTGAGATTGCATAAATATCTTGGACTCCAACAATTTTCACCCATTAATCAACTTTTTTTGGGAAAAGCATCTTGAGTTATAATCTCTTGCTGGTAATGGATGCCTCTTATGTAATTAGCAATTAATTGTGTGTGTGTGAGTAATTTTTATTTTTTGAATGTAGCTAGTGGCTGGTTGACTCCCATTTGTATCGTAAACATTGGCTTTTACATTTCCCAAATTTGGAAGCTTTACAGTCCCGTTTTGTATGATTCCCATGAGAAGTATTTACATCCCACAGCCGGGGGTGGTATGGGGTCTTAAAAAAATCAATTAAATTTTTGAGTACCTCCTGAAGTTGCTTGCTAGGACAACTGGGATTCTTTTTTTTTTTTTTTTTAAGGTTTTTCATTTATATATTTGACAGAAAGAGAGAGAGCGAGAGTGCACAAGCAGGGGGAGCTGCAGAGGGAGAGGGAGAAACAGGCTCCCTGCTGAGCAAGGAGCCTGACACGGGACTTGATCCCAGGACCCTGGAATCATGACCTGAGCCGAGGACAGACGCTTAACCGGCTGAGCCACCCAGGCGCCCCCACAATTGGGATTCTTAAATATCTCACAGATTTCAGAAAATCCCTCTTCTAAACTGGGCAGGCAATTCTTACATGTTACAAGCTATTCTTTTTGATTGAAATACAGAGTTGGTGGCTAAGAAAGGAGTATTTGAGTGGGAGCCACTGGCAAACGTGTCCTTGGTGGGCTTGGTGTTCCAGGGTATGTTCCCCCTAACCCAACCCTCAGCCCCTAAGAAACTGCAGAGGAGAGCTTTCAAATGAGGGTTCTTTACCAATGAGTGTTGGGGTGCTTGGCAGTCTTACAGATCCGTCCAGAACACTCACTGTGCTGATCTGGAGGTAGAAAGACTAGGACTGGAGAGTCTCCAAAGCCCATGGAGAGTCAGAAAGACCTGGTTCTAAGTCCCGGCCCCACCTTTCACCAGCACTGTGGCCTTGGGCAAGTGTCTTGAGCCCTGGTTTCCCTGTCTGTGAAATGGGGATAATAATGGGTCTTGGCCTCATAGGTTTGTTGGAAGGATGAAAGGAGATGATCCCCTGAAATGTTTAACACATTAACAGTGTGTGGCCTGGTACACACTGAATGCATGATGTATGTTGAAGGAATTTCGAGTCCTTAAAAGGGTTAAATCTATTTTAATTTAAAACCTATAATGATACATTTACCACATTTATTCAACAAATAAATATGAGACCATATTATCAGAGATTCTATGTGTAAAGTTTTGGTTTTCCTGCATTCCTTTAAGAAATGAGATCACTAAATTTTACATGCTTACTCTGTTCGGTGCTTGATATACCTCATCGGACTGGGTGGTAGTGAATGGATTACCACTGGCCACTTTCAGCATCATTATTATTCTAGAAATAAAGTCCTAACCAGGGAGATTCATTCCACAAAAATCACCTGAGTTTCTCCTCTGTGTCCGGCACTGTTGCTCAATGCCAGGGTATGGAACCTTGCCGCATGGAACCCAGGGGTGGTAGCCGATCACCCACCTTCCCGTGTAGGACGAGGACTTTTTTTTTCTGACAGTGCATTGCCCGGAGGCCTGTGCATTTTCTTGTATAAACCACATTCAAAATGCATAATCTCCTTTCTAGCTTTGACATCTTTAAGGTAGAGGAAGGACACTTGTTGAAGCAGTGTGAGTACAGAATCTTCTGGATTTGTGTTCCCTCTTCCCTGCCCCCTCATTTCTTGCGGTTAATTTTTTCTACATGTAATTCAGCGGTCCCCCAAAGTGAACGGGTGGAGAGTCAGTCACCTGTGGTCCTCCAAGGTTGCCGGAGAAAGCAGTTCAATTTGAATTTCAGAGAAACAATGAATAACTTTTAGGAGACGGATGTTCCAAATGGGACAGGCAGTTCTCTCTTGTTATAAGTCATCGAATGGGATATACTTACACTCCGCAGTTATTTACTGTTGCTCTAAATTCATATTTAACTCGATATCCTGTATTTTATGTGCAAAATCTGGCAGCTGGAGATTCCCCGGCCTGCTTGGGGTTTTCATGTTCGCTGCGGGGTGCTCTTTGCAGTTTCAGGGGGTGCCCTAGGGGAGAACTGGAGTGGCATCTCATTGTGCTGTGGCTTTGGACGCCAGGGTAGGGGCCAGATTAGTAATTAGCTAACCGTGACCTCACCCGTGAGGAATGTGCTCTTGCTAGGTATTAGCGAGAGGTTTAGGCTCTTGGGAGCCATTGTCAGAATCCTGTCAGTGACATCATCAGCTGGAAAAGCCAGCTTCCAGGCCTCAGGAAAAAGCTCGAAAGACAGGGCTCCAGTTTTGGTAATAAATGGAAATGGATTTTCACAGGTGGGGTGTGGAGGAATTTGTTACAACAGGAAGCCTGATGGAGTCTCCTGCCGCGTGCAGCCCCCAGCCAAGTTTCTGGGTTCTGATGAACAACCAGAAGCTTCTAATGTGGCATGTGATTATACTGTTGGCCCGATGCCCTGGAAAAATTGGCTTGTTCTCGGTGCACAGTCCAGGAGCTGTAAAAGGGGGTGTCAGGACTGCTTTGTAGCTCTGAGTGGGGCTCTTACATTGGGGAGGAAGGGAGGCTGATGTGGTAAGTGTTCATTATACTGCTCAGAATAGTTCTAGAAACTGCATACTTGGTACCATCTGGTCCCTCCTCTTGGGGGTGGGGGGAGGGCGCGCTCTGGGCGAAGGGGTCAAGTTGTCTGGATATAGACACTCAGAAAACCCTCTTTTACCTTGCGAGTTGGAAGAAATAGAGCAAACTTTTAAATTTTCTTATTTCTAAAGGCTCATTTATCGTGCATGACTAGGCTGTCAGACTGGAAGGGGACCTGACTTAAATTAGGTGCTGAGCGTGGTAAATAAAGCCATTTAATTTTATTTGAAATTTCCTGGAAAACCTCCTGGGAAAAGATGGGCTCCAGGGGTGAGGGTTCTGATCTCAGGGCTGGGTTTTGCAGTTCACGTTTCTCTGGCCTGCTGGAGGTCCTACGTAAGCAGTTACCCAGGGCACTTTGCCCAGCTGAAGTGCTAACGGCAGGCACACTTGACCAGATAGGAAGACTTCCGTTGAGCAAGCGGGAGGCTCAGAGCTCTGCTTCTGAAGGTCTGGCCTCCATCCCATCTGGCTTTCTTGTCTAGTTAGAATTCGGAAGCATTGCTCCTGAGTCTCCAGGTTGGCTTACATAATGGCAAGGCTGGGACAGATCCTCCTGAGCCTCCTTTTCTTCCACATCTCCCCTGGGCTCCACCACCCACTGGTCCAGTGGCCCCCGGCAGATAGCAGAGCGTCTTGAAGCCTCTCTTTGGGCAGCTGTAAAGTGGGATGCCATGTGTGCCTGTCATATGTGAAGTGTTGCAGCCTGGGCGCTCAGTTACTTAGGAGGTGGCTGATGTTGACTGGGCCTGGTAGAGGAAGTCATCAAAAGGGTGGAGCCTGAACCATTTTTGAGTACGCCTGGCCATTCATCTTTTGGGATCCTCTCCATCTCTCTGATCCCTCTGTAAAATGGATGTGCCTGGAGTCGCCCCAGGAACCAAGGGCAAAGCCTCTTCAGTGAGCGACTCCTGCAACCCCCTTCTAGTCCGCTGTGTTAGTGTCCATTATCAGCGGATGTTCCTTAAAAAAAGAAAAGTCGAAACACAGTTCTCAAGAGGACCTTTCTGGGCCTCTGTTCACCACTGCAGCCCATTTATTCCAAGGGACTGGCCGAATCCTCCTTGTCTTTGTTAGAATGTGGCTTCGTTGCTTGAGACAGGTGGCTCATCACGTCGTAAGAAAGGAGGCTTGACGCCGTAGCTTTGGGTGCTGAGTTCTGACTTCCTGGGTGCACTCACTTTCTTTTCCCCTTCCCCGTTCACCTCTCTTGGGGTCTGTCTGCCTCAGGCCCATTCTCAGTCAAGGAAAAGGTTGGCCTCTTGGGTGGGGGTTTTGGGGCGATCGGATTCATATGGGGTCTGTTGTCGACAGTGATTCTAAACCCTTAGAACCAACGTGAAAGCTTTAAAAATTACTGATACCCAGCCCCACCCTGAAGAAATCCTCATTTTGTTTTCTTTTGGGGAGAGCCACTGCTTTTTTTTTCTAAGCTTTTCAGATGATTCCAGTGTGTAGCCAGGGTTGAAGCTCAAGTGATTTCTTTCTTTCTTTCTTTTTTTTTTTTTTTAAGATTTTATTATTTATTTGACAGAGAGAGAGAGCACAACCGAGGGAGAGGGAGAGGCAGGCTCCCCACTGAGCAGGGAGCCCGACATGGGTCTTGATCGCAGGAACCTGGGATCATGACCTGAGCTGAAGGCAGATGCTTAACTGACTGAGCCACCCAGGCGCCCCGAAGCTCAAGTGATTTCTCTGAGCAACAGAGGTGTTGAGGCTTGAGAAGAAGGTTGGATATGCTAAGCCTGAGGTGGGACCAAGGTCCTGACCACCACTAGCAGCAAAGCAACCCTGGCCTGTCAGGGGGGGAGAGACTCAATTGATTTTACATCCATTTTGCATATAATTTAAATTGATTGTAATGGCGCATTTTATAACTCAGAAAAGTAGATGATGATCAGGAAAGAACATTCCGTATATATCAGTACCAACACGAGAGGTGGCTGAGATCCCTTCAAATTAAGAACTTCTTCCGACAGAGCTGCTGGAGTTCCAAAGCCATTTTTGTCACTGTGTTTAAAACAGCCCTAGCCCACTCTTGAATTTCCTCCGAGATGCGGCCTGGCCTCCTCCTGCCTGAGGGTGGATCTGATTGTTAACAAAAGCCCAGTCATTTGGCACCCAGCCCGGTGAGTAAGGCAGCTGAGTAAGAGGGGAAACGGGGCCTTGGGTCAGAAAAACCAGGATAACGAGTGGCCTGGCTGGATTTTCTTATCTGTTCAGAGAAGCCCCAGAAGCTGCAAAAATTACAGCTTCCAGACTGTTTAGTGTGCAGTGGCCTGACATTCATGGGGGTGGCGGGTTGTCATCAGATCAGCTAGAGTGGCTGCACACAGCTTTATAGCTCCTGGGCTGGCCGGGGCTGCAGGTGTGCACTGACCCACCCCAGTGCTTTCAGTGGTGGTGTGATCTGTGCACGCGGGGGAGGTTAGGGAGCACAGCTGTTGTGTGAAGGCCACGCCCTTCCTGCCTTGAGATAGACCTATATCGAAGGCTGGTGCAGGAATCCAGTGGTCAGCCTGGTGTTCCTGCCCCTGCTAAGTCTGGTTTGTGTGCCTCCTCCACTCCCTGTGTTCCGGAAGTGTATCCGCCAGGAAGCAGCCATTTATGTCTCTCCGCACTGTGCCAAGAGTTCTCCAGTCCTGCCAGGTGTAAGCTCTGTCAAATTTAAGATGTTATTTATTTATTTGTCAGAGAGAGAGAGAGAGGACAAGCAGGGGGAGCGGCAGGTGGAGGGAGAAGAAGGCTCCCAGCTGAGCAGGGAGCCCGATGCAGGGCTCGATCCCAGGACCCCAGGACCCCAGGACCATGACCTGAGCCGAAGGCAGACGCTAAACCGACTGAGCCACCCAGGCGCCCCACTGTCAACCCATTTTACAGATGAGGAAAACCGGAGGTTTCAGGAGGGTGGTATCTTGTGGTAGTGGAATGGGATGTTGACCAAGTGATCGTATTCCTCTGTACTGCAGATTGGAACTCTATCTGGGCCTTTTAACTTTAATCGAGATTCCAGCCCTTAAAAAGATATGATAAACAGGTTTTAGGTAAATCTACTAATTTCAAAAAGAATATTTTTTAAAGACAGTTTGTATTCAGTACTTAGCTCTAATTAAAGTGTATTCATTTCACAAACTTAGTGAGTGCTTATTAACCTTAAAGGTGCTCTGCTGGGGAGCCTGGGTGGCGCAGTGGGTTAAGCATCTGACTCTTGGTTTCGACTCAGGTCATGAGATCGAGCCCCACGTCAGGCATTGTGCTGAGCGTGGAGTCTGCTTGAGATTCTCTCTCCCTCTTCCTCTGCCCCTCCTGCTTCTGCTCTCTCTCGCTCTCACTCTCAAATAAATAAATCTTAAAAAAAAAAAAAAGTAATAAAGGCACTCTGCTAGGGACATGGTTTTACTTTCAGATATCTTAGAGTGAAGGAAAAAAAAGCCAGAGAATGAGTGCACAAGTCACTGTGGCATGCTTTGTAGGAGAAGGTTCTTACAGTGCCTCCCAGAGAGGCATGAAGAGCAACACTTTTCATCTGGGTGTCAGGGAAGGCCTGTGACAAGGGTGGGGTTGGTGAACAGTGGAGTTTAAAGGGGCAGTTCAGGAGACAGGACGTTCTGGCCTGCAGAACCACTTAGACCCAGGAGTGAGACTGGAATGCAGGAATGTGAGAGCACTTGGAATATCACCTCCTGATTGGCCTCAGTGTTTAGTACTTGCTGAGGCTGGGACCATCAGTTGTGATGTTGGCCAGGTTATGAAAAACCTCAGAAGGGATGAAGAAAGGCTTGGGTTTGACTGCGTAGACCTATCCACCAGCTACACGTGGCTGGCTAAATTTAAATTAATTAAAAAATTAAATAAAATATACCATTTAGCATCTTAGTCACACTACCCACATTTCAAGTGCTTAGTAGTATGGCTTGTGGCTGCCAAATTGGATAATGTACATATAAAACATTTCATCATCATAGATAGTTATATTAGACAGTGGTACCAGATCTGGCCCTCTGCCTGTTTTTGTAAATAAAGTTTTATTGAGACACAGGCCACACCCACTCATTTACATATTGCCTATAGCTACTTTCTCACAACAATAGAGTTGAATAGTTGCAACATGGACCATAAGACCTGTAAACCCAAAAATACTCACTATTTGGACCTTTACAGAGAATGTTTGCTGACCCCTGCCACAGACCATAGGGAGCAACAGAAGGTGTTCCTGCTGGGAGTAACATAAATGATTGTATTTGTGGCTTGAGAGGATAACTCAGTGATGGTGGGTAGGCCATATTGGTTGGGAGACCTATTCACAGTGACCCCCTAGGGTCCCCATGAGAGATGACCGACGCCATGTCCTGGCAGGTGCAGTTTCACTGATCTATGGCCCATTTAACAAACATCGATTACTGAAGTCCTTTTATTTCTTGGTTCTAAAAATTCATTAATTGGAGCCAGGATTTTTTTTTTTTTTTTTTTTAAGATTTTACTTTTTAAGTAACCTCTACGTAGACTCAATGTAGGGCTCAAACTCACAACCCCAAGATCAGGAGTTGCATGCTTTACTGACTGAGCTAGCCAGCCAGCCCAGAGCCGGGATTCTTAGTGTGTCTTGGACCCCATTGACTCCCTGAAGACTGCACTCTTCTCTTTATGCATAAAATCATGTACATGGGTTTACAAAGGAAACTAGTTATATTGAAATACATTTATCAGAAATAAATTTTTGGATATAGTAATACATGTACATATGTATTTAGATGTTTAATAAGATCTAGCAACTAGTCCAATAACTGCCATGATTTTGATGTAGTGATGAGCATGCAGGATATTTTGAGATATTGCCAACACTATAATGTGATGGGAAAAGATCTGATTTTGCTGGTGACAAAACCACAGGTGCTGCTGAGACACCTGTGTTTTATGGTGTACATTCATAATGGAACAATATGCTACCTTTTAGTTAGAGGTTACCAAAGATAACAACTTCACTTTTTTCCTGTTCAAGCTCATAGTCTCCCCCGCCCCCCGACCCGCCTTCCCCTGCAAGAGTCCCTGACGTAGACAGTCCCTCGGAAGGAGGCTGCGATGTCATTGAGGATGGTGGCTTATCTTGCTAACTGTCCTGGACATTTGGCTTCCTGGTAAGATCATGTGGGAAGTCCCACTTCTGTCTACTCTGTGAGATGGTCTTTAGATACCAGAAAGCATGATGCCAAGGAGAAAGGGAATGTATCCGAGAAGGCTGGATCTTGAAGGGTGGCTAAGAAAGCCACCTAGTGAGAGGCGGGAAAGGAGGGCATTCCGAATAGGGGGAGCAGCCAGGGGTTCCGCCAGCAGTGAGAGCACAGGCCAGGGCATGCAGAGGGCCAGCCGGCTGGGGACGCCAGCCGTGGGAGCCTTGGGACACTGCTAGGGAGTTCCCACTTCATACCGCGTCCTGGGGTGTTTTACGACCTTAGACCCTGAGCCTATCGTATCAAATACAATAAAAGACACCCATCTCTTATACTAAAAAAAGGGTGTGTTTTGTGCATGTATTGTTGTAGAATAATTTGAAAGATTAAAAAAAATACTTTTGCTTTTTTTAATTTATATTTGTGTTCTATTATTTTGCCATGACTCCTTTATTTTATGATTGACTGATTTCTCAGCAATTATAATATGTACTTTGGAATTCTTGGGATGTGAGAAAATGAACCCATAAGTTATTTTCACATGTAATGAAATCTCTGTACATGTCAACCATAGATCGCAATTAGTGAGGAAGATACAATGCTAAATGCAGGCATTTAATAAAACATTTATTAACTTCACTTTCTTTTAATTTTTTTGTTTTGGAACCCATTCCTCCCCCAGCTCCCCAACTTTCAAATTGTTTTGCATGTCCCTGAGAAGGAGCTGTGCCTCAGGGCTATGGGGTGGCCCTGCTGGGGCCCATGAAAGATTTGGGAAGAGTCAAGAGTTCCTGATCTGTGGCCAGTGAAGGGGGTCTGCCATTAGCTGAGGGCTGCTGGGCTGGGGATCAATTTAGAGGTGGCCAGCAGGACTGGGGGAAGGAAAGGATTTGGTGGGAGAGGGGGGTCAAGGATGAGTCCACTCGGGTTTGGTAGTTGGTTGGCTAAGTGGGTGGTGGTTTGGTAGGTCTGTGGACTACTGGTTATCTGGTCAGCTTGTCTGGTTGATTGTTGGTTAGTAGGTATTGATGAGTGGGTAGTTGTTGGTTGGGTCGTAGCTGGCAGTGGTTCCCCCCACCCCCGCCCCCTTTTGCTTTTCTCCTTTTTACTACGTGATCAGCATCATGCCAGGTACTAGAATCACAATGGTGCTAGAGACAGAGCCTGCTCCCTGTCTGTAGAATGCTTGGATTACAGCTGCCTGAATCTCAGATTCAGATGCAGCACGCAGGGAAGCTTAGAGAGTGGGTTTAATTAGCACTCAAGCTGTGTGGCTCATTGTTCTATTGGTATGCTTATGAGTATTTCATCCTTACATAGCACTAGGAATGCGACATGGATATGTTTCGGTTATTACATAAATAATTTTTACTAACTTTTACACACCCACACCCCCATTACAGGAAGTTTAGAGCTAAGTGGTCATGGGGTGGAGCTTCTGGAAATTTTCCCGTTACATAATTTGATATTACAATTGCTCCCATCAGGACAACGCCCCTCTTTCTACTGTATTAAGCGGTGGTCCAAATTACCAGGTTTCGTCTCTGACTCTTCCCACTTGGCAATACATTGTCTGCAGATGAAGATTTTGACATTAGAAGCTCTCAAGCAAACCCAGAAAGGAGGAGGCTGCTTTTGGCCTGGATCCCTCTAAATCATGACCCATGTTTAAGAATTACAGTTTGCACTGGAATAATAAGGTGTTACTTAGTGTGTTTTTTAAGTGAGTTGGTTATCACCAGAATTTCATAAACATCGTGGTTAAGGGGTGTGCTTCCCTTTAGCCCCCTTCACTAGACGTGATGTTTTGAGAACCTGCTTTTATTACCCTTTATCTGCAGAATTCACTGATTCCAAGTAACAAGGTTCTAGATTCGTAATCACTGCCACCGAAATAGTTGTAGATCAGAGAAAGCCTCAATAACTTATTTCCTGTCATCTTCTTTTGTGCCTCTTGCCTGTCTCCCTCACCCCACATCTACCAGTTTTATAAAACATAATCTCCAAACCTATGGGAGTGTTCAGGAAAAGGGTTCGTAGAAGATCTAAAGGGCAATTTAAGGTATAATTACCCGAAGTATCTTCTGGACACTATTAGAGTCCTTTGAGAGCATATTAAAAAAAGTTCCCTAATCCAGTGAAGTTGGGAAATGCTGTGGGGACCCTAGTGCTCTCAGAGATTGTCAGTGTGCATTTGCATATTAAAGGCTCTGAGAAGTCCTGCAGCAGTTCAGAATTGTTCAGTTCCATATAACCCCAGCTTATTTGACCACAGGAGCAGTTTGTCCTGGAAAAACAGCTAATGTCTAGTGCAGTCTTTTCGAAGCTATGGTACACAAGATGATAGTAGGTGTTACACAACCCTCATTTATAAATTGTAAGTGTTATGTATTTTCACATGTAGTGTAAAAATAAAGTGACTGGGGCATCATTCATGTATATATGTGTGTGTGTGTGTATAATTTATATTTTACGTGTGTGTGTGTGTGTATACATACATAAATAAACTAGGCTGAGGGAAAAAGAAAATGGGAATTGATTTAAGGAAAACAACCCCTGGTAAATGGTCTAAGTTAGGAGCAGGTTTGTGAATGTGGCCGGAGGGACAAATCTTCCTCAAGGCCAAGTTTAGCAGAGCTGGTGTTTTGCTGAGCCAGGAAGTGGCTTCCGGCTCAAGTGCAGGATACTTTAGATAACGAAGTGGTACTGAAGACGCTTGGCCGAGGGCCCTGCGTCTTCAGTCACTGGAGCTGTGGCTAGGGTGGGGCCTTGGATATTCGGTGTGTGTCACTCGCTTGTGCCTCAGGGATGTTGGAACTTGTTCCCATTTTAGCAGAGAAGCTGACCTGCTCTGTGCCTGGGCTGTTTATTTTATTGCCGGGGCCGATTATCGTGGGACAGAGTTCAGGGGCACAGTTCAGGGGCACAGCGATAAATCTCTTTTAGGAGGATGGTGTTAACCCTCAGCGTTGACTTCCTCCTCAGCTTTTGCCAGTTTAGAAAGCCTTTGTAATAGTATTACGTCTGTGTATGAGCCTCTTCCCTTGCAGCCCCATCCTGGTCTCCAGGTGGAACGGTCAACAGCGGATTCTGGAGCTGGATGGCCTAGATTCAAATCCCACTCCACCACTTATGAGCTGTGTTACTTTGGGCTCCATTTATCTGCTTCTTAGTTTTTTAATCTGGAAAATAGGACTAACAGGGGTCCCTCCCAAAGCAGCAATGAGAATCCAGTGGGGTCATTGCACTGGGCCTGGGCCCTCGGTCTTCACATATAACTGAGCGCTGGGCCTCTGTGTCAGGGGAAGGACACTCTCCGGGTGCCAGGGAACAAGGTAGGAAGGGATCAGGAAGGTGGATAGTTGATTTTTTTGTTTGTTTGTTTGGCTTGGTAAGCATGCCCAGAGGCAACCAGACCATCTTCTCACAAGGTAATCTTGAACATCTACTGCTCCTCTGGCAAGCTGTTTGGAAATGGCAGAGGCCATCTCCTGAGGCAGGGAGACCATTTGTCCAGGAGAGTGTGTGTGTGGCGGAGGACCAGGAAGGCATTTGGATGGCCCCTGTGTGACAACTGAGCAGAAGTGGTCACCAGAAGGACATCCGCCCCATCCTGCAAGGCCTCCACGGATATGTTGTTTCCTTGTTGACGGGACATCAAACATGGTGAGAATCATACGCAGTGTAAAAAGATGGCTCCCTCCCTTGCACTCCCCCTCACCCCCATTCCCTATTCCTCTACCCAGAAACAAATGCAGTTGGTGAACAGTGTCTTGTCTTTTCTAGAGGTATTCTGTGCATATCTGATCGCAATGATGCCATTCCGTGGCCACCCCGTTACTCATATGCGAACCTACTGCACACATTGCTTTCATAATTTGATAAAACCTGTCAGTTTTCCACATCAGTGCCTCTAGATGCCAACAGGCAGTTTTGTTCAATGAAGAGTTCTGTCACGTATACTGTTTCTTTCTTTTGGGAGGTGTGTGTCACAATTTATTATAAAAGTAACACATGTAACTTAAACTGAGAAAAGAAATTCAGACAACATGGGAGCATGTCACAACAAAAAAAGAGAAAGCTCATCTTTTGCACTCACCCCAAGTCTTCCCAGGGAGAGCCAGTGAACACAGTTGGGTGTGCATGCTTCCAGAACAGAATTGCACGTTCTATACTTTACTACAAATGGTCCTGTTCCCTTAATATATCACGAAGGCCTGTCCCTATTGGAACAAACATATCTTTCTCATTCTTTTCACAGAGGCCTGTTATTCTCTTGCTTGAATGTTCTGTAAAGTTTCTTTAACCATATATTCACGGGGAGGCATTTACCTTGTTTTCAGTTTTGCTCCCTCATTATATGATGGTAATGCTTTCAAATGGTTAAAGATCACTTTAGTATCCAAAGCTCCCCCTCCCCCATTAGAGAAAGGAATCCTGTTAGGGAACTTTCTTGAATACTTTGTGCTTCACATTGAATTTATTGACCTTGCATTTATTTTCTGTCAACAGTGGCCCGGGCTGGCCCCTGCAGACTGCTCAGGAATCTGCTGGAGGAGTTGGGGTGGCCTGCAGATTTTAGCAAACTGCCAGTTCATTCAGGCAGCTCACTGAGCAGAGAACATCTTGATTCTATCAGCTTTAATCCCGGGTCCCTGATGGGGGCTGGCGCTTGTGGTCGTAAGCAGATGGAATGCTCGCCTGGGTTGGAAGGCACAGTTCTGGGGTCTTTGGCTCTGAGCAGTCTTGAACCAGAATTGAATGGCATTGAATCTTTCATGATATTAATGGGGCACTGTGAGTCCTTGAACTTGTGGGTGTTTATAATGTTGCAGTAATAATAATAGTAGCTGTCCTGGTCTCTGCTGATATGGTGGGTCCCTCAAAAGGCAAAACACTACCTGATTTACTGTATTATCTGACAAGCGCTTGACAGGGTGAGTTCAGTTCTGACTCTCAGCTTCCAGGTGACCCAGTGCAGTCCCACGGTCACTCACTAGCCAGGCTTGGGAGGGAAACCAGGCTTCTCTGAACGCTGACTGCCCCCATGACTGACCAACTCTGTGTCCCTGGCCCCTGGGTTACTTGGCTACCAATTATTTTAGCAAGGGAGCTCCCCTTTGTCTGAGTGGCTTCAGTGCTGTCCCCGCGCCCATGCTCTTTATCTGGGGATGTTGGTGGCGTGGAGTTCCTCCCACAGGGAGGAGCCCGGTGTCTGGGCTGAGCGGGCTCTGTTGTGGCTGGGTGGCACGTGTGTCCGGAGGTCTCCTCGTGTAATTCTGGGTTGAAGATTCACATTTGGGTGTACAAATTCAGCAGTGGGAAAACTGTCTGAAAAGTGTCCATACAGGTAAAGCCCCTCCCAGTATCTGTCCTTTGAGAATTTCTTTTCTTCCAGCCTCATCCTTTTTCTTTAGTAATGATGGGAGCCAGTGGTTATAAATTATTTGGAATTTCCATCAGCTTGGTTCCTATTCAAGACTTTAAATTGGGAGTTTTGTTCTTTTTATGACTTCACAATCTTTGGGCAGGCTGCCATTTCTAGAACAGGCTTATATGAGTTGTAACATGAGGTGAGCTACGGGGGTGGGGGGGTGAGGGGGGATGCAAACTGATTTCTCCCCTTTCAAACCAAGGAAACAACCTTGATCTTTTTTGTAACAAGGCTCAACTTCTACATGTTTGCATCAGCATTATTTTTTACCTTTTACTCTTAATTATAAAAGGAAAAAAAAAAAACCCAACCCCAGGAAACATAGCTTAGCATGAGAGACAAAAGGCAAAAAAGAGAACATTTTTTCTTTTTTTCCTTAAAAGGTCTTCAATGTCTTGCCTTGGGGCAAGGTTTCAGGGGTGGGGTGCTGGATGGTTTTCATTATAATAATGTTGTCATCTCTTTGTGGAGTATTTTAAGGCCAATTTAACTTATTGTCTTACATAAAAATATAATTTGTAGCCAGCACAGGTCCTGGCATTCAGTAGGCAGGAAGTATTTGTTGGGTACGAGAACAGATGAATAGAACAAATTGAGCTTTCACATATGGAAGTGACCCTAATTTCTCTTTTCCAGGGAAACTACAATTGAATAGGTTTGGGAGGAATGAGGGCAGAGCTGTGTCTTCTGCCATCCTCCCCAACTTCCCATGCTGAGCAGTAGGGCATGCATGGCGGACCTCCCAGATGCTGGGACATTGGAATCCCCAGTTCCTAGGGTGTAGTAGGGGCTGAGTCATGACTGAGACACGGGGACTAAAATAATCCGTCTGACTCCTGCTCGCACTGCTCAGGCCTGGTGCTGTCACTTTCTGTGCTGTGCTGTCTGTCCACATTTTTCTGCCAGAACCTTGACAGTTTAGCAACCGTGGGAATGACTGGGGCAGTTCACGGTCAGAGGCCCTGCCTGGGTTCCACCTCCCAAGCACACCGCTAACCGGCCGTGGGTCCCGAGGGTGTGTGCCTTCCTGGCACTCAGTCTCATCATCTGTGAAATGTGTGTCCTATTGTGCTCACAGAATACAGCGGTTGTGACATAATGTGCATTCAGAGAAGTAGGGAGGTTTGGGCTCGGACAGCAGAGAGAACTGGGTTTATTTTATTTTATTTTTTTAAATTTTTATTTGTGTGTGTGTGTGTGTGAGATCTTTTTTTTTTTTTTTATTCATGTATAATGTATTATTTGTTTCAGGGGTACAGGTCTGTGATTCATCAGTCTTACATAATTCACAGCGCTCACCGTAGCACATACCCTCCCCAGTGTCCGAGAACTGGGTTTAAATTAGGTTCTCCCTCTGTGTTACTTTTGGCCAGTGCCTCTGTGGACCTCTGTCATCTCATCTGTAACATGAGATTAACCATAAAAGCGACCCTCATCGGGTCACGGAGGGTTATGGGAGGTGACGCATGTGGCGCAGGGCCAGGCCCAGGGGGTGGGTCTGGAAGAGAGGGAGCTGCTGTTAGAGTGTAGCTGCTATTGATGTCAAGAGGAGAGGGGCTTAGGAGTCTTTCCCAGCATGGTTCCTCCTGCCCTCGCGCTCTTTCTCAAAGGGTTACCCTATGGGCTGGGCTTGTGTGCACAGGGTGGGCTGTGAGCTGCGTTTCAGGTGAGGGGGTCTTGCCACGTGACAGACTGAGCTGGGGGACTGTGTTTCAGGTGAGCCTGAGCTGGAGTCAAAAGGTGACCAAGACCTCCGTTCACAGCCAGCGTTTATTATTTCAGCTGGGCATGTTCTCCCAGTCGTGGTGGCTGGAGGCGATGAGTGAGGGCCATGCTGAGAACTTCTGAGCTCACACTGGGGTTTCCTGGTGCCTGCCAGTGGCTGGACTCTGGGCTCCTCCTGTCCCTGCTCAGGCTCAGAGGTCCCTGGGGCCCTCATCCTACCACTCACTCTGGAGGCCTGTGGCTTCGAGATCAAAAACCTAGTGTAGAATACATTGCTTTGACCATTTTGGAGTGTCTTTCCTGCAAGGCTAGAATCCTTGTTCTAACTTTTTAAGGTTATCCCAATAATACTAGTTGGAAGGGACTTAGTAAGTTCTAGGCCTGTTCATATACCTATTTCATTTAGTCCAGTGTGACTTTGTCGCTGGATAGAAAGTTATTCCCAGAAGCGATAAGAACTTTCTAAAGGCGGCATTTGGAAGCCCACTCGGTGATGCAAATGCACCTTTTAAATAAAGGATGCCTCTTAACCAGAAAATCCAGTGTTTGGGATAAATTAGGAAGCAGGACAGCACCATTGTATCTGTGATCTGAATGTCTACCAAAAACTCTGTACCAAAATAAAAATAAGGTATTTATGAAATAATTTGTTCCAATTATTCCAGGCAAAAGTTGTCCAGCAAGTGAGAGAAAACAGAAGGAATAGTTGGCAAAGCAGGAAATTTGAAGTCTGAGGTTATGCATAAGGAATGTGTTATGGGCCTAGTAGAAATCTCAAAATCTGGGGTCTGGCAGTGTTTACTCAATTCTATTGCAGAGAAATCCGAGCCACTACTCCCCATGCTGTGCCCAGGGCAGGCATGGCTTATCTGCTCAATTCTACCTCGCCAAGCCTCCATTCCCTGTGCCTGTTCATGGCAGACATTGGTTATTGATTTTCTTGCCTGCTGACCCCAGATAGGGCCTCAGAATCTTTCTCAACACACTGAAAGGGTCTACACCTCATATGCCAATGCCATTTGCCACCCCTGGTCTATCGTGTCATCTTTTGAAAAATCACTAACATAAAAAGGCCTTGCACATGGACTCTTTATTAACTGAACCCTGACATAGTGAGGTGTAAAAGTTAACTGAGACAGCTCCTTTGTCATCCTTGAGAGTTCTTGAGTAAGAAAAAGGATCAGAAATCCAGCCGACCTGGGTGCCCCAATCCACCCTTATTTTATTGTGGTATTTTATCTTGCCAATAGAAATAGGCCCATGTGACTTCAGGACTTCAAGGCCCAGAACATCCTCTTGTTACAGTTAAACTGCAGTGACAAAGAGATAAAAATTAAAAAACAAAACAAGGGGCGCCTGGGTGGCTCAGTTGGTTAAGCGACTGCCTTCGGCTCAGGTCATGATCTCCGGGTCCTGGGATCGAGCCCCGCATCGGGCTCCCTGCTCGGCGGGAAGCCTGCTTCTCCCTCTCCCACTCCCCCTGCTTGTGTTCCCTCTCTCGCTGTCTCTCTCCCTGTCAAATAAATAAATAAAATCTTTAAAAAAACAAAAATAAATAAATAAATAAATAAAAAACCAAATACAGTGACTTTTTTCAGTCTGTAAGTTGTCAGGGCACCCTATTCTGGGACCCAGGTTCCTTCTGTCACCTTGCCTGGCTTCCCCTCGGGCAGGTCAAAGCTAAGTGACCGCCATATCAGGGGCTCTGGCTGCAGGAGGGAGCGCTTGGAGGCACCTTGCCCCCCACCCTGCAACCCCCGCACCCTCCCCCCTTCCCCGCCACCACCCAGGGCCCTGAAGTGATAGCACACTTCCTCTGCTCACCATCCATTGGCGAAGCAGCCATGCTGCTGAGCTGCAAGGGAGGCTGGGAAGGGCCATCCAGCTGGAAGCTGCATGCCTGGGGAAAGGGGAGGAAGGGTTTTAGTGGCCTTCACCGCAGTACCCCTCAATCATCAGCAGTGTGAGTCACCTGGTTGTAAGTCTGTCTAGCCTTTAGATGGGTTCAGGCCCTAGATGAAGCCCTGAGCAGGAGAGAAGCCAGCCTGGCCCCTTCGTAGTCCTGCCAAGGTATATAGTCTGTCATCTGCTGTACGGATGGAAGGACCGTCACACTCTCAGAAATGCACCCCGCTTCTGGGCAGCGGACTGAGATGGTCCTCCTCATCGTGGCCTCGGGGACAGGTGGCAGCTGAGAAACTGAGGACAGTGGCGAACTGCCTTCTTTTAGTCGAGGTGTCCCCTTGTTTGCACAGCTGAGGCCAACGATTCAGCCGCAGTTTATTGAGGCTGGGGAAAGAAGGCAGGATGGGGAGAAGCCATAAAGCCAGCCTGGGAGGCCAGTGAGCCCCAGTTCCACCACCTGGGTCCTGGGCCCAGGTGACCTGAGCGCTGCAGTGTGGGGTTCCCTTGGGGCAGCCCTGCACAGGAGGCCGCTTTGGTTGGCTCACCCAAGCAGTCAAGGCTGACAGGAAACCCCACTGCAAACGTGGGGGTCACTGCTTTTAATGGCTAAGCCTTCACTTTTCCCTTCTGACCTTGTTCTTTTTGTCTCAAGGTTGATAAAAGCATGTTGAAGTCAGTGGTGGTAAGAATAATAGTAATAACACTAGCATTTAATGACAGCTGAGTGTTGGGGGGGGGGTTCTGAGTGCTGGAGATGTGTTATCACATGCAGGCTGCCCAGTGGTTCTGCACTCCTGCTCCAACATTATCCCCAGTTTCCAGGGAAGGTCACTGCAGCACGCTGGGATCGGGTCACTTGGCCAGGGCTCTACAGCCAGTGTGGTGGTGCTGAGCCCACCCCTGCGGAGCCTTAGTGACACCCCCCAAAGAGCCAAGTGTCCATGCTTAGGGGAGCAGAACAGCGTGTTCCTGCCTTTCTGGAGCCGACGCTTTGAGCAGAGGAGGCAGACGCAGCAGGTGATTATCTCGGTGCGGCCGTAGTCCCACTGGAAAAGGGCACATTTCACCAGGGGACCTATTCTGGTGTTGCAGAGTTGCATATAGAAGAGGCGTTAACCAGGTCAAGAGAGGTGGGGAGAGAGTTCCAGGCTAAGCCAGCAGAGGCCAGAGATCAAGGTTAAGCCCCGGGCGGTGTGACGTCGGGAAGTCAAGAAGGGGCCAGACCCCGGGCTCTTGTGGGCTGCTTTTATACTGTGTTCTCTTTCAGGGAGGTCTGATAAATGATCAGTAGTTGGGTTCCTGGGTGGTTCTTGGTTTCTGTCTGAGGATCTTAGGCCGTATGGGTCTCCCTAAAGCACTCAGCACAGAAGTGACCCCTGGCGCCCACCACACATGTCCTGGGTTCACTGCAGTGTGCGGGTCAGCCTCCTCCCAGAACAGGAGATCAGGACCTCAGAGTCCTTCTAATGAATTGCTTTGCTCAGAGAAGTGACACATGGAACATCTCATTCTCCTCTTAATTCACAAAGTATTGTCTTTCTTTTCTTACTGGCAAACCTGGGATTATAGCTTCTGGGCTTCTGGCTCTGGGGAAGTGTGTTGGGCACGTAGCAGGTGTTCACGTATGAGGTGAATGAGTAAGAAAGGGGAGGGAGGTAATACTCAGCGCCTACCTTGTACTCGGCATTGCTCTCAACTCTTGGTGTTCTGTAACTCACCTACTCCTTACCAACAGCCCCCTGAAGGTGTTGACTGTGATCATTTCCATTTGGTAAACGAGGAAACAGGAAGCCCAGAGAGGATGGATGGATTGTTCAAAGTGACATGTCTAGTTGAGCTGCCGGTTCTAGAGCCTGTAGTTGACACCCTTGTGCTCCACTGCCGTTCAGAGGGTAATAGAGATGAGAGGGTGGGGAACAGAGTGTGTGGCAGACTCCTCTCCAGATGGCCAAATCATAGCTGGAGCATGGCCTGGGTACTTCTCCCCGAGCATACGAGAAGGAGCTTTTCTGAAACTTCCACGTCTCCTTGATCCTGTAGCCCCGTGTTGGCTGTTTCTCACCTGGCAGTGAGCTGCTGCATTGTGGCTAATGGATGACCTGTTGTTCTTACTCAGGAGAGCAGAACTGTGGGATGGTGTTCGCTCAGGCCCCTCCTGCCGGCCCCCCACCACGCCGCCCTCAGTAATATGAGGGGAGGTCTGCACAGTAAATGGTGGGCACGCAGGCGGGTGCGTGGATCCTGCCCTCCTGATAGGAGAGAGGGAAAGATCACCATCTCCCTTCCTCAGAGGAACTTGTCTACACGGTAGATGTTTCCATGATGCTTCCAAAGATTGCCTAAAAATAGCCGGTTTCCTCCCCCGTAAACGTTGCCCGTTCCCGATTGCCGCTCAGGGAGTCCTGGGGAACCGGTGTACAGGAGTGACGTGAAAGCATTCCATCCTGGAATTTGCAGTAGCTCAAATTAACTTTCTAGCTATTAAAAAAAAAAAAAAAAAAAGGCTATGGCCCTCACTTGGAAGCATCGCTGGGTGATTTTAAGTAGTTCCAGAGGGGGTGTGTGGTTTGCGGGTCAGCGCTGTCCGGAGCCAGGCCCAGTTCCATGGGAATTGGGATTGGTTGGATCTGGGGAGGAGAGACCTGTGGCCAGATTCCAACCCACCGACAATGTAAGCAGATTCTAGGAGGTCCAGCAGGCATGGAGGGCGTTGGCTTATTTTATTCCAGAAAGAGGCTCTCAAGGAGGTGGAATCCTGCCAGAGAGGCTTCCAGCTGACCTGGCCGTTTCTCCTGTTACATTTCTGTTCCCTGTTTATACTCGACATAAACATCACAGAGCACACTCACATTTGAAAACCCTGTAGTCGGCTTTGATGGTCAGACATCGACGTTGTGATGCTCTGTAGCATTTCATTTTCAAGGCACTGGGAGTCTCCTGTTTCATGTGGGTGGGAAAGGGGGAGACCTTTTTGGCAAGCTGCCATCTTTTTATTGTTCCAAGAGTTCGGTAAAGCATTTGAACCTTCACCTGTCAAAATCACTTTTGGAGCGAGGACTGTTCTTTCTCCAGCTTCTTAGAATAGCAGAACAAAAGTATCGTTTATCCCAATGAGACCTTAATGGGGGCTTTCCCGTTTGGACACCCACCTTGAATTCATTGGAAACAGAAGTTCTGGGCATTGTGTTTTTCATACATTTGGCTCAGATTTTTACTGGGTCATATTTCCCCCCCAAATCTTTTTCAAAAAAGACTCCTTTCTCATTCCTTTAGACCAACATGTGTAAGCTGGGTAAAAATAGAGCAAACTGGTTTCATGTTTTGATTTATGGATCAGATCTGCAAGTTTGCATTTGAAAAGCATTTAACACATAAATCAGGAAAGTTGAACTTTGCAGTCTGGTGCTTGTGGCTGGATGAGACGTTGTGTCCCGTTCAGATCCTGCCTGGTGCAAGACCAGACCCTACGTGGTCCACCACTGGTACCCTGACTAATGATAAGCGTACACATACTTTCCGTCCTTCCTGCCCCCTCCCCCCACCCTTCTGAGGACTTGTTCTTCTCCCTGTGGTTTGAATAAAGGAAACTGGCGTGGAAAATTGTTTGACCTGGAATTTCTTAACGATTGGTAGATAGTAACTCAGTAATTAGTAGCACTTCAAAGACAACCTTATAACAGGACATCTAATCACAAAAATTCCATCACGGTCAAGGGCTGTCACCTAGAGAAACATACATACAGTCTGATGGGATGAATTCCTCGGATGTCCAAGTTCTGTGCATGGTCAAGTGTTTTGTGCAGCTGATTGCTGCTTCATTGACCACAGGACCTCAGAAACAGAGGTGGCTTCATGGTCCTACAGTACAGGACCCTGCCCTGAGAGGCTTCTGTGCTTGGTTTAATGCTCTGCTGCTGCTGTCCTGAAATCCGTAGTACTTTTTGGACAAGGAGTCTTGTATTTTCATTTGTTGCTGGGCCCCGTGAGTTACATGGACTGTCCTGCTTCAAAGTTATTCTTTATACAATTCATTACATAGAAAATCTTTGGGCACCTTAACTTTGAGGATTGTTCAAATCTAGAGGGTCTTACCAGCCAGTTCATGATAATCTTTACTCTGCATAGTTTTACATGATCAAGCTTTATTATGACTAAATCTGCAATCATAAAGGTACCTTTGGTTTTTGTGGGTTTGGGTGTGCCCTGTTAAGAGGATCTTTTCTGGGGCGCCTGGGTGGCTCAGTCGTTAAGCGTCTGCCTTCGGCTCGGGTCATGATTCCAGGTCCTGGGATCGAGCCCCGCATCGGACTCCCTGCTCGGCAGGAAGCCTGCTTCTCCCTCTCCCACTCCCCCTGCTTGTATTTCCTCTCTCGCTGTGTCTCTGTCTGTCAAATAAATAAATAAAATCTTTAAAAAAAAAAAAAAAGGATCTTTTCTTATAAGAGGACTAACAATAAACAGGTTAATTAAAAAAAAAAAGAAAGAAAAGCCTCCACCCTTTCGGTTTTAAGTGGCATTCCATTTATTCCTTATTAGCATGTGTGTATATTTCTCATGTGGTTGTAGTTGGGTTTCATTAAGTGCAGTCCTGTGTGTGTTTAACTGACATTCAGGTGGTTTGTGGTGGATGGGTGGGTGGGACACGGTAAAGGGAGCTCCAAGATGGCAGAGGCTCAGTTACTCCCTAGCAGGTGCTCGTAATCCTGGAATGGGGGCTCGGAGGCTTGGTTTTTGTCTTGAGTGGGCCCTGGCACAGTCACACACATGCTGGTGGAAGCGAAGCGCCACCAGCTGTTGGATCTGGCCCTTGATTTAGGAGCCAGGGGTTGTCCCACAGGAGGATGGGATGAAGGGTCTTCCCATCAAAGGGAATACAGAACACATGGAGAGGTCCAAGGGGTTCAAAGAAGGATGTGGTCCAGGAATGAGGAGTCTCTGAGTCTGCAGTGTGAACTATGGCAGGAGGAGGTGACAAGGATGAAAAAGCAGGCTGGCTTTGGGGGTTCTGACGGTGCTGTATGTCTAAGGAGTTGGACTGTGGGCATTCGGGACCATTGGTGACTTTGGAAGCACAGAGGTACTGACCAGAAAGATAGTTCTTATTTTGTTAAGATTTTATTTATTTATTTGTCAGAGAGAGAGAGCTCAAGTAGGGGGAGCAGTAGGGAGAGGGAGAAGCAGGCTCCCTGCTGAGCAAGGAGCCCAATGTGGGGCTTGATCCCAGGAGCCTAGGATCATGACCTAAGCTGAAGGCAGATGCTTAACCGACTTTGCCACCCAGGCGTCCCATGACCAGAAAGATAGTTCTAAGGTTATGTGAGCACGGTTCAGCTTCATGGCTGTTGAGCACTCTGGGGTGGGGGGGCACATATTTACTGGGAAGGTGGAGAAAAGGATTTGCCAAGAGATGTAGGTAGAGAGGGAATTGACGTGTTGTAGAAACGACAACCTGGGGTTTGAAGGAGCAGTCCAAGATGGCTCTGACATTTTCAGTTTGGGGTCCTGGTAGAATGGGGGGGTTCAACAGGGGAGGTTGGTGGGGAGAGGGTGGAGGAAGCTGAGGGGCTGGTGGGTGAATAGATAGGGGAAGTGTATGGGAGGAGGTAGAGGGGAGAGAGAGGGAGAGAGAGATGGGGGTAGATAGGAAGGGAAGTGTGGGGGGGAGAGATGGGGGATAGATAGAAGGGGAAGAATGGGGGGAGGCAGAGGGAGAGAGAAAGTGAGATGGGATAGATAGGGGAAGTGTGGGGGGTAGAGGAGGAGAGAATGAGATAGGAGATTTTTTTTTATTGTCATTATTTTTTATTTTTTATTTTATTTTTAATTTTTTTATTGTTATGTTAATCCCCATACATTACATCATTAGTTTTAGATATAGTGTTCCATGATTCATTGTTTGTGCATAACACCCAGTGCTCCATGCAGAACGTGCCCTCCTCAATACCCATCACCAGGCTAACCCATCCTCCCACCCGGAGATTTTGTTGATAATGTTTGGATTTTGATGGATGTAGGTAGAGGTTGGAAAGAGGACAGAGGACAGAGGGCCACAGAGAAGCCAAGGGAGTAGAAGGTAGAAACCAGCAGGAGTGAGATTCCTAGAAGATCCCTGGAAGGGGCCTGGGTTTGCATGATCTCTTAAGCTGGGAATAGACTAGAAAGGAGCCATAACCTTGGGTCAGTCACTTTTGCTCCTGGCAACAGACACTTTCCCTGGCTGGATTAGCTTAACTATTAGGGTTTTATCTTACCAGTGACTAACTTGTGAGAAGAACAGAGATGAAAATGATTGATAACACCCAGTGATGATGAGATTTGAGGGGAAACTGGCCTCTTAAACCTGTAGATGGGAGTGTAAACAGAAACAACTTTTTATAGGGAAAAGATATCTAGGACATAACAATTAGTGAAAAGAAAAATTTCAAGACCCATTGTATAGTATGATATAAATTCAGGGCAGCAAACACATACACATATATATATGCACGTATAACCTGGTAGATCATATACTATCAAGTTAGCAGGTGGTTGTCTCTGGAATTCAGCTGCCCCTTTTTGTATTTCTGAAATGATTTCTTTAAAATTTAAAAGCTCTTTTTATTATGGGAAATTTCAAACATATACAAAAGGAGAGATAAACGTCTAATGCATTTTCATGTACTCATGATCTAATGACACTGGTAAACATTTTGGAAACTTGTTTCATCTATTCTCATCCTCAAGTATTCTGAAGCAAATTCTAACATTACATCCTTTTACTCTGAAATGGTTCTGTGTGGTTCTCTAACAGATGAGGATTCATTAACAACCCAGAGGAATGTGCCAGCTCAAGCTTGTGCCTCTCTCCCCAGATAGCAAAGCCATCGTGGATGGGAACCTGAAGCTCATCTTGGGCCTGGTGTGGACACTGATCCTCCACTACTCCATCTCCATGCCCGTGTGGGAGGATGAAGGGGATGATGATGCCAAGAAGCAGACGCCAAAGCAGAGGCTGCTGGGATGGATTCAGAACAAGATCCCTTACTTGCCCATCACCAACTTTAACCAGAACTGGCAAGATGGCAAGGCTCTGGGGGCCTTGGTAGACAGCTGTGCTCCAGGTAAGTGTCCATGGCTGCCTAAGCCATCTCTTCCGGATGGGGGTTTGTGGACCCCACGCCTCTTGGCTTTCCAGTGGACGAGCTGGGTTTGCTGGGATTGGTGTATTCTCCTGGGTTTAGCCCACTGTAAGAGCAAAGGGAACTAAAAATGGTTCTGTTTACCTTCTAGGTGTATCCATTGACTTTTTGAACATTGAGCTCAGTTATTTACGCAAATTCCCGGTGAAGCCCGTAGTTCTTGGAGCAGGCCTTGGTTTAGCTTTCAGACTCCAAAGTCTTGCTTCTTCCCGCAGTTGGTGCCTGGTTTCCCATTGACTTCAGCAGAAATACATGGCCCTGTTAGTTGACTTGGCATGAAAATTGAAAAACTTCCATTGAGTGGAAAGTACCCATTTTTATCGACCGCTGGGTTGACTATATATGGCTTTCTCCACCCTTTTCTTTCTGCATTGCTATGAAATAGTGTTTGGTCGGGATCCAGTTGGAGGTTTTTCTACCCTTTTCTGAGTGGTTGAGTGTATACCAAGGTAGTAATTATCCTCACTGGAGGGTTTAGATTGATGGGTAGAGTTTGCTGGTACACACTCAGTAGAAAAACCAGAGTCCATGTTTATATGCACCCCCAAAATTGTTTCTAATAAAAAATTTACTCTAATAATCATATTTTCCATTTACGAATACTCACATTCGTTTTTAGTAAGCAAATGGTTCTCACCATGCTGCAGAGCTGGCTAGTCTGTATTGAATAGGGAGGGAGGACTGACTCCAGGCTTCATTCTTCCTTGAGAGCCTATCAGCTAGTGTTATCCAGAACTAACTCAGAGCTCAGCATTAGTTAATTTCCCGGCACCTTCTTCCTTGCTTCCACCTGCAGACACATTTTAAGATACCTCTTTACCAGTTTGAACCTGTGGATGTTTACTTCAGTCCTATACTTCTTGTGCTTACAAAGGTTTTTAAGATGATTCTAGGTTTGGGCTTTTGGGCATGTGGATTTTTCAATTATACAGATGCTAGCATAGTCTTTTTAGATGTATCTAGGAACTGGATTGTGATATTGTGACTCAGAATAAGAAATACGTATTTGGTCTTTGTCCCTTTCCTGGCACAGAGCTCTAAAAACCCTTGGAATTTCTTAAGTGGTAAGAGCCATGATAATGGTTCCTTTCAACCACACCTGAGTTTATGTTAATGAGATGACTTTTGGACAGCCCCTAAGCATGGGGGTGGGGCCAGGAGAACCAGCCATGTGATTAGAGGGTTGGAACTTTTAGCCCCATCTCCTGACCTCCAGGAAAGGACAGGGGTTGGAGGTTGAGTTAATCACTAATGGCCAGTGATTTAATCAAATCGTGCCTACTTCACATAATGAAACCTCCATAAAATTTCTCAAACTACAAATTTTGGGGAGCTTTCAGGTCAGTAAGCACATGGAGGTGCGAGGAGGATGGCACACCCCAAGGGGATGGATGCTCCATACCCCTTCTCCCATACCTTGCCATGTGCATCTCTTTCATCTGGTTGTTCTTGAGTTGTATCCTTTTATAATAAATTGGTAATCTAGCAATTAAACTGTTTTCCTGAGTTCGGTGAGCCACTCTAGTATATGAATTGAAGAAGAGTTGTGGGAACCTCCAATTTATAGCTGGTCTGTTAGAAGCCCAGGTGACAACCTGGACTTGCAGGTGACATCCAAAGTGGAGGAAGGGGGCATTCTTATGGGACTGAGCCCTTCACCTATGGGGTCTGACACTAACCTCCACATAGTTAATGTCAGATTTGAGTTAAATTGTAGGATATCCAGCTGGCGTGAATCCTACACATTTGGTGACCAGAGGACAGAAGTATGAAGGTGGTAGGAGGAAAAAAAAAAAAAAATCTCCTGCAAAAAGGCATCAGGCCCAAGGAGTTTTACAGACTTTATTTATTTATACCACACCTTCAAGGAATGGATAATCTCTGTGTTAATGCGAGAAAATAACAGCCTGAAGGAGAAGTCTCAGCTTAGTCTCAGAGTAGTTTCCATGCTGGCATACTCAGATCTGTTATACTTGTTGCCCTTAAGGTATATAATTTACTGATTTTTGGAAGAAATTGCTCTCTGAATTAAGATACCCAGGGGGTTTAATTTAAGCACGGGGCTTCCTTTAGTCTCTTCAGTCAGCTAATACTAACAGAATGTTTTGTGTTATGTTAACAGGTCTGTGCCCAGACTGGGAATCGTGGGATCCACGAAAGCCTGTGGATAACGCACGGGAAGCTATGCAGCAAGCAGATGACTGGCTGGGGGTCCCACAGGTACATACACAAGCAGCGCCGTGTTCCGTGAGGCTATTTCCATCCTCCAGCTTGTTCTGGCCCTCTGTGGATGCCTCTTTGTGTCTACCAGGTAGTCTGACCTCCTCAGCATGAGCCTTCAAAGAGTATTGCCTCTGGCATGCTCCCATCTTCCTCAGTTTACCCATAATAATAGGTTCTTGTGTACTTGGGTGCTTATAGATCATTCAAAAATCTTACACTGCTCTTTGTCACATGTGGCAAATTTTGTAGTATTTTTGCTCCAAAGATCTTAAAAGACTGTCTTGGGACACCAGACTGCAAATGTAGACTTTAATGATTGGGTTGCGCTGTAAGAAATAGCCAATATTTGACCACTTTTTACATATTTAAAAAGTCTTTTTTAAATCCAATATCTTAGGGGAAGTCACAGGACTTAGAACTTTTTAAAAAATTTATACCAGGATAACCTACCATTATTGGAAATTGTGGAAGAATTTGTATTGCTCATAATCCTATCACAGGAGTATAACAGGAGAACTTGGAAATTGGGTAACTCTTGGATACCATCCGCAGTAGCCACATTGCATAGTTGAGGTCCTGTCTTCTAAGGTTTTCCAAGGAAGCTGAAAAACTGCCCCAGACTCCCATGTTTGAAGAGCAGTTGTAGGTAGCCAATGCCATGGATGGATGACCTCACCACAGGTTACATTATGGTCTAAGCTGGTGTTCAGAGCTGAGTTCTGTGTATTTTATAATAGGATCCTTTGGGAGGTAGAAAAACTTGCCTGTATTTCTTTGGTTTGGTTTTGACATCATTATCTCTGCCTCATGGCCCGTTTCTTAGCTCTTCCACCCTTAGTAAGTGGTTTGGTATGTTTTTCATCTCCTCTTATAAACCTAAAACCGTCTCCTTTTTGATGTTCATGTGATGTTGGCACTGTATAGTTGTTGAAGGAGCTGCCTGGAAGAAATGTCAAATCAACGCACCTCCTACATTTTATGGAATGGGTGAAGGCAACTGTTCAAACCCAAGTAACTGTTTTGTTGCTGAAAGCTAATTATCAGAATGTTTTCTGGTGTTTTTTTGTTTGTTTTGTTTTGTTTTACTGTGGGGTGAGGGAAGCTGGGTATATATGTTGTTCATCTGCATTTGGTTAACCTGGTTCATGAGACAGAGCCTTCTGTTGGGTCTGAGGAGTAGCGCCTTAGCTTCTCAGCACCCTTGTTGGGGGCAGAGGGATTTTTTGTACTGTTTAGGGCTGGGTCAAGTAGTGGACATGAGGCTGTGATGCCTTCGTTGGGGGATCCGGGGTGGGGGGGATGCCTACCTGTCCGGCATGGGCATAATCTTGCTCCTAAGCTGCATGTCAGGAGAAGTTCCTTTCCTCCCTATTTCTTTGAACAGCTCATAATGTCTTGAAACCCATTTTAGTCAGCTCAGGCTGCTGTATGACAAAATACCGTAGACCGGATGGTGTAAACAACAGAGGTTTATTTCTCAAATCTGGAAGCTGGACGTCCAAGAGCAAGGTGCGAGCAGATTCAATGCTTGGTGAGAAGGACCCTCTTGGTGACTTGCAGACAGCTGGCTTCTTTCTGTGTCCTCACATGGCAAAGACAGAGAGGTCTGGTCTTTCCTCCCCTTCTTATGAGGGCACCAATGCCATCATGGGGGCTCCATCCTCATGACCTCATCTCAACCTGCTTACCTCCCAAAGGGCACACCTGCTAAAACCATCACACTGACGGTTATGGCTTCAGCATATGAACTTGGGGAGGATACAAACATCCAGTCTGGAACAAGACCACATGTCTAATACATTGCTGTGTGTTGGCGCTTTGTTTTTATTACTATTTTTTATTAGTAACAGAATTACTAGAGATGTAGGCAATGAGTAGATGAGCAAAGCAAAAGGACAGTTATGTACTTTTTGGTAATATGCTCCAATCCCTTGTGTACTTGTTTCTTCTCACTTGATGTAGCTTACCCCTTCTGGAAAGTTTCTCTGGGGTCTGAGTGAGCTTTCTTTTGGGGACGGGTGTGCACCTCTGGAAATTACATATAGAATTGTCTGGAGGGGGTCCTCAGCTTCCAAAAGGAAGACTGACACCTCTAAAAGGTTAAAAACACTGACGTTGGCATGTCATTTTAATGTAATTTCACTTAATTTAGAGCTTGATTCAATTTCTTATATTTGTAGTGCTTGGCTTAAGAGACATTTGCAAATCTTTGACAGTTACAAGTGATGTGTTCTGGGCGTTCACCTACCAGGCTTTATTCTAGGTCATCACTCCTGAAGAAATTATTCATCCAGATGTGGACGAGCACTCGGTGATGACTTACCTGTCCCAGTTCCCCAAAGCCAAGCTCAAGCCCGGGGCTCCTCTAAAACCCAAACTCAACCCGAAGAAAGCCAGGGCCTATGGCCGAGGTAAGCACTGGTCTTGCTGGGTTTGAGGCTTGTCCTCTGGTCTTAGACATGGTTATGTGGCTTCAGGGTCCTGGGATCGAGCCCTGTGCTGGGGGGGGGGGGGGTGTCCTTGCTCAGTGGGGAGTCTGCTTCCCCTCTCCCTTTGCCCCTACCCCCCACTTGTTCTCTCTCTCTCTCTCTCTCAAATAAAATATTGAAGAAAAAAAAAAAGGCTTCAAAGGGCCAAATAAATCTCTTGTCGACAAAACTGGTCAGGTGGATTGAATCTAATCAAGGCATAAAATGCTTGTTTTCAGTCACCTTATCGCTGGCTGTCCAGCTTCCCCATTGTTAATGTGAAACGTTTCCTTTCACGATGCTGTTTTCTAGAAAATGACTATTTGCTATAGTCAGGAATATGGCTAGTCATTGCCATTTCCTTCATCTGCCAATTTTTTTTTTTTTAAGATTTTATTTTTAAGTAATCTCTACACCCCAACAGGGGACCTGAACTTGCAACCCCAAGATCAAGAGTCACATGCTCCAGTGACTGAGCCAGCCAGGTGCCCCTCATCTGCCTTTTTTTTTTTCTTTTTTAAGTGTTGTGTCCTTGTGGAGGAAACACACCTTAAAAAAAAATACACACCTGTATATGTATGCATAGATACATATTTTTTTCATTTTTTTGTTGTAAAATATGCATAACACAACATTCCCTATTTTAACCATTTTAAAATGTACCATTTAGTGACATTAAGTACATTCACTGTGGCCATCATCACCATCCATCTCCAGAATGTGTTTATCTTCCCAAACTGAAACTCTAATCTCATTAAACTATAGCCCTCCCCTCCTCCCACCCCCAGCCCCTGAAAACCACCATTCTGTTTTCTGTCTCTATGGATTGGCCTATTCTAGGTACCTCATGTAAGTGGAATCATACAATATTTGTACTTTTGTGTCTGGCCTACTTCACTTAGTATGTTTTCAGCGTTCGTCCATGTTGTGGCATGTGTCAGAATTTTTGTTCCTTTTTAAAGCTGAATAATACCTCAACCCATGGATATACCACATTTTGCTCATCCATTCTTCCATCAGTGAACCTTTGGATTGCTTCCACCTTTTAGCTCCTATGAATAATGCTGCTGTGAACATGAATATGCAAGTATCTGAGGCCCTGCTTTCAATTTTTTGCATCTATACCTAGAAGTGAGATTGCTGATTATACGATAGTTCTGTTTCCCTCTCTTTCTCTCTTTTTTTTTTTTTTTTTTTTTTGAGAGAGTGAGCATGAGTGGGGGAAGGCAGTGTGGGGGAGGAGGGCAGAGGTAGAGGAGGAGAGAGAATCCTAAGCAGACTCCATGCCCTGCTCGGAGCCCTGACATGGGGCTCGATCTCACGGCCCTGAGATCATCACCTGAGCCGAAGTCAAGAGTCAGACGCTAAACTGACAGAGCCACTCAGGCGCCCCTTTTTTCTTCTTCTTTTTTTTTTTTTTTAAAGATTTTATTTATTTATTTGACAGAGAGAGAGATAGCGAGAGCAGGAACGCAAGCAGGGGGAGTGGGAGAGGGAGAAGCAGGCTTCCCGCGGAGCAGGGAGCCCGATGTGGGACTCGATCCCAGGACCCTGGGATCATGACCTGAGCTGAAGGCAGACGCTTAACGACTGAGCCACCCAGGCGCCCCCCTTTTTTCTTCTTAAGTAGGAGGACCAAGTGTCATTTTAGGCAACAGGCCACATGTGAGGCCACACGGGTCGGGCCTTAAGATACTATCTTTGTCCTTTGGTGAACCCAAGGGCAGGGGCAGTTTTCTGTCTCTTGTGTGGCCACATTGCTTCATTTTTGCCAACTGAACCAGAAAGCATAGAGAACATCTCATCCTCTAGTTTTTAAAAGGGTTGAGAGGTTTTTTAAATTTTATCTCTTGGACATTGGCCGGATTGCAGTTAGCGGCCGGTTGGCACCTGCGGATGCATTCACTGAGACCCATTCACTGGAAGGATGGAGGGCTGCAGTGAGGGAAACCTACAGCCACAAGCACATCTTTGTGGGGGCTCGCTTGCAGGGTTAGGTGCGTTGAAAGCATGCGTCCGTGAACTAAGCAGAAACCTTTCCTAAAACCCGTGTTCTGTGTGAAGCATTCACTGCAGAGCAAGCCATAAGCACCCTTCACTGTGAGGAGTCCTAGGGAATAGGATCACTGAATATTTGATGGTTTTAAGGAATTATTGTTAATTTTTTTGATGTGGATATTCTAGAAATGTCTCTTAAAGATACATAGTGAATGTTTATGGATTAAAGATATGAGGTCCACAGGCACCTGGGTGGCTCAGTCGGTTGAGGGTCTAACTCTTGGTTTCGGCTCAGGTCATGATCTCAGGGTCATGAGATTGAGCCCCACATCAGGCTCCATGCTCAGCAGGGAGTCTGCTTGAGATTCTCTCTCTCTCCCTCTGCTCCTCCCCCCATCCTCTAAAATAAATCTTCAAAAAATAAATAAGGATGTGAGGTCTAGGATTTGTATCAAAATAATACAGGAGGAGGGGAGAGGTAGGAGTGAAGACGTAAAACAAGACTGGCCGTGAGTTGTTGCGTCGAGGTGATAGGTACCTGGGACTTCAGGAGACAGCTCTCCGTGTCTGTATAGGTGTGGAATCCTCCATCATAAATAACTTCTAAAAGATTTATTTATTTGAGAGAGAGAGAGAGTGGGAGAGAGAGCAAGAGCGTGGGAGTGAGAGAGTGCACGTGCACAGGAGCGAGGGCAGAGGGAGAGGGAGAAGCAGACTCCCCGCTGAGCAGGGAGCCCAGTGACCCTGGGATCATGACCTCAGCTGAAGCCAGATGCTTAACCGACTGAGCCACCCAGGCGCCCCAATAAAAAAACTTGTAAAATAGGAATACTTGAACTTCTGCTTCTGGGCTGATGGAGTAGAAATCCTTTTCCTAATTCTTCTGCTGAGTACAACTAAAATTCCTGAGCATTTTATACAAGATAAAAACACGGAGAGACTGAAAGAGAATAAGACAATCCAGCTACAGATCTCAGGACCCAAGGGCCGACAGAGTAGTGAGTTCCCTGGGCTTTCTTTTTGCCTCCTATATATCAGACTGGGTGCAGGGAAGCCACCCACCTGAAACGTCAAAGGGCACAAACAGTCACCTGCTGTCTCTGGCCAAAGGAACAGGAAAGGGCAGCCTCACAGGACAGAACACCAGGAGACAATAACTGTTTTGCTGCAGCCAAGCATCCCAGGAAAGATAGTGGCCTCTTTGCCCCGACTTACACCAGTAAGAGCCAAGGGGGGAGCCTAGACTCACAGCACAGTCTAGCAGTAAGGAGATGGCAGTAGATGATGTCAGCAGCAATGAGGTGCTCCCACCCCTTCCAGCCACAAGTGCAGGCCTAGTGGGGAACTGGATCTCCCACCTCCACCTGCTAGTAATGAGGAGCCCCCCTCATTCTGAGAATCAGTGGAGGTTGAATAGGGAACCTGGATGTCTTCCCCATTGGCAGTAACAAGACGTGCACTCCCCCTTCCCCTGCTGCATCAGCATTATACAAAGGCATCTAAGAAAGAACATTTAAATAAAACCCGGGTTTTATAGCATAACATAATACCCAGGTTTCAATAAAAAAAAATCACTCATCATACCAAGAACCAGGAAGATCTCAGACTGAAAAAAGGCAGTCAGTTGATGCCAACACCAGATGATAGAGATGTTAGAATTATTTGAAAAGATTTAGGGCGGCTGTTATAAAAAGGCTTCAACAAGCACTTACAAATCCACTTCAAACAAGCGAAAAAATGGAAAGGCTCAGCAAGGGCATAGAATGTCTCAGCAAAGAAATAGAAGATATAAAGAAGCACCAAATGGAATTTTTAGAACTGAAAAATGCATTAACTCAAATAAAAACTCAGGGGATAAGCTCCATAGCAAATGGAAGGACAGAGAAAAGAATCCGTGAGCTGGAAAGTAGAATAAAAATTGCCCAATCTGAATGGCAGAGCAAGTAGACTGAAAAAATAAACAAACAGAGTCTCAGGGACCTATGGGACAATAATAAAACATCTAACATTTATGTCACAGGGGACCCAGAGGAGAGTAAAAAGAGGGCATGGCGAAAACGCTCAAAGAAATAATGGCTGAAATCTTCCAAATTTGGCAAAAGACCTAAACCTACAGATTCAAGAAGTTGAGCTAAACCCAAACAGGATAAACCCCCTACCTACCCACCACCACCAATAGATAAATAAATAATCCCCACCAAGCCACATCTTAGACAAACTTCAAGAAACTAGACAATAAAAGCTTGAAAGCATCAAGAGAGAAATGATACCTTATCTATCAGGAAGAAATAGAATGACGGATTTCTCTTCAAAAACCATGGAGGCAGAAGTGGCACAATATTTTTCAAGTGCTGAAAGGAAAGAATTGTCAACTCAGATTCTTGTATCCAGGGATAATACCCTTTGGGAATGAAGAAGAAATCAAGACATTCTTGGAGGAAAGAAAACTGAAAGAATTTGTCACCAGCACATCTGCCCTAAAAGGATGACTAAAGGAAATTCTCTGGATAGAAGAAGAATGAGGAAAGAAGGAATCTTTCAATTACAGGAAGAAAGAACATGGTATAAAAAAAATATGTGTTTAACAACCATAGATGTTTCACAAAAAACACAAATTACCAAAACTCAACCAAGATGAAATAGATAAACCTGAGTGGCCCTGTAACCATTAAAGAAATCAAATTTATAATTTAAAAGCCCTTGGAAAAGAAATCTCCAGGCCCAGGTGGTTTTACTGGAGAATTTTAGCAAACATCTAGAGAAGAATTAACACCAATTCTACACAATCTCTTCCAGAAAACACGAGGAGGGAACACTTTCTGATTCATTTTATGAAGCTACCTCTAATAACAAAATCAGACAAAGGTGATACCAAAAAAGGAAGCTACAAATCAATATCCCTCGTGAATATAGATATAAAAGCATAGGGGCTCAGTCAGTAGAGCATGGGACTCTTGATCAAGGGGTTGTAAGTTGGAGCCCCACACTGGGTGTAGAGATTACTTAAAATTAAAAAAAAAAAAAAAAAAAATAAACCACAAAAATGGGTAAAAAAAAAATTAAAAAAAAAAAAAAAAAAAAAAAAAAGCATACAACAGAATAGTAGCAAATAGAATTTAGCAATATATGAAAATAATCATTCATCATGACCAAGCAGAGTTTATTCCAGGAATTCAAGGCTGGCACACTATTAGAAAAGCAGTGAAAACAAGCTAAAGAAGGAAAATCACATGATCACATCAATTGATACAGAAAAAGCATTTGACCAAATTCAGCAGGCATCCATGATAAGAACTCAGAAAAAGGGGACTAAAGAAGAACTTCTTCAATTCGATATAGAGTAGCTACCACAAAAAGTCAGCACCTAACATTATAATTAATGGTGAAAGACTGAATGTGCCCCCTAAGATTGGGAATAAGACAAGGATGTCCATGCTCACCACCATTTTATTCAACATCATGATGCAAGTTTTAGTGAGTGTAGTCAGGCAAGAGAAGGAAATAAAAGACACACATGTTGGAAAGAAGAAATAAAGCTGTCCCTATTTGTAGATGACTTGATTGTCTGTGTAGGGATTCCCAAAGAATCTACAACAAAAGAAGACAAAATACAAAAAAGCCCAAAAACTCTCCTTGAATAAGTGAATTCAGCAAGGTCTCAGGATATAAGATCAGCATACAAAAATCAGTTGTACTTCTGTATGCTGGAATGTGTATCATACAGGTTTCCCACAATGAACATGAGGACATCAAATTAAAAATACCATACCATTTGCAGTCACTCAGAAAATTGAGAAATAGGTATAAATGTAATAAAATGTGTAAGATTTTTATGCTGAAAACTATAAAAAACATTAATGAGAAGAATTAACACCAAAGAAAAGACCTACATAAATGGAGAGACGTACTGTTTTTATGGATTGAAAAAGTCAAAGAGTGAAAATATCAGTTCTCCCCAAATTGTCATATAGGTTTAACATAGTTTCTATCAAAATTCCAGCAAGATTCTTCATAGATACAGAAAAGATTATTATTTAAAGCATATATGGCAAAGCAAGGAACTACAGTAGGGAAGGTGAGTGTAAAAAAGAAGAAAAATGTGGGAGGAGTCAGTGTACCTGATTTCAGGACTCCTCAAGGTATAGAAATCAAGACCATGTGATATTGGTGGAAGGATAGGCACATGGATCAATGAAACAGAATCCAGAACCCAGAAAGAGATTTATACAACTATGCAAACTGATTGTTGACAGAGGTGCAAAAGCAATTCAGTGGGGGGAAAGAGAGCCTTTTCCATGCATGGTTCCAGAGCAACTGGGCATCCATAGGCAGAAAACAAACAAACGAACAAACAAACAACCTCAGCCCACAAGTATCACACCTTATAGAAAAACTAATTCAAAGTGGACCATATCTAACTATAAAACTTCCAGAAAATCAACAACAACATAGAATCTTTGGGATCTAGGACTAGGCCAAGAGTTCTTAGATTTGACACCAAAAGCATGATCCCTAAAAGGAAAAATATGATAAGTTGGACTTCACCAAAATTCAGAATATAAAAAATTTCATGAAGCATGGTCTGTGCCTCGAAGTCTTGGCATGGCACACGAGGATTGGACTGCTTTCTCACAGTGAAGGCACACTCCTGGATCACCCTGCTCTCATGCAAGACAAGTGCCCTCAGTCTCCACCCCACAGGCCACCTGGACACCCCCTCAAACAGAACTCAAAATGCTGCTGAGACAACGGTTGGATTTTACTCTCAAAAACTTGTTAAAGCAATTTAAAACTCTTTGCAGTTAAGAGGACGAAAAGACAAGCTTAAGACTGGGAGAAAATATTTGAGAGCCACCTATCCAACGAAGAACCAGTATCTAGAATATATAAGGAATGCTCAAAACTCCGTAGGTTAAAAAAATCCAGTTAGCAGATGGGCAAAAGATGTGAACAGGCATTTCCCGGAAGAGGGTATACAAATGGCAAAGAAGCACATGAAAAGATGTTCAGTCTTATTGCCATAAGAGAAATGCAAATTAAAATCACTACATAGCTATCAGAATGGCTAAAATAGAAAGTGGTGATAATACCAAATGCTGGCAAAGATGCAGAGAAAGCAGATCCAGATCATTCATCCATTGCTGGTGGGAATGCAGCTGCTTGAGAACACAGTTGGGCAGTTTCTTTAAAAGAACTAAACGTGCACCTACCATACAACCCAGCAGTTGGCACCCCTTGGCATTTATCCCAGAGGAATAAAATCTTACGTTCATACACAGCCCTGTACACTAATGTTTATAGCAGCTTTATCAGTAATAGACAATTGGGAACAATCCAGATGTCCTTCAATGGGTGAATGGTTAAACACATGTTGGTACATTCGTATCAAGGAATACGCAATAAAAAAACTATGGATAGAGGCACCCACCTGGATGAATCTACCAAAGATCATGCTTAGTGGAAAAAGCCAACCCGAAAAGGTTGCATAATGTGATTCCATTTATGTAACATTCTAGAAATGATAAAATTATGGAGATAGAGAACAGATTAGGGGTTATTGGGGTAAGGAAAGGGTGGGGTGTGGAGGGAGTGTGTATGGCTATAAAAGGGCAACATGAGGGACCTCTGTGGGGATGGAAATGTTCTGTATCTTGACTGTGCCAAGCCCAGGATCATTGTGATACTGTGCTAGGGTTTGTACGATGTAACCATTTGGGGAACTAGATAAAGGGTATTATTTCTTTCACCTGCATGTGAATATCTCATATTAATTTGCTCAGTCATCTCAAAATAAATAGTTTTAGAAATACTGATCAAATGCCATTTTTTAAGCATTTCAAGTAATGCAAAATGGTCTTTAATGAAAAATGAGCCGTTCTCCCACACCTCATTCCTCCTTCCTCAGTGTTACCTCCCTCGGGGCAAACCCCACTGGTAGTTCCTGTATCATTTTTCACAGCTGTATAGACTTCTGACTGAATTGCTCTGAATATTTCAAAATCAGATATCGCTTAAATAACAAGGACAGGGGTACCGGGATGGCTCAGTCGGTTGAGCATCTGACTCTTGATCTCAGCTCAGGTCTCGGTCTCAGGGTCGTGAGTTCAAGACCTGCATTGGGCTCCATACTGGGCATGGAGCTTACTTAAAAAAATAAAATAAAAATAAAATAACAAGGGCAAATTTAGGGCTTTCAACCTGTTTGATAATCCTTGTCACAGGTGTCCCTGTCTCCCACATGGCAGCTGCAGGGCTGGGTCCCATTTCTTAGTTCCCTGAAGGAAACATGGTGTGTGATGGTCTCTATGTCAAGTCCTTGCTCAGCTTGTAATGTGCTTGTGTAAACCTGACAGGAATCGAGCCTACAGGAAACATGGTGAAGCAGCCGGCCAAGTTCACTGTGGACACCATCAGTGCTGGGCAAGGAGAGGTGATGGTGTTTGTTGAGGATCCCGAAGGGAACAAAGAGGAGGTAGGTTGGAAGGTGCTGCCATTCCATGGAGCTTTTGGGGCTTGTGACAGGTCCAGGGACTGTGCTTTCCATTTTCCTCATTTTAAAGCTCAGAACAAAAATTGTTTTTTATCAAAAGGATCCCGAGGCTTAGAGCAGTCAAAGTAATTGCCCAAGGGCTGGGCCTTGGAAGGTAATAGAAATTGATACCCAAGGACACAACGTTTTTTGTTGTTGTTGTTTTTTACAATGTTTAATAAAATAAAGGATACTTTGGATTTAGCAAAGGCCTTGTGAATTGAGGTTTTAGATGCTGATGGCCAAAAGAATAATAACAAAATTGATGCTTTACTCTCTTCCCAGGCTATCTTTGGTCCCTCCCTCAGGGCCTTTGCACATGCCGGTCCTTCTACTTACCCTCTTAAGACTCGATTTTATTCCTAATGCTTAGCACCATCTGAAATTCTAAGTTTACTGGCATATGGTCTGTTTCTCCCACTGGAGCAGGGATTATGCCTGATTTGTTTTATATTTGGTACCTGACACTGGGCCTGGCATTCCATAAGCTCTTAATAATTACTGAGCCACTGAAGGTTGAAGTGACTTGCTTTATGGTCCCTCTCATCTACCGAGTTCCAGCCCTGGGACAGTAGGGAGTTGTGACTTGGTTATACATTCTTGCCACGTGACTTTGTTTCTGTGACTTTTGGCTGCTGCTTTCCCGGGGCATCCTTCAGCAGTGGTGGGGCAGGAAATAGCCAGGACAGGTGCCTGACCTGGCAGCTCACTTCAGGGCCTTGGCTGGCACGGCGTACTTTTACTCACACCCAGCACCTTCTCTGACTATTGCTCATTTTCTGTCCTAGGCACAAGTGACCCCCGACAGCGACAAGAACAAGACATACTCTGTGGAGTATCTGCCCAAGGTCACCGGGTTGCACAAAGTAAGATGAGGTTTCATGGCTATTGCTTGGACTGCTCTTCTGGGCTTGCATCAGTATGTGTGTAAGAGGGTATCTTAGGCAGGTTGAATTCTACTCAGTTCTTTGCAATGTAAGATTGTTTTTAACTCCATCTGGGTAACAAATGGTTGTAGCTACATGCCTGGAGTATAGATGCTATGGGTTCTTTGTCTTCAATGCTTCCTTAAGTATTCCCCTTTGGGGTGCTCTGGAGGGTCTATCTGTATTGAAGCCTGAGTGTGGAGAGGGCCAGTTGAATATAGTCCAGTGGCCCAGTCATGTACCTGGAGAAATGGTGGGGGTCTAGCCCGCAGGCCTTTTGTCTCAGCAACATTTTGAGTTCTGTTTGAGTGGGTGTCTAGTTGGCCTATAGGACAGGGACCCAGAGAGTCTTACAAGAGAGTAGGGTGATCCAGGAGTGTGTCTTTCCTTAAAAGAAAGCCTACAACAGCACACACAGGTCAATCCCTGTGTACCATGCCAAAATTTTGAGACATAGACCATACTTACTACCTTGGCCTTTAGTGAATTCACGTGGCATCATGGCTATCGATTTTTCTTATACCCTTAGGACATCAGGAATTTTGGGGGAAAAAATCCTGAAGGGAGCATTTATGATGTAATTAATTTATTCAATTCATATGAAATCCAACTTCATACCCCTTAAAATTTAAAAGATGAGAACTGACTCAAATCTTAGATGAAAATCTATACTGTATCTCACATGAGTGATCTTGGTCCCTTGAAAAACATTTTGACTCTAGGTTTGAAATCCTGGAACTGTGCCTTATATTCTGGGGGGACCATGGCCCCTTCTGCAGATGCCTTAAAGGGTCCAATGTCTACAGATTGAAGTAGAAGTATTGGTTCGCCTCCTATTAAAGAGGCCACCCTTATCCAATGTAAACATTTTTAGTTCGCTAAAGGCATGTTGTCCGAGGCCCAGCCCTGTGGTAGATGGAGCCAGGTGGGAATCCTACTCAGGCCACTTAACCGGGGTTCCTGGTTCCAGCTACCCTTGTGTGGATAGTTAGGAGGATGGAAGAGGAGATTGCCAATGCATGTGGCTTGACATGGGTGCTCCCTGGGCAGGGAGCAGTGATTATATCGCATCTGTCTGTCACTCGTAGGTTACAGTCCTCTTTGCAGGACAGCACATCTCCAAGAGCCCTTTTGAAGTGAATGTCGACAAAGCACAGGGAGATGCTGGTAAAGTTACTGCAAAAGGCCCAGGCTTGGAAGCTGCCGGAAACATCGCCAATAAGCCCACCTACTTCGACATCTACACGGCAGGTATTGTGGATCAGGCTTTCTTCCAGAGCCTGAGATAATCCTCAGGCACCCCAAGGCTTGGGATGCCTGACCTTTTGTCTTTTAAATCAAACCACCGCCAACAAAAATACCCTTTTTCAAGTGTGTTAGTTATTTACAGATTTTTCCAAACCAGCTTTTTTCTTTTTTTTTAAAGATTTTATTTATTTATTTGACAGAGAGAGCACAAGCAGGCAGAGGGAGAGGGAGAAGCAGGCCCCCCGCTGAGGAGAGAGTCTGCCGTGGGGCTCGATCCCAGGACCCTGGGATCATGACCTGAGCCGAATGCAGACGCTTAACCAACTGAGCCACCCAGGTGCCCTCCAAACCAGCTTTTCTTTAAGATCTTACACTCAAGCTTGACTTTGATTATTAATAATCAGTCAATTTCTGTACATATTTCTGCCTTGGCTAAATAACTGTTCCAAAGAAACTAAGTTTTAAGAATCATCTACTAGGGGTGCCTGGGTGGCTCAGTCAGTTAAGCGTCTGCCTTCAGCACAGGTCATGATACTAGGGTCCTGGGATCGAGCCCCATGTCAGGCTCCCTGCTCAGTGGGGGGCCTGCTTCTCCCTCTTCCTCAGCCCCTCTCCCCTCCCCCCCGCTCATGCTCTCTCTCGCGCTCTCTAATAAATAAATAAAATTCAAAAAAAAAAAAGAATCTTTACTAGACCAAATTCTATGCCAGGTCCGGGGGTGTGGGGAGGAATGATAAGACACAGTTTAAAAAAAAATTTTTTTCTTTTTAATGATACAGTTCATGAAATGTCATCTTTCTTTTCAATGTAGAAAATTTTAAAAATAGAGAATGGGAGGAAAAAAGGGAAGTTTATGACCCTCCTAGCCCAACCAGAAAACAGTTGTTAGCATCTCGGTGTGAACTTTCCGAGCGCCTGTCTCCTTCCGTCTGCCCTTTGCGCCTGCGCTCATCCACAGCGAGTGTTCTGAGAAGATGACCTGGGCTCCTGGAGTGCTTGCTCTCTTCCAGGTGCTGGTGTGGGTGACATTGGTGTTGAGGTGGAGGATCCCCAGGGGAAGAACACTGTGGAATTGCTGGTGGAAGATAAAGGAAACCAGGTGTATCGATGTGTGTACAAACCACTGCAGCCCGGCCCCCATGTGGTCAAGGTCTCCTTTGCGGGGGACACCATTCCCAAGAGCCCCTTCGTCGTGCAGGTCGGAGAAGGTGAGTGCTGGGGTGACCAGCTGTACCTGCTTCTGGCCTTCAGGCTGACCGTGCGCACAGCTGGGCTCCGAGGCCAGGAGAAGAGTGGGGGCCACGCTGGACTCGTGCCTGTCCCCTTCCTGCCAGGGCCCCTTTGGTGGGAAGCGGCTTGCTGTGTCCTCAAGATACTCACATTAACATCTTCCTGTGAGCCGAGCAATGACCTGAGTGCTTCACTTGTATTAACTCATTGAATCCTTCCCAAAACACTCATACAGGAGAGTTGTCCTCACTGAGAGATGCAGGACTGAGGCCGTGTGGGCCATTGGTGCCCGTGGCTGAGGTTAGCAGCTGTGGCACTGCCCCGTGTCCCCCACTGCTTAGCCTTTACTGGTCACCACACACTCCCCACCACTGCATCTGCTCATCACACCAGCCGGTGTGTTCCAGGCGCTGGTGTTATCTCCAGCTTGCAGGTGGGGACACCAAGACTTAGGTGACGTTAAGGCATCCATGAGCACAGACTAGGCATCCGTAAAAGGAGAACCCAGGTCTCTGTCAGTCCCTTAACCCTGCTGCTAAACCCCTTCTGCAGCCAGAGCATGCATTTTTCTCTAATGTTAGACTCCTTTTCCTTCGGACTTGGTTGTTCTTTTTGTTTTGTTTTGTTTTCCAACTCTGCTGCCTTTTCTAACCAATACTTGCCTTTCCCTGTTCTGTCCTCTGCCTCTGCGTCTGTAGAGCTGGCTTCCTCTTCTGAATCCTGCCTCTGGGTCAGCCTGGACCCCGAAGCTGTTGGCTTCCTAACTGAGAGCACTGGGCCAGAGGCACCTCGCTGGGTAAGGGCTGGTTGAGTGGGACTTCCGTGCCCGTTCTCTGTGCTTCCCGCACACGTCAGCTGGGCCCGTGCTGTTGGTGACCTCGGGACATGACAGTACGGGTGTCAGCATCACTTGTCCAGCCAGACCCCAAACCCACTCTCTAATTACATTGAAACCTGTCTAAAACATCTCAAAATGGTGGAGGATCTGGTGGTTTCCTTTAGTTCCATTTAGTGTTTATATGAACTGAGCAGTTACCCTTTTGATGTTGAGACTATTACCCGTGTTCAGAATTTCCATGAGTGTTGGGGGTTTTTTTTTTTTTTTAAGGCACAGTAAAACCCTCCGCGGGAAGTCCTGTCATCCTGTTGTGACTTATTTCTGGTATGACCAACTTTTCTCCTTTTGACACAAAAAAAATAAAACCAACATATTCATAAACAAAACTCTCTTTGACATAAGGCAAGAAAGCATTTTTAACAGCTTTCCTGTTCTAATACTGTTCTCTGACTTCCTCTCACTCATGGACGATGCTTATCTCTCGTGTGTCTATCCATCACTTGTACTATTTAGGGTTTAATTGATAGGGTTTTTCTTTTGACGTACTTCCACTACTTAACTGATTTTATATTAAAAAGAATCTTCATCCCCCTTTCACAATGGAAAACCAACGTCACTTGCCATAAAATGTGGCCATAAACTTATGTTCATCCACGAACCACCTAAAATCCTCTCTAACTCCTAGAGTGTGGGTATGTCTCTTCCAGAAGCAGTTGTCTGCCAAATAGCCAGCTGAGGACATTGCAGGGAGGAGGGACCAGAGGAGGCATTATCTTCTTTCTATGGAGTAAAGAGTTTCATCCTCTGGAGTCTGTGATCCCACTCCTGGCATAGAGAAAACTCAAATGTGCAGTGTTAGATTTGGAAAGGAAAAGCTACTTAGTAAACAACATGCATGACATTTTGCCCACTGCTCTCTCACTTCTATACTCAAAAAGGTCCCCTGTGTTGGCAAAGAATTCCTAGGGTACGAGGATGTGTTTTATCTACCTTCTGATGACCCCCATGGAACGGTAGTTTTGTGGACCTCTCATGTAAGAAATTACTAGAAGCTACTTTGGTCCTTAATTTTTAGACTTCTGACTTTAGGTTTTTAAACTAGATCCAGAAATCAAATGGAGAGTGGTGTTTATTGCTAATTGTTGCATTTATAGCCACCCACATTCCGATTACCTGCTGACAGCACTAAAATGTTTGTCTGCCTTGGCCGAGTTGGGGTTGAACTGGTTTCTTTTTTGAGCTATCCCCTGGCTCTTCATGCGGAAGACGATCACATTTCAACTTTTAGAATGGCCGATCCAAAGTTTGGAACACGGTCAGATGTTTTCAAGTGCTACATTTTCCAAGTAGACTTGAAGAAGTTCAGTCTTTCCAATTACTGGGCCCTTGAGTGTGGCAATGAGATTTAACTCTCCTTCACCACCAAGAGGATAAACGCCAGGATTCAGCAGGTTCCAGGAGCACAGCGAATGCAGGCTGTGCTTCCCCTTCTTTCTTTGCCAAAGTAACCCCCCACTTCCTCCCCCACCCCGGTCCCTCTGCGGTGTGGCCAGACAAAGTTATGTTGTGTCCTTATTTGCTAGCCTGGTGTGCTCCCTGAGCAGGACCCCTAGCCTCGGGCAGCTGCTGCAGGCTCTGTGCAGAACAAACATTTTCTTGGCGGGTGGCTCCAAGTTACCTTGGCTTGCTCAACTCTAACGAATGAAAGGTTGAATTGATGTCAAAACTGTGTTTGCAGCCTGTAGTCCAAACGCCTGCCGGGCCAGTGGCCGGGGCCTGCAGCCCAAAGGCATCCGCATCCGGGAGACTGCAGACTTCAAGGTTGATACCAAAGCTGCTGGAAGCGGGGAACTTGGTGTCACTGTGAAGGGTCCTAGTAAGTGCTCCTTTGTTTCTCCATCTCAGGTGTGACTTGGGCCAGCTTTGCAGCCATGGCGTATGGATTTCATCCCCCAGCCCGTTTTGATCGATCCCAGAGAGAGCGGTATCAAAGAGCTGAGGCTATCTGGGCTCCGTGGGGAAGGAGGCAGTGACAGATTAGTTATGTCTGCCCTGGGTGCAGTGGGACCAGTGGTGGCCTGACAGCCTCCCATATTAAGGCTTCTGGGAATAGAAAAAGCAGTGATGTAATGGAGTTTGGAAAGTGCTGTCCTTGGAAGGACAACCTGAAGTGGCTTACTTTTTATTTGAGGAAACATGGGCTCGAGAGGAAGGGTCTTGCCCAAGGTCACACAGCTCGTAAGCATCTGAGCTGGAATTCAAGCACCGTCTCCAAAGCCAGTAATTTTCCCACTACAGGTTACATTTTATAGACTATGAAATTATGCCAAGTACCTAATTACTATGATCAGTGCTTATAGAAGGAAAATAAAATTCCCTGAGATTAAGTTTTCTTTGTAGATAAATGCTGTGCGCGGAGGGGTGGGTTGCACTCTGCAACTCCTTCTTCTTCCCCGTTCGGGAAGGGAGACTGCAGACGCGAGGATGAGTGCTCTGTCCGTGTTTGCCCCTGCATTTCGGGCTGCAGGCTTAGCAGCCCTCCGCGGTTCATGCCTTGTGGGAACGTGCGCGGCCTCGGTGTTGCTCCCAGTCTCTGTATCCCCAACGGGCTGGGGCGGGAGTGCTCTGAGCTCCAGAAAGTTAATATTTGATCTCAGAGCACCAGGCTGTGGGGAAGGCTGTGTTCGAAGGGTGGCCAAGGTTCTACACTGCCCAGACCTGGAGCCAAAAGCTGCTCTGGGGCTGCCCTCCCCTCTGGCTTGTTACAGGAGCCAAGGAGGCATTTTTTTCTGACCTTGGATTCTCGCTTGACTAAGTGGCTTTCCCAGCCAAACCTCAGGGCTCAACATAAAACAAGTTCCTACCTGATGGCTCAGTCTGGAGTTTGTGGTACAGCATCTAAAACCTGTCCTCTTGTAGGTAGCATGTAGGAGCCTTCTCACTTGTGCTGTCCAGCTTTAAAAAAAGATGTGCCAGGACAGTAAGCTGAAACCCATGCCAAATATTCATATAAGGACTCAGTTCCTCCTCAGTTTTGTGAGAGGCTAAGACAGCTAGCGATGATCGTTAAGAAAAATTAAGATAGGACTAGGTTTGTCTTTACACAGACCCAGGAGGTCGAGGACCTGTTGGCCCCCGCCTCTAGATAAGCCTCTCAGAGAGCCTTCGAAAACCGGTTAGCTGGGAAATCTTCCTTTTCCCCCACACTTTGAAGCAGAGATGGGCCTATTTTTAGGCTTGGATTAATCTCCCAGGTTTTGAGGGTGTCCCATTCTGAGGTAGCCCACTTGATTTCTCTGTGCAGCTTATGTCTTGTGGATATTGCTGTCTTTCTGTCCTTGTCTTTTGGATTCTTGTTGGGAGCCTGGAATTGCTTTGGAAGGATGGTGTGCTTTCTTCCCACAGAGGGTCTGGAGGAACTGGTGAAACAGAAAGGCTTTCTGGATGGAGTCTACGCATTCGAGTATTACCCCAGCACCCCGGGGAAATACAGCATCGCCATCACGTGGGGGGGACACCACATTCCAAAGAGGTGAGTCTCCAGCTGGAGTTGCGTCTTCTCTGGAGGCGTGCTCAGCCCAGAGCAGGCTCACGGCGCTTACTTCCCCGGCTGCAGGAGGGAAGGAGATCTGCTTTGTTGAAAGCTTTTTTTGTTTTTGGTTTTTTTTTTCAGAACAGCACACAGACATTTGGCCTGTTCTCAAAAACAGCAGAAAGTCACTGTGGTTTCGGTTGCCTTGCTTTAAATCAAATGCTGGCGGTTTGGGTCTGGGGGGAGGCAGGGAAGCCAGAAGGAGCAGTAATAGAGAGCAAATGGGCTGTGTGTCTCTACACCCTTATATAAACTAAGATTCTCTTTCTTTCAATGTGTGCCTCTGTTCAGGAATGCCATGGGGATAAAATCTGCCATGGTTTACATTAAAATTCTCTACGTGAGTGCAGTCAGGAGCCAAGGGACGCAGTCTACAGCTTTGCCTTGTGGGCATCACGGTTACCCTCCCCTCTTCACCCTCCCCAGCTCTCCTGGGGGCAACTTTAAACTCTGAATAAATTCCATTTACCTTGAGAAATATCTGGGCATGATAGGGTTCTGAGAATCTAAGCAAACTTTTTTTTAAGATTTTTTTTTTTAAAGTTGGGGTGCCTGGGTGGCTCAGTCCATTAAGCGTCTGCCTTCGGCTCAGGTCGTGATCCCAGGGTTCTGGGATCGAGTTCCACATCAGGCTCCCTGCTCCAGGGGGAGCCTGCTTCTTCCTCTGCCTCTGCCTTTCTCTCTCTTTTTCTCTGTTTCTCATGAATAAATGAATAAAATCTTTTCAAAAAAATACAAAATAGGGCGCCTGGGTGGCTCAGTAGTTCGGCATCTGCCTTCGGCTCAGGTCATGATCCCAGGGTCCTGGGATCGAGCCCCGCATCAGGCTCCCTGCTCGGCGGGAAGCCTGCTTCTCCCTCTCCCACTCCCCCTGCTTGTGTTCCCTCTCTTGCTGTCTCTCTCTCTGTCAAATAAATGAAGAAATCTTCAAATAAATAAATAAAAAAAAGTGTATTTATTTAAACAATCTCTACACCCAACATGGGGCTCAAACTCAAAACCCCAAGATCAAGAGCTACATGTTCTACCAACTGAGCCAGCCAGGCACCCCCTTTGCTTTTTTTTTTTTTTTTTTTTTTTTTAACAGCTTATTCGTTAAAAAAAAAAAAAAACAGACTCATTTGTTCATGTGTGAGATAAAGCCTTTTCAACTTAGTTTTCTTCTTATATATATATATTTTTTAAGATTTTATTTATTTATTTTAGAGAGAGAGACAGCACAAGTAGGAGGGGCAAAGGGGGAGGGAGGGAGAAAATCTCCAGCAGACTCCCCACTGAGCGTGGAGCCTGATGCGGGGCTCCATCCCAGGACCCTGAGATCATGACCTGAGCTGAAACCAAGAGTTGGACACCCATCCAACTGCGCCACCCAGGTGCCCCTTGTTCATATGATATAAGCAGGATACAGGAAAGTACACACTCTCTTACCTTCCAGAGCTCATGGTCTGGTGAGCCCTACACTCAAAAGGTGAATGGTCAGAAGGATAGTGTGAGGCAGGGTGTCTTGAGTGCCCACCTAGTGGCCACCTGAGCGCCCCGAGGCAGCCCCAGTACATTATATTGTTGACATAACAATGGCTGTGGGGGCACCTGTGTGGAGGAAGGGCTTGGCTGGACATTGGGACTCCAGGTAAAAGGAGTGGAAAAAATACCTGCAAACAGCTTATGGCTGTATTTAGTCCCTTCTTTGCTCTTCTTTAATGCTTTTTGTTCCTTTTCTCTTAGCCCCTTTGAGGTTCAAGTTGGCCCTGAAGCAGGCATGCAGAAAGTTCGTGCATGGGGCCCTGGCCTCCACAGCGGGATTGTCGGGCGGTCGGCGGACTTCGTGGTAGAGTCCATTGGCTCTGAAGTAGGGTCTCTGGGTAGGTGGAAGCGGCTGGCCAACAGCTTCTGGGGGGCTGAGATGACATGAGGCTTGGTCCCAGTGTCAGACTGAGAGCTGGGGCCTCCTCCAAGCCTCACTCCCCTTGGCCTCCTGACCCCCCAAGTCCAAGTCTTAATACCGCTGTGGGATTGCAATTTTCATTTTTCTCTTGCCCTTCAAGTTGCCCTCTGTCTCTTCTTTCATTCATTCATCCGCTAAACCTCACGGTAGAGGAGCTTCCTGTGGATGTTGTGCTTGAAACAGTGCTTGGAACATAGGAGGCACTTAGCAAATATTGTTGATTGATTCTTAGTTTAGATGAATGAATGAATTTTGCTGAAATTAGAAATTTGGAGAGTAAATATTTTTCGGAGCAGAACAGTATATGTTAAATACACATCTGATGTATACAGGATTACTTCAGAACAGCAGTCAGCAAATCTCTAAAAAGGCCCAGAGAGCAAATATTTTAGTCTTGTGGGCCGTATTCTCCCTGCTGCAGCCGTGGTAGGCACGAAAACAGCCAGAGAAAGGACGTAAGTGAGGGAGTGTGGCTGGGTCCCAGCAAAGCCTTACGTACAGAAGTAGATAGTGAGTCAGTTTGGCCCGCTGGCCATAGTTTAATGACTATCTGTTTTAGGTAGTAAAAATAAGCAAACTTGGATTTAGTATTTCCTTTAGTATTTCCTTCTAGAGAATCTGTTTTGGTATGATATTAAACCTTTGGCATATGCTTCTAGACTTTTTTCTTTACATGCACACGTAAATATTCATCTTCCACAAAAAATATCTAGGGGTAATCTTTCTGTCTTCCTGCCTCAGATAAATAGAGGCTGTGTCTTGATTTTCCATGGCTTCTTTGGAATTCCATTGCATGGATATGTCTACCATTAGGCTCTCCGGTTATTTCCACGGTTTTCCTGTAGAAACAGTGCTGGGTACATATACTTTGTACCTAACTGTTTACGCATATTCTTGATTATTTCGTTCAGACAAAAACCCAGAACCTGATTTGATGGGGCAAAGTGTGGGCATTGGTTTAAGGTTTTCGTTGACTTGCCTTGTTAGATGATGTTTAAAAAAACATAAAAATCCAGCCCTTCCACGTCTAGTGAAGACTCAATAGGCTTGGTTTTGTGGGAAAGGGACAGACACTGATTTCAGGCTTCTGGCTGATACTTGTTTTGAGGGAGTGAGCTGGTGGTAACATAGAGTAGGTTCTTCCCACCATGCAACCAGGGGTCCCTCTCACCCTGTCCCCCAGGCTTTGCTATTGAAGGCCCCTCCCAGGCGAAGATTGAGTATGATGACCAGAATGATGGGTCATGTGATGTCAAGTACTGGCCCAAGGAACCTGGCGAATATGCTGTTCACATCATGTGTGATGACGAAGACATCAAGGACAGCCCATACATGGCCTTCATCCACCCAGCTGCGGGAGACTACAACCCGGATCTGGTGAGTCTGTCTGTCATGTTTCTGTGCTCTCTTCCTGGCTCCTGGCCCTCTCCGTGGTACCCAGAGAGTGACCTCAAGCAGCATGTTGAGGGACGGCAGCAAGGGGCCATGTAGAGCTTAGGAAGGACACTGGTCTGAGTTGGAACCCTGGTAGTACCGCTTAAGTACTTTTCTTTTTTTTTTTTTTAAGATTTTATTTGTTTATTTGAGAGAGAGAGAATGAGAGACAGAGAGCATGAGAGGGAGGAGGGTCAAAGGGAGAAGCAGACTCCCCGCTGAGCAGGGAGCCCGATGCGGGACTTGATCCTGGGATCCCAGGATCATGACCTGAGCCGAAGGCAGTTGCTTAACCAACTGAGCCACCCAGGTGCCCCCACTTAGTACTTTTCTAATGCTGGGCAAGTCACTTAACCTCTCTGACTCTTGATTCTTTTTAAAGTGGGAATGATAGCAATGTCTGCTTTCCAGCGTTTCTGGGATGATTCAAGGAGCTAACGTGCACAAAGACAGCCCTTCGCCCAGTGCCTAGCTCATGCAGGGAGCTGCAGAGGCTGCTTTTCATAAATGAAAGGTGTTCTTTTTCTCCCCAGCTCCCTTCTCTTAAATTGGAGCAGTGTTTCTAAGAGTTTCTGTCACACTCTTAGGAGGCTGATAAGCATCAAATCTGAGGCAGGCTGGCTGCTAGGAGGAAGCCTCCACATTCCCATGTGTGCAGGCTGCCCTGGCCCACACAGGCGGCTCTTCGTAGGCTGGTGTCGGTCTGGGCCGGTTGCTATTCCTTGTTGGCCAAGGGCTGGTCCTTTGTTCTCTCTGGAAGCTGTAAACCTTTGGAATGTCTGTGGTAAAGGTTCTGAGTGCCCTCCATGTGGGAACATTGAACCTGGGCATGGCTGGAGGTCCCTGCCCTGGTTACTAGTTGTCTATATCTGTTGGGAATAAGGCATGGAGCCCCAGGCTAGTTTGGGGCATGGTTTTCGAGAGTTTTCTTCCTCCTGGGAGGTTAATGATACTGTGTTTAATTTCTGAGTTACAACCTACTTGAGCATTTTCCTTCCCTAACCATCCTGTTACATAGGTACTGTGAAACCAGACACAGGTGGTTTTGTTACCTTGTTCCCTGGTCACTGGTTGTTATAGAGGGGGTTTCGTTGCGACATTGTACAAAAAGAGAATCATTATTCTTTGCCCCAGGTCCAAGCATACGGGCCAGGTTTGGAGAAATCTGGGTGCATTGTCAACAACCTGTGTGAGTTCACCGTGGATCCTAAGGATGCTGGAAAAGCTCCCTTAAAGATATTTGCTCAGGTAAGTTTCCAAGGGCCACCTGTGCAGGTAATTACCAGGAGACACGATCTGTCACTGTAATGGCAAGTTGCTCAGTTCATCTGATCCTCAGTTTATTCATCCACATATTGGGAATCATAAGAATATTTATTATTAAATGGGATTCTAATATGTAAAGCAGGGTGCTTTTCTCATTTTTATGATTTGTATTCTTTGGAAACAAGGCTTGATTTCAGATTTCCCTGTACATGTCCTTCAGTGTGGTTAAAGCTACCTAGGCCATGACAGGAGGTTTGTAAATAAGAATTTATTAAATATGTTTATCTAATTTAATTGAATTTGGCCCAGGAATTTAAATGCAGGAATTAAAATTAAGAAGTACTTTTTTTAAGATTTATTTATTTATTTTAGTGAGAGAGAGAGAGAGAGTGTATGTGAGCACATACCTGAGTGAGGGGAAGGGCAGAGGGAGAGAGAATCTCAAGCAGACCCCTGCTGAACATGGAGCCTGATGCCAGGGCTTGATCTCTAGATCCTGAGATCATGACCTGAGCTGAAATTAAGAGTTGGACACTTAACCAGCTGAGCCACCCAGGCGCTCCCAAATTAAGAAGTATTGAGTGGCCATGGCTTTCTATTAGGGTCATTTGCTCTTATGAAAAACAAATAAATACAGGCAGTGTTTTATCACCTGTAGTGATGGCATATCATAGTTCCATGTTTTGTTGGATGGGTGGTGACCTGATGGTCTTGGGAAGCCATGGCGGTGCTGTTTGATGAAGACCGTGTGAAGGCCAGTTTCTCTTCTTTGCCCCTGCTCTTTTGCAGGATGGGGAAGGCCAGCCCATTGACATCCAGATGAAGAGCCGGATGGACGGCACGTACGCCTGCTCGTATACCCCGGTTAAGGCCATCAAGCACACCATTGCTGTGGTATGGGGAGGCGTGAATATCCCACGCAGCCCGTACAGGGTAGGTTGTGAAGAATAATCCTGGCCATTGTATGAAAAAGCCAAGTCCTATGGCGGGTCTGGGCTCCATGCTAACTAACAATGTTTCACTGGGTCCAAGTGGAGGAAAACTTGGTTATAACTTTCTGCCGTGTTCTTTTTAGGTCAGTATCGGGCAGGGTAGCCATCCCCAGAAGGTCAAGGTGTTTGGGCCAGGTGTGGAGCGAAGTGGACTGAAGGCAAATGAGCCTACTCATTTCACAGTGGACTGTACTGAGGCTGGGGAAGGTGAGAGGGGGCTTCCCCCAGTGCAGTAATTGCTGCTCCTTGAGGAAGCATGTTCTTTCTGGAACATTCGAAGGACAGTGAACTTTGAGCCAGAAAGTAGTGCACCTGAATAGGGAATTGTTCATCTAATGAGCGTCTGTGGCAGTTCCTTGGTGATCTTTGCTAGTCCTCCATTCCTCCTCCAAAGCCCTGACTTAGCACCATCCCTTTGTCAGGCTTGTTACTGGAAACTTCCCAATTGCTTTTTTGGGGTGTTAGCTGAGCTGAGCTGGAAGTGATTGCATGGGACATGCTGTTTCTTGTACCCTGGTGCGCTCATAAGCTGGTCTGTTCCAGGTGATGTCAGCGTTGGCATTAAATGTGATGCCCGCGTGTTAAGTGAGGATGAGGAAGACGTGGACTTTGACATTATTCACAACGCCAACGACACGTTTACAGTCAAATATGTGCCTCCTGCCGCCGGGCGATACACTATCAAAGTTCTCTTTGCATCTCAGGTGTGTGTTTGGACCTGGGTTCTTTCTGGCCACCTGTGTGCGTATTCCCTCTTTTTTTTTTTTAAAGCAATAGGGCAGTGTCTTGAGAATTCTGCTCAGGTTTTCCTCTCTGGTTCCTGAAAACCATGAAGGGGGGAGAAAAAACAATAAGCAAAAAGCACCCAGAACTAAATTATTGTCATTTTCTAACAAAAGTGAGGCACGGTGTATTCAGTGGTTATAGCAGGGCTCTGGCAGGAGACTGGTTTGTTATAAACGCTTGTAAAGTTTTTGATTGAAATGAACTTCTAGACGTGTTCTGCTTCGACCGCTTTGAAGTAATGGCTTTGGCCTTGACCCCTAAACTTTTATAAGGCGAGGAGCTTTGAACTTTCAAACTGAGCTCATATTTACTTATGATAGGTGAGGATAAGGCGAGTGGTACCTAAAACGGAACAGTGGAATCCTGGTGATTCAAATTAACCTTGCATAAGGATAGGAATGTCGAGAGAAAGTTCTGTGCCTGAAGGTGTTGGTCTTGAATTGACTTCATCCAGTTAACCTGTTCTGCCTTTATTCTGATAACCTGCACCATTGTGAAGAATTATAATCCTTATATTTCTGATCAGCTCCTCCCATTCCCCAAACCTTAGCTCTGAGCTGTACCTGAGGACATGTCCTTTCGCCCAACCCTATATGTTATTGTCATTTGGGGTTTTATTCTTGGTAGGATTCTTTGTATACTAAGTACTCAACTTTGGTGTGAAAGGCTCAGAGTTTTCAGAATCGTTTGTAGGAAACCTTCCTTCCGCTGTGCACTAAGCAGGTCAAAGCCTGTGATGGAGGGGTCCAGGCATTTGTAAGTGACCTTCGGTGGCCCCTACCTGAGGCTAGAGTACAAAGACTTGGCCCATGGGGATGGAAGTTTGCCCGCCGCCTGCCAGAGTCACAGAGGTCTCCCCCCTTGCGTTGGGCAGAAGGCTAAGCTCTGGCAGACGATTCAGGGGCTTTCCTACTGAGATAGTGTCTCCCCTACAGGAAATCCCCGCCAGTCCTTTCAGAGTGAAAGTTGACCCTTCCCATGATGCCAGCAAAGTGAAGGCAGAAGGCCCGGGGCTCAGCAAAGCAGGTAAGAGAGCACGCGGAAGAGGCCATCCCGGAGGCCTTCTGCGGGCCAGTGGCCAGGGGCATGTTTGGTCCGGGGACCTTGAGGGCCTCGTCTCCACCCAGGGCGGGTGTTCTGTTGGGAGTCCCATTCAGCAGGGGCAGTGCTCCTGCCCGAGCTGTTGGCAGTGCTCCTGCCCCTGTCGCCAACTGCCTTGCTAGGGCTGGTGCTGATGAACCTGTCAGACTGGTTGTTGAAGAGTGAAACCACGCCAGTCAGGCCTGTCTCCTCACTTCACGGTCTATCCTTCCAGGTGTGGAAAACGGGAAACCAACCCACTTCACGGTCTACACCAAAGGGGCTGGAAAAGCCCCGCTGAACGTAGAGTTCAGCAGCGCCCTTCCTGGAGATGCCGTGAAGGACTTGGACATCATCGACAATTATGACTACTCCCACACCGTCAAATACACACCCACCCAGCAGGTAGGGTCCTTCCCATTGCCCCTTCCCCCTCAGTGCTGGGCTGGGCCCTTTGGACAGCAAGGCTCTGATCTCTGCTCTGTCGAGGTGCTCCTCTGTGGGTGAAGGGCTCTTCGTGCCTGTCATTTTGAGCCTCTCCAGGAACACTGGCAAGAGGCCCGGCTGGTTCTGTGAGGCGGGCCTGAAGGCTTCCCTAAGAACAAGCGGGAAGCTAGAGCGGGAAGCTAGCCCGACTCTCCCCATCCCCGCCTCCCACCTCCATTTTGGCTTTCAGCAGAAACAGGGAGCTCTTGAAATTTGGAACCTAGTATCTTCCTCTTATTCCACACACTCTCCCATCCTTACCAGCTGCCCTTCAGTCTTAATTACTCATAGGGGAGGAAGGGCGATGCCTTTGTGTTTTCTTGCTGGCCCTTTATATAAGGTGGTAGAGTGGGTCTCTCTCAAAAGCCAGTTCAGCCTTTAGTCCCTCAGGCCTGAAATACTATCTAGGGCCCCAGATTGTCCTCTTACAAAATTCAGGAACACACACAGGATGTTACGATCCAGGCCACTTTGCTCTGATTATTTTAGGCAAGAAGCACCTAAAAAACGACCTCTCTGCCTCTCTCTGTGAATTCTTGTTTAATTTGTTCAAAATTGGGTTTTGCTTCATGGCCATACCTCTGGGGTGTGAGGAACAGATAACCCAGAAGAAAAGCCTGGATTTTACTTTTTTTTTTTTTTTTTTTTCAAGATTTTATTTATTTGAGAGAGAGAGGGCGAGCAAGCACAAGGGAGGGGATCAGAGGGAGAAGCAGGCTCACTGCTGAGCAGGGAAGCCTGATGCAGGACTTGATCCTGGAACTCCGGGATCATGACCTGAGCCGAAGGCAGTTGCTTAACTAACTGAGCCACTCAGGTGCCCTGGATTTTACTATTTTTTATGCATAGCATTCTACACGGTCATTCGAACGTCTCAGATTTTTTCTTAATATACTCGATCCTTAAGGAACCTTATAGTGTAGGTGCTTTCAGGTCCTGAGGAAAATAGTCCCCCTTCTGTGAGGTACTCTTTGTAGAAGAACAGGGGGGATGCTTTCTGTAGAAACACCACCTGAGAAGCATCCCTCCTGCCTGGCCCTCAGTGAGGGGCTGCCCAGAGTCTAGTGGGAAGGAATGAGGGGTACGGTGAGGATGAGGGGTGTGATGCAGGTGTCCCCTTGCACTGGGGGCTACATGTCCTTGGAGATGGACTCTTTGGCGGTGGGAGGGGTGGTCTGGGGTGAGTCAGTACAGATGCGGTCTCTTATATCCAGACGTCCTCCTTCCTGTGGTTTTTGTTTTTACCTTAATGAGGGGTTCATTATTAGTGATGGTAAAAATACTTTTGTACGTAGAATAACCTTTTATCATCAGGCTGCTCAGTGCTAAGTGGGTAATTATTTTCCTGCTGACGCTTCAGAAGGCTGGCGGGAGCCTCACCATTGGGAGCACTGGCTTGACATCATCCTTGTTGCCAATTCTCCACATTCCTTAGGAGAAGGTACCAGAAAGCTTGGCCACGCACACTGGTCAAGGTCACAAGGTCTTAGACTCTTCTAAAAACATCTTGCTTTGTCCTCTGTCTATAAACCTTTTTGGGTTTTGGCTGAGCTTCTAGAAAGTAAGTTGCAGACATTAAGACGGAGTCAGGTTTTGGCCTGCACCCCCAGAAAGGGCTTCAGAACCTGTTGCCATTTGGGGCAGAGGTGGAGGCTAGAGAGGGAGGCTTCTTACTTCAAAATCACACAAGGTCAAGTTCATCCATTTCTTGGAGAACAGCAGGTTTGTCGGCAGGCTCAGTGGCTGCTTGGGGCTTTGCTCAAATGCTGCCTGTCTTGTGTCCAAGGAGCCTGGCAGAGTCCTGGTGTCAGTCCCTGCCTCCAGTGTGAGCGGTGCCTCTCTGGTCCTTCTTGTTTAGCATTTAGAACAAGATTTACGGTTTCATTTTTTGGGCAAGTTGCAGTTCTGCATATTTTTCTATGGCAAAGAAAAAATTGAATTTCTTCTCTTGGATGATGAGTTCCCCAACAATGGGATATCATGTCCTATATATATCTTTCCATCCCTAGTTTTGAGCACAGGGCCTGATGCTGTAGGTTCTCCGCATGGATTTATGGCTTAAAGGGTGAATACACAAAGTGGAGCCTCTGCTCACAAGCAGAGAACTTTGTAGGGACAGTGGGGCCAACACATCCTCATGCACCTTTGATCTCTCTTTTCTGAAGAGCGGCATACAGCTCAAGATTGGGTTAAATAAGCTTGCCTTTTGCGATGTGCCCTTGGATGTGGTTAAGAGGCCTGGGTCAGGGACGCCTGGGTGGCCTAGTCGTTGGGCGTCTGCCTTCGGCTCAGGTCATGATCCCGGGGTCCTGAGATCGAGCCCTGCATCGGGCTCCCTGCTCAGCGGGAAGCCTGCTTCTCCCTCTCCCACTCCCCCTGCTTGTGTTCCCTCTCTGTGTCTCTCTCTCTCTGTCAAATAAATAAATCTTAAAAAAAAAAAAGGCTTGGGTCAGCCCAGAAGGCCGTGCCCAACATGGAGGCAGGGAGGATACTTGGAGGGCTGGTGCCCAGAGGCGCACCTTCTTGTTGTCGTTTTAGGGAATAACAGGCTGGAACTTTCTAGAAATGTAGTTGTTTGGTGTGTGGAAAGCTGGCAATGGGTCCTGGCCCAGGGGGAGCATGTCGCCCTCAGAATACAGGCCGTGCTGTGTGAGGAGCTGTTCCCTGCAGGGTCTCTGAGCCGCAGCTTGATGATGCCCGCTGACCTGCAGTGGACCAGTCACGGTCATGTCGGAAGGCAGTGGTCAGAGCTCGTTTTGCCTTGGTGGGGTGTCACTTGTTGGGTTGGGGCTTGAGGGTCAGACAGAAGACTTGATTTTATGGAAGGGAGATCGCACAATGCCATATTCGCCCACGGATTTTGCCTTCTGTGCTTTTGGTTGTCTGTGACCTCAAGGGACTTCAGTCTCTCACCCCATAGTCCCTCATGTAGAGCGAGCACTTTTTTTTTTTTTAAATCTTTTTTTTTTAAAGATTTTATTTATTTATTTGAGAGAGAGAGAATGAGAGAGAGCACATGAGGGGGGGAGGGTCAGAGAGAGAAGCAGACTCCCTGCTGAGCAGGGAGACCAATGCGGGACTCGATCCTGGGACTCCAGGATCATGACCTGAGCCGAAGGCAGTCGCTTAACCAACTGAGCCACCCAGGCACCCTAGAGCGAGCACTTTGAGAAGCTGGTGGCAGCAACTCCATGACCCGCCAGGTCAGAAACCACTGGGAATCGGCAACCCCACCTACTTCCTGGGGGTGCCTCGAGGAGACCCTGTGGGTTCACTGAGCCCCCTGCCTGCTCCGGAGATCTCTGGAGGAGGGGGCTGTGGGTGGCTCACTTGATCCTGTCCTCACCTGAGCTCTCGGGTCAGAGTCTTACATTCGTGTGTTGTGCAGGGTGGGATTAAGGTCTCAGAGGCGCAGAGGGGAGAGAATAAAACTGTCCTGCAGTCAGCAAGGTCGTGGTGAAATGCACCAGTGGTCATTGCTCCGACATTCCTGATGTCACCCCCCCTCTGGGGGAAAAGCACAGTCCGTTCCTTAGCTGGGGCCCAGAGGAAACCTTAAATGCTACAGCCCATTGCAGGTGTAAGTCCCTTAAGATTTCTTCATCCCCCTTGTTAGGTTATTTGAGGTAGAGTTCATTTCCTCTCTGAGTTTTTGTTTTGTTTTTTTCAGAACTGGTAATGAGAACACACTTTCTTTTATGGGATGGGTAGGCTTAACTGAAAGAGGATTTTTCCCTCTCCTGTGGCACTCCAGAGACGCAATCAGAAGACTTCCAGGGCTGGTGGAGAAGGTTTTTCTATGACCCATGGTCAGCTGTGAGGCCTCTCCCTCAAGGAGTTAGGGGCTTGTGGGCAAATGGAAGCTTGGGACGAGCTGGCATGATGGGAATGCCACGGTGGCTGAAGCCACGAGTCACTCCCTGACTTCCTTATTACAAGGAGGAGACCTGTCCTGTCCTGGGCTGGCTCTCAGCTTTTTTGGCTCGGACCCGTGCACGTTCTACCATGAAACGTTACACCCTTGAGGCAGGGGGCCAGTTGGTTTGTGTGCACTGCCAATAAATCCTGGAGAATCAGTCCTCCCTCCTTCATTGATGCAACCAATTTTTTTCTTGGCTTTTGCCCCCCTTTTTTTTTATTACGAAATGTGAGAAAATATATGTGGGCCAAAAGCTACACCCTTTTAACACTTGATCACTGACAGCTTTCACTAGAACCTGAATTCTGGTGAGCCCCCCCGGATTCTTGGGGGACATCGTCTCTCCCTCCACAGCCTTTCACGTTATGCCCGGGGTGTTTGAGGTGAGGGAGAGCTTCATCTACTGAGACAGCTGTGGGCTTTAATGGAGCCTGGGTTTGGCAGGGAAGGGAGCTTAGCCGCCAGGAGAGGGGAAGCCAGCAGGGAGTGGGCCGGGACCGGCCAGAGGAGAACCACCCTGCACATGCGGTCGTACGGAGCTCCCATGGCCCCCGGGGCTTCGAACAAGGGGCCTGCCAAACCCACAGGCAGGATTCCCTTCACACTTGAAACTTTTATTTCCGTGACATAGATGTGGGAGTTGAGGCTGCTTTAGTGTGCAAATCCCTTTCACAGTCTGGTGGCCTGAAATTGATTTCCAAGACGTAGAAAAAGCTGGTTTTGTTCAGTGAGAGGCTCCCATAGACGGCAGCTTTACCCGTGGCCGTGGTCGGGTGTGTGCTGGGCAGGAGGTAGTATGGCCGAGCAGCTGGGACGCGGGCCTGCGTGCCGCGGGTATGAGGTTCAGCTCTCACACCACCAGGCATGTGATTTGGGAGAAGTGACTCTACCTCCCTGAGCTGTAGCTTCCTTTCCTGGAAAAATGGGGACAACAGTGGGAACCACCCCTTCAGACTATTTGGAAATTGAGTCAAGGAAATGCTTAAAAGCACAGCGTACAGTATGCTTATTAAGTCGCCCCTGTTGTTCTTAGCTGCTCTGATTTTATCTCACTTCTCGCTTGTTTTTGCCATGGGGCCAGAAGCTTAGAGAAATACGTCTGTGGTGTTTCTAAATCCACTGGAGTCAAGTGCCCTGTGTCTCTGGAAGAATTAAAGATCTAGAAGACAGGTTTAAACAACAAGTTAGGGGGCACCTGGGTGGCTTAGTTGGTTGAGCATCTGCCTTCGGCTTAGGCCATGATCCCAGAGTCCTGGGATGGAGTCCCGCATCAGGCTCCTTGCTGAGCGGGAGCCTGCTTCTCCCTCTCCCACTCCCCCTGCTTGTATTCCCTCTCTCTCTCTCTGACAAATAAATAAATAAAATCTTTAAAAAAAATAAAATAAAGATAAACAGCAAGTTAGACGTTGGTGCCCAAAGGTGCACTCGGTTTCCTCTCGTTCCAGGGCTGCATGCAGGTGCTGGTGACATATGGCGGCGACCCCATCCCTAAAAGCCCTTTCACCGTGGGCGTGGCCGCTCCGCTGGATCTGAGCAAGATCAGAATTAATGGGCTGGAGAACAGTAAGTGCGTGGATGCAGGGGAGACGGGTCACTGAAGACCACCCACTGGGGCCACCAGTTAGATACCTTTCACAAGACAATTTGCAGGGAAGCAGCCTCTGCCATAAGAGACCTTGCAGTGGAACGGACGTGGGTATGAACTGGGGCCATGCAGCGGGGTCGTTCTGGGACCTTACCTGCGCTTAACCTCCCCGAGCCTCCATCCCCTCATCGCACAGTGGGGGAGGGGTGGTCAAGAACACTGACATTCGTGGGAGTATTTTGAAAGGTAAATGAGCTCATAATTCAGGAGCTGGCGCGTCGTCAGCCTTTGGTAACTGCTGCCATCACAGTGGGATTGTTTTCATTGCAAAGAGAAGTTGGGACGCATTGCTTTCTGGTGACTTTGTACTGTGCTCGCTGTCCTTGGCCATGGGATCCACATGAGGGTGGACAGTAGCATAAAAGCCAACTCCCCGGCACTCAGAAACCGCGACTCTGATGCAACCCCCACCCCCACCCCGATATTCCTTTGGCTTGGGTAGGTATCCTGTTAGCGTAAGCTCATCTATTTTAAAATGTTTTCATTTGTTGTATTAGGGAAAATTCCAAACATACAAAAGTAAAGACAGTAGAATATAAACACTGATGTACTTATCGCTCAGCTTCAGAAGTTCAACACATAATCATAAAATTCTGCTTTTTACACAAAGTAAGGCATAAATCCATTTTCATCTTAAAAAACACCGTTGAGAGTAAACTCCACTCTCTCCATCACCTCTTATTCTTCCTGGGGGGAATCAGGGTTATCTGTTCAGTGTCTGTCCTTTCAGACTTTCTCTCTACATCTGTATGGGCACACGCGTCAGCAGCAGATGTTCGGCAGTGTTCATTTTGCATTAAAGTCATGCCTGTACACCCATATGTTTGCAGCCTGCCTTTTGACATGAGCAGTGCATCTTGGAGAATATTCACACCTCTGTCCCCTCGTTGGCACGATCTGCCATGTGGCTGAAGCCTGGCCACACCTCCGTAGCACGCGCACACCTGGTTTCAGGGTCACGTGGGGCTCAGTGCATACCCCCTGGGCAGGCCTCTTTGGTCTCTGGACCATCAGTGAGCACCTTCACTCACCTGTGACTCAAATGCACGAGTTGTGAATGAGGCCACCTCCCAGCTCTGGGTTCTCTGAAGCCGTCCCTGGAAGGCAGCCAGCTCTGAGCATATGAAAGTCACTGGCCAGTCCTTTCATGTGTCTCCTCATTGCTGCTTCCTCTAAGACACCTAGGGCTTCAATTCCAGACCAGGAAAAACACCATGCCGATTAGGAAAAGCCTTTGGTCCATGGTGCTCCGAGGCCGCCTTGCTTGTGGTTCGGAGGTGCTGGTCTTGGGAGACCCCATACTGCCCTAGAGTCAGGATTTCCCTGGCTTGTGGTGAGAGCCCTGTGCTCGCAATGCTGTCATTTTGGTTCAAAGTCCTTTCCCTTTTTTTGTCAAATACAACACATGGGTTTTCCGTGGCCCTGCTTTACAGAGACCTTTCAAAAATCGGCGCAGTACAGAGAGTCAGTTCTTCGGACTCACTTCGGTGCCCCTGCATTGGCCAGCTCTGTGACTTTTGCCTTGTTGGCTGTGGGATTAAATTTGCTTCCAAGAATTAGTAAATAAAACATTGGCTTATGGGAATGTTTTGATAGAAAGTTAATACCAAAAGTAAGTAAAGCAGAGAGGACAGTGTCAGATTATAATTTACTAGTTGGCAGAGCAGATTGTGGGGTCCAGTAAATTTATGTGTGAGTCCCACCTTTGTGGTCTGCTGTGTACGGCACCCTGGACACATTCCTTAACCTCGGAGCCTCAGTTTCCCCATCTGTTAAAGCCATTGGTAACTAATAAATACCCTATAGGGTCATGGTAAAAATTAAAGGAGGTGATGTGCTGTACTCAGGCCTGGGGATAAAGTGCAGTCATTAAGTAACCAATCATTATTGGTTTTTAAGTAACCCGTCATTATTGTATCAGTAAGTGTCAGCTATCATTGTTATTAATATCATCATTAGTTAGTAGCTATTCTTATACTGGTTGTTATCCAGGGAAATGCTGATTATCCCGACTCAGTCTTGCTTCTTGTCCTTGGTATCCGCCCTTGCTTGTTGCCCAGGCTGAGATAATGCCTCGTGTCCAGGGAACCCTCATTGTTCTGCTCTCAGCTGTTCTTACTGCTGAGAAGGGCCAGCTCATCGCTTGGGCGTGTCCCCCTTTTCCAGGAGTCGAAGTTGGGAAGGGTCAAGAGTTCGCCATCGACACGAAGGGGGCAGGAGGCCAGGGGAAGCTGGACGTGACGATCCTGAGCCCCTCGAGGAAGGTTGTTCCTTGTATGGTGGCGCCCGTGGTGGGCCGGGAGAGCAGCACGGCCAAGTTCATCCCTCGGGAGGAGGGGCTGTATGCTGTAGACGTCACCTACGATGGACATCCCGTGCCTGGGAGCCCCTACACGGTGGAGGCTTCACTGCCACCAGATCCCACCAAGGTCAGCTTTCGTTTCTGCACCGGGACTTGTCTCCTATCATCAAATATAACACGGGAGTCCTTCACTGATCCTGCTTGACCAAGGCCTGTAGAAGATCGTTTTCTGAGGAAGGTCCATTCTCAACGGCTGACAGAAGTTTTCTCTCCTACAGTTCAGCCGGAGGGGTCCCCTGGGCAGCTGGGTGTCCTCCCCACTGCTCCTCTTGCTCTCTGGCGGTGAGGGAGTCCTCTTCCCTGCGTTCTGTCCCCTTCACTTGTTAGCATAATAACAGCACTCGCTTCACCGTGAGCCTGTAAGGGTGAGGTGAGAGCGAGCTGGTGGAGGCCTCAGCCCCGTGTCCGGCACGCAGGGTGAGCTCACCCTGCAGAAGCGATATAGCTCAATATCAAAATATATGAGTCTCATTATCATTTCTTCCTAGTATAGCCCCAAATCAAGGGTTTTAGAGTATCTTCTGTGGTCTGAACGACATGAATCCTGTAAAACGGTCTTATTTGTTGAATCAGAGATGAAAGCCCCATCCCCACCCTCTTGTAAAAGCAGTTTTGTTTATTCATTTGGTTTTTAAATTTTTGTATTAGACTTTAGTTTTTTGTGGCTTTTTAAAAATATATTTTTTAAAAGATTTATTTATTTATTTCAGAGAGAGAGAGAACGAGCACAAGCAGGGGGAGCAGGAGAGAGAGAAGCAGGCTCCCTGCTGAGCAGGGAGCCCAATGCGGGGCTCGATCTCAGGACCCTGGGATCATGACCTGAGCTGAAGGCAGACGCTTAACCGACTAAGCCACCCAGACACCCTTAGACTTTAGTTTTTTAGAGCAGTTTTAGGTTCATAGCAAAATGGAAAGGCGGGTACAGAGATTTCCCTCCTACCCCCTCTGCCTCCCCGTTACCACCATCCCCCAGCAGCGCGGTGCATTTGTTCATACTGATGAACCTGCATTGACAGCCTGTTCACCCCAGATACATAGTTTACAGGAGGGTTCACTCGGGGTGCTGTGCATTCTATGGGTTTGGACAAATGTATCATGACACGTACCCACCACTCTAGGGTCATGTTTTATTATGGGGAGTTTGTTGAGGGAGGTCCATAAAACCATCCTACGAGCATTCAGCCCCGAACGTGTTTGTGAGGCGAGACGTCAGGTCTCCACCTCTGGCCCTGTGGTTCAGAAGTGGTGGGCACGGCAGGACGGGAAGTCACCCCCCATGCTCCAGAGGACCACGCCTCTGTGCTGTGGCTTTCGGTGTTGACTGAGCTCACAGGCGTGTCTCCCTCTCGTAGCCGTTCGAAGCCTGGATTGCACTGTGGCTTTGGCTCGGTGTCGGTCTGACACGAGGTAGGCCCCAGGGAGAAGGGCCCCTCGAGTGAGAGGCAGCTCAGCGCTGAGTGCAGGCTGGGGTGGTAAGTAGGGCTGGCCGAGGCAGAGTGTGACTTTTATTCTCTGTTCAACCAGGTGAAGGCCCATGGTCCTGGCCTTGAAGGTGGTCTCGTGGGCAAGCCCGCTGAGTTCACCATCGACACCAAAGGAGCAGGCACTGGAGGTCTGGGCCTCACTGTGGAAGGTCCGTGCGAGGCCAAAATTGAATGTTCTGACAATGGTGATGGGACCTGCTCCGTCTCCTACCTGCCCACAAAGCCTGGGGAGTACTTTGTCAACATTCTCTTTGAAGAAGTCCACATACCTGGTTCTCCCTTCAAAGCCGACATTGAAATGCCTTTCGACCCCTCTAAAGTCGTGGCTTCAGGACCAGGTCTCCAGCATGGGAAGGTGGGCGAAGCCGGGCTTCTGAGTGTTGACTGTTCAGAAGCGGGGCCCGGGGCCCTGGGCCTGGAAGCCATCTCAGACTCAGGAGCAAAAGCCGAAGTCTGTATTGAAAACAACAAAGACGGCACCTACGCGGTGACCTACGTGCCCCTGACTGCCGGCATGTACACTCTGACCATGAAGTATGGCGGTGAGCTGGTGCCCCACTTCCCCGCCAGGGTCAAGGTGGAGCCCGCCGTGGACACCAGCAGGGTCAAAGTCTTTGGGCCAGGAATAGAAGGAAAAGGTGGGTTTCAGAAAAAAAAAAAGGGGTCGGGGGAGGTTGCAAAATAACGTGGGACTTAGGGGTCACCAGAGACTCAGAGCTGCAAACAGATATGCCCACGGGGGCCAGGTGGGGCGTAAGAAAACACGCACCTGTGCTGTTGGTATCAGGAAGGGAGGGACCACAGCAGAGGGGGTGAGCACGTGGCATTTCTGCTGCCGACCCTCGCTTTGTTTCTCCAGGGGGAGCAGGGCCCAGCACTGCCTGCACATGTTCCTATTTTTCTGGCAAAGCCAGCAATCTTGATTTTTACGTGGAAATTCAAGATCTTTCATAATTGAAAAGGTTTAAAATGTGCTCTTACCATACTTGTTGCAGAGTAGATCTGTCTTTTCCTTTTAACCTGTCCTAGAGCCCCACCTTTGTCCAAATAGTGTGCAAGGAGTCGTGTTGTCACAGGGTGGCTTCCACAGGCCACCCGGGGAAGAAGCAGCTTTTGCAGGGTGGTGGCAGGGGGAGGTGGTCATTAATACTCTTGATTTGGAGAGTCAGAGAAAACAGCCGTCTGCTGTCCCTGAACTTAGACATAATGTACCTAAAGTGCCGAGAACCCTGGTTCCTGGATTTGGTCCGAGGTCCCGGGTGTTGGTGACGTTCTCCTCTGTGTGATTGCTCCGCAGACGTGTTTCGAGAAGCCACCACCGAGTTCACGGTCGATTCACGGCCCCTGACACAGGTCGGGGGCGACCACATCAAAGCCCACATTGCCAACCCCTCAGGGGCCTCTACTGAGTGCTTTGTCACAGACAATGCTGATGGGACCTACCAGGTGGAGTACACGCCCTTTGAGAAAGGTGAGCTGACTTCTTCTTGGACATGACCATCATTCAGAGCTATGCTGGGCCATTTCCTTTGGTGACTGGAGCTCACTCCTGCCCTGTGTGCCTGGCCTGTCTCAGCAGAGGCACGGACAGAGTGACAGGGACATGCGGAAATCTTCCCCAGCAGAGCCACTGCGCGCTCGGTGCCTGACGTGCTGGCCCTGGTGTGTGACATCTGGGCCAGGGTTAGCCTCAGGCTCCTCTGAGCAGCTTATGGCTGATGTCTTGGCATAGTGCCCATTTGTATCTTTTTTTTTTTTTTACATAATTACTTTCTTGAATATTAGCAATTACTTAAAAATTTGATAAATCATGAAAGGATAAAGAAAAAAATAAAAGCACCATATATTCTCATTACCTGGTTATATGATTCCTATAAATATTCTGGTATAGGTATATTCAGTCTCTTTAGGTAGATGCATGTATATTCTATTTCATGAATTTCCTTTTATCTCTTGGCTAATGACTGGAGGAAGTTTTTTCCAAAACAGGATGGTGCATTTAAGGTGACTTAACTTGAATACAGACTTAGTGATACTTGCTTGGGGGAGAAGCCTTGCGTGTTGTATATGTGTTGGGGATGGAGGGCTATGTGGCTGCTAGATGAACAGAAAGCATAAATAGCTATATTTTTAAAAAATCAGATCATACCAATATTGTACTATTTCTTTAACCTGCTTGTTTCCAATAACATGGGCCAGTGGATAGGCGTGAGTGCTGGATGAAACTCTGTAGGAGGGACTTATTTCCCACAAGTAGATGACTCCTGTGCAAATATGTTTCTGCTTGTCGTTTTGAACAGGTCTCCACGTAGTGGAGGTGACATACGATGATGTACCCATCCCACATAGTCCCTTCAAAGTGGCTGTAACCGAAGGCTGCCAGCCCTCTCGGGTTCAAGCCCAAGGACCAGGGTTGAAAGAGGCCTTTACCAACAAACCCAATGTCTTCACCGTGGTTACCAGGTGAGCAAGGCCCTGGGATCTGTGTGTTGACTTTAAAAGGAGTAGCCCTGGGTAGTTTGTTTGCTTATTAATTTATTTTCTGCCTTCTTGCATTCTTTTTTCTTTTTTATTCAAATCTAATGAATTAACATCTAGTGTATTATTAGTTTCAGAGGTAGAGATCAGTGACTCACCAGTCTTGTATAGTACCCAGTGCTCATTACATCATATGCCCTCCTTAATGTCCATAACTAAAGGAGTCTTTTTTTTTTTTAAGATTTTATTTATTTGAGAGAGAGAGAGCGTGTGCGCACATGAGTGGGGGGAGGGGCAGAGGGAGAAGCGGACTCCCTGCTCAGCGGGGCTGACGGCTTAATGCAGGGCTCAATCCCAGGACCCTGGGATCATGAACCCCAGCCAAAGGCAGACATTTAACCGACTGAGCCACCCTGGCGCCCCTCTAAAGGAGTTCTATGGATATATTCTACATATGTGTCCTAGTCTCCCAACTTTTGAGAGGCTTTTTTTTTTCATGGTATATGAGGCATTTTCTTTTGTAGAGACTTACGCTACAGAGAGAGGCCAAGTATATTCTCAAAAAGTACCAGAAAGCCCTTGGTTATTGTCCTAATGTTGCTGAGCAAACCAGAACTAGATGGCAGCTCCTTAACTAGATAATGCAGAAACATACAGTCCATTTCCTAGTTAAGTGAAATATTAGAAGTCGTCCTACTAGAATTGGTCACAGATGCAATTAGATGTGAAAAACCAGTGAAGGATAAGCATTGGAAAGGGGGGATCAGAGCTGTCTGTATATTACATTGTTGAGAAATTTTCAGTAGTTGAGTCAGATTGGCTAACTGGGATTGTTGATAGAGAGATTTTAAATAATTCTGGCAATAAGCAGACTAGCATGAACCACTAGTACCACTTCCCTCTTTTTTCCACCCTTTCCAGAGGGGCAGGCATTGGTGGGCTCGGCATAACTGTTGAGGGACCGTCAGAGTCGAAGATCAACTGCAGAGACAACAAAGATGGAAGCTGTAGTGCTGAGTACATCCCCTTTGCTCCAGGGGACTATGACGTTAACATCACATATGGAGGAGCCCACATCCCTGGTAAGTGATCCCGCAGAAACGTACCCAAAGAATAACGATTTGGCATGAAAGCAGGTTTCATCTTGCTTACCTCTGAGTGGGAAAGAGAGTCTGAGATTTGCAGTCGGTGCAAAGGGAGAACTTTCCTTATGGCCGTATCTCCAAGAATATCCCAACTTCCAGTAGGACCGGTAACCTGGCAAAACGCATTGGCTTGGTATTTTGACGGGAAATCATTCATGTGTTGGAGGACCCAGTTCTTAATTTAAGGGAAAGCTGATTTTTTTTTTTTTTTTACAAAGGTGAAAATCTCCACTTTATTCTGTGGTTGGTTCTTCTTCACCTTATACCTGTTTTCTTATTTTCTGCTTTTCATGGACAGTCCTGGTAGCCGAAAGAGACCCACAAAGTCAAATTCTTATTTATTAATTTCTTTTCTAGTTCATGATGTAGTATATACACTTGCTGTAAAGCAGGGTTTGTCAGGTGCCTGGCTGGCTCAGTCAGTGGAGTGCGCAACTCTTGATCTCGGGGTTGCGTGTTTGAGCCCCACATTGGGCGTAGGGATTACATAAAAAAAATCAGATCTTTAAAAAAAACAAAAACAAGGTTTGTCATCCTCAGCACCATTGACATTTTGGGTGGGGTAATTCTTTGTTGTTGTGGGGAGGGGGTTTATCCTGTGCTTTGTAGGGTATTTAGTAGCACTCCACCACCCCTACCCCCCTTCATTTTGGGACAACCAAAAATGTCTCTAGATACTGCCAAGTGTCCACTCGGGGCAAAAAATCACCTCTAGTTGAGAACCACTGCTATATATGATTGGAACAATGAGAAATATGACTTCAGTAACGAAGGGCCCTCCGACTTTCATGCTCCAGGGGGAAGAATCTCCATATTCTGGTTGTGTTTAATGAAACGGTTGCCATTCAGCAGCACACATCTAGATGGGTAGATGACTATGGTATAGTGTGGAGACAAGGACCCCGGGGGCTGGGGCGCCTGGGTGGCTCAGATGGTTAAGCGTCTGCCTTCGGCTCGGGTCATGATCCCAGGGTCCTGGGATCGAGCCCTGCATTGGGCTCCCTGCTCGGCGGGGAGCCTGCTTCTACCTCTCCCTCTTCTCCCAACTCCGGCTCTCTCTCACTATCTGTGTCCCTCTCTCAAATAAAATAAAATCTTAAAAAAAAAAAAAGACCCCGGGGGCCGCCACTGAGTCAGCCTATGCCTGTCTTGGGTATGGTGAGAAAGGGCAGAACCCCACCCCAAGACTCCTGGGGCAGGAAGAGCCTCGGATGGGTCAGGGTTATTCTTGCCCCGAAAGCCGAAAGCTGTAAGCCAGGATAAGACTAAGGGAGAAGGAACAGACTTGAGGAGCTTGCTTTTGGGTTTCTGGATTGATTCCCAAAAGCTGGAGTGTGCATTGACCAAACACTGCTGAATCTGTAGACATTTCCTCCTTATTACATGCACATGTGCACACAGACTCACTCTTCCCCTCACATTGGTCAGAAAGCACAGACATTCAGCTCAAATTAATGCCACTCAGATACTCATTTAAGCCTTAATTTTATGAAGGCTTAGATTTTCTTAGAAGGCTTTCTTTAAGTTTAAGAAAAACTAAATTGGTAAATTTCTTCTCAAACTTGTCTTTGCAGCTAATCATAGATTTTTAAATCCCTGTCAGCACTAGGCAAGGGGAATTCAGCCATGGACAAGACAGTCAAAGCTCTTGTGCTCTGGGAACTTCCTGTCTGGTGTTTATGCAGCTTCTCGTGATTACTGCTACCAAGAAAGAACAGGGCGCAGTGACAGAGGACAGAGCCATGGGTATTGGGGGAGCTTGGCAGTTTCGAAGTGGGAAGGACGGGAGAGGAGAGTGCAGAGAACAGGTGGAAGGCTGTTGTCAGGAGAGATGACGTGGTAGCTCCAAGGAGGCAGGTGCAGTGGAGAAGAGCCTCTCCTGGTCATGGATACAACAACACTGTTCCGACTTCAATGGGAAGGTCTGGCTGATGCTTTCAGCTTTGGAAGTCCCCTCGCAGAAGAGGGTGAAGGTTTGGGCCCCCATGGATGACCCAGGAGCATGAAGCAGGTGGCCATCTTTGAGAATTACAATAAAAAGAGACCCATTTGGGGTTTTCTCATCAGAGGTAGATGGTACATCCTTATGTTTCAGATCTCTGTTGCCGCTCAGAGCTTCTTCCAGATCCAGGCCCTTCTCCAGGCAGATGTTTAGTAAAATGTTGGTTGGTTGTCTTAGTGTTGGGCTTCTTAGTAAGCCAACTCATGAGGCGTTGCTATGAAACATTCAGCAACCTGCTGGCTTCTCATTTGCTTTCATGGGGATTTTCATTGGTTAAACATTAGTCCAGTGTTTCCTGGCCTGGTGCAAACCCCTAGTGGGGTTATTTTTGACCAGGTATGCTGTCCTCCCCGCTGTGGCATATTGGTTTCCCCTGGTGGGTCAGCTGTGGTCAGCTGGTGGTGGCTTTTAGATCAACTGGATCCACTGGGAAAAAGTGCATCAGGAAGAAGAGCTGCTGTGGCTGGTTTTCGATGTCTGCCTGGGGCACGGAACGGGGCGACAGGGAACGCTTGGTATCTGCCACCGTGGGTCTAAAGTTTTCTTGTTAGTTCTTGGCTGTCCTCATGCTACATGTTCAGACCCCTTCCAGTAGAAGCTCTGACTTGGAGATTGGCCTCAGAGGTAGTCCATCACCATCACCTGCTGACACTGAAATTCTCAACCGTTTCTCTATGAAATGAAGCTCCCTTTTGTTTCCCTAAACCCCAGCCTGGAGGGTGATGTTTGTCTTTGCCAGGGTCAGCCATTTATTTCAGTTAGCTGAAAAATTTGATGCCATTGAAACCCAGCTATCGTTAAAAAAACCAAGGCCTCTGTTCTTTGTGTGATCTTTTAATTTACCACCGTATTCTACAACAGATAAATTTGGGGGGATGCAAAGCAGAAGACACCTGAGTTTGTGTAGCGGTTAGAAGTCATTGATTTTGCCAGCCTCCTTGGGAGCACAAGGACTCCTGTGCACAGCAGGAGGTGCATGTCACCCCTTGGTGATGGACTTGGTAGCCCAAGGAGGCATGATGCCAGGGACACTGGGGCTCCTGTCTCTGGCTCACCTCTGCGGAGGTCTTACTTAGTCCCCATTGGTGGGGGAATCCCATGAGGGACCCTGGCCCAGTCCTAGTTTTTCTCTTTAGTGCTTCTCTTGCAAATCCTGATCACACAGCATTTTCTGTTTCCTTGGTCTTTTTTTTTTTTTTTTTTAAGATTTTATTTATTTATTTGCAAGAGAGAGAGGGAGAAGACACACAGAGGGAGATGGAACAGCAGACCCCCTGCAGAGCAGGGAGCCCACTGCGGGACTTGATCCCAGGACCCTGGGATCATGACCTGAGCTGAAGGCAGATGTTTAACTGGCTGAGCCACCCAGGTGTCCCTGTTTCCTTCGTCTTTAAAACCAATACCTTCAAAGAGTCAGAGGCCCCCAATGTCACCTGTGGGGTCAGCCATGTGGGAGGACCACAGCTGACAGGGAAAAAGCAAGGCTTCACCCAATGGCCAGGGAACCAATAGGCCATTCGTGGTGGGAAGGTGTGGGTTACATTGTAGGGGAAGGACTCCAGGAAGCCCTCAGGAGCCGTTTGTGGAGAGGATATTAGATGTGGGCTAGAAGGCCTCCCTACCTCTGGAGCCCTCTGCACTCCTTCCTTCCACCCCTCAGCGTCCTCCTTTGGCATCTTCAACAGCCTGTCTTCTCCCTCGCCTCCAGGCCTCTGCACGCACCCGTCACTGTGCTTGAAGCCCCTCTCCATCTGCTTCCCTGGGTGCTATCTCCTCACTCTCTGGTCTCAGCTTAGCTGTCCCTGGAAGGTTCCTCTGGCCTCCTGAAGACGAGATTGGTTGCCTTCTAAGTGTTCCACCAATGCTTGTACATGTCCCCAGCATCTGTTACATGTGATGCCATAGCTCCTTGTTTGCCTTACCCTTCTCCCAGCACTGTGGGTTCCTACAGGGCCATTAAGCACTCTGGGCCCAGCACGTGGCAGGCACGATGCCTGCACGTAGTGGGTGCACGTGGGAGCACACACAGCAAGGTGGGAGGCCCTGACTGAGGTCCAAACAGTGGAGGGCCCCTGGGGTGCAGTTCTGGGTGCACACGAGGCAGGTCACCTGTCACTAGGTGAGCCGTGCTTAGAATCCTGTGACTTCTTTTCCAGGTAGTCCCTTCAGAGTTCCTGTGAAGGATGTTGTGGACCCGAGCAAGGTCAAGGTTGCTGGCCCCGGGCTGGGCTCTGGTGTCCGAGCCCGCATCTTACAGTCCTTCACAGTGGACAGCAGCAAGGCTGGCCTGGCCCCTCTGGAAGTGAGGGTCCTGGGCCCACGAGGTGAGTGTGCATCCTGCCTTCCTGCCAGCATTCTCCTGCCCCAGGTGAGGGCAGCCGTGACCTGGCGGGCACTTGACTTTGGAGTTTGGTTGTGAACTTAAAATTGAATTTCCTAAATTACTTTATTGCTCCATATTCTAGCTAAACAGGAGAAGCTCCTGCTTTTATTTATTTTTAAAAGATTTTATTTATATATTTTGAGAGAGAAAGTGCACCCAGGCTCACGTGTGCACATTTGTGAGTGGGGGGAAGGGCAGAGGGAGAGAGAGAACCTCAAGCAGACTCCCTGCTGAGCACGGACCCCGCTGAGGGGCTCATTCTCATGACCCTGAGATTTAAGACCTGAGCCGAAATCAAGAGTTGGATGCTTAACCGACTGAGCCACCAAGGCACCCTGAAACTCTTGCTTTTAAAAAGCAGGCAGATCTCTTATTTCTCTAGTGGTCTTTCCCCCATTTAATAATATGGCTCTAAGTGACTTTTAAAATTTTTTTTTTTTTTAAAGATTTTATTTATTTATTTGACAGAGAGAGACACAGCGAGAGAGGGAACACAAGCAGGGGGAGTGGGAGAAGCAGGCTTCCTGCGGAGCAGGGAGCCCGATGCGGGACTCGATCCCAGGACCCCGGGATCATGACCTGAACCGAAGGCAGACGCTTAACAACTGAGCCACGCAGGCGCCCTGACTTTTTAAATTTTTCTTTTTCTTTTTATTTTTTTTAGAGAATCTTTTTTTTTTTTTTTTTTTAAGATTTTATTTTTTTTTCAACGGAGAGAGAGACAGCGAGAGAGGGAACACAAGCAGGGGGAGTGGGAGAGGGAGAAGCAGGCTTCCTGCTGAGCAGGGAGCCTGATGTGGGGCTCGATCCCAGGACCCTGGGACCATGACCTGAGCTGAAGGCAGACGCTTAACGACTGAGCCACCCAGGCGCCCAAATTTTTATTTTTCTTAAGTAGTGAGATGAAGCAAGTAGTATTTGGGCTCTCACATGTATGTCTAAGCATTGATGAGGTGACTGGGGTTGGTCTGGAATTTGGGTGGGTGATGGGTTTGGAGGTGATTACTCTCTTTGAGGTGCCTTGGTGCCCATGTGGAACACACCCCAAATTTCTGGAAATGACAGATACACAGCCCATATGACACATGGCTTTGTCATTGTCCCAACTTCCTGGAGGGAGAGGGTCTCTTGGGGATGGCCTTTGTTGACAATTTGGCCTGCCCTGTTGGCAGCCTGGAACTGGGGTTTGGTCTGACTAGCAGGCCATTTTGGGACAAAGCCCTGAAGTGCATTGAAATTTACCTTATTTGGTAGGCAATCACATTTCCTCTTCCGGCATTGAAAATGTGCCATTCTCTCCCTAATTTCTTAAATTATCTGGATGTTTCCCTAGTGATGTGTTCGTGGCTTTACAGAAGTGGCAAATGGGGGCTTCCTTCTTTGAAGAGGAACTTTCTACTTAATGGGGTTCAGCAGGAGGTTATGCCCTTTGAAGCTCAGGGCAGATGTGGTTTGAGGGAAATGAGGTCATGGGGCTGGAATCTGATTCTGCATAGTTACTGAGTTTTAGGACCTGTGTGTGTGTGAGAGAGAGAAAGAGAGAGGGAGGGAGGGAGGGCGGCTTTACTTAGCTATTTACCTCTATTTTATTATTATGGAGGACTCGGAAGTAACCGCCTTTTAATTTTAGCTGATGAGACGGATTCCCAGTCATGGCGCAGCCCCTTGAAAGCCATTTCAGAGTTCTTTAAAGGTGACCCGAAGGGTGACTTTACGGAGACAGGTTTGCAATTTCCTATTGGCTGCTGCTCTAATTTATGTGACCTGAATGCCTCTTGCTGGCCTCACCCTTGAAATTGCCTTGTTCCTGCCTCATCTGCTTTGCTTAATGAGTATGCCGTGCTTTGCTTAACCTATCCTGCAGTTGACCCATCCTTGATGCTCAAGTTCAGAAGCAGGATCTGGAATCTACCAACCCAATGCATGCCTTGATTATGCTTTAACACATTCTTTAACCATCCCCTGCAGGCATCACTTTGAAGAGTCCCCTCCACCCCATGAGATTGGCACCCTCACCTGCCCTGCACCTACACCCAGCCTGCTGGTGCCATAGTGGTCTGTGCTCAACGGTGGCCATAAGTTTGATTGGCCAGCCCATCGGTTAACTTTTGCTGTTCAGAGTTGTAGACTCTTTGGCCCTTCCTCAGCTATAAAGTAAAATTGCCACATCCCAAGCATGCCTCACCAGCTTGAAAGGGGATAGCATGCCTGCAACACGCGTCTTCACACAAGCACGGGCAGTCTCCTTAATTATACTCAAGGGCTGACAGAGTGTACTTTAGCCAACAGAAAGCTAAAGGTGTTTCTTGGGGTCATTTCTGCAACCATGAATTGGGGATCCTGTCTCCTGTGATTTCTCGGGCCTCTGATTATGGGCTGCCTACCTTTATGTTTCTCATCAGTGGAAGACAATAGCTCTTGGGATTGAATGTGCTCCTGTTTCAAACTCAGCCCAGGGTGGAGTGAAGGAGAGTCTAAGCAGTTCCTCAGACCTCTCATTTCTGTTCTCAGGCCTGGTGGAGCCGGTGAACATAGTGGACAATGGGGATGGCACACATACAGTGACCTACACCCCATCCCAGGAGGGGCCTTACATGGTCTCAGTTAAGTATGCTGATGAAGAGATTCCTCGTAGGTAAGCTCCTGACAAACCAGCCTGAAGCCCACCCCTCTGTGGGATTGACCAGCACTGTCCTGGTGACCTATTTATCCATTCATTTATCCATCTGTCCACCCACCCAGCAATCCACCCACCCACCCATCCATCCATCCATCTACCCATCCACCTACCCATGCATCCACCTATCCGTCTATCCATCCATCCATCCATCCATCCAACCACCACCCACCCATCCGTCTACCCATCCATCCACCCATCCATCTACCCATCCATTTTCCTCATCAGCAGGTATCAATGAGAACCTGCATGCTATCTGTGCCCAGGTGTTACAACACACTAGCCTTGATATCTGTGGCTGCTCCTCTCTTGGTATCCTGTATCCCCCTACTTTGTTCCTTTTGGCCATCTTTAATTTAAAGATGAGCTGAAATGAAGGAGTTGGGAATCTTTGGAGAAACAAGGAATGTGTTAGTTCATCAAAGTCTTCTTTCTGGTGACCTTGCAAGTAGTTCTTTGATTAGGGTGAAGATTTTTACTTTTTTACTCTTCACTTGAAGATTTGGTTGACAGTAGTGTTCCCAGAGGGTATTGGATAGAAGCCTTGTTCCTCATTCATATTAATATGAAATGTTGCATATGCTCTTCCCTCTGTCAGAACAGCCTCCAAAGGGTTCTTTTTTTACACCTTAAGATGAAAAAAATTGACCCATACCCAATATGTATTTTTTTTAATTTTTTTTAAAGATTTTATTTATTTATTTGACAGAGAGAGAGACAGTGAGAGAGGGAACACAAGCAGGGGGAGTGGGTGAGGGAGAAGCAGGCTTCCTGTGGAGCAGAGAGCTCGATGCGGGGCTCGATCCCAGGACCCTGGGATCATGACCTGAGCTGAAGGCAGACACTTAACAACTGAGCCACCCAGGTGCCCCTCTAATATGTATTTTATATAGAGATATACATATAGCTCTAGGTATGTAGAAATATATAAATTACATTTATGTATTACTTTGCTAATAGGTAGTTCACCATCTAAAGCGTACTAAAAATAGAAAAGAGGATAAGATATTAATTTTATTATTCCAACATTGTTTCCTAATTCCAATATTCCGTTCCCATCTTGGTGACCATTTTCTTAGCCTAACAAAAGTAAGTTAACTGTGTCTCCCAAACCAAGTTGGGGATTAGTGTGTATCCCATGGAATACACTCAGGGAAAGCGTATGATGGTTACGTGGTTGTAAATTTCTGCTAGATTTAAGGTATGTAAGGCACTCGCTGTCTTGTCTGCTATAGAAATCCGCCCTCTCTGAGCCCAGTCTCTTTGTGTAAGGGAGATCAGATGTAGCTGGGTTGACGGTATCGACACTGTGTATGTGTCTTTCAAGTCCCTTCAAGGTCAAGGTCCTTCCCACATACGATGCCAGCAAAGTGACTGCCAGTGGCCCCGGCCTCAGTTCCTATGGTGTGCCTGCCAGTCTGCCCGTGGAGTTTGCAATAGATGCCAGAGATGCTGGGGAAGGCCTGCTTGCTGTTCAGATCACGGTAACTTTGAGTTTTTTTCTTGAGTCAAATATGATTAATGAAGACCTAACTTCCTGGCCAGGGATAAGAACAAGGTTTTAATAACCAATTTCTGGCCTGATGCAAATGTTTGACGGACTTTTTTCCCACCAGAGAGTCGGTAATTGTGCAAGAGAACAGACATGCTTGCCTGAGTGAGAGGTCTGAAGGTGTAGCTCCAAGTACCGCGTTTGGATGAATCTCATGTACTTTGATCTCTATTCTATCCATTCCTCTGCTTTTGTTTTAAAATGTTTTAAATTCCTCATCAGATTAGTTAAGACTAGGTTGCGCTGCATATCACAATAGCCCCTCAAATAAGACTGGCTCCGACACATGGGATTATTCTCTCTGGTTAAGGAAGCCCAGAGGCGAGCCGCCTGGGTGCTGTGTGGCTCTGCAGGGAAGCCAGCTCCATCTGTCTGCTCCTTGGTCCTGGCATGTGGCTTCTGTCCTGAGGTCTCCTCATGGACCATGAGCAGATGCACCTGGCAGGCCACAAGGAGGAGGAAAGGCAGAAGGGGAAAGGGGGACCTTGAGCTCAATCAGCAATCTCAAGCCGCTCTGTGTGACTCCCACTTCCCTCTCCTTTACTAGAACTTTGTCACAAGTCCCATGGCCATACCTAGCGGCAGAGTTTGCTAGCAAGTGGGAGCAGTGCACCCAGCCAACAATTGGGAGCCTTTTACTAAAGAGAAGAGGGAGAGTGGATGTGGTGATGCAGGACCAGGAACCTCAGCCCCCTCATCTCCCTGCATTTCATTGGGTCCGGAGCTGAATCAGCTCTTGTTCACTTGACCGTAAAATTCCTAAAAATTGACCATGTCCATATGGTGTGACCTTCTCCCCTCCCTGCCTCCCCCCCAAAAAAGATGATAATTAAGATTATATTAAGCCATTAGTTCTGTCTCCTGAATAGAGGCACCAGTTAATAAGCAAAATGTGTCTCGGTTTCCCATGACTGGTTTCTACATCTTGATGACAACATCCTAAATAGCATTTCTCTGTGATTCACAGGACCAAGAGGGAAAACCCAAAAGAGCCATTGTCCACGACAATGAGGATGGCACGTACGCCGTCACCTACATCCCTGACAAGACTGGACGCTATATGATTGGGGTCACCTATGGGGGGGATGACATCCCATTGTCCCCCTACCGCATCCGGGCCACACAGACGGGAGATGCCAGCAAGTGCCTGGCCACCGGTGAGTGTGGGCTTTGGGGTCAGAAAGCCAGGGGCTAGCCCTTCTCTGCCACTCGGTGGCTGTGTGATGATTAGGGCAAGTTGCTCAACCACTCTGAGCTTCAGTCATACTTAGATGGAAGATGTTTCTGAGAACATTTGAATTCAAGAAACTCTTCTCAGGATCAGAGACTGTTTCACAGGGTTATTGCAAAGATTAGATGAGGTCAGGCATGAGAAATGCTTAGCACAGTGCCAGGCACAGGGAAGCTATTATTATGTTACTTTTGAAGTGGCTGCCTTTGTTAAGATCTCCACTGTGGTGGTAGCTCCCATGAAAAGCTGCAAATGTATGCCTTTCCTGAGTAGATGGTTTAATTACTCAAGATTTTATTGAAGAGCATTTCAGGTCAACATTAGAGAAACGCATTCAAGGATCTAGGTTTTTCCTTAGTACTCGAGACTATGCCTACATCTCTCAGAATATCTCCAGAAATATTTGACCATCACACTTCCTTCAGTTTCTGAGACACGACTAAGCCCATCACGGGCCCATCCGTTTCTAAGAACAGCTCTTGTTATTCTGATGCTATTCTAGCAGATGCCAAAACATGAATCCCCATCTCTGAAATGAAACAGATTTGTTTCTCTTTAAATTAAACATAGGTCCACCCTGGATGTGTTCTATTTCTCATATCTTGTTCTGAATGGAGGAAAAACTTTTGGCTTTCAGAGCAAGTTGTAAATTGCTCAGCTTGGCAGTTTGGGGCTCAAACATTGAGAAATTTTGAACCACCGGCCAATCCGATCCACCACCTCCTAGGTCTGTGCTATCTGCCAGGAACAATTAAATTGCCTTTACTAACCTGCAGGCATGATAATACCAGGCAGGGACTTACTCCTTGCTCTCCAGGCCCTATTCCCTCTCTTGCTGGGGCAGAATGCTGAGCAGGATACTCTCTCAGCCTGGGGGCTCCTGGAGGCCACAGTTCTCTGTCTGTCCTTCAGAAGGGCCTTCCACAGGCTGGCCCCAGGCTTCCTTCTACTACTCCCACTCTGAACAGCATGTTCTTAGCACTCCCTATTGCTTCTACACACTTTGCTCTTTTTTTTTTTTTTTTGCCAATGTGCTTTTGGTTCACTTGTCTGCACTCCCTGATGTGTGGATCCTGTGTAAAGGGTGCCCCCAGTCAGACAAACTGGTCAGGGTTCAGGGACAGAGGTGGTAAGTCTCCCCTAGCCAACCGTACCTGTGCTTCAGAATTCAGCCATTCCCCTTTTCTCAAAAAGCCCTCCATCAAGGTGGCAATGCTGGGATACAAATTCCTAGAACTTCCTTCATGGAGCTGTTCTACGAGACACTTCTCTGAAGCACGGCTGATGATTTTCTCTGTACCTGAGTGTTCCCACAGCACATCGAGCTGTTGTTCTTGGTGCCCGGCCTGCCTGTTAGATTATGAACATGTCCACAGCAGAGACTGTGTTTGGTTCACTGTTGTGTGTACCTGGCCCTCAAGGAAATGCCCACTGTGTGTTTGCTTAGGGAAGTTGACCATCATCGTCAGACCCTTGAATGCCGGCAAGCCGGGTCCGACACGTGGTTGACACTCGGAGCTTGTTTCCTAAGTAAGGGACGGAGCACCCGCGGGAGCAGCACTTTCCCCCGGGGATCTCTGGGACCGCCATGTGTGTGGCGTTCGTCGGAGGTCTGGCGTTGACAGATGCAGACCGCACCAGCGTGTGCTTCGTGCTGGGGCTCCCAGGGCGGTTGTCCGAGGCTGGAGCTTCCATTCTCTTCTCCTGAACTTGTTCTCCAGGTCCTGGAATTGCCTCCACCGTGAAAACCGGCGAGGAAGTGGGCTTTGTGGTGGATGCCAAGACTGCTGGGAAAGGGAAGGTGACCTGCACGGTTCTGACCCCCGACGGCACTGAGGCTGAGGCCGACGTCATCGAGAATGAGGATGGCACCTACGACATCTTCTACACGGCCGCCAAGCCAGGCACCTATGTCATCTACGTGCGCTTTGGCGGCGTCGATATTCCCAACAGCCCCTTCACAGTCATGGTAAGGAAAAGTCCTTCCCTAGAGCGCTCTGGTATGACAGAAACCGTACAGCTGCCATCTGTTAAATCCTGGCTAGAACATCCCCTCCCACTTTTTTTTTTTTCCTTTAAAAATTTTTTCTTAAGCAGTCATGACCTTGTAGAGTGCTAGAGTAATCTCTAGAAATCCAGAGACTCTTGGCTGTTAGTGTTTTTAAGGAATCTTACTGGCCATCGAAGTATCCATCAGGCTAAGGGTCTTAAGCAATGTCCTGGCCAAAGCCCAGTTCAGAAAGATACACTCGGACCAAAAAATGTGTGTAAGTAAGACACACGTTTTTTATTCTTGTAGCTCTTCCTCCTTCCTCATCTCCACGGCCTGTAGGAGAGAGGTTCCTGATGCTGTTATGTCTGGGGACTTGACCCATATCCCAGGACACAAAGTGCCTCCAGTTTTGTTTTGGAAAGATTCAGATTTTGCATAGGCCTAGGGAATGGCATGTCTTTTGAATAGGAACACCTAGAAGAAAGGGACACCACTATGGGCCAGAATGGTGAGGCTCCTTAGTTTTCAACAAGTGACTCTTGGACCCTCGTCTGATTATGAAGGTTCTTCAATCAGGACAAGATTAGAAACCTCATTTGACCCTTAAAACCAAGCATTGTTGGCCCTTTTGCAGGTGGTGTGTAGGAACAAGGCTCAGACTCAAGGTCACGGAGCCCAGCGTGCCTGCTCTGGACAGCCACCGAGTGCCTCTTACCCGGCGTCCTTTGATGCCATGGGCAGCAGCTGTGCTTGACCACAAAGTCCTTAGGCCTCAGTGACCTAGGCCCATGCACAGCCTGCGAAGCCCTTCTAATGTTTGCACTTTATGCAGCAACAGAGAAGGGACTCCCTCCCAAACAGAAGGCGGTGCCTCCCTTCTAAACGGTCTGTCATCGGTTGTAGCTTTTTTTCCCTTTCCATAGATGTTTGTTTATCTGTAAACATTCTGCCAGAGATCTGGAGGCGCTTTTTTATCTCAAGGATGTAAGCGCCTGTCGACTTTGACACTGTTCATTTGGGAGTGTTTTTCTCCTTCAGGGCAGAAAGAAATGCAGCTAGAGAGTTTCTGTCGTTCTTATTTACCGAGTCGGGTCCTTGTTTTAAAAATCTGTTTTAGTCTGTAGCGGGTTTTATCGGGTTGATTGAAATAGGGCAGCATGGAAGAGCAGCTCCTGGGCAGAGGTCATGGCCTTGCTGGTGCAGCGAGCTGAGGATGGGTTAGGCGCGGCCAAGTGAGAAAAGTCAGTGTGGAAATTCAAGGGTCATTTTAGCTGCTGAGTCAGGGACCTGAAGTGGGTGCCACCAGACTCACTGGGAATAAATGTCCCCTCAGCCCTGGATTACTAGGATACATTGTGCAGATACCCTAACCACTACTGAAGGCAGAAAGCGGGGGTGGTCACCCATAGTACCTGGCTTGGGTCTTTATTCTCCCGTTCCAAGCTCTCTCCAGTCTTACATAGGTGGACTTTGTCTGCATGTGGATTCCTTGCCTCCCTCTACAGACTTGTGGCCCCAATTCTCCAGAGCTCATGTCTCAAGGAGCCCCAGCAGGCTGATACAGCTTAATAGATCATTCAGTCACGGGTCTAGCAGTGTATCTGCTCATCCCCATTGAGAAGTCCTGGATCAAAGGCCATAGCGTGGCCGTTGAAAGATCTTCCTCCCAACCAGTTTGTCCCTGCATAGCACCACTGTGAGAGAGCCCTAGGAGGCGGGGATAGGGCTGTTCCAAAGGGTGAAGCTCACAAAGCTGCCTTTCTATGTGAAGCCCCCTTTCTGCAGATGCTAAAATACACAAAAAGGAGTAAAGCAGGCATGTTGGCCTTCCTCCAAGCGGGGAGGGCCTTCCAGTTCTTGTTGATTATGGTAGAAGAGGGGGATCCCTCCCTTATCAGGTTGATCAGATCAGGAACATGAAGTCCGTGGTTTTTAAGAAAATGAATTTATAAAGACTTTTAAAACATTAATACCAGAGACACTCATCAAATAACAGGAGACCACTTTCCCAGTTCCGTGCCGCAGAAGGGACTGGCGTTCCTTTTTCCCTGTTGGCACAACAAACTCATCAGTTTTGTGCATGGGATTGAGTCCTACCCAGTGCTTTGCGACTTGTCTCGGTCCCTCCGTGTGTCATAGGTACCCTTCCCCATTCATTCATCAGACTTGGTAGCTTTTCCAAGCGTACAGGTTTGCATAATTAACGGACTCCCAGGCAGATGGACATTTTAGGCACCTCCAAGTTCTCATGACCACAAACGGCCAGAGTAAAATCCCCTGCACGTATCACTTAGCTGTAGACACTCTGGCTAGCATTTCTATAGGCCCGCTTCCTGGAAGTGGGGTTGCAGGTTCAAAGGGCATGTGGATTTGACATTTGAAGGAAGGATGCCAACTCGCTCTCCACAAGAGGGGGAAGAGTGAGTGGCTCCCTGCTGTACGAGATGGAGCAGATGGGGAGGAAGCGGCCCTCAGGTTGTAGGACCTACTGAAGTGGCAGCGTCCCTTCCATGTGATTCCCAACTAATCTCCATTTGCCACCGACCAGGCCACGGATGGGGAAGTCGAGGCTGTGGAGGAGGCACCGGTAAATGCATGTTCCCCCGGATTCAGGCCCTGGGTACACTTTTTTTTTTTTTTTCCTTTTGGCATTTCTGTGTTTACTCAGCCTTCATTTCAGAAAAGCTACAGCCTGCTTTCTGGGGATTGCTTAAGCCCCCTGGGTGTCCTGGTCATTGGTTTGCCCCCCACTGATCAGTCCGTCACAGTGATCCCCGCTTCCTCTGTAATGAGAGCCACCCGTGTCATCGTATGCGCTCCACGAATCTCCAGCCGTCATGTTGTGATCACGCTCAGTGTCGTTTGTCCCCGCGGTTCAGAGAAACACGGACTGTCCTCAGCCCTCCTGCTGACACTCTCAGCTGCCCCTTGCACACTTGGTTTCTGTTCGGGGGGAAAGCCACCCGCTGCTACTTTCTGCCACTTAAAACGCACCTTCTTTTCCAGGCCACAAGCAACTAAACCTTTCCAGGTGGAGCCTCTTGGGACTCACAGACATTGCTCTCTCTCACTTTTCCACTTTCCCATGAGCACCTCTGGGAATTCTGCAAGCGAAGTGCCTAGTGATTGTTAGCAATTGGTCAGCGTGACTTCTTCAATCCTTCAGGTTCTGTGCCGGCCCTGGGGCCAGTTAGACAGAGGCCGTCCTGCGTGGATGGCAGCCACATCCCCAGATCCCAGCGGCACTAGCTTGCAGAATTCCCAGCTGCTCTGCCCTCTGTTGTTCTTCGGCCCACACCGTTGTCCGCTTTACCCAGTTATGACTCCTTCCTGTTTTTAGGTGACCGAAGAGGCCTATGTCCCCGTGAGTGACATGAACGGCCTGGGGTTCAAGCCTTTCGACTTGGTCATTCCGTTTGCAGTCAGGAAAGGGGAAATCACCGGTAAGCACATTCTTGAAAGCTGCCTTGTTCTCCCTGGATTGCCCCAGCTTTCTAGAACGGGGCCTGGGAGGTGGTTGCACCTGTGCCCGACCCCTGGCATCCATGAGCCCCTGAGATTGCAGAATGTTCACTGTATATATGTGTGTCTCTGAAGGGGGTGGTTCATTTATGACTTGTGTTACATTCTGTCCAGGTTAAGGCCGGGGATTCCCTCCAGGTTAAGGACTGCTCTATTTAGATAGCTCTTGACTGTCAGGTTCCTGTCCCTCCTTTTTTCCTGCCTTGTCTTATTCTCGCACCTTTCCAGAGGTGACATTCACACTGAAGTCTCTTGTACAAGAGTTCCTTTTTCCTCCAGCCTCCTTTTAATGCCCGTATCTCTTTGAGCTGACACTCTGCTAATGCTGCTGGCTCATGGTCTTTTCTAGTCTAGTTTGAGCTTCTCACTTGTCAGTACAAAAGTAGAAAACTTTTTACTTGAGTTGCCTGCTGCATTTTGTGGAAGAAAAAGGGAACAAAATAAAGGCAAACATATCTCTGTTTTCCTGTTGTGGGTCTTGGATGCTTCAGGCAGCAGTGAGTGCCCTTGGATCTGAAGGCCACCTGCGCCTTTGCACTCAGCTTCTCCCAGGGAAGTCCCTGGGGGCGCTCATCGCCCTGTCTCCCTGTGCTCCAACAGGAGAGGTCCACATGCCTTCTGGGAAGACAGCCACACCTGAGATTGTGGACAACAAGGACGGCACGGTCACAGTCAGATACGCCCCCACTGAGGTCGGGCTGCATGAGATGCACATCAAGTACATGGGCAGCCACATCCCTGGTGAGTGAGGCTCCGCACCCGGGGCAGCACGCCCCACAGGACAGCAGGATTCGGGCCTGAACATCTGGGAGGTTTGCACAGATGTTCAGTCAGCTGCTGTGTGGGAAACTGTTCTCAGTGGCAGGATCAGAAAGGCAGTGTGGGTGTCCCTGTGAAACCAAACAGCCTGTGACCCCAGCAGATCCAGCTACTTTTCAGAAGGGATGATGCAGCTAAGCGTCCTGGGTCATAGTTCAGGCCCTTAGGTCCATGATTGTTTGTCTTTGTCACTATGCCGAGCATGGCCAAAGGGGGCACTGGGAGAAAAATGTGAGGCGCATTGAGGGACTTTCCAGCCTGGCCTGCAGAGCCCTGTGTGGTGTGGGGTTTTGGGGTGGGAGGAGAGGACAAGCCGCCTTACGTTCACACTGCCCTTGGCAAGAAAATTCAGCTCAGATTTCATGTCTGTCAACCAGCACAGTGTTATTCGTGTTTTTTTTTTTTTTTTAATGTTCAAATAGTTCTGTTTTTTAATTTAATATATTGAGTAGGCAACATATCCACATGGTTTAAAAAACGATATGGGGAAAGGCTTCCTTCTGCCCATTTCACCCACCTGACCTCTCCATGAACTTGACTGCTGTTAACTTTTTATGTTGGATTTCAGAATATTTTTAAGACTCTACAAACAAATGGGAAATACAGATTCTTAAGCCCTTTCCCATTCTTACATTAATATTAGCACACGCTGCACATCGTTCTGAGCTCGTCCTTTTCAGTCTAACGGTGTGCATGTCCGAATGATAGAGCGTGTTCGTGGTGTTGCACTGTTTGGGTGAACGTGGTACATTTGACCATTTCCCCCATTGGAGGACATTGAGGGTCTCCCCTACGTTTTGCTGTCATTAGTCAGGCTACAGTGAATAATAGCCTTTATATCCATCATGTCACACTCCCAAAGGTAGAGCTGTGAGATTTCATTCTCAAGGAGGGTCGTGTGGCCGACTGATAGATCTTGCCAAAGTGGGGCTCCCCTAGTTCACATGCCCACCAGCAAGGTAGATGAGCACCTGCTTTTCTAACAGTTTTTGGATCTTCGCAAGACAGTTAAAAAAAAAAAAACAAAAACAAAAAACAGTATCTCAGTGTTTGTTTGTATTTCTCTTGTGAATGAGATTGAGCAACTTTCTGTATGTTTAAGGACTATTTGTATTTCTTTTTCTGTGAACTGAGCACTTGGCCGGGTTTTTCTATTGGGTTATTGGCCTTTGTCATATCAGTTTCTGAGAGCAAATTAAATATTGGAGAGATTAGCCCTTTGTGATAGAAGTTGCAAATATCTCTCCCAGTTTGACGTTTGCTGTAGTTTATGCATATATGTGTGCATAATATTTGTTTAAAGCAAAAATATATTATTTGCTTTTATCTAAATATTCTAAAGATGCAGATACAGAGAAAGTAAAAAAAACGTCTTTCTCCTCTTTCTCTTTTACTTCCACTCCTGGGGTGTGTGTCTTCTCAGATGTTTCTCTCTGTGCCTACAAGACATGCATATAATTTTGTTCTGTGTTTTTTTTTCTTCAGAGAAATGAGATAATGGTATTAATATTATATAGCAACTTGTTTTTTTCTCTTTTTAATGTGAAACATTATGAATAATCTCTGAAGTTAATACGCAAAGATCTCCCTCATTTTTTTTTTTTTTTTGAGAGAGCGCATGTGCCTGCGTGCCTGCAAGCAAGGGGGGGAGGGGCAGGGGGAGAAGGAGAGAGAGAATCTCAAGCAGGCTCCACACTCAACGTGGAGCTGAACACAGGGCTCGATCTCCCGACCCTGAGATCATGACCTGAGCTGAAATCAAGAGTCAAACACTTTGACTGAGCCACCTGGGCGCCCCCTCCCTCATTATTTTTAATGACCTGCCAGTAGACCAATGTTTATTTAACTGGCCCCCTATTGTGAGACACTGGAATCTTTTCCTAATTTGGATCTGAGCACTCTGGAAATGGAAGTCCTTGCACAGGGCTGGGGAGAAAGGACCACTGTGGGATAGATTACTAGGGGCCTTCAGAAGGCTTTACATTTTGAAAGGCGCAGCAAATGGCTTTCCTAAAAGACCTCGCCAGTTGTGTTCTGTCCAGTAGTGAGTCATTTCTCCACATGGTCAGCTGTTTCCTCCCTTATTGGTCAAGTTAAGCTGCGCAATCCTGCTTGAGCCCCCTTCTAATCTGGAGCAACCCTTGGGATTGTTTTTCTTGTGCACCGCGAATAGACCCCTTGGGTATCCCAGCATGGTCAGCTCTCCTGGAATCTCCTTTCAGTTTCTGCCCCTGCATAGGAGACACTGCCCTTGCCTGCTGTTAGGGGAATGTTAAAGACACCAGGTGTCCAAGGGATGCATTCCCCCCTCAATGAATCCCCCCTCGATTTTGTGTTCTTTGCCAACTCAGAAAGCCCGCTCCAGTTCTATGTGAACTACCCGAACAGCGGGAGCGTTTCTGCATACGGTCCAGGCCTGGTGTACGGAGTGGCCAACAAAGTGGCCACCTTCACCATCGTCACCGAGGATGCAGGAGAAGGTACCGTGTGGTTTATGTGGGTTTTGCGCTTCGGGCCGTCCGTTTGGAGAGTTGAGTGGACACAGTTCCAGGGCAGCTTTTAAAAATAAGACTGCTAAATGGTAGCATTTGTCTTTTCTTTTCTCATAAATCTCTTTGTAGAGCTGCTCTGTCTCTACCCAAAGCAGAACTTTTGAACTCCTTTGTGTTCTGATTGAAATCAGGTCGATGCTATGAGATGTTTTATGTGACTTGCCTGAAACTTAAGCATGTTTTTTGGTAGATGATGTTTTTGCTGTTGTTCTTTTTTGCACGTGTACATATATCTAGAAGACTACATGAGTTACTGCCAATTCCAGATAAAGCTCTATGCCTATGCCCCTTGTCACCATGGAGACTTCTAAGTTTGTGGTCCTTTTTTAAAAGATTTTATTTATTTATTTATTTTTAAAGATTTTATTTATTTATTTGACAGAGAGAGACACAGTGAGAGAGGGAACACAAGCAGGGGGAGTGGGAGAGGGAGAAGTAGGCTTCCTGCTGAGTAGGGAGCCCGATGTGGGGCTCGATCCCAGGACCCTAAGATCATGACCTGAGCCCAAGGCAGACGCTTGACGACTGAGCCACCCAGGCACCCCAAGGAAACACTCTCTCTCTAAAGGCTCTCCCACCTTCCTCCCATCCACAGGTGGCCTAGACTTGGCTATCGAGGGACCCTCCAAGGCTGAAATCAGCTGCATTGACAACAAAGATGGGACGTGCACAGTGACCTATTTGCCCACCCTGCCAGGCGACTACAGCATTCTGGTCAAGTACAACGACAAGCACATCCCTGGTAGCCCCTTCACAGCCAAGATCACAGGTAGGGTTACCTGGCTTGTTTGTGGGGGGAGGTATGGCTGCCCCGACAGCCTCTCTCCCCATTAAACCAGCGGCAGTAGGCTAGGCATCTAAGTGTAGGTTTCACGCAGACTCCTTGGGGAGAAATTGGGGTGCAAAGTCAACTATGGGCTGGCCCAGTTCCTCCAATAGCTGGTAATCCAAGGGAAAGCAAACAGTACCATTCAGAGGGCCCTTGTTTTGTGCCAGTCTGACTGCAGCATGCCAATAGCAGGCCCTCAGAAGCATTTAGATATTACATGAATGACGTAAAGATGCCCTTCAGCATCACTACTAGATAGATTTCATCTCCATTTCATGGATGGAAAACCTGACGCTGGGTGAGATAGTGCCTTAGCCAAATTCATACGTGGGTATTCGGGGACTCAGATCCAGGTTACCTGATTCAAAGCCCACACTCCCAGTGTCTGTTGTGCTCGCTGTGTTCATATCGCGCTGTCAGTGGGTTATAAAGGAGATACGAAAGGCGAGGTCCTCGTCCCCGAGGTGTTCAGACCTGTGTGCGGAGCAGTCAGCAGTCCCGTGTGGAGCGTGAGGGGTGCCCAAGGCAGGCAGGTGACACGTGCCCCCCGCTGGCAAAGGCTCCTTTAAAAAGTGGTCTGAGAAGACTCAAGTCTCCTGCCAGTTCCCAGACATGAGCCAGCACTCAGCGTTGGTTAGGTCTGTTCACTGTCCCAGGCGGGCTTTTTCACTTACCTCGGAGTAATTCATTCTCGCGTGCACCTCTGTAAACGGCATGTGGACTGGGGGCTCCGAGAGCCAGGCAGACCACACGTAACAGGAGCTGCACGGTGGGGGGGATGTTTCCCAGACGACAGCAGACGGTGCTCTCAGGTGAAGCTAGGCTCTGCCGCCGACTTCCTGCTCGACATCAGCGAGACGGACCTGAGCACCCTGACCGCCAGCATTAAGGCGCCGTCCGGCCGCGACGAGCCCTGTCTCCTCAAGAGGCTTCCCAACAACCACATCGGTGAGCCCGGGCTGCCTTCCTGGCCGGGGCTGGGGGGGGAGATGGGCGTTCCTCCAGTCCTGTCCTTGGGGACCCGATAGCGCACGCGAGTACGATGTGATCAACCTTCTGGCTCACACGTGATAAGAGTCCGAGTGTGTTTCTGCCTCGCAATGTTGACCATCTTCTTGGACACTCTGGGCTGCTGGGGAGTCAGGAAGGAAGTCCTGTTTCTGTTCCTGCAAGTGTGTCTCCCTCCCGCTTCCTCTCTTTCGTCCTGTCGCCCAACCTTACCAACCCCAATCGGTGCTCCGGTGCAGGCATCTCCTTCATCCCCCGGGAGGTGGGCGAACACCTGGTCAGCATCAAGAAGAACGGCAGCCACGTGGCCAACAGCCCCGTGTCCATCATGGTGGTCCAGTCGGAGATCGGTGACGCTCGCAGAGCCAAGGTCTATGGCCGTGGCCTGGCAGAGGGCCGTACTTTTGAGATGTCTGAATTCATTGTGGACACAAGGGATGCAGGTATGTGGAGATGCTCCTGGGGAAAGGCTCGAGGGAATGGTCTTCTTTTGGCTCAGGCGGCTGTCTTTTCGTCCTACCGCTTCCCCTTTCTCTCTGAGCATCCTTCAAGCTGGAGGTCCTTGCACCTGCATCAGTATTTAGGCCCCACAACCCCCAGTGAAGTAGGTATTATCTCCATTTCTAGATGAAGAAACTGAGACTAACAGGAGTAAATAGCCCGTCTGCTCCTGGCATTTGAATCCAGAGCCAAAAACAAGTCACAGATCTCTCTGTCATGATGTGTACTGTCACCACCATCTGCTGCTTTCCAGGACCTCCTGGGCTCATCCCAAGCAAAGGAGGTTGGGCCATCTGGCCAAGATCATGTCAGCTGAGCCGTGCTTTCGTGGAAATGTGGAATCTCTTCCTGTTTCCTCTTTAAAATGGTCTGAATTGGATTTGGCCTCTTCAGACTATGCCACGTGGGCCGTATCTTTGTCTTCTGCCTTCTTTTTTTTTTTTTTAAATTTTTTTATTGTTATGTTAATCCCCATACATTACATCATTAGTTTTAGATGTCTTCTGCCTTCTTGAGTCACAGCCATGCTGGTGGCTTCTGGACAAAGTCCCAGTCCCAGGGGAGAGGGCTAGAGAACTTCTGGTCCTGGTGGGCTGGTGCTCCCTGTTGATTCTTCAGGTTGTTAAACCTTTGGATCTGCTCCCTTAGTGGCTCCCTGGTTGGACATTGGAGGTACCTGGGGGCTGTTTAAAAATTGACCTTCTCAGATCTGCAGCTGGTGATTAATACATGCCATTCTTGGAGGCATGTGGCCAGAGTGTCTTCCCCAGCAGGTTCTGTAGGACAGGTGCTCCGTGGGATATTAATAGATATCCTTGAGAGAAGAGTTCTGTGGTCAGAGCCACGCTCAGCAGGGTTTTTCGTTACAGGACTTCTCAGAGCCTTTCACTTGCTCCTCTGCCTGGGGCTCTCCAGTAGGGGCTACCTGCCATTTCTGTCTTCCTGCCGTCTGGAAATAAAACAGTTTGAATTTCCGTTCTTTCTGCATGTGTCGAGTTCCCCCTACCCAGTGAGTTGTGGGGCCGTCAGCCCTGGGCTTCTGTATTGCAGGTTATGGTGGCATATCCTTGGCAGTGGAAGGTCCCAGCAAAGTGGACATCCAGACAGAGGACCTGGAAGATGGCACTTGCAAGGTCTCCTACTTCCCCACTGTGCCTGGCGTTTACATTGTCTCCACCAAGTTCGCTGACGAGCACGTACCTGGTGCGTCTGGCCCCCTCCGCCCTCCCCATGTGATGGTTGGGTTTTCTCTGAGTGCCGTGCCTCAGCCTCTGGGCTGCTCACGAGGGCCTTCTCGGTTCTTGCAGGGAGCCCGTTTACCGTGAAGATCAGCGGGGAGGGGAGAGTTAAGGAGAGCATCACCCGTACCAGTCGGGCCCCGTCTGTGGCCACTGTCGGGAGCATCTGTGACCTGAATCTGAAAATCCCAGGTGAGCATGAGGAGCTTAGGGGTCAGGGCAGGGAGCACCATTGGAAACCATATCTGGGTATGGCCTAGGAGACATACTAAGTGCTCTATGGGTGTAACGATTTGTAAGTAAGTAATGTATGTATTTATTTATATTTTTCATACTATTTTCACAGAGCCCCATCCAAGAAAAAATACTGTTTACCTGACCTTTTTCTTCTTCCAGATGAAAATTGTTTCATGGTGTCACATGGGGGGAAGACAGATAAGCTTTCAGATTTGAATTTACTGTCTGTTGAATAGAGTCATGTCAGTGAGAGAATTGGCCCTGTCGATGCCAATATTTGGAAGTATTTCAGAGGTGTCAGCCCAATGGCATCCTTCTAATATTCGATTCATCTCTTCCATCCCTATAATGAGAATGGAGACTGGGTGGGTGGGCCACATCCAGCCTTTTCGCCATGAATGGTGTAAATGGACACTTCAGTCTGTCTGAATGTGGCCCAGGTTCCTTCTGTAAAGAGCTGTCCTTGGGGCACCTGGGTGGCTCAGTCTGTTAAGCGTCTGCCTTTGGCTCAGGTCATGATCCCAGGGTCCTGGGATAGAGCCCCATGTAGGACTCTGTGCTCAGCAGGGAGCCTGCTTCTCCCTCTCCCTCTGCTGCTCCCCCCCTTCCCTGCTCATGCTCTCTCTCTCTCTGTGTGTCAGATATAGATAGATAGATAGATAGCCAGATAGATAGATAGCCATCACCGTGAGTGCAGGTTTTGAGGGTCCTGTGCCCAGAAGCTGGCACATGCTGTGTTGCACAGATTCCATGGGGACAGAAAATCGAAATAGTCTTCAGATGATGCTCAGGTTGTGATCTGCAGAGGGGGGCGCTTCTCCGCCACCACTTTCCCCTCTTTCCCAACGTGCCCCGTGTCTACTTACCCGGCCTCCTCCGCAGTCCTCGGCGGCTTCTTCCCATGTGGATGCACCGCTGGTCACGTGAGAATGTGGGAAAGGCCTCATTACTGCAGTGTCCAGACAGAATCACTTATTAAAAAGAGATGATGCATTGTGATCATGAAAAGTTCAGGTGTCAGGTGTTCCAGACTGGGGAAAGGAAGTGTCACCTCATCTCCCGTCAGCCAGGGAGGTTGTGGTTCACATGTGAGGCACAGAGCTGGACCCTGATTGCCTCCAGCCTCATGAACACATGGGGTCGCTTTCTGATCACACTTGTGCACTTCTCACATAATGTATTCTGACATCTCACATAATGTCTTTTGACATCAGAAATGATACTTCCACATCATATTTTTTTAAGGATTTTATCCATTTATTTATTTGAGAGAGAGAGAGCAAGCAGGGGGAGGAGCAGAGGGAGAGGGACAAGCAGACTCCACACTGAGCACGGAGCCCGATGTAGGGCTCGATCTCTCTCGACCCTGAAATCATGACTTGAGCCGGAACCAAGAGTCGGATGCTTAACCAAGTGAGCCACACAGGCGCCCCCTCCACATCATGTTTTTAATGACTACATCAGATTCCATTCCGTGTCCTGATGCACTGTCCTTCACTGCATGGTCTCAGTCCTTGTACGCTCATTTCCATCCCCGGATTCCGGCGCCCGGTGCTCCGTAACCTTCTCACCATGTGCTCAGGCCGTCTGCACGTCGGATGGACGCCCTAGGGTGGGATGGTGTGGCTGCTGTGGTTGCTGCCCCACCTCGGCAGACCGCCCTGGTGATAAAGGATCGGTGCCCGTTTCTCCATTTCCCCACCAGCCCGGGGCACTGTGTTTCCTTCTCACTTTGACCAATCCGATGGAAAAATCCAGTTTTCAGTTTCATTTCTCGGGTCACTAGTGACATGGACTGTGTTTTCATCTGCTTTACTTTCCTCATTTTGCAAGTTGTCTGTTTCCTGAGGAACTAGCAGGTCAGTTACTCTTTCCCTAAAGTCTCTCTAGCTCCTGGCTCCTCTTTGCTCTGATGGGTCCTTCTTGGTGCCAGCTAACTCTGGGTGAGACTCGCTTTCCCCCCTCATTACCTAAATGAGCCTCTGTCGTCAGAATGGAGGACGGCTCATCAGCTTCCAGATGTCCTCTGGACCCAGGCCATGTGGGGCCACCCTCTCCTCAACCGCCCTTCCTTTCTCTGTCCTTAGGGCTCAAAGTCATGGCTGCTCCGCCCAGGTCGTTGTAGGGCTGGCGAGTGCAGCTTCAGGTGGCTCTAGGTGATGGCAGTACGTGGTCACCCAGCATGCGGTGCGCCGGTCTCCACCACGTCAGTGCGGGCACGGTCACTGGCATGGCATGAGCGCCTCGGGTGTGGCAGACGCCGTCTGCGTCCCGGTGTCGGTGACCGGAGGCGCCACTTTTCTGAAAGCATGGCCTCTGGTATTTGACTTGCTCGACGCTTGGCTCACGCATGGTTTCCCTTGGCAGTTGTGACCAACGTGGGTTTCACCTTTTTCTCTAAATGCGTTTTGTCTTGTTGCCTCAGAGAAATGCCGAGGCTTCTTGAAAGTATGGGGTGACAGTTCTTGAATTTTCTGCCCTTACCTCCCTATGGAAAAGAGCCCCTCTGAGTATGATAGATGGGCACGTGTCACCTTTGGCTTAGAAAGCTCCAAGCTATTGGAGGCTTTATTTCCCTGCGGTCACTATCAGCCTCAGGCTCTGGTTTGAAACTGCTGTGTGGAATTAGGGCCAGCCAGGAAGACTGTAAAAGTACTCGGTGGGGTAGTGTCACTGTCCCTAGAACGTTCTCTGCACTGGGTGGCTGGAGGGGCCCTGCCGTCTCCATGGTGGCCGCAGCCACCCAGGGTTCAAGGGAGACAGGAGGGTAGGCATCCCGCCTGAATGGGAGAAAGCCTGAGCACCCCACACCCCCCCAGGCTGCACCCGCCTTGCCCTCCGCTGCTTGCCCTGCATGGCCTGCTCTGCCTTGGTCCCTCACCCTAACTCTGCTCTCTCCCCCTCCCTCCCCCCAAACTCCTGCCCCCTTTCAGAAATCAACAGCAGCGACATGTCGGCCCACGTCACCAGCCCCTCTGGCCGCATCACCGAGGCAGAGATTGTGTCCGTGGGGAAGAACTCGCACTGTGTCCGGTTTGTGCCCCAGGAGATGGGCGTTCACACAGTCAGTGTCAAGTACCGCGGCCAGCACGTGACCGGCAGCCCCTTCCAGTTCACCGTGGGGCCGCTGGGCGAGGGGGGCGCCCACAAGGTCCGCGCGGGAGGCCCCGGCCTGGAGAGAGGAGAAGCAGGGGTCCCAGGTGAGCGTGCGGCGGGGGGGGGCTTGGTACTTGAGAAGAACAAGAGGAGCCTGGCAGTGTGAGCACTCCTCGTTCTCCACCCTGTTCCAGAGATTGACTCTCGGCATGTGTGATTCTGATGGTGGTAATAAGGGGCATTCTTTAAAACAAGGCTTCTGTGGCTACACATGTTTGGGAATTGCTCACTCATCCAAAGCTAAACAGGTTTCTTACTGAGGGACCCCTCAGAGCCTTTAATGACTGTGTGTGTGAGCATCTAAGAGGGATGCAGGCTAATGAAGCTCTTTGCAGAGCATCCTGCAGCGTGGACATTCGGTGGAACACGCTAGAATTTTACAAAACCAATGGTAGTGGTGGTTGCTGGTGGGAAGATCTGTAGGGACAAAACTGAACATTCTCATCTTTTTCTGCCTCGGTTGGGTGTGTTTGGAGATGCCTGATTTCCCATGAACTTCATGTTCTCATGGGTGATGCTTCAAAAACATCAGTGATGCCCTTCCTTGGGGCTCTGCTTGGGCTTAAAGAAAGAGAAAAGGGAGCAGACATAACCCAGCATCGTGTGTGTGAGCAAGAAGAGAGTGTGTCCCGAGCTCGGTCACGAACCAGGTGTTTCTTTGCTTCAGCCGAGTTCAGCATCTGGACCCGGGAAGCAGGTGCTGGTGGCTTGTCCATTGCCGTCGAGGGCCCCAGTAAGGCCGAGATTACATTCGATGACCATAAAAACGGATCGTGCGGTGTGTCTTACATTGCCCAGGAGCCTGGTACGTAATCACGGGCCAACTGAGGACGTGTTCCTTTTTGGGGGATGCTTAGGTTGTAGGGAATGGAAGCCTGGCGAGCTAGCTCCAGTGAAAAAGGAGTTTATGGGTGCATGGGAGCGCCTCCTAGAAAACCCATGGCAGGAAATTCAGTCAGGCCTCAAGGGGGCAGAGAGTCTGGTTCTCTGGTCCTCTCTTGGCCTCTCTGCTTCATGCTTTCATGCAGCCCTGTTATTCTGCCTCCTGACCAGCCTCTCTGCCCATCCTTGGCCACTGGCTTTGTGGCTGCTCTGGAGGAGTGGCCTCAGCATCTGAGCTCCCTCGAGCAGCAGTTCTTGACCTTTAGTGAGCCATGGACTCTTTTGGGCATCTGGCAAAGCCTATAGGGACTGTTCTCAGGATAATGTTTTGAAACATATAAAATGCACTGGATTATAAAAGAAATCAGTTATGTTAAAATGGAGTTATCAAAATCTTCAAGGGAATGTGTAACACAGTAACATATACACATTTTTCCGGAATACATTAAATCATAGGATTTGGTGACGGTCTGTTAACAACCTAAATTTCAGAGTAGAGGTGAATGTAAATGATATGTCAAGGTAGATATAAAACTGTAAAGTGACATGAAAATATCTGTGACCTTAGACCTGTACCCCTGAAACAAATAATACATTATATGAAATATCTGTGATCTTTGTTGGTGACAAAGTCACAAGTACTTCTAATGTGTACTTCTAGTGTTTCTTGTTGACATTTCTAAAGTCAGTCTAAAGAAAGTGCCAAATTTCAGCCTAAAGTTAGTGAAAGTAAAGGTGTAATTTTTTATCCCATTCAAGTTTCCTGGGTCTCCTGAGTTCTATACACAGGCCCTTAGGGAGGCCCTGTGGACCCAGGTTAAGAATCTTGGCCCTTGGGGCACCTGGGTTGGCTCAGTCAGTTAAGTGTCTGCCTTCAGCTCAGGTCATGATCCCAGGGTCCTGGGATCAGGCTCCCTGCTTGGCGAAGTCTCCTCCTCCCTCTGCCCCTCCCCCAACTCATGCATGCTCTCTCTCTCTCAAATAAATAAAATCTTTAAAAAACAAAAAAAGGATCTCAGCCCTTGCCCAACTAAGGGAATCATATTGGCTCAACCTCAGCTAGGTCACCTGCCCTCAACCAACCAACCAACCAACCAGCCACGGCCATCGGGGAGGCAGGGGCTCTTGGAAGGCATTTCACTCCCAGGAAGGAAGCCAGAGGCCGCTCTGGAACCTCCTTCCCAGAATCTCTGAAATGATGGGACTTTCCTGTCCCCACAGGTAACTATGAGGTATCTATCAAGTTCAACGACGAGCACATCCCTGAAAGTCCTTACCTGGTGCCGGTCATCGCGCCCTCTGACGACGCCCGCCGCCTCACTGTTATGAGCCTTCAGGTGAGACGCAAGGAAGCATCCATCTCATTGGCCACAGGCCGACTAGTGAAACCCTGGACTCTTGAGGCCGCTTCAATCGCCCCTTCAGTGCCAAGGGCCCCATCCCAGTGTGACCGCAGATGCTGCCAACTGTAGAGGACCTTTCCCATGGCAGAGTCACCCCCTCACACACGTTTAGGACAGGAGACACTTGGGGCAAGCAGAAACAGAGCCACAGTCAACAAAACACCTCAATGTTTGGGAACAAGTTAGTTTTTTAAATGTTTATTCCAGAGAAACAAAGGAGGCCTGTTAATAATTGGTTAAGGGATAAGGAGGGCTTTCAAACAGAACGAACACCAGACCAAGAGTCTGGTGACGTTCTGCCTGCTAGTTCAGGCTTCCTTTCCCTCCAGAAAGTCAATTGCGATTGATTTTATTACGATGATTTATTTAGAAGTGTGCAAGGCACTACATAAGGACTTTATCAGTATTACCTCACTAAATCCTTGCAAGAGCCTGGTAAGTAGGTTTGTCCTGACCCCGTTTTAAAGATGGAAAAACTGAGATATAGAGAGGTTACGGCTACCAGAAACCAGCTAGTATGGGGCGGAGTGATGGTCTCTGGGGCTCTAGAACCCGTGGTCTTAACCGTGGCTTCCTGAATCCCTGCCCCTGCACTGTGCCAAGTGGCTACACAGTCCAACCTGTTGAGATGCCAGGAAATGCAACTTTTCTCCTGTCCTCAACAGGCCATCGAATTCAAGGTTGCATTAGAGCCTGCAGCCAAACTAAGACCACTAGGGATGCCTTTGTGTCTTTGCTTGGGACACTGAAAAGTAATTCGGTGTCTGAAATCAGGAGTAGCGATTCAGTTGCAAAATCACACCAGAATCCCCAAATCTGATTTCTGATAAATGGGATTTCTCAGTAGCCTTCAGCTGCACCCCCCCCGGCCCCCATTCTTGAAAATAATGAATGAAACCCAATCCTGTATCTCACGTTGGTGTTCTCATTGGCTCTAATTCCATGCACTTGGTTTACACTTGAGATTCTAACCTTTCCCTGAGGAGAATTGGTACTGCTGGTTGTTCCAAACATCAGGGAACCCAGACAGAACCCAAAGCAGAACCACCATCAGCAGATTGAAGAGGCCTCACCTGGAGAGTCCCAAGGGTGCTAACTGGTCGCTGTGGTATAGATGTTTTTCTTGTGTTTCATTTAAAGGCTTCTTAACAGAAGTTCCTTTTGTGGCCGACTTAACTAAAACCTGTGGAGGGAGATAAACCCGGCATTTGTTGAGGGCAAAGAGCTGCCTTCATGCATCTCGAAGATTTCTTTCAGATCTTCTGAGGCGTTTATCTCCCTCTTGAGGATTTAGCGGCAAGCGGATTCAGGTAATGTAAGTGGTTCTGTCCCCCAGAAACCTGGTTTGGAGAAATCCTCTCCGGAAGACTTTTCTGTAGAGTCCTCTCGTCACCGTTGGGTCGTAAATACTTGAATAAGTGTGCAGCAGGCTGTGTCTCTTTGTCCCGTTTTTCCCCGGGTCACTTGGTGCCGAGTGATATGTAAATTATTTATCGGCGATTTGCTGGAGGCCTGCACGCCAACATCTGGTGCTGGTTAGGAATAGAGAGGCATGTATTGTTTTGTCTTGCTTTTAAGACTTTTTAGAAAATTGAAGTCGGCTGGCATTTTGTGGAGGAGGGGATGTTGGGAGGGGGTGCGAGCTGGCAATCAGAGATTCCTGAATTTTGTTGCAATCCTCTCGCCCCAGTCTGTAACCTCTAGTGCAGCACAGTGGGATAGAATGTTCTACAACAATGGAAATGTCTCATATCTCCTCTGTGCAGTATGGTAGCCACTGGCCACCTGTGGCAGTTGAGCCCTTGAAATGTTGCTAGTGTAACAGGAACCAAATCTTTAATTTTATTTAATTTAATTGGTTTAAATTTTAAAAAATATAGTCCCCTGTGTGACTACCAATTAGGCAGTGCAGCTTTAGTACCTTGCTACTGAGATGTGGGCCGGGGACTAGCAGCCTCAGCATTGCCTGGGAATTTACTAGAATTCCAGGCTCCCCGCACCACCACCCCCCGCCTTCTGACCCACTGGATCAGAATCTGCATTTTAACAAGACCCCCCACGTCCTTCGATTGCACATTGAGGTATCATCTGAGGAGTGGCTGTCCGATCAAGTTTACCGCAAAACTGCTAACTTGTAAAATTTTGTGGTTCAGGACTGGCCAATTTTAAAATATCTTAAGCATCTAAACCTCTAATCCCCTCCTCCTGGGAGAGGCTGTAGTTTGCAGGACAGAGTGTGGAGGGTGAAACTGATCCAGTGAATAGTGAAAGGTAGCCTTCTTTTTGTTGTGTTTCTTTTTGTTGGGGGTGGGTGGGGGCTGGGAGTGCGGTGCAGACAACTTCTAAATGCATATTAATATTTAACGATAAGCTGACCTTTGTGAGCTTCTCCGTGTATGGACCAGGCCCTGCGCTGAGTGCTTGGAATGCATCACTTCATTTCATCCTTATTCAATAGCTCTCTGGTGTAGATTCGGTAATTGTGCCCATTTTATAGATGAGGAGACTGAGACTCAAAGGTTGAACAACTTACTTACACATAGGAAATGGTAGTCACCCCAGGTCCTGCTGATTCTTAACCATGTATAGTCGTTTACAAGTTTATTAAAAGTCATCTCCATTCCTACCCTTGAGATAAAAAATAGCAATGATATAAAACTTGATTCATGTTGGTGAGTACATGGTTTTGTCAGTCACCAGGCTCCTCTCAAAAGAGGGCCCTTTCTTTTTGACCTGGAAGACACTGGGTTTTCTGGCTGTCCAGGGCTTGTTTGAGATATGGAAATTAGAGTTCTGCTGGGCAGGATAGTCTTAAGTCTCCAAATCCAGTAACCAACTCTTCCAGCCTGAACCAAGGTGCTAGACGCCGCCGACGTGTGTCTCTGCTGTCTTATATTTAAAGCTAGAAGTGTGGAAGAAGGCACCTGCTCTTCTATTGTCAGATGTTATATGGATAAACATTCTGGGCCTTTTTGCATGAGAACCGTCCCCTGGAGTCCCGGGTCGGGTCAGTGTGTGCCACTGAGCAGGAACACCAAGGGCCGTAACCTGTTTAATGTATTAAATTCCCAGGAATCGGGATTAAAAGTTAACCAGCCAGCCTCCTTTGCTATAAGGTTGAATGGGGCAAAAGGCAAGATTGACGCAAAGGTGCACAGCCCCTCCGGAGCCGTGGAGGAGTGCCACGTGTCTGAGCTGGAGCCAGGTAAGCCGGAGGCGGGTGGGCAGGCCCTGGCATCTGCGCCTCCCCGAGGAACGTGTCTGCAAGCGTGCACCCCCTCGGAGGGCTCATCGGCCGCACCGAGGCCAGCCAGCCTTCAGATTCCCTTCTCCTGCTGTTGCCAGGCGCTGTGTGCACATGAGGGCATAAACATTTACCAGGGATAGGAGGACACTTCGGGATATAGCCTTCCCTTTTTTCTTTTCTTTTCCTTTCTTTTCTTTTCAACAAATACTGCTTTATTTTCTGTTGTTTTTCAGATTCCCTTCACGTTCTATTCATTGTAATTTTTTTCTCCTAGTTTAACAAAATCTTACAGATTTTTATTACGTTGTTGACCTTATGACACAAATAAGTACTCTTTGACCTCACTTTGAGGGAAAAGTTAATTGATGTTCATCTGTAAATTTCAAAGAATCTGGGGCTCCAGCATGCTTACTAGCATAAGATTTTCCTGCCCGCTCCCTGGACGTACGGAATTCTCTGACCTCTATCAACTTTAATGAGCCATTTTGCCAGTGAACATTTATCAAGTGTGAGAGACTTGGCAGGACGGTAAGGCTAAGGAAGACATGATGCCTGCCCTCAAAGAGCTCAGAGTGGAGTGGGGACCTGGCCGGAAGCCTGCAGTACCCTGGGGAGGACCCCAGATGGTCACCAATACCCCAGGGGAACCGAGAACCAAATGATAAAGGAGGAGGAGAGAAAAATACTTCCTGCCTTGGTGAGGCCCGAGGGCTTCTCAGAGGAAGCGACATTGAATGTGGGCCCCGATGCATGAGGAAGGGCCCTGTGATCACTGCCCTTAATCGGGCATTTGTTGTGTGTCCTGCGACATGTACAGCGAAGGTAGACATCTGGAGAGGTAGGAGAACAGGCAGTCTGCATCCCAGGTGGGAGGGCTTCAAGGAGGAAGAGATGACGGTTGGATATTCTTGGTGTGTGTTCAGTGAACAGATTGCCACATGCTGTGACCCAAACACACTGTGGAAAACCTGGCCATTGCCCGGGGAGGGGGGCGGGGCAGTTGGTAGCTTAGAGCTTAATTCAGAAGCATTAATGCCAGTTGGAACCATTTCTTTTCCCTTCAAGGGGCCAAGTGAGAAGTGAGTTTTTCATAAAGTGTTTTCCCAGGGGTGCCTGGGTGGCTCAGTCGATTAAGCGTCTGCCTTTGGCTCAGGTCATGATCCCAGGTTCCTGGGATCGAGTCCCGCGTGGGGCTCCCTGCTCAGCGGGGAGTCTGCTTCTCCCTCTCCTTCTGCCCCTCCCCCTGGCTCATTCTCTCTCTCTCTCTCTCAAATAAATAAAAAAATATATAAAAAAAAAAAAGAAGAAAAGAAAAAGAAAGTGTTCTCCCAAGGCAGACACCACAGAGGATGAAACCTAGATTTTGAGATTTGGAGGCATTTCCCAAAGGGTTGATGAGGGATACATAAATAGGCCCATCTGGTTTTGAAATCCAACACATTGGGTGCCAGGCTTCTAGTAGAGCTGTGGTCTTATTAATGATTTAAAATTCACCATCTCAGGCTGGCCTCCCATCCTTTGCCCTCACCTTGCTCAGTGGTGTCCACGTACTTGGCTTTACCCTGTACTTTGCTCACTCTCCTAGACAAGTACGCCGTGCGCTTCATCCCCCATGAGAATGGTATCCACACGATCGATGTCAAGTTCAACAGGAGCCACGTGGTTGGAAGCCCCTTCAAAGTGCGCGTCGGGGAGCCCGGACAAGCAGGGAACCCCGCCCTGGTGTCCGCCTATGGTGCCGGGCTTGAGGGGGGCACCACAGGTAACCCACGACCTCGGCCTCTCATCTTTAACTGAGCCCACTCCAGGGCTCAGCCAGCAGGAGCTCTTCAGGCTTCGGGAAGCCTTCCCTGCACTCCCCCAGGGAAGCTGCAGTGATGGACACTTTGGAGCTCTTGATCCCCAGAGTTGTTTTGGGGCATGTGGTTTGACCCAAGATAAGTCTGGAGCAAGGGCTTGATGACTGTATTATCACACCTCATTACTATTTCCTCTGCTTCCCCTGTCTTCCTTGGCCAAGTGCCTTGACTTCAGGGCCAGGACACTGATCGTGAGGGAATACAGCGCCCTGTCTTTGCTTTTGAGGGTTTCTTTGCCTGCAGAGGATTCAGTGTGTGTCACAGGCCTCCTGGGAGGTCTCCTGCCCTCCGTTCCTTCAGCAGTCCTGGGCTCAGAGAAACAACCTTGAATCTGCAGTAGGACCTGTCACGGTCTATCTCTCCCTTTTGGTTTCTGGTCCTTGGGGAGGAGGAGAAAAGACGGTGGCAAAGAGTTCTAGAGCTTTTTGGACTCGTTACAATCTTTTTAGTCTTTGCCATGGATGGGGTACATTTGACTGAAAGAGGCAGCAGGGGTGGATATAAATGAAACTGGCTCCGTCTCCTTGCTTCTCCCTCCTTCCATCTAGACCCAGGAGGGAACACCACCGGTGGTTCAGGGGAGGACCTTCCGACTGCCTGTATCTGTCGTCCTCATGCATGGTCGCTTAGCTAGTTGGTTTGTTAAAAAGGTAGACATAGAGTTTGGCTCTTAATATACAGAAATAATCTTGGTGCTCGTGCTGTTGTACATTTTCCACTTGGCATCTTAAAGAACTTCCTGTGTCAAAACACAGATCTATGCCCTTTGTAATGGCTTCGGTTAGTGTTCATCCCGTGAGCCTCGAGGCGAGGTAGGTGACTGGTACGGAGAGTGCCGGCATGGGGAGCTTGTCCACTCAGACTTCTCTGCAGGGCACGTCCATAGACATGGGCGCACTGGGACACGGTTTGCACGGGCCTTTGGAAGGCAGTCCAGTCCCGGCTCGAGTCCCTTGTGAGTCTCCCCTGATGCGGTGAGTTGGACAGAGCAGACCCGCCTCGCGTGGGCAAGGAGAGGGGTGGCTGTGGTCACTTGGCATCCAGCCCTAGGGAGCCAGTGTCCTGAGTGGCCCGAGGGGCCCTGCCCAGGTCCAGGCGTCACTGACAGGCTGGCATGCCGCCCCGAGCTCTGGTCAGAGCAGTGGCCTCAGAACCACCCACGGGGGTGGCGTAAGTGCTTCTGGACTCCCGAGACCCATCCGGTCCGGCTCCACACGGAACTGTGGGCCAGCAGCTTGCCCTTTATAAGAGGCATGGTAACACTTCACCCTACGCCATTCCATTTCACAGATGAAGAAAGTGAGGCTCAGAAGGGTCGAGTCACTCCCTAAGCTTACTTAGCTGGGAGGGGCCAGAACCAGCCATCAGTCCAGGTCCATGACCTCAAAGCCTGTGTCCTTAACCCCAGAGTTTTGCTGCCTAAGTGGCTGGCTCGCTCAGCGGTAGTGAACCTAGTGGCCCACTTTGTAGAGTATCCTAAACCAGGACCTCTGTTCTCCCAGCTGCCTGGAATAGTCCCCAGGCAGGAGTGCAGGCATTTGGACCCTGGCAAGCCACCTGCTTGACGGGGGGCGGGGTCTTCCCGGCATTTGGGGCCACGCACACCTTGGTCCGGGTCCCACAGCAGCCACTGAGGGCTCCCGCAGCTGCCGGCAGCCACCTTACCCTCCTGCTGGGTCACACCTGCTGCGTTCGGGGCCTCATGCTGCCTCGTGGCTGCTCGCATGCCTTCTCAGGAGCTTGGGTTTCAGGCTGTGCTTTGCAAGAGCCGAATGCCACTGCGAGGAGCCAGTCTTACGGGGAGCCTCCCAGCCAGGAGGGAGGGGTACAGAGCATGCTGGTTTCAAACCCTGTGTAAATATTGCTCTTGTCAAGGGGACGACGTCTTGTTTTTCTAGCCCTCCTGCTTCCGAGCCTTTCCCCAAATACCCATCCCAGGATTACACAGCTGCAGTGTGCATGGAATGAAAAGGTATCTGTGCTTGGCTGCTGGAGGGCCTGGCATCCTGACCTGCAGAATAAAGCAAACTTCCCCGTGTTTTTATGGGTGGGCTTGCTGTATCTCTTGGCTTGAGCTTTAAATGGTCCATTTTGCAGGTTCGGGAGCAGGGGAATGTGGAGAATTTGGGGTGGGACTGTCTGCTTGCCGAGGAGCTGAGAGGTCGGGCGTTAGACCAGGGGGTTCTCGACGCTCTGGATTAGAAGACCAGTCTTCCTGATAAAATGCTCCAAGAACCCCAGTGTGCACGAGGTGGGACCGAAGAGCCTCCTTCCCTCCCCTGCCCCCTCGCCCACCTTCACGATGGAGTAGGGCTGCCGTAGACATGCATTAGCCACATGGGGTTTGCAGGGGGGGAGACTGCCATGCCCGGAGATGTTTGGGGGTATCGTGTTGGTTCTAGCTGGAAGCAGTCGGCAGAGGGACTCCTGCACGTGGATTTTCTTTCTCCTCACTTCTCAGGCAAGTGCCTTAGCTCCACACTGGGCGGATCTTGTGTTTAAATCCCAGTCCTGCCATTCCCAAGCTGTGTGACTTAGCGCAAAGGATTTGACCTTACCAGGCCTCCACTTCCTGTAAAATGGGAAGAAGGGAGCCCACCCAATAGGTTGTTCCAGGTAGCTCTTGCCTGTCCTTCCTTACTTCCCTTTTCCCACCTCATCTCCCCTGTCTCTTCAGGCCCTCCCAGCCAGGATTCACGGATCTTGATCTTTCTCAAGAAGGGAGCAACTTGTTAAAATGCGTTGGGCTTCTTTCCCCTGCAGCTGGGTCTTTTCATCTTTGCTTTAAAAATATCTTTCCTTATCATCGCCTTGCAGCTACTTCCTGGAAATGCCGTCCCTTGTGTGCCACCCCTCCCTTGCCTGCACAGCGTAGCTCTTGCCTGCATGGTGTAGAAACAAGGTTGAGATAATCGGGTTGTTGGGGAGGGGGGGGCTGGGACAGGAGCCTCAGGAGCTTCCAGAAGCAGCTGGGTTGTGTTTGGGGGTTGCAGGATAGCAGCGCCTTTGTTTTACTGATAGCCAGAACAATAATTCTTTCTCTGGCCTGGGAGCTATAATTAAACCCAAATAGTTCCCAGCTGGGGCGGCATCCAGGGCTCTGGAAAAAAAGCACTGCCATGCGCAAGGCTGCTGTGCCAGGGATGGCCCATAGAGGGCACTGTAGCGGGCGCCCCTCACCGACCACCTCATCCCCCTCTGGGCCGGAAACGGGCCTGAAGGAGTGGAGGCTTCTGCAGGACATTGGGCTCAGGCACGAATGTGCCATGGTCATTGGTCGGCCCAGCTTTTCTCTCGTCACAAGGCAGGACGTCCGTGCAGGAGTCCCCTGTGGGCCGGGCAAGAGGCTCCGGGGCCACATGGAATTGTTCATACCCCGGTTCTACCAGTTTCCTAGTTCGTAGCGCTGCCTGGCAAGTGCCCGAACCTCCCTGAGCCTCTGTCATTTGTTAAACAGGAAGCACTGGGCACGTAACAGGATGCTTACTGTGGGACCTGGAGCCCGCGCGGTGCGAGTATGGCTCAGTTAGCAGGAGCCGCTGTTTGGGCCCTATTCTTGTTGCTGGTGTTCATGGCAAAGTGGGGGGCTGGCAGATTGTAGCAGCTGCCCCGGTCTTTAGCGTGGTGACTGGGGCAAGGAGCCTGTGGGGGAAGAAGATGATGCTGGGCCTGCTCGGCTTCTCCAAGTCCACTCGGGAAAAAGGAAAGGTCAGAGGGGCCCACGCACCCCCCCACCCCCCTGGAGGCAGGGCTGAGCCCCCGGCAGCTGAAACGGCATTTCAGGCTGACAATGAAGACTCCGGCTTCTTGCCCTCAGCCACTGTGCCTGCCCAGGGGCGAGAACAGGGTGTCCTGGCGGTGCTGGTGGGCGAAATGTCAGCCACGCTCTTGCCTCTGCCTTGGAAAGGGAGGCCCTCTGTGCCAGGAGCTCAGAGCTGGTATGGGTGGGTTCGCCCGCCACCGAGGCCGCCTCTCTGTGGGGGAACCTGTGTGTCCCCCCCCATTGCTTCAGTGCCCCTGGGAAAGCTCCCCAAACCACACCCCCCCATCCCTCCAAACCAATACGACATTCCCTCTTCCTTTCTCCCAGGTATCCAGTCTGAATTTTTCATCAACACCACCCGAGCAGGGCCAGGGACATTATCTGTCACCATTGAAGGCCCGTCCAAAGTTAAAATGGATTGCCAGGAGACCCCAGAAGGGTACAAAGTCATGTACACCCCCATGGCTCCTGGAAGCTACCTGATTGGTGTCAAATATGGCGGGCCCAACCACATTGTGGGCAGTCCATTCAAGGCCAAGGTGACAGGTAACAACCAAATAGCTTTTGAAGTTACTCTTTTTTCTATGGAGCGTGTCATGTCAGATTATCAGCAGTAAACTGTGGGTAATTTTAGATATTCTGAATCTACTTTGAATCTTGAATGTAAAGAAATGGTAGGACGTGCCGGGGAGTAAACATCTTTAGAAGCCTGTGGGTGTGTGCTGGCGTCATCCCCCTACAAAATAATGAGTGTAGACATTGAAAAAATCATGTTTTCTTTTTTTAACAGAAAAGAAAAATATTTACATATTTGATATCTTAACGTATTTGTTTAGATAGGGACCTGAAAAATACCCTTATTTCTAACCTTCACTTTTAAAATAATCAAAAGGTTTTATTACATTTACAAAAATGGGCCTCCTTCAGGACACTAGAAAAAATACCAGCAAAACCACCTCACAGGTGGCGCCTGAGGGGCTCAGTCATTAAGCGTCTGCCTTCGGCTCAGGTCATGATCCCAGGGTCCTGGGATCGAGCCCCGCATCGGGCTCCCTGCTCGGCGGGAAGCCTGCTTCTCCCTCTCCCACTCCCCCTGCTTGTGTTCCCTCTCTCGCTGTGTGTCTCTGTCAAATAAACAAAATCTTTAAAAAAAAAAAAAAACCACCTCACAGCCCACGGCCCAAGGTAATCATCATAAATATTGTGGTAAATCCCTTCCGCAGGTCTCTGCTTGGTTCACTGTTGTATGAGTAGTATAGCTTCATTGCAGAAAAGTTAAAAGATTCAGATAAAAAATCATCCTCTCACATGCACAGAGAACCTTTTTGTTATTTTGTTATATGTTCTCCCTAACATATAACAAACATTGCTTTTACACTGTTTATACATGAGTATTTTATCTCAGTGGAAAAGAGGTAAATTCTGCAGGGTGGCACGAGGGTATGTGGGAGGGATTTCCAGGCTTTGTCGTTTGCCTCGCTGTGTGGGGTGGGACCCAGGGGTTTGGAAGACATTATGGGGGTGAGATGGGGAGATGGTAATGTTTAGATCAGGTGTTGGGGATGCGAGGTGGGGATGCGGTAGCTTTGGGATCCAGCTGTCAGGGTGCAGGGACTTTCCCGGGGCTTCTACCCAGGGCATGGCCTCTTCTAGCTGAGAGGACCTACTGCTCTGGCCATTAACTCCTCCCTCCTCCCCCTCCCATCTTCTAGGCCAGCGTCTGGTCAGCCCTGGCTCTGCCAACGAGACCTCGTCCATTCTGGTGGAGTCCGTGACCAGGTCGTCCACAGAGACGTGCTATAGTGCCATCCCCAAGGCATCCTCGGACGCCAGCAAGGTGACCTCCAAAGGGGCAGGGCTCTCAAAGGCCTTCGTGGGCCAAAAGAGCTCCTTCTTGGTGGACTGCAGCAAGGCTGGTAGGTAGCCTGGTCCTGCTCGAGGGTTAGGGTGGAGGCGGGCTGAGGACCCTCTGCTAACTTTAGTCTTCCCTGCAGTGCCCACCTGCCCGTGCACCCCAAATGTTTGCAAGTAACCTTGTTCATTACCCCACTCTCCTGCACTTAATATTTTCAAATGATTTTCCTCTTTTGACTCTTGATTCTTTCAAATGCCCTCAAGGTAGACCGGAAAGGTGGCATTATCCCCATTACAGATGGGCAGACTGAATCAGTAACCCGGCCCCTTCTCTGCCAATAATTGCTTAATTGCAGTTTGAACTTGGGTATTTATTTGGGTGTCAGTGGTTAGTTGCCTAGGTTCTGGCATCTGGCACATCTGGGCTGGAAGCCTGGCTCCACTACTTCTCCCTTCTCCCCTCCCTCCCTCCCTCCCTCCTTTCCTCCCTTCCCCAAACTGAGCCATGTGATCTTGGGAAAGTTACTAAATCTTTTGCTAAATGTCAGTTTCTTGCTGTCTAAAATGGGAATAATAAAGTCACCTTCCTTAAGTTCCTAATGAGAATAAATGAGATCAGAGTAGCCATCACTTACATAATCCTTATTACAAGCTGAGGGCTTCACATACAACTTCTGTAGATCAGGGGGTAGGTGCTGGCATCATCTCCTATTTACGGATGGGCAAGCTGAGGCAGAGAGAGGCGAAGTTCCACATCCAAGGTCCCCCAGCTAGGAGGTGGCAGGCGGGGATTTGAACTCATGCCATCAGGCTCTGAGTCTTTGCTTGTAATTGCCTTGCCATCTCACCTCTCAGAGGTTCCAGCGTCATTGTAGAATCTCAACAGGCAATAGTTGGTATATTTCCTTTGGCTCCCATTTCCCCTCCCCTTCCCCTGCCTTCCATGATGCATCCTGACGGAGTAACCACCTTTCTTTGCCTCCCAGGTTCCAACATGCTGCTGATCGGTGTCCATGGGCCAACCACCCCCTGCGAAGAGGTCTCCATGAAGCACGTGGGCAATCAACAATACAACGTCACATACGTCGTCAAGGAGAAGGGAGATTACGTTCTGGCCGTGAAGTGGGGAGAGGAACACATCCCTGGCAGTCCCTTCCACGTCACGGTGCCTTAAAACAGTTCTCGTCAGATCCTGGGAGGAGTTCTGGTGGTTGCTTTTGTTGCTTGTTCGTAACTTGTTTTATACAAAGTTTTCCTCCAGCCTGTTTGTGGGTCTGAAACCCCATCCCGAAAACATTGCCGTTCTAAAGTGCCTTGAGAAATAAGTCCTAGACTTGACTCTTTAGGGACACGCTGGGGACTCTTAAGAAATGCATACTCATGCATGAGCTGAGAAGATTTCCAGGCATACTTGGTTCAGATCCGACCTCTTGCTGGCACAGATCACCCCCTGCAGACAGACCAAGGTCACTCGCAAGACTGACATTTCTAAAGAATGAAATTGGCTAGCCCATCTGTGAAACGAGACTGGCAGGGAGGGACAGGGCAAAGAGGCGACCTACTTGAGGCTGGCATTTAGAAAGGACCAGCAGCCTACCCCATAAAAGGCTCTTAGGCAGACGCCATTGTTTCAACACTACTCCTCTCCACACCCCTGCCGGCTCCGTGGCCTTTGTACGCGTCTCAAAGGGAAGCGGCTACATGGTGGCAGACTGGCCTCCATGCTTCTTAGTGCCTTTCCCCTCGTTCTGCTGAGTATTTCCCTGCAAAGTTGTAACATGTGCCCATCTTGGCAGTGACGTTTTGCTTTTGTCTTTAAAGGCCATTGAAGTCTCTGGGTCTGAGGAAATTCTGGGGCAAGCAACCCCCTCCTGCCAAAGATCCCTTTTTTTTTTTTAACCAACATGAGCCTTTGTTCTTAACACACACTCCAGCCATTTGTCAGTCTGATGAGGCTTGCCAGCACGTGCGAATGGCCGCAGGTGGGTCACCGTGTCAGCGCCCTCATCTGCAGAGGCCTGTCACCGGGCAGAACACTCCACACCCACCTCCAGTCAGCCATGGGATCACTTCTGGAAAATAACTATAGATCGGAAAGAATGGAACTCCTGCTGACCTTTGGCCTCAAAGGGCGCTGTGGAGGGGGTGGGAGGGACAGCAGCAGCTCCCCGGTGGTCTTCTGTCACTGGGCACAAGTGAGCTACAGAGCTGATGGGGGCTCTGTATACATTTGGCCCTGACCGCGTCATCCGAGGCTGTTTGGAAAGCAGTGTGCAGGGCCCAAATTCCAGAAATGGGGCGTGAGGCATTTTGCACCCCTTTCTGCAGACCTGAGCTGCCTTCGGGATAAAGTGAAAGCCTTCGGGGCCGCACCCTGACTTCAGGGCCCGGGTGTGCGGTGTGGTCTGGGCCGGCAGACCTTTTTGATTTGCGGCTCCATCCTGAGGAAGTGTCACATGTGCGTCCGTGGGTGGGACCGGGAGCGAGGGGAGGGGACCGTCACCAAGATGCAGCAGCGGGGGGCAGGTGGTGGCCACAGCCCACCTCTTAGACACCAAAGCAGCCCGAAGCCTAATGTGAAAGGGCCACAGGTTTTGTAAACTGGGACGTGGAAGCGAAACTGGAATCAAATGCCGACTGTAAATTGTATCTCATAACTTATTAAATGTTTGCTCCGTCAAGCTCCCCTGGTGTTCTTGGAGGGTGTTGTTTCAGAATAAATGGTTCGAGTCTCTGACCAGCCCTCCCTGCCGCTGGCCGAAAGGACACAGGTGGGCAGCTTGCTCTGACGGTGAGCCTGGCCTCTGTTTGCGGGGGGGGGGGGGCTTTTCCGTGAGCCCCGCTGGCAGGGTATCCTCAGGAGAGGCCAGACGGGCCGGGACACCGACACAGCCTCTAGGAGAGAAAGCCTTCTTCCCAATGACGGAGATACTGTCATTCTAGGCAGCTGACTCAAACAAGAAGCTAGGTCACGGTCCTCCCAGCTGCCCTTGGACAACAGGGTTCGTGTGTGGTGTTCGTCTTCCTCTCCCTGCTCCTTCCTTGGGCTGGGAAGAGCTTGTGCCTGATGGGCGCTTAGGATACCTCCCCCCTCCCCTCCTCCTCACCCTCACGGCGCTCCCGTGACCCCACTTCGCAGTGTTGATACCGATTCAGGTGCTGAATGGACATGTCACTCGGGGCAGACCCTAGGCCCTGGCCTTTTTGTCCCCAGAATGGAGGCTCTCCCTCCCTGGTTATACCCCTGTGGGAGCAGAAAGGGCACCAGGAGCCCCCAGATGAGCCCCGGGAAGTCCTTGCTGGGCCCCTAGCCCTCCACTGGGGGTGAGGGGTGGAGGGAAAGTCAGGGAAGGAAGACGGGCTCCTGTTGTGTGTTTCTTCCTGTCACCTCCTTGTTGATCAGGATGGAGGCTTGTTTACCTCTGAGAGGTGGGAGGAAAGGAAGTTTTCCCTTGCCCCTCCTGGAGGGAGCCCCTTTATGTGTGGGCCTGTGTCGGGGATGACTGTTCCTGGGCTCCCTGAGGGGTTTGTGGCTTGGGGGGGGCTGTCCAGGCTCTGCCTGGTGATGCTGACCTTGCCCAGAGAGGAGCCCAGGGGCACAGGTGCTGGTTTCAGTCCCGGGAAGTCTGGCTGGTTTCTGTTGGGGAGGCAGCACGTCTCTATCCCCAGCTGGACCTGGGCATCAGGTAGAGTTGGAACGTGGGCTCGGCCGCTCGGTGGCGGTACGGCCTCGGGGAGGTGGCTTCCCCTCTGAGACCAGGCCTCCCTCAGGGTGGTGGTGAGGAGCGCACGAAATCTCTCTCGGAGCTGTGAGTCTTGGTCACAGCTGTCTGACCGACCCCTGCCAGGGGGTGCCGTTCCTCATTCAAGGCCGCACCTGGGGCCGCCCCGGCGGGCCCCTGCCTGTGACATCACCCACGACCCAGGTGGCCAATGGCTAGAGCCACGGGGCAGCTCTTCTCTGCATCTGGACTCGCTGCCAAGGGAACGGGCCGCTGTTTGTGCAAACACCTCCATGACTTGAAACTCGACCCTGAACAGGTACCAGGCAGGCCCTTTCTGACTTTCACCAGTTGACTTGGCCCCTTTCCTACCAGGGGCTGACTGAGCCATCACTCTTTTGGGGCCAGCAGAGGTTAAAGCAGACGGTGTTGGCATCTGACGCTCAGAGATCCTCGACCCAGAGAGGCCCGGTTCCCTTGCAAGCGCCGATGCGTGTCCCTCCCTCGGCCAGCTTCCCTCTGCAGCCCGCGGAAGCCCTCGGCGGTGCCACCCAGAAGGAAGCAGATTAACGTGTCTGTTTCAATGCATGGGCCCTTGGCCACACGTCTGGACTTCAGACTTCAAAGGGGCCTTGAAAGCCACATCTTGATGAGTTTGGTGTAAAATGAGTCCGGCACTAGGGATTTCATTTCCCCTAAAAATGGCACCACCTTAAAAAATAAGCAGAATAAACGTAAATGGCAAAGTGAGTGGTTGATCCTTGTCACCACCACCCCCAAGTTTGTATTTTCAAATGGGGAACAAGCTCATTAAGTGCTCTTTGGGCTTAAAGCTCCGTCTGATGGAAGCAGGGTCTAGGAAAGGAATGGAATCTTTTCAAATCCCCATTAACTTGGAGGGGGAGGGGCTTTGTAATCAGGGTATTCCACTAAGGAAAACTCTTGCCCAGAAACACGTCTTGTTTAGCTAATTTTTTTTTCTCCTCACAATGGCAAATCATAACTCGAAGAGGGAGTAAAAATGTCACATGGCTCAAGGCAAAGGTGAATTCAAATTTTTCCCCTCTGGCTTTGTCCTAAGGATGCTGACCAGACACAAGGGTGGGAGGAAATGTGAAACAAAGGGATCCTTTCTGCTTTGTGATAAGGCTTTTGTCTGGGTCCCTGAGCCCACAGGGGACCAACTCATATGCAAGGAATTTAGGGTGGCCCACCCCACACCCCTTCTCTCTGACTCAAGAGCTCTCCAAAGCAGGCAGGCAGGAGGTGGGGAATTGACGAGCCTGACTTACGGCTTGTGGCCAAGGGTGTTTTGGACTTGCTTATCTCCCCAGGACAAAGCTCAAAGATGAAAGAATATCCAAGCCTTGTATTGCCCACATTATTCCCTCTGCCATAACCACCGCCTTCCCAAGGCATCAGGATGCCTCTCCCAGTGCAAAGCTAATGCTGAACTCTGGGGGAGGGGGGGGTCTCTGAGAAAGAGGAAATCTTGGCAGAGGCGCCACACCCCAGAAATGCCAGCCTCGGGCCCAGCTCCAAGCATTTGGCACCAGTAGCTGCAGAGTAGCCTGGTGTGTGAGAAAAGCCCAGAAAGCAGCTAACTCCAAGTTCAAGTCTAGATTCAGTCCCAGCTCTGCGGCTTACCGCCTCAGACACCCCCTGGCTCTTCATCTCCCCAAATGTCCCAAACTTCATAGCGCTCATTTTACACCTGGGAAGACTGAGGCACAACGGGCAAGTCTAGACAGCCTTACCCTTTCTTGTCTTGCAGACTGGGAGTCCCGGTATGGAACATTCTTCCTCTACTCTTTGCCTAGCTTGTTCATAGTTCAGGGCTCAAAGGGCACCTCCTCCAGGAAGCCTTCTCTATGCCTCAGTGCCCTCATCCATAAAATGGGAAAGTGGGAAACTTCCATTCTAAGCTTAACCTCTAGAAAGATCTCCCAATGCATCCATCCTCCAACTGGCTGGCCAAGTCCTTCCCCACCCAGATCTGCTAGAATAGGGGCTGCCTGCATGTTGGGGAGACTCAGTTCCCCAAGGCAAAGTGGAAGGGGTACCTCAATGAGGGGAAGGGAGCCTGTGGGGAATCTATTCAGCATGGTGGTTCAAAACATGGGCCAGTGGGTTCAAACTCCAGCAGATCATTTACCCTCCAGAGACTCTCACAGCCTCTGTTTTCTCTCCAATGAAATGGGGTACTAGAACCTACCCTATATATAGTGTTCTGAGGGTTAACTGACAAAATGAATGTAAAGAACATACCACAGTGTCTAGTACCTGATAAGCCTTCATAGAATTACTACTGCTGAGAGGTGCTTAAGAGGATTCTTCTATATGGAGAGCTTAAATCCAGGGGGGGCTACTTTAAGGACACAAATAACCATAAATAGGAGAGGCACTTGGGCTGGAGACAGAGCCAGGGACTGGAAACTGGGGTGGGCATCATCAGTGGGAGTGGATGGGGTGGCCAATGGCAGTACTAGGAGCAGGGTGGATCCCTGGTGGCCCGGGGGAGTGGCCAGAAAGGTGGGAGGAGAGCTAGGTGAGTCAGGTGCACTGGGGAGAGCCCCAGCTCACCTCCCAGCCTCCCCTGGTTTCCCCTTCAGTGACCCCTTTCCCTTAGCAGAAGCCGAGGCCAGAGGCAGGCCTGGGGCTGCCACCACACCTTCCCAGGGGTTGCGGGATGGGTTTGAAGTGAATAAATCTGGAGTAAACAAAGTGTAGTAAGTAACACTAATGCTAGGCTCTGAGTCTTACGATTACTCCCATTTTTTTACAGGGGCATTTCCCAGGGCACAGAGAGGTTAAGTGACCCGTGCAAATATAATGGTCAAGGCTGCGTTAAAAGCCAGAAAGCCTGAATTTAGGGAGGAGGCCATGAAGCCGTGCCCTGCACGCAAGGGCCTCGCCCAGGTGGGCGCTTGGAATCCAAAGGCGACTCTCCTTGTGAGCCAACCTCTGTCCCTGAGCCCGTTGGAAGGCAGTACTTATGGGGCGCCTTTCTACACCCTTCCACCCCACTCCCCTCTTTGGGGAGCTTGTCCACCCCTCAGTGCAGCCCCCATCTGGCCAGCTGCCAGAGCCTGTTGTCAGGACTGCCATTCCGACTGTCGTTGCCGTAGTGGCCGCCAGGGGTCGCCTTGAGCGCGCGAACGGCGGCACCGAAGAAAACCCTGCGGTACGGGGGGCACCGGGTCTTCCAAGGCCCAAAGGAGCACACCCACCTCTGCGCTCGCGCTCGAGGCCCCGGGCCTTACCTGCCTGGAGCTGGGGCGGTCTGGGTCGGGGAGGCTTTCTTGAGTTCCGGGGTCAGACCCCGCCTCACAAGCGTCTGACACCAGGGTCCTGCCACCCCCAGCCCTCGCAGCTCCTCCGACTTACCTCCATCCGTCCTTCCTTCCCTAACACTCCCGGAGGCAACAGAAGGAACGTGAAGTCCGCCGACTCATCCTTGCCGTGAGCACTTTTTCGAGCACCAACTGTATGCCAGACAATACCCCCGGAGGTACTGGAGACACGAGGTTGAGCAGGACAGGACCCAGAACGGGAGCTCCGTGAGGGAGGGAGGGTTTGTCAGCACTGTTCACTTGCAGCTCCTGGCGCACAGAAGCCCTCAGTACCCAAAGCATGTTTGGTGCTTACAGCCTGCTCAGAGAGCCTGGATTAAAAAGGTGATTGCACAATTCATCGGTGACCGCCGTGAGTGCTCCAGACGAGCTATACCAGGCCCAGGCTGTTTTACTTAACCGGCTGGATCTTAATCTTCCCTAATGTCCCACACTTCATAGCCCTCATTTTACAGCTGGGAAAACTGAGGCACAGGCGGCAGTGTAGACAGACCTACCCTTTCTTGCCTTGGGAGTCCCAGTCTACAACATTCTTCCGCTACTCTTTGCCTGGCTAACTCATGTTCATAGTTCAGGGCTCACGCAAAGGGCACCTCCTCCGGGAAGCCTTCCCTGATCATCTCCCCAGTTCCGTGCTCCCCATCCACCTGATTATGGGTCTGTCTCCCCTTCTGGACTGTGAAACCCTGACGGCGGGAAGCATGTAGACTCCGTTCCTCCTCATCTACCTTTAGTACCCGGCTCAGTGCCTGGCAACAGGGTCAAGAGCGAATGAATGTTTGTTGAATGAAGAAACGAGAGCGAACGGAGCAGAGGGTGGAAAGGTGAGTGGCCCCAGGGCACTATGGGTAACCTGCTCACTGGTACGCACGCTGGTCACCCCTGCAGGGCCCCGGTGGGAGAGGCACAGGGTGTGAGGGTCCCGGAGGCTGATGTTATGGTGCGGCTGGGTGACCGGTGGGTCCTCCTCTGCCCGCCCCCGCCCCCGCCCCCTGCCGGGCCTCCCACATGATGCTGTCGCGTTCGATGGGAGAGTTCTGTGTCTGTAACGCAGGGGTGCGGGGTTTGGCGTCCACCCCCGTGTGACCAAACGAACATTGCTGAGCCTCAGTCTCCTCATCTGGAAAAGCGATGGCAGAGAGGCTGTTAGCGAGTCACCGTGAGGAGTCCGCTGAGCGGGATCCCTCAGTAAAGCCTCCAGCGCGGGGCCTGGCACGAGCAGCCCGGGTGTGCCTGGGGCTGGCGCCGAGTTCCCGCAAGCCTCCCTTTCCGCACCGGGAGACGAGGCTGACGGCTGCCCCGGCAGCTGAGGAGGGTGGTCTCAGGCAGGCGGAGCTCCGCGCGGCAGCCGGCACCGGGCGGGTCCCCGCGAAACGGCGGCTGACGTTTACGGGAGGCCTCCTCCGCGCCAGGCGCTGTTCCGGGTTCTTCTACCCTGGCCTGATGGCATTCTCCAGCCCAGAAGTGATCCCCACTGTCATTCCGACGTTCCAAGGACGCCAGGAAACTATCAAGTGTCGGAGCTGCGCTGGAGGAGTCGGAGTCCAGAGTTTCCATGGCAACCCCCAGCCACGCGTCCAGAGCTTCCCGAGGGCGGACACCGGGCCTCCCTTTGGACCTCCCTGGGTGCCTGGTGCCCAGTAGGTGCGCCTCAGGGCTTCTGAATGCACTAGAGGCCACGGCACCCCCTGCAGCTCCCCGGGACCCTCTGAGAGCGGGCTGGGGGAAGCCTTGGGCCCCGAGTCCCCCTGCGGCAGAATACAGCCTCCTGCCAGGCACCGTGGGTGGGTTGTGGCCAGTCTTTGCTCCCTTTTCCAGCCCGGTCTGTCCTGTTGCCTGCGAGTGGCCCGGCCCCCTGAGCCCCCCCCCCCCCCCCATCCCCAAGCAGGGCCCTGGCCACCCAGCCCTCATTGGCTGCGTGTATCCTTGGAGACGGGCACCAGCAGAGCAAACAGGCCACCGGCTGCGGGCAGAAGGGTGCCTCCCTCCCCGCCCCTCCCCCCCCACCGCCATGAGGGATCTGAGCACCACCCAGAGCCGAGCCTGCTGGCAAGAGCACATCCAGAAGGAGACCACAGCCTGGGGCGCCTGGAAGATCAACTACGGCCACAAGTACCTGAAGGAGGGGCCCATGCCCAGGAAGCGGCTCCAGCGGGCCCGCCTCAGGTTCGCCTTGGGAGCAGGGCCCTTGGCTGTCACCAGCTCCCCTGAGAGCAAGGAGGTACAGGATGGACCGCCAGAGACCAAAGGGGTCCGGCATCAGCTGTCTGGGGGAGTGGGCGTCCAGGGCTCCCCACCCAAGGGAGACAAGGTCTGGGAGACCCAAAGAGGCCCTCGGGGTCCAGCAGTCCAGACCAGGCCAGAGAGCTTAGAAATGCGGCAGGTCCCCCCCAGCACCCTGCAGCTGCTCTTCCAAGGCATCTCCCACGACGGCCAAGGCCGGGCCTCGTACCTCCGCGAGCGGCATCGGAGAAGCCGGAGAAGTTTCTGTACCCGATCTTGTCATCCTGGGAGTACGGCTGGCACATGGGTAAGGGCTGCCACCATCTTGCCACTCCAGGCCTCTGCCGGCAGGCCGGGCCTTCCCCGCCCCAGGCCTGTCCTTAATTACCCTGCAGGCACCAGCCTATCCCTCGGGTGCACCCTTCTCCGAGCAGGCCCCACGCCTTCACACCTTCAAGGCCTTCACACATTTTCCACCTGGAATGTACCTCCTGCCTCTTCCTCTGCTCGCTAACTTTCACATGTCACCTCCTCTGGGAAGTCCTCCAAAAGTCTTCCAGGCAGATTTGAGTCCACCCTTGTGCTTATGCAGCTTATTGCGTCTACAAAAGCGCTGGGCCCACTGTGTTCCTTGAGTATCTATCTGGCCTAAGGAGCCCTTTGGGTTCCAGAACTTCTTAGTTAATTTTATTAAGGCCCTCCCAGCCCCCAGCTTGGGACTGGTACTCTGTGACCGTGGAATGAATGAACAAATGAATGAAGGTAGACCTAGGGAATGAGGCCTTGGTTTGGAATCAGGAAGTGCAAATTCAAATCCTGGCTCCTCCCCTTGGGAGCTGTGTGAGCTCAAGGAAGAACCTTAACTTCACTGGGCCTCAGTTTCCACATCTGAAAAATGGGACTATACTAATACCTGCCTTCCTATGTCACAGAGTTTTGGGGAAATCACATGGGAAAGCACCTTGAACAGAAATTTTCAGCACCTTGAACAGAAATTTTCCTCACAAAAGCCTCACGAGGTGGGTGGGACAGACATTCATTCATTCGACATGTGATGCTTTCATTCGGGACAGCCCAGGGGGGGAGATCTGGAATCACCGAATCCCAGCTCTGCCCCAACATGAGTTAGCAAATGAACAAGCACGGAAGAGGGACTCAGTTTGAAATTAGGGGGCCTGGGTTTGGATTCTGGTCTGTTCATTCTTTCATTCAACAAAGGTTTAGTGAGCACCTGATATATGTCGGGCCCTTTGTGTCCCTGGGGATACGACAGGAAATGTGAGTGTTGAGGCTGTAGAAGGAGATCAGTCAGGAAAAGGAGAGGAAGACCCAGGGGCTCCTGGGGTAGACAGGTGGTCAGGGAGGCCTGCTGGGAGGGGACGCTTGAGCAGAGGCCTGAGGTGTTTCCATGCCATCAGATTCTCCTGAGGAGGGCCTGACTCCCTGGGCCCACAGAGCGAGTCTCAGTTCAGGCGCTACGCCCTCCTCCCCGCCCCCTCCCCTCCTCCAGCCTCCAGGTCTATGCCGCCTGCCGGGGAATCCACTGCCGGGCAAGGGTCACCGCCAGACTCAGCAAATTAAACTACGGGATGCCCGTCCCATTTGAGTTTCGGGTGAACAATAATTGTTTAGTCTAAGTATGTCCTAGATATGGCATGGAACATTCTTAGACTGAAAAATTATTCATTGTTTATCTGAAATTCAAATGTAACTGGGCATCCTGTACTTAATCCAGCAACCCAAGCACGGGAGCCGGGGGAGCTGCTTCTGGATGCCTCCCGCGTGCTCGGGCAGTGCTAGGTTCAGGGCAAAGACTGGAAGACTCTTTTCCTCCATAGTCGTTCTGCTTAAGGTCCTAGATGCTCCTAGAATCTCCGGAACATTCTGTAAGCGTCTGGCCTCATGCCCCTAACCCGACCAGTTCAGGGGCTAGATGAGGAAGAGTTGAGAGAACTTCTCTGTCTGCGGACCATCTCTCCCCGTTCCCCGACCAGGTTACAGACAGGAGCTGCGTCATCCCCGGGGGTGCAAACAGCCATGGGGGAGTGGGGTTGAAGGCATTGTCTGGGCCCCAGCTGGATCGTCCCCAAATGCCCTTTTATACACAGAAAGTACCGGTCTAGCGCCTGGCACATAGTAAGTGCTCAACAAATGGTAACTGGTATTATTATTATTATTATGAGTTCAGCAGACAGGACTTGCAGCCTGTGGGCATTTGGGAGCTAGTTCAGCCTTGGCCAGGACCCCGGAGGTTCTTACTGTGAAGCACTGGGATGGAAGGGCTCTCACTAGACAAAAGGGAGAAATGTGATGAGGTTACCCGTAGGTGTGGCGTAGGGATGGGGTCAAAAGAGTCAACCATTGGAGTGACTTGAGTGCCTGCCACCCATCGGGGCAGATTGTGGGCCCGGGGCCAATGCAGGGTCTTGAGGTCCCCATGCTACGCCAGGTGTACCGTCTAGTTGCTGGATGCTAAGAAGGAATGGGGGGAGTCAGGTAGGGATCAAGAGGCACAGGGGCAAGCGCTGCTCCTAACTGTACTTCTAACCAGAGTGGTTGCAGCAGGTGTCCACACTGACCCTCAGCCCTTCCGGCTGGGCCAGGGCTGGTGAGAGGAATGGCGGGCCTGGCTCAACCAGGCCTTAGCTGTGTTCCAGGGGACACCATGAAGGACGCCAGGGCTCCAACGTATGCCAGGTGCCAGCCCATCTCAAAGACCTTTTACATCAAAAGTAGCGTCTTCCATTTTCCACGGCAAAGAGACCAGCTAAGCTGAACTCACTGGGGGTTCAGAGGCGGCTCCTGTCTTTTCCTGTAGTCTGTCTGGACCCCCCGCCTGCTACCCCTCCTTGGTCCCATCCAGCCCTGCTCCTCTGCGGAGCGTGGGAGGGCATGAACGCTTTTCTCTACCTCTGGGACTCAGGGTGGCCCCCCTGCTGCCTCTTGGATGTCCTCAGGGACCTCAGCTCCTTGCAGAGCCCTGGCCCCCACCATCGCCAGCAAGGTGCGGGGTCCTAGCTGCTCTCCTGGGGGAAACAGTGGCGTCTCCAAGTGCTCCAACAGCAGAGCTGGGGTGGCGGGGGCCGGGGGCTGGGGCTCGCTAAGATCTTACGGTACTAAGTGGAGGAGGGGAGCAACTCCCTGTGTTGACTCTCTACATTTTAGTGAACGGACCCATGGCAGAATTGCTTGGTCCCGGTGTATCCCACAGTTTAAGGAGGAAGTAGTCTCCATGGTTACTTACTCTTTATCTCGCTGTCCCCCCCACGCCCTCCCCCAAGAACCTGCATGGGTCAGGTTTGCCTCGCTGTAACAAACAGCCACTACATCCCAGTTGCTTTAACCAATAAAGAGGTATTTCTTGCAGCACAGTGCACTCTGATGGTCAGCGGGCCACCTGCCACACGCTGACCTAGGGAGCCGGGCCTCTCCCATCTGGTGGCTCTGCCATCTCCTAGGGCCTCAAGGTCCTTCCCTGAGTCCTTCCTCATCCAGCTGAGCACAAGGGAAGAGACAGAGAGTCTGCAGAGAACACACCCACTCTTAACCGCCTTGGCCTGAAACTGACAAATGTCACTTCCTGTCACATTCTGTTGGTGAGAACACATCCCATGACTTGTAGGTGTGTGAAGGCTGGGAGAGCTGTGTCTCTCCTGGTCTGCCTGCCACTTCACAGAAGACCTAGGCCACCTAGAGCTGCAATTTGAGCTCATTTGTCTGGCTTTCCCTCATCAACTTTGGGAAAGTTCTTGAGAGGGAAAAAGCAAGAGGCAGAGAGTGTGAGCGAGGGCCAATGTGTGCGTGTGATTCTAATGGAATTCACACTACAGCCTTGCACACCAGAGGTGCTTGGCCAGAACCTGCTGAATGTAATCAAAGACCAAATAACCCCCTGGATTCCTCTAGGGCCATGTGATTGACTGCAACAACCGTGGATCTGACAGCTCCTGGGGGTCAGGCCTCCCCGGGCTCCTGCAGAATAAGGGACCACATCTTCTTGGAGCTCATAGCACAGACTGAGAAGGGCTGGGGTGGGGGAGGGTGGGCGCTTTGGGAGCACAGAGGAGACACTGAAGTCCGCATGGGGTCTCGGGGCAGGCTTCCTGAGGGAGGTCCCTGTTATTTCTGGCATTAAAGGAAATAACACTCAGAAAATGCCTAGCAAGTGCCTGCCCATATATGTGAATTATATTAATGAGGATGACAGTGATCTCTGTCAGCAGCAAGTCTGCAAGCTGCTTAGAAGAGGACGGGCTGCCGCCAGGGCAGGCCTTCTCAGTTGGGATTTTGCAAATAGATCAAGCCCTACTGAAAATGATTTAAGTGACGATTTTCTCAGTTCTCTCAAGGAGGGGACTACATCATTGTAGAGGCATGGGAAAGAGATTCGCGACAAACAGAGGATGCCCCAGGATGTTAGGGCTTACTTCTCCCGGGGAGTTTATTTATATATGTATTTAACAAACTCCAATGTGGTCTTCGCTAGGTACAGGCATTTTTCTAAGGCTGCCCTGTGGCATTCAGTACGCATAAGCCACACGTGTCCACTGAGCACCTGAAATGTGTTGTAAGTATGAAAGATGCACGACATTTTGAAGATTTAATATGATAAAAAATGTAAAATATCTCATTAATAATTGCTATATTGAGTTACATGCTGAAATGACCACCTTTGTACATGCTAGGGTAAACCAGGGATTGGCAGGCTTTCTCTGTAAAGGACTCGTTGTATTTTCCACTTGCGGGCCATCCAGTCTCAACTCCACAGCTGCTCAACGTAAAAGCAGCCATAAATAATACATAAACAAATGGGAGTGGCTGTGTGCCCATAAAACTTTATTTAAAAAAATAGGCAGTAGGCTCGATTCGACCTACAGGCTGTCATTTGCTGACCCCTGGGTTAAATAAAATATATTATTAAAATTATATTTACTTGGGGTTTTTTTTTTGCTTTTTTTAATGTGGCTATTAGAAGATTTCAAATTACATTTGGCTCACACGCTCTTCCTCCTGAACAGGGCTGATCTAAGCACTTTATGAATATTAACTCAAGGGATAGCTGTTACTCTGAGGTGGGGGAGGGGGGCGGGGAATGTGTGAATTCTGCTGACAAACTAAAGAAAGTGCATAAATTGGCTCTTTGGCCTGGCTCCCCCACTGCTGAGTGTGGAGCCCAAGGGCTGACTGGCTTGTGGCTGCTTCCTTGGGGATATCGGAGTCTGTACTCTCTCTCTAGGTTCATCCTTTGACTAAAGGGAAGTCCCCAGCAAGACCACCAGGTGGTGCTGTCGGACCACAGAGCATGGCGGTCGGCCTGCTAGAGACCTACCTGCGCTCTATGCTGGGGGCTGCCATTCATTTGCTGTGTGGCCTTGGACCTCAATTTTCTCACCTGTAAAATGGGGTCAGACTGGCCTAGTGAAAACATGAACTTTTTTTTTTTTTAAGATTTTATTTATTTATTTGATAGAGAGAGACACAGCAAGAGAGGGAACACAAGCAGGGGGAGTGGAAGAGGGAGAGCAGGCTTCCCACGGAGCAGGGAGCCCGATGCGGGGCTCGATCCTAGGACCCTGGGATCATGACCTGAGCCGAAGACAGACGCTTAACGACTGAGCCACCCAGGCTCCCCGAAAACATGAACTTTTTTTTTTTTTAAAGATTTTATTTATTTATTTGACAGAGAGAGACACAGCAAGAGAGGGAACACAAGCAGGGGGAGTGGGAGAGGAGAAGCAGGCTTCCCGCTGAGCAGGGAGCCCGATGCAGGGCTCGATCCCAGGACTCTGGGATCATGACCTGAGGTGAAGGCAGACACTTAACAACTGAGCCACCCAGGCAACCCCGAAAACATGAACTTTTAAGACAGACTGACCTGATTTGAGCTTTGACTCCACCAGAGCCATGGGATGATTTTCATGGTCCCCAGGCATTTTGTCTTCACACAACCCTTCTTCCATAAAAAAAATATTAAAGTTATATTTTACAACTCTGTTGGTATAAACACAAATATCTTAATATTATATATTAAAATTTTTTCTTCAACCTAAAACTTCATCTTATTCCTTCTTATTCTGAAAGAAACATTTCTGTGGCCCTTAAAAGTATCATGAGCCCGAAGCCCCGTGCCTCCTGGGCCTCATGGAAGAGTCACACGGGGCTCCACTACTCACCAGCTGTGTGACCATGGGCAGGTTATTTAACTTCTCTGGGCCTCAGTTTCCTCACTTATAAAATGGAGATGACAACAGACCCCACCTTTTTAGTGCCGTGGTTGGAATTTAGTGAGAGAACCTATGCCATGACTTCTTAGAGCAAGCCCTACAAATGGCTTTCTTATTTCTTCTTATTATTATTATTTATCATCTTTAAGGATATTTTTATCTCTAACCTCTGTGAAACTATTAAAATATTTCAAAAAAAGTAAGAATCTCAAAATACGTAAAAAAAAAAAAATTGAAATTTCCAGGCTCCTTGATGGGGGAAGTAGAAGAGTTTCCTGGAGAAGAGTGTGTCAGCAGAAGGAGTTTTTGCAAATGGCAAACACAGATTTTTTTCTCCTGCCATCAGGGAACTCATGAGGTAGGAACATGGGCTTGCACTCATCAGCTGGAGCCTGGGCCAGCTGGACAATATGTGTCAGGTGGGCAGGTACTTGGGAAAGGGGTGTGTGTGTGTGTGTCTGAAGGTCTGTAGCATTCACCTTAGAGAAACGGAGATGTTCATGGAGTTTTAAAGGCTACGGAAGCCCCAAGCCTATGGGGACAGGGACATCGTGTCTGCAGGGAAGAGGGGCAAAGGGGAGGGGTGCATTAGGCTGAGGGAACAGTATGTGCAAAAGTTGGAGGCAAGTTCAAGGTGAGGTTTACCTTTTTTTTTTTTTAAAGATTTTATTTATTTGACAGAGAGAAACACAGCGAGAGAGGGAACACAAGCAGGGGGAGTGGGAGAGGGGGAAGCAGGCCTCCCGCCGAGCAGAAAGCCCAATGTGGGGCTCGATGCGGGGCTCGGTCCCAGGACTCCGGGATCATGACCTGAGCTGAAGGCAGACGCTTAACGACTGAGCCACCCAGGCGCCCCAGGTTTACATTTCTTTAGCTGAATTTTAGTTCTTGTATCCCTGGTGCCGTCCCATTTTATATCCATGAAATATTCTTTGATAAACTTGAATACACTAGAAAGCACTGTCAATTTTTTGTTGTTGTTGTTTTGGTTTTGTTTTTGTGTGTGTGTGTGTGTTTTTAAATTTTATTTATTTATTTGACAGAGAGAGAGAGCATGAGCAGGGGTGCGGCAGGCAGAGGGAGAAGCAAGCTCCCGGCCGAGCAGGGAGCCCTTGATCCCAGGACGCTGGGATCATGACCCGAGCCGAAGGCAGATGCTTAACTGACTGAGCCACCCAGGTGCTCCAGCACTGCAATTTTTTTTTCACTGCAACTTTTTAATCCCCAATTTGTACCAGCTGAAATCACTCCCTAACTCTGTAAGTTAGGTGTTTGCATCTGGAAGTCTTTCTTTTTTTTTTTATTTGACAGAGAGAGAAAGAGTGAGCACAAGCAGGGGGGGAGGGAGAAGCAGACTCCCCGTGGACCAAGGAGCCCAATGGGGGACTCGATCCCGGGACCCTGAGATCATGACCTGAGCTGAAGGCAAACACTTAACAACTGAGCCACCCAGGCGCCCCTGGAAGCGTTTCTAAAAGAAAAATTATAATAATTCTACCACCCGATGTCTACTACTTTTGGCTCCAAAAAAAAATTTTTTTAAAGGATAACTATGTAAAGGCTTTTCCCTTCTCCAAGATGGCACAGTAGTGTCCCCTGAGTTTCATTAACTCCACAAAAACTTTGTGAGCAGTGACTAAGAAGACACAGCTTTGCCGTCATAGAGGCTGTAGGTTGGGGGTGGGGGGCAGACCTTGAACGACTAGCTAAACAGGTGATGAGGGTTAAGAAAGGGATGTGGAGAGCATCATGGGAAGATGTAGCAGAGGGTCCAGAAAGACTGGGGGAAGCTAGTCAGAAAAGGCCTCCCTGACTGAGATTTAAGCTGAGTTTTGAGGAATGAGAAGAAGTTAGCTCAGCAGATGGGGGAGAAGAGTGATGGGCCTGTGCAAAAGCCCGAAGCTGGGGAGAGCATGAAGCACTGAGGAACTAAATGTGGCTAGAATGTACGGATGGTTGAAAATGGAGTTGGAGAGGTAAGTGAAGGCCAAGAAATACAGGGCTTTGTAGGTCATGATAAGGACTAGGGTATTTACCCAGAGAGAAATGAGGAGCCATAGAGGGTTTTAGCAGGGGGGCAATAGCAGGAGATTTGCATTTTAGGAAGTATATCCTGGTTGTTGGGAGAAGATCGGATCGTAGGGGGGCTAGGGTGGGAGTGGTGGGACCCGTGAGGGGGCCGCCGATGCCATCCAAGGAGAGTTGATGGCTTGGACTACGGCAGCCCCCTTCGCCCTTGGCCCATGAGGCCTGGTGTTTGCAGCTCAGTGTCAGCTACATGGAGACTTTGGGAACCAAGCGATCATTCGGCTAGAAAATGTTCCATGTTCCAGCGTTCCATCTGGGGCAAGCACTGTTTCCCAGCCCATTTTCTCAGAAGAGTCGTGCATGTGTGTGCACGCGCGTGTATATATGTGCAGGGAACTACATGCACACATCCTTGTTTCCTCGAGATTCCCTTAGTTCTATCGAATTCAGTAGCTTTCCTGAATCCTAAAGCTTGAAACCACTGGTGTCAGAATCCCGTGGAGCATGGTTACCCCTTCCTCCTCCAAGATGTGAGCTGCAGGTAAGTGACAGGGGAATGCGGGCTCCTCGCTGTGCCTCTGCCCTCAGGACCACTGGGGTGGATGCCTTGATGGGGAGACTCGACAGCTGATGGAGGTGGAAACGTCTCTCACCCGCACACCTGCCTTGGCTAGGTCCCTTTGCTCCCTCCAGGAGGGAAGAAAGATGTGGCCTCTAGTCTGTCACCTTTTCCTTTCCTGGTTTGGCACTGTCCTTTATACTTGCCTTCTCCAACCCAAGGGAAAGATAGGAGCCAGGGCTGCTGAATTAGAGAAGCTCCCTGTACCCCCCAGCCCCCACCCACAGGGACAGGATGAGGAACACTAAACACTAACACAGAACACTAAGGAGGTGTTTGTGTTTGAGGCAGGAAAAGGGTGTTGAATAGGAAGAGATAATAACAGGGCCTGGACAGAGGGGCATCTCCATGTCTCAAGACTCACTTGCTGAACTACTTTTTGTGGTCAAAGATAAAGAAATGGAGCCTTGGTTTGATTCCTCATATTGCAACAATTCAAAGCAGTTAAATGAGAGACCTATGTACCCAAAGAATGAAGGTGGGCCATCCTTTGAAGGAGCAAGTCCTATAAAAAATATAGCCGCTATTTGTGGAGGGCTTACTCAGTGTGAGGCACATATTTGGTGTTTTACATTCATTACCTTACTTAAACTTCACCTCTGAGGTTGATTCTCTTATTAGCCTCCTTTTACACATAAGGGGACTGAAGGCAAGTGGGCTGCTCAGCATCCCAGGGCTCAGAGGTGGTGAAGAGTATGGCTCCAAAGTGAGCCTGAGTCCTGCATCACGCTAAGCAGAGCTGGGGGAGTGAGTTCAAGATCTGGTCCCTCAATAAATAACGAAAGAAAAGGCTCATCCTCAGGTCACCTGAGAGCTTCTTAAAAATGCAGGCTCCTGGGGCACCTGGGTGGCTCGGTCGGTTAAGCATCTGCCTTCCACTCAGGTCATGATCTCAGGGTCTTGGGATTGAGTCCCATGTTGGGCTCCCTGCTGGGTGGGGAGTCTGCTTGTCCCTTTCCGTCTGCCCCCCACCTGCTCATGTGCATGCTTTCTCTCTCCCTCTAATAAATAAAATCTTTTTTTAAAATGCAGGCTCCTGGGCCCCATCCCCCCAAGCTTCTGAGACAGACTCTGGGAGCCTGGGGCCTGGGCATCAGCATGGTAACAGGTCCCCTGGGATTCTGGTGCACGCAAGTTTCAAACCCTCTGGACAAAGCCAAGGCTGAAAGGGTGTGTACAACCAGGGTGTACCCTCCTTCCCCAAAAAGGCACAAGGCTTGCTTGCCCCAGGCAGACCAGGTGACCCAGAGAGATGGGAGCATGTCTGTGGCTCTGTTAGGTTGTGACCAGAAAGAAGCAGCCTCACTCTGTGTCTTCTTGCCTGACAGAGTTTGCCGGGAATGAGAGCTGGCCGGTGCCCTTGGCCCCAGGAAGCTGCTCCAGCACAGGGACAGAAGGATGTCTTGTCACCAAGGAGGCCACAGGGTGGCCCAGACCAGCTCAGAGCCATTGACAAGCTCACTTAGTGTCTGGTCCACTTGCCCCCCCACCGAGCACAGGGCTCTTGTCCCCACCATGCTGCTGGCCTTTAGTGCAAAAGGACGATCCTTTCCTCCAGAATAAGTTCATTTGGGAATTGCCTGCTTGACCATTTTGGACCTTGGAAACTGGACATTTTCCTGGGCCAGTGAGCCCTGCTCAGAAGAAGGGGGACAGAAGCTTTACAGCCTGGCCACCTCCCCCACCAACTCCAACAAGACCTCTGAGGTTCATTGGCTCTTTGGAGGGAAACGGCTTCCCCATTTAAGCAGGGCCCTTTTGATCTTATTCCCTTGGTCAGATGTAACCAAATTTCAAAAATCAAGCTTTTGGTCTCTTATATCAAAAGTCACATCATCCTTGATATATTAAGGAAAACAAGTAAGGAGTGGGACCCTGCGTATAGGAGGCCACTGCTCTATTTGTCAGGGTGACATATGGTGCTGATTCATGCATAGACTCTCTTGGAAGAATGCATAGCTGGTAAGAGGGGTTGCTTCTGACACAGGAAACTAGGGGGTGGGGTGCTGTGGAGGCCTTGGCCTTTCTGGTCATTTCCTGTGGACTAGGATCCCCTCTGTGAAGACTGAAGGCTGACATTCTTCCTCCTCCTGCAGCCTCTTTCATGGCAGGGCTGAGCAGGGGCAGTGACAGCTGATGGGGCTCTGAGCTGGTCTGGGCCACCCTGTGGCCTCCTTGGTGACAAGACATCCTTCTGTCCCTGTGCTGGAGCAGCTTCCTTATCAGTGCTTATTCTTTAGAACGCCTGCATATTTCGCCATGTACAGGTACTATTTGAACAAAAGAAACAATATAAGAGAAAGCAAAGCCAAACAAACAAAAATGGTCTCCGTGGATACAGGTAAAATGGTGCCTCTCGACAGAACTCTTCTGCAACACTTTGGTTGCAGAATGATAACAAAATCCTCGAGTCCCTGCCAGCCAACTGGCCTCCTCAAAGCCCAGGAGGAGGGAGGCTTGGAACGTGCAGGGAAGGGGCAGTCCCGTGGAGCACAAAGAGCAAGGTGGGACAAAGGCGAGGCTGACATGATACCCCAGAAAATACAGACCCCTGTAGGCATCCAAAACCTCTGGGTTCTCCCCAGGTGGGTGACAGGAGCCCCTGAAGGATTTAGAAGCAGGAATCCCCTGAAGGATTTAGAAGGCCACCAGAAATGGGCTGAGGTCAGAATGGAATTTCAAAGGATGACACTGGTAGGTACTGGGCTGGCTGAGTTGGAGGACAATTTGGAGGCAGGGAAACCAGGAAGGATAGCTTTCCTTCTTCATCCCTGTGAGACATGATCACCATCCTGACCTCAGACAAGAGGGGTAGATTCCTAGGAGAGTGAAGTGCCCAAATCATGGGGTGCGGTGGAGGCCTTGGCCTTTCTGGTCATTTCCTGTGGACTAGGATCCCCTCTGTGAAGACTGAAGGCTGACATTCTTCCTCCTCCTGTGGCCTCTTTCATGGCAGGGCTGAGCAGGGGCAGTGACAGCTGATGGGGCTCTAGCTTGGGACGTGAAGATGATCCTTTAGGACTGCAAAAGCCCCCAGTTTCCTTTTAGGTAATTCAGGGGAAGTATGGGCCCAAGTAGGATAATAGAAGACTCTCCTCCCAATTTGACTCAGGACAGAATTTTTTCAAGATTTTATTTATTTATTTGAGAGAGAGAGAGAGAACACAAGCAAGGGGAGGGGCAAAGGGAGAGGGAGAAGCAGGCTCCCCAATGAGCAGGGAGCCCCACGCGGGACTCCATCCCAGGACCCTGGGATCATGAGCTGAGCCAAAGGCAGACACTTAACCAACTAAGCCACTCAGGCACCCCCAATTCAAGACAGATTAAATTCAAGTTGAAAATGAAAGCAGTTGGACCAGTCTTGTTTCCTGAGTGCCGGCAGCAGCTCATACCTCTTAGAGCTGTTTCATTTAGAGGCAAGAAACAATATAATGGCACCCTTGTATCTAGGAGTGACGGACCTTTTTCTTCTTTGGAGAGATAGATTTCTTGCTGTTGGTGAAGGCCCTTGAAGATTGTAGTTTAAACTCAACTGGAAAGTGGTCACTGACATCCAAGGCCTATCAAGAGAAAAGGGAGATGAATTTGGGAGTTAGGACACTGTCATTTTAGTGATGAACAAATTCAGGCTCAAGGTGGGAAGATAAAACCCCTAAAGTCACGCAACAGACCACACACTAGTGAGCATCATCCTTGGACCAGCTCAATCAGAAATTTAGACAGGTCTTCAAGCCGCAGAGTCATTGACTTTGAGACTCGGGGACCAATGGCCCGATGTTGTGTCTCCAGTGGCGGCCTCAAAGGATGACACCAGCCCATCTTCCCAGGACAGTGGCCCAGAAGGACAAAGAGGGCAGTTGTACCTCCTCTTCGGTCAAATCATAAACTTTCTGAAAGTTAAAGGTGCTGTTTGATTTGGGAACAACAGAGCTGATGATCTCTTGTCCTCTAAGCACGATCCTAGAGAAAGGGAGAGAAGACCGCCCGTTAATCCACCTTGTTGGTTTCTGAAACAAGCCAAGTTTCCTGTTTGACATCTGGAACTGACTGAGCAGCCTGGCCCTTTTGTGTGATGTTCAAAGCCCAGGCCTGGTTCTGTGATCCTTAGGACAGTATCTAAGACTGGGGAAATTGGATCATCCCCTGCTGGAGCCCTGTGGGCCCCCACACAGCATTTCCCTGTGTGGACAGTAGCCCTGAAGGTGGAAGAGAAGATTTTATATGAAACATGGACACCACACCATGGAGCAATGACTTACATACTGAGAATGTTGTTCCCTTTGCAATTATTTTTCACTTTTATTATGGAGAAAGGTGCTGGTTTATCTTTTTTTTTTTTTTAAGGTTTTATTTATTTACTAGAGAGAGTTTGGGAGTGTGCATGGGGCGGGGTGGGTGGAGGGCAGAGGGAGAGGGAGAAGCAGACTCACTGCTGAGCAGGGAGCCCGATGCAGGGCACGATCCCAGGAACCCTGGGATCATGACCTGAGCTGAAGGCAGACACTTAACCCACTGAGCCACCCAGGTGCCCCTGGCTTATCTTTAATAACCCCCTAAGCTCCCATTTTGACCAAGACAGGGCAGGCTACAATCACCAAGCACTCTGCAAGCAAGATAATTAAGGCAGAATTTAACATTGTTCGGTTTTCACTGGGCTTATTTTTTTTTAGTTATTTTCGATTTATGACTAATGATGCTATTTTCTTACCTTAGCATGAAATTTCCTTTGAAAATTAATTTACTTCATTAGAAATGAATGAATTTATAGACAAATACAGGGAAAAACCATAGTACAGTGCTTTGTAGTGACAGCAAAGACTGGGAACATGGTAGTTAAGTGAGTTTTGGAACCATGGACTCTAACCTATCCCAAGTGGAGTGACGCATTTGGGATCTGCATGGCCCCAACGGACTGAGTGAGGAAGGACAAGGTGAGTCAAACTGCCAGGTCATGACTATCCACTGAGCTTTTCCTGATTCCGACTGGGCTGATTTGGTTTCCTGTGTTTGCTACCAATCCCACCGTGGTTAACTCTGAACTCAGTCCACAAGTAAACTCTTCACATTTGCTTGGAGATTTCTTCAAGCCATCCTTCAGACCCAGAGACTCAAGAGCTACATAGTTAAGGCTCCCCCGTTTCTGACTTCTAGGGACGTGCGTGGTTGATTGTTGAAGCTGATGGTTGAAGGCTTTCCCGAGGCAGCTCCATGCACAGGCCAGTTCTTTCCATCTTTTGTGTCCAACAGCGAACAGCTCATGGGAGGTAAATAAATATTTGAACACAGAACAAAGACTGGAATTGAGACCACTTCATCTTACTCCCCTTACTAGAAATGTATATCCCTTTTCTTTAAAAAAATTTTTTTTTATTTTTTAAGTGGGCTCCATGCTCGAACTCAGACCCTGCAATCAAGAGTCACATGTTCTACCAACTGAGCCAGACTGGCGCCCCAGAAATTTATATCCCCTTTAAAAAAACATAAAAGAGGGATGCTTGGGTGACTCAGTCGGTTAAGCGTCTGCCTTTGGCTCAGGTCATGATCCTGGGGTCCTGGGATGGAGCCCCGTGTCAGGCTCCTTGCTCAGAGGGGAGCCTGCTTCTCCCTCTGCTTGCTGCTCCCACTGCTTGTGCTCTCTCTTTCTCTGTCTCTGTCAAATAAATAAATAAATATCTTTTAAAAAAAAACATAAAAGATATATGCTGGTCTGGAAAACATAGAAAATCCAGAGGAACAAATGAGAAATTAATCTTTGAAAAAATCACAGGTAATCCTGCCATCCTTTGGCATATGTGTCTAAACCTGAGGTTCTTTTAGTAAATACCTCTTTTAACCTGTTCCCCCACCCCACCTAATCTACTGTGAGCATCCTTCCCGGTGATGCACTGTTCTTCTGCTTCATTATTTTCAATCACCTCTCCCTTGTTGGCCAGGGGAGAATGGGGCCGCAGAAGGGACTTGACCTGCCCAAGGCCGCACACACGGCATGTGCGAGCAGGCTAGTGGGTGAGTGGCCGTCTCGAACCCGCTCTGCTGACAAGCCCTCAAAGTCAGACGGGGAGCGCAGGCACCGGGGAGCCCAGGCTCCTGCCGTCCCGCCTCCGTCTGCTTTCCCCAGTGCTAGGGCGCTTTCCACTCTCGGGAGCCGGAGCAGAGACTTCTGCAAAGAACACACCAGCCCTGAAAGCTCCAAGAGGAACAAAGGAGGTCATGGGATGGAAGTGAAAGCCTGACCTCAAAACTAGAGAAGTGAGAACAACTGTCTTCTGGCAGAAGCCATCTGGTGCTTCCTTGGAGGAAGGCCGAGCTCTGGGAACCGCGGCCGCCGCGGGTTCTGCTACGGATGGGAAGATCAGGAACATTCACATGCTTCGAGTGCCTCTCACACCTCCCGGTTTAAGGAGCAAAAGTGAAAGCTGACTGAAAATCCCCAGGGAGATTTTACAATACTGTTTTTTTTAAATGTAAGCTCTACAGCCACCATGAGGCTTGAACTCACACCCCGAGATCAAGAGCCGCATGCTCCGCTCACTGAGCCAGCCGGGTGCCCCGAGAATGCTGTTATTTAAAGGTATGTATTTGCATTTAGGAATGTATAGCAAAAGCTTTAAAAGTATAAATACTCTTCTACTGGTCTCATATGGAATGTCCATTTCAGCAGTGCTTATGCTCGCAAACTCTTGGCAATAACCTAAGCTCAGTGACAGGGGACTTGAGTGACTAAATTCTGGTATGTCTTCGTGATGAGATAATTAACAGCCGGTGAATGTGTGGAACACTTATCATCTGCCAGGCATTGTGTGAGAAGACATATACTACTTCATCTCCTCCTCCTCATGGTTCCATGAATGAGGCTCAACTACAGTCTCCGTTTTACAGGCCAAGAAGCAAAGACACACAGAGCTTAAGTCTCTCAGTCACAGACCTGGGGTGGTAGAGGCAGGATTTGAAGCTAGGCCTGCACTAGCCAGTGCTAAGCCACAATGCTCAGGGCTCCCAGTCATGGTCATGCATGTTGCACACTGCACAAGTACCCGATACGTGGGCCTGGAGTCTAGTTGACTCAGCACTGCAACCAGGTTCTTCCTCCGCCCTGAGGGGGCGCCTTTCCTGAGGCGTATCAAGCACTGCATGGGCTAGCCTGAGTCGGGCAGATGCCTCTTACCTGTCATATGCACAGCTGGTGCTCCCCTTGACCGTGGTGTCCTCTTGGTCCCCTATCAGCCAAACAAACCTGGGGTCAGTCCTCAAGCGGATGTTCTTCCAGGCCTTCTTGGGGACATAGCTACAGCCGGCGTTGAAGTCACCCATGAAAATGAAGTTCTGAAAGAGTTATTTGGAATCGTCACCTTCTGGGTATTATTGCCAAATACTTTTCCTTAGAACTGCTAGCGATGACTCCACCTCCCATGCCCAGTAAACAGTGGGTTCTGTGACGGGCTAAATTGTGTCCTCCCAACCCCCACCCCCAAATTCATATACTGAAGTCCTAACGCACGATACCTTATGTGACTGTATTTGGAGAGAGGGCCTTTAAAGAGGTGGCCAAGGTAAAATGAGGTTATATGGGTGGCCCCTAATCCAATACGACTGGTGTCCTCATAAAAAGAGATTGGACACAGAGAGACACAGAGGGAAGACCAAGGACAGAGGCTTCAGGAGAAACCAACCCTGCTGACACCTTGACATTGGACATCCAGCTTCCAGAGCTGTGAAGAATACATTTCTGTTGTTTTAATGACCCAGTCTTTGGCAGCCCTGGCAAATTAATACAAGATCTTTCTTCATTTCTTTTTTTTTTTTTTTAAAGATTTTATTTATTTATTTGAGAGTGAGCGAGCACACACCAGCACAAACAGGGCTAAGGGCAGAGGGAAAGCGAGCACCCCGGGGTCATGACCTGAGCCGAATGCAGACGCTTCATCAACAGAGCCACCCAGGTGCCCGGATTTCTTCTTGGTTTTTAAAGTTGAAAATGGAGTCACAGTTTGGATAAGTATTTGACAGGTGAGGACATACAAAGGAAGGTGTCACTGGGCAGGAGGACGTTTGCCGTAACCCTTCCCTCCTGTTCTTAGTCACCGCGTCCGTATCATTCAGCATGCTGAGTTAGGTGGGCATAAAAGAATCCAGCTCACTTATTCCCTCAAATCTTTCTGGCTCAAACTACTGTAGGGTATAAATATATGAATGAATCAACGCCTTTTGTTTCCAAGCAGGAAAGATGAATTTGGGCGGTATGACAGCTTTGGCGCCGTGCTTTCTCTTCTATTGTTTAGAGGTTGGGAACTTACTCCTGTGGAAATTCTGTCTACTGAGGAAGTGGGAAGAGCCTGAAAGGGAGGGGGTGATAGAGTGAGTTGTCTACCCCTGCCCTGAGGCCACCAACAGAACCTTCTATCTTAAAAGTGTTCTTCCCTACAGAGCTTTTGGAACAAAATTTTAATATTCCTCAATCCAGAGGAAGTGTCAGATTTCCTTGTTGGTGTTATTGTTTGGGGCTGTTGCTGACTTTGGAGTTTTCTTCAAAAACATTTTATTTTGACCTCAGAGATCATGGTTTTCCCTGAGATTGATGGGTGCGGCTGAGGACAGATGTCATCCTTAACCCGAGGGGCCACCAGCTCCTATTGTTATAGGCACGATTTACTGAGCATGCACTATGTGTCAGGCCAAGCATTATATGTTTCATAAAGTTGAGGCGCCTGGGTGGCTCAGTAGGTTACGCATCCAACTCTTGATTTCAGCTCAAGTCATGATCTCGGGGTCCAGGGATGGAGCCCCACATCTGGCTCTGTGCTCACTGTGGAGTCTGCTTGTCCCTCCCCCTCTGCTCCTCCCCTCCCCCATGCTCCCTCTTTCTCTCAAATAAATAAATAAATCTTAAAAAAATGTTTCATAAAGTTTAAGTTAAATCTCACGATAAACACTAGGAGGTAGAATGGACGTTTAATCCCTGTGGAAACAGGATAGAGGGATAAAGCGACCCTCTCTAGACCACTCCACTCGTTGGCTCAAGTGGTAAAGTCAAGAATTCAATGCTGATCTGCCTCCCTGAAGGCCCGCAGCACAAGAGCAGCCCCTCTTATTCACTCTCGTGCCATCACTGCCTCCCTAGTGCCTGACATGTAAGAAATGCTCAATAAATTCTTGTTAAATGTCAAAGAATTCAAAATTTCAGGAATGAATGAGTCTTTCTCTTGCCTGGCTTTTTACAAATAAGCAATGAATCACACACCTCGTGCTCTCCATGTCCTAGCTCTGTGTCCCCACTTTACTTGACTCATGTTGCACTCTGGAAGGTGGGACTGAAGGGGGGGCTGTCACTGGAGTCACATCCCAAAAGGAAGAAAGAGGAGGAAGAGCCCTCGGGAACACTTCCTTATTTGTCAAGAGCTTTCACAGACCCTCAGAGCCACGGAGGGGTGACATTGCTGTTTTCCAGATGAGGAAATAATTGAGGTCAAGAAGGACGGTGGATATAGTCTCCTAGATAGCACCCCTAGATTCTTGGGGAAACGACTTCCCTCCTTCACCTCAGTCTGTGAGGTTGGGCTGAAGCTCACACAGATTTAATGAATCAGAGTTTCTCAACCCCCTTGATCACTGTGGTTGGTTCAGGGATGGACATGTGACCCAATCAGGGCCAATGGGACTCCACCCTGGGGCACTTGTTGCATTATGTGGGTGGGCTGGAAGCTGCTGGTGGCCATCTTGCCATCCCAAAGGTGGAGGCCACCCAGAGGAAACGAGGGCTAAGAGATGGAAAGAAAGAGACAAGACAAGCCCTGATTACCTTGCCTGAGCCCTGCATCCAGCTATGCCGGACCTACTCCTGGACATTTTAGTTACATGAACCAATAAATTGCACCTCCCTTTTCAGGAACCAATTTGAGAGTCTGTCCCTTGCCATGAAGGACTCCTGACCTCTGTGTGTCTCACTGTTATCATTGCAAAGAGAGAATGATAAAGGTAGTTAGTCGTGGGGTTATTGGGAGCATTAAACGAACTTGTCCATGTCCAGCCTCAGCATAGGGCCTCGCACCAGCTATTCACTCGGTGATTTGGAGCAGTGTATGAATTGCCGAGACCCACGTGGGTGGTACCCAGGCAGGTTTAGCAAGAAGGATATTTAAGGCTGAGGTAAGGCCTAAAATGAGGCTCTAACAGGGTGGTGGGCTGCACATGTCCTGCCCCCACTCGCCCTCCCGGGGAGTCGCTCATCCCTTCCCAGAACTGGATTCTGCCTCTGCTAGATGGGAGTTCAACAGACAGAGAAGGTCATCACCTCCGCCTTCCAACGGCGTTTCATGTCCCAGTAGACATCAGCCAGCTCATCAATCTCTTTCACGGAGGTCTCAGGGGTGGTGTGCAGGGGGACAATCACAAAGTCCTTGACAACTGAGGAACAGGAAAGAGGTGGAGGTCACATGCACACTTCCCTGAACAGGAGCAGGTTCCATGAACACTGCTCTTGGGAAACGGGACTGCGCTGTCTGGGTCTCCTCATTTCTAGAGGGTCCAGCCGGTGGCTGAGATGTGAATGTTCTTGGGACCATTAGGCCGCTGTTTTCAGCACATGAAAGCTTCTTCTTTTTTTTTTTTTAATTTTTTTATTGTTATGTTAATCCCCATACATTACATCATTAGTTTTAGATATAGTGTTCCATGATTCATTGTTTGTGCATAACACCCAGTGCTCCATGCAGAACGTGCCCTCCTCAATACCCATCACCAGGCTAACCCATCCTCCCACCCAGCACATGAAAGCTTCTTTTCACCCACTCAACTGCCTGGCTAAGAGAAAGCTGGTAGACAGGCCTCCTTGCTGACATTGTGGGTGTTTTTATTTTCTCGTTTTTTGAAAAATGGTATTTTCTACTTTTTAAAAAAATAAGAAGCCTCTTCGGCTTTTGTACTAAAGAAAAACGTTTTTTCTGATTTAAAAAATATTGAGGCTTGTCAGTTTATGCTTCTTTTATAATCTGGAAAAAAAGCCCTTCTAAAATTATGGTTTTTTTTAAAGCAGCTTTTCGTGAAATATCTGAAAACCTCCCCCCACCAGGAGGGACTGAGAAAGCCCGCATCAGGGCATGTGGGGAGCCTGGGAACCATGCCTTGCCCACCTGCCACGGGCAGCTGACGTGTTCTGAACGCCTCTTCCCTGGGCTTTTCCTCGCCCAGTGCCTGGGTCCCCGCTCCTACTCAGGAGCTGAAGGCTGGTGGGGGTCACTGCTCAAGTCACACAGTGGGGAGTCAGGACTCAGATCAAGAAGCCTGTCTCCAGGACACCACACTTACCCACCAGCCTTATCTCCCCCCTCTCCTCCTCAGGCCTCCACTCCACTCCCCATCCTCTCTTTGGTTCCCCTAAACACCCCTACCCCTTCCCCACCTGTGAGCTTGTGTGTGCTCACTGGGATCTCCCCCTGGAATGTCCCTTCGCCCAGCTCTCTGTGATTGGCTTCTTCAAGTCACAGCCCAATGTCACCCTGAAGAGGCCATCTGTGGCCTACCCCATCTAAGGCGGGCCCCTCACCCCACCATGGAATGCACTCTGCTTTTACTTCCTTCGTGCTCTGAAATTACTTGCTGTGCTTCTTAGTTTGGCCCACTGGAACCAGAGCTCTGTCTTGCTCACCCTCTTGGCTCCAGCACTTAGCATAGCACCTGGCCCATGGGAGGGACTCAAAAATGTTTGTTGATTGAATACATGATTGAATGAATGAATGAATAAAGGAAAGAAATGATAAATGAATGGCTAACTCAAATAGAGGGGACATAAGGATGTTTCCTTGTACAAGAGAGAAAATTCCAAACAGGGCATGGCTGCGGTGCCATCCTCGGGGAGGAAGGGAGGAGAAGGGTGAAAAGGTGGATGCTCAAGACAAACAGGTTTGTTTAGCAATGTTTAGCTATGCATAGCTGAAGACTCTCTTCGAGAAGGTGTGGGGTGCTCTCCAAATACTGTCTGGTTAGCCAAGTGAGAATCGTGTGCACGACAAAGGTGATTATTACACATGCTCTTTGAAGTGCATTTCTGCCCTAAACAGCCCCCACCTCCTTCTCTTTTTCTACTGGAAATTTCCTCCACCATTCTTCCATGTTTGTTTTCCTGAAGTACTAATTAAGCCAGGGCAGAAATAGTTACCTTCCTCGTCCAGGCTGTTTATATCTGTGTAATATATATGTGGGTGTGCATTATGTACAGCTCTGCATATATTTATTTGGTCAGTATCTGTCTTGCCCACTACAACATAACTTCCCTAGGACAGGGACCTTGTCTGTCTTGTCCAGTGCCTGGAACAGAGCCTGGCATGTGGTAGGTACTGAAAAAAATATTTGATTCCATATAGCTCCAATCTGTAAATCAAATTAATTCTTGACTTTCCATTTAGAGATGCACAGCGGTTAAGAGTGTGGGCGCCCAAGATAGTGGCTTGGGTTATAACCCCGCTCATTCATTTCAAGAGCTACTGAGTGACCTTGGGCAAGTGACTCCACTTGTTTGAACCTCGGCTTCTTCAAATGTAAAGTGTAGATAATCCTAAATCCTCCCCTGCAGGGTGTTGCAAGGATTACAGAAACCTAGCACTAATCAGGGATCAATAATTATTAGTGGCTTATGCAAGTGTAGTTGTCTAAGTTCAAAGGTGCAATCATTTGGATTTCCTCTCTACACCCAGTCTGTGGAGGAGATTGGAGGGGGAGGGAGGGATGGAGGGACAGGGAGGCTCTAGGTTGGGGAGGGAGAGGGAGACTCTAGGTTGGGGGTTCATCTCTGCTAGCCATCACTGGGATTTTTTTTTAATGACGTTGTATTTGATTGGGACTGAAGAATTGTGGTAAGTAATTTCCATCAGCCTAAATGCTCCAAAGAGAGTGGAGTTATCACTGATTTCAGAACGTGGGTTCCAGGTTGAGGAGGTCTTGAGTCATGGCATTTTGAGAAGCCAGACTACATCCTCAGCATTCAAATATGAGACGTTCTTAATGGCCATCTCGAGTCTAACGCCTCCCTAACGATGCTGTGCAAACCCTGGGACCCCAGCTCACACTCGGGGCTACTGTCCATTCTTGCGATCACAGGAAGATCATGCGCAAGAGGGGCCTGTGGGTCTCACCGGTGTGGGGTGACTGGAACCAGACCACAAAGGGTTCCCTGGAAAACACGTCTGAGTCTCCAGCCTGATAGTCGTGGTAGAGGTAGCGTTTCTTCACAGATACTAGCTTTTCCCTAGAAATAAAAAAAAGGAAGCCCTTCCAGTTGAGTCAGTTGTCTTCTTACTTCATTCAGGAAGCAGAGACATAGCACATGGCTTTATTAGCCCCCCAGGCAGGCTCTTGCCCTGCAAGGGATCTTTCGCTCGAGAACAAGTTTCTGTCAATTCTTCTCAATGGCCAGAGCCCTTTGAAAGCTGGTGATCTGAACAGTCCCAGTTATCTGGGTCACCCACAAGTTAATGTTCAGACTTAGAACAAATTACTGGTAGGAAGAAGACAAGACTATGAAGTTTCAGAGTCAACCATGCTGGGCAGCTCCGGTCTCTATCCCTGGGCCAGGACTTGACTGTGAAGGATAAAGAACTGACCCTGCAGACGAGGCAGCCCCTGAGTCAACCAACAAATTCGGTGTCAGGAAGCTGCTTGCACTGTTTAGTTTGAGGAGATAATGCTTTGCTTCGGCCTCAATTTGACAGCAATTATTTTGATCAATATTGAGAACTGGTTAGAGATCATTAGAGATCCAAATTTGGTTTTGAAGAAAAGAGATGCGGGGCGCCTGGGTGGCTCAGTCGTTAAGTGTCTGCCTTCGGCTCAGGTCATGATCCCAGGGTCCTGGGATCGAGCCCCACATCGGGCTCCCTGCTCAGCGGAGAGCCTGCTTCTCCCTCTCCCACTCCCCCTGCTTGTGTTCCCTCTCTCTCTGTGTCTCTGTCAAAAAAATAAATAAAATCTTAAAAAAAAAAAAAAGAGATGCATTTTGATTCAATTCACAGTCATCATTTATAAGTGAATCATGTCCCAGGAAACAGAGATTATACTTACTTGTAGAGAAAGGCATACTGTTCCTTATATGTGTTTCTTCCAAGCCGAGAGCTAATCACATAGTTGTACTTTATGCTTCTTCTTGAGTTTCTAGAAAACATAAAGATTTTACATTGCATCTTAAAAAAATAAGCATTCCCCTGCTGCATGCTCCCCTCTCTCCAATCTGTGTCCATATTGCCAATGGCATCATGGAGAAAGGCTGTCATTCATCATAACCTTAGAGTCTAATAAGAAGGGCCACCATCGACTATGAATGTGACATCTCTCAGGATCTTTACAGCCATTATCTCCTGCCCTTAGGAGGTGGGTAGTATTGTTACCCAATTTTTATAGTTTGCAGGTGCAAAGCTGAGATTTGAGCTCAGATCCTACATACGCCAAATCCACATGCTTTGGCCTGCACCTGTGGACATTATTGAGACCATAGAAGATGCAGTCAGAATCAGCCCCAAATCCCACTCTGGCTCATGGCTGGGGCTGACCTCATACTCAGGTTACCCTGTCCCTGCATTACCCCTGAACATTTCTCATAGGCAGGATCCCTAGTACCATTTTCATTGGACATTCACTCCTGCTCTGAAAACCCCCAAACATTTTCTCACAAGTCCTGGAACTATGATTTCAAATCAGCTATGGGGGCACCTGGGTGGCTCAGTCATTGGGCGTCTGCCTTCGGCTCAGGTCATGATCCCAGGGTCCTGGGATCGAGCCCCACCTCGGGCTCCCTGCTCAGCGGGAGGCCTGCTTCTCCCTCTCCCACTCCCCCACTTATGTTCCCTATCTCGCTGTGTCTCTCTCTGTCAAATAAATAAATAAAATCTTCAAATCAGCTATGGTTTATGTCCTGGGGGCTAGAGAGACAGCTGTGAAGTCCCATTAACTGTACCCCTCATTTATACCAGGGAAATGGACTCTCCGTGTGTTTGCCAAGCCTGCTGGTAACCCCACCCTGGGCAGAGCCTGACACGGTTTTATTCCATTCACACACGAAGATCTAGGGCATATCTAAGCTGTGGCATGTTCTCAGGTTCGGTTGAAAAATAGCAGAAGGGGTCTTTAGGAACCAACTGAGGCCCTGCAGAAATTCCTGGGAGTGCAGATACATCTTCTAAGGCAGATCCGGCCGCTGGGGCCCGAGAAGTATGGACAGTGGATTCTACTAGGCTTCCAGTTTGGGAAGGCTGGCCTTGTTCCAAATCTCGCCTGCCAAATTTTGGGTTGGCAAACTGCTTACAATGACTCAGCTGTGAGGCGACTAAGGCCCCTCCTGGCTTACGGGGGATAAGGGGACAAACAGGCCTGCGTCTGCCTGGAGTCCTTGGCACAGTCTAGGAAGGTTGGGGAGAACTGAGAGCAGTGAGGGTGGGAAGACCCAATCCAGGATGGCTGTGGGGAGGGGCTTGGAGCCCCCTGCTCTCCCATACTTCTGAAAACTGACCAGAGCCCCTCTATGGAAGACTGAGGAGGCTCAGAATAGAGCAACGGCTTTAAAGTCAGACATGACCCAGGGCAAAGGTAAGCTCCACCATTTACCGGCTGGGGGAACTTGGGCAGGTCCCTCCTCTCTGTGCCTCAGTTCCCTCAGCTATAAGGGAAGCATTAATAGTACCGACCTTACAAAGTTGTTGTGGGAGTAAATGAAATAGCACACATAAATTGATTAACAGGATGCCTGGCATGTAGTTAGGGTATCGATGGTAGCCGTTACACGTGGCCCTCTGGACCACCATCTGCCATCATAATTTTCCTCCTTTTACTAGTAATAGACACCACCAGCACTTACTGATCCCTACTATGTGCCAGGCACAATCCAACCAGTTATATGCAGGATTTAATCACTGCCACATCCCAGGAAGATGGGTTCCATTATTAGCCAGGGAAAATGAGGTACAAAGAGGTTGAGTAACTTGCTCAAAGGCACAGCAGGGCCAAGATCCAAACACAAGTGGTGTGAGACAAGTGTAGGTGCCTAGGCCTTGTGCTAAACTCCCTTTTCTATTGTCAAAGATCAGATCTACAACCACTGAGGCTAAAACATATTTTTAGATGAGAAACCGAGGCCCAGAGAGGGGCGAGGCCAGCCCCAGAGGCCTCCGTGTAAATGACAGTGTCCAAGGCTGGACACTAATGAGGCTGGATTGACCATTCATTTATTTTTTTTAAAAATGTGAGTTTTCTTAATTATAAAAGTATAATGATGACCAGATGTACCGGATGATAGATTACATGGTTGTTTGTTAGCATTTTCTCTGTGCTTTTAAGGATGTTTAAAATGTTTCATAAGAAGAAGGAAAGGAGGTATAACATTCTCATTGTAGAAAACCTGGAAAATACAGAAAATATATAGAAGACATCACATTTAAATTCCTTGTAATTTTTACTCTGAGATAGCCTTGGTCAACCGTTGGTTCACTGCTTTTGAATCTTTTAAATGTTTTTTGTTTTGTTTTTCTTTTGACATAATTGAGTTACTTGGTACATATTATTGTATACACTAGTTTGTGGTGTAATCTTACTGTGCATGTACAAAAGAAACATTATATTAGAAGTTTTTAAAAATTGGAGTGCATCAGAATCACCCGGGAAGGTTATTTAGATGAAGATTATTCTCAGGGATCCCACAGACATTCTCATTCAATAGACTGGCGATTCTTGAATGTGCCTTTTTGACTCACTTTGGGGTGATTTTCAGGTGGGTGGCTCTGCTGATTATTCTTTGAGAATGAATATAAATCATAAATATAATCCAGTGTAATCAAAGATTATTTGAGGACATTATCTTTTGGGGTTTTTTGAAGTTATAAAATCAATTCAGACTTTTTGTGAAATATTCAAGTCATATAGAAATATATAAAGTAAAAAGTAAATGTTCCCCATTTCTTCACTGACCCTGTCCACAATGGTCTTACAATCACACCCACCCCCTGGCCCAGAAGTAACCACTGTTAACAGTGTGGAGTGCATCCTCCCATTCTTTCCTCTATGCCCATGCAAACTCAAACACACTCTTATTCATGCATAGTGTAATGTGATCACTGAAATGGGCTACTCTACCTACAGTTCTGAACCTGCTTTTTTCAATATACTGCAGCTGTCTTTCCATGCTGGAATATTTAGCTCGAACCTATTCTGTAGTGAACATGCTTTTTAATGGCTACATAATATTCCAGCCTGCAGGCATATCATAACTTCATATTTGTACTCAATCTTTTCCTTATGACAGTAGTTCTCATTTCAGCCTCTTGTCTCTTTCGTTTCTCTCTCTGTCCTGGCTCCTCATCTGTTTCCTCTATTTTGCTTTATCATATTAAAACTAGCCAGTCAAAAGTTCTCAGGACTGCAGGTGGTGGAGTTGGAAGCCTGGGCAGTGTTGGCCATGTGACCTGGTGGTCAGGGCAGCTGCTGGCTTTCACACTAGTTTCAGTTCCCGGGGCTTTTCAGGTGCCCTTGCACTTGACCTTGAGCCTGCAGGGGGTCCAGCCCTCCCCCCCAATCTTTACCCATTTAGTCTCTCCATCAGTGTGGGACAGATCATGTTGTTGCTGTCCTTGATTTCCATCAGGAGTATGATATCACAGCGTTTGATGACCTGCAGAGACAGAATTCCCAGATGTTTCAGGTAAATAATCTACAGATAATAAAATCTTTTATTGGGCACTGTGTTTTAAGTATAGGATTGGTGTTTTGTTAAAGTAATTAACTTCATTGCTGAAACAAGTGAGGAACTTCCTGAAGTAGGTAATATCGTTATGTCCTTTTTATTTTATTTTATTAAAGATTTTATTTTTAACCTCTACGCTCAAAGTAGAGATTGAAGTCACAATCGTGAGATCAAGAGTTGAAAGCTCCACCAACTGAGCCAGCCAGGCACCCCAGTTATGTCTATCGTAAAGATGAGGAGCTGGGGCTCCAGGGAAGTTAAGTAAACTACCCAAAGTCACTCAGCTAGAAAGTGGCTGAGACAGAATGCAAATCCAGGCAATCCGAATCCAGAGCCTATGATCACATGACCACACATCCTATATCTTGGCTTTGCTTGAATAATCACAATAACAATCATAAATATTTATTAAGCTCTTAGTGAGAGGTATACGGCTGGATATGGGTCTCCCCAGTTCACCTGGCAACAAAATTATAATAATAAAATTTCTAAGGGCTAACGTGAGCCTACTCTGAGCCTCACCAACTCTGCGACATGACTATGATTATTAGCTCGCTAAACATAGGAGGAAACCAGGCTCAGAGCGACTGAGTGAAAAGCTTGAAGTCACACAGCTAGTACATAGATAGTAGAGTCGGGATTTAAATTCAGGTTCGTGTGACTACAAAGCCCACCACGCTGTTAAAATACCAGGGAGAGCTGGGTCTGACCACCAAGCCAGCCTGCTGATTTAGTCACTTGTCACTGTCAGACCTTTCTGGAAGGCACCTTCACGTATATACCTAGGGGCGCCTGGCTGGCTCGGTTGGTGGAGCACGTGACTCTTGATCTCAGAGTTGTGAGTTTGAGCCCCACGCTGGGTTTAGAGAGTACTTAAAAATAAGTAAAATCTTTTTAAAAAATACTCTTTAAAGTATCTATCAAAAGCCTTAGAGAATATACTTACCCTTTGGCCTAGTTTTCCCACCTCGCGGAAGGTCTTCTATTGTAATGAAATATCTACTATTTCTCTGCATCTCAGTGTCCTCATCTATAGACTGGAATGATGATAGTTATTCCCTCACAGGGTTGCTGGGGGATTAAATGGTTACTTCGAGCAGTGCCAGCCATGTAAGAGGCACACAATAAATTATTATTGCTATTATTATTACTTGTACAGATCAAAGAGGAAGATGCATTTTAACAACAACCACAAAATTGGAAACAACCTAAGTGACCCCAAATAGGAAAGCATTAAATGAAAGATAGCATAGGGCATTATATAGCATTAAAAGTCATGTTTATGGGCGCCTCAGTGGCTCAGTCCGTTAAGCGTCTGTCTCTTGATTTCAGCTCAAGTGATGATCTCAGGGATGTGGTTTCAAGCCCCATGTCGGGCTCTGCGCTGGGCGTGGAGCCTGCTTAAGATTCTCTCTCTCCTTCTGCCCCTCCCCCCTTTAAAAAAAGTAATGTTTTAAAAGAATATTAACAAAATAAATAAATGAAAGAATATTAACAGCATGTGAAATGGTTCTGATATAAAAGCAGGATACAGGGGCGCCTGGGTGGCTCAGATGGTTAAGCGTCTGCCTTCGGCTCAGGTCATGATCCCAGGGTCCTGGGATCGAGCCCCACGTCCGGCTCCCTGCTCAGCGGGGGGCCTGCTTCTCCCCCTCCCTCTGCTTCTCCCCTTGCTCATATTCTCTCTCTCTCTCTCTGTATCTCTGTGTCTCGAATGAATAAATAAAAAAAAAAAAAAGCAGGATACAAAACTGATGATATAGGGTAGTCTCCATGCTGAAAAACAGATGCAAATTTATGTATTTATTTTTGCATAGAAAAATGCCCATAATGCCCTAAATGCCAATAGCTCTTATCTTCCAGTGATGGGATAACACTTCTTTATATGTTTCTATATTTTCAAAATAGTCCCTAATGACTATTTTTTACTTAATAAAATTAATTTAGAAATTATAAATTTATAATTTTAAAAAATTATACCTTTCTAATTAAAAAATATTAAAGTGTTATTTAAAAAAGAAGACTGCAGGGCGCCTGCCTGGCTCAGTCGGTTAAACATCTGCCTTCAGCTCAGGTCATGATCCCGGGTCCTGGGATCGAGCCCCACATCGGGCTCCCTGCTCAGCGGGAAGCCTGCTTCTCCCTCTGCTCCTCTCTCTTGCTCTCTCTTTCACGTAAATAAGTAAGTAAAGAATATAAAATCCCTGGCCTAGAGCAGGTGCTCATACACGAGGCTCTGTAAATATCACTGCCCTGAATGTCTGGCTTCGGGTTTCACTGCCTGCCACTCCCCCTGGTTGTTCTCTCTGTGTCAAATAAATAAATAAAATCTTAAAAAAAAAAAATAAATGTTAGCTCTTATCATCAACTTATTGAATTTTTATAATAAACCTTCGATGCAGGTCCTCTTATTATCCCCATGGTGTCGTTGGGACTCAGGCTCAGCGTGGCTAAGTAATCTGAACATCGTGTGGATATGAATAATGGGATCCTCTACTACAGAGCCCCTCTTGCCCACTATGCTCAACAACCAAGGAAATCATATTCCTGCAATTGTTCCTTCTCCCTTTTCAATGTAATCCATAGGTGGAGGGCAAAAATGGACGAGGGTTCAGGCTCCCTTTTCTGAGCTGAAGCGTTGAGCTTTTAGATTCCCTGCTTACAACCCTTTTGCCCACACAACGAACACTCCAGAGCCCCACATCTCCAGCAGTTACTCTAGCAGATTTCCACTTCCCTTGGGTACTTGCCTCTGAACCTCTGGGAACATTTCCTATAGACTGGAATCTACACTGTGGTGAGCAATGGCTCAAGATCTCATCGTCAGCATTCTCCTTGGGATGAAACCTATAACTTTAACTGGTTGGCCCTTATCTAGCCGTCCATCCTCCCACCCATCTATCCATGCATTTGCTTATCCATCCAACAAAATTTTATCAGGGGCATGCTACATACCAGGCAACGTGCTAGGCCTTGCTTTACTCCCAACCGTACAGCATCTGGCATGAGTCAAGGAGCGAGGGGAGGGAGGGGGAGGGAGGGAGGGACAGGGAGCCATACTGGAACCAGTTGAGCCAAGTTTATAAAGCATAAATACCTTCCTGTATTTAACTCTTCTTTATGGCATTGTAAAGAAAAATGGGAATAAATTTCCTAGCCAGTCCTTTAAAAAATAATTTTGTTACAGTTTTCTTTTTTTTTTTTAAAGATTTTATTTATTTATTTGACAGAGAGAGATAGCGAGAGCAGGAACACAAGCAGGGGGAGTGGGAGAGGGAGAAGCAGGCCTCCCGAGGAGCAGGGAGCCCGATGCGGGGCTCGATCCCAGGACCCTGTGATCATGACCTGAGCCGAAGGCAGATGGTTAACGACTGAGCCACCCAGGTGCCCCTACAGTTTCCTAATTATAAAAATAATGTTGCTTATTATAGAAAATTTGAAAAATACAGAAAAGACTATAAAAAATCACCTGATGACCTGTAAACCCAACACTCAGACACTTTTCACATGATTTCTCTACTTATACATATTTACAAAATGACATCAAAATAACTAGCCTGTTAACTGAATCAAATGGCCTTAGATTCATATCTTGACTCTATTGCTCACCAGTTGTGTGACCCTGAGCAAGTCACTTAAGCTCCCCGAACCCGCCAGACTCCTTATCTGTAAACTGGGGCAATATCTTCTTCATGGGGTTGTCATGGGCATTAAAGGATATGATGGATGTAAAACATTCAGTCCAGTTCCTGGCACGGAAAAGATGCTCCGCAAACAGTGGCAATGTTTATCACACAGTTTGGGTCTTGTTGTTTTGTTTGTTTGTTTGTTTGTTTCCAGCCTCATGTGATGTTGTGAGCATTTTCCCCACAGTGATTAAATACTCACTTTTCAGATCTATAACTGATACATGTTTTCCCTGCCCCAGTTTCAGGCCAGGAAAAATATATCTCCCCTGACTCTGTGTCTGCAGAATGAGGCTCCAAAGATGGGGGGCCCCCAGAAGGCCCTCCCAGACCTGAAACTCAAGATTTTCCTGACTCTGTTCACAGAGGGAGGGAGTAGAGGTTGAGCACGGCCAACAGTGAGGGGTTCCCAGCAAGCGGCGTTGTGTTGTGAGTGGGCCTGGGGAGAGCAGAAGGGACAGTCTAGAGAAGTCTTATGAAGACTCTGGGGCCAAGAGCAGCCTATGAAGCCCTCTTTTGTGCCTCTAAGCAGGGGGCAGCACAGCATGGGAGGGGAAAGAGCCCAGATAGGGTCAGTTAGGCCTGGGTCCCCATCCTTACTCTCACACTTACTGGCTCCATGACCCGGGACTATGTCCTTCTCCTCTCTGAACTCCACTTGCCCATCTGCAAAAGGCAATCCGAGGGGTTGTGAGGCTGAACTTGGATGCTGCACATTAAGGACCTGGCCCACAGTAAGCACTCCTGAAATTATAAGTACAATGTGCTGTGGGAGACTATGCTTACCACGTCCACCGTGTCATTCCCGGTGCCTCGGGGCATCTGGCACATGGCCTACCTTCAGTGAGTATCTGGGGGATGAACGAACTTTGCACTTTAAGGACACAAACTGAGGGAGGGGACAGAAGCAGCCTTGCCCAGGCAGGGTTTGGCATCTGGAGAACTGCTTGTGGTGCCGGCCAGCAAACCCAAGATGGAGAAGACAGGCCTCCCTCACTCTCCAACCTCCCCAATGAAGGTCATAATGACAACAGCATGATGAAGCTGGGCTCATCTCCGAAGTGATCAAGCCAGTATGGAAGGGTGGACAAGGCATCTTCTCTAATAGGGTTGGGTCGTATGGCTGGATTCGATCCTGGTTCTTCTGCTTACCCGCTAGGGAATCCTGGGTAAGGCACTTCAGCATTCTGAGTCTGCCTTCTCAGTTACAAAGTGGGGGCAGTGCCACCTATGCCATAATATTAAATAAGAACAGAGGGGCGCCTGGGGGGCTCGGTCGGTTAAGCGTTTGCCTTCAGCTCAGGTCATGATCCCGGTGTCCTGGGACTGAGCCCCACATCAGGCTCCCCGCTCAGCATGGAGCCTGCTTCTCCCTCTGCTCCTCTCTCTTGCTCTCTCTCTCACATAAATAAATAAGTAAAGAAGAATATAAAATCCCTGGCCTAGAGCAGGTGCTCAGACACGAGGCCCTGTGAATATTACTGCCCTGAATGTCTGGGTTCAGGTTTCACTGTAAGTGCCCTCAGTGGCTCTGGCAGTGTTTGGGGATGGCCTCTGTTTACGGGATGGTTTTGCAGCAACGGGGTTCGGTAAGGAGTCCTTGACAGAGACTTCCCACACGCTTGGTGTTTGGGGTGATGGGCCGTCCGTCAGTCGGCCCTCTAGGACACGGCAGCTCAGGGGAGGTGTGAGTGTAGGGCCCCAGTGATGGAATCTCCAAGAACCAAAAGACAGCCTCTTAAGACTGTGATGACTTTTCCCGGGTAGAATAAGTGAGGAAGGTGATGGGCACCTGGGAACTCGGAGGTACCCAGGCTCCATGCGCCCTTGTGCAAGGAAGCAGGGAAAATAGTTTCCTGGTGCATCAGAGCTCCCTGTTGAGTCAGGGAGTCTCGGCTCCCACAGGTTGGGCATGGCTGTTTTGGTTAAACGACCAGTGCTGGAAGGCCTTGGGTACCATCCAAAGGGCAGGGCCAGCCAGGGGGCGGGCAGTCTGAATGAGAACAGAGCATGTAGTCCTTGCTCTAATCCATTTCGTGTATTAATACCAACAGTGGTGGCTCTGTAATCACCTGCCCGGTCCCAGGCTCTCCTGGGGCCCTTCCACACCGTGAGTTCTCTCTGCCAACGGGCACTACAGGTTGCGTAAGGCCCACTTTCTGAAAGGCCCAGAGGCTCAGGGAGGAGAAGGGAATTCCTGAGCTCGCTCACACAGCTGCTGGGCAGGACCTGAACCCAGGGCTCCTGGGCTTCCCACCATACCACGGTGCCCCCACGGTTTTCTAAGGTGATAATACCCAGACAGAGCCCTGGGAAAGGTTTCAGCTCCCAGCATCATCAAAGATAAATTAACCTGTTGGGTAAAGAGAGTCAACTGACTCAGAGAAACGTGAGCAGCGACTCCAGACCTTGGTCATATTACCCAAGGGAAGTTTTATCTAAGTGGAAAGAAAGATTAGAATTGGTAGTTGGGAAAAGGTTGATGGGGTGGAAGGTGGAGAAGGAGGGAGAGAGGGGGAAGAGGGAGAGAGAAAGAGAGAGAGGAAGGAAGGAAGGAAAGAAAGAAAGAAAAGAAGAGAAAAAAAGAAAAGTGAAAGAAGAGAAAGCGAAAAAGTCTGTGCTGTATTGATGGATAAAAAGACCAGGCTGGGCTGGCATCCCAGCTCCCCTCCACCCACCCATCCACCACCTACGTGAGGTCACTACACCTTTTGTTGTTCATCTCTTCGTGGGGGATAATGACCCTCCTTCTCAAGGGTGATGAAATGAAATCGTGTATTTGTAGTGCCCGGCAGGGGCACTCAGTAAATGGTGATCAACATGATAGTAATAGCCAGCCCCTCCCTGGAGCTTACTAGAAGCCAGATACTGCTTTAGGAGCTTTACATTTACCAACTCACATATTCCCCCCAAACAATCCCACAGGGGGGTACCATCGTGGCTCCTGAGCACCCCTCAGGTTCGGAGGATGACATGAAGCCCAGAGAGGGGATGTGGCTATTGGCGTTATTGCTGTCAGGGTTGTGACCGAATGCCAAGTCAGCTGCTACCTAGAGACTAACTTCAGTGACATTTCTCCCGAGTCTCTTCAAGTCTGAAAGCAGAGAGACGGCGTGAGGGGTGTCCAGCACTCTTTCTGACAGGAGGGGGTCTCACCTTCATGATGACATCCATGGCATTCTTGTTTTCTTTCTTGGCTTCCCCAAAGGACCTCACGTTAAAGGAGCAGAGCCTCAGGGCCAGGGCACTGGTGATGGACAGGAAGAGAAGCAGAAGGCAGGTCGGTGGCTGAGGCATCCTGGCTCGGCTCGGGCTTCACGAGAGGACAGCGGTGTCTGGCATGCGCGGGCTCTGGGCCACCTCCTCGGGCTCAGCTGACTTATAAAGGCTGCAGATAACAGGAATGACTGGATTCCGTGTTGCTACTTTCACTTCTCTGAGGAACTGAAGATCATGGGTTTCATTCCCCAAGGAAATACAGAAAAGGGAGCCCCTTTTAGGAGCCCCTGTTTTTGTCACTCTGGTGAGGAAATCGGCCTGCTTAATCGAGGGACCATCCCCTGCAAAGTCTCTCAGATCCCAACCAGGAACCAGCTGTGACATCTGGTCATCAACCCTGAGGTGGCATGCCATGTGCCTTTTCCTGAGAATGGATGACTCGGAAGCGGTCCACCCCGGAGGGCAGCTGGGCTGAGGGCGCCTTCTGGGGGCGGGGATGATGGTGGGGCAGGGGTCAGTGGGAAATCCTGCCAGGTTTTCTGTCCTTACTGGGATTTAGCCACCAGCTGTCCGCTGGACACACCCAGGCTCCGACTCTCTAATCGCCCTGGTGGGCATAATTAAGGTCAACTCTGGTTTGAGTTACATCATGTTTTAGGCAATTTTACCATTTACAGTTTAACACTCCAGACGCTAGTGGTGTGTTGCCAGGGAGCGCAATTTCTAGTCTGCTGGAACGGGTCGGTAAAATGTCCTTGGACTCGATGGACAAAGAGCCAATGAAAGCCCCTGGAGAGATCCACGGTTCAACCAGATACTATCTTAATGTTTGTGAGAGATGAATGACCCCAAGAAAGGAAGGTCTTTCAAGAACTGTAGGATTTCAACCCAAATGAAGTGAGTTTTAGAGAGGTGGGCATGGAGATGGGACTATCTGAAATGCAAAATCCAGTCAAGTCATAAGCCCTTGGTGAGATTTGCAGACTTTGGCAAGGCAAATTCTTCTGTGAAGAAGGTGGGTAATGAGAATAACTGGAAGCCAGTGTTGGGATCTCTGGGCCACCCCTTCTTGAAGCGATGGGCAGGAAAAGGGAAAAGCACACATATATCACTAACACGTCCAGGCAGCATCCTGGCCAAAATCTCTGGCCAAGCACGCTCAGGCGTCCTAAGGAGATAACCTCAAATAACACAGGGAAGGAAATAACGGTTTCCTGAGTTCCTATGAGATGCAGCTCCCTGGTGTCGACAACAGGCCTCTCTGAATCTCCGGGGAAAAGGGTGATGATCGTCTTCCTTGGCAAATCGGCATCTCCCAACCGGAGGATGATTTAGAATTGAGTGTGGTACATGCTTTTTGTGCCCTTTAAGAAGGAATTTGTACATATGCGCATTTTATGAACTTGTAATATACGAGAGATTTTGGACTATTTAACTGACAATCTTGTAACTCCAACATTAACTGTGTAGTTAGGGAGATTGATTTAGATTTGTGACTTTACGTTGAAACCTTTCTAAATTCATGCACAGTTCTGGAACATTTATAAGAATTTTGGGTTAACAGTGTTTTAGAAGTTTAATTTATTAAAATTACTTAGTATTTAGTGGTGCCTGGCAGGCTCAGTCAGTAGAGCATGGGACTCTTGATCTCAGGGTTGTGGGTTCAAGCCCCCTGTTGGGTGTAGAGATTACTTAAAGACAAAAAAATTATTGGGGCGCCTGGGTGGCTCAGTTGGTTAAGCGACTGCCTTCGGCTCAGGTCATGATCCTGGAGTCCCCGGATCGAGTCCCGCATCGGGCTCCCTGCTCAGCAGGGAGTCTGCTTCTCCCTCTCCCGCTCCCCGCCCTTGTGCTCTCTCTCTCACTCTCTCTCTCAAATAAATAAATAAAATCTTTTAAAAAAATTATTTAAAAAAAAGAATTACTTAGTATTTTAAAAGGTGGCTTTTTTATTAGTTCAGATAACTAAAGACGTTTACAAGGAAATGGGGTATATTAAATGTATAAAAGTAGTTTAAGATGTTTGTAAATGGGTCTATAGCCCCTTAAAAGTAATTATTTAAGTTTGCTGAATGTAGGGTTGGTTAGGTTTAGCAAATAAAAATACAGAGCTCTAGGTAAATTTGACTTTTTAAAAAAATATTAATTTTTTTATTTTAGAGATAGAGAGCAAGCAGGGGGAGAGAGAGAAAGAATCTGAAGCAGACTCCCTGCAGAGCCCCATGGGGGGCTCAATCCCAGGACCCTGAGATCATGACCTGAGCCAAAATCAGGAGTCAGATGCTTAATTGACTGAGCCACCCAGGCACCCCTAGGTCAATTTGACTTTAGATAATTCAAATTTAATTTGGCATCCTATCCTGTGTTTTATCTGGCAATCCTACCTGGATTTATAAAAAGAATAAACACTTTTATAAGCTGAATTTAGAAGCATGACATTTTCTAAGGCAGTAACAATCCTGTCAGGGTCCTGGAATAGGGTTTAGTTCCCAGCATCAAAAGTAAGCTAACCTGGGGACACCTGGCTGGCTCAGTTGGCAGAACATGCGACTCTTGACCTCCAGTTGTGGGTTCAAGCCCCACGCTGGGTGTAGAGATGACTTAAAATCTTAAAAAAAAAAAAAAAAAGCTAACCTCCTACATTGGGGAGAAAGCAAAACCACTTTGTTAGAATTACTGCACATGTTTATGAGAAAAATATTTTTTAAAGACTAGAATGATACAAGTGAGCAAAAGAAGTTGGTCAGCTTGACTATGGAGTGGTGGCAATACTCTCTGAAACTTTCCAAAAGACTGTGAGCTGAACCTAAGCTCCCTTGGCATCTGAACAGACATAGGAACATGGAATTGCCATTTGACCAGATAGTCTGGACCTCAGAGGCATCAGCCGGTGGCCTAAAAGCCATTTCAAGTACAGAAACTATATTGGGACTACAGTTATATAAATTTGAAAATTAAGTGTAACTTTTCCTCTTTTTCTTTTTCAAAGCATATTTGTGAACTCAAAGCTGAGCAGAAGTGACTTTACTTTCTCAAGTTCGATACTGAGTTGACTGTGTTCCTTCCTTTACCACCTCGTTGTTCCCCTCACCTTCCGTAAGGCAAAAGTGAACAACTTAAGTTATTTTTCCTTCAAAAATGTGAAAGAGGGTGCTTGGGTGGCTCAGTAGGTTAAGCATCTGCCTTCAGCTGAGGTCATGATCTCAGGGTCCTGGGATTGAGTCCTGCTCTGCCGGGAGCCTCCTTCTCCCTCTGCCTCTCTCCCTGTCTCTCATGAATAAATAAATAAAATCTTTAAAAATTTTTTTTAAAAATGTGAAAGAACTTCATGCCGTGAATTTTTTTTTCTTTTGCAAGACAGCTGTTACCACCTTGTTCAAATGTAAATGTTCCCTTATGCTTTTGAAATAAGTTTCCTTTTGTAATTTTGAAAAAAAAAAAAAGCTAACCTGTAGGATGAGAGAGTCGACTACTCTGTTTTTGAATTTTTAACTTTGATCATTTGAATATTAATTTGAAAAATAAAGTAAACCTCTATATGGTTTCTGCATATAGAAACTGCCCTTGAGGACTTAAAAAAAAATCACATAAACAGTCCGAAGAGACTGACCCCACTCTGTAATTAGCACATTCAACTGCATGGAATTGGACTTCGAAAAAAAAAAAGTATCTGGATTCCAGAAAGAAAATGCTACGCCTCAAATTTAACTCAAGTCAGCTAGGTGCAGGGGCTTTGCTGAGTGCTTTCTGTGTTTCACATCACTCAGTACTCCCTTAGGTCCTTCCTATGCTTCTTCCATTTTATGGATGAGCAAACTGAGGTTGGCACCCAAGGATACACAGCTAGCCCGTCTCAGCTGGGGCCTGAACCCAGTCCCTCGGACCCCAGACCAGCCTTCTTGCCTGCCAAACCAGGCATAGCAAAACCTTAATAAGGAACAGACACTGTAGGTGGGGGACGGGAAGGAGACCGAAGGAGACTTTGACTTTTTACTGTTAAACATTTGGGTATTGTTGGATTTTTTCATTTGTTTGTTTTACAAAAATATGTACTTGTTTAGTAATTGAAAAAGAAGATAAAAGTACTAAAAAGCTTTTTATTTTTTATTTATTTATTTATTTTATTTTATTTTATTTTTTTTTAAAAGATTTTATTTATTTATTTGAGACAGAGAGAATGAGAGAGAGAGAGAGAGAGCACATGAGAGGGGGGAGGGTCAGAGGGAGAAGCAGCCTCCTTGCCGAGCAGGGAGCCCGATGCGGGACTCGATCCAGGGACTCCAGGATCATGACCTGAGCCGAAGGCAGTCGCTTAACCAACTGAGCCACCCAGGCGCCCCGCTTTTTATTTTTTAAAGCAGATTAAACAATACCCCTGCCAACATGTTTTCTTCGACTGAGCCAAGCGCAGCTTTCAACCAGCTCCAGGAGTCACTGATGACACAGAGGGGGGCAGGGACACGAGGCTATACTGCAGCCTCAAGGAAAGCAGAAAGCCCACACTCATCCACCCTGTGCTGGGAACTGGGGGTTTGAGACCGTTCCTTCCAGGAGCCCAGAGTCCGGAGCCGGGAAGGAAAGGCAGACACTGGCCTGACCCACAGTGATCACTTTGAAGTGTCCTTCCTTCTGCCACTTAGTGGTTATGGATGATGTTTCCTGGGGCATGTACTTCCGAACACTAGTCTGTGAGATGCTCCTAGAAAAAAAGATAAATTTATGTCACTCCCTGGAGATTGATAAAGCACATTAGCACATTAAATGCTCTGAAAAGTCCTGCAATAAAGAAAGCTGCTTCAGTGTGTTGAAATAGGGTGTCCGGACTTTATTGTCCATAGAACCCTTTTCTTCCTATAAGTCCTTTCAATATCTTGAGCATCATCCACCTTGAGAAATACTGTCCCAATTGGGCAGGGACAGTCAGGTCCCTCAAAGCCTCACTAAACCCCCATGGAAGAACTCCCAGAATGTCATAGGAATGGGCAGAAATGAGGAGCAGGTGTTCAGACACATGGTCCCAAACATCACTGCGAGCCACAGCCAGCCACCATGGGCCCTGGGGGGACAGGAGTCAGTGGGGGCAATACACTGGGACAAAGGTATCTCAGAATTGGAGAAAGCCACAATGGGGATTTCAGGGGGAGTGAAAGTGCACAGGCTGAGTAGCAAAAGTAGCAAAAGGAAACAAAGGGCTTGTGGGAAAATCCCCGCTACTGATGGGGGGACAAGCCACCTGACCCAAACAGGTGTTTCCAGTGACCGATGTCACTCTTTGTCTAGTAACAAATAGAGCTATAACAATAATCATACAATATATGCAAATCACTCTGGTTATCACGGTTCAGAGCCAGCCTCCCTCACCCCAGCCATGAGGCGAGGTGCCTTATCTAAAGTTGCTTAATTGAGACCAACCTCACCGTTGTGTGATGGTTTCCGGATGATGAAGCAGGCTCTGGGTTTTGGCCTCACACAGCATCTTCCACGCAGGACCTCAAGCAGGTCGCGTTCTGAAGGACTGGCCTCGGCGCGTCACTGCTCTGATTAGAACCCTTCAGAGCCCTTCATTTGACATAAAGACCAAGCTCCTTCCTGTGGCCTCTACCTACCTGCCTCTTCAAAGGAACATCGCTCCTTTCCCTTCTTCCTCCCCCACCGGCCTCTCCTCACACTGAGCGGCTTTCAATGCCTACCTCAGGGCCTTAGCACAGCTGTCCCTCCACCTCCACCTGCAGTGCCCTTCCTCCCTCCCACCTCCAGGTCTCAGCTTAAATGTCACTTTCACAGGAAAGCCTTGCTGCACACCCCAGCCCGTCAGTGTCTTCCCTTTTATTCTCTTCCATGGGGCCTATGTCTTTTGCTTCGTGGCATGTAGCACAATGCATAATTATGTATGAGCTGTGTGTTCTCTGACATCTGTTCCCCCCTAGACACCTCTGTGGGGACAGGGACACCTATGTGTGTCTGCACGGCCTGGGACAAGGCCAGCACAGAGCAGGTGAATCATTGCTGAAAGCATGATATGGTGCTCTGACTGACCCCAGAGCCCATCTCAACCATCGTGTGAGGGGGCAGAGCCAGGGGAACTCAGGTCCCTGAATTATCAAGAGAATCCAGGTCACTGAGACAAAAGAACTATAGCAACCACCTCCACATAGCATCTGCCTTTCAGGGAGCCCCGAGTGCTAAGTCCTCATATAGCTCCCCGATCTCAGCAGCAGAGCAGGGAGCGGGCTTCTCCACCTCAGCACTGCTGACGTTTTGGTCCAGATAATTCTGTGTTGTAGGGGCTGCCCCATGCATTGCATGATGGTTAGCAGCATTCTTGGCCTTCACCCACCGGATGCTAATAGTAACCCCCATCATCATGACAACGAAAAATATCTCCAGACATTGCCAACTGTCTCCACGGGGATGGAGATCGCCCCCTCCCTGTTGAGAATGCTGGTGTGGAGGTTAAAGCATATGCACTTCTACTTACAGGCTGTTCAACCTTGGGCAAGACGCTAAAGCTCTCTGTGCTCATTTCCTCATCCTCAAAAATGGGGATAATAATAGCTCTTATATGGTAAAGCTGTGACCATTTTGTGAGTTTATAAATAAAGGGCAGACTCAGCACAGTGTCTGGCCCTCAGGAAGTACTCAGTTGGGTGATAGTCTGCCTGCAGAATGAACTGTGCAAAGGGATTGTGATCTCCATTTTACAGATGAGAAAATTGAGACTTAGAGATAATAATGTCAGGCCCCAGCCGCTGACTGTAAAGTGACATTTAAAGGCAGGAATTCAGGTTTTCAGGATTAATTCTCTTAGCCAGTCCTTTCTTTATGGTACAAAAGGGCCCATTAACTCCAGACCTTATCTGACCAATTGCAAACTGAGCTGCTGGTGTTGCAGTTCATGGGTTTGGGACTAGGAGGCACTGGCCTCAGGTGGAACATTTAAGGGGGTGACAAACAACTCACTAATCAAGATCAATAATATTTTATTGCAATATTTTCAATCATTAATTAACCTTGAGTAATTAATCAAAATTAATGCAGAACATCCACAGTGAACAAACTATTACATCTTAAATGAAGACAGAAGCCGACCCTCACTTTCAGGCTGCCGCCTGATTCACCTGACCCTAATCCTGCCCTGGGATCTGCAGATCCGTGAAAGCCCTGCGAGCACACCCAGAGTGGAAAAGTCTGTTGGCTCCCAGCATGATGCGGGAGAAGAGAGCGCCCTCTCCTGGCTGATAGTGGGCACTGCTCCTCTCCTGGGGAGCCAAGTTCACCTTCTTCCTAGGATCAAGCAGCATCTCAGTGCTAGAACAGTCTCTTCTAGCATCACAGTGCTTCACCCTGCCCTTCCCGAGACACCTAGGTTAAAAAGCTGCAGGCAGGCCAAATGAGGTCATTGGAGCCCCCTCACCCCACCCCTTCCCACTGGCCACTGCACTGCGCTGGATCCATCGCCTTTCTCTCCTTACCACGCGTGCAAACAAGCCCGGCACTTGTCCCTGCCTCTACGGCGGATTCTAAAGCTCCCTGTTAGTACACAGCTGGCCTTTCCAGGCTGACCATGAGAGGGGACGGTGAGGAAACAGGACCAAGAGGTGGAAGGATTCTGACAGCTGCTGACTGTTTGCGTAACTGCAATGTTTCTTCTTCTTCTTCTAAAGGTTTGGTAGTTTATTTTATTTTACTTATGTTTTAATTTTTATTTTTAAATAATTTCAAATATGCATAAAAGTTGCAAAAATAGTTTGAAAACTCATATATACCCTTCACCCAGATTCACCAATGAACATTTAGGCACATTTGCTTTTTCATTAGTTTTCATACATACAGATTTTTTTTTTTCCCTGAACGGCTCAAGAGTAAGTTGGAGGCATTAGAACACTTTATCCCGAAATACTTCCAAGTGATTTCTCAAGGACAAGTAATTCGCCTATATAACCACAGGACAATTATCAAAACCAGAAGGTTTAGCAATGACAAAATATTATTACCTAATCTACAGACTTTATTCAAATTTTTACCAATTACTCTAATAATGTCCTTTACAGCAGTTCTTTTTTTCTTCCGGTTCAGGATCCAATCCACGCTTACGCATCATCCTTAGCGGTCCTGTGTCCTCGACCCCCTCTAATCCGAGCAGTCCCTCAGCCTTTGTCTTCCATACCCTTGATATTTTTGAAGTGTACAGGCTGGTTATTTTGCTGAATTTCCCTCAGTTCGGGTTTGTCTGGGACTTCCTCATGATTAGATTCAGGTGATGGATTTTGAGTGGGAATACTACTTATGTGTTTCACGGAAGTTCTTAAATAAGCTTCTCCTGGTATTCACAGAGAAGCTGGGTGACTCAGACACAGGAAGTAGATGATGATTTAAAAGCTCTTAATAACAGTTGCTAACATTTATTGAGTGCTTGCTGTTTGACACTCCCTTCTGTATTTGTTGATTTGAGCACTATTCTCTCTTGTATGGGGTACTGATGTTGGAGAACAGTAATTAAACAATAATAGCAGCTATGGGTATTGAGCTGTATTCGGCCTCATATTACACATCTTCTTTTCACGGACGAGGTCAGAGAGGGGGTCTCTTGCACCAGGTCTCACAGCTACCTAGAGGCTAGGGCTGCTTGACACTGGAGTATGAATACCTGGTTAGTCCCCCATACCATTTCTTCTCTGGCACGTAGCAGTGACAAAAGCCCCGTCAGTATTCCAGCTGAGAACACTGAGAACAATCCATGTCTCACCCCCTAGACTCCCGGCAAGTGGGGATGTTTTCTCCGCATAATCTGAACTCCCCTGCTTACCCCACACGTAAGGAGCATGAGAACTTGGCAGATACCCCATGCTGTGAGTAGGGGACCTCAGTAGGTTGTGTGGTGTTCTCCAGGGGCAGATATCCCTCCATTGAAAACTCTATCAGTCCCAAAGACAGGGCGAGGAGCGCAGTTACGAGTGGGTGTCGAGCCTTAACCAAACAGTGACTCATGAATGATTCTTGAGGCAGGAATCCCACTGTAGGATAAGATTTCCCCTCCACAGGCCGAGCCTGCTCCAAAGTCATCCCAGAACCAGATTTAGATGCAGGCCGGTGTCATTCATAATACACGATCTTAAGAAGTCAGCCCTGAAGATTTGTTGGCACAAGGAGCTCCCAGCCTGGGACTGGGGATCATTTTACATCGTGAGTGTTTTAGGGGATTTGTTATTCACTCATTTAACAGTTAACCTACTAAATGTGGAGAGAGATACAGAGATGAATAAGGCAGCTCCTGCCCATGGAGACTCAAAATTAGATTGTTAATTGGACTTGCCTTTGGTTTCAGTCAGCCTTTTGGTTTTCCGTGCCTCTGAGCCTTCATTCGATATCCAACGGCCCGAAAACTGTTAGGAATATGAATGACCAATGTAAATCTTGGACTCAAACCTTCTTGAGCCCCATTGGCCACCATTTTATCCAGACCATTATGACTTCTCTGACTGCAGAGTTGGGGAGGGCGACCAACCATCCCGGTTTGCCCAAAACTGAGGGGAGCTTTCTTTCTTTTTTTTTTTTTTTGAAGATTTTATTTATTTATTTGACAGAGAGAGACACAGCAAGAGAGGGAACACTAGCAGGGGGACGGGAGAGGGAGAAGCAGGCTTCCCGCTGAGCAGGGAGCCCAACACAGGGCCCGATCCCAGGACCCCGGGATCACGACCCGGGCCAAAGGCAGACGCTTAACGACTAAGCCACCCAGGTGCCCCTGAGGGGGGCTTTCAATGCAAAGACAAAGAAAGCAAACTGGGATGAATTGGTTATCCTAGTTTAGTTGGGAACAGGGGCAGCAGGAAGGGAATGGGTTAGTGGGCGAGGAATAATAACAGTCAACACCTATTTTGCTTGAGAATTTAGTAATGGCTAGAACAAATTCATGCAGTAAGTATACTATATTGCCCCTATTTTTTAGAGGTGTAAAATGGGACCCAGAGAAAGTAAACAACTTGTCAGCAATGTACACTTGTTAAATGGATGAGTCAGGCCTGCCAGGGAGCAGCAAATCCTGTGTTCCCAAGCATTACTCTGCACTGCCTCAGAGCTGCATGTGTAAACGTGGTGCAGATAACGTCTTGAAACTATATTTGAGATGAATTCTCAGAGATTGGAAGCATTCTCCTCTGGAAGCCGTAGCCAGTGGAAGTTATGTTTCCATGGAGACCCACTCATATGCAGCCAGGCTGCGTTCACAGGTAGCCATAACAGTGGAGAGCTGCCATCACTCAAATGTTGTGGATTTCTTTTTTTTTTTTAAAGATTTTATTTATTTGACAGAGAGAGACACAGCGAGAGAGGGAACACAAGCAGGGGGAGTGGGAGAGGGAGAAGCAGGCTCCCATCAGAGCAGGGAGCCCGATGTGGGGCTCGATCCCAGGACCCTGGGATCACGACCCGAACGACTGAGCCACCCAGGCGCCCCAAATGTTGTGGATTTCTTAAGAAAAAGACCCTCCATAGCAATTTCCTGAGCTTCCCCCAACGCCCATTCTATCATTCAAGACTTCGGTGGAGTTTCCCCGGCAGCCTGCAAAATGTAAGTCTTACGCAAGTCCTAGGAGGTATTCATTGAGGACAGTGGTTCAGAGCACAGATCCAGGAGACATGTCTGTCTCTGCTCCATCACTCGCTGGCTACATGAGCTCTGGCAGGTTACCTAACCTCAAGCCCAGTTTCCTTGTCTGTTAAATGGTGGAAGTCATAACCTCCATACTCCAGAGCTGTTGTGAAGATGAAAACAGATGGTAGAATGCATGAAAAACACAATGCCCTGTACAATGTAGGCAGGATGAATTAATTAACATCTGCTCACCCTGTATCTTTAAATGAGAACAATCCACTTGAGAACTGACACAAAGGAACAGGAGTCTATTCCCCACAACTGCCTTCTCCCCCTAGCTTCCTTCATCTGCCCCATTCCTCTCTACTCCCTCCCATTGTCCATCCCACTCCTGGCTCTTTGGCCTGTTCCCAGCCACTTGTGTGCTACTGGAAAGAGATGACTAAACTTGGTACCTCCTACTCCTGGCCCCCTTGGGTACCCAGTACCTCCAGTCCCCAGAACCCCAACTGGGGCATCAGGACCACTGCCTGAGGGGGACCAGACTATAATCCATCCACACAGATGTGTGATCTGGCTCCCCCACATGACCTCAGGAGCTCAGAGAAGAGACACGATAAGAACAAACGAAGAAGCATCATCTTTTTGACAAATCAGGCGGATAAGGGAGCATCATGATTTAGATGGCATAAGGTGGTGCACATCTTCGAAAGTTTCATTAAAATGTTCATGTCGAAGTGGCTACCCAGTGGGATGCTTAAAGGCCCCAGGAGAGACACCAGGGACAGCTAAGAGGGAGAAGTCTCAGTACAGTGTCATGAGTGATATGGATGTTGAAATGAAGCCTGTGAGGACCTTGGAGAAAATGTGTGTTTTCTTAGCAGGAAGAACGATGCACTACACACACACACACACACACGCACACACACACGTGCTGGTAACCTTCACCCATTGATTCCTGGTTCACACTGCGGTCTTCATAATCTCAGTTCCCTGACTGACCTGTGACTGTTCAAAGACAGTTTTTAGGCCCCTCTAAGAACGGGGCGAGCCCAGTGAATCCTTGGTGTGTGAACAGCGGTGATGCTGATAGCTGATATTACACACACTTTCTTGGTGCCAGGCGCAGGGCTAATCTGTAAACACATTATTCAGCTTGATCTTGTCTGCAGCCCTATGAGGTTGGTCCCATCATCAGTTGCTCATCATCCCCTCCTACTTAGAGATGAAGAAACTCGGGTTTACATGGGCAGATAGCTAGTAAGTGGCCGAGCTGGACCCGCCATCATCGCCCGAGAGCTGCTCCAGTGACTCACACACTTGGAGCTTGTGTTGGCTCATCTGTCCTGCTGGCTGTGGTTCTTGCCAGCCCACCCATGAGTCCCAGTTTGGCACCTGCATCCCCAGCGTCCTTGGGGTGTTAGCTCTCCCCTAATCTCAATCAATGTGGTTTAGGTGAGGTAGGAAAGGATTTCTTAAACAGAACATAAAAAGCACTAAACACAGAGGATAATTCAACTAAATTAGAGTTAATGTTTGTCCAGAAGCACTAAAGAAAGCCACACATGTAACTACAAACCATTAAGACACAGACAATTAGTTGGGAAAATGACACGAACAGGTATTTCACAGACACGGAAACATGATGGCAATTAACTATATGCACAATTGCTCAAGCCCATTCATGACAGACGTGAAGATTAAGATCACAATGAGATACTCTTTTATACCTACTAGATTCGAAGCAGTCTGATGGAACCAAGTGTTGGCAAGACCCTGGAGATATTCTCCTATGTTGTCCTTCTAAAAGTTTAGTTTTGCCTCTTATGTTAAAGCCCTCAATCTATCTTGAATTAATTTGGAGGGGGGTAGGTTGTTAAATTCCATGTTTTTCTCTATGAATAATCAATTGTCCTAGCACTTTTTACTTAATTGTCCCTCCTTTCCCCAGTGATCTGAAATGTCACTTCCCTCATAAACCATGTTTCCCTATGTCATTTGTCTGTTTCTGTGATTTTTATTGTTTCATTAGTGTTTTTATCTGTCCCTACATGAATACACACTGTCCAAATAACTATACTTTTTAAACAAATCTCAATAACTTCTTTTTCTTCTTCACTAGGAATATTTTTACTTTTCTTGAACCTTTGCTCTTTCATATAAAATTTTAGGTTTTTTTTTTAAAGATTTATTCATTTATTTTAGTGAGAGAGAAAATGAGCAAGTGGTGGGGAGGGGCAGAGGGAGAGAGACAATCCTGAAGCAGGCTCCCCCACTCAGCCCATGTTGAGCCCACTGAACATGGGCTCCATCCCAGGACCCTGAGATCATGACCTGAGCCAAAATCAAGAGTCAGCCACTCAACCCACTGAGCCACTCTGGTGCCCCTTCCATATAAATCTTAGAATCAGCTCATCATCTTCCTTGAAAAGCCCTGTTGGGATTTTGATTGGAACTGTTTTGGATTCTTTTTTTTTTTTTGGAGATTTATTTATTTGACAGAGAGAGAGAGCACAACCGGGGGGAGTGGCAGAGGGAGAGAGAGAAGAAGACTCCCCACTGAGCGAGGAGCCCGATGACATGGGGCTGGATCCCATGACCCTGGGATCATGACTGGAGCCAAAGGCAGTGGCTTAACCCACTGAGCCACCCAGGCACCCCTCATTTTTTATTCTGAAGGCAGCATTTCTAACTTTTCATTATTGAGAATATTTGCCGTAGGTTTTTGGTAGCTGCCTTTTAACTGATTAAGGAAATTCTCTTCCTAGTTTCTATGAGTTACTACTATGAGGGACTGTTGAATTTTAAAATTTTGCAACCATTGAGATGACCTTATAGTTCCCCTTGAATATGTTGATGTGGTTAACTACAAGAATATATTTCCTAACGTTAAACTATCTTGGCAATCCTGGGATAAACCTGTCTTGGGAAAGATGCATCATCCTTTTTATGTATTGCCGGGCTCAATGTACCAATATTTTATTTAGGATTTTTACTTCCATGTTTCTGAGTGATTCAGGAATAATATTGATCTGATATTGCTTGGTATGGAATTTAGACTGGCATCATAGAGTGAGTTGGGATCTGTTCTCTCTTTTTCTATTTTCCAGAAGGGCTTACGAGAGGATAGTATGATCTATTCCTTGAAAGTTTAGACTTGCTTCTAGAACCATCAGGCTTAATGTTTCCTTTGACTAAAAATTTTAACAATTTCTCTAATAATTATAAAATTTACATTTTCTATAGTTGACAACTGATATAATTTGCTGGCAAATCAAACTTGTTATCATTATGTAGTGATCCTCTCCATCCTTAATGATTTTTGTTAGTCTGTTATCTAATATTAATATAGCTACACCAGCTTCCTTTTGGATACTATTTTTGAGGTATATCATTTTCCACACTTTTACTTTTAACCTTTCCAAATTCCTATGTTTTAGGAATACCTCTTGAGACAGTGCCTCTTAGATTCTTTTAACATCCCATTTGACAATTTTTTTTTTTTTAAGATTTTATTTATTTATTTGACAGAGAGAGACACAGCGAGAGAGGGAACACAAGCAGGGGGAGTGGGAGAGGGAGAAGCAGGTTTCCCGCCGAGCAGGGAGCCCGATGCGGGGCTCAATCCCAGGACCACGGGATCATGACCTGAGCCGAAGGCAGACGCTTAACGACTGAGCCACCCAGGCGCCCCCCATTTAACAATTTCTGACTTTTAACTGATGAGTTTAGTTAAATTACTATGATTATTAGTATATCAGGACTTTTTTTTACTCTCTTTTTTAGGGGGAGGAGTCTCACTTTTTCTACATGTCTTTGGATTGATTAGCATTTGGGTTTTTTATTGACTTACGTCATTTCCCCCATTCTACTGGTTTGAAAGTTATACATGTTATTTGTACTATTTTAATGAATACCATTGACATTGTGCCATGCATAATTAGCAAAGGCCAAAGTTAATATCTTAATTCCCTTCCCACCCCAAATGCAAAGGCATTGGAACCCTTTAATTTTGACCATCTCGTTCCTAATTTACTGTTGTCCCCTATTTTTGTTCTGACCTTGTTTAAACCTATAAATTATGATTATTCTTGTCATTGTTATTGTTTTGTACTGACAATTTTGTTTAGATTCACTCTATTTGCCCGTTTCTTCACTCATTATTCCTCCTTTCACTGCAGTTCTTAATAGGGTTGTTTTTCTTCTTTCTGAGGTATATCTTAGAAGTTCAGTTAGTCAAATTTTCCAGTTGTAAATTCACTTTATCTGTATGTCACCCTCATTCCTGAAAGGCTGGGGATCCAATTTTCAGGTCTTTGCAGATACTCTTTAAATCTTTTAGCTTCCTATGTTGCCATTCAGAAATTTGCTGGCAATCTGATTCCTTCCTTTGGGAATAAGCTGTCTTTTTTTTTTTTTTTTTTTAATCTCTAGCTGCTTTTAAGATATTTTTTTTGTTTTTAGTATTCTGCAGTTTCACTGCAATATTTCTTGGTATGGATTTCCTATTATTTTTCCTGCTTGGGATATATTATGCTTCCTAAATCTGCAGAATTATATCTTTTTTCTGCTCTGGAAATTCTCACCCATTACTACCTCAAATATAGCCTCTCCTTTCTTCTTTCCTTCTTTGATGCTGCTTAATTGGATTTTAGATCTTCTCAGTCTATTCTACACATTTGTAAGATCTTTCATATTTTTCATGTCATATCACTCTTTGTTGCATTCTGATTAACTTCTTCAGATAGGTCTACCAAATCACCCTATTTGGTTAATTATGATCTATAAGAATCCTGAACAACTTTCTCTTTGATGAGTACATTGTCCCTGAAGCTCTGAGAACAATTCAATGAAGCATGTCAAATGCAACTCTTGTAATCTGAATGATGAGGTAGCCAACATCTTAAAGAAAGATGCTCCAGTCCAAGCCAGGGAGATTGTCCTTAACTCTGGATGGATTCCAGCAGCCCTGACAGAGGCTGGTTTTACAAGGTGACCTCAAAGATGTTCTCTCTGCCACATCTCTGAGGCTTCTTGTCCATGACCCATTCTTAAAATTCAGGACCCACCCAACTCAGCCAGGTTCTGCCAGTCTGGAGGGTTTGGCAGGCAGCAAGCTGCCTTTGGGGTGGATTTAAATACGAAGAGAGTCCTGCTGGGCACTGGTCCCACCTAGGTGTAGAATAAGGGCAGAAAAGGAAGCCATGGATTCAGGGTAGCAGAAGATATCAAGCCCCAATACCCCACCCCACATACAGTGCTCAGCACATAGTAAGTGCTCAGTAAATATTTGTTAAATGAATGAATAAACACTTTGATGGAATAAGTCCATAGAGCACTGTGGGCCCAAAGGGGACTTAAGGAAGGTTTCCTGGAGGAAGTGACATTTAAATTGAGGCATGGAAAAGAGGAAGTAGTCAGGCCAAGCAGAAAAGCAAGAGTTCCTGGTGGAGTGAACAGCCCATGCAAAGGCCAAAGTGGTAGAATTCAGCCTCGGTGCCCTGAATAGTAGATGAGGCTGGAGTGGGAAACTGAGGCCAGATGCTCAAAAATCCAGGCTTTGTGACAGATAAGCTAGTCAGACAACACCGTTTGAATTTAATGGGTGATAACTTTTATGCTCCGCTGCTTTTTTTGCCTAATGAGGTTTAACTGTCCTTAAAAATTAGAAATGACCATAGTGGGGATTTAACCAGTGGTGGCTCAAAGTCTTTCAACACTGCCATTTTGCCCCCAGAGTTTGGAGCCAGGTGCTGGGTCTAAATCCCCAATTCTGTCCTTTATAGGCTGAATCCATGGGCAAGCTCCTCACCTTTCTTCTGAGAAAGGAAGCCAATCCCAATGCCCACCTCATAGGATTAAGAGACAACATGTGTAAGACAGCGTTGCTAAGCTTGCTTGTGAACCTGGGCCTGTCCCTCTGAGCCCTTTGAGAGCAGAGATCCAGCCAGAGTCACTTTGACGGCGCGGGCCCAACAGCACCAGGCACATAGTAGGTGCTCAGTAAACAATGAACCAATGCCTCGACGAACTCTGGCATCGCGCGGTGAACTGTGGCTCCTTGGGTCCCCAGCCCTTCCCCTCGCCGAGAGCGCTCTTTAGGGGCGGGGCGGGGCGGCCGGTTCCGCCCTCTGCACTTGGCGCTGCGCGCGAACGCAGTAGGTGTTGGCCCTCTGGCCTGGGCTCTTGGATGCTTGGAGACAGGTTGCCGAGGTCGGGATGTGCGGGGCGCTAACTTGCCCCTCCGGGTGTAACGCTGTGAGCGGCGGAGCCGAGGAGCTGAGGGTTCCTGTGCGGGATCGGCGGTAGACCGGACCAGGCAGCGACGGAGCGGCGGGCGGAGCCGGCTTTTCTGTCGGCTGACGCAGGCCGGCGCCCCGCGCCTTTAAGGCGTCCGGCAGAGCCCGGCGCCGGGAACTGAGCGGCGCGGGCACGAGCGCTGCTGCCGGACGCGAGCGGGGCTGGGGCCAGAAGACGGGCGTCCGGATCCGGCGGCGCGACCCAAGGGCCTGAGGTCAGATGGAGTGTGCGCCGGCGGGTCGGGCTGGGGCGGGCCGGGACGGGGGATGCGCACCTGAAGGGGGGGGGGGGTGTCTGGGGTCTCTCCCTTATGGCCCCGTGACCCACCCTCCACTTCTCGAGTCAGGGCTGCCTGGCCTCCCCGCAAGCGGCACACGGGGCGAAATGGGTCGGGGACCTGCACCTCTCTTTCTACTCGGTTCCCTCGCTCCGGCACCAGCCCTCGCGCGCTCCCCTGCAGTGCCTGGACAGGTTTGACATTCCCGAATCCCAGGTGCCCTCACTCCCCGAGCTTGCCTACCGCCCTAAGCCCAGGGACAAGGTGAGGGTGCGTCGGGGACCTGCACCCTCTTTCTACTCCGCCTCCCACCGCTGGCTCCGGCAGCAGCCCCTGTGCGCCCCTCCTGGTGCCTGGGTGGTTTGGAGGCTCCTGTACCCCCGTTCTAACCACTTACCGAGTTCGACCTCCCAGCTAATGGCACCGACCCCCGTCCCGCCCCAGATATCTTCGCCCCTCGGGACCTCCCCCGGCCAGTACCTACCCCCAGCAGCCTTTTAGCTCACCTCGGCCCCAATTTTCTCAGCCTCATGCCCTCTCCTCCCGGCCCTCTCCTCCCTCCTCCTTGAGTTAGGATGCTGGTCCAACCACCCCGGCAGCCAGGTGCTGCCCCACGACCGCCAGCATCCCCCGCCTACACCTTCGCTGCCTTCCTGGCAGCCTTGGAAACTGGGATTGTGTAACGCAGGCTGCAGGGCAGAGCACATGCAAGATTTGCACCCCTGTACCCGCATTCGAGTGGAGGAGGCCAAGTTGACAGAGTGAATGAAATAGGGAAGGAGGAAGAGGTTCAGGGGAGGGTCTAGAGCCTGTGCAATCTGGGATATGTATCTGGAGACCTTCTTATGCCTCAGAGTCTGATTAAGAAGAGGTCTCAACTTGGACTGGAGGTCAGCATTTGCCTCACCTCTCCCTCATGGCTAGTCTACCTGGCTGGGAGCTAAGAGTTTATTATAAGTAATAGCTGACATAGAATAAGCAAGTACTGGCTGCCAGATCCTGTCCTAGCACCTTTAGATTACCTGCTTTACTTCTCCCAACAGCTCCATGCATGAGGTAGGTACCGATGTTATGCCCATTTCTCAGAGGAAGAATGTGTCCCCTTCCCAGGACACACAGGGAATCTGACCTCAAAGCCCCCGATTCTGAATCACTAGACTTAATTTTTACCCAATTGTAACTAATAAATTCTTATCAACATTTTTATAATATAGGAAGTTAGAAATAAGATCAATAACCTATGTTCTTAGCACCAATTTTTCTAAAAGTAGGTTCTCAGACCAGCAGAGGGTCCTGGGTGTCCTCCTCAAGGAGACTGATGCCCAGAGAGAAGGGATGTGCTGGAGGCCACACAGCTAAGAAGTACCAGGGTTGGTATGCTAAACATGCTCAGTCGTTACTTCCTGGGCTCCCAGTTCTGCCCCAACCCATCAGCCTAGGCCCCTGGAGATTCTTTCCCTCCCCCTCCCCGTTTGCATCCTGATCTTCCCCTTCCCCCTCTGCTTCCTTTGCTATAACCCAGGAGGTGAGCTGCTGCCTTTGCTTAGGCTGTCCTCTCCTTTAGGAATGCCCTCCCTGGAATCTCTGATGTCTCAACCTAACCTACTCTTTAGCTCCAGCTCAGCAGTCCCCTCCAGGAATGCCCCTCTGATTGTTCCCCTGCCCCCAGCTGAAAGCAATTCCTTTCTCCCCTGGGATCCTTACCTTCCACCCACATGATGGCATTTGGAAAGTTCTATCTGCATGTATCTGTTTATGCTTTCTGGTGCAACTGTGCTGGCAGAATCAGAAGCACTCCCCAAGACCCCTCTAACCATCTGCCTGGTGAAGCCCCAGGACAAAGGGGGAGAGAGAGAGAGAGAGAGAGAGAGAGAGAGAGAGAGAGAGAGAAGAGAGAGAGAGAGAAGAGAGAGGTCCATGGGGGTATGGTGTGGATTCTGAAGTAAGGATAGGCTCAGAATTTCTGAACGCCGCAACACCAGACTCCCTTCATTGAGCTACGGCCTGGTCATGGGAGAATGGCTCAGCATGGTACCTAACATTATAATTACATGTTTGTTTTTGCTCATAACCCAGAGGATTCCCACCAGAAAATCAGAGAGGCTTGGGTCCTAATCCCACTGCTGCCGCTGCTAGCTGTGTGGCCATGGGCCTGTTACCTAACCTCTCTGAGCCTTAACTTCCGGTAATGGCACCTGCTTCAGAAGGCAGTGATAAGATTTAGATAAAATAAAGTACAAGGCCCGGCAGGTGGTGAGCACTCAGTAAGCACCAGCTATTATGAAGAGTTAGTGTTGACCCCCTCTTTGAATTACTGGAGACATATTAAATCATTACTAAATGACTCACACTGACTCTGCTTAGAGGTGGGCCAAAGGAATCCCAGCCAAGGAGAGGAAAGCATTTTTTAAAAAAGATTTTAAGTAATCTCTACACCCAGCGTGGGGATTGAACCCACAACCCCTTGATCAAGAGTCGCACGCTCCACCAGCTGAGCCAGCTAGGTGCCCTGAGGTAAGCATTTTGTGTGTGTACTCAGAAAGGCCTGTGGTGCTTTCTTAGACTCTAAACCATCCATTGCCTTGGCAAAAACAATCGCCCTTCTGTTTTTTAGCTTTAAAAATCTATGAGCTTTGAGTTCTGTGAGGCTCCACACACCTAGAATGAGTGTGTGAATGCAGTTCATGAAATTGTAAGTAATTGTGAAACTTACTGATATGAGAAAAAAAAAAGCTTGTTCTTAGAGGTGACCTTGGTTTGCACTGTGTGTTGTTTCAGGCTTGTCTTGGGGGCGAGAGGTTTGAATCAAAGGTTTACTTTGGATTTGGAGGGAAGGAAAGCTGGGGTGAGTGTTTTTCCCTAGTACGCTAGTAAGTGGCTCAGAGTAGAAATCAACTTCCCTGTGTCATATTCTTTACCAACTCCTGGTTATTTTGGTGATTAGATCACTTTTTACAGTGATGAGTGCTCCAAAAGTAAAGGGCCGGGAATGTCTCCCTCAAAGCTAAGTGTTTGGAATATGTGGGGAAGCCGGCTCTGCTGGTTGAAAAAAAATATATTTTAAAATGTCTCCTAATTTGATCATTAGGGTAAGTTAGGTTCCCATTTGATCATTTTAAGACTGTTGAGTTTAGATATTCTAAGGCATATATTTTTGTAAATTTTCACGGTTCCGTAGCATTTAGCAGCCTACGGGACTTTATTTTTGTGACCCTGCAGGGACACAAATATTTTTCATGCTATTAATATGGTGGCCATCAAATTCAAATTAAATAAAATTTAAAATTCTCTTCTTAAGTCACACCGGCCATATTTCAAGTGGTCGATAGCCATGGGTGGCCAGTGGCTACTGTATTAGGGAGAGCAGATAGAGAACATTTCCATCTTCCCAGAGAGTTTTATGGGAAGGTACTGTTTAGATCAATAAAGCCATGGGCAAACTGCATGATTACGGGGTTAAGTTCCATTCTTTCTAGCAAGTCATCTGGAGGCCAAGAAATGGAGTGTGCCGAGGATGTTTTGTTGTCAAGAATGAGGTTGTTGGGGCGCCTGGGTGGCTCAGTCGTTAAGCGTCTGCCTTCCGCTCAGGTCATGGTCCCAGGGTCCTGGGATCAAGCCCCGCATCGGGCTCCCTGCTCCGCGGGAAGCCTGCTTCTCCCTCTCCCACTCCCCCTGCTTGTGTTCCCCCTCTCGCTGTGTCTCTCTCTGTCAAATAAATAAAATCTTTAAAAAAAAAAAAAAAAAAAAGAATGAGGTTGTTACTTAAATCCCCTTAGCTTCATTTTGGTTTTCTGGTTCACTGACTTTTAACACTGCCAGATTCAAAGGATGGGGGAGATGGAAGCACATGGAATGTCTTCCGGCAATGCTTCTCCATCCTGCCTGCATGTTAGAACCGCCTAGGGAATTTTTAAAAAATACCCATGTCCTGCCTCTGCCCCAAGCCCAGTGAATCTGAATCTCTGGGGGTGGTATCCCGGAATCTATATTTTTAAAACGCTCCCTGGGAGATTTCTGCGTGGCCAGGGTTGAGAACAACTGCCTTCTAGACTGTGAACTTAGAAAAAAAAAATCCCTGAGGACTGGAAGACATCGTTTTAAGGCAGATATGGTGAGTGGCTAAGAATGTTCCTCACTGATTTACTGCAGCCATAAATCCAGGGTTGGAGTCGAGTGGGCTCACTTCCTCCAGAAGGGCTCTCAACTGAGGGCAGCTTTGCCCCCCGGGTGCATTTGGCAACATCTAGAGACATTTTTGCTTGTCACAACTTAGGGGTGGCATCGAGTGGGTAGGGGCCCCCGGATGCTGCTAAATATCCTACAGTGTATAGGACAGCCCCCCACAACAAAGAACTAGGCAGCCCAGAATGTCCGTTGTGCCACAGTTGAGAAACCCTGATCTTGATGCAATTTTCGCAAACCCAAGTCCTCTCTGACCTTGGATGTAGTTGTCTCTTCAAAGAAGATCAAGATATTCTCCTACACTGGGCCCTCCGAAACCCTCTTGATCATCTTCCAGGCTTTCCAAACCCAGAAGCCACGGAGGGGGTCGCCGCCTGTATTTGGATGTGTTTGGGGCTGCACCAAGGAAACTGCTGATTCAGGGGTACAGGGCAGCCTGTGAAAGGTGTGGGCAGAGGTTCTTACTGCCCACAGGTTGGGATCCTATTCTTTTTGTTAATTATCTAAAGTAACAGCAGCCTTTGCCTTAGGCTGTTTTCCCGAGGCTGTGGCTCTGTGGCTCTTGGCGTTGGGTGTTGGCCTTGTGATATACTCAGAGCAAGATTTAAGCCTTCTATGTGATGAAATTTGGTAATGGAGCTAGGGGCCAGACTCTGGGAGTATAAAGATAGCAACACAGACATGCCCGTAGCCTCAAGCGTCTGAGAGCCCCAGGCACGCTGGCACTGCAGGGGAGGGAGGGGTGGGGGTGTGGCAGGGCTCCCTCCCTGGGCCTGCGAGGGCTGGTGAGATCTTCCCAGCTGTCCAGAGTGAGCACTTGGTGTGCGCCAGTCACTGCGTTGAGCAGTCTCCGTGCACCCTCTCATTTCGTCCTTTTACCGAGGCCCTAAGAGGTGAAGTGACTTTGCCAAGGTCACACAGCAGGTCAGTAGCAGAGCAGAGATTTGAACCCGGGTTATAGAACTGCAAAACTGAATCCTCAGCGGAGCATTTACAGACTGGGGCTGTGCTTCATGGCCAAGACTTGTGGAATGAGCTGGAGCTCACCAGGCAGGAGGGAGAAAAGGCAGGCGAGGGAGAATACCATGTGTGCCAAAGGCTTGGAGGTGTGAAAGAGTATGACATATCAGGGATTGTGGCTCATTGAAGGAAAGGGTGGGTGATAGAAGAGGATAATGCTTGAGAGACCGGCAGGTATTTTTTTTTTTTTTTATGAATTTTTTTTTTAATTTTTTTTTATTGTTATGTTAATCCCCATACATTACATCATTAGTTTTAGATATAGTGTTCCATGATTCATTGTTTGTGCACAACACCCAGTGCTCCATGCAGAACGTGCCCTCCTCAATACCCATCACCAGGCTAACCCATCCTCCCAACCCCCTCCCCTCTAGAACCCTCAGTTTGTTTTTCAGAGTCCATCGTCTCTCATGGTTCCTCTCCCCCTCCAATTTCCCCCCCTTCATTCTTCCCCTCCTGCTATATTCTTCCTCCTCTTTTTTTCCTTCTCAACATATATTGCATCATTTGTCTCAGAGGTACAGATCTGAGATTCAACAGTCTTGCACAATTCACAGCGCTTACCAGAACACATACCCTCCCCAGTGAGACAGGCAGGTATTAAATCCTATCCTCCATAGCCTTGTAAATCATGCTGAGGGCCACTGTGAGCCACTGGTGGATTGGAAGCAGAGAAGAGCTGTGTGACATTGGACAGCCTGCTTAACTTCTCTGGGTCCCAACTGCCCATCTGGAGAAGGCCTCTAAAACTCAGCGCTCTGATGAATGTTCATTTTGTTGGTGACCATCATAACAAAGTGAAGGAATGGCCTGCGGTGGCCCTAGTGGGCAGCCCTGTTGATTCCTGACCTCCTAGCTTATCATTTGGTATTGACTAAGTGCCCTCCGAGGGCAAGGCACGGTCCTGAAGTGCTGTGGCAGATGCAGAGATGTAGTAAGACTCGTCTTGGAGACTTGCAGCCTAGTGGAGGGTACAGCTGGTGTTTTCACGGGTCCCATGCTTAAAGGCACAAATCACCAGTGCCACGAGAGAGAAGCATCCCTACAAAATATCTGAGGCATGGAGGTTACAAATGGGGGCGTGGCAGTGCTGAGGGAAGGTACATTGAAGGAGATAACTCCTAGCTCTGCCAGAAAGACTTGTAAAGGAGAATATAGGGGTAGGTCAAGGGTATCCTCCGGGGAGAGAGAGTGGGGGAAATGGAGAGAAATAAAAAGCCAGTTCAGGTACAGTCCGCAGAGGGTCAGACTATCAGCATCTCTGGTATCTGACTCCCCACAGTTTCCAGGTGACAGAGGGGAAGCAGAAGTCATCATTGCAGGAAGATACTCAGTAATGGGCTTGCCTCTTACAAACTGAGGTCCGATGCCATCATCCCTCCCTCTGTTTTCAACCCTGTTGTCTAGCCGGGCTCCAGGAGCATCCATGTCTTGGTCATCTGTCTCTCCCAGCTCCTAGGACGTTTTGCAAATAGGTACAGGACAGAGTGGAAAGTGAAATTGTAACTCTTGTGAGAGAGGCAGGATTTCATGAAATCAAAGCAAGCGATGTTGGAGAACTGCTTAAATGACATGTCAAGGCAGTAATAGATGAGGATCTGGCAACGTGAGACCCGATGAAGAGAAGGGGGAGAAATGAATTAAAAAATCAATTCTTTGAAAATCAAAGAATTAAGCCCTTGAGAGATCAATAAGGTATGTTTGTAAAAATGTCCTCTTTGGGATAGCACTGTGATAACCAAATGCTAACCGGGAAGATTCATCATACTCTAAGACAGTCCACGTGAGACTTAATTCTTTGTTCTAAGACTTAGCACAGGATTGCAGTTATGACCTCATTTTCATTTTGTTCAATATTTACTCTTGCTTTTAAAATACATTTGATTTTGGGGGGTTTTTTATTTGGATTAAGTTCTAAACCGAACTGTGTTTTTTTTTTTCTTAACTGTGAACTTTCCCGTGTGGCTTCACCGCAGGTCCCTTTTTCGGATGCTAATTCTCCGGGGTCACAGAGATCTCCTCTGGGAGGAGATTCTGCTAGATAGAAGATGGGGACCAGCTCACAAAGGGCCCTGAATGCTGAGCCTCTGCTGGGAGCCAGAAATCTTGTCCTGATAAAAAACCTCCGGGCTCTTACTAACAGAGCTCCCTTCTGTCTAAGGCCGACTTTGTTCCTGCAGTTAGAAAATGCTGCCGACCAACTTCACCTCCTTTAGAAATGACAAAACCCTCTTTAATCTCCTTGCTTTTCCTTTTATTGGTGAAGCACAGATTCAGCAATGGGAGACTGTGTTTTGGGTGCTGAGGTTCTATTTTAGGCCCTGTGCCATTGCGTACCCGTATAGAGGGCTATTTTAATTCCTTTCAGTCATGTGGAAAATAATCACTTAAATGATGCTCTTTCTAGCACTTTACCTTTGAGAGGTGACCTCAGCTGATGACAGTGCATGCATCCGCACTAATCCGCGGGCCAAATGCTGGAATCAAAGCTACGTCTGGGCTCCCTGAGAGCCTGAAGACGTTGGGGTCTTCGGAAGTGAAAGGTCAAGTGACTTTGGCGCTTCTTTGATCCAGCAGGAAGACTGGCTCGTATTTCTGGAGGGTTTTCTTGTTTTCAACATGATTTCAAGCAGGCAGTTAGGTCAGACTATCATCAACCTAGATCTTGACCCCCCCGAGGCTGGTATTTTGAAGGTGCTCATCTAGGTCAGGTCACATGTTGTGTATTTTATTGCCTTGTTTCTTGGCCAATACAATTTTTTAGAAGATACGCTGCCAGATGTATAAGCCACTTACCTTCCAGCTGAGCCCCTGATTCAGCTGCCTTCCCCCCCCCACCCACCCACCCACCGTGTCCTTTCTCCAGGGAATCGGGTAGCAGGATTATCTGGTTCTCTAATTCCCTGCCTACAGGACCAGCCTGGCTAAGCTGAGTTTCCTTGCCCACAGAGCTGCCCCAGGTGGTAGAAGCAAAGGAAACGGGCTCTGGGCTTGGCTGGTTCTTTTTTTTTTTTAATATTTTATTTATTTATTTGAGAGAGAGAGAATGAGAGAGAGCGAGTACATGAGAGGGGGGAGGGTCAGAGGGAGAAGCAGACTCCCTGCCGAGCAGGGAGCCCGATGCGGGACTCAATCCAGGGACTCCAGGATCATGACCTGAGCCGAAGGCAGTCGCTTAACCAACTGAGCCACCCAGGCGCCCTCGGCTTGGCTGGTTCTTAAGCAAGAATCCCCAGGGGGAACCAGTTGCTAGCACTTTGGCACCAAGTGGGGCCAAGGGATCCTCTTATCAGTACCTCTCCCAGATTATGCATTTCCAGTTTATGCACATGTATGGTTGCAGAATGGAAATCCTTATCTTCTTAGAGTGCTGGACTTTGACCTTTGAGGACTGAAGTTCACGTCAAACGGACATAACTTTTGGGTAGTCACACAGGGCAGGAACCCTCCCCAGTCTTTGTTATTCTAGTAGGCGGCCTGGCCTTTTAGCTTGTGTAGAGGGAGAGAAGGATTTGTAGGCTAACAGCCTTCACATTTGTAGTTCTTCGCTTATCATGCGAAACAGTTAAGGTTTGGTTGCTTGCTCACGTGGGCCATTTTAACTAACATAGAGTCCGGGACTAGCCAGTAGAACTCTTTGTGATGATGAAAATGAGCTCTATATCCGCTGCCCAGTCTGGTAGCCACTAGCTACCTGTGGCTCTTGACCACTGAAATGTGGCGAGTGCAGCTGAGGAACTGAATTTTACATTTTATTTAATTTCGGTCAATTTAAACAGTCACATGTGGCTAGCGGCTACTGTATTGGACAATGGGGATAGACCATTCTATTTGAGGATTTTATATTATATTTTGTAATTAAATATAGAAAACCTTATATGCGCACATAGTAGCAATTCAAAAGATACAAAAGGATATCAAGTGACAAGTCTCCCTCATCTCCGTCTCTGGTCCCCCTGTTTCCCTTCCCAGTGGCAGCCCTGATAACCAGTTTCTTGTGGTTATCTTATGGTCCAGAAACATTTCATACATATATAAACGTATTTCTTTCTCTTTCTCCGTTCCTCCCCTCTTTCTCTCCTCTCTTCCTTTAATGTAAGAGGTGTTATTCTATCACTCTCTACTGTTCCTGGGGTTTTGTTTGTTTGTTTTAGAGGCAGGGAGGGGTAGAGGGAGAGAATCTTAAGCAGTCTCCACACCAGCACCGAGCTCAGAACGGGCAGTGGAGCTCACGACCTTGAGATCATGACCTGAGCCGAAATCAGGAGTTGGACGCTCAACCGACTGAGCCACCCAGGTGGCCCCGTTCCTTGGTTTTTTGAGTTAACAACAATCCTTGGAGGTCATTATTTTATGGCTTACATTTAATTTTATTTGTATTTAATGGCTGTACATAATAGTCCTTTATAAAGTTATACCATCATTTACTTAACAGGCCCCCTTAGAAGTGAGCATATGAGTTAATTCCAGTCTTTTGCCATGATGAATACGACTGTAACAAATAACTTGTGCAAGCATGATTTCACGTTAGGTGTAAACACAAACTCTTAGAAGTGAGACGGTCAAGTCGAAGGAATGTATGGTTTACATTGCCTCAGATTTTTACCAGATTGCCATCCATAGATAGAACTTGTTGATGGGACTGGAAGTTGGTGCCTGTTCCAGCCTCAGCGACAGTCTGTTAGTGAACTTTTTGTTCTTTGCCAGTGGGATAAATGAAGATTGCCATTACCTTGTAGGTTTAATCTGCATTTCTCTTATTATAAATGAGATTGAGGGTCTTTTTATATGTTCAAGAGTCATTTCCTTTCTGGTAAATCGGCTACTCAGATCATTTTTCTATTGGATTTCGTTGTTGTTTTAATTGATTTGTAGGAACCTTTTATACATTCAGGAAATTAGTCTCTTGCCTCTGATTTATATTGACAAATCTTAATCTTGTTCGTGGTCTCTCTTTCCCTGTGGACATTTGAAAATATTTTATGCGGTGAATGTATTAATCTTTTTGTTATGGCCTCTGCGTCTTGTATCTGACTTAGACTTTCCCCGTGGAGGTATTTTCAAACAGGTCTCGTGTTTTCTTCTAGAACCTCCATGGTCCCATGGTTCCTCACTGACTCCTCTGAAATAGTTGAGGGGTTTTGTGGATTTTACCTTCCCTTGCCTGGCTCCTCATTCTCCCGCCGTGGTGCCTTTGCTAGTGGCTTTCTGTCCAGCCCTGGTTTTGAGCTGTGGGGTGCCCTCTCATTAGCCACTCGGGGAGAAACATGATCCTCATTTGTCCACTGGTTGCCACCTTCTTCTCATTCCTTTCTCTTAAAAAAAAAATTTTTAAGTAATCTCTACACCCAACATGGGGCTCAAACTCACAACCCTGAGATCAAGAGTTGCATGCTCTACTCACTGAGCCAGCCAGGCGCCCCTTCTCATTCCTTTCTGAGTACAACTTTGAGGTAAACCCTAATCCCGAATGGAGAAGGTGAGATTCAATCTTTATTTGGGGGTCTTAGTTACATTTGTAGGTCCCAGAGTCCCCTTTTGCCTCAGTATGCCTGACAACCCCTACCCCCCCCACCTTGCCTTTCTCCCCACTGCAGCCCTGGAATCACCAGGTCCCTCCCTGTTTTGTCCTCTCACTGCAGATCTCTTCTATGACCTCCTGCGTGCCTTCCTAGGCCCTGCTCATTATCTGACATATCCTGCCCTTTGTGCCGGTTGCTTAATTGGGATGGGTGACTTGAACAAGAGGTGGGCAATAAAGCCGCAGGATATTTGTACTCTGCCTGTGCGGAGGAGGAGAGCACTCCGCCTCCAGCGAAGCCAGCAATTTTGTGGCTGTTAGCACTTCATTCATATTCTCTAATATGATTTAATGCTTTGTCATTTTCTTTCTTGTGATTCCAGAATCTCATTTTCAGCTTCTGCCAGAGCCAGTAGCAGTTGGGAAAGAAGGCTGTGTTCTTTGAAGAGTGAGTATGGATTTTTAACACTGTTGATTACAAAAAAAACAAAAGACAAAAAACAAGCAGCCCTCAATGAGCTTGGGGCTCCTCTGTAAGCTTCCCCCAAACTCCTCTCAGGCCAACTTGTGGTGGGTGATTTCTCTGGTTCAGTTGGTTTGGTGGGGAAGGGTGTGGGCACCTGAAGGTCAGCTACATGCCCCAAAGCCCCCTATGGACAGTTCTCAAAGCCTGTGCCAGGAGAAAGGCTCTGAGTTTGAAGGGAGTCTGGAAGATCTGAGCCTCTGGGAAGGAAACAGGATGCTTTCCTGGGGAGTGTGGTGCTTGAATTAGCCCAGAGGCAGAGAGGAGTTCATCTAACAGCCAGGACATGGTTGTGCTCCACAGAAGGGAACAGCCTGAGGAAAGACAGAGCGTGAGGCTGTGCGGGGTGGCGTGGGGATAGGAGGTGGTCATTCGGCGTGCAGGCAGAGATGTGGGAGTTGGTCCAGGAAGCTGGGTTGGGATCGTATTGAGTGGTTCGAGTTCACATTCGACCAGGGCAGCCTAATGTATGGGTGGGAGTTGTGAAGGTTCCCCTGGCAACTAGTGTTTGGGCTGAGACAGAATGGGAGCAAGAAGAAATGAGGACCTGGACCCAGTGTGGTGGCTCAGGTAGCTGTGGTCTGACCTACACTTGCTGGGAATTTGTCTTCCTTCCCGACATTCCTAGGATGTGTTGGACAACATCAGCCTCAGGAATTGGTGGCAAGAGGCTTTCAGGGGTATAAACCCCCTAAAACTGCGCTCCTCTTCCTGTGTGGCCCTACCATGCACTTAAAATGTGACAGGTGTGACTGAAGCACTGAACTCTGAATTTTATTTAATTACATTTAAATAGTCATGTATTGAACGGCCTCGTTTGTCTAGACTCACACAAGTTGGCTCCAGCGCTGGCGCCTCTCCACTTTTGCATAAGAGGAGTGGGAAGAGTGGAAGATGTATCCGCCTCTGGCAGGCTAGATTGATGGGGAGACTGTCGGCAGAAATGAATGAGAAGGGGAGAGATGTGTCTGGGACATGGTAAGACTGTTGAGTCATGCAGGTGGTCAGGCAGGCTTTTAGAAAAGTCTGGAAGGGGGTTCTGGCCAGGCATGTTGAGTTCTGAATTTCCTGAAGGAGGGAATGGTGGAGGATGTAGGGATGGAGAGCTTTCCAAGGAAAACTGTGAGGAGAGCATGATAGGAAGATCAGGAGAGAGAGGAGAGCATCATGGGAATATCGAGGGGGAGAGAGTGAGGAGCGCATGATGGGAATATCGGTGGGGAGAGAGAGGATAGCATCTCAGGATCCAGGTCAGGTGTGCTCATTTCAACAGCAGGGCTGTCAGGGGCACTTGGCTGGCTCAGTCAGTAGAGTGTGTAACTCTTGATCTCAGGGTCATAGTTCAAGCCCCACACTGGGCATGGGGCTTTAAAAATTTTTTTAATTAATTAATTTTAAAAATTAAATCACTAATAGGGCTGTCAGAGCTGCAAAGCACAGAGGAGGAAAGGGCTCAGCCAGACTGAGGTGGGGACAATAAGACAAGGAGGGCATAGAGTTGGGCACCTCATGGCGGTAATCCTGGGGGCCGTGCCACACTTTCAGTGATGACTGAGCAAGCTTAACTGCTTATTTGGAAATTTCAGTGTGATTTTCTTCCATGATGGAGATGATATATATGATAAGAAGTTAGAACTGCACATTTCTTGGGGTGCCTGGCTGACTCAGTCAGAAGAGCATTTGACTGTTGATTGTGCGGTCGTGAGTTCGAGCCCCACGTTGGGTGTAGAGATTACAAATTAAAAACAAAAAATAACTTACCATTTCTTGAATTATTGTCTCATCAAGTCCTGGGGCTTCCACATACGAGAATCTTACCATCTTTGTATTTTTTCTAGCTGTTAATCGTTAGTGTGATAGTTTTGAGGGATTGCTTTATCTTGACAAGAATCTAGTTTCAAAAAGCAGTGTTAGGTGGATGCAACAATATTTATAATATTTAAGGGCTGGGATATTATACTCAGATTTTAGGGACTTAGCGTTTTCCTTGTGGAAAACATTGTAGGAAGAATTTTTGGCATCCAGTAGTTATTCCATAGATGGAGGTTGTGGCTCTCACATCTTTGGCTGTGGTGGTGGTGGTCCTGGTTATTACCGTTGCTACCATTGTTATAGTAATCATTATTTTGAAGAGACCAGGACTTTAGTCTGTCAGATATGATGGTATATGGGTAAGATATCTAGGGAAAGGCAAGATTCTTGGAAAATGTTTCACATTCTATTTTTTCTTAGAATTTTGCATTATACCCTAAGATGAAGGTATTGGAACTCAGGATTCCCAGTTTTCCAAAATCAGTGAGTACATGGAAAGACCATCGTGACTCATTATGCCTCACTCCCCCCCCCAGACCAGGGACTTGGAGATGCCGTGTGTATGTGGGTCCACTGGTGTATCCTCTATCCAATTAGTCCTCACCCCTGTATTCAGAGACAATGGCCCCAAATGCACAGCTTGGACGCTAACGGGAGGAGGCTGGGTGGCAGGCTCCAATCTGGGATGTGAGAGTGTGTTACTCTCCCTGGTGTCCTAACAGCCAGCTCTCTTCTTCACACTGTGCCACGAGGCCGCGGAGATCATTGTCCTTAACCCTGGGATGCCTCGCTTTTACTCAGCAGAGATGTAAAATGAGTGCATTTTTTCCCCCTCTTTTTCAATCTTTTTCAATAATTGGGGCAATATACATTGTCAAGCCACAGATATTTGCCTGGTACTGTTTTAGGTTGTGGGAACAGGCAACAAGGAATGAGATTCTCGAGGGGTGCAAACCAGATCCTCCTCTTTAATTGCCTGGCATCATTTCAGAAACATTTTAAGTCTTCAGAGTAGGAAAAGACCAAAGAGGTGATTTGGATGAATGTTCTTATTTAATGGGTTGAGGAAACCAAGCCCTCGCAGCTGGTGTGTGGAAGAGCCTGGTAGGAGAGAACCAGCTGGAATGTTCCACCCCCAGCCCGGTTGGGGCCCAGCCCTCACTCATGTGGATCCACCCCAGGGGCAGCCGTTGGTGTTTCACAATTATGATTGTCGCAAGACCGATACTTAGCCTAGTTCGCATTGTTCTTGAAATTGACTCCTTTTAACTTAATTTTAAAAATTAATTTGCATCCCTACTATAAATTGGAAATCTCTCTCTACTTGCTAGATGGGATGCTGCCCCATTCATGAATGGCTTAATAAAGACAATTAGATCTTCAAAAAAGAAAGGAAGGAAGAAGAAACTGTAAAAATCAACACAAAGAAACCATGTTATTAAGTAGCTAGGGACTGTTGCTCACGGGAGGGGAAGGCTTAGAGAGGTATCTAGTAACACCGTACTGAGAGTTCTGTTGACCGAGCCAGAACGGACAAAGAACCGGAAGCCGACTTCTCAGTATGGGTGTCAGTGTGATGTTACCCGGTTAGTGCTGTGGAGCCCTGAGCATTATTTAGTATCCTCCTGCTCCCTAATGTCATCTTGCAGGGCATCAGCTGTATGGGCCCCGTCCTTTGGCCAACTCCATTTTCCACCCTGTAGTTGATTTTCCATCATTGGTGGCTCCAGGTTCACAAGGGTTCCATTTTCCTGTCTCCAACCTCTCCTCTGGGTACACAGAGTATCCTATAAACAAACCTCAGCGGGGTAGGAGAGCTGCCTTTTTATTTTTATTTTATTTTTTTTTGAAAGAGAGTTTTATTTTATTTTATTTTATTTTATTTTATTTTATTTTATTTGACAGAGAGAGACAGGGAGAGGGAACACAAGCAGGGGGAGAGGGAGAAGCAGGCTTCCCGCGGAGCAGGGACCCCGATGCGGGGCTCGATCCCAGGACCCTGGGATCATGACCTGAGCCGAAGGCAGACACTCAACGACTGAGCCACCCAGGTGCCCCGAGAGCTGCCTTTTTAAAGGAAAGCTGGGGCAACTCCTTTTTCACATGAAGGATTATGGGACGCCTGGGTGGCTCAGTTGGTTAAGCGTCTGCCTTCGGCTTGGGTCATGATCCCAGCGTCCTGGGATCGAGCCCCGCATTGGGCTCCCTGCTCAGCGGGTGGTCTGCTTCTCCCTCTACCTGCTGCTTCCCCTGCTTGTGCTGTCTCTCTCTCTGACAAATAAATAAATAAATGAAATCTTTAAAACGAAATCTTTAAATAAATAAAATGAAGGATGATGCAGAGGTAGGGATAGTCACCTACTCCTTATGCATACAGAAAACTCAGGGGGCGCCTGGCTGGCTCACTCAGTAGAGCGTGCACCTCTTGATCTCGAGGTTCTGAGTTTGAGCCCCACGTTGGATGTAGAGATTACTTAAAAATAAAATCTTAAAGAAGACAAAGGAAAACTCAGAAAGCATTAGTTTCTTCATCCATGGCCGGTCTACATTTGACCTGGTCAGGGAAGGTGTGCAGGCTTCTCTGTCATATGTCCCAGCCTTGCTAAATCAATCATGCTGTGCAAAAGCTCCTCATCGAAGACTTCATTCTGCAATGAAACGGAGGGTGGCTCCAGATGAAACCTTCTCCCAGACTGGTTGGGACATCCATAGCAGGTGTTGACAAAGCCGTTACATCTCTTTTTGATGATCATACCTTCACCTTGGGGCCACCATCTCCAGTGTCAGGGCCTGTGATGTCATGGCCTGTGATGTCCTGGCCTTGGGCATAAAATGCTCTAGTTCCTCGTCCAAAGCAGCATCATGTAATTAACTTCCTGCAGCTCAGACATCGGAATTCATGGTAACCCTCAGCAGTTTTTAAGGACTTTGTGTAATGTGGAACAGTCCTCTGGAAGCTGACAGGTCCTATTCTCGTTGACTCTTTTGTGACCCACAGTGTTCAAACAGATTTGTAAAATTCTCTTCACTCCGAAAGTAATTTGCTTACCCCTTGACCCTGAGGCTAGTGATTCCTCCAGGGAGTTTTGTAATTACTGAAAGAAAAAACCCTCTTACAACATCATTGGGAATAGTTGGGGTTGTCCCTAAAACAAAGAAGATTGAGCCCATTTTGTAACTTTGCTTTTTGTCCTGGGCTCCTCTTGGCACTGAGAAAGAATATAGACTATTGGCCCTACCAGCAAGGAGCTTTCTAGAAAGTGAAATAGGCCAATGAGTTAAGTGCGCCGGAACGTGCTTATGGTGACTGAGATATTGAGAGGACAGTTAAATCAGAAGCACACACAGTGCTTCTGCCCCTGAGAAGACTTTCATTCCTACAGATTCAACACTGTTCCCGGATAGAGTGTGTGTACGTGACTGAAAAGCGCTATGTGACCCACCTATACGTGCATCTGTATCCCCCTGCCCCCTACCAAGGCTGTGAGGGGCTTGTTCACCAACCGCTTTGTAGGGGAGAAAACGTGTAAATGCGAGAAACCAATATTGCATTATATGTTAACTAACAAAATTTAAATTTAAAAAATTGTAAATGCAAATGTCCTATCTTCATGGAGAAATTAGGAATGACAATGAGTGTGAGTATTTAACAGCAAAGAGCTTACAAAGATTGAAAAAAGGCTATTTGAAAAAAAATTTAGACAAAGTAGAACTTGATGCAAAGGGAGTGGGTCCAAGCAGAAACCTGTTTTGTAATCACGACTCTTCCAACTGAGTAACCTTGGGCAAGTTGCTTAACCTCTTTGTGCCTTAGTTTTCTCAGCCTATAGAACAGCATAGAACACCCACCTTGCCTGTTGGACAGGACTCTGGTGTGCTATACCGAGCGTTGATCACTTACAGCCTGCTGGCCAAATTCAGCCTGCAGCCTGTTTCTAATAAAGTCTTATTGGAATACGGTCACTCCCATCTATTACATGCTGGGTGTGACTGCTTTCTCAGTACAGTGACAGATCGAGTGGTTGTGACAGACCCTATAGCTCTCCCAGTGCCAAAATATTTATCATCTGGCCCCTGTGTTCAGTCACATCAGTGAGGTCATATCATCAGCATCATGAATTCATTGTAAAATTGAAGTATGTATCAGTTGACAGAGGTCTATGGGAGAGATCTCTTCATTTCACAAGAAATATAAGGAAGGGCAGGATTTGCTGGATATTAATGCATTTTCTTGAAGAAGTCTTTGTTTTGTTTGGTGAAATGTTGGTTTGTTCTTAGGCATCTGGGAATCTTCAGGTTGCAAAGGACCCCCCCACCCCCCTCACCCCCCGCTGCACAGGTCCTTGCGGGACTTATTTTCTTGATTAGAGAGGATGATGGGACTTGCAGTATTTCTCATTCCACGAGAAAATGAACTGTGTTGTGAACGCCTAAGACAGGACAGAGTGGGGGCTATACTGATTCAACTGAGATCATGACCTGAGCCGAAATTAAGAGTCAGATGCCCAACCAACTGAGCCACCCAGGCGCCCCTGTCCTCTCTAACTTTTAATTTTTAAAAATTGCAAACTTACAAAAAAGTTGAAAGAATACTTACTACTACCTTGTAACCTTCACCTGGATCCACCAGTGGTTAACGTTAATCATATTTGTGTTAATGTTCTCTCTTCTCCCCTCCTCGCCACATTTTTTTCCTCAATTTTTAAGTGAGCGGCAGAAACAAACATTGAGTAGCAGATACCACTATTCTTCACTCCTTAATGCTTCAGCAGGCATCTCCTAGGAGGAAAGATATCCTCCTACGTACAAATGTAACCACAATTTCATGCCCCCCCCCGCCCCCGCTCAAGAATTGTGTCTCTGATACAGTAATATTATCTCATATCTGGTCCTTACTCAGATTTCCCCATTGGCTTTTTTTTTCTTTTTTAAAGATTTTATTTATTTGACAAAGAGAGACACAGCGAGAGAGGGAACACAAGCAGGGGGAGTGGGAGAGGGAGAAGCAGGCTTCCTGCTGAGCAGGGAGCCCGATGCGGGGCTTGATCCCAGGACCCCAGAATCATGACCTGAGCCGAAGGCAGACGCTTAACGACTGAGCCACCCAGGCGCCCCCCCCCCCCATTGGCTTAAACAGTGTCCTTTATAGCTCAAAAAAATTCCAGGATCCTCTCAAGGATTCTTTGTTGTAGTTAGTTGTTGTGCCAATTTAGATTTTTTAAGCACTTGTCAGCCTTTATTCCCTCCTGACCTTTACTCTCATTCTGGGTCCTTCTGTCTCCCACTTTGCTTCTCTGCCTCTTCTCTTGAGACAGAGTTTCAGTATTTACTCTCTTCAGCCCTGCAGGTGTCGGCCAGTCTTAAAGAGCAGGATGGATCTTGACGTGGTTAACATGTTTGTGATCGCGGGCGGCACGTTGGCCATCCCAATCCTGGCATTTGTAGCCTCGTTTCTCCTGTGGCCTTCAGCGCTGATAAAAATCTATTACTGGTAAGTTAATTTTATACTTGAAGTATTCAAGAGCGTCATAACAGCAGTGTCGTCTTCTCGCTTGTCCTTTTGGTGGCGGTTTTTCAACATTTTATCGTGAAATATTTCAAACATACAGAAAAGTTGGAAGACATCCTGTCTTGAGTCTGGGGAGTGTTCTTGAAGAATTGGTGGTCGCTCCTCACTGGGTAAATTTCTTTCTGGTTTCTGATCGCTTCTTTGCCGGGGAGGCCTCACTCCCAGAGTCACTGATTCTGTCTTCAGGCAAGGATTGTGCAGGTTACGGGAGCTCCTTTGGTATTTTCTTGGTTGTTGAATTCTGACCCAGTGATGTCCTGACAGGGGCAGTGATGTGCACTGAAAAATGAACTGGAAAGACCAGGGCCAAGGAGATGGCATGGGTAGGACAGAATGGGTTTTAGATTTGTTCTAAACGTGTTCATTGGTAAAGTGACGGAAAGAAAAAGAAGTTTCCAAAATTGTTATTCTTGTACCATCTTTATGAGTCTTGCTGTATCTGTAGAACAGCTCTACTTTCCTTTTGTATTTTCTTTAGAGTAAGTCACTCTTTTTACCTTAAATCGATTTAAGAGTGATAATAAATATTACTACCTTAAGCAGAAAATTTGCCGTACTTGCCATAAATAGTAAATTAATATTAAAAAGTAAAAATGAGCACAATGTCATTCAGTGGTGTTCTTAAATTCTAGCTTACCAAAGACTCTGTGTCTCTTTTCTCTTTGTTCCAAAGTCCAGAGAGGTGTGAAAGATGTAGCAGCCCCGAACAGAAATCACCCCTCATGCCCCATGGTGTGTGTCCCCTGGGGAAGGCAATCCCAAAATAGCCCTGGTTCCTCTCTGTGCCCCAGGGAGAAGGGAAGCACATTGAGATTTAACCGGGACTCTGGCAGTTAGAACCGCCTTCTATGCACGGAGGAAAGAACGCAGAGAGGTTGCGTTCAGCTTGTGCCCTTTATCTGCTCTCCTTTCTGGCTCCCTTTTGTTTCATTAGAGTGTGGAATTTTCCGCCTGCCAGCCAGGCTCTGATCCTTGAAAAGAAGCTAATTGAACAGAAGGGAGCTTTTCATCCTCACTCTCCCGCTCCCTCTTGGAGGGGGGTGGCAGTGGTAACCCTTTCAGAGGGTCACCCAGGACCCACCTCTGCGTCGACCACCTGAGATTCTGGCTGCATCCGTGTGATTCCCCTGCAGTGCTGGCAGCCGGAGAGCTTGGGGGCCCAGGCCCCCCTGTGGCCCCTGCCACGGAGAGCCCAGAGTCATGGGCCCCTTGTGGCTCGGCAGAGGCACCATGGCTCTCCACACACAAATGCCATCTTTCTTAACTCCAGTCAAGGCAGAGAATGCAGTTCAGTGATGGGGCCCATCACCATGGATATGGCTGCAGACAGAGGTGTGATCATATAAAGGCCGATTCCACCCACCACATGCGGAAACCGGCCTCCATGCTGCGTAATCCCTTCCACCCCCAGCCTACTTGGGCTGTCAAGGAGAAGGCTTTCAGGGTCCAGAGTGTCAGAATAATTTTGACATTTGAGCTTTGAAAAGAAAAATAACCTCATAGCAAATAATTCACCTTTTTATTGAGTTAAAATTCACATAACGTAAAATTCACCATTTTAAAGTGTATAATTCAGTAGTTTTAGTACATTCATGGTGTTGGAGCGCCTTGCTGGCTCAGTCAGAAGAACATGTGACTCTTGATCTCGGGATCGTGAGTTTGAGCCCCAAGTTGGGTGTAGAGATTACTAAAAATGAAAACAATGAATCATGGATCACTACATCAAAAACTAATGATGTATTGTATGGTGACTAACGTAACATAATAAAATAAAATTTAAAAAAAAGATTACTAAAAAAAAGTAAAAATAAAAACTTAAAAAAAAACATACATACGTACACACACACACACACACACACACACAGTGTTGTGCAACCATTACCACTATCTAATTCCAAAACATTTCCATCTTCCCAAAAGGAGCCCCCGTACCTGTTTGCAGTCACTCCCAGTTTCCCTGTCCCTTCATCCCCTGGCGGCTTTTTTTTTTTTTTCTTTTTTTTTTTAAAGATTTTTATTTATTTATTGAGAGAGATAGTGATAGAGAGCATGAGAGGGGGAGAGTCAGAGGGAGAAGCAGACTCCCCGCCAAGCAGGGAGCCCGATGCGGGACTCGATGCGGGACTCGATCCCGGGACTCCAGGATCATGACCTGAGCCGAAGGCAGTCGCTTAAACAACTGAGCCACCCAGGCGCCCCATCCCCTGGCAGCTTTAACTACATCTTCTGTCTCTTTGGATTTGCCTATTTTGGCCATTTCATATAAATGAGATCATACAATTTTTGGCATTTAATGTGTGATTTCTTTGACTTAGCATGTTTTCAAGGTGCATCTGCTGTAGCGTGTGTCAGTATTTCATTATTATGGCTGAATTCTAGTCCATTGTGTGGTTATACAACATACTATGTATTTATTTATCTTTTAAAGATTTTATTTATTTATTTGACAGAGAGAGAGAGACAGCGAGAAAGGGGACACGAGCAAGGGGAGTGGGAGAGGGAGAAGCAGGCTTCCCCCTGAGCAGGGAGCCTGATGCGGGGCTTGATCCCAGGACCCTGGGATCATGACCTGAGCCGAAGGCAGACGCTTAACGACTGAGCCACCCAGGCGCCCCCATACTATGTATTTAAAAGGACATTTGTATTGTTTCCACTTTTTGTCTATTGTGAATAATGCCACATAGCAAATAATTCACTTTTATTAACAAATAATACCACTAAAATCCTGTGAGGTCCCACAGAGCAGAGCATTCAGTCCCTTATTTAAATGACAGTATAGGGGCGCCTGGGTGGCTCAGTGGATTAAGCATCTGCCTTCGGCTCAGGTCATGATCTCAAGATCCTGGGATCCAGCCCCACGTCGGGCTCCCTGCTCAACGGGGAGTCTGCTTCTCCCTCTTACTCTCCCTCTGTGCACTCTCGCTCACTCTCCCTCTTATTCTTTATAAATAAATAAAATCTTTAAAAAAAAAATAAATGACAGTATAGATGCATGTGATCTTAAAGCCTGGCCACGCCTGTCACTCTGCTCAGAGCTGTAGCAAGAGGACAAACACAGTGTTCTTGATTTCATGAACTCAGGCACACAAGCCAAGAAGAAACCCAGCTGGTTGGAGAGAATGTAAATCCTAGAAAACCTTTTGGTTCATGCCAGGTCGAATTGAGGCATGAGGGGTTGTGATTATGGTACTAGAATCCATGATGCCATTGCGGAGGGCTGTCGGAAATCCTGTGATTTCCTCCTCCTCCCACCCCCTTCGAAAGGCACAGCCTGTTTCCTTCATGTCCCTCACTGCAAGTGACATTTACCCAGTGAGGGTCCTGGGATGAGTCACTTACGTCCCTTAACCACAGCTACTCCTCCAAACACCTTTATTTGCTCAACTACCCATAATGATCACCATTGGGTTCACTCTGCAGAGCTAGGTGGGGCAGGTTAATTTTCAGGGTTGCTGTGTGAACAGCAATAGATGGTAGAGCTAGCTGGGCTGGGCATCGCGAACACCCCAAGCTGCTCGCCGCATGCCCAGAAGGGTGTGCTGTAATCATCACAGCAGGCTCTCTCCTGGACATCTCTCTGGGATCTTCTGAGCCTGTTCTGAGGGAAGAGGAACAGGTGTCCCCAGTAGACCAAGGCTCAGTGTCCCTGGAGCATGGCCAGCCTCTCTCCGCAGCAATGTGGACCATGGTTGCCCCTGTAGGAGGCACCAAACGCTTTGCTGTGAGTCAACAGAGAACCACAGTTGGAGGTGCTGGGGCCGCTGTGGGTGACATCAAAGGCAGCTCACAGGATGAAAGAGACTGGGATTTTTAAAAGATTTTTATTTTCCCTGAAGAAACTCAGTTGTGACCTAAAGGTAAGAAATCATAAATATAAGAGAAAAAGATGGACAAGAATTGAAAAAGAAAACTAGCATTGTTTGCAGATGATTGTGTTCTTAGAAAGTCCAAAGGAATCTATAGATAATTTTTTGGAATTAATAAGTGACTTAGGCAAGATTGCTAAATACAAGATAAGTAAACAAAAATCAGTTATAGTCTTATATGACAGCGACAAAAAATAGAAAACGAAAAAAAATTTAATGATACTATTTACTGTTGTATCAACAAATACAGAATACCTAAGAATAAATCTAAAGAACAGTATAGAAGTCCTCTGGACAGAAAACTATGAAGTATTAGAGAAATTTTGAAAGACCTAAAGTAGTGGAGTTACAGACAATATTGTGAGTTGGAAGACTTTCTTATCACTGCGATGTTAGATTTCCCTAAAATGATACATAGTTCAATGTACACTCATTTAAAATCCCAGCAGGTTTTTTTTTTAAAAGATTTTATTCATTTATTTGAGAGACAGAGAGAGAGAGAGAACGTGCACAAGTGGGGGGGATGGGCAGAGGGAAAGAGAGAAGCAGGCTCCCCGTTGAGCAGGGAGCCCTATGTGGGGCTTGATCCCAGGACCCCGGGATCATGAACTGAGCCAAAGGCAGATGCTTAACCCACTGAGCCACCCAGGCGCCCCCCCCAGCCAGTTTTTTTTAATGGAATTTAATAAACTGCTTTTTAAATTTATAAAGAAAAGCCTGACAGTCTTGAAGAGGAACAATGCGAGGTGATTTACATGACCAGCTGTCAAACCTAATTATAAAGCAACAGTAAATCAAGGCAGTATAAAATTGGCACAAAGAAGGGCAAACCAATGGGACAGGAGAGCCCAGGAACAGATGTACATAGATACAGTCCCTTGAATTATGACAACGGTAGCACTGCTTTGCAGCGGGGGAAGGGGGCTGTGTCAGCTAGATATCCATGTGGGAAAAAGTTCACCATGACCTGTTTGGTAGTCAGAATTATTAAAACACCCCCACAAAGATCTACCTCTCTAATCCCGATAACCTGTGAATATGACAACAAATCACTCCCACAGTCGTTATATTATATACAGTTGACCTAAAGACAGGATTATCCCAGGAGGCCTGATCTAGTCATATCAGCTCTTAAAAGTGGAGGGGTTTGAAAGACGAGAAAGACTCAGTGCTGTGGCTAGTTTGAAGTCAGAGAGGACCCCATGAGAGGGAATGCTAGTGGGCTCTAGGAGCAGATGGCCTCTGGCCTGACAACCAGCAAGACAGCAGGGATCTCAGTCCTAGACCCCAAGGACTTGAATTCTGCTAATAACCTAAAAAGCTTAGAAGTTGATTCGTTCCCAGAGCTTCCAGATCAGAGCTGGCGGGTGCCTTGATTTCAGCTTTGTGATACCTTCAGAAGAGAACTCGGCTAAGCTCACTCCTGACCTACAGAATCTTGAGTTAATAAATGAGTGTTGTTTGAAGCTGCTAAGCTTGGTAATTTGTAACGCAGCCATAAAAAAGAATACGGCCTCATCTACAACCTTGTACCATGCACAAAAATCAAATCCAGGTGGATTATAGATCTAAATGAAACAATAAAGCTTTTGTAAGAAAACATAGAAAATCCTCACAACAGAGGTTATCCAAATGGCCAGTAAACATATGTAATGGCGCTCAACTTCATTGCCCATACAGGACATTTAATAAATGAAAACCACAATGAGAGGCTATTTCCCACCCACCAGGATGGCTTACGTGAAACAGGCCAACAATTCCAAGTATGGGCAAGGATGTTGTATTCATATCCTAGAGCTGCTGTGATAAATGACCACAATGTGGGTGACTTAAAACAACAGATATTTATTCTCTCATAGTTCTGGAGGTTGGAAATACCAAATCAAGGTTTTGGCAAGGTCGGTTCCTTCCGGTGGCTCTGAGGGACAATCTGTTCAGTGGCTCTTCCCTAGCTTCCGGTGACTGTGAACTATCCTGGGCATTCTTTGAGTTGTAGGTATGTCCTTCATATGTAGATGTGTCACTTCACTGTCTGCCGCTATATGTCACACGGTGGTGTTCCTTTGGTGTGTTTCTGGGTCCACATTTCCCCTTTTTTATAACGGCACCGGCCATATTGGATTTGGGGCCAACCCTAATCCAGTATGACCTCAACTCAACTCGATTTTATCTGGAAAGACGCTGTTTTGTTTTGTTTTTTGGACACTGTTTCCAAATAAGGTCGTATCCCCAGGTTCCAGATAGACATGAATTTGGGGGAAATACTATTCAACCCAGTATGGATGTGGAGCAACTAGACTCTGGCATATTGTTGATGAAAGTGTAAATTGGTTTGGAAAACTTTTTGTCAGTATGACCCCCTCATTTCACGCAATAGAAGTATGTCTGTATGTGTATATACATATATACATATATACACACACACACATATATATGGAAAGAGAGAGATCAAAAGATGTATAAAAGAATGTTCCATAGCAGCTTCGTTTATTGTACCTCTGAACTGGAAACACCAGTGTCTATTAATACCATAATAGATAAATAAAGGTATAGTTGTGCCATTATTCGTATAGTATTCAGTGGAAAGGAAAGAACTTGTGCTATATTGTACAACACAAACATAATATTGAGTGAAGGAAGTCAGATACACACAAATACTTATCGTATGATAAAGTTCTGAAACAGCAGAACAGTCCTGGAGATGTAAAGGGAGGCAGGGGTGACCTTTGGGGGGTAGTGATGGGGAAAGACACAAGATAGGCAACTGGGATGCTGGTCATTTTCTAGATCCTAATCTGGGTGGCAGATGCTGGATTCATTCATTTTGTACAAATTCATCAGGCTGTACACTTAAAATTCATGCCCCTTTTTAAAAAAAGCTACCATATGATCCAGCAATTTCACTCCTAGGTGAGCTGAGAACACCAAGAGAACTGAAAACATACGTCCACAGAAAAAGTTGTGCATGAATGTTCATAGTGGCATTATTCCTAAGAGCTAAAAAGGAAAAACAACCCAAATGTCCATGAACTGGTGACTGGATAAACAAGTATGCGTATCCATATGATGGAATATGATTTAGCCTTAAAAAAGAATGGAGTACTAATACATCCTATAACATAGACTAACTTGAAAAACATTATGCTAAGTGAAATAAGCCGGACACAAAAAGCCACATACCAAATGTGACCCCATTTATATGAGATATCCAGAATAAGCAAATCCATAAAGTAAACACAAAGAGACATGAAGGAAATTAGTGGTTACCAGGATCTATAGGGAGAGGGTGATGGAGAGTGAGTGCTAATCAGTGTGGATTTCTTTTTTTTTTTTTTTAAGATTTTATTTATTTATTTGACAGAGAGAGAACACAAGCAGGGGGAGCAGCAGAGGGAGAGGGAGAAGCACGCTCTCCACCAAGCAGGGAGCCCGATGCGGGGCTTGATCCCAGGACCCTGGGATCGTGACCTGAGCCGAAGATAGACGCTTAACCGACTGAGCCACCCAGGCGCCCCCCCCTTTTTTTTTAAATTGCGGTAAAATATATGTAACATAAATTTTACCATTTTACCCATTTTAAAGTTCAGTCTTGTTTCTTTTTGATGAAAATGTTCCAGATAGATAGTGGATGGTTGCACTACTTTGTGAATATACTTAAAAAAAAAAAAAATCCTCAGTTGTATTTAAAAGGGTGACTTTTATGGTATGTCAATTATATCTCAATAAAAAGAAAGCTATACTCAACAGCCTAGTCATTAGGGAAATGCAGATCAAAACCACAGTGAGATACTACACAAATTAGGGTGGCTATTATTATGTATTTTTTTAGAGTTCCTATTTAAAAAAAAAAAAAAAACCAGAAAATACCAAGTATTGGTGAGGACATAGAGAAACCCTTGTGCATCGCTGGTAGAAACGTGAAATAGTACAACTGCTGTGGACAAATTTAGTGGTTCCTCAAAACAAAAGTTACGCTTAGAATTACCTTAGGATCCAACGACCCTACTTCTGCGTACATACCCCAAAGACTTGAAAGCAGGAACTCAAACCGGCATTTATATACTGATGTTCGTAGCAGCATTACTTACAATAGCCAGAAAGGTGAAACTTCCCAAATATTCATTAATAGATGAATGAAAGGTCACCTGGGTGGCTGTGTTGGTTAAGCAACTGCCTTCATCTCAGGTCATGAACCCAGGGCCCTGCTTCTCCCTCTCCCTCTGCTGCTCCCCCTGCTTGTGCTCTCCTGCTCTCTCTGTGTCAAACAAATAAATAAAATCTTTAAAAAAAAAAAGATGAATGGTAAACAAAATGTGGCACCTATATACAATGGAATGGTATTCAGTTTTGTTTTGTTTTTTTTTAAGATTTTATTTATTTATTTGACAGAGAGAGACAGCGAGAGAGGGAACACAAGCAGGGGGAGTGGGAGAGGGAGAAGCAGGCTTCCCGCGGAGCAGGGAGCACGATGCGGGGCTCGATCCCAGGACCCTGGGATCATGACCTGAGCCAGAGGCAGACGCTTAATGACTGAGCCACCCAGGCACCCAGAATTTCATTCCTTTTAAAAACTGAATACCAGGGGCACCTGGGTGGCTCAGTCGTTAAGCGTCTGCCTTCGGCTCAGGTCATGATCCCAGGGTCCTGGGATCGAGCCCCACATCCGGCTCCCTTCTCCGCGGGAAGCCTGCTTCTCCCTCTCCCACTCCCCGTGCTTGTGTTCCCTCTCTCGCTGTCTCTCTCTCTGTCAAATAAATAAATAAAATCTTAAATAAATAAATAAAAAATAAAAGGAATGAAATTCTGACACCTGCTATAACATGGATGAACCTTGACATCATTATGGAATGTGGAATAAGCCAGACACAAAAGAACAATGTTGTATGAATCTGTTTATATGAGGTTCCTATGATAGGCAGACTCATAGCGATAGAAAGTAGAATAGAGGTTATCAGAGGCTGAAGGGAGGAGGGGAATGGGGGGTTATTATTTAAGGGTGATAGAATTTCTGTTTGGGATGATGAAAACGTTCTAGAAATGGATGGTAGTGATGGTTGATGTACAACATTGTGAATGTACTTAATGCCACTGAATTGTGTGGTTAAAATGGTGAATCTTCTGATGCATATTTTACCACAATAAAAAAAAAAAGAAAGAAAGAAAGAAAAAGAAGTGTTAAAGTACTTTTCCACCAGAGGTTCTTGTAACCTAGTAACACTGAGACTTAGAGGATGAAGGGTCTGGACCCTGGAGGAGTGTAAATGTAAGCAGTGGAGTATCCATCACTCAGCCATAAAAAAGAAAGCTCTTACCATGTGTGACAACATGGATGTACCTAGAGGGTATTATGCTGAGTGATATTTCAGTCAGAGAAAATACCGTGTAACTTCACTTATGTGAGGAATCTAAAAAACAAGACAGGGGCGCCTGGGTGGCTCAGTCGGTTAAGCGTCTGCCTTCGGCTCAGGTCATGATCCCAGGGTCCTGGGATCGAGCCCCGCATCGGGCTTCCGGCTCCGCGGGAAGCCTGCTTCTCCCTCTCCCACTCTCCCTGCTTGTGTTCCCTCTCTCGCTGTGTCTCTCTCTGTCAAATAAATAAATAAAAATATTTAAAAAATAAAAAAATAAAAAAATAAATAAAAATAAAAAACAAGACAAAGGAACAAACAAAAAACAGGAAGAGAATCATAAATGCAGAAAACAAACTTGGTGGTTGCCAAAGGGGAAGTGGGTGGGGGGATGTACAACATTCCAGTTACACAATAAATGAGTCGTGGAGATGAAAAGTACAGCAGAGGGAATATAGTCAAGAGTCTGTAAAAACAGCATGCTGTTACCTGGTGATGTGTCCTGGCAGATGGCAGCTACACTTAACGTGGGGAGCACTGACTCATGTACAGAATCGTCCAAGCACTGTATTGCATACCCGAAACTCATAAAACATTGTATGTCAACTATACTTTAATTTTTAAAAGAGATCACATAGTCAATAAATGAATGACCTGGGATATGAATGAAGGCATGAGCTCGTGTTAGTAGTGCTATGATGTAGAATTTTGAAATAGGCTTGTTTTGTCATAAGAGCTTTTAAGCTAGCTGGTGTTGTTTTTACTGTTTTGAATAGGGAATGCATTTCATTGAAAAAGGAAAGCAGTAAAAGTCTCCCTCCTCCCCTGTTCCCTTTCCACCTGCTTCTCACTAGAATCCCCGCCTCCGCTCCACATAGTCCCCTTAATAGTGTCTGGTATATGCTCTCATGCTTTTTGTTTGCAGATGCAAGTAAATATGAATAAATAGCCTCATTCCCTTCTCCCTTTATTTACACCAAGGGTTAATACTGGTCTGTTTAGGCAATTTGCCTTTTGCAGGACTTGGCTACCTCTCTGGTGCAAAGTGTACTCCAAAGTGAGTCTCTGATTGAATTAATTGTCTTTTTGTAAAAAAAAAAGAGTTTATTTATTTTTGACAGAGAGAGACACAGCGAGAGATCCCGGGAACACAAGCAGGGGGAGTGGGAGAGGGAGAAGCAGGCTTCCCATGAAGCAGGGAGCCCGATGTGGGGCTCGATCCCAGGACCCTGGGACCATGACCTGAGCCGAAGGCAGACGCTTAACAACTGAGCCACCCAGGCGCCCCTGAATTAATTATCTTTCGTCTTAGAGAGATTCTTCATGCAGAGAGTTCAATTTGTTTGATGGTAATTCCATATTGAAATCGAATCCGGGCCAAACTCCATCACTGCCAAGTCTTACGTAACCGACAGAAGCTGAACTTTCAACCAGCTGCCGTATGTTGTGAGGAATAAAGCCAGAGGACTGATGCAGATAGTTCCTAAGAGTCAAGTTCTCAGGTGCCTGGTGGCTCAGTCCGTTAAGCATCTGCCTTTGGCTCAGGTCATGATCCCAGGGTCCTGAAGAGCCCTGCTCAGTGGGGAGCCTGCTTCTCCCTCTCCCTCTGCCCCTCCCCACCCCCGACTCGTGCTCTCTCTCACTATCTCCCTCTCTCTCTCAAATCAATAAATAAAGTCTTAAAAAAAAGTCAAGTTCTCACTCTCAAAATCTCTAGGGGAAAGAAACCAGCATATATGAATATATATATAATTAATATATATTTTTAAATACGTGTATATGCATATGTGTTTGGGAGGTAGCATATGGCCCTTATTGAGCTTATCCACCAGAGTGGAAATAATGTCTGTATAAAAACAAATGTTTGTTACTATGACTTCTACATCACAATTAAAATCCAGTCCACTCAATCAAAATCCACTAGTTCAAAATCAATAGCTTCTTTGAAGCCACAGTAGCTCTTAAATAAGGTTAAGACTCAAAAGCAGAAATTTGGTTGGCTGGAAAGCAAATTAAACTTCCCACTTGCTCAAATAGAATTACAGAAGGACAAAATTGTGTTTTTCGCAGAGATAAGAGTCCCCTGGACTCACCAACGCTGGACAGCTGTCTCCGAGGGTTTCGTCCTGAGATCGTCAGGAATCCAGGCACCCTTTAGACAGTCATGTGTTGTCCTTTCTCCCCAGTCAGAGATTTGTGGATGTGTGGAGTGACACCACCACCAGCAATTGTATCCTTGATGAGAGAGGCTGGTTCTTCCTCTCCACAGAGAGCAGGTTGCTTTACCTTAAGTCTTGGGATGCATTTCCTGCCTGTCAGAGTCCCTCTGCAGTGAGGTACTTACTTTGGGATGGCGCTACACGAATAGCATTCGTGGCTCTTCGTCCTAGATTTCAGGTGTCCGTGAATATGGCCTGCCAGGAAATGCAAGCCGGCTCTCTGCAAGGGGAAACTGCCTTCGTCTTGGCCTTTCTGGAGTTCTTCCCATCCTTACCGCCAGCCACTTTGAATTCAGCTGCAGCTCAAGCAAGCGAGGCAGAGAAAGGCCAGTCAGACAGCTGGAGAGATCCCACCACCTACTCCTTCATCACACCACCATTCAAACTGCTAAAAATAGAGATACAAATATATAGATTCACAAAAGGCTATGACGTGTCATGCTCCTTCAGAAACTACTCTTTTTTTCTCCTCCTAGTTAGAAGTATTAGAAAAGTACATACCAGAATATTTATTTAAGGTGCTTCCTGGAATGGTTTCACTTAGTGCGCCCTGAGGGTGAAGCTCAGGGGGACTCCAGAGACCTCTGCGGAGGAGGAGGAGGGGAGCTGGCAGAAGGGTTTGTCTTCCCATGAAGTAGGACTGTGAACAGGGCACGTGCCCCTCCCAAAGCCACTTCTCTGGAGCTTGCTGATTTTGTCTCGCCTCTATTTTTCCTCCCAGGTATTGGCGGAGAACGTTGGGTATGCAGGTCCGCTACGTTTACCACGAAGACTATCAGTTCTGTTATTCCTTCCGGGGCAGACCTGGGCACAAACCGTCCATCCTCATGCTCCATGGGTTCTCTGCACACAAGGATATGTGGCTCAGTGTGGTCAAGGTGCGGTTCTAGGTTCTTCTCTCTCCACAGGGTGGCACTCAGTAAAGAAAAGGGTGTCCACTTGCATGTGATGTCATCAGCAATGTTGGAAAGCCAAGGGAACCCAGAACTGTGGTTCAAATCATCTTAAAACTAATTCAGTAGAGGGGCGCCTGGCTGGCTTAGTCGGTAGAGCATGCGACTCTAGATCTCAGGGGTTGTGAGTTCAAGCCCCGTGTTGGGCATGGAACCTATTTTAAAAAAAACCCCCACACAAAAAAAACTAATTCAGTATACAGTTAACCCTTGAACAGCATGGGAATTAAGGGAGCCCACCCATGATGCCATCAAAAACTCACATATAACTTTTTTGCTCTCCCCAACTTTGACTATGAATAATCTGTTAACTGGAAGGCTTACCAATAACATACATGGTCAGTTAACACATATTTTGTATGTCATATGTATTATAGATTGTATTCTTAAAATAAGCTAGAGAAAAGAAGATGTTATTAAGAAAATCATAAGGAAGAGAAAATACATGTACTGCATCGCATCAAAAAAATCCATGTCTCAGTGGACCTGCATGGTACAAACCCATGTTGTTTGAGGGTCAGCTGTGTTACTCAAATCCTTTTGTCAGACAAAAGTTACTGAGTTCAGTATTATTTGTAAGATCTGCACCATAGAAATCATTTCACCATATGAATATATGAATATTCACCATATGAATATTCTTAGGGAAGGTTTCTGACACTCAGCTTCCTCTCAGAACTTGTCATGACTGTCAAGATCAGGTTGGACGAAATCATTTATTCTTTTATACTCCAGGTGTCTCCTCTTCTTTCCCCTCAGCCCCCCTTTTGTCTTCTTCTCCTTCTCCCTTCCTCCTTCTACTTCTGTTTTTTTGCTTTTGTTTTTGTTTTTTAATTTTCCTGAGCCATTTAGAGAAACTGTCTTGATCTGACAGCTTTCTGAGATAGTTTTCCAAATCACTCACTTTCTGTCCTGGTTTCCTTGGGTGTGGCAACTTGCTCTACTTGGTAAGAGTGACCAGCTGGTACAGGTTGGGTCTGGGAGAGGTCTTGGGAGGGACGTGCTCCAGACTCCTACCTCAAGTAGAACCACACCTGAATGATTCCAAGTAGGATCTACACCAGGGGGAAAAGGCTCACACATCCTATAGTCACTTCTGTTCTCATTCCCAAATTCCACTGTAAGGACAGTCATCCTCATGCCTTAACGAACCTCTCACTTCCTGACCCACCTCAGATATTTTTGGTATAACTGGTATTTTGTGTATTGATAACTGATGTTTCTCAGCTTCTGGTTAAAAGTGGCACAAATATAAATGGAAGGTGTTTTTGGATAATAATCATCCCAGGAATTAGACCTTAATGCAAAAAAAAAGAGGGGGGGTTGAAACCAGAATCAGAGTGATCAGACATGGTTCTGAGCTTTGCTCCTGTTGGCTCTGGAGCCGCCCAGGGTTCTGGGAGAACAGAGTCTTCTTTCCTAGCTCCAAGTCTCCCCAAGTCAGTGGCTGCGTGACTGGAGTAAGCGTGGAGGGGGTGAAAGGAAAGGAGATAGTACCTACCAACTGGTATCGAGAAGGAGCGAGACTCAAGCCTGCTACCCTAACCTTTGTTCCCCTCTTCCCCCCCCTTTCCACACATCTCCCGAGTGCCCTCCCATCTCTGTATTGGTCTTTGAGGGTCTCTGCTCCCTAGGAGGCTACTAGCAGTGCTTACTCACATCAGATGTAACTAGGATAAGACACTGGGTGGCCTAGGCCCAGACATCCTCAGGGATGGCTGTCCAGGTCACTTGGTAAGTGGGGGTGACCTCCCTAGAAGAGTGGGCAGACATGTCCTGCACACCACATCCTGACTCTCTGCACCTGTGTGTCCCTAGTTCCTTCCAAAGAACCTGCACTTGGTCTGCGTGGACATGCCAGGACATGAGGGCACCACCCGATCCTCCCTGGATGATCTGTCCATAGATGGGCAAGTAAAGAGGATACACCAGGTAAGCAGGAGGCTCCACCAAAAATTGCTCAGACTGTGTGTTACCCACCTTGCGTGCCCAAGTCTGGGGAGCACGAAAGAGAGTTCCATGCTGACTTGTATCTGTCTGCAGATATTTGCAAACAAAAATGGCATCCCAGTGGTATCATTGGTCAGCTGTGGAGGACCAGGACCTATTGCAGACGGTTCTCCTTTAAGCCTACTTTATTTAGTTATTTCTCAAGAAATATGATACGGACATTTTTTTTAGCTCTTTAAAAAAGGAGTTTAGAATTCTCAAGACCATTTCCCTAGAGTCTATTTTTTTTGCTTACCACCTACATGACACAACATAATGATGGCCCCTCTGCCTAGTTGTGGAGGATGGGGAGGGTGCTCTTTGCATTTTGTTCTTTCTTAGCATCTAGCTTCAGCCTCTCTCTGGCAGGGCTTTCAAGGTCATGGGGCTCATGAATCACTTCAGAATTTACTAATCTCTAAGTTACAAACTGACATTATGAATTTTCCCCAGATGAGGTTGTTTATTTAATGTCTGTACCCAGCCTAACCCTTACCTTTAAAGTGTGTATTCTGATGAGGTCAGGAACCTTGTCTTTTGGGGTCTTTGCTGTATCCTCAGGAGCTGACCATAGTTCCTTGTACATAATAGATATCCAATAAATATTTTTTTTTAGATGGGTGGATGGTTGGTGGAATGGTTGGATGAACGGTTAGATGGTTGAATAGACAGATAGGTGAATCATTATATGAAATGAATGGATGGATGGGAAGGGCTTTAAATGTAGGGTAAGAGTCAGCAAGCCATCGTTGGCTTTCTGTCAGCGAGGTTTTCTTGGAATATAACCATGTTCGTTCATTTACATGTTAGCTCTGGCCACTTTTGTGCTACAACAGCAGCAGAGAACATACGACCCACAAAGCAAGAAATATATTTCTCTTGGGACCTTTGTAAAAAAAAAAAGTTTGCTGGCTCATGAGTTAGGGGAATCCTTGTTGGTTTTATACTTATAAATGACCCTTCAATCACCTTGCCAGGTAAAGAGGATTATATGCCACAGGGTTTGTCTGGATAATGGATCCAGTAGATCTCAGAGGTTTTCTGCTATGTAATCAGTCTTGTTATTGTCTACAGCTATATAACCAAACCTCCTTCTCATTTCCCTCCCTAGTTTGTAGAATGCCTCAAGCTGAACAAAAAACCCTTCCACCTCATAGGCACCTCCATGGGTGGCCACGTGGCTGGGGTATATGCTGCTTACTACCCATCAGATATCTGCAGTCTTAGTCTCGTGTGCCCTGCTGGTAAGTTACGAGGCTAAAATAAGCCCTGTGCGTGACTTGAGCAAATGGCAGGGTCTGCGCTGTCTTGTAGAATCTTTTTTTCAATATCTACTTTAGAGATATGCAATGCTTCAGTGATAACTAACCAACAATAATTGTATAACCGTAATCATAACCATACTAACTTTGAAAATCTAGAGCCAGCCTTGTTCCACAAAGGATCCAAGGTGGTTAATTTAAGTGTGTCCTAGTACGTTGCAGCATATAAATACTTCAAAATGTAATGATAATATTAACAGCCAACATTTTTTTTAAGATTTTATTTATTTATTTGAGAGAGAGAGTGAGCAGGGGGAGGAGCCTAGGGAGAGGGACATGCAAACTCCGCGATCAGCACGGAGCCCAGTGCAGGGTCCAGCCCCATGACTCTGAGGTCATGACCCGTGCTGAAACCTAGTCAGATGCTCAACTGACTAAGCCACCCAGCCGCCCCTAACATCTAACATTTATTGAGCTCTTACGAGCTAAGGTCTTTATATGGATTTAATTCTTGCCATATCCTTCTAAGGTGAAAGTACTATTATTATGCCTCTCTCCTTTTTTGCTGAAAACTCAGAAATCTTGATACATGACAAGATCTTTTTTTAAAAAATCAACAAACTTTAGTTTCTGTGTTTTTATGTGTATACATGTCAACTTGAACTGTAATATGTCCCCAGAAATGACAATTTGAAGTCCGGATTTTTTTTTAAGGATTTTATTGGGGAAAAAAAGATTTTATTTTTTTAAGTAATTTCTACATCCAATGTGGGGCTCAAACTTAACCCCAAGATCAAGAGTCACATATTCACTGACTGAGCCAGCCAGGCGCCCCTGAAGTTGGATTTTTAGAATTCATTTTCTTCTATAAGTCTTCAAATTAGGATTTATAATGTGTTAGTGAGAAAATCTTAATTTTTCTTTTTCCTTCTCCTGCTCCCTCTCTCTCATACTTTATTGGATTATGATTTACACATAGTAAATTGCCCAAATTTTAAGTGTACATCTCAATGACTTTTTACATGGGTAATTACTATCCAGATCAAGATAGTACACCCATTTTATAGGTGGGAACGTTGAGGCATGAAGAAATTACGTTACTGCTGGAGCTACAATAGGAAGGGATCCTAGGTTGTCTGACCCTAGAACCCAAACTGTGGCTTTTTTGGAAATCCTTTGATGTCCACTACCTCTTATATATCACTCTTACCCGCTACCTCCTTTATCTGCTAGAACCTGCCGTGAGTCAAACCTTCTACTGAAACATAACTAAACTGACCTTTTAAAATCTTTTAGTCACCAAAATCGCTTTCAGGTCTGTTAAGGACATTGAAATTGAAACTCCCAAAGGGTTTTCTTTTCTCCTTTTTCCAAGCACTATGTCTGAATTCATTTGGTCTTTTGGCAATAAAGTTTGGGAATCGGAGAAACAGCTCCTATGGAAATTATCAGATTTTTAATCGTTTATGGAAGGTCAAATCTAACTGGCTTTTTTGAATGTATGTTCATTTGCTCAGAGAAGAGTTTCACACCTAAGTTTCAATTGGGAATTTAAAATTAAGATTATTTGTGGGCAACTGGGTGGCTCAGTCAGTTAAGCATCCGCCTCTTTATTCCGGCTCGGGTCATGATCTCAGGGTCTCGAGATCGAGCCCCGTGGCTGGCTCTGCACTGAGTGTGGAGCCTGCTTATGATTCTCTCTCTCCCTCTCCCCTTGCCCCTGCTCCCCACTCGTGCTCGCTCTTAACTGATTGATTGAGTGATTAAAAATAAATAAAATTATTTGTGTGTGGAAATGAAAAGGTAAGCTTTTTTACTTTGAAATAATTTTAAATTTACAGAAATGTTGCAGAGATAGTACAGAGAGTCCCATATAACCCTTCACCCAGCTTCTCCCATTGTTAATGGCTCACCTTACCACAGTAAATTTGTCACAGCTAAGAAACCAACACTGGTAACAGCACTATTAACTGAACTCTGGGATGAATTTGGATTTCAATCGTTTTTCCGCTAATGTCCTTTTTCTGTTCCAGGATCCAATCCAGGATACCACATGACATTTAGTCTAGGATTATTTTTATTTATTTATTTATTTTTAAAGATTTCATTTATTTGACAGAGAGAGAGACAGCAAGAGAGGGAACAAGAGCAGGGGGAGTGGGAGAGGGAGAAGCAGGCTTCCCCGCCGAGCTTGGAGCCCGACTCGGGGCTCGATCCCAGGACCCTGGGACCATGACCTGAGCCGAAGGCAGACACTTAACGACTGAGCCACCCAGGCGCCCCAATCTAGGATTATTTTTAAAGTAAAAGGAAATAGATCGTGTAACCTGCCCCATGACATCACAGAAGCCACATGATGCTTGTGCTAGCTTTAAAGGAACTGCTGAATATAGGAAATTTATAAAGTGTGGATTTCTGCAGCGCAGTATCGATGTCACTGCCTTTCTTTGTGAAATGTAGCTCATCAGCTAAGTTAAACACCTAGACCTTTGCTCCGTGTTGGAAGTGAAAATTACTTCTGCCCTCCCGTGCACATCAGCTCACGTGAATGAATTCTCTCATGTCTTGCTCCAGGGAGATAGGAAATGATGGTCAATCTCAAAGGCGTCTGGTCTCAGTGAGCACCTAATGCTCTCCTGGAGGGAGAGGGGCTGTGTGGAGGGCAGCTACTCTCTCTCTCCCTGTGGTTATGTATTGACCCCAAAAAAGAGACTACTAAGTGGCTCCAGGCCAAGGGAAGGAGGCGTCAGTCACTCCAGTCCTGTGTTCTCTTCCCATGGTGTATTTTATCAGCTCTCCTCTCAATGATAACAGATGTGAAGGGGCTCAGGCAAGTTGTCTTCTAGACTGATGCTTCTTAAACTCTTTCATACACATGCCTCCCCGGCAGCTTGTTCAAGTGCAGATTCAGAGTCAAGAGACTTAGGAGAGGGACCGAGATTCTGCATTTCCTATGGGCTTCCAATGCTGCTGGTCCATGGACCACAGTTTGAGTAACCAGTCCCTAAACCATCTTGAAGGAGTCTTTTTCTATGTTTCTCAGAGTGGGGTTTTGACTGAGCCAGGATGGTAGTACCAATGAAAAAGAAATCTGGTGAAAAACACCTGAAATATATTAGCCTCTGGGCTGATATTGGAAGTTTCCTATATAAAATGAGAGTGGGTAAGAAGGTAGGTACATTGCCAAGCTGTTCTGGTTTGAATCCCGCAGGCTTGCAGTACTCAACTGATAATCAATTTGTACAGCGGCTCAAAGAACTGCAGAACTCGGCCGCCGTGGAGAAGATCCCCTTGATCCCATCCACCCCAGAGGAGATGAGTGAAATGCTCCAGCTCTGCTCCTATGTCCGCTTCAAGGTGCCCCAGCAGGTACCGTGCTCTCAGCAGCAATATGCCTGCCCTCTGCCAGAGGTTCAGCCAGCCTCCTCACGCACCCCTTCCCTCTTGTGCTCCTCTATGTAGTCATTTCAACGGCTGTCTGTCCTGGGCCTGTGACGGGTCAGGTATGGTGTTTAGACACAGTGGTGAGGAAAGAAGACAGAGAGGGTACCTGGGCAGACACAGGCCAGTGCGGGAGGCAGACAGTTCACAAGTAAATACGTACGCATGGTGATAAGTCCTATGGCGGAAATGAAGATGGTATAGTGATTGAAAGCAGGGAGGCGGGGGAGTCTTTGATAAGCCTCTCTGGGGAAATAATGTGGGCAGAGGTGGGGAAAACATAGATAAGTTCAAGACACTGGAAGGAGGCTGGGGGGCCTGGCATCTATCTAGAGGGAGAGCGGGGGAGGGAGGCAAGGGCTGCAGCAGAGACTTGCTTCTTTCTCTTCTTTCTTTCTTTCTTTCTTCCTTCCTTTCTTTCTTTCTTTCTTTCTTTCTTTCTTTTTTTCTTTCTTCCTTTCTTTTTTTCCTTCTTTCTTTCTTCCTTCCTTCCTTCCTTCCTTCCTTCCTTTCTTTCTTTCTTTCTTTCTTTTTAAATTTCAGGACTGCTTTACACACTTAAAAATTGCTAAGAACCCTAAAGAGCTTTTGTTTATGGAGGTTCTGACTACTGATATTTACCATATCAGAAAGCAAAACTCAGAAAGGTAAAACAGAAGAACATACAGGCGCTCATTCCATTAGCTGTCAGCGTGATGACGCTGCCTGTCCACAAGCAGGCTCTGAGACACACAGTGCTTCTGAGAGCATGGCCGTGAAGCAGGCAAGTAACATTTAGCCATTACGGGGGAGATCGTTTGACCTCACAGCTCCCAGGAGCCCCTGGAGAACCACTGGGCTAGATCACGTAGGGCACAGGTTACGGGAAGGAGCCTGCAGTTCCCCTAAGAGGACTGTGGGGGGCACAAACAGAAGCGGAGAACCAGGGGGGTACTCCTGGGGCCTGGCAATGACAGTGGTGTAGACGAGGGCAGTGGCAGTGGAGACTAGAGACCCGAGCTTCTTTGGGAGGAAGGATGGGCAGGACTTACTGGCAAATTGGCAGTGGAGGATGAGGGACAGTGAGGACTCAGGTGGCTTCTGGTACTTGAGTTGGACAAAGGCAGCAGTTTCTGAGTGAGGGAAGGAGAGCGGGAGAAGAGGTCTTGGGGACAAGCGAAGGGCTCCGTTTCGGACGTGTTCAGGTTGTCTGTGAGGCCTCCAGGTGCAGCTGCCAAGCAGCTGGTTGCATATGCGGGTGGAGCCGAGGGACGTCTGGCCCGGAGCTGTCCCATTAGAGCCGTCCGCCAGGACGATGTTACCGGTCACGGTCTGAATGGGAGGCACTGTGGAAACCAAGAGACGAGAACACATGGCTAAGTCTCATAACTGCAACTAATCTCTTTCTAATGTAGGAACTGGACCCTGCCTCGCAGTGGGGTGGGTCCTCCCACAAGTTGAGGGAATGGGCTGTATTCAGAAGGTGTGAACATGACTCAGTTAAGGGGCATAGAAGCACCCAGAATCCGATTCTGTGGTACATTCTATCCCTGAAATCCTCTTTTTAGTTGTGAGGTTGCACTGATCCCCTCCCAGCCATGCTCTCTACCCAGAAGAGAGTGGCCAAACAGTGCTTTAGGAAATTCCATGCTTTGAGTCGTCAGGGATATGAAAACACGGGGAGAGAGTAAGTGGCAGCTCTAGAAGTCTTCCCTCCTAGGAGACAAGGAGCACCTGAGCACTCTGTGTCATGTTATGTTTGTCTGTTAACTTGTCTGCGTCTTCCACTCTAACCTCAGTAAGATCAAGGATTTTGTCTTAACTGGCAGCCTTTATTAACACAGTGCTTGTGTGAAGTAGGTCCTCGGTATAGATTGGGTGGGTCAGAGGGAGGGAGGATAATGCAGAGATGGAGAATGGATGTGTGAGTAGGTGCAGAGTAGATGGGCACATGAATTGTTGCATGTACATGAATAGGTGATTTAGGGATGCAGGAGAGATGAATGGCTGAGTACTTGGTTGGATGAGGATGCCTGGAGAATGCCGGGATGGAAGGTGGATGGATTGGTGGATGCAGGGTAGAGGGATACATCAGTAGACATGCATGTATGATTCAGAGGTGTAGTGTGGAGGGATGGATGGGTGGATGGATGTCTGCATGAAGCAGGGTTGGAGGATGGATGGATGGATGGGTAGGTGCAGGGTAGGTGGATGCACAGATATATGCACACATGAGTCAGATGCAAGCAAGATGGGTGGCTGGGTGGGTAGAGCAGAGGTAGAGGATGCAAGATGGATAGATGTGCGGGTGCAAGATCATAGTAGAGCAAACAAAATGGCTGATGCCGAGTGCAGTGTGTTGGACAACTTGCCATTGGTGTCACCTCTAGGCTTTCACTTCCAGAATGGTCAGATTCTAGTCATGCTCCAGAGGGTTGGTTCAGAGCAGTTCTGGCTGCATTTTCCCCCTTCAGTCAGTGCACAGGACTCCTCAGAGTGCATCTGAGGGGCTCAAACCATTCCCAGGTAGATGAGAGGAGTGCCGGTGCTGATGTGAACGCTGTACCCTACCTCAGGGATCCTGCGGCAGGAGGAAGAGGAGGGCTGTGTTCCTTCTTCCCACAGCCAGCCTCTGGGTCAGGATCCCAGGTCCAGGAGATCTGGGGTGCCCACATTGGCTGCAGCCTTCACCAGCCCTCCACGAGGAAAGCAAGGATAACACTGAATGATAAACAAAGGACTATGGAACCGATCCCAGAATTTTTTAAATGGTTTATCTCTTTATTGTTCAAGAGGCCCATCATCCCCAATAGTTTGATTTTTTTAAATAGACCTTATTCTGCATTTGGATATTACTAACAATATTATTTCCAGCCTTGATTGTATTTTAGGCTAAGCAGAGAATATCTCAAGATAAAGTGGCTGTGAGCCCCTATCAGGTGTTTTTACATGCTTTAGCTTCCCAGCCTTACCCGGGTTCCTTCCTAATTACAAAGGAAAAAGCATCAGATGACCTTAACTCCCAATTACAATGCATACTCCGTGGTGGGAATTTAGAGCCCTGGGCCCTAAAACCTTGACACTGCCATACATTGCCAGACTTTATTTCCTTCGCTGTCCCGGAGCCACGGGGGGCCTGAGGAAACAACCCGTCTCTTGCCTTCTAACCGTGGCTCACTTCTCTATAGATCCTGCAAGGCCTTGTTGACGTCCGTATTCCTCATAACAACTTCTACAGAAAGCGTAAGTAGCCGTGGTTAAGCTTGGTGCTTGTGACGAGGGAAGCTGTACGGGTGGTCGGCTTTTGTATTTGACATTTCTGAGATTTTTGATCATTTTCTGGGGCCCCTAAGGACAGAAAGTGGCGGCCCTGAGTCCGTGACTGTCCCTGAACTCTGTAGAGTTCTGGTGCCCACAGGCACAGCCCAGCACGCACTCACTTTGTTTTCCTTTTCTGAAAAGTGTTTTTGGAAATCGTCAGTGAGAAGTCAAGATACTCCCTCCATCAGAACATGGACAAGATCAAGGTCCCAACGCAGATCATTTGGGGGAAACAAGACCAGGTATGTAGCGCGTCCCTGGGGCCCCTTTGCCAGTTACACCGGCCTCTGAGGAAAAGCAAGAGGTCATTTATCGAGTGAGCCTCACTGGCTGGTTTCTGATACCAGGAGGAGATAGAACACACCTGGGTCAGGTGCTGATATTTATGGGGGGCATTGTTCTCTTGAGTTGAGAGCAAAGATGTTGATCTTTTAAAATGAAAGGAAATCAGGGCGCCTGGGTGGTTCAGTCGGTTAAGCGTCTGCCTTTGGCTCAGGTCATGATCCCGGGGTCCTGGGATCCAGCCCCACATCGGGCTCCCTGCTCAGTGGGAGCCTGCTTCTCCCTCTGCCTCTCCCCCTCATGCTTGCTCTCTCTTTCTCTCTCAAATAAATAAATAAAAATCTTAAGGGCGCCTGGGTGGCTCAGTCAGTTAAGCATCTATCCTCAGCTCACATCATGATCCTGGAGTCCCAGCATGGAGTCCGCATTGGGCTCCCCGCCCAGCGGAGAGTCTCCTTCTCCCTCTGACCCTTCCCACTCTCATGCTCTCTCTCTCTCTCTGTCTCCCTCAAATAAATAAATAAAATCTTTAAAAAAAAAAGTTTTAAAAATCTTAAAAAAATAAAATAAATAAAATGAAAGGCAATCTTAAATCATTTTTACAAATTACTTTTATCAAAGCCATGTAGTCTCGTAGTACAAAAAACTTTAAAGAGGGGCGCCTGGGTGGCTCAGTCGTTAAACGTCTACCTTCAGCTCAGGTCATGATCCCGGGGTCCTGGGATCCAGCCCCATGTCGGGCTCCCTGCTCAGTAGGGAGTCTGCCTCTCCCTCTCCCTCAGCCCCTCCCCCTGCTCATGCTCGCTTTCTCTGTCTCTCTCCCGCTCTCAAATAAATAAACAAAATCGTAAAAAAACAAAAAAAAACTTTAAAGAGTACAAAAAGGGTTGTAACGAAAATTTGATCTATTTTCCATCCCAGGGTAGCTCTCACTGTCTTGCATACGTTTCTTCCGTTTCCTAAGGCAGGGATTGACATGTTTTCTGTGAAGGGCCAGATAGCGAATATTTCCGACTCTGTGGATCCTACTACTTCTGTCGCAACTCCCGAGCTCTGCTGTTGTGCAGAGTAGCTATGGACAGTGCGCAGAAAGTGGCGTGGCAGAGTGCCAGCGAGCCTCTGTTCCCACAGACAGGCAGCGGGCCACTGCCTGCTTTCTGCCGTTCTGAGCGTACGCGTATCTGCGGAGGTAGTCACATCTGTAAGTTTTTCAAACGTGCGTAACGACACTGTTCACAGTACTTCATATATGTGGGGATGTCTGTATCTTGGAAATCATTTCATACCAGCCCATGTAGATTTACTCAGTCTATTTTTTATATATGTTTTTTTAATTTTACTGACTTTTATTAATATGTTTGGGTAAGCTTTTATAGTCATACACAAAAATGACATGACCAATGGTTAAATCCTGCTTTTTTAAAAGATTTAAAAAATTTTTTGCTTTTTTTTTTTTAATTAGAGAGAGAGAAGGAGGGGCAGAGGGAGAGGGAGAGAGAGAGAGAATCTTAAGCAGGCTCCACACCCAGCAAGAGCCTGATGCGGGGCTCAATCTCACGACCCTGAGATCATGACGTGAGCCGAAATCAAGAGTCAGACGCTAAACTGACTGAGCCACCCAGGTGCCACAAGATTTTTTTAAATTTTAATTCCAGTAAGTTAACATACAGTGTTATATGAGTTTCAGGTGAACAATACAGTGATTCAACACTTCCATACATCACCCGGTGCTCATCAGGACAAGTGCACTCCTTCATCCCCATCACCTATTTCACCCATCCCCCCCTTCCCTCTGGTAACCATCAGTTTGTTCTCTATAGTTTAGGGTCTGTTTTTTTTGGCTTGTCTTTATTCCTTTGTTCATTTGTTTTGTTTCTTTTTTTTTTTTTTTTTTAAGATTTTATTTATTATTTATTTGAGAGAGAGAGAATGAGAGAGAGCACATGAGAGGGGGGAGGGTCAGAGAGAGAAGCAGACTCCCTGCAGAGCAGGGAGCCCGATGCGGGACTCGATCCAGGGACTCCAGGATCATGACCTGAGCCGAAGGCAGTCGCTTAACCAACTGAGCCACCCAGGCGCCCCATTTGTTTTGTTTCTTAAATTCCACATGAGTGAAATCATATGGTGTTTGTCTTTTTCCGACTGACTTATTTCACTTAGCATGATACTCTCTAGCTCCATCCACGTCATTGCCAATGGCAAGATTTCATTCTTCTTAATGGCTGAGTAATATTGTATATATCTGCCACATCTTCTTTATCCATTTATCAGTCAATGGACACTTGGCCTGTTTCCATAATTTGACTATTGTAGATAATGCTGCTATGAACATATGGGTGCATGTATCCCTTGAAATTAGTATTTTTGTATTCTTTGGGTAAATATCCAGTAATGCCATTACTAGATCATAGTGTAGTTCTATTTTTAACTGCTTGAGGAACCTCCAAACTGTTTTCCACAGTGGTTGTACCAGTTTGAATTCCCACCCACAGTGTAAGAGTGTTCCCCTTTCTCCACATCCTCACCAACACTTGTCATTCCTTGTGTTTTTTATTTTAGTCATTCTGACAGGTGTGAGGTGATATCTCATTGTGGTTTTGATTTGCATTTCCCTGATGATAAGTGATGTTGAGCATCTTTTCATATGTCTGTTGGCCATTGTATGTCTTCTTTGGAGAATGTCTGTTCATGTCTTCTGCCCATTTTTTAATTGGATTTTTTTTTTTTGAGCAGGCTCCATGCCCAGTGTGGAGCCCAGTGCAGGCCTCGAACTCACAACCCTGAGATCAAGATGTGAGCTGAGCTAAGAGTCTGACATTTAACCAACTGAGCCAATCAGGGGCCCCAATTTTGGATGTTGACTTGCATCAGTTCTTTATATATTTTGGATACCAACCCTTTATCAAATATGTCATTTGCAAATATCTTTTCCCATTCTTAATATTTTATTTTGAAATAATTTCAAACCTATAGAAAAATAATGAGTACAGAGTACTCTTATATACACTTTCCCTAAATCCATTCATTTTAACTGCTTTATTGAGGTATCATCTACCTACCATCAAATTCACCTACTTGGGTGCCCCATCACAACCCAGTTGTAGAACATTTCTATCACTCCCCAAAGTTCCCTCCTGCCCATTTGCAGTTAGTGCCAGCCCCACACAACCACAGATCTGTTTTCTATTTCTACAGTTTTATCTTTTCCTGAATTTTCCCATAAATGGTATCATATAATAGGTAGTCTTTGGTACCTGGCTCTCTTCGCTCATGCATAATGTTCTTGAGGTTCCTTCATGTCAGTGCTTTGTTCCTTTTATAGCTGAGTGTCATTCCATGGTATACATGTACCATGTTTTATTTACTACCAATTTTTTAACATTTGCTGCATTGGCTTTTTTTTTTTTTTTTTTAAGATTTCTTTTATTTGACAGAGAGAGCGAGAGCACAAGCAGGGGGAACAGTAGAAGGAGAGGGAGAAGCAGGCTCCCCGCCAAGCAGGGAGCCCGATGCAGGGCTCGATCCCAGGACCCTGGGATCATGACCTGAGCCGAAGGCAGATGCTTAACCATCTGAGCCACCCAGGTGCCCCGCTGCATTGGCTTTTTTAAACATTCTCATCTATCTATTTTCTGACCATTGAAGTAGGTTGCTTACATTATGCCCTTTTACCCCCAATACTTCAGGGTATATTTACTGAGAGCAAGAATATTCTCTCACTTAACCACAGTGCGTGGTCATATTCAGGAAGTTTAACGCTGGGCAATATTTTTGTCTAATCTGACGCCCATATTCCAAATTCATGGGCGGGGGACCTGGGTGGCTCAGTTGGTTGAGCGTCTGACTCTTGATCTCAGCGCAGGTCTTAACCTCAAGGCTGTGAGTTTAAACCCCACGTTGGACTCCACACTGGGCATGGAGACTACTTTAAAAAAATAAAATAAAATAAAATTCATCGGTTATTTCAGTAAGGAGCTACGTAGAATGTTCCTGCCTCCCTGAAGCAGGATCTAATCCGGGGTCCCATATTACATGTCACGGCCCTGTAGTCTCCTTTACTGTGGACTGAGACCCCAGTCTGCTTTGTCATTCGTGATGTTGAGATATTTGAAGAGTACAGCTCAGTCATTTTATGAAATGTTGCTAATTTGACTTTGTCTGCTGTTTCCTCATGATTAAACTCAGATTATAGACCACTGCCAGAATAGCTCATAAGTGATAAGATAGCCCATCCTGGGACACACAATGTCCTTCTGCCCCTCCCTGGTGAGGTTCATGTTGATTGCCTGGTCAGGGCGTTGTCTCACTCTTCCTTGTAGAGGTATTATGTCTCCCTTGGTGACTGATAAGCAGTCTGTGGGAGACACTTTGAAATATCCTGCTCCTTACCAAACATTCCCCCCTAGATTGACCATCTGTGAATGATTCTTGCCCCAAAGTTTACATTATCCTCTATAATAGCCGCGTAGTAGTCCATTATGTGGCTCTGCCACAGTGTATTTCATTAGTGTCCTACTGATGGTCATTTAGGTAATTTCCAGTTTTTTGCCGTTAAACAATACCTCAGTGAACACCAGCATAGACGTGTGTTTGGGGAGTGTGAGAGCATTCCTGAAGAGTAAATTCTTCATTGTGGACTCACTGGGTCAAAGAGCAGGTGCATTTTAAAACTGTAATAGGTTTTGGGGGCACCTGGCTGGCTCATTCGGTAGAGCATACAACTCTTGATCTCGGGGTCATGAGTTCAAGCCCCACGTTGGGTATAGAGCTCACTTAGAAAAAAAATTTTTTAAATAATAAAATTTTAATAGGTTTGATTAGGTGGCTCTGTATTAGTTTGCTGGGGTGGTCATAGCAAAGTACCACAAACTGGGTGGCCTACACAACAGAAATTGATCATCTTAAAGTTCTAGAGGTTAGAAGTCCAAGATCGAGTTGTCCGCGATTTAGTTCCTCCTGGGGGCTGTCGGACAATCTGTACCATGCCTCTTCCCCAGCTTCTGGCGGTTTACTGACAATCTGTGTTCCTTGGCTAATAGATGTGTCACGCTGCCGTCTGCCTTCATCCGCACACAGCGTTCTCCCTGTACCTGTGTGTCTCTGTGTTTAAATTTTTTTTTCTGTGTTTAAATTTTTGTAAGGGTGGCAGTCATATTGGGTGAGGGGCCCACCCTGCACCAGTATGACCTCATCTTAACTAATTACATTTGCAGCTACCCTATTTCCAAATAAAGTCACCTTTTAAGGTGTTGGAGGTTAGAACTTCAAACTACGAATTTTAGAGGGGGGACACAGCAATAACAGACCCTCCAAAGAGAGACTGATTTATACCCCAGAAGCTCCTTTCTTGCCTGCAATTGTTCTTTAGAAGTCATATCTTACTCTCAAAGTTGTTCTTCTTCTTTTTTTTAAAAGATGTTATTTATTTGAGAGAGAGAGGGAGAGTACAGAGGGAGACGGAGAGGGAGAAGCAGACTCCCTGCTAAGCAGGGAGCCCAACATAGGACTCGATCCCAAGACCCTGGGATCATGACCTGAGCCGAAGTTGCCCCAAAGTTCTTCTGAAGTTTAAAGCAAGAAGAGGGGCTCCTGGGTGGCTCAGTCATTAGGCTTCTGCCTTCGGCTCAGGTCCTGATCCCTGGGTCCTGAGATCGAGTCCCGTATTGGGCTCCTTGCTCAGCGGGGAGCCTGCTTCTGCCTCTCCCTCTGCCTCCTCCCCCCTGCTCATGCTCTCTGTCTCTCTCTCTCTCAAATAAATAAATAAAATAAAATAAAATAAAAAAGCAAGAAGAGGCAATGAGAAATGGAGCCTTTATAAGGCCCAGGATGACCCGTGGGGAGAAGCAGGCAGGACTGTGCCCCAGTGCACGTGGGGGCTGATGCTCGCGTCAGCGTACAGCTCTCCCAAACCGGCAGGTACAGCTGAGGATATACGGTGCAGGGATGTGGGCATGGAGAGGAGGGAGGGCTCTTTGCTCCCCTCTGCAGCAGCCAAGGGACTAGAAGGAGCTTTGTGTGCACCTGAGTGGAGAAGCGGACACGGAGTAGGCCAGCAGGGGGTTATTTGATCAGAAATCAAGTTAGAACAATGAAGGCCTTTCTCTAGTCTAAAAATCCCCAAGGTGATTTGGGGCTCTCAGGGACCAGCAAGGAGAGGCAAGGACCCATCGCCCTGCCCTGCAGAGACAGTGCAGAAGCAAGATCTCTGGGCTTGGACTCTGAAAGTCTGGGTTCCAGCCCTGCCTTTGCCCTACATCAGGCCATGACCCTGAGCAAACCACTCAGCTGCTCCCAGTCCTGGGTTTCTCTTCTCCTACTGGGGTGATGTGAGGTTCACGTGAAGTAACACACATGAGGGTGATCTTTCTCCAGTGACAAGAAAATAAGTTACTTATTACTCACGGCCTTTGCCTCTGAGAGTTGGCCTCTGCCTATGATCCAGAATTTTTCCAGGGCTCTGAGGTCCATTTTGTTCTGAAAAAAGAGCCTAACATTCCATGGGCCTACTATAAATATGATCAGATATTCTCTGTGTTCTATGGAACCATCCCCAGTGCAGAATCCAAATAGCAAAGGCTTTGGGGGCCCTTTATTTTATGGCCTTTTGCTTCCCAAGCATCTGGCTCTTTTTCTGCTCTGTTGTCAGCATTTGGGGTCACCAACCCCGTGCCTTCCAGGCTGAATTCAGCCTCCCTCTTCTTTGGACCCCTGTAGGTCAGCCACCGTGCTGTACAACTGCAGGATAGCTGTGCACATTGTTGTCTACATGAATCATGCCCACTGGATTTGGGCAGTGTGCAGCCTGCACAACTGAACCTGGCAGCCCTTCCTGAGATTTCTGCACATCAGTTCAAGTATTTCCCCTCTGTGTTTAGTCCACCAGAATGGGAGGGCCTTGTGCAGATATACAAGGTCCCTTCATCCTGCCCCCACAGTGCCTAGGATGCGGGAGACCCAGAGTATAAGTGAGTAAGCAAGCAAGCAAGAAAGTAAATACACTAGCAAAGGGACAAACCAACTTATGGCCTATACATTTAAGTCAGATGACAGATTTATACTGAGCACCTGGTATGTGCCTGACACCGTGTTAGGCCCTGAGGATACAGAAGGCACCGAGACAGACAGGATTCCTGAGCTCCAGCAACTTCTAGGCTACCTGCTGTCATAACGCCTGGCGGAGCCCAAACTAGTGTGAGGTCGATCGTGTGAGTGCAGGGTTGGATCCTGTCTTTATAATTTTTATATTTTGTTCATGGTGGATCTTTTTGCATTAATGTCTATTTTTTTAAATACTGCATTAAAATCTTCATCTTAATTCGTGAGTTTTTTGGAGGCTGCTTAAGTTTTGTGCCCAAGGCAGGTGCCTCACTTCCGTCACCCTAGTCTTGGCCCTGGCCTGAAATGAGATGGAGGAGAATCGTTTGACCATCTACATGAATGTCTTGCCCAAGAAATAGCTGATGTGGTTCCCATAGACGTGCATACCTCATGAGGGTCCGTTTGGCTATTTCCCATACGTCTGAGTGACCGTGGGGAATGCTGGATTTGACCAGCGTAACAGTGTCAAAGCTGGAGGCTCATGTGCGTATTCTTGAGCTATGGGTTCTGACCTCTCTGCAGGGTAGACATTCCGTGTTCGTGCTGTGACCCGCTGGCTCCACCTGCATTTCCTCTGGGGATTTTTCTACAGAAGCTGGGCTTTATTTCTGCCCACTTGCCGCAGCAGCCTTCCCTGTGAGTGTGGGGCAGGCAGAGGTGTCTGATTCCTTCACGGGGTGCCCCTCTCACCAAGCTCCCCATTAGCTGCTCCTATTTGTGGCCCCGGGAGGTGCTTTGCTATGCTCCACGCTCCATGTCTTGGCTGAGGCGTGCTGCCCCCGACCCCCAACTTCCCAGGTGGAAAATCTTGGTTTTAATGGTCCGGGTTGATCAGAATGGAGCTCAAGCACAGACAGCACGTGAGTTTGTTGGGGGTCTTGCTTTTGCATTGAGGATGAGAGGAGGGGTCCTCTTGTCAGGGATGAGTTGAAGGTGAAAGCGATGACAAACGGGGAACGGATGCAGATCTGATGCTATAGGACGGTGTTGGGGAGAAAATCTTGGATGGGTGTAAATAAGCAAGGTAACCCAGGTGACAGTGAGATTGAGTGCGTTGTTAGGAAAGGGTCAGCCCTCGAGAGCGGTGCCTTTCTTATCGGAAGAGCATTCCCCGTTATTCACAAACTCCAGGGCCCGTGGTCACACAGCTCTGGGGACCCCCAGAAGACCCTCAAAGAGACACTCCCACCTCTCCCAGCTTGGGATAATTAGCCTTCACCTCCTGTGTCTTCCCTGTGTGCCCTTCCCAGAGCTGGCCTTCTCTAGTCCAGCCTGATCGTGTCCGTCCCTAACACAGCCCCACGGCTCCCCACTGCCCTCAGATGGAGGCCTGACCCCCCATCTCTCCACCACGCCGTCCTTGCTCCCCGCGTACTGTCTCAGCGTCAAGCTAACTGCCATCCCCTGCCTCTCCGTGTCCTGCCCCCCTCTTCACAAATCCTCCTCCCCTGTGCACTCTCAGCTCCCAGGATGTTCCCCACCCTCAGAGCCCTCATCTGCTGACCAGTCTGGCTTCCCTGCCAGACCGAAAAACTTCCTCCTGGGCAGGGACTGTGTGTTTCCACTTCAGTAATGTTGGCAACAACACAAGTCTGGACACCAAATTGCAGAATAAGGCATGCAGTCACTCCTGTCAGCAAGTCACATGCCCCGACACTGAAGTGACTTGGTCCTAAAAATCACCTCTGCCAGGCCTGGGCCAGCGTCCGGTTCCCTGAGTGCACACGGGCATCTGAGGCTTTTCTACCTAGCGTCCTCTCTTGTCCTGCAGGTGCTCGACGTGTCTGGGGCCGACATGTTGGCCAAGTCGATCGCCAACTGCCAGGTGGAACTTCTGGAAAACTGTGGGCACTCAGTGGTGATGGAGAGGCCCAGGAAGACGGCCAAGCTCATCGTCGACTTCTTAGCTTCTGTGCATAGCACAGGCAACACCAAGAAGCTGGACTGAGACCCCGCCCGCAGCCTGCACTCTCACACAGCATCCACCCCCATCTCCAGAATCGGACACGGCCACCATTTCTCAGGGATCCTGCCCCAGATGCGGTCGGAGTGCCGGCGTCCCTGAGGAGGCCAGTCCCCTGTCCCCGGTCTTGACAGATCCACAGAGCTTTGGGGGCCACGAGGAAATCTCCAAGATATTTTTCACAATATAGAAACTCACATGGGACAAAATTAAGAAAACCTAGCCATGAAATCTACCCAGAAGTCTTCAAGTCGTGTCGCAAAGCGGCTGCCCTGGGACCATAATCACCGAGGCCATTTTCTTTAAAACATCCTTCACAGACTGAGACTCGAGGTTTTTCTGCTGCTTCGACGTTCTCCCCTGCATGGTCAGTGGCTGTTTTAGGAGCATTAGTCTCCATCTGCTGAGCCCTTCTTGTTTATGTCTAGTTTAAGTTTTATGTAGAGGCCCCTATGTGAATGCAAGTCCGTCAGCTGCAAGACCAGGGAGCAAGATGCAAGCTATAAATGATATTAGCACGTGAGGAGGGGTGCGGTCCCATGTCCGCGGCCCCCCTAGCTGCCAGAGCAGTGGAGAACACGGGTCGGGGGGTCGATGGGCCCCTGCACGTCAGCCCTGTCATGAGGGAGCCCGGAACGGTCGCTGTACAAAGAACAGGGTGGGTTTCCTGGGAATCATTGATTATTTTTTAAAATAGGACTAATGAAGCAATAATGTTCTATAATCAGACTCGGATTCCACACACAAGCACCTCGTGGGCATCTTTTCTATCTTGCTGTGCTACTGAAGACCCTTGGGTGTAAAATACTAGTTTGTTAATGAATTCTGTGAATTCTGTGAACAGTCATGTGATTGAAAATAAGTCTAAACAGCTGTAAAAGTGACCACAATGACATGAAATAAATTTAATAAATCTAGATCAGCAACATGCAGATGGTTTCTGTTCCTAAGCTCCTATTTAAGTACAATGTTGGCAGATTTCCTGTTAACTTTAAGAAGCATTTTTTCAAGTAAGGCTTCTTCTAAGGCACTGGAAGACCTTATTTGGATGAGTTATTAGTTTTCTTTTAAGAAAATCATGTTTGTCATTTTTATTCAGCTGAAATTGTATATCAGAAACAAAAGGCAAGAGTCATGAGACTGTTCCTTTTGACCCTTGTCTGTTGTACTGAGGAGCCCTTAAAATTCCCAGAGCTTCAGGGCGCCTGGGTGACTCGGTTAAGCATCTGACTCTTGATCTCAGCTCAGGTCTTGATCTCAGGGTCGTGAATTTGAGCCGTGCTCTGGGCTTCATGCTGGGCATGCAGCCTACTTAAAAAAAAAAAAAAAAAAAATCCTCGGAGCTTGAATCCACCAAATCTTTTTACAGAATCTGCAGCCAAGTAGTTCTGGAAATAAAGTGAGATAAATTTTATAGTTTAAATTAAAAACTATAGTTATAGTTTAAACTTTATATTTTAATTTATCAGAGAAGAACAGAACACAGATCTTAAAAATAAGAAGATACGAAAATGTGATGTCTCATACGGGCGGGCTGCAGCTAACGCAGTGTTCGGAGGGAACGTTAGAGGCCTCAGTACATGTATTAGCAAAGAAGAGGGGTGGCTGGCTGGCTCAGTTGGTGGAGCGTGCAACTCTTGATCTCGGGGTTGTGAGTTCGAGCCCCACGTTGGGTGTAAAGACTACTTAAAAATAAAATCTTTTTTAAAGAGTCTAGTTATTAGAGAAAGAGCACACAAGCAGGGGGAGCGGGAGAGGGAGAAGCAGACTCCCCGCTTCCCGTGAGCAGGGAGACCAATGTGGGGCTCGATCCCAGGACCCCAGGATCATGACCTGAGCTAAAGGCAGATGCTTAACCAACTGAGCCACCCAAGTGCCCCTTAAAAATAAAATCTTAAAAAAAAAAAATCATAAATCAAAAATAAACCTAGAAAAAAATAGAAGGAAATAATACAGGTGAGAGCAAAAATCAATGGCATGGAAAAAAGAGTAGATACTAGACACACTGCTTGTTCCAGTCTTTCATGTTCCTCAAGAATTCTGAGTTTGATGCGGTCCTGGGGACGGGGGTCACTCTGGGTGGGTTTGGGTGATGAGGGACGGTGCCCAGGGTAGCTGAAGACGCCTCCAGCCTGGGGTAAGTCCTGCAAATTGGAAAGCGTACTAGGTGCAGGAATTGTTACGCCCTGGGTGAACGGCAGCTAAGGATCACATGCACAGTCGCTGCTGCATTGCGCCCACACTGGGCCCATCCAGGCAGCTGTGTGGGCTGCCCGTCCCACCAGGAGGACAGTGGGCGGGGTCTGCAGCGGCGGGATGCAGACCCCGCCTCCTCTGCTGTCACGCGAACGCGTCAACGGGAAGTCATGAGCAGAGCATCTGAAAGAGTCCTTTGGACAGACCTAAAAACTGGGTTGTCGTGGTTCTCCCTTGGGCCTGCACTTCTGGCCCCACCGTGTTAGGAAGACTTGAAAGCAGACACGCACAGCTCCCCTTTGGCACCCCCCGTTTTGCCTTTGTGATTACGAAAAGCTTGCTGGTGACCGCCAGCTGGCTGCCCCCCAAGCCACGGCCCAATGGGCCACGTGGTGGCGCCTTTAATGACAGTCTTGGAGAGAAGAAAAGGGTCATTTAGCACAGCCTTGCCTGAAAGACTGCCAGAAGTTTCTGCAGTCAAATGCTCTACCACTGAGCTACACCCCCCTGCCAGAAGTTTCTGAAGTGACAGTGGAAAGCCCCGAGAATCACAAGCGGACTCGTACCCCACTTCCTGTAATGGGGCCGTCAGGGCTGCCGAGGACGGACCCTGCTGGGCAGGCACTGAGGGAGCTGAGGGCCAGGCCCTGGTTAGCTCTCAATTTGCCATCAGTCTGGGCTTCTTGTCAAGCGCAGATGCAGCACCAGGAGTGACTGAGGCAAGGAACACAACAGTTTGATGGTGCTGCCCATGCGTGTAAGTCTGCCTTCCGTTTGAGGCCCCATGAGTATTCCCCATCCCAGGGAACCTTCCTCGTTGCTTTTTCCAAAGGAAGTTCCCAGAAGGTACTGGGAAGATTATAAGGTGGGTCAGGCCAGCTGATGCTCTTCCAAGTATGTTTCATGCACCCCCTTATCAAGTTCTCACACACCCCTAAAAGGTACGTACAACCTGTGCCCATTTTATTTTTATTTTTATTTTTTTAAGCTGTGCCCATTTTACAGCCAGAAAACTGAGGCAGGGAGAAGTGAACTACCTTGCCCAAGGTCACACAAATAACAAGTAGAGAGAGGCGCCTGGCTGGCTCAGTGGGTGGAGCATGCAACTCGATCTCAGGGGTGTAGGTTCGAGCCCCATGTTGGGTGTAGAGATGACTTGAAAATAAAAAAATAAAAAATCTTTTTTAAAAAGATTAAAAAAAAAAAGATAGAGACAGTTTATGATTGAAGGTAACTTGCAAAAACAATGTTTTCACCGGTTCAGGCAGAAGCTCTCTGGCCCAACTTCCAGTGGAGCCTGGGGCCCTGTTGGCTCACCTGCACCAGGCCAGTGTGGGGCAGCTCCAGCCACCGTCACTGAGGCCACACACCCCAGGCCCCTCCTGAAGACAGTGACCCGGTTGTTCACTCAGCAAATAGTTGAGGCTATCCCAGTGCCGAGCCTCCTGCTAGGCAGGAAACAAGCTTACCTACATTCCAGCATCTAAGGGCCTCAAGGGACAGCCTGCTCATCTGCCAGTGTCTTTACTAACCAAAACTTATGTCATGCCCTCCCTGGAAGACACCTTGTTGATAACCCTCATCTCTCTACCACACTCTGGCCTGGTTCAGGTGAGCCAACGGGGCCCCGGATCGTCAGTGTTGCTTGCCCAAAGGAGTTTTCTGGAGGGGAGGTCTCCTCTGCTTCTTGCCCCTTGGGGTCAGGCTTGGAAAGCGGTCAGTTGATTTGGCTCTGTTCCTGGCTGCCATTCCAGAAGTGGCCCGAGGCTCTGCCTGGGATCAAGTTCAGGCTCCCTTTGAAGGGGGTCAACTCCCCAGACTTTATACCAGCCCGGGCTTTCCCACTGCCTTCAGAAAAATTTTAGGTTTTAATTAAATATAAATGCTGATTTTAGCTCCCTCATTTACTTCCCAAGCCCTGGATATATCGATCTCAGGACAATCATTAGTTGGTTCGTGAAATAAACATTGTTCTAAAATGATGGATGCAAATTTTAACATCCGCATGTACCAGCCTTCTGCTTTGGGGACTTCCTGTCTTAGATTGAGAAGTCTTTTATTAAAAGTGGCAGTTCACTGGGTCTGTTCCAAAAATGTTTGCGGAAATACTCTTTGGCCAGGTTTGGGATTTTGTTTTTGTTTTTGTTTTAACTCTTAGTCTGTCTCTGTCTCTCCTCCACTCCACCCTCACCCCATCTGTTTCATCAGTTCATCTGTCTCCTATCCATCTGTCTGTCTCTTTTACCCATGCCCACAGGCACACAGAGACACACCCTCCCCTGACAGGTGGGAGCCTGGCTCTTCTGATCCTTCATTTTGTATGTCTTCAACACCACTCCTTGAACCGTACACACTGGGCTTTCTCACCAGCCGCTTCTCTCTCCCCCCGCCAAAGTTGGATGATGTTCATACAACCCCTCCATCCCTGAAAGGAGGCAAAAAAGTAGAGAGGGGGTGGGAGTGGTCACAGATGGGGCAGTGGAGATGTGCTCACATTACCTGCTGAAGTCGGGGCCAGCTACCCTGGGGCTCTGGACTGGAGGTCACCAGCAAGTGGGCCTGTGGTTTCCTGTGATGGGATGAAAGTCTTGCGTGACCATCACTAGCCTAGTCAGGGACAGGATATCAGATGGCTCCTTTTAGCAACAGGAAGGCCCTTCTCCCTTGGCTCCTAGAGGAACCTTTCCTTCATGGCTTGCTGGATCTTTGGTCTCTCTACCCTCCAGGCAACGACTAGGAACTTTAGGGCACACCTAGGGGGTGTCCAGGCTCCAGCAGGGGATGGGAAGAGAAGGAAGGATTCTTAGGGGCAAGAAAGGGGCAACTATTGACATGAGTATAGGTCTACAATCCCTTACCAAGCCTCCAAGAGCCAGATGTGATTCCGAATGCAGAAAGTTTCCCATTTTAGAAAGGTATTAGGGGGTGTGCACCACAGATTATGTAACATCCCCAGTGGGGCTGGGGCTGCCTTATATGATCAAATGCATTGACATTTCTGCTGTGCGATGTATGAATAGCCACAGTAAATGGGACAAAATCTATAAAAATCTTCATCTCTGTTCAGATTAAGCGTTGCATGCCACATGAAGAAAGATTTGGTTTCCATGTTTTTCTTGGATTTCAGAATTGCAGATAAGGGATGGCAGGCCTCCACTCCCTGTTTCCTCTCTCCTGCCTTGGGGTTGGGGGTTGGGGGGAGAGTTGGGGGGCAGGAGGGGGCACCTTGAGGAAGAGTCTGTTCTTCCAAGTGGGAAGAGAGGCATGCAGATGGGTGTGGTCCATGGCTCCCTCTTGTGACTATTAGGAGCAAGTTTTGATTTTTGTGTGACAATTTTTTACTTGACAATTATTAAATTATACAAATAATGCCCTGTCACTTTAAAACAAATCAAACAAAATGATGTTTAAAAATTATGCTTATACATACATATGCAACAACAGAGAGGCCCCTACGGCTGGCTTATTGCTGTGTGCGTGTGTGTGTTTGTGTGTGTTTTACATAAATGGGGTCATGCTGGGCATTACTGTTGCCCACCCCTCACCCCTTGCTTGCTCTTTTCACTTACCTCTATGTCTTGGGCCTCTTATAGGTCAGAACCCACAGATCCCCCAGGTTCCTATAATGGAGATGCAGAGGCCTCCAGAGGAAGGGGGGGTACAGTGAGGGTGGACTTCTTTGTAGGAACCTGCTGAATCCCTCAGAAAGGATCTCTGAATTTTGAGAAAGGTTCTTGGGCCCCTCCAGAAACAGCCTGCTTAATTACAGGGTTGTTATCCCCTCCTCAAATTCTCCCTTCCTAGGGTCTTAGAGCCTTTTTTTAGGGGAGAAGTTTCTAAGGTCACTTGTAAGGAAAGCTTCCTCCATCATTTAAATACATTTCATAAATGCTGGATGAAACAAAGTTAAATAGCCTGGCTCCCACTCCAGCCCCCAACACAAGCAGAGACTGACTGGGAAGAAGCAAAAACATCCTCAGAAGGCAGCCAGGGATGAGGCCGGGCAGGGGCTGAAGCAGGGACCAGGCCAATGTGCTACTCCCCTGGATCATTTTGGGCAGGAGCTTCTGGTCTTTTTTATCATTGACTGGTGAGCTGCCCCCCAGAGTCCTTGCCTGCAGCACGTGCTGCTAATGTCCCCTTCCCAGATCCCTGTTACTGACTGCTGCCCGCCCCCACACACCTGCTGTGAAGACTGGCTGCTGAGGAAACACACTTGCCCTTCTCCCAGAGAACCACCCTCCGACGGCAGGAGATGCCTGAGAGGTGGTGCCCCACCCTCTTCCTCTCACCTCCTGGGGTTGCCAGACAAAACACAGGATGCCCAGCTAAATTTAATTTCAGACAATGAACACTTTCTTAGCATAAGGATATCCTATTCACTGTTTATCTGAAACTCAAACTGGGCAACTGTATTTGCTAAATCTGGCAACCCTACAGCTGGCAGTCAATGACTGGGGGCGGGAGGGCGGGGCGGGTATGATGAAGGCTTCACCCCCTTGCCTGCAAGGCTGGAAGATTGCTGGTGTCATTTATGTCCAGGGCTCTGTGTGGGATCAGCCTGAGGCTGGGCTTCAGCTGAACCCACATCTTTGCTTAGCTCCTTCCCCGGCCCATCCTGCTTTCCTCCTCCCTTGCAGGTTTCCCATGAGAGCTGCCCCCAGTCAATTTCTTCCACGAGGATCCCTGTCTCAGGTTCAGCCTCTGGGGACTCAAAAACATGCCTACTTTTCAATTTCCTGTTTGGAGAGGATACTCAGGGTTGCCTCAAAGAGCAACTTCTGGCCTTGTCATCCATCCCATGGGTTCTGGGACTTCTCGCCACCTTAGACAAAGAATTTACCCTCTCTAACTCCTTTTTTTTCATCTGTGAAAGGCAATAATGTGACATTGCAGGGTAGCTGGGATAATGTGACCAAGTGCTCTGGCACTTGGCAAGTCTCCCTAAATGGAAACAACAGCCGTCGTTCCATAGCTTTTAGCTTCTGGTCATTTTCACTCCCTTTGTCCTATCTTCTCAATCTTCTTACATGAGTGGATATGATTCCCATGAGTCTGATGGGAGATTTGTGGCTGTAATCCTACTTGGACCTCTCTCTTGCCCTTTCTTCCCAAGCGAAAGCACCTCAGTTTTAGCAAAAGCCATTTGGCACCAGTTCACAAGGCCGGGGGGGGAAGCTCAACACAGCAGTGGGGAGGAAGTGTGGACTCAACTCTTTCTTGGCTGCCATAGCTTCCAGGACCATAAAATACTCGCTGACCTGCCCCAACAACTTTGCTCTGAAATGTTAGAAACACAGTGTCTGGAATGGCCATCTTGAGCCAAATGACTCCACCAATGCAATGCTGGGCAACTTTTATAAAAACTGAGGCAGGTTTGTGTGTTATGTTTTAGAGTGATATTAAGATATATTCTTAAGAGGGGCGCCTGGGTAGCTCAGTCCTTAAGCCTCTGCCTTCAGCTCAGGTCATGATCCCAGGGTCCAGGGATCAAGCCCCGCATCAAGCCCCACATGGGGCTCCCCTCTCAGCGGGGAGTCTGCTTCTCCCTCTCCCTCTGCCTGCTGCTCCCCACCCCCACTTCTGCTCGCTCTCTGTCAAATAAATAAAATCTTTAAAAAAAAAAAAAAAGAAATATTGTTAAGAAGGGAAAGCGCCCCTACCGTATCTCTGGAAGGACACTTAAGAAACTCCTACCCGTGGATGCCCCTGGGGAGAAAGGCTGGCTGGGTAAGGGGTGGGAGGGAGACTTACTTTACATTGTTTATCCCTTTATACTATCTGAAATGTAGGCCACATGCCAACAGTATCTATTAAGAAAATAGATACAATTTAACTAAAAAACTACTGTAGTGATCATTCAAAGGTATCTCTTTTATTCTAAACTCTGAATTAATGCGGCAACACAGAAAATTCAGGCAGCTTGGAAGGCACTTCATTTTCAGGGTTTGGTGCAGAAAAGTGAAAATTATCCAAGTTCTTTGAAGTCTAAAATACATGAGCTGCTCTGGTTTTTCTGGGCTGCAGCCTGGCAGGATGGGTTTGCCAGGTGGCTGGTTTTGGGAACCCTCTCCTACTACAGAGTGTTTCCTGAGCCAGATACTTTACACCAACTATTTTTTCCTCACAACTCTGAGGTAGATGCTACTAATCTCTCCAGGTGACAGATGAGGAGGATGAATAAGTGGCAGAGGATGTATTTGGAGTAAGTTTTGGCAGTTTCTGAAATCCAACCTCTTTTAAGAAAGAAAATGCCACTGTCTGTGGGGTCTGTGTTGATTTCCTCTACCTCTCCCCCAATCTGGAACAAGTCCTGTCTCCTCTGAGGAGAGAAGGAAGGGAAGCAGAGCTGCAGAACCGGAGAACATGACTATAGCCAAGGACTGAAGTTGCAGGAAACAGCAGAAAGTGGAATTTTGAGAAAAGACATGAGAAGGTCCCAGCTGACTCCGGCTCCTGCATGCCTGTGCACGGCAACCTCTGCCCCCAACCCAGGCAGAATCAGCACACCCATCTATGAACTACTGCATTCACTAACTGTGTGTTGAGTGCCAGGCACTGGAATGCAATGGTGAGCCAACACAGACAAGGCCCCCATGCTCATGGGGCTTACACTCAAGTTTTGGCAGCCCCAGCCCCTCTCCCATACACACCCCTGACGGATGCCACACAACTGGTGGTAGTATGGTGCAGTATGGAGAGCACCATCTAGAGTCAGACCGCCTGCTCCACCACTTACAACTGTGTGATCTTGGGGGCAAGTAACAGCCTCTTGGGCCTCAGTCTCCACCCCTGTAAGATGGGGATGATCATAGTCATAGCTACCTTAGGATTGTGTGAGAATTCCACGAGATAACATATGAAAAAATTTTTTTCATGGCGCCTGGCCCGAAGAAAGTACTTGATAAATATTAGCTGCTATTACTACTACTACTACTACTACTACTACTGCTGCTACTACTACTACTATTATTATATACAAACACTACCTGTTTCACGAATACAGGGCCGTATCTTCTTGCTCTCCGCTGAGTTCCCAGTACCTAGCACATAATTGGGACTTAGCATGAATAAATGCATAGATGAAACCTGGCTTACATTTGAAGATTCGACATTCTGGATCTTATGTCAACCCAGATAGATAACCTACTATGTGCTGGGAGCCACAAGGGGCATTAAGAGTGGCTCCCGTCCTTGGGGTGCTTGACAGAAGATGCTCAGCAGAAGAGATGCTAGATATAAAGTTGAATGAATGAATGCATGGATAAATGAATGACTATGAAAGCGAGCTCCTGTGCCGAATAAACACGTCCGGAGCCCCGTACCCCATACACACATTCGCTCAGAGAGCTTTCTGTGGAGTGGGCACCAGGGGGCACTGAGCTCGGCCAGTCTCAGCTCCTGATCAGGATTCACGCCCAGGTTCTTAGGCGGACGCCGCGCGGTGACGTCATATCCGCGCCTAGACGTCACGCTTCCGGGGGGGGGGCGAAACAGACAGGAGCCAAACGTAAGTAACCCGGGAGTTTTCTGGGCCCGGGGTCTGGCCTCTGCGGGGGAACGCCAAGCTTTGGCGGATTCTTGCAGTGAACAGGAGTCAGGGAGGCGCCAGGTTAGTGCGACCGAAAGCAGGTAAGCGGAAGCCCATAGCAGAGCGGCTTTTGCCGGGAGTGAGCTCAGTCGGCCACGCTGGTGACGCATGGCCTGCGCGCCAGGTGCGCATGCGCAAGGTGGGAGTTACGGCGGGCGGCGCGCGGCCGTCTGAGATACCAATCCTTTCCGGCCCAGGACGCCGCGGGCGGCCGGCGAGGCACGGACGCGCACCTCCCCGGGCACCTGTACTACGGGGTGTCGGCAGCACATGGTGGCTGCGAGGAGTGAGCGGGACCACGTGTGCAGAGCGCATGCGCCCGGCGCTAGGTGGGCGCTAAGTAAATGGGGGACGTTAGTCAAAAAAAAGTTAAAAACAACTGAAGTACCCAATAGTAGGGGACTGGGCTTTTTTTTTTTTTTTTTTTAAATGATTGATTTGTCCCAAAACTTACATGTTGAATGTATACTGTGTGCACTTTTAGATTCCTAGGAAACAGTGAACAAGATAGAACCCCGTTTCTTGCAGAGTGTACATTCTGTTGTGGTGGGGGAGGGAAGTACAAATAGAGAATAAATGAATTTCGTAGTTGTGTTAGAAGGTGGTAAGTGCTATGGGGAGAAACTAGAACAGGGGCATGGAGGGGCTGCCGTATTAGATAGAACAGCCACCGGACCAAATCGAGGGGTGAGAGTTGATCAAAGCCATGAAGGAAGCGAGGGAGCGAGCCATCTGGCTACCTGGAGGAAGAATATTCCCAGCATGCGGAAAAGCTAGGAGCGAGGCGCAGAGACGGGAGGGAAACAGTGTGTGAGGAAGAGCTAGGAGGAGTCTGGTGGAGGGAGTTGAGCAAGGGAGCATGGTCAGAGCTGTTGGAGGCAGCGGTACGATTCAGGTAAGGCCTTGCAGGGCTGGTAAGTCCTTTGTGTTTACTCTGAGTAAAACGGGAACCATTGCAAGGTTTTGAGCAGAGGAGTGGCGGGGGCTTGAATAGGTTTTAACTGGCTCGCTCTGGCTGCTGTAGAGACTAGATTGGGGGGTGGCGGGTGGGGAGCAGGTGGAAGCAGGGACACCTATTACTAATAGGTCACTTAATGAGCATCCCTGCAGCCATTACAAAGGCTGGCTTTAAAGATGATAACAAGAGCTAGGGAAGTGCTTTCATTGTTGTGGTGAGCCTGGCAGATTTGCCAGGCTGTACGAAGGGTACCCAGGCATCCTCTCCTTTAATCTCGGGACAGCCTGCAGAGGGCAATACTGTCACTGCCTCTGAGGCCTGTGTGGCGGTGACTGCTCAGTAAACACTTGATCCTTAAGTCTTTTTTGGTAAAATATACCTAACATAAAATTTACCATTTTTAAGGGTACAGCCTATTGATGTAAAGTATATTAACACTGTTATGAAACCATTATCACTGTCCATTTCCAGAATACTCCTTAAGTCTTCATTGTTATTGGCGTCCTGAGCCCCAGGCACAGTCTCATTCCCCTAGCTCAAGCAGCCAACTCCATTAAGGCTGATGGTAACTCTTAAAAAACACCTATCATGTGCCAGACAATGAATGAAGTGATTGAGGGTCCTATTCTCCCTGCCCTTCTAGTCAGGGACAACTGTAATGATTGGGAAAGAATCATCAGGTGATTATTTCTGCAGTCTTGAACATATAGGCCTAATACTTCTCACCATTCAGTGTTTATTGAATTCCTACTCTGTGCCAGACACAGTAACTATTTGTGTTTTTAAGTGGATGCTTGGATGTAGCTCCTTGACCCTAACTTCTCATTTTCTCTGAGGGCATCATCTAGGAGTGCTTGGAACTGGACCTGACGCAGAGGTTTTTGTAAATGCCAGTTTATAGCTATGTGACCTTGGCTAATTCCCTTTCCTTGGTTGGACCTCAGTTTTCTGGTTCCTTTAGTGGGGAACCAGATATTGAACAAATAGTATTAAGAGATTGCATAACAAGTGAATCTAACTTAGAACAATGTGTCCAAAAGGCTTTCTTGAAGAGATGAAATTCCTAGAAGAGGTGAGCTTTAAGCTAAAATTCAAAGGATGAATAGGGGCTATCCAAAGGAAGAGTGAGGTAGGAGTGGAGCCGATGAGGGATTCTCCCCAGGGGGATCAGCATGTTGTGAATTCTTGAAGGATCCAGGTCTATTAGAAATGACATTGAGTGCCCATTCCAGGAATTCCTCTTCTCAAACCCCTTGCTGTTTAAGCTCGGTCTTTGGCTTGGGGAGGGGGGGTTACTATCAAATAGCTCTGTATAGACCTGGCCTTCAGAGAACAGGCAGGTCCAGCATGGGATGGGACAGCAGAGCTACCACTCCTCATTCTGTTCATGTTCTGTGTTGACTGAGAGTAAACAAGAAGATCTTGCATTTTATTCCTGTATGCTATTTTTTTTAAAAGATTTTATTTATTTAGCTGTCAGAGCACAAGCAGGGGGAGCGGTAGGCAGAGGGAGAAGCAGCTCCGGGCTGAGCAAGGAGCCCAATGCAGGGCTCAATCTCAGGACCTTGGGATCATGATGTGAGCCTAAGGCAGATGCTTAACTGACTGAGCCACCCAGGCGCCCCCCCCTTTTTTTTTAAATTAGGAAGCATCATACCAGAGTAGTCTTGAGGGGCTCAGGAGTGGTTGGAATCTGTGTGCCCTTGGGCAAGTGTTACCTCTCTGCCAAGCCTCAATGTCCTCTTCTTAAAAATGGAGGGGAAAAAATGGGAATAATAACAGCTTTTACTTCATGGGATCATTTTGAAGACTTATGACCTAAGGCATGTGGGGCGTTTAGCACAGAGCCAGGTACTTAGTAGGGAAAAATGTCCATTGGGTTTATGTTATTAGAATTTAAGAGTACAACAGTCTGGCATATATAAAATCTAGAAACTTTCTTTGTGTCTGTATGGGTAAATTTGGTTTGACCAGAAATAAATGAATTACTATACTAGGAGTTCTTTTAAAAATCAAATGGGTCAAAAAAAAAAAAAAAAAGAAAGAAAGAAAAGCAAGGGGTGCCTGGCTGGTTCAGTCAGAGAAGCATGTGACTTGATCTCAGGGTCATGAGCTCAAGCCCCACGTTGGGTGTAGAGATTACTTAAATAAATAAATAAACTTGAGGGGCGCCTGAGTGGCTCAGTTGTTAAGCGTCTGCCTTCGGCTCAGGTCATGATCCCTGGGTCCTGGGATCGAGCCCCACATTGGGCTCCCTGCTCAGCGGGAAGCCTGCTTCTCCCTCTCCCTCTCCCCCTGCTTGTGTTCCCTCTCTCGCTGTGTCTCTCTCTGTCAAATAAATAAATAAAATCTTTAAAAAAATTAAATAAACTTGAAAAACATCAAATGGGTTCAGGGTGCCTGGCTGGTTCAGTTGGTAGAGCATGAGACTTGATCTCAGGGTTGTGAGTTCAAGCTACACAGTGGGTGCAGAGCTTACTTTAAAAAAAAAAAATCAAAATGGGTTAAATTCTCATTTAAAAAATGGGAAAAAAGTGAAAAATAGCTTGTACCTTGCTAATTTGTAGCCCTCTTGGTTTTTCATTTCTAGATGTGGTCAGCTTTGGAAAAGATGCCAGCTCCAGCCACCACATATGAAAGAATAGTTTACAAAAATCCCTCTGAGCACCATTATATGAAAGTCTGCCTGTGAGTTCTCCTAAGTTCTATTTGTGATTACATTTTTATGAATCTGAATAGTATGAAATTTGATACATTTTTTTTTTTTTTAATGTTTTTATAGAGAATTTCAAGATCGTGGGGTTGGACTGAATGCTGCACAGTTCAAACAGCTGCTTATTTCAGCCTTGAAGGACCTCTTTGGGGAGGTATGAATCACTTGGTAGATTGAACACTCCTAAGATCTTTGTAAGAAATACTAAAACAATGCTTTTCCAAATAATTATTTTAAAACTTTAAAAACATATTTGAAATTGCAGAAGCAGACTTTCAGAAATGATGAATTTTGGGTAGGTTTGTTCTAATATGCCTTCTATTTGACAAGGAACTTGTTAGACAAATGTTTTAGTGCCGTGCTACTCCCAGTATGGTCCAGACCGGCAACCTGCAAACAGTTTTTTGGGTTTTTTGTTTTGTTTTGTTTTGTTTTTTAAGATTTTATCTATTTAGAGAGTGTGTGCGAGAAGGGGGAGGGGCAGAGGGAGAGGGAAAGAGAACCCCAAGCAGACCGCACATTGAGCGCAGAGCCCAGCCAGGGCTCAGCCTCAGGACCTGAGATCACAACCCGACCCAAAATCAAGAGTCAGATGCATAACTGCCTGAGCCACCCAGGCACCCCGTGCAAACAGTGTTTTTGCCCATTGTGAAGATTTACACCAGAATCAACACACTACTTCCTTTACTAAAAAAGTCCCCGTAATCAAAAATTGAGATGAACTATCAGAAGAGCTTGCAATGCAATGCTTGATCTTGGGATTGTGAGTTAGAGCCCCACGTTGGTGTAGAGATTACTAAAAGTAAATAAATAAATAAACTTCAAAAAAACTGAGCTGAACTAAACAATGTACTTAGTGATATTGTTGATTTGCATTGTGTTACAGCCTCTTATTTTATCACAGACCAGCACATTGAGTAGTCCTATTTTAGCATTTACTTGAAAATAAGTAGAATTTTGAGAGAGAACAAAGACGATTCAGGAAATTATTTCCTGATTCATATGTTTTATCAAGTCAAAATCTGGTAAGCATCTCATTAAAATTAAAAACATATACTCCACAGCAGACTCAGTTAAGAGGATGAAAAGACAAATTACAGACTGGGGGAAACTAGTTGCAAACCATGTATCTAAAATATAAAAAGAACTCTCAGGCGCCTGGGTGGCTCAGTCGGTTAGGCGTCTGCCTTGGGCTCAGGTCATGATCCCAGGGTCCTGGGATTGAGTCCTGCATTGGGCTCCCTGCTCAGCGGGGAGTCTGCTTCTCCCTCTGCTTCCCCGTGTGCATGCTCGCACACTCTCTCTCTCTCAAAAATAAATAAATAGGGCGCCTGGGTGGCTCAGTTGGTTAAGCGACTGCCTTCGGCTCAGGTCATGATCCTGGAGTCCCGGGATCGAGTCCCGCATCGGGCTCCCTGCTCAGCGGGGGGTCTGCTTCTCCCTCTGCCCTCTTCCCTCTCGTGCTCTCTGTCTCTCATTCTCTCTCTCTCAAATAAATAAATAAAATCTTTAAAAAAAAAAAAAAAAAAAAAAATAATAAATAATAAATAAATAATCTTTTAAAAAATAAAAAGAACTCTAAAAACTCAGTAATAAAGAAAACCAAACATTTCAACTTGAAAATGTGTAAAAGACACAAATAGACATTTCACTAAAAATGATGTACTGTTGACAAAGAAGCACATGAATGAAGAGATGTTCAACATTATTAGCCATTGGGGAAATGCACATTAAAAACACAATAAGCTCCAAAAAACAACAACAACAAAACACAATGGGTGTGGGCGCCTGGCTGGCTCAATTGGTGGAGCATGCGACTCTTGATCTTTTGACCCTTGACTCTTGGTTGTGAGCTCGAGCCCCATGCTGGGTGTCAAGATTATTTAAAAATAAAATCTTTAAAAAATAAGTAAATAAAAAATAAAAACACAGTGAGCTATCACTACACACGTAACAGAACAACCGAAAATTAAAAAAAAATAGTGATAATACTAAGTGCTGGTGAGGATGTGGAGAAACTGGATCACTCATTCATTGCTAATGGAAATGCAAAATGGGACAGTCACGGGCGCCTGGGTGGCTCAGTCGTTGGGCGTATGCCTTCTGCTCAAGTCATGATCACAGGGTCCTGGGATCGAGCCCCGCGTTGGGCTCCCTGCTCAGCGGGAAGCCTGCTTCTCCCACTGCCCCTGGTTGTGTTCCCTCTCTCTCTGTATCTCTGTGTCTCAAATAAATAAATAAAATCTTAAAAAAAAAATGGCACAGCCACTTTGGAATACCATTTGACAGTTTCTAAAAACAACTAAACATGCATCTGCTATACTACCCAGCAGTTAACACACCTAGGCATTTGTCCCAGAGAAGTAAAAATTTTTTTTTTTTTAATATGTTGGGTACTTATTTTTTAAGATTTTTATTTATTTATTTGACAGAGAGAGACACAGCGAGAGAGGGAACACAAGCAGGGGGAGTGGGAGAGGGAGAAGCAGGCTTCCCACCAGGGCAGGGAGCCCGACACGGGGCTCGATCCCAGGACCCTGGGATCATGACCTGAGCCGAAGGCAGACGCTTAACGACTGAGCCACCCAGGCGCCCCGAGAAGTATGTGAGTGTTCATAGCAGCTTTATTTGTAAGAGCCTAAAAGCAGAAATCAACCAGATGTCCTTCAGTGAGTGAGTACTTAAACATTCATGATATATTGATACCATAGAATATAGTCAATAATAAAAAGGAACAAACTATAGATATACATAAAAACTTAACTGAATCTCCAGAGAATTATGCTAAGTGAAAAAGCTAATCCCAAAAGGTAACATTCTGGGTAATCCCATTTGTATCATGCTCCTGAAATAATGTAATTATATAATCTGGAGAAAGGTTCGTAGTTAGGGATTGGGAGGAGGAGTGGGTGTGACTAAAACGAGGTAGAAGAAGGAGAGCGCCCTGTGGCGATGGTGTAATTCTATCTTGATGATGGTAGTGGTTGCATGAAACTACCTATGTGGTAAGATTGCATAGAAGTATGCACACACACACACACACACACACGTGCACATGCACGGACAAATAGGAGTACGTGTATAACTGGTAAAATCTGAATAAACTGGTTTATCAATTTTAGGTTTTTGGTTTTGATATTGTATTACTGGGGGAGGCTTCATGAAGGGTGCATAGAACCTTCCTGTAAATTTCGTTGTAACCTGTGATTCTATTTTTTCAAAATAAAAAGTTTAAGAAAAAAGTGTGTACCTTCTCTGTCGGGTATAAAACCTGGTTCCAGAATGATGGGTATTATGAAAGAGGAAGTGTATGGTTTCTATATGTGAAACAGCATAGAAAGCAATTGAGCTTAATTTTGGGGATCAGGGATGGAACTTTTTCTTTTTTAACCCTGAGATCGAAAGTCTCCTGCTCTACTAACTGAGCCAGCCAGGCGCCCCCAGGGATGGAACAATTTAAACAAAGACTTGAAGGATGAAGAGTCATTAGCAATATGAAGAGTTACAGGAAGAACATTCTAGACAGGGGTAATTGTAAATAAGCAGTCCCAGTACTACAGCACCACTAAATAAAATACTGCTTTTTTGGAGGAGAAAAGCAGTTGACAGGATTAGTTATTAGACTTTAAGAATAGTGATGATAGGGGTGCCTGGGTGGCTCAGTTGGTTAAGCGTCTGCCTTCAGCTTGGGTCATGATCCCAGAATCTGGGGATCGAGCCCTGTGTTGGGCTCCCTGCTCAGCAGGGAGTCTGCTTCTCCCTCTGCCCCTCCCCCTGCTTGTGCTCGCTCTCTTTCTCTCTCTCTCTCTCTAGCTTGCTCTCTCTCAAATAAATAAAATCTTAAAAAAAAAAAAAAAAGGATAGTCCTGATAGGGGCACCCTGCTGCCTCAGTCATTGGAGCATGCAACTCTTGATCTCAGGGTTGTGAGTTCGGGCCCCACGTTGGGTGTAGAGATTACTTTAAAAAAATACAGAATAGTGATAATAATAGTCTGCTAATAGTATTTTTCCCTACCTAGGTTGATGCAGCCTTACCCTTGGACATCCTAACTTACGAAGAGAAGACCCTGTCAGCCATCTTGAGGATATGTAGCAGGTATGACAGAGGCCCCTTTGTAGTATAACAGAGCAGGGAGGTGGATGGAGAGATAGAGCAAAAATGCTCTTCTCTAAGAAGAGGCGTGGTATTGTGAGCTCTGAGTAGTTTTTGGAAGTTTAAACTGGGAAAGATAAGACCTTTTATCCACCGGGAGCTTAGACTATACAGAGTAAAACTCATGATTTGCTTACAGCTGTAGTGTTTCCCAATTGGTGGCCATGGTTGCAAACTCAAAAATGTGTATTTTAGAAACATTCCTAATTGAGGTTCATTTTATTCTCTGCTATGACATAATGTGCTTTTACTTTTAAAGTTTTCTCATTTAGTGCTCTCTTTGGTAGCACATCTACTCAAGTTTTCTCATTTAAATTAGGTTTTCTGGACCTAATTTAACTATCCGGCCCATCACAAAAGTACTAGGGAGATGTCACAGAGACAAATCTTTATGCATTCATTCTTGATCTCTCTACAGTGGTCTTGTCAAATTGTGGAGCTCTTTGACTCTGTTAGGATCCTATAAAGGCAAGAAATGTGCCTTCAGAGTGATTCAGGTAAAGACTGTTCCTTCACATATTCCAAACAAGGCTGAGTAGGGGTCAAGCAGCTTTTTCTTTTTTTTTTTTTAAGATTTATTTATGAGCGAGAGCGAGCGAGCGAGTGTTCCGGGGGGGGGAGGGGCTGAGGGAGAGGAGAGGGAAAGAATCTCAGGCAGACTCCATGCTGAGCAAGGAGCCCGACACAGGGCTCAATCCCATGACCCCAAGGTTATGACCTGAGCCAAAATCAAGAGTCAGACACCCAACCGACTGAGCCACCCAGGTACCCCTCAAACTGCTTTTTAGTACATGTCCCATTTTTTGCTTGCATAAATCTAGTGTGGTTAACATTATCCACTGGGGGCAGTGGGGAGGAATAAGGACTACATTGCTTCTGGAAATGTGAGAGAAAGCACTTAGATTTTAGATTGTATGGGAGATGTTTAGGGATGAAACTTGGAACTCTTGTGGAAAAGTCTTAACTTTTCATTTGTTGCTTAATGCCTGGTGCCTTAAATATTAGAACACTCTTTCTAAACCTACTGTGATCGCTTGTGTATCTGAGGCTACCTCTAAGGATGCTCTTTAAGATGCCACTGCATCAGCTTCGCTTACCCGAGAAAACTAGGCATGTTTCCACACACCCTGTGTTTCAGTGCAGTCTTCTCCCCAGATTTCCTTAACTGTTTTCTTTCTCTTACAGGTTTCTCCATTTCTCCTTGCCTTATCTGGGAATAGCAGGGAACTAGTATTGGATTGAACAGTCTTCAATTGCAGAAACATCCTTCTGCTCTCAAAAGCATGTTTTGGTGACAATATGCTGTCTGAAGACTAAAGCAGTCTAAAAGCTCCGATTGCTGAAGATGTTCCCCGTAATTTCCCGCCATCATCTGTGGTGGGGTGGGCTTCAGAGGAGAATCCGCCTGAGCCAGCCAGTGGTGAGCAGGCAGCACGTTGAGCAGATGCACACCAGAGTGGGAGACCGCGCTGAACTCAGCAGGGCCTTCACACAGAGGGACGTGGCTGCCTTCTCAGAATTAACGGGGGATGTCAATCCTTTGCATTTAAATGAAGATTTTGCAAAAAACACCAAGTTTGGAAAGACAGTTGTACATGGAGTTTTGGTCAATGGACTTATTTCGGCTCTACTGGGAACTAAAATGCCAGGGCCAGGCTGTGTATTACTTTCACAGGAAATTAGCTTTCCAGCCCCTTTATATGCTGGAGAAGTTGTTGTAGCTTCTGCAGAGGTGAAAAGGCTAAAGCGGTTCATTGCTGTTATTGCAGTGTCATGTTTTGTAAGAGAAAGTAAAAAGACTGTTATGGAAGGCTGGGTTAAAGTTATGGTCCCAGAAACTCCCCTGTCCTGCAGTGTGTTTAAAGATGCACATTCAAGTGCCAGTGGTACTGTTCTTGAAGAGCCTCTGAGGTAAAAGGAACGCTGCTCTTCACCGAGGGATGGCCTATAGACCTAGAAGCGCAGGTTGGGGGAGGGGAGCAGGTAGAGGGGTGTCCAAAGGTCCACTGTCCAATTTGGCTTTATGCTTCACACAGACTTGAGTATATTCCTCCTCTGTCTAGATTTTTAAAACTGAAGAAATACCAGGAAGGTTACTTAGCTAAAGGTTCTTTTAGGATTTCACATCTAGTCAGATTTGCATTTGAATAACACAAGCCTGCCTCTGTCTGTGCAGAGTAAGTTTGTCACTGAATTTATAACTAGCCTTTAATTACTGAAGGCAACGACAGAATTCAGGTCATCTTTGAACACCTACCTTCTACCAGTCAGGGTACTTAGATCCTGTCCTTCAGCAGTTTCTGAGTCAGAGTTTATTGTAATTTGTTACTGTTTACACCACAGTGGCACCTTGTTCCATCTTCAGTGGCATTTGCTTTTCAGATGGCTTTCCTGTGATTGGAGAAGGGCTTATGTGCAAGTTTGGACTCATTTATGTAAACTCTCTCAATCTCAGGTATACAACAGGGATAACAACACCTACCACACAGGACTGTTGGAGATGCTAGATACAAATAGCTAAGCACGAAGTCCAGCCGGTCATCCATTCTCCCCTGTGAATGAGGTTAGAGGGTTTCCCGAGTTTAAAGCAAACTAGCCCACAATTAAAACAGGTAACAGACTTTGTTTTTCAGGATGTCAATCAATCTAAACCTGGCATAGAATTGGAATGCAAAATTTCTATTTTAGTAATCCATATTATTTTCTCCCTCCCTTGAAAACACTGTGGATTCTCCCCTTTACAAATAATATATGCTTATTGTAAAGATTTATAAATAAAAAGTATAAGGAACCCTGTGGAGGCCAAGTTCTTAAGAGTTGAGGGATATTGAAAATTTAATCAGTATTAAAAAAAAAAAAAAAAGGGTACTGAAGAGGAAATGCACCTAATGCGTTTGTACTGAGTGGTCATCCCAACGCAGCCAACACTTTTAAGATAATCTATAACAGAACATCCATCTCTGCTCTGTGGCTTTAGATGGTGGTTCTGATTACAACTAGATGCTTTGATCAGGAAGATAGATCAAGTGTCATTGGTGGGATCAACCCCCATTTCCCGGGAAAAGGTTTTTCCTCCTGGTGGATCAGTAACTAGATTTTTTTTTTTTTTTTACATCAAAGAGATAAGCAGATTACTAGAAAAAAAATCATTCTGGGCACTAGAGGGCAATGATGTGTATAAATAATATTTTTAAACTGTTGGATATTGTACCACCATACCCTAGTCGGTGGATGGTGAGATGAAAATACTAAAATCAACATGAGAAGCAAGGATGCCCTCATGAGTTTCAGAAGGGGCTGCTGTGGGGGCTCAGATGCACATGAAGAAGACTTATTCATAGGGGAAGGCTACACAAGCTAAAACTTTGATACAACATTGGAAAAAAAAACTTGGAGCACAAAATATAGACTCAGAGCCAAGACTGCCTCTTCCTGTAGAACTCATTCTCTGGGACTAGTAGCACTCTTGAAGCATAGGTCCGTAAGTGGAGTGTAATGTGATTATCAATACTAGTAGCTACCATTTTTGCACTGTCTATGAGCCAATCCCCCCCTTTTTAAAAAGATTTTATTTTTGAGAGAGAGTGCGAGTGGGGGAGGGGCAGAGGGAGAGAGAATCTCAAACAGGCTGTGCACTGAGCACGGAGCCTGATGCAGGGCTTGATCTCATAATCCTGAGATCATGACCTGAGCTGAAGCTGAAACCAAGAGTCAGACACTTAACCAACTGAGCCATCTAGACACCCCATTTTCTTTTTTAATTGAAGATTTTATTTATTTTTTTAATTTTTTTTATTTGACAGCACAAGTAGGCAGAGCAGCAGGAAGAGGGAGAAGCAGGCTTCCCACTGAGCAGAGAGCCCCATGCAGGGCTGGATCCCAGGACCCTCATGGGTCCTCATGACTGAGCCACCCCAGCGATCCTAAGATTTTATTTTTAAGTACTCTCTACACCCAATGTGGGGCTCAAACTTATAATCCCAAGATCGAGAGTCACATGCTCCACCAACTGAGCCAGCCAGGCGCCCCAATGAGCCAGTTTTCTACATTAACTCCAATCTTTGAGAACGTTGTGAATTAAAGTTAATGTCCCATTTTATAGGCAAGGAAATAGACTGATGCTGTGTGACTTGCCCAAGGCTGTAAAGCTGGGATGCAAATGGGGACCTGCCTGGCTCCAAAGTATTTCTTTTCTCCATCTCCCTGGGGGTCTTACAATGTTCCCATTACTGGAGCACTGTCAGTTTCTGTAATAGTATCCCGTTATGTGGCATTAAAGTATTCAGAACCACCATTTTATAGAATTTTCTTTATATTCAGAATGTGCTAGATCTTACTTCCTGCTACAGTTGCAGCATTTTCCTATATATTATTAGTTGATGTAGGTAACCATCACCTACCCTTTTTCTCAGTGATTACTTGTCTTTAGAGCAGAATTACCAAAAGGGTTATTCTAAAGGTGAAAAGTTATGTGTAGGCCAAGTATGGTGGGGACAGGGGGATGCCAGGCCTGGCTGGTCACTGATACTGTGTAATTCAAAAGTAGCTTCTCAATATGAGCATTTTCATTTTTTAAATGGTCCCTGAGTGCCATGGTCTTCTTTGATCTCCGTAAATCAATAAAAGGTTGGACTAGAGAAGTAGGCAAGAAGGGATACTTCTCTGTCAGTGATGACTTCTTTTACTCAGAGATGCTCCAGCCACTCTTGCTTTGTGAAAGCTGGCTCTAAGGGAAACTGGCTGATGGTTGTTTTCAACCCTGTAGGAGATGCCAAAAAGAATGTGGCTCTTCTGATGAAAGCAGGGGTGACCCTCAAATTAGGAACTTCTCTCCGGGATAGTTGAGAGGAGGCCTTGATTATACTAGGTCACAGGTGGAAGTGAGTACAAAAGTACTGACTAAAATAGCAGGCCAAATTGTACTAGCACTTTCCACATAGGGGCATTCTAAGACTGCAATTTATGTCATGTTTGATTGCTACAGAAAGATAGACCCATCTTAAGCAATTTCAGCCTAATGTACTGGAAAATTGCTTAACAGATTTTTATATTCTATTAGAAACATTTCCATACTGGTGAGATGCCGCTCATTTCTTATTCTGAGCGCAAATCTTGAGTAGCGGCAGGAAGAAAGCCTCACCACAGCCTCCATTCATTTGGGGGACCTGACTTGCGTATTCATCTAGAAAAAGAAGAAATTGCTAAATGCACACTGGTACCTCTTAGGTAACCACAGGTCTTCATTTGGTGCTGAATTATTAGTCATTTTTCTTTTATTTTCTTTGAGTATGATTCAGAGACCAATTTACTCCCAAAGAAAATTGCTATTAAATTATATCTATTAAGTTTTTATATTAAAACATAACTCTAGCAAGGGTTGACTGTCACTCTGAGCAGCTGTGCCCCTCTGAATGCCTCATGCGTTGGCATAATTTATTAACTGGCTCTATCTGAGCAGACTGGGAGTGCTGTGAAGTTACTCTTGGGTTGCACTTCAGTATCTGCGGGGTCCCAGATGTTTCACTTTCTTTGTTCTTGGCTTGCCTTCATTTGGATTACAAACACAGCAGAGATAAGAATTCTCAACATCTTCAGAGAAATGTTGGGTTGAAGTAAAATCAACTCCAAGAAACCATTTAAGTTCAAAATCCTAAAAGAACCCAAGAATGATGTTGACACTACATAAATAGAACAGGATTAATAGGAGGCCCCACTAACAGTCAATTTCTAGGCCACAATCAATTTCTAGGGTGGCTTTTAGCTGTATATGACCTTCTTAGAAACCCTGGGCAAAATTCCTCTGTGACATGATAGCAAATCCCAGGGTCTTGGGATCGAGCCCCGAATTGGGCTCCCTGCTCTGCGGGAAGCCTGCTTCTCCCTCTCACACTCCCCCCGCTTGTGTTCCCTCTCTCACTGTGTCTCTCTCTGCCAAATAAATAAATAAATAAAATCTTAAAAAAAAAAAAGAAAATGAAATTATAAGGCTCACCGTAGCATTTATTCTGAGGGGCTTACTTCAGGCAAGAATTTCCAGAGAGAGGGAAAGTCTGATTGAGAGTTAGTCTCTGGCTTCATTCCATCATATATCTGATTTCTTGCTTTCAGTTTCTTTTCCCCAGTGAGGAAAACTTAGATAAGGTTGTTATTTTACAAACTTTGCACTCGATTGCATGTTATTTTTTCATAATCATACAAGTAAAATATCTTCATTAGAGACATTTTGGAAAATACAGAAAAGCATAAAAATGGAAGGCAGTCCTTCCTAGAGACCCTCAATTAATATTTTGGTGTTTTCCCTTGTTTTTCTGTATAAACATTTTTAAAACTTGGGATCATACAAATGCACATATTGCTTTTTTTTCACTCACTATTACATCAAGAGCATTTCTCAACATCGTTAAATATCCTTTGATAAGGATCACCCTTGATGATGGGTGAGAACATTTTCAAAGCCCTTGATGTGTATTGTCAAATCTCAGCTCCTAGCACCAGGTAAAGTACCTATTACATGGTAAGTACTCTGTAAATTATTGTTGAATGAATAAATGCCTTTCAGAAAGGTGGACCAATTTATACTCCCACCAGCAGCAGTATTTGAGAAGAGCCTTATCTTGGTCAATCCACATCATGACAGGAATAATGATTAAAGCAGAATTTTGGTTTCTGTGATTCTGGCAATGAAATAATCCATTTACTTTAAAGAAATGGAAGTAAAAAGCCCTGGGTGGCTCGGTTGGTTGTGCATCTGACTCTTGATTTTGGCTCAGGTCACGATCTCAGGTTTGTTAGACTGGGCCCCATTGCAGGCTTTGTGCTGGGCGTGGAGCCTGCTTAAGATTCTCTCTCTTCTTCTCCCTCTGTTCCTGCCCCTCCCCCTCAAAAAAATGAAAATAAAAAATAAAAATAAAAAAGGAAGTAAGAAGTTGAATCATCCCTAAATGATATATGGTTGCATTTTAATAGACTGCTGCTTTTAAACATGTGGAGACAAAAAATGGAATGCAGGAAGAATTCTGATTATAAGACTGAATCATGAAGTTCCTTGTTTCCTTTTTCACCTGTCAGTCTGTCGTGGCTACTCGCCCAACAATTGCTATAAACTCAAGATTTGGAGAGGGTATTCTTTTTTTTTTTTTAAAGATTTTATTGGGGCACCTGGGTGGCTCAGTCGTTAAGCGTCTGCCTTCAGCTCAGGTCATGATCCCGGGGTCTTGGGATCGAGCCCCGCATCGGGCTCCCTGCTCGGCGGGAAGCCTGCTTCTCCCTCTTCCACTCCCCCTGCTTGTGTTCCTGCTGTCGCTCTCTCTCTCTCTGTCAAATAAATAAATAAAATCTTAAAAAAAAAAAAAGATTTTATTTTTTATTTATTTGACAGAGAAGGAACACAAGCACGGGGAGTGGGAGAGGGAGAAGCAGGCTTCCCACGGAGCAGGGAGCCTGATGCGGGGCTCAATCCCAGGACCCCGGGATCATGACCTGAGCCGAAGGCAGACGCTTAACGACTGAGCCACCCAAGTACCCCTAGAGAGGGTATTCTTTAGATACTGTCTAGGCCTTTGCGTCATGTCGAATAGTGGTGGTGGCGTGGGGAGGGGGGGGGCCGGGTGTTGTTCCCAAGAAACTTTACTCTCTTGTCTGAAATGTGTAGAAATTTAGGGGAGACAAATTTAAGAGTTAGAAACTCTCCATTCTGTGAATTGTAGGGGAAGGAAGTTAACTAATATTGTTGAGCAAAAATATACCAAGCCCCTTCCTGTCCTACTGCATTCCACATCCTAACCTTTCCAAACAGGTAGTAGTATCTCCATTTTGCAGATAGGGAGCTGGGGCTCAGAGAGGTTGGGTAACTTATTCAAGGTCATACAGCTGGTAAATACCAGAGCCCCAGAGATCCTGGTCATCTGATTCAAAGTCTAACTCCACTGTCTTGGGATGCAGCCCTTGGAAAGAGCAGTGTGGGTGGGATTGCAGGGGTGTGGTGGGGTGGAGAGGACTGGGTGGCAGGGGGAGTGCCAGAATTTTGACCTTGGTTTCAGAAAGACGGGGCAAATGTGGAGCTGGGAAGTTATCTCAAACCTCTGGGTTTGAGGTTCTTGGAGCCAGTACAGTGGGACTGAAGACCCCAAGTCTGCAGGATCTTAGTTGAGGGTTCTCGGGGTGAAGGCTGTTAAAAGAATTCAGCCAAGTAAATTTGAAGATCTAATAGGCATTATTAAGTGATTCGTAATTCAGGCAGCAACCCATCTAGCAAGTAGAAAGGAGCTCTAAGGAGCTGTACAAAAAGGGAGGTTTTTATAGGAAGGAGGGTGGCGCAAGGAAGTTATTAGCAAAAGAAAGGATTATTTCAGGCAAGGTCACTTTCCCTTAGGGGAAAGAGCAGGGGGTTTTACCATGCAAATTACCTCATCTTCCTTTGGCGGGGGAGGGGGGATGGATAGTCTGCGTGTCAGATTACCTCACTGAATATTCCTGACTGACGGTTAAAACTACATTTCTGGGGGAGGTTGAAACCACAGTTAGGTTCGTTGTAAGCCCTGGTTTGGCGATGTAACATAGGATAAGTGACTCCATTTTGGGTCTATGATTTTCTTTTTTTTTTTTTTAATTTATTTTATTTTTTAAAGATTTTATTTATTTGACAGAGAGAGACACAGCGAGAGAGGGAACACAAGCAGGGGGAGTGGGAGAGGGAGAAGCAGGCTTCCCACGGAGCAGGGAGCCCGATGCCGGGCTCGATCCGGCATCAGGACCTGAGCCGAAGGCAGTCGCTTAAGGACTGAGCCACACAGGCGCCCCAGTGGTTTTCTTTTTGACAAGGCCTTGTGGCTGGGGCCAAGGGTGGAGGTTGGAGTCCTGGACTGAGGCCCAGTTTTTAGGATCCCCAGTTCCAAGAGCTTGGGTCTGAGGGTCCTGGAGTCCAAAGGCTCCAGCTGTGGGGTTCAATTCTGAGGACCCAGCTCTTAGATTCTTGGTTCTGAAAAGCCAGGATCAAGGGTTCAGTAAAACCTGAATCTTACGGGCTGGTTTTAGAAAGTTTCTGGGTCTGCAGGGGTCGGACTGAGGGTCTCATCTTGAAGGTCCCTTTTCTGGGTCTTAGGGTCCTTGGGCCCGGGAGGCCTGGGTGGGAAAGGTCCAGCTGTGAAAGTCTCAAGTCTGGCAGTCCCGGCCGAAAGTGAAAAGCCCAACATTGCAAGGCTTGGTTTGGAAATCTTTAGGCCTGAGGGTTCCTGGATCGCAGGGCTCAGGACGCCATGTCTTCGGATCTGAGGCTCTCTGGACGTGGTGGCTTAGGGTGCAGTGTTCCGGGTCTGAGGCTGGATGCTGAGGGTACCGGGCCTGCGGGCGGCTGCGAGGAGCTTGGAAACGCGGGTCTGGGGCAGCGGCGAACGCGGCAGTGTGGCGCTAGGACCCCGCGGGAGGCGGCAGCGGGAAGGGCGGCCAGTGTTGACAGCGACGGCGGCGGGGAAGCCGGCGCTAGGACCCTGCGGGCGCGGCGGGTGGCGGCGGCGTGTGGGGCGGCGCGTGTTGACAGCGGCGGCGGCGGCGGTGGCGGCGGCGGAGCCGGGCGGCGGCGGGAGTCGGCGCCCCTGGTTCCTGCCCCTGGTGTCGAGGCGGTGGCGGACGGGCGTTCGGGGATGGCCTTCATGGAGAAGCCGCCGGCCGGCAAGGTGCTGCTGGACGACACGGTGCCGCTGACAGCAGCCATCGAGGCGAGCCAGAGCCTGCAGTCCCACACGGTGCGCGGCCCGCCGGTTGGGCGGGCGGCGCGGGGCGGCCCCGGGCCGCGAGAGGGCTTCGGGCGGCCCGGCGCTGGCCGGGCAGGGCCGCCGGGGCGGGGAGCGGGGCCGGGGGTCGGCGGCCCAGGCCGGGAGGGTAGTGCCGTGGCGGTGGCTCTGGGACAGGGGCCCCGGGGCCCAGGTGAACTCAGGTCTGCAAGGGCCGGGGGTGGGGATCGCAGCCCCGTGGGCCAAGCTGGAGGAGGGGCTCGGCGGTGCCGCTCCGAGTTGTAGGAGGTGTTGGATTCCCGGGCCCACCTTGGCCAGGCGGAGTAAAGGGAGCACTTGGGACCCTCTCCTCCACTTCTGCCCGCCGCCAGCCTTCTCTTTGGGGCCGCTGAGTTTTACTCCCTTCAGCTGGGGATCTGAGTGGCGGCGATGTGGATGTGCCGGGCCAAATGGAAGTATGACTTTAGAGCCTACTTGTTGGGATGGCAGAGTGTAAGCGGCTGGGGTCTGCAGCCCCAGTTGCTGGGCAGCTGCTTGGCCTAGGCGCAGGGAAATGGTGAGGGAGGCAGTCTGGGGTCCTGCTGAGGCAGGTGTGTGAGTGTGCTCCTTCCCTCCTCTAACCTGTTCTTTAGTGGGCAGTGGTAGCATTCATTTGAGTTTAAAATCCACTGGAGTAGCATAAAAGAGTAATAGGTCCTCATAGTAAACACAGGCAGAATTCATTTCTGTTACCTATACTGTCTTTTATGGGTCTTTAAAACCAGGATTGTTTTCATTTGCTTGTACCTTTTTTTTTTTTGAAAAGCACACTGTGCATTGTAATTTACAAGCAATAAACCTAGGAACCAGCAGAAAAACAGGAGCTGCCAGCCAGGGGGACTTTGGGAAATAATGAATGGGGAGAGAGAGATTCCTTAAATTGTAATGTTTTGTCAGGTCACCAAATCAGATTTCGGCTCAGAGGCTTGTTTGTTTACCATTGCAGTGTGTTTAGGGTTCATCATCTGGAGGCTAAAGCCCCACAATAGCCTTCTGTTTCTCTTTTTGTTCAAGCTGTTCTGGTGACTTCAAAGAGATCTTTTATTCTGTTGTATTAAAGTGGGACTTTTTAAACCTCAGTTTCCTCTTCCGACAGCCGTGCTTTGTAGGGTTTGGATTGTTCAAAGTGTTCATTTCCAGTTAGGAAAATGATTATATTTTTTTAAAATGTATTTTATTTTTTCGTTTATCTTTAATCCTGTTTTACAGACTTGGGAGAAGGCACTGTGTTGGACAGAATCTTTACCCTCTGTAATGTATACCTATGGGAGTATGGGTTAAAGGTTGAAATTTAGGGCAGGTGTTCAAGAATAAATTCTGCTATTAAACTAGATTTTTGACTTGACTTTTGGCAAATTTTTGGGGAGAGGGGTTGAGTCTTTTAGGTTTATTTTTTGCTGAAAGTAGAGAGATGCTTATAAATGCTCACAGATCACTTCTTCCAGGAAGCATTCCATGATGGCCACTGCCCCATGTCCTAACCTAGATCAGTTTATGAAGGAAGCATTCCATGATGGCCACTGCCCCAAGTCCATGCTCACTTCCACCTTAACCTAGATCAGTTTATTCTGAAATTATTTCTTTAGTTTTCCTCTCCCCCAGGTTATGAGAGGAGGACAGGTGCTTAATTTTGGGTCCCAGTCCCTAGTGTCTGATAGGATTTCATATGTGTTTGTTGAATGAATAAACAAATAAATTGCAACCTTACTTTGCCTCTTTTTTGTGTAAAACAGTAGTGGTGAGAATTGGAACAGCATGGCATCTGAGGTGCTAAGTTAAGGGGGTCAGCGCTTCAGCAAGGTAGTGAAAGATGTAATAGGATTCCATTTTTACTGCAGAGCTTTTCTTTAAGAAATAACATAATTTAGAGTAGAGAATGGGAGTCCCTATAATGATGACTGATCACAAAAGACAGTGACTCACAGGAGACCCATAGAGGCAGATGTGAATGAGTAAAAAACACTGTAGCATTGTCTTGCGCAATTTTTGACTGTTCTATGTTCTTGTCATTTTAGCTGTAGAATTGGAGACTGGGAAATGTTGCATCAGCCCTGAACTTTATTGAGAAAATCATATGCTGATGCAGACTTTCTGGATTATTAGCCCCTTATGAGTAAGTCCCTTTAAAACAGGAACTGTTGGAAATTATTTTGGAAAGAAGTAGTTGTTAATGGTGGCAAATGGAAGAAAAGAGCATTGTTTTCTATTGGGAAAACTGAAGGTGGCTTTTCTACTTGTTAGCTGAAGGGAAATGGTGTCCCAAAAGTCAGAGGGCAGTCCTCCCTCTGAAATACTGAGCTCCTTGGCTGTAGGATAGAAACATACAGAGAGAGTATATAGTAGACAGCCTTTGAGTTGGAAGAGGCAAGACGTTAATATAGTTTTGGGCAGACAGTTGCTAGTCTGTGACGTTGGTTGGGCAAGTCACAAAGAGGTTAACTTTTTAATGTGTAGTTTTATGTTGTAAAGAGGGTAATAAAAGCCTGTTCTGCCTGCCTTCCAAGGTTGTTACAAAGATCAAATGAACTAGTCTTTATGAAGTATTCGTAAAGGGCATTTCTTTCTTCTTCCATCTATTCACTCCCTGGTGAAATAACATCCAAAGCGTTAAACAGGGTAAAGTGCGATTATCGAAAATAGCTAATTTCTATCCAGAGTTCCTTCCCTTTATCAAGGTTGTTTATCTTTGGGAAACAGAATTTACAGCAGAAAATTTTAGGTTACATAGGATTTAAAATTTAGGGACTTGGAGGGGGGGAAATTCTGTGGGTTGGAAAATACAGATGCCAGGATGAAGGGAACACAAGGTCACCACCAGAAAGGCTTATTTAGATGAGAAACTGGCAGAGAGGGCACAGATTGGTAGATGATTCTGTTCCTGACTGTGGTCTGAATGATTTTATTTTCACTTTTATGGAGCACAATGAATTTGGCTTCAGGAAATACACCAGGCCTCTGCTGCAAGGAAGTGAAACTTCCATAAAATCAGAAGGGACCATAGTTAGGGAGGATGCTTTCAGCCTGGGGTGGGAGGAAAGGGAAGGATTTGCCAAACAAAAGGAATTTGAATAAAAAGCCGTACAGGTGAATTGTGGGAAAGTTTGGGGGGACGAAGAGAAAACAAGGGAAATATGGACGTTCTTGGCGATGTGAAAGGGAAAACTTCTAAAAATCGATAGACTGAAAAGATGCTTACCTAGCTGAAATAGAAACCAGAGGAAACCGACAGTTTGGGAGAGGGTTGTTACCAAATATGCGTATCAGATTTTTGCTGGTCAACGTGCTGTAGTGTGCTAACACTTCATCTCGGTTTTCTCCTTTTAAAATACTCTCCTGTGAGGTTCATCTGAATCAAGGCCCATTTACTCTGCATTTGGTGCATTTTGTTCTTGAGAAACAAAAGATAATTTTAGTGATATTTGAGGCATAACAACATTTTTTAAATCTGGGAAAGATAATATTACATGTTGAGACCTTTACTGAAAATGGGTCTCTCTTTGACCTTTGATTTTTGGAAACTGTATTCCTGCACAGTTTATTTATTCAACAGTACTCATTAATTCGAGAAAAATGTGTTGTGTACCTACTGTGTGCAAGACACATGCTGGAGATCTGGTGGTCTGCTAGATAGCGCCTGCTTTCATTGAGCTTTTGTTCTATGGGATTCTGAGGTCTTCCATTTCCCAAGGTGTTGACAAGTCAGAGTCTTTACCTGTCATAACACAGGTGGTTTTGAAATTCCTTTGTGGCTTGGATTATTGAGCCTCAGCTTTTTATTTTATTTTTTTTTAAGATTTTATTTACTTATTTGACAGAGTGAGAGATAGCGAGAGCAGGAACACAAGCAGGGGGAGTGGGAGAGGGAGAAGCAGGCTTCCTGCCGAGCAGGGAGCCCGATGTGGGACTCGATCCCAAGACCCTGGGATCATGACCTGAGCCGAAGGCAGATGCTTAACGACTGAGCCACCCAGGCGCCCGAGCCTCAGCTTTTTAATTAGTGGCCTTTTTTATATAGTCTTTTAAACTCTATTCATATATCATCAGAATACCTATTGAAATGTGATGTCAAATTAGCAGACCTCATTGCCTTCAGAGCCTGACATTTTAGGCAACCCAGTGCTCAATATCAGGATCTATCTGGGCTTCCTTTTGCGATGCTATTTGGAAGTTTCTTTAGAATTCCAAGTTATACTGACTACTTTAAAAAATTCCTTGAAGATATTTGCATAGGCAAATGCAGACCAAATGATAGTTCCTCATTTTATAATAAGATAATAAGTTTTCTTGAAATCTGCTTTTTTTAAAGATTTTATTTATTTGAGAGAGAGATGAGAGAGCACACACAGAGGGAGAAGTAGGCTCCCCACTGATCAGGGAGCCCGAAGCGGGGCTTGATCCCAGGACCCTGGGATCAGGACCTCAGCCGAAGGCAGATGCTTAACCAACTGAGCCACCTAGCACCCCAAGTTTTCTTGAAATCTTACCACTTGTCTTCTACTTACGTATTTTTCCCCACTTGTTTTTGAAACCTGTAATGGATGCAGTTACAAAAGTCTGAGTTGGAACGTTTTAGATAATGGTAATTAGTTAATTTAGAGATTGTAAGTAAACTGTACCTATTGAAGTCAATTTTTTTGCAGACTGATTTAGGGGCTGGTGATTTTTTTTTTGAGAGAGAGCGTGCAAGTGGGGAGGGGTAGAGGCAGAGAGAGAGAGAACCTTAAGCAGGCTTCACGCCCAGCACAGAGCCTGATCTCACAACCCCGAGATTATGACTTTAGCCGAAATCAAGAATTAGATGCTCAACCGAGTGAGCCACCCAGGTGCCCCTAGGGGCTGGTGGTTCTTAATCCTCATTTATCACCTCTTTTGAGGATTATCCAACTAGGAAGATTTCTTGTAGTAGGAATACAAATAAGAAGCTGGCTATAGTTACTTGGAAGAAACATAGGATTCTGGGGCTGAAGTTTATTTTAGGAGAAAAGATCTTATGTGTTTTGCTCCTTAGGGGAATATCGTAAATATTCACCTATGTGTACACAGCTTCCATATATTTGTGATCTTAATAAGATTGTTCAAAATATGGATTGTTGATTGGTGGTCTAAGTGGGTTCATTTGGGCCAACTAGAACAAACCTGTTTTCTACTGAGGCAGGTAGTGGTTCCTCTTCAAGCTGCTGGAGGTTTCTAAGCGGCTTCACATGAAATGAGGCTCCTTTATGTCCCAGCTTTTGGCATCCTGAAAACAGGAGCGCTGAACTCGAATATTGTTTTAGAACTCAGAAGTGCTTGAGTGCTTGCGGGTGTTGTAGAAGAGAGAGTAATAGTTTTTTTCCGTTGTTTTTCCCCTGATATTGGAAGTCATCCTTGTCAGTGACTTCTTTTACAAGTAAGGTGCACATCGTAGGGGAAATTAAGGTATGACTGTCATCGGAGGAGATGACAGAGCCCTTCATTTTCACTTTGAAAATTTTGACTAAGGACTAAGGGACAAGCACTTTATCTGGGGGAAATACGTGGACCTCTGGAGGGGAAGAGTTTGTGCAGATTGACCATTTAGTCTCCAGCTGATCTTGCTGACTACCAAATTTGGGGTGAGTCTGTCCATTTCCAGCTGAAGATCAAACTGTCAAGTACTTTCTCCTGCTTACCAAGAGTACATTTTTACTGTTGTCTTCAAATAATTGAGTAGTTATTTTTTGGTGGTTAAGAAGGTATTCCTATTAGTATAATAATAGTTTGGGGAACCCATTGCAAGAGGAGTCTTCTAGAAAATTTTTTTTTTTAGTAACAGCTTTATATATAATTCACATACTGTACAATTTACCCATTGACTAAACAAGTCAATATAAATATATTCACAGAGTTGTGTACCTATCTCCATAATCAGTTTTAAAATTTTATGTATTTATTTTAGAGAGAGAGAGAGAGAGAAAGAGCAGGGGGGGAAGGGCAGCAGGAGAGGGAGAGAGAATCCTCAAGCAGACTCCCCGCTCAGCCCAGAGCCTAACCCGGGGCTCAATCCCAGGACCCTGAGATCATGACCTGAGCCTGAATCAGGAGCTGGCTGCTTAACTGACTGAGCCACCCAGCCCCCCCCCCTTTTTAAGATTAATTTATTTATCATAATCAATTTTAGAACATTTTCATTACCCTGAAAGGAAGCCCCATACCGTTTAGCCATCACCCTGGGAAGTTTATAACATTGCAATATGCTAAACTCAGGACGTATTCTTAGCACAAGTTCTTTACCTCTCTGGGTTTACCTCCTTTCACAATCTTATCAGAGAGACAGGTTCTCCATAAATGCTCATACACATGTTTAGATAACCTCCCAGAACCTCCCCGGCCTGAAGCCTGCTCTTAGGCAGTGAATCTTAGGGTAAGAATCACTGCTGAAGGTTTTTCAAACTGCAAACTTGGAGAAGAAGCATGCATCTAAACAGTTCACCTTGCTGCCATGTGAACCCTGCTTTCAGGAAGCCGTGGATTTGGAACAATAGATGAATTCTGTCTTGTTGGTGTGAAAGAGTTACTCCGGGTTGCACCTTGCCGAGCGCATTGAGCTGTAGGTGCCCAGATGACTTATTAGAGGAGCCCAGAGGGAGGGCAGAGGGCTCTGTGCTGGAGAGCAGGGTGTTTGCGCCCTGGCCAGCTCTCTGTTTATGACATCTCAACAAGGCTGCCCGCATTTCTTTGGTGTGGCTCCTCAGAAACTGGTCATTTCTCCTCAGTTCAGTCGAGGCTGTTTTGGGGTGAAGGGAGGAGGCAGTGAATAGAGTGTTGGTATGGGACAAACCTGGGTCTAAAATGCTGGAACCAGGGAGCCTGGGTGGCTCAGTCGTTAAGTGTCTGCCTTCGGCTCAGGTCATGATCCCAGGGTCCTGGGATCGAGTCCCACATCGGGCTCCCTGCTCGGCAGGAGGCCTGCTTCTCCCTCACCCACTCCCCCTGCTTGTGTTCCTGCTCTTGCTATCTCTCTCTCTCTGTCAAATAAATAAATAAAATCTAAAAAAATAAAATAAAATCAAATAAAAGAAATAAAATGCTGGAACCATTTCGGAGGTGAAAAGGGAAAGCAGTGTTGTTCTGCAGGTCTTCCTTAGAGCCTGCCCTTTGCCCAGGTGACAGGTGACTGGTGGGCAGGGATGCGGTGCACTTCAGTCCTGCAGAGGGAAATGGAGCCTGAAGCGGGCCTGCTCACACCACACCGCTAGCCTGGCGGGCACGACCACTCTCACCGTCCCACCAGAGCACAGGGGAGGGCTGGCTGACACATTGCCGTGCTCTAGGCGTCGCTGCGTGTGACCCTGTAGATACCACACTCTCTAACAGCCTTCCTCCGTTCTTCACTCCATGCTGCTTCTCGAGCTCCGACGGGCACTGCGTGCTGGGGATGCGTTGGTGAGCAGGCCCGACTGCAGGAGCTCTGAGGCTGCTGAGCGTCTGAGCAAGCAGGACACACCTCTGTCCCTTCCCACTCCTTAAATGGTAAGGGGCAGATGGGCAGCTTGTTCAGCCTCTGTCCATGTCTTTCTCTTTGAAGTCCCCCTGCAAATCCAGCCCTTCCTGTCTATGTATTACTTTGATTCCATTTCAAACTAGCTCATTCTCTAGCGTGTACGGGGTATAGATAGTAAGCATTCAATAAATGTTTGTTGAGTAAGTGGATTTATTGTATGATTACAGTTATCTGAGCTGCAACTCAGGGAATCCTTCCTGTGGACAACTACTTTACCAAGCTGCATATGCTTTTCTTTATTTAAAAAAAAAAATTTTTTTTTAAGGATTTTATTTATTCGAGAGAGACAGAGAGAGCACAGGCAAGGGGAGCGGCAGGCAGAGGGAAAAGCAGACTCCCTGCTAAGCAGGGAGCCCAATGTGGGGCTCGATCCCAGGACCTGGAGATCATGACCTGAGCTGAAGGCAGGCGCTTAAACTGACTGAGCCACCCAGGCGCCCCACGAAGCTGGATATGCTTTTCCTTCCTCTGAAATTCCCATTCAGCTTTATTGGTTCCAAACATGCAAGCATTTTACATACCTGTTCTTCTTCTTCTTTTTTTTTTAATATTTATTTATTTATTTTAGAGAGAGAGAGTGCGCACATGCGGGGGGTCAGGGGAGGGGCAGAGGGAGAGAGAATCTCAAGCAGACCCAGTGCTGAGCGTGGAGCCTGACGCAGGGCCTGATCTCATGACCCTGAGATAATGACCTGAGCCGAAACCAAGAGTCGATGCTTAACCGACTGTGCCAACCAGGTGCCCCCATACCTGTTATTTCTTACCGCTTTGTTTTCTATTTAATAATCTCTCCCTCCCACACATGTGAAAGTGTAAGGCAGGAACAGAGGGACAGTACCTTAGTGACGTTGGACAAATGGTTTAATCTCTCCAGCCCGTTTCTTTGTAAAGTGTGGATGGTAAGAGTATGTTAGTGCTGCTGTGAGGATTAACCGAGCTCACACATGGAACATTCTAACCAGAGCTCAACATGTAAGTATCAGCTGTTTTGATGTAGTGTATTACCTCTGTATTTGCCAGAACACTAGTAACTTTTTAGGTACTAGTACTTGCTGGGCACTCAGGTATGCTCAGCGGAAAAAGGAGAATTGTTTATTTAAAAGTTTGTCTCACTGTCAGCCGTGACTGCTTTGCTAACAAATGGCAAAAAAGAGACCAGTGACATGTCAAAGAGCAACTCCCCTGCCGCCTTTTTCTCTTTCGCTCTGAAGGAACCTGTTTTGACAGCCAGGCCTGGGGGCTGCAGCACGGAGTCCCCTTCTGGGGCCGGCCACTGAACTGGCAGATGGGCTCCCAGAGGCCACGCCTGAAGGGAGGCGGGCCCCTGGCAAATGCCCGTTTCAGCTCTTCACATCCCAGCTTTTGTTCGTCACCAACATCGGTGTATGCACATTTGACCTCCAGCAGCGGGGTGAGAAAGTAAAATAGAAAGCCCTCTGCTTTGTTCTTTCCCCTGACAAGTAGACCGTGCCAACTGACATTTGTGAGGGCGTGGGCTGGGGGGCAGCTGACATCTTCAGAACGCTGCTTCCTGAGAAATGCTGAGTTCCTTTCCCCTAAGTGCCACGCACCAGTAGGCAGGCTGTGGGCACAGATACCAGGTTTGGGTGCCTTTCACTCTGAAGCACAGAACTTCTTCCTTATCCGAAAGCAGCCTCTACGGTGTTGGGAACCTTAGCAAGCACCTGAGGAGTCTCCTGTGAGCTGGGCACTGGGCCGTGTATTAAGATAAAAAGACGAATGAAGCAGGGAGCTTATATCCCGGTAGAGGTGGCAGACATATAAACTAAGGGTGAAGTAAGGTGTTGAGAGTGCCAGCCCGCCTGGGAGCCGAGAGGGGCAATGGGAGTGGCTCCAGCCACCCAGGTCCTTCCTGGGGCTTTGGGCTGAACAGCCTCTCAGAGAACAGCTTCTAGATCAGCACTCCCCAGGCTTGAACTTGCAAACTCCTTTCATAGTACTTCTGAATTGTAAAAAAAACCCAAAACCCTCTGGAAGTGATTTTGAATTAAAAAAATATTTTATTCAGATTAGTACATTATTAAAAATTATATTAATGTTTGGGATCTGAATTACACTGTTTTTTGAAATATGAGAGGCAGTGAGAATTGTGATAAGGTGAATACAGCTTACGGCACTGATAATGAGCGTCTTCAGACAATTTGCAGAATTACCAATTTTATGATGGTTCTCACTTCTTGTATTTCTCACGAACTTCTCACTTAACTCATATTTTACCATTGGCATTCCTAATAAAGCCTATCTTTAGTCATGGTACATTAATGGGTGTAAATGAAACCATGTATGACTCAGAGCAAAATCAATTAAAAAGCTACGTAGTGGCCAAAACCATGATAAACCAAATAAACCAGGAACACACTCATCTGATTTCTATGACTGGCCCCATGTTTCTTGTGTGTGCACTTGGAGGCTCTTAGTCTGTTCTGGGTTAAAGGGAGAAAATTTATATATATATTTTAAAGATTTTATTTAGTTGCCAGAGAGAGCGCGCACAAGCAGGGGGAGCGGCAGGAAGAGGGAGAAGCAGGCTTCCCACTGAGCAGGGAGCCCGATGCGGGACTCGATCCTAGGACCCTGGGATCATGACCTGAGCTGAAGGCAAATGCTTAACCAATTGAGCCACGCAGGGATCCCAAAGGGAGAATTTATTTATTTATTTATTTATTTATTTATTTATAAATTTATTTTATTTGAGAGAAAGAGAGAGTGAGTGAGAGAGAGAAAGCACAAGCAGGGGGAGTGGCAGGCAGAGGGAGTGGGAGAAGCAGGCCTCCCCGCTAAGCAGGGAGCCCGATGTGGGGGCTCGATCCCAGGACCCCGGGATCATGACCCGAGCCGAAGGCAGACGCTTAACCGACTGAGCCACTCAGGCGCCCCGGAGAAAATATTTAAATAATTGTTTTATTGATGTATTTTTTAAAAAGTAGAAATACAAACAGAAGCCTTGTAGCCTTTAACACGTAAATCCTTCCAGAGACTCTAGTTGTTCATCCTATTCTAAACCATTATTAACCCACCGTAAGGATCTCAGTTTAAAATACTAAAGAATGACTAGGTATGTTCTCTGAGGCTAGGTTGCATTTGCAGACTTCAGTTCATTCAGCAGATACTGCTGTGAGCATGCCCCTTGTTCTTGGCACTGTGCTAGGCACTTGGGGTGCACATCGGAGCAAGACAGATGTGGTCCCTGCCTTTGTTTGTTTATTCCAAAAGGATCTGTCATGGAGGATTCTGGTGTGGGGTAAAAGATGGGAAAGGGAGATTGGGGCCAGCTGTGGGGCCCCTTAGAGGCCAGGCTCAAGTTTCTGAATAGCAGTGAGGGACTTGAGCGGATATGTAGCATGTGGAAGTGGTATTTTAGGAAACTTAATTTGTTGGCGGTGAGTAGGGGTCCGTGAAAATCGTGAAGGGAGGGGAAAGGAGAGTCCAGAGTGGTAGTGAAGCAGTGGGCTTAGAAAGGCCACATCGGGGTGCCTGGGTGGCTTAGTCGGTTAAGTATCTGCTTTCGGCTCAGGTCATGAGCCCAGGGTCCTGGGATTGAGTCCTGCATCGGGCTCCCTGCTCAGCAGAGAGCCTGCTTCTTTCTCTCCCTCTGCCTGCCACTCTGCCTACTTGTGATCTCTCTATCTCTCTGTCAAGTAAGTTAAAAAAAAAAAAAAAAAAGAAAGGCCACATCAGGTCAGTGGCACAGGAGAGAGAAGGACTGGAGAGAGGGAAGAATGCAACAGAGAAGTCTGCTAGGTAGAGGCCATGAGGGAAACAAAGGCACCAGAAATGATTAGAGAAACAGTCCTGGTCTTCCCAGGAAGATCGTGAGTCTGAGTTTGGTTCTAGAAAGTTCGGGCAATACTGAAGAGGCAGTGGCACTTGCCATGATAACAGCTAGCATTGTTTAAGCACTTAATACGGGCCGGGCCCAGCCCTGTGGTAAGTTCTCTATGTTACTTACCTCATTTCCTAAGTTGGACAAATGCGGGCCCCCATGTAACCACTGTAACGTTTTCATCTCCAGATACTTCCTTGAGGCCTCTTTGCAGTCAGTATCCTTCCTCTGATCCCTGGCCGCTGCTGGTCTGCTTTCCGTTACTGTCATTTCACCTTTTCTAGAGTGTTATGTATAAATGGCATCTTATAGGGTATAATGGTTTGCGTCTGGCTTCTTTCACTTAGCATAAAGCTTTGAGATTCTTTCATGTTGTCGCATGTTTCTTTTTATTGCCCAGTAGTATTTCACCGTTTGTTATGCATTCATTAGCTGGTTGACATTTGGGTTGTTTCCACTTTGGGGCTGTTGTGAATAGAGCTTCTATGAGCATTGGGTACCAGTCTTTGTGTGGACGTACTTTCATTTCTCCTGGGCAAATACCTAGGAATGGAATTGCTTAGTCATATGGTAAGCGTATATTTAACTTTAAAAACGAAATTGCCCGAACTCTTCTAGATTCTTACCTGATTCTCGTGGCAACTCTGGATTGAGTTCACTATTATCTCCATTTTTCAGTTGGAAGAAAATGAGGTGCAGAGAGGGTAAGTAACTTGCTCCAGGCCATAGGGCTGGGGGCGGCAGAATGGTTTGTAGGCCAGTGGACATTGAGCCATCCCCGGCCTGATCTATTATTAGGGCCTGCAGAGTAGTGGACCTGTTTGATGGCCCCACGAAGCCCAGGCCTGGACGAGGATGAGTTAGGGGTCCTCCCCTGAGCCACAGAACCAGACACTAATTTGGGTTGCCATTTTCTCAGTTCTCCTGTCCTGGCTGCAGAGGGGTGGACTTAGTTCATTACATGCGGTGGAGGCTTTAGAGCAATGCAGTCCAACGGAAATATAATGCAAACCACGTATGTAATTTTAAGTTTTCTCGTAGCCACATTAGAAAAGTAAAAAGGAACAGGTGAAATGAATTTAAATAATCTGTTCCTAACCCAATATATCCAGAATATTATTTCAGTAGATAATCACTATAAAAACTATTAATGTGTTTTATGTTCTTTACGTCATACAAAGTTTTTGAAACCTGGTGTGCGTTTTACAATTACAACATACCTCAGTTGGGACTAGGCACGTTTCAGGTGCATGATGGCTCCATCCTGCTTGTGCCTCCTGTACTGGACAGCCCAGATGCAGACATGAACAATAATATCCAGATGTGCGGTTGCTAATATGGAAAGAGATTCATCTTATTTTAAGTGAGGGCAGAAAAGCAAGTCATAACATACTATGTTTAGTGTGCTCGTGTTTTCATAAATATCTAATGTTTATATCTGCAAACAACCTATAACTCTACTGGCCAGTGGCTACAGTTAGCCACTTAGACTACTTACATTTAATAAAATTAAATAAAACTTAAACTTCAGTCTCTCAGTCAGTGGCCACTGTGGTGGACGTCACAGCCTTAGGTCAGTACTCTCTCCAGACTGCTGAGCCGAGTGAGAAGAGCTGAGCGGGACCTGCCCGTCCTGCAGCCAGTTGGGCTTTGTGACCATTGAGACCCAGAGCCTTCATGGTTTCTGACAGAGTAAAGCACAGGACAGAGGTGCAGCTGTTGTTGGAGTTTTAACAGGAGCATAGTGTGGAAACAGAACGGCCTAGTCAAAGACTCTGTTCCCTTCTGGGACAACTGAAGTTAACCACCATTCACATTGCTGGGTGCCACTCCAGAAGCCTGATGTCCACTTGAGGCACGTTCATCTAAAAATGTTCCCCTCTGCTGCTTCAGAACCTGCCTCATGTTCATGGGGGGGCTTATTTAACCTTGGGAAGAGAAAAGAACTTTCCCACTTGTACACAGCTTCTGTGCGGTGCCAGATGACATTCAGCCCGCAGTTTGTGAGCGTGCAGGAGGGGACAGCTTGCTGAGCGCAGAGGTCTCCGAGTCAGGAGACTGGGCCAGGAGGTGTGTCGAGAGCTCTGCGGCTGTTTCTTACTCCTCTTACCCAGGCCTGGGTCCCCGTGGTCCGCAGTCTGCCCCTCACTCTCTCTGGGCTCTTCCTCACTTGAGGGACTGGTTCTGCCTGTGTAGCTGACCTCTCCAGCAAAATGAGGGGTGTATGATGTGTAAGCGTCCTGCCTCAGGCCGCAGAGGGTAGGAAGAGCTGTGCCCTGGGTCAGACAGGCCTTGGGTGGAGTCCATTCTCCTGACTTCCTAGCTGAGTGCCCTTGTTTAGAGCACCTGCCCTCTCTGAGAAGTGGGGTTCTTGTGAAAGAGATACAGTGACATGGACCTCCAAGCACTGTGGGGAGTTGGGATAAGCTGAGGAACAGAAGACTTAAGTGCTCCACGAACGTAGCGGTTACTACCTTCAGCTCTGAAGAGGTCGACGGCAGCGTGGTGTGTAGAGTCACTGACATGGTTGTGATTGGAACTAGCATCTCAGGAGGACACAGGGATTCTTTTAGGAGAGGCAGAGTAAATTTATGTGCAGTCAGCCCTCCCTCATCCTTCGTGATGCTGAGCAGTTCTACTCCGTTGAAACCACTAGGGACTTCCCTAGCTTGACTTCCCCATAGTTTCAAGCTCCTTTCCCACCAAATATTTTACCACCCCGGATACTAATAGAAGAATTAATTTGTTTGACTTTCATCTTCTGTTTTTCCAATCTCTCCAGCACAGTGAAAGTGCTGGTGAGTCATAAAATGACTAAAAGTTCCCTCGCCGAAGGAAAAAAGATGAGAGCTTGCATTTATCATTGATAATGTACTGTGCTCTTATCCGAGCTCAGATCATCTCAGTCCTTATCACTCAAGATTCTTTGTTTGAAAGTAGAATGTTTTAAATTACATGTGTAGCAAACCAAGGAACTTTTGGAAAAATTGTTTTTCCTGATTAGGAAAGTAAAATATGCTCATTGAGGATAACCTAAAAAATATGAAAAAAATAGCTAAGAGAATTTAAACCACACATAATTTTACCCCAGAGATAACTGCTGTTAACATTTGTTGTAGTTCCCTCTTCTTATCAATGTTATCACTGTTTTTTATCCTTTTAGAATATTTGACATTACAGCATACACATTGTCCTGTGTAATGAAAAATTCTTTTAATACACCATTCTAAAGGCTTGCGTATTCTTCCACTACATGATTATACCATAAACAACATAACCATTCTCTTATTGTTGATATCCGGGTTTTTTTAGGGTGAGGCTTTTTACTTAGCTTCCTTAAACGTGGATATAGAAGGGGTTCCTGGCTGGCTCAGTTGGTGGAGCATTGACTCTTGATCTTGGGTTGTGGGTTTGAGCCCCACGTTGGGTGTAGAGATTACTTAAAAGTAAATTTTTTTTTTTTTAGAGATTTTATTTATTTATTTTGACAGAGAGATAGAGAGCACAAGCAGGGGGAGCGCCAGGCAGAGGGAGAGGGAGAAGCAGGCTCAAAGCTGAGTAGGGAGCCCGACGCAGGGCTCGATCCTAGGACCCTGGGATCATGACCTGAGCCAAAGGAAGGTGCTTAACTGACTGAGCCACTCAGGCGCCCTTTAAAAATAAAATCTCAAAAACAAATAAATAGGTAAATAAATAAATGTGGGCATAGAAGCTGGGACAAGAGGAGCTGAAGTAATGGTGCTTGCTGTCAGAAGTCAGAGACTGATAAAATTATTTCCTGTGTTCAAAGGGAATGGCTGCTTTTTGTTGTTCCCTTGGTGCTCCTGACAGTGCTGTGGCCATCTCCTGTGCTTGCTGATTAGGGCCCTGGTGTATTCACCCGTACACACCTTGTATTTGCTATTTCTTAGCAGAAAAAAAAACTAAGTTCCAAAGCTGGCCTCTATGCTGGGTGCTGGGTAAGTATACAATCTCATCTAATACTTACTGCCATCCTGTTGGAAAGGTATGATTTTGCAGATAATTAACTGAGGCTCAGAGGCTCAGCAGAGTTAAGTCACAAAACTAGTAAGTGGCAGCTGGGCTTTGAATTGGGTCTCTGTGACTGGAAAGCCAGGCCCTCTCCCCCTGGGGACTTTCTGTGGTGGCATGGGGGAGGGGTGCACAGTGTGGCTGATCAGCACATCAGCCTCCAGAAGGCTCTGGGGCCCTAGCACAGGGCGGTAGGCAGAGAAGTGGCCCCAGGAGGAGGAACACTTCCTTCCTAGCTGGTACTCAGGTTGGTACCAGCTGAGGGCGGGAGGGTTGAGGAGTTGGCCACCCTCAGAGACCAGAGTCCCCATAAACATCATTATTTCCAACCAGATCGGAGTTTGTGTGTTTACTGTCTTTTCTAGCCAGCCAGCTAAATAGTGGTTCTGGGAGGTTATGTTCACTGCATCTGTTTCTACACTTTTAGGGCATCGGCCCAAGAAATTTGAGGATTATTGGAGGTCATATTTCATTTTTAATTACTATTTGAGCCCGAGATTTTTGAGGGTTTTTTCCCCTTTGCTTTGACGTAAGATGGATTCCCATCTTAGCAAATTATGTAATTTGCTTTGGCGTCATTTAAGGGTCCTTGTACTACAGAATGCCATAGGAACTGCTGTTTAAAATGCCACATTCATTCTCTAGTCATGTCTGCGGCTGAAAGGATTTTTGAGCCCCGCTTTACAGTGTTTCTCCTAGCTGAAACATCGGCTGGCTATCTTTGAAGTCGGCGTGGAGACCAGCTCCCGCAGCAGGGCAGGAGACTGTCCCGCAGAGGAGAGCTTGGACTTCAGAAGGCCTGGAGAAGGAAGAAGCACGCTCAGTAAGGCGGTGGCACCTCACTGCAGGCGTCAAAGCACGTTTCTGATGTGTTCCTTGCCCCTTCTGGGAACACAGAGTAGAAACTGGAGAACTTGCTTTGCATAAAGGTGAAGCACACAGTTCTATGATTCAGTTTAGATTCAGTTGGCTTTACTCACCTGCCCAAATTTAGGTTAAGGTAGTGGTGATTCTTCATATGCCTTTTTTTTTTTTGAAGATTTTATTTATTTATTTGAGAGAGAGAGAGCGTGCTGGCGCAAACAAATGGTGGGTGGGCGAGGGAGAGGGAGAAGCCGGCTCCCCACGGAGCAGGGAGCCTGATGCAAGGCTTGATCCCAGGACCTAGAGATCATGACCCAAGCTGAAGGCAGACACTTAACCGACTGAGCCACCCAGGCTCCCCTCTTCAAATGCCTTTTAAAACCCTAATGCTTTCATTGCTTTGGTGGCAGGTTTTGCACATTATTGGAGTGCACAGCAATGAGAATATAACACAGGTACATTTCAGCACTGAAAATCTGCAAATGAAACAACAACAAGTAATGAATATTTAGCAGAGTAAGGAGTAATCATTAATTCTAGGTGAAATATTAAGAATTGTAAGCAGCCAGGCAGGTTGCTGGTGAGCTGAGCAGAAGTCCTGCAACTGAGAATTTCCTCGGAGACCTTGTTGTCCTTCAGGGCAATGTTGCCCACTACCCGTGAGCCGTGGCTCTTGTGCTGTGTGATACCAGGGGTTTGAATATTGAGATTATAAAGGGATGATAAATCAGGGCTTGGAAGATCCATGGAGACTTTTTTTTTAAATTATTTTTTATTATTTAAGTAGAGTTGACATAGAACTCTGAGAGCATGAGAGGGGGGTGGAGGAGCAGAGGTAGAGAGAGAAACAGACTCCCCGCGGAGCAGGGAGCCCGATGCAGGGCTCGATCTCAGGACCCTGGGATCATGACCTGAGCTGAAGGCAGACGCTTAACAGACCGAGCCACCCAAGCGCCCTGTGACCTGTTTATTTCATAACTGGAAGTTTGTACATCTTAATCCCCTTCACCTATTTCACCCATGCCCCCACCCCCATGGAGATTTTCTTGAGCATGCTGTTTGACTTTTCCTAGATGTAGGTACACATGGAAAAGCAACATGCTTCCTCCTTCCCAAAGGAGAGAGCAGTCAGTTAACAAATTCCCACCAATGAGTATTTGCTGCACTTCTACTATGGGCCTGACCTTGTGCTGGGTGCTGTTTGCAATACAAAGAAATATGTGATTCTAGCCCTTGAAGAACTTAATTCAGTTGGAGAGAGTCCCTCCTCTCCCCAGACATAGGTAGACATAGGACAGAAATAGCAGTAACATGATTAAACAGCTGACCTTGCCAGGTGTTGACTCTAGAACAGAGAAAGAGGGGAGTCAGTAAGGGATGTTTAGGATACACAGAGTCTGACTGAGGAGAGGAGGGTTTGAGGAGAAGGAAGGGTTAGAGCACTTTGGTTGGGTGATAGCAGAACATGGAAGCTAGGCTAAGGAGTTGGGTTTTATTCTGTGGCCAGTGGGAGCCCTGGAAGGTTCCTGAGTAGGGAAGTAGGATGATGTTGGATGTCCAGCAAGTTCACGCATGCTCAGTGTTCTTTGCAGGCCTTCCTATGAAGGGAAAGTGCCAGGAGGAAGTGGGTTTGGGAATGAACTCAAGAGAGTGGTGTGGCTAGCCGGAGACCGGGCCTCCTACCCCAGAGCTACCACTTTCTAGTCAAGGCATTTGCCATTTCAGAGACTCCTTGTCCCCAGCTGCAAAATGAGGGTAATGGTTCCCATCGACAAGGAGGGGTGAGGGTGGGGATGGAGGAGGCTGTGAGGTTTGGTGGGTGCTTGGCTCATTTGTTTCCTTCCTCTCTTGAGAGGGTTTTTATTTTTACAGTGTAAAGCTGTTTCCTTTTCAAGAGGTTTAGAACCGTGGTTCTCGCCCCTGGCTGCACATTAGAATCACCTGGGGAGCTTTTAGGACCTACTAATGCCTGTGTTTCAGCCAGACAAGTTAAATCAGAATCTCCAGGAGGGAGGGTCAAACCATTAGTATCCTTTTTTTTTCAGTTCTCTAGGTGATTATAGAATGCAGCAGGGTTGGAACCCTCTGCTTTAGAGCTGATGATGTGGCAACACGGACAGGTAAAATATCTCCAAACAGTTGCTCTCATCTCTGTGTACTTTGAGTCTCTGAGTAAATCTGATCTCTCTGCCAAAAGGGAAGGAAGAAGAATTATGTGGGTTAACCTAGTTTGAAGGTTTGCTTAAGTTTTGGTTTTAGCTCCTTTAACACGTCTTTTCCCCCCAAAGTGATCTGTGTTTATGGCCTCATTAATGTCATTTGGGGCCAGACAGATTCAAAATAAGTTTTCCTCCTTAGTTTTTCCTACAATTTCATCAAACGAAGGCATCTTTGAATATCAGCTGTTGTGCAGGGAAATCTTAAATACCTCTCTGAAAACTCAGGAAACAAAATGCCATTGAGGATGCTTACTTGGAAAATGGCCTGTGTTGGAAGCATTAAGCAACAGTTGTGGAAATGACAACCCCAACCCCGCCCCCCTCCCCCCAGGATTGGAGTCAATAGGTCAACATCATTAGAAATGAACCACCTGAGTTCCACCAACTAGTGAGGACTCTCATCTTTCAGGGCTGCAGAAAGAGCTCAGGGTGCCCCAGGTCCCCGAGGGTTGCCAGTCATGCCTGGCAGGTGGGAAGGTCTGGGGAATCAGGTACTCGGGTTGCACTTCCCACTCAGCTGCTTCCTAGTCGTGCCACCTTGGACAGCTCACTCAATTTAGCTGAGCTGAGATCTACCCTCTAGGCTAATGTGAACATTGAAAGAGAAACGAGTAAAGGGCTTAGTAAAGTTCCTGGCACAGGATTGGTGCTCACTTCTCTTCTCTAACCTCACTTAAGTCAGAAATTCTGTGGTCCTGGGGCCTTTCCAGTTGGAAGAACTGCGCCAGACCGCACTGACTAGCCAAAACACTAGGGCTTGACAGGGTGGCCACCCTGCCCCACCAAGATAAAGGGTGTGGTGGCGTGAGGAAGAGCAAGAAGAAGGCCCTTTGGGGAAGTGGCGGCAGATGGTGGGTTTTGGCGGCAGGTGTGGATCGGTGTGACTCAGGCTGCATTACAGAGCTCTTAGCTTTCCCTTCGTTGCCTGACGGGCCTTGCTGGTTTGTCGTCTCTTTGATATACACTGCAGTTTCCATTGCACATCAGAGATGGTGGGGCAGATGGGAATGGTTCGCTGGAGGATTCTGGGCTGCTGACTGCAGCTCGGGAGGAGGAGGCCTGACTTCAAATGTTGGGTTTCTGCTAGTCCCTAGGGCACTCTTCTCTCTGCTTTAGTAAGAGCTACCACCGGTTGCCAGCAATGGACAGCTGTGCTATGTTTACTGTACAAATTTGAGGTGAAAGTATTTCCTTTTGGTCAAGTGGAAGGTGGTATCAAGCAAACTAAAAAAAATTCAAATGTTTTATAGTTAGGGACCAACTTGTCTTATTGAACTGGAATAAAAATATTTCTGAGCAGGGGTGCCTGGGTGGCTCAGTCGGTAGAGCAACTCTTGATCTTGGGGTTGTGAGTCTGAGCCCCACGTTGGGGGTAGAGTTTACTTAAAATATTTTCAAGTGAAATCACCTTATATTCCCCAGTGTCTTTCTGTATCTGTTACCAGATGGCAGATGGGACTTGGGGACCACAGGGAACCCTTAATGGGTCCTAATGTGTTTTTACACAATGGGTGGTGCTTTCAGGCCCCAGTAACTAAGCAAAGTCTAGGTGGACACAAGTGTGTTACAAATGGTGTTGTATACGAGGTACCAGTGGGCTACGGCCAAGGGCAGATGATGACAGAGGTAACCCCCAGCACCACCCTGTAACCCAAGCCTCCATGGACTGGGATGGCTGGTTTCTCGATGCACCTGAACCTGGGTTTCTCAACCTTGGCACTAATGACATTCGGTGCCAGGTAGTTCTTTGTTGGGGGGTGGGGGTGGGCTGTGCTGTGCACTGTAGGTGTTTAGCATCATCCCTGACCTCTATCTACTGGTTGCCAGTAGCACTCCCCTACCCCTTGTGACAACCAAAGATGTCTCCAGACATTGCTAAATGTCATTTGGGTCAGAATCACCCTCTTTGGAAATCACTGGCCTAAATTTAAAGAATGTCTTGGCACAAACTTTAATGAGGACGTCATTTTGGCTATCACAGTCTGACATCATGACCCAGGTATTATCTTGTAGTTACTGCTTCCCTCTGCCAAATGCTTTTCCCAGTCATTATTGTGTGCCATTTTACAGACAAGATTTTTTTTTAAGACAATATAATAATCATAATCAATAATAACCAACTTTATAGGGTATCAGCGAAGGGACTTCAGGAATACCTTAGCAAGACTATTAGCCTGATAGTGCTGGGATCCTGGAGTAGGGACAACTCTAGAGGCATATGGAAGACTAGAACACATAATGATTACTGTCAGTTGGGGGGAGGGGAGAGGAATAAAGGGTGAAGAGCATATATGAAGGAATACAATGAGAAGATGTTTGCCAATTGACTGAATAGTGTAGACATAACCTATTCTGGCACAAATATATGTTCAGGAAGTTCTGAATTTTATTAAGTAAACTCTACCCTCAGTGTGGGTCTAAACTCACGACCCTGAGATCAAGAGTCACATGTTTATAGACAAGTTTTTTTAAAAAATCTAAATTGTGTGTCTACAGAAGGAAGGAATGGAGTCAGACTGTACCTTTCTTGTTCAAACTTACACCGCAGCGTGGAAGAAGTACAGGGATTGGAACGTTATGGGTGCTTTAGCGGATGTTTACTACTGGTAGCAACGTCTTCGGAAAGCACAGTTCTGAACTTTAAACTCAACGTATGTAAAGCGAGACAGCCATGTTTATTCAGTACCTACCAACCAAGTGCCCAACACTGAACCGGAATTTTTGAAATTAATGTTATTCCTCTCATAAATCATAGTGAACTAATAGACGCTAGAAGTGATTTTTGAGAATTAACATTTCCCCCCAATTTTAGGCATCAGAAAAGCTTGTTGATGTGTAGTTGTTTGAAGTACTCAATTATATGTGCTAATTTCAGCTTGCCTCTGAGAAAGTAACAGCCCAGAAAATTTGCCAGTAAGACAACCCTGGAAAAAAGAAAATTTCCAACCTAAAGGATTGCTCCCGCAAATTTAAGAATGTCGGAAGTTTTTAGCATTTTATCCGTATATATTCAGAAATAATTGCATTAGCATATTGCTTAAGAGATTTACCACACTACACAAATCAGTCTTAAAATATTTATTTTATAACCCCATATGAACCCAACTAAGCATAGCACCAGGTACACAGTTGATTCACTCATAATTGAGTGGATATTGTTGAATTACCATCCTTAACATTTTCCTAGGAGGCAGGAACTCCTGCTATGAGAACTTTATCAACCTTTCTTAAATAAACAGAATGAAAATGAATGATAGTGCACTAAGATCTGTTTTAAAATCCAGTCTCCAGGTTAACAATGCTTATTTGGCTTTGTTTTCTAAATCTTCTATTTAAATGAGAATTCAGTAGAAAGGATTTGTTGAATACTGTGTTGATAAGCATTTGTTGAGTAGTGACTGTCGGTAATGCCTAAATCATACCACCCAAAGATATTAAAACAATTCTGAGCATTTGAGGAAAGAATGTCAACATTCTTATATGATTTAATCTATACCTTCATCATGACTCCCTGTGTATATAGACAGAAGGCTGGACTAGGTCTGTGTTTCCTGCTTACCTGTTAGTAAGAATTACCTGGGGAGGCTGTTAACACATCTAATTCCTAGGGTTCTATCCTAGAGATTCTGATTCAGCATGTCTGGTACAAAGCCTGAGAATGTGTATTTTTAATACCCTCTCCTCTCCCTCCTCCTTAGAAACAGAGAGATGTTAATGATCAGGCAGGTGGGGGGGCGGCTGTCTCTGGATTTGGTTTCTCTGGAAAATGCCATCACTGCCTCTCTATTCTACCCTTTCACTTGTTTTCTTAATCTTGGCCTTCTCTAGCTGATGATGCATATAGAATGCAACTCTGAACACTGAAAATCGTGGATCTTAGTCTTCTGATTGCTACCACACCTTGTTTTGAATGCCTAAGTTCAAAATTTTTACTTTAGGTAATTATAGATTTACATGCAGCTGTAAGAAATAATGCAGAGAGATCCCATATGTCCATCACCCAGTTTGTTTCAATGGTACTATCTTGTAAAACTGTAGTTCAGTAGCACAACCACATTGACATTGATACCCTCAAGATACGGAACATTCCCATCAATGCAAGCATCCCCCAGGCTGGGGCGGATGGCTGATGCACTACAGAAATTTATTTTTCACAGTTCCAGATGATGAGAGTCCGAGATCACGGTGCCAGCATGGTTGCCTTCTGGGGAGGGTCCTCTTCCTGGTTCATAGCTGGTACCTTCTCAGAGTGTCCTCGTGGTGGAAGGGGCAAGGGATCCTTCTGGGGCCTCCTTTATTTGGCAGTAATCCCATTCATGAGAGTTTCATTCCCATGACCTAAGAACTTCCCACAGGTCCTACTTCCCAATACCATCATCTTTGGGCGTTAGTATTCAACATGAATTTTGAGGGGACACAAACATTCAAAGCATAGCACCTCACTTTGCCTTTCTATAGCCACACCTGCTTCCCTCCCCCCCACACCCTCCTAATCCAGCCTTAACTCTTACAACCACTAATTTGTTCTCCATAGCTATCATTTTGTCATTTCATGAATGTCATATAAATGGAGTCATATAGTTTATAATCTTTTGGGATTGGCTTTTTCACTCAGCATAACTCTGGAGATTCATCCAAGCTGTTGTGTGAACCAGTAGTTTATTCCTTTTTGTTTCTGAGTGTTGTTCCATGATATGGATGTAGCAAAGTTTAACCATTCACCTGTTTATGGACATCTGGCTTGTTTCTAATTTTGGACTGTTACTAATAAAGCTGCTAAGACTATACTTTCAGGGATCATTTCTATAGTTTGTTACTAATAAAGCTGCTATGAGTTCGTGTACAAGTTTTGTGTGAACATAAATGCTCATTTCTCTGGGGTAATGCCCAGGAGTACAATTGCTGGGTCGTATGATAGCTGCATGTTTAATCTTTTAAGAAACTGTTAAGCTGTATTCCAGAGTGACTGTACCATTTTACATTCCCTCTGGCAATATATGTGTGATCCAGTTTCTCTGTATCCTAGCCAGCATTTGGTATTATTTTTTGTTTGTTTGTTTTAGTCATTGTGGTAGGTGTATAGTACTATCTCATTGTGGTCTTCTTATGCATTTGCTTGATGACTAGGAATGTTGAACATCTTTTTATGTGCTTATTGCCATCTATATAGCCTCTTGAAAGGAATGTGTATTCTGCTGTTGTTAGATGGAGTGTCCAAAAATGCTCATTAAATCTGTCGGTTGATATATTGTTGAGTTCTTCTGTGTCCTTCCTGTTTTTCTAATTGTTCTATCAATTGCTGAGAGAAGGGTGTGGAAGTCTCCAACTGTAACCATGGGTTTGCCCATTTCTTCTTTCAGTTCCATCAGTTTTTGCCTCTCATATTTTACAGCTCTGGTGTTTGGTATATACACATTTAAGATTGCTTTGTCTTGCTGGTAGATTACTGTTTTATCTCGATGTAATATCCTCTGTCTCTAGTACTTTTCTTTGCTCTGAAATCTACTTTATCTGATATTTTCACTTAGTTTTGATTCTCTGATTTGGGTGTCTTATAACTGAGGCTTTCCCCCTCTTTTTTTAGGAGTACATCATTCGGGTGCAAAGAGGAATTTCTGTAGAAAACAGTTGGCAGGTAAGCATTTTTTTTTTTGTCCCTAGAAAAATGTTTAAGTGTTTAAAAGTCTGACTCGGGGCAGCCAAAAATGTGGAAAAACCAAAACATTCATATATATGAATCCTGTTTCTTTTAGAGATAAACCTTCAGCTTTAGGATATTTATTTCCAGGGGCGCCTGGGTGGCTCAGTCATTAGGCGTCTGCCTTCGGCTCGGGTCATGATCCCAGGGTCCTGGGATCAAGCCCCACATTGGGCTCCCTGCTCAGCAGGAGGCCTGCTTCTCCCTCTCCCACTCCCCCTGCTTGTGTTCCCTCTCTCGCTGTGTCTCTGTCAAATAAATAAATAAAATCTTTAAAAAAAAATTAAGAAAAAAAAAAGATATTTATTTCCAAAGGCTTTTCTGTTCCCATTTGTTTGGTTTAATTTGTGTATGATGTTACCACAGAGAGTATCTAGGAATTTGTTCTCTAGTTTGACCCAGAGTAGGATAGATAGATAGTAGGCAGATTACTTGTTTTGTTCTTAGCACACCTCCTCCCCTGAAGCCATGGTGTAGGTGGGGCCGGTTAGAGTTAAGTCCATGGGGTGGAAAGGCTAGACAGGACCCTGGACATTGCACAGCTCGGACACTGTGTATTTCATGGACTCCCAGTCCACTCACGGGCAAAACGCTACTGCCAGGTCCCCCGCTGACTGTAGGTGAGGGTCACCTTATGGCCCTAGGGTCTGCAGTCCTCGGAGAGAAAAAACTTCCTACTTGGATCCAGAGGTCCTTCCTCTGTCAGTTGACTTTGCAGAGGGTGGCTCACTTCTCTCTAGGGGCCATTTCTTTCTTTCTTTCTTTCTTTCTTTCTTTCTTTCTTTCTTTCTTTCTTTCTTTCTTTTTTTCTTTTCTTTTCTTTTCTTTTCTTTTCTTTTCTTTTCTTTTCTTTCCTTTCCTTTCCTTTCCTTTCCTTTCCTTTCCTTTCCTTTCCTTTCTTTCTTTCCTTTCTTTCTTTCCTTTCTTTCCTCCCTCCCTCCCTTCCTCCCTTCCTTCCTTCTTTCCTTCCTTCCTTCTCTCTCTCCCTCCCTCCCTCCCTCCCTCCCTTCCTTCCTTCCTTCCTTTCTCTCTCTCCCTCTCTCTCTTTCTTTCTTTTCTTTTCTTTCTTTCAAGATTTTATTTATTTATTTGACAGAGAGACACAGCGAGAGAGGGAACACAAGCAGGGGGAGTAGGAGAGGGAGAAGCAGGCTTCCCGCTGAGCAGGGAGCCCGATGCGGGGCTCCATCCCAGGACCCTGGGACCATGACCTGAGCCGAAGGCAGACGCTTAACGACTGAGCCACCCACGCGCCCAGGGCCATTTCTTTCTTGCTTTCGTAATTATAATTACCCTCCCCGTCTCCACTACAAAACATCTTACCTTGTCCTTCAGGCCTGAATCTTACCTCTCACCCTAAGCAGTCCTGGACCACAGTGGTCCACACTTGGTCTTTTCTTGGCCCAAAATTTCAAACTGCTTCTTGAGTGAATGGTTGCACCATTTAACATCTGTTGAGCATTTGTTGTCAGGCACGGGTTCAAGCACATTAATTCACTTAACCCTTTAAAGACAGTTCTGCATGATTGCAGCTCCCCGTTTTACGTTCAAGGGGCTAGTAACGAGGCCATGGTCACACTCAAATCAGTGACAGAACAGGGCTGGAATCTGTGTATTCTCTGTGATTAGCCGCTGTGCTGCCTTTTGCTCCTTTGCACTTACGAGGGATGGCCTTCCGTTGAACTCTTGCGTGTGTAGTTGACAAGCAGGGCAACAGCATTGTCCTACCAGAGAAATCAATCCTTGGTGTAGTTTTCCAGATACAGTGCATTAGAATTCCCGGGATACTTCACAAAAAAGTAGACTCTTGGGCTCCACTGTGCGCCTATTGTAGGAGATCCTCTGAGGGCAGAGTCCTAGAAGATTGGTAGGTAGTTCTGCTCACTAACATTTGAGAGTCATCAATAAAGGTTCAAGTCAGCCATTCCAAATCAAAATAATTTCCTTGCCCAGAGCCTGAAGAGCTAGTGGAATTTGACTCTGGCCTAATCAGTGGCATCAACATACCTAAGAAAGGATGTGTAGACAATGGGAAGTGGACTGTCTGCCAAGAGGGGAAACATGGGGTGTCCGGGAGAGGTGTGGCCTCTCTGCCTGCAGGTACAGTCCTGTCTCTAGAATGGTGGGCTCTCAACCGGGGGAAATTTCATCCAGGGCAAGGATGAAAGGGCCTCAAAGCGCTTTGTCCGCTTCCTTTTACTTCGATTTCATGTTCAATAAAACTTTTTTTTTTTATGAGGGAGTAAATCATTAATTCATCGTTCCAGGTGCCTGGTTAATGAGAAAGATATTTAAAGGGCTATTCACCCTAAAAACAACTACATCATCATTCTCTCTTACCTATTGGCATCTTGTGTGTTTGACTGGCGTTAACCAGTTTCCCATGGCCCAGCCAACTCTGGGCACTGCTAGGTCTGTTTTCTGGGCCTGTCCAGTTAAGCAAGTTAAGCACCAGATATAAGCCCCACTACCCTTAGTTCAAGTGCCTCGGCCCTAGAATGCCAATAAATATTAAATAAGGAAATGAAAAGAGATGGTCTTTGCCGAATGAAAACACCACTGTCTTGTCTTACAGATCGTTAGGAGATACAGTGACTTTGATTTGCTGAACAACAGCTTGCAGGTAAATATTCGAAAACACTAATGACACACGGTCATTGCTTGGGGTGTCCTAGAAACTGGTTGGAAATGGCAATATCAGGAACAAAAAATTGAGCAAATTTTTCTGGGGGAGGAGATAGACTTATACGTTATACAGATAATGTGTGGCTCTAAAAATAAACTTTTGGGAACAAACATGTGATTTATAGTCACCTGGCAAGTGAGTACCTGTGTGCGAGACTGCATCCTAACCACAGTCCTTTGCACAGATGAGGAATGACTAGCTGGATTGCTGGAGTCGTTCACTTAGAGCTGGGACTGTCTCAGACCCTTGCCACTGAGCTAGACTGCATAGTCAGCGTTGCAGATCAATACTCAGCAGTAACTAGAGATAGCTTTTCTCAGTGTAACTTTTTTCTCTTAAATACCTATTTCTAAATCCCTTTGACTTAAATGTTCCTAACTTGGTGGCCATAATGGAAAGAGGGATGAGCTGCAGAGTCTTTTTCTGGAAAGAGCTGTGCTGGTCATGATGGAAGGGTCCTAGAGGGGTTTTCACACCATAGTAAGTACTGGCAGTACTACCCATGTACCCATTTAGCAGATTGGTTACTGCAGACCACTGGGCTTGGCTCACATCTCAGACTTGAATGGTAACATAAACCCTGAGCCGGAGCGCTTGGCTTATGACCAGTCCAGCCAGGAGGTGAAGCACTGCGCCCCGTTCATTGGTGAGCTAGCCATCACGTATTACCTATTCTGAGTGACCTCTGGTCCTGTCCACAAAGGTCAGGAGGACTGCTGGCTGAGAGCGAGCAACATGCTTCCTTTCCTTCAGAAGACCACAGTTACTGATCAGGCTTTGGAAAACAGCATACGTAGAGAGTCCAAGCTGTAACATTATTTACAACCCAGCTGAAAACATGAATGCCTAACTTGCTCTCTGATAGAATTGGCCTGAGTGTCTGCAGACCTTTATGTAACTGACAGATGGTTGTGCATTTGACAAATGCTGTCTTTTTAAATTTTAATTGCAGTATGACCGATTTAAATCTCCAGATAAAATATTGGCAGAGATCAAATTCTCCTCATTGATGAGTTTAATTGGTTTCATGTATGGATTTTTATAGCATATTCTTTCCGCTTAGACAAAAGCTGGGTCTGTGATGACATTGTGGATAAGGCACTGATGTATAGTTTATTCCAGCAGTGGATTTTCTCCACAAGTCTCTCCCGACATTCCCAGGCAGCATTTCCACAATGGCGTGAGCATCTGGGAGTTAACACTGAGCCTACTATGTGTTTTCACGTTGATGCACAAGTGAACCTTTGCCCAGTGGTCTTCGTACAGTGTCATTCAGCCAGGACTGAGTAAGACTCATGGGAGGAAGGTTTCTGAAATTGAAATTGTCTAGGCCCAGCTCCCAAGAATGGGTGGGGGACAGTGGAGAGGGTTTTATCTCCTGTTTGTTCTTGCTTAGGGCATGTAAGGTTGAATCTCTATGACTATTCAATTATGGCCTTTTTAATATAATAGAATTTTATTTTTGCTTCAGTGTGATTTTCCCTTTTAAAATAGGCACTTTCAGTGTGCATTTTATTTCAAATGCAAATATCCATGTGTATTGATGTTGGCTTATGCTGGGCAGGATATGGCCAGACATCATTTCAGTGGGAGGTTTTTCTAGATCCAAGTAAACAAACAGAAGAAAGTACATACAGCTTTTTGGCAAGAAAATAATTTCAAAACAACCTCCATAAAAAAGACCAAAAAGACTCTAAAAACCACAGAATAAAACTGTGACCATGATTTTTAGTGTCTGATTACCCTTTCTGATGGTTAGATGAGTTCCCGCTGAAGAAAGAGAAACATAATACATATGCAGAGTTGTCTGACTCCAATAGGAAAGATGCCAAACTGAAAAAAAAAAAAAAAGCAGGATGTAAAATTATACATGCAATATAATATAATTACATGAAATGTTTAGAAAAAAAGATTGGAGGGAAATATGCCAAGCTGTTAACAATGGTGATCCCCAGGTGGCAGGATCATGGGTTTTATGTTTTTTTTTTCTGGCTCTTTACACTGTTTTGTACTTTCCAAGTTCTCCATAAACAAGCAGAGATAAGCTAAATAAGCAAAGAAATAGAAAAAGAAAGGTGCATTTTCATAACTTTCTATAATGAGCATATTTTGTGGTAAAGAAGAGTCACTACCTTATTTTAAAGATTTATTTATTTATTTTAGAGAGAGGGTGCATGTGAGTGGGGGGGGTAGAGAGAGGGGGACAAGCAGACTCCCTACTGAGCGGGGAGCCCCCAGGCAGGGCTTGATCCCATGACCCTGAGATCATGACCTGAGCAGAAACTAAGAGTCAGCTCCCCAACCGACTGAGCCACCGAGGTGTCCCGAATCATTACCTTATTTTAAAGGCAACATCAAATCAGTAACCATCTAGGGAGACCACATACAACAAAACAAAAGAAAGGCGTAGGAGCTGAAATGGTGGGGACTGAGCCAGGAATGCTCAGGTTGGGAAGGAGCCCAGACTCTGCCCCTTACAGCAGGGAGACCTTGGGTCATTTCTTTTCCCTCTCCATTCCCCCCTTTCCCCATCTGAAACAACGGGTTGAACTAGATGACTTGTCAGGTCTATTGTAGCACGGATGCTTTGTGATTTGAATTTTATTGCTCACTGTTGACATAGGAGAGACTCTACTGTTACGTAGAGATTGGCACAAATTGAGGGTCTTTTGAGAGCTCAGAACTCCCTAGAATACTCACTGGAATATGGTTGAAGACCACTGAGCTCTGATCATGAAAATGAAAGATGAACAGATTCAGAGTTTGTTGGTTCCTCCTCCAGATAGAACTAGTTTTCTTGAAACTGCGATATAGTTTGTCATGTAATTTAATTTAGAGGCCTCTACTAGTGGCTCAGATTATGGGCTCTAGACCTCACTTTGGAGATTATTCCCCCTTCGCCTTATCATTCTGCAGGTGTTATGGATGGGTCTTTGGGGACTTCTCCACTGGCTTTCTTGTTCTCTTCCTCGTATACAAGGAACTCAAGAAGGGAATCCGTAGGGCATGTTAAAGAGGAAGGCTCTCGAAAATGGGATGGTGAGGTGCCATGGCTTGAAGCCATCAATGTGTGGGTGTCTAGGAAATCACTGCGGAGAGACTTGATTGCTCTCTGTGCTAATATTCTCTTTCCCTCCCTCCTAATGAGTCATTGGACTTCTAAATTTTATATTCTATAATTGGCAAACATTTTAGAAATTCTGGGAGAAAGCTAAAAGAGAAAGTAAGTGTCTCTTGAATGCTAATCTTTTTTAAAAGGCAAGATTTTAAAATAACACACATATTACATACTAGTAATACTTGTAGAAGTATTTATTGTGAGATCTTAAGGCAGAGCAGGAAACAACCTCCAGTCTGTCTAGTGGACTGGCCTAGCAAAGAATCTGTAATTGCAGCTGTTGGCAAAGAACACTTTGTTTCACCTGATGATTTGGAAGAGCTGATGGGATGTCTGGCAGATCAATACCTTTTCCTAAAGTGAAATGAAGCTTGAACAGATAGATTGGTGGAAGCTTGGAGGCCACAGAGTTCAAAACAAATACCTTATCAAACTCATTTTCATATCCTCACCATGAATGAAAAATAGCTCTGTTGGGGTTTGAATCTGATGATGTAGATGTGACTCCATTCTGAGTCATGTAGGATTCATCTGGGTCAGCTGTCGGGCACGTAGTGCAGGCAAATGGGCTGATACTGGTACCTGGTAATTTTACATATATATATATTTTTTCATATTTATTTTATTTATTTTAGAGAGAGAGACAGCATGGGGAGGAGGGACAAAGAGAGAGGGAAAGAGAATCTCAAGCAGACTCTGCACTGAGCACAGAGTCTGATGCAGAGCTCGATCACAGGACCCTGAGATCACGACCTGAGTCAATACCAAGAGTTGGACACTTTTTTTTTTTTTAAGATTTTATTTATTTATTTGAGAGAGATCGAGCACAAGGGGAGGGGAAGGGAAAGAGACAGAGGAAGAGGGACAGGCAGACTCCTGTTGAGCAGGGAGCCCGATTCAGCCTGATTCAGTTGACGCTTAACTGACTGAGCCATCCAGGCACTCCAAAAAAATAATTTTTTAAAAGAAATATCAGTTGTGGGGGCGCCTGGGTGGCTCAGTCGTTAGGCGTCTGCCTTCGGCTCAGGTCATGATCCCAGAGCCCTGGGATCGAGCCCCGCATTGGACTCCCTGCTCAGCGGGGAGTCTGCTTCTCCCTCTCCCGCTCCCCCTGCTTGTGCTCCCTCTCTAGCTGTGTCTGTCTCTGTCAAATAAATAAATAAAATATTAAAAAAAAAAGAAATATCAGTTGTTTTTTAGTAGTACCTTTGATTACTCTATATTAATGCTCTGGAACAAAAATAATAATGATAATAGTAATAATAATGAAGTGATTCACTTGGATGTGTATTAGCTGAGTGATGTGCTTTCTTCTTAAGTATGCTTTTTATTTAGTTAATAAAGAAACTGCTATTAGGTAAAGCCTAATTGTGTAAATGAGGAAAATGACCTGAAATTTATGTGTCTTATCTAGCTGTGAATTCTGCCATGATAGAAAATTCATTCTAAGTATGCTCCCACACATTTTCATAATTATGTTGGAGAAATAGGCAATTTAGGATTGTAAGCCAGCCTTTTCATCTTGTCCAATGTTGAGTTCAAAGTCTTCACTGTTGTTTGAAAAATACAGAGTGGAACAGGCTAACTTAGGTTTGCCCACATGGGTGATTTAGATTACATCCTTTCCTGAATTAAAGATGCCCTTCTCTTAAGACCTTCCCCTCAATCAATATGCATGTCACTTGGTCTGTTCTAATCTAAGCACAAGTGTGGAATACAACTGCTCTTTGAAAGTGATTTTGCTCATTAAATTAAGATACCAATCTGATGCTTTTTTTTAAAGATTTTATTTGTCAGAGAGAGAGCGAGCACATACAAGCAGGGAGAACAGCAGGTAGAGGGAGAAGCAGGTTCCCCCCTGAGCAAGGAGCCCGATGCGGGACTCGATCCCAGGACCCTGGGATCATGACCTGAGCCGAAGGCAGACGCTTAACGACTGAGCCACCCAGGCGTCCCTGATGCTTTGTTTTCTAAGTTTAAAAAATAGACTCACAAAGTTTTAAGTGATCTGGAAAATGATAGGTTGAGCACCTGCATTTACTTTTCCTTTCTCCTGAAACCACTCTAAGACAACAGTAAGTTGATCTTACAGACACACACACACACACACACACACACACCCTCAAGGGTAAGTAGAATAGGAAAAGATAAAATCACAACAAAACATTTGAAGCTGCAAATCCATTGGATGAGAGTTAACCAATTAAGGAGATACAGGAAGGCAGAATTCTGAGCTGGGGGGCGGGGGTGGATAACTCCACTGGGTCCCATTAGATACCACAGAACCTCCAAAAGGTTTAGCGCAAGGTGCTGCCTCCAGTGTGGGGCAAGGTCAAGCTGAAATCAGGAGTTGAGAGTATGTTTAAGAAACAGTCAGATCCCCGGATCTTCCCCCATCTAGCAAGTTATGCCTGCCCTTCTCCCTCTAGCAGAGAATTGGAAGTTTATTCTCTGGAGAGGGAAGAATAGTCTTTGGATTGGGGAACGCAGGAATCACGTAATTCATGTGAGCACTGCCTCTCACCCCGACCTTTGCCCCCTTCTGCAAACCTTCTTCCTTTCAGCTCCCAGAGTATTGGTAGTCAGACCTAGACCCTCCAGGCAGGGGATTGGAAGATTTGGGGGAAGGGGAATCTGCCCAACCTAAGAAGAAAGAGCTAAAGATACTGAGATCACAGGTTTTCCCAATGAAATAGCTGAGTCAAATCCTATGCTAAAATAAAACCCACGGGTGCCTGGGTGGCTCAGTTGGTTAAGCGACTGCCTTCAGCTCAGGTCATGATCCTGGAGTCCTGGGATCGAGTCCCACATCGGGCTCCCTGCTCGGTGGGAAGTCTGCTTCTCCCTCTGACCCTCCCCCCTCATGCTCTCTCTCTCTCAAATAAATAAATAAAATCTTTAAAAAAAAAAATAGATAAAATAAAATAAAATAAAATAAAACCCACAACAGATAAGCCTCCGCCACTCACCGAGTGCTTCTAAGTCAGCTTTTGTTGTCCTGCTCTTTAGTATGAGCAGACAGCCCAGGATCACCAGATTCCTAAGGAACACTTTTTTTTTTGTTTTTAAGATTTATTTATTTATTATTTGAGAGAGAGAGAGCAAGCACGAGTGGGCAGAGGGAGAGGGAGAGAGACAGGCAAACTCCCCGCTGAGCAGGGAACCCAACCCGGGACTGGATCCCAGGACCCTGAGATCGTGACCTGAGCCAAAGGCAGACGCTTAACGAACTGAGCCACTCAGGCACCCCCCCTCCCCAAGGAACACTTTTAATATAAAAGATAACAATGAAAACAAACAAAAAAAAATAAAAAGAACCTTCAGGAAGCAGAGTATATGCAGTAAGAGGAACATTTCAGGCTCTTCAGAAAGATTATCTTTTATGATCTCAGAGAGATAAATTGCGTTACATTCAGGATGCTATTAAAGAAAAGAAAGCATACTCAGAAATAAAAAAATAGATAATAGTAGAAATGAGAACTCTTTAGAAGAGCTGAATGTTAAAGGAACTATCCCAGAAAATTTTTTCAGTAGGAAAAAATATTGTTTAACAAAGGTGGAAAGTAGGAGAGAAAAGATGAGAATAGAGGACCAGTCCAGAAGGCCCAACACTGGAATAAGAGGAAAGAGAGCAAAGGACACAGAGGGGAAGAAATAATGACCTAATACAAGAAAATACCAAAGAACGTAAGGATGTTCATCTCCAGATAGAAATGGCTGGGTACTCAGCACAGAGGCTAAAGATAGACCTGCAGAGAGGCACATGGATTTCACAAACTGGGGTCAAGGAGAAGAGCCTAGAAGCTTCCAGGGAGGGAAACAAAACAAAACAAAAACGGAAGCAAGAATCTGCTAACAGCAGCGCCGGAAGCTAGAAGACAATAAAGTAGTTCTTAAAAATTGTGAAGAACAAATATTTCCAACTTAGAATTCCACATCAAGGGGCGCCTGGGTGGCTCAGTCATTAAGCGTCTGCCTTCGGCTCAGGTCATGATCCTGGGGTCGTGGGATGGAGCCCCATATCGGGCTCCCTGCTCTGCAGGAAGCCTGCTTCTCCCACTCCCCCTGCTTGTGTTCCCTCTCTCGCTGTGTCTCTCTCTGTCAAATAAATGAATAAAATCTTAAAAAAAAAAAAAAAAAGAATTCCACATCAAGATTCCCTATCACTCAAGTGTGAGGATAGATTAAAGACATTTACACATGCAACTTTTCAAAAATTTGACGTCCCTCCCTGGCTCCCTTTTTAGGAAGCTGACGGAGGGTATCCCCACCAAAAATCAGGGAGTCTTCTACAAAAAAGGAAGGTATGGATCTAGAAATGGGGTTCAGCAGGAGAAAGGAAAAAGCATCCCCAGCGTGATGTCCCAGAATGCCAGCCCAGCAAGTGTAGGGACCACCAGTGCTGCTTGGAGCAGGCACTCCTCAAGGAGAAGAAATTGATGCATCTTTGTATCTGAATATGTTGAGAAAATGCTTAGATGGAAAGTTTGGAGTTGAATAGAAAACTGAAACAAAATAACCAAAAAGACCAGTTGATAAAAAAGGAATTGTAAGCATGGCTCTCTGGCTTAGTGGTGCAGATCACCTAATGTAAACAGGAATATTGCACTAAATAAAATTATAGCTATATTGGAGGGATTAGGAATAAGTTGCATGTGGGGTGAGATCGGGATTGTGAAAGAGAACTTAATCCATAACGGGAAATTAATAGATTAATACCTAAAAATGAAAATCAATTCATAATGAACCCTGTGCCAAAAAGACCGACTGAGAGAATTCGATGTGGCTGCCTCTGGGGAGTGGATAATGGCTAGGTCACGTGTTGGCAGAGGTGGTTGGGGGGGGAGTGTCACGGGACTGCTAATAATAAAAAGACTATTTGACTCTCGAAATTATGTTCATATATAAGTTTGATAGAAAAACTTTTTTAAAAAATTAAGTTTTAAAGTTGCTATGCTTGATATAGCATTTTACCAATTCTGAGTTGCAGTTTTTCACGTTTTTATCATAGCACTGAAATCAGGGTGCATCTTAATGAAATGTGGTGGCTCAGGATTCTGATATTACATCTTATGTGGAGATGACAGGAGTATAATACTTTTTCTCTTTTAATTAAAGATTGCAGGCCTCAGTCTACCTCTTCCTCCCAAAAAATTGATTGGTAACATGGATCGTGAATTCATAGCTGAGAGGCAGAAAGGTCTTCAGAACTATCTCAACGTTATCACCACAAATCATATCTTGTCTAATTGTGAGCTGGTTAAGAAGTTTTTAGACCCAAACAACTATTCTGCAAACTACACTGGTAAGCAAAGGGATCTCTGAGCTACGGTTGCATGACCATAGAGACACTGTTCTTTGCTGGAGACAACGTGTAGGAGGAGTTATTTCCAGACGGGGCCATGTGTACATTTGTTATAGGGCATTACTTGCTTATTAGTACTGTACCCGATTGTAATTTACTGTAGGAGTGTAAGAAAAAAATAATTACTTCTAAAATGTGATGTTTGCACAGAAGAATATGAAAGAGAAGTTATTGGGTCTTGTACTTAGAGTCTTGTCTTTATTATCTTCCCTGACAGAAAAGAAAGTAAATAATCCACAATAATCTGTACCATAATCTCAATTTGATTTTTATTTGGATCTCTTTTTGTATTTACAACATATAGTATGTCTGGTTTTTCGGGGAATTACTTTATACTGAGAGTGGTTCAAAAGGGTCCTTTCTGTGTCTTCCCAGTTGCTCCCAGAGACCCACTCAAGGCAAAGCCTGAGGAGGAGCTAGTTGTCTTCGACGCCTTCCCTGGATCAGTCAGGGGACTGAGGTGGAAGGGGTGCCAGTTACACACAAAACTATCGTCAATAACCTAAGCCTCTTGTCTGCAGAATGAGTGATTAACTATTCAGTATTCCCTGGGGTGGCTTTGAGGAGACCAATGGAAACCATTGTAGAACTGAACCAGTGACTAGAATTCGACTTACTTGTTAAAGCTGAGCTGTGCTTAGAGTCTTAGTGGAACTCTGGGTATTTTTAATAAGCTGATTTCCTTGCTAAGAGAATAGATTGTGTACACATTACATTTCAGGTCCTCAAAACACTGCTTTTGAAGTAATTAGAGGGAGGCACCTTTATTCCTGTTTCAGAGAGAGGGAAATACGGGACTGCTTGTCAGGTACCAAATTTTTCTGCATAATAGACTCACCCAGGGAGCTTTAAAAAATCCTGATGCCCAGGTACTCATGCCAATTAAATGAAAATCTCTATGGGGGCAGGGGGGCTCCTAGTTTATAAAGCTCCCCAAGAGATTCCAGTACGTAGCCAGAGTTTGAAAACCACAGCCCTTGGACCTTGCTCCTCACATCACAGTGTGGTCCTCTGACCCACAGCATTGGCATCACTGGGAGCTTGTCAAAAATGCTGAATTCAGGCCCCATCCCAAACCTATGGATCAGGATCTGAGTTTAATAAAGTCCCCAGGTGATTTGCATGTGCATTACAGTCTGAGAAGGCTTGCAATGGAACGTACCTCCTATCTTCTAGTGGAAGTACCTGCAGAGGTAAGAAAAATGCCTTTCTAGAATGCAACCAAGTGAAGGAAAATTTAGTTCAAACACATTTACTCTAAGTGACGAAATCGAGTGTAAGTTATTACAAGGCTTTCATTCTTCCCCCAGTTGGTTTTTGGTTCATCTAGGAGAAAAGGCATCACAGGACAGGGGCTCCCAGGACAGCTTAACTTCTTCCAGAGTAACATCTCTCATGGCTTTCAGTCACCGTGCCTCACCTACGTTGTTCCCCACATTGTCAGATGGTGAGCCGTCTATAGTGACTGTTAGCAAATCAGCCCTAACCGAGTTCATTGGTTTGTCTCCGTATTTCCCAAGAGTGTGTGCGAATGTGTTCCCGAGGGCAAGCCTCAAGGTGCAGTGCACACAGGATGACGCTGTGCGTTCCGTAGACCTTCACTGTCAGCTGTGCCTATGCCATGTGCTGGGTGCAGCCTGGTGGGGGGGGTGCAGGGGCAAGGGAGGTGTGCTCCCTGCTCGCAGGGAGCTTGTACCAGGAGTACAGTGAGTTATGTGGGGTCAGAGCTAGAAGAGATTTTGGAGCAGGCATACCCAGACCAGCCCTCTCATTTTAGAGATGAGACATCGCCCGAGAGGAAAGACCTTACCTAGGGTTGCACGTTTGTTAGACTGTACAAGGGTACAACATCTGCGTGTTTTCCAATTAAAATGCTGCTTTGCCCCCTGAAAGATTATCTGATCCCTATATTTCCTTCTACTGTACCCCCTCACATGCTGCTATTGTTCTTGATCTTTCTCCTCTCCCCCCCCCCCCCCCCCGCATGGCAGAGAGTCAGGAGTCCAAAGTAAATGTGGGCAGAGATCTAAGAAGGCTGCCGAGACTCCCACCGGGACCCAAATGCTCATGAAGCCACTGCTATTTAGAGGACACAGTCTTGTAATGAAACAATAGGGGATGGATGCTGTTTTCAGAGAGATGCTGATTTATTGCCCCCTTTGAATGAAACGTCAGAACTTGTCTTGCCTCTAGGCTGACTCACTAGCAGCCTCAGGAAAGGGAAGCCCAGGCAGTCTCCTCTGCACCAGCTTGACTGAGCCAATCCCCGGAAAACCGGGTAACCGGACGAACTTGTCCGGCTTCCCGAAACTCAAAGCATGGCCTCTGGTTCCTAAGGGCACTCTGCATACTGCCGACCTGTGGCTCTTCTTTAAGGAGGGTCACTTCCCCCCTTCATGTGGAGAAGGTCTCCACCTCTTATCCGCTTCCAAATGGTCTGTGGTCACCACCTCGCTCCACTTTAGCAGGATCTGAGTTCCGTGCTCATGTGGCCGAAGTCACCAAGGCTACTCTTCCTGCCTCTTGCTCTGAGGTTAAAGATGCCTGGTCGGAGGGGGACTGTGATGCCAGCCCGGTCCCCAGGGGGTGGGTAACTAGGAGCAGGGCATCAGCGGCTGCCTTCTCTCTCCCTGGCTCTCCAGCCTGGGATTTCTGATCTTTTCTTTCTTTTCCTGGGGTGCTCCAGATGACCAAGGAAATAGAGGTCCTTGGTGCTCTGTGGAGGAGTTATGAGGTGTCCATTTGTATTACCAAGTCTAATTGAGGGCCGGCTTTTGTTACAGGGAGAACAGGTGTCTCCAGTCATGAGGGGCTTCTATGGGAAGACACACATGCACACATCCCCCACCCCACACACCTCACCTTGGGCATCTTAGTAACGAGGTGCTGCTATCATTCAAAAGCCTCAGTGCACTGTAGCTATCTTCCAGCCTCAAACCTCAAACTCCCTCAGAATAAGGGGGTTTTGTTTTTTTTTTTTTAAGATTTTATTTATTTATTTGACAGAGACACAGTGAGAGAGGGAACATAAGCAGGGGGAGCGGGAGAGGGAGAAGCAGGCTTCCCGTGGAGCAGGGAGCCCGATGTGGGGCTCGATCCCAGGACTCTGGGATCATGACCCGAGCCAAAGGCAGACGCTTAACGACTGAGCCACCCAGGCGCCCCAGAATAAGGGGATTTTTAATGTCCATGCAGAAGTCACTTGGACCAGAAATATCGAGGCATGGATCCTGGGTCCCAGCTTTGTCATCAGCAACATTTCCCCTCTGTGAGCCTCAGGTCCTCTTCTAGTCCTGAAACCCCAGGAATCCTACGAGTAGGTCAGGTAGTAGTGGGCTCAAGGAGGAAGGAGGGAGGGAGGGATGGGGGCGGGGGATTATATCAGAGCCAGGGCAGGGCGCTTGGAGAGGTGGTAGGCCCAAGTCCACTGTGCAGGCCTCGGCGGCGCCACCTGCCCTAGCAGGTCAGGGATCTGGAACCCGGTTGCCGGGCTGGAGGAGTCTGTTCTCTGTAATGATCGTGGGGCTGGGACCTAGGAGCTCAAAGGCTGCACACAGCGGGGGCAGCTGGTACATTCTGAGCTGAGAAGTCAGAGCTCTGTGGGAAGCACAGGATGGGCCTGAAGGCCTCGCTCTGCATTTCCTGTCTGGGGCTTGTTTCTCAGCATTTCCTGAGCATGCAGTTTTTTGCCATGTGTCTGTCAGTATTAAGGAAATAGAGGGCAGATGCCTTTCTTTTCATGGATTTCATGTTCTTTTTTTTTTTTTTTTTTAAGATTTTATTTATTTCTTTGACAGAGAGAGGGAACACAAGCAGGGGGAGTGGGGGAGGGAGAAGCAGTCTTCCTGCCAAGCAGGGAGGCCTATGTGGGACTCTGGGACCATGACCTGAGCCAAAGGCAGACACTTAATGACTGAGCCACCCAGGCGCCCTGGATTTCATGTTTTGATGGGAGAGAGTGTCCGCATCCATTGAACATGTATCGAACCCTTAGTTCTTGCTTTGTCAATATTTATTGAGTGCTTACTCTGTGTCAGGTGCTGCAAATACAGCATTAAGGAAAGCATAGTCCCCTACCCCCATCCCAAGACACTTCTGCAGGGGGATTGACAGGTGAAGACTATGGCAGAGTAGACATGGCCCAGCACCTTGAAGGTGGGAGTAGGGGTGCAGGTGATCCAGTTTTGAAGGTGGAGGAAGGCTTCCAGAAGAGTTGATGCCTACATGGAGATTTAAGGATAAGTAGAAGTTAGCTAGGCCAAGAGGCAGGGCCAGTGCTCCAGGAGAGAAAAAAATATTTCCATGTGGCTGTGGGCTTTTACCCAGATTAAGACGTAGCCTTCACAGCCAGAGTTCACAGTCCGTGGAAGAGAGTAGCCCTAACACAGGACAGACCTTGGGTGAGTCCCATAGGAGAAGTTCACACGGAGCTCTGGGAGTGTAGAGAGGATGGAAGGTGGGGGGAGACCTGGCTCAGGGAGTGGCAGCTTTGGGCTGAGCCTTGCGGGATAGGTGGACAGGAACGGAAAATGCAGATGGGTGGGGTCGGGCCTGTCTTCAGGGGTCAAGGCAGGTAAATCTAGGCACTGCACCACTTGTGTGGAGGGGTAAAGACAGAAAGTCAAGGTAAAGCTAGAGCTGGGTTAACACTAGTTTTAAAAGCTTGGCCTTGATTTTATAAGGAAATGAGGTGCTGGTAAATGCTCCTAAGCAGGGAACAGATGCTTAGGATTGAGGTGTGTTACCTGAAGCTGGGGAGGGAGGGGATTCATATTGGATACAGTATAGGTAGTCATGTGATTTACTTGACAATAAATCATAGTTCAAGGGAAAGAAAATGTCCTTTCTACAATTTCCTGATTCCCTAAGGTAAAAAAAAAAAAAAAAAAAAGGCTATTTCCTTGTCCTCAATTTATCAGTAACAAATCCAGCATGTTCCATTTCTTGACAGCTATTTCCCCCATTCCTAGAACAATGTATGGTACATAGTAGCATACGATAAATGCTGTTGAATGATTTTGTGGGGAATTATGAGTCACAGTTATGAACCAACTGTCCTTTACTCTTTTAGAATGACATTGTACTGTATTTAGAAGATTATTTTGCATGATCCTTCCCAAAGTTGATATGATCTTAACTGAAAATGATGCCTTTTTAAGTTGTTTATTTTCAAGTTTTTTTTAGATTGTTTCTGTTCAAGTTGTTTTGGAAAATGCTAAAAACATTTTATATCAACGTTAACTCAACAGAGTTCCCAGCGTTGGTTATGAAAATTTTATATGCTTCTGCCACACCTGATCCCTGCAAATGGTTTGTCACTTTGGGTGGTTAGAACAAATGTCAGTGGAGTCAGTTGGTATCTGGTTGTCTCATGTTTTCTCCCGTGTGGACAGCATCAGCAATTTACCTGTCGAGTCAGTAAACCGATAGTCAGTAGATCGTTTTCTTCCCTGAATGTCTTAACTCACAATGTACTGTAAAATATACCAAAATCACATTGTTCGCCAAGCACCAGGCATGGTAATTCCAGACGAGGTCATTCTGACATATGGAGAGCATTTCTGCTGAATCTCTCTTTCCTCACCAGTTGGCCTGGAATGCCATGGATGCTAGCGGAGGTGAAATTCCACAGTGAATTTGCAGTATTGCTGTTTGCTTTCAGGGATCTAGAGTGGCTTCCTTTTCTCATTGTGTTGAGGGAAAATAGCAAATTACAGATGTTTCTTTTTGCAGGAACTGTAAAGGCACAGTTATTCTGATAATTTCTTAATACAGTGAACTTTAAAGAACTTCCTCTTCTCATTGTCTTCTTAAAAAGGGGAAACATTCTTATGATAAATGAACACAAAAAGGGAGGTGGATTTTTTCCAATAAACAGGGGTATGGTAACGTCCCACAATAGAACTGTGTTGTTGCTGTACATAGATGTTTTTCTAAAACACTGGCTTTTATTTCCAATATATATTTAAGGCTAATCGCTTCTTTGTTGGTGAAAGCTGTAATTCCATGAGGAATGAAGACAGGATAAATATCACTTAGAGCAACATAAATACTGTTCTGAGCTGACCTCAGAACACATTTTGAGTTTTGTGCTTGGGTTGTATCCTGATGCATATATTGAATTCTTGGCTTATGCTCCCTGGTTTACATATTTTAGATCTTTCAGTTTATATATATATATATTTTTCACATCATTAGTAATTACTCTTATTAATAAACTTTTTACTTTGGAATAATTTTAGACTTACAGAAAAACAGCAGTGATAGTACAGAGAGTTTCCATATACCACCCCTCACTAAATTTCCCCTAATGTTAACATCTTACATAACTCTAACACATTTATCAAAACTAAGAAATCAACATTGGTGCATTACTATTAACTACAGATTTTATTCAGATTTCACTTGTTTTTCCACTATTGTCCTTTTTCTGTTCCAGGATCCAGTCTAGAATCCTACATTGCATTTACTCCCTGGCTTTTTTTTTCTTTTTTTTTTTGTAATCAAGTTTTTTAAGAAGGTCATAGACTTATTAAGATTTCATTTGCAAGAATAACATCTTAAGCATGTGGTGCTTTCCTGATAGGTTGGACTGATGAGTTTCTAAAATGTCTTTGCAGAGATTGCCTTACAGCAAGTTTCCATGTTCTTCCGGTCAGAACCAAAGTGGGAGGTGGTAGAACCATTGAAAGACATAGGTGAGAAACTGGCACATGCCTGGTCTGTTCAAACAGATCACAGAACTGGACTCTTTGTCACGCTTTCCTATCTGTATCCCAAGAAAGCTCTTCAATGCAGGTGATTTCTTTTTCTTTTTGCCTTCCTACTGCTTGAAGACGCAGTCCGTAACTTGTATGCTTAATGAATCTTGGGTAAAGTGCCACCTGGAGATTCAGGGGGTAGTAATGTGTACTCTCAGAGCCATCCGTCATTCTTCATCTCTCTCTCTCACGACACTTCAGCTGAAGTGCCCATTTTCCTGTTCCCGTGAAGAATTTCTTTGTTTGCAGTTGTTTTGGTGTTTTCTGTGGTTTTTTTTTGGTTTGGGGTTCTGTTTTGTTTTGTTTTGCTTAAGTACAGTCTTTCCCGTGTCCACATTACCAAGCAGTTGTTTTACTGGTGCCTGTATTGCTATGGATAAGATTGCCAGCCTTAATTTTTTGAATTACTTAGTTAATGAAACTTCTCTCTATTGGTGTAAAAATTATTTGCTATGACTACATCTCTGCTTTTATGGCAGGTTGGAGGATAAGGAAGAAATATTTCTTGATGAAAATTAAAAATCAGCCGAAGGAACGGCTAGTGTTAAGCTGGGTAAGCTGTTTTTTTGCTTCAGTCTCCTTTCATGGACTTGAGATGGGTTTATGAAAGCAGATATTGAAAAAAGATAATTAAGAAATTGTACTGTGCTTCTGAGTGATGTTGTAAAGGCCTCTTCAGTCCCACATCAAAGGAGAGTCATTTTGAGTCACTTTGCTTATTCATTTGGTTATATCCATGTGATTGTATTTGATCAACTAGTAAACATCTGGAAAGAAACAGGAACAGCTTAAAATAGTTCTGGAACCTCTTTAGGATTGGCAATTTTGCAATTTATTTTAAAGAAGAAATACTTAGGCATTGCTTTATGTTATCTCTCACTTCGGGAGTTCTAGTGATTTGGCTAATGGAATTTGATAAAACGCATAATTTTTGGGCTTTTTTAAATCGTTTTGTTTTGTTTTTTTAATTTTAGGTAGTTAACATACAGTGCAATTTGGTTTCTGGAGTAGCATTCAGTGATTCATCACTTATACACAACACCCAGTGCTCACTCATGATAACAAGTGCCCTCCTTAATACCCATCACCCAAGAGTGTCGTTAAGTCCTGGTATTTATATGTTTGCATTCTACCTCTCCAGAAAAGCCTTGAGGCAGCAAGACTTTGTGTGGCTTTCATCTTTGGTTTACAGTCATATATTTGGACAAATGAAAAAAGCGAAAGGTTTACAAGGAATTTTTCTTTTGATAACTTAAGACAACACCCTGATATTTTCCCCCATGTTTTCAGGCTGACCTTGGTCCCGACAAGTATCTGTCAGATAAAGATTTTCAGTGTCTAATCAAACTTCTGCCTTCCTGTTTGGTGAGTACAAGCCCTTCTATTCTTTTTCTTTTTTTACTCTTTTATTTTTAAGTAATCTCTACACCCAACATGGGGCTCAAATGAGCACAACCCCGACATCAAGAGTCGCATGCTGTGCTGACTGAGCCAGCCAGGTGCCCCAAGCCCTTCTGTTGTTCTAGGTACTGATGACAGATTCAGAGCGTTTTCTTGTAGGTGGCCATGGACAGAAGAGCTGGAAATGCTCTGTAGGCTCAACAGAATGGAGAGGTACAGTGGATTTCAGTTCACACTGAAATCGCTCAGGGCTACTCCCGTAGTTCAGAGGCCATTTAAATGGTATTCATGACATCGGCACAACCCATGAAATTGATAATTTAAATGCTTACGTGTGTTTTAAGCAAATATCCGAGTAGGAAAGCACCTACTTTGTTCTCGGTGAGGATGTTTCTATCAGTGGAATTGAAAGATCTATTTCTAGCCTGAGAAAACAGAACTAATATGGATTTAGATAAGCTGGGTGAGGGAAGGCACGAAGAGCCCTTTTGCTGTCCGAGTCACTATTCTTACAGGCCAACTAGTTGGCCTTTGGGAGTGCCTGGCATTATGTATGCTAATGTACAGTTCTGATCCAAGGCCTTTAGTGGAAAGAACCACATCAGTATATTTCAGAATATGTGCAGAATGTCTTCAGGAAAAGACTAATCTGGCCAGAAAAGTGAGTTAGTATTGATGTTCTTTATCTGTGGTCTGCATGAGGATGTAGGACCCTAGAATGAGTCATTCATGAGCACAATTATGCTGACCTATCCAGTTGGGTTGGCAGGTTCATTTTTGAAGATAGAGTGTCTTGTCAAGCTAGCAAAACCAAGCTTTTTTTTTAAAGATTTTATTTATTTATTTGAGAGAGAGAGAATGAGAGAGAGAGAACACATGAGAGGGGATAGGGTCAGAGGACGAAGCAGACTCCCTGCCGAGCAGGGAGCCTGATGCGGGACTCGATCCAGGGACTCCAGGATCATGACCTGAGCCGAAGGCAGTCGCTTAACCAACTGAGCCACCCAGGCGCCCCGCAAAACCAAGCTTTTAATGAGGTGTGCAGCATAGCCAAGAAGAATGCTGTGGTCTTTGTGTGTGATTAGTTGTGTGACACAGACTCTCAGCATTCAATTCCAAATTTCCTTTAATGGCTGTGCTTTTTAAAGAAGAAGGGGGTGCAGATAAGTGGTGCATATTAATTATAGAAAAGTCAGAAAACATGGGTGAGCAAAAATAAGAACATAAAACTCACCTGTAATCCCAAGCAACCAGGAGTATGAACCAAAACGTTTAGTTGTTGCTTTTCTAGAACTTTATATGGTTATTTTTGAAAAATTATACATGTATTGTTTTAAAACCTGATTTTTTGGTTAATGGTATACCATGTACATCTTTTATGTTGGATAAATATAGTATAACATCATTATTATTGGGTGCATAGAATTATCTTTACCTCAGTTTTTTCAACTAATCTTCTACAAGACATTTGGACCACTTCCAGTTTTTTGTTCTTATTTAAAAAGAAAAAAGCCACAGTGAACAATTCAGGCTAAATATTTGTACCCATCCTTAATTATTTCATCAAATAAATAACAAGAATTAATAAGGGAGATATTTTGAGACTGTACAAATATCCTGTTCTTATCAAAGCCCCACTAGTTTTAGCTTTATTGAGATTTTCCAACTCCATCATTCCTCTTATGTTTATCAGTTGGCATTGTACTGTAAGGAAGAGCTTCCCATTCTCTCCTCTTTGTCTATTTATATCAGTATAGACTCAAGGATTTTTACTTTATTCATTGGGTTCCTTTTTGGGGTGATGAAAGTGTTCTAAAATTAGATTGTGTGGTAGTTTGTACAGCTCTGAATAGACTGAAAACCATTGAATTGTACACGACAAATAGGTGAATTATAATGGTACGTGAACTATATTTCAATAAAGCTGTTAACAATATCAACAGCAATCATTTTGATGGGATGGTCAGAAGAAACTTCATGATCAAGGACTATATTTTCCTGGGCACACCCTTCCATCCCCCAACCTACTCAACCCCTGCCCTCCCAAACCTTTGCACAGCTCAGCTCCTATGGGTTTAAATTCTAATGGTGCTCGTTTGAGCGAATGGACATTGTAATACCTGTCTGAAGCCAGTTGGTTCATGTAACCAAAATTCCAGGTCATACAAGGACTTTCAGTCATTAATTTTGTCTTACTCTCCACCCCCACTTGCTTGACATCAGTGGCCCCATCTCAGGAAGACACTGTGAATCATCATACTGCACCCTGCAAAAGAACGACGGGAAGATTCATGCTAGCTGCTTTGGATAAGGGCCAAGATGCCAAAAGATGCTGCTTTTTCGCTTGTTTTCTGGCTTTTACGCTTGCTGGCTTGGCACCAAACAGCAGTGTGAAATGTTAGGCAACGCTGTGAATGAAGACACATTTATCCTGGTCCTCACTTGGCTGTGCTAGGGTTTGGCTGTATTCTCTACCAGTGTACAGAGGCAGAATATTAAAACCATTATCCCCCAGACTTCTGCCTGAGCTAGGAGCATGTGCATCCCCAGGCAGATATGGAGAGCTCACTGTGCCACTTCTCCATGTCCCTTTGTCAGTATAGTTTATGTTCCTTCTCTCATCTAAAGAACGACGTGCTAGTTGATCATCTGATAAGAAAATGCCACATGTTCAGGGAACATCCCCACATTTATGTGCAACTAAACTGCTGAGATGGAACTTAACTCTACGTAACCAGATTCTTGATCTCAAAGGACCCAGATGCTGATGCGAATAAATGTGAATGTCTATTTTGTTTTGGCAGCACCCTTATATCTATCGGGTCACCTTTGCCACAGCTAATGAATCCTCTGCATTGCTTATTAGGATGTTTAATGACAAAGGAACTTTGAAGGACCTGATCTACAAGGTACTTGTGGTGCAAGTTCATGGTCATAAAGAAGTTCTCAAGTCCCTTCAGAACCTGTTACAGATACTTGATCCCTAAGGTTCCAGAAGTTAGGCCCTGGGGGTTTTATTTTAAGTTTGATTTGATTTGGAATTTATTTTGATTTTAGCAGTAAAACTACCCAGTCTGGTTAAAGAGCATTCCTTTCCCCAAATGAAATAAGGTTGAACAGGTAATGATTATGTCCATTACATTGTAGGCTGCTCATTTAGGTCAGTTTTAAAGTTTGTGTCTTTCACTTAACAAAGCAATATTGAACTATCTCAGTAAAGTTGGAAAACAAAACTTGGGGGTCTGCTAAGGCCAAGACCAGGCCCAGCTTCACTGGACCAGAGAAGGGATGGAACTCAGGGCAGCCTCTTTCTATCAACTGTACAGATTCTTGTACTTTAAAAACCCACATCCTATGAGCTGACCTCATCTGGCACCCCTAGCTGCTTAGAGTCCTGCCTGGTCCAGGAGGCTACGTGTGGGACTCAGACCCTCTGCTGCTCTCTTATATGCTCTTTGTGCTTTTCTAAAGGCAAAACCAAAAGACCCATTTCTAAAGAAGTACTGCAACCCTAAGAAGATTCAGGGCCTTGAACTCCAGCAAATAAAAACATACGGGCGGCAAATATTAGAGGTAAGGGGTATTTAATATTTGCTTAGGTTGCATTGAAATTTCATCCAGATTACAGTATTCTTTTGGGAAAGTTCTTAGGCAATATTCAAAATAGTTTAAGTTGTCTGATTGCTTATAAACTGATGGCATTGTCCTATTTTATCCCAAAAAACAAATACTTGAGACTGAGGCAGCCAATTCAGATCTACAGAATTCCAAAATCTTAGCTATTGGCATTTAGGGTCTGATTTTTAAGAACTTCACTGTGCAGATACCAACTTTTGTATTATATTTGGTTGATCTTTATCTTTGTGCCAAGATTGTTGATTTTCTTTTATCAATACATAACCATATGGCTCCCTTGCAGAAGTGTAACTAGCATGAAAAGCCTTTCCCGTATCACTCTCTAGAGCAGTGTTCTCCAGGCTTCTTGGATTGTGTGACCCTATCAGTGAAAACAATTTAAACAAAACTCCCCCCAATATTACACATATATAACTATTATATGCATGCACTACTACTAATATATGTTGTATATTATAAGTTAAGTTAGGAAAGAAGGAGTTTTTTTTTTTTCAAGTAGGCTCCACGCCCAGTGCAGAGCCCAACACGGGGCTTGAACTCATGACCCTGAGATCAAGACCTGAGCTAAAATCAAGAGCTGGACAGTTAACTGACTGAGCCATCCAGGCACCCCGGAAAGAAGGAGATTAAAAACAAACAAATAGAAAGAGAAGTTGTCATATTTTCTTCCAGTCCTCAGTAGATTGTTCTGGGCACCCCTTTTGGCTAGCACTGCTCTAGTTCATGAGGTCATTATGGGTGTATCTCCAGGCATCTCTCTTTTTTTTTTTTTAAAAGATTTTATTTATTTATTTGAGAGAGAGAATGAGAGAGAGAGAGCGCACGAGAGGGGGGAGTGGGAGATGGAGAAGCAGACTCCCCGCTGAGCAGGGAGCCTGATGTGGGACTCGATCCCGGGACTCCAGGATCATGACCGGAGCTGAAGGCAGTCGCTCAACTAACTGAGCCACCCAGGCGCCCTCCAGGCATCTCTCTTGCTGGGTGAGCCACTGTTTATGAAATGGCAGCTGAAAAGTTTGCTTCTTTCTGTAGGAGCCTGTCATGTGTCCTATTAATAAATAGCGTAATATATTCTGAGAAGAGGTTGGCCTAGGGATGTTTTTAGCTCAACCCCTTTTCCTGGACAACTGGCCGATGCCCTGACATGATAGCTTTACTCATCTGTGTGGGAGGGTCAAGACTTTGGCCTGAAAGCTGCGGGCCTGTTGAGATCAGAAAGTGCTTGAAGTCAAGCTTTTTGGCATCAAAGCTGTTAACCCCAAGCGGATTCAGGCTGCTCCTCTGTTCTTTGGAAATGAGGGAGCTTGGCCTTGCATCTCACAGCTGGAAAGCATTCAGCATCACCCCCTTTTCCAAAGAAATGGATGGAGGTGGCATTTGTGTTTCTCCTCAGTGACCTGTTTGGTTTTGTTTCAAAATACATTGACTTAAAAACAAAGTTTAGCCTATCTCATAGCTGAATGAGTTGGGGGGAAAATGTAACCTATGTGTATTTTTTAATAGGTACTAAAGTTTCTACATGACAAGGGATTCCCTTATGGGCATCTTCATGCCTCCAATGTGATGCTAGATGGTGACACTTGCCGGCTGCTAGACCTTGAGAATTCCTTATTGGGCCTTCCTTCCTTCTACCGATCCTATTTCTCACAATTCAGGAAAATCAACGTAAGTTGCTAGAAGTAACAAAAACAGCAATTTCATTTTTAGGTATAAATGTTCTCCATGGCAGGACCCATGACCTGCCCATGTAAGAAATATGCACCAGGTGGTGAAAGGTACAGGCAGGGTAGGCCATGCCTGTTGGCTGTGTTCTCTCACAGAGCATCACTCTATCTTTAAGAGCCTCGTTGAAATGGTAGACAGGACAATGAGGGACATAGAATCATTGACTGGAAAACAATGGAGAGTAGAACCAAGACCTTGGGTCAGAGCAATGCCTTTGGAGCTTTTGCACAAGGCCTTAGAGTTGTGTTTTCACTACCAATTATGAGTGGGGTTGCCCTTGGGCCATGTTTCTCTCAGTGGAAGCCTAGGGAAGGAGCATTGGGATTCACAAAGCCAAACTGAAGGATAACCATGCTGCTGCTCTCTTGTCTTCCACAGACATTGGAAAGCATGGACGTCCACTGCTTTGGCCACTTACTGTATGAAATGACTTACGGACGACCGCCAGACACAGTGCCTGTAGATTCCTTCCCTCCAGCACCGTCTATGGCTGTCGGTCAGTATGGGGTTTGGAGGAGTCTTCTGGGCCCTGGTAGTCTGCAGAGCTACTCACCCCCTTTCCAGAGTCCAGGAAGGACCCAGAGGAAGTTGCCATGCTCCATAGCCAGCCAAATCCCATTTAAAAGTAAACCAGGTCTGAGTGATTTATTTAAATTCACTTCACTAAAAATTCAGATGGCTTGTCCATTTGTCAGGCTATCTGAAACCTCAGGAGACATATTGTAACTGCGTTCGAATTTTGGAAGCAGGAGGTTGTAGAGAAGTCTGGCCAGACCGAGTCTGATATAGAAGCAGAAGCTAGGAGCAGGCAAATTGAAGCCAGCCTTTCAACACGGACAGGTGTCAAGGGCCAGACCAAGGCTGGAGTGGGACCTGCAAGGAACGAGAGAGCCATGGGCCGGACATCTGGTAGATAAAAGGTTGGCAGGCCGAGAGCGGGGAAAGGTAGGCAGGAATACAGACGCCTGGCAAATTGGATCCAGGCATTCTTCCAGCCTTACTTAGGGGACCGAGGAGGGCCAGAGGACAGGCGGGAGACACCTTTGGGAGAGAGATGTGGGTACTGATGCAGACTCATCCAGGGACCCTTTCATCCCATCCACAGCCAGCTTAGAACTCACTGTTAGAGCACGAAGAGGGGAGGGCAGGGTAGCTCTTGGACCACCGAGCCTTCGAGGTGGGCAAGCTAACCCTCCACCAAGTGCTAGTTTTGTGTCAAATGAGGTGGTTCAAGAGTACAGGCCCTGAGACTACTTTGTGTTGAGTTTGAACAGCTGAAACTGAACAGTGACCTGTGAGTAGAAAAATCTGGCTGCTTTTGTTTATATCATCCAAGGTGTTGGATGATGAGATATCAACAATTGGCATCTTATGTGCTGGTTTTGATTAAAAAGCAAGCAAGCAGCAAAACGTCTTTCGAGTTCAGAATTTTCTGCGTAGTGTTTACTTCTCTTCTAAGAGAGCAAACACTTTTATGAATGATATCTGGAATCCTTCCTCCAATTATCTTTGAAATATATTTAGCTTTCTCTCAGCATGTGGTTTCTGCACCATTTATTCTGAGTCATCGGTAACATGGTATTGCCAACATTCCCCTTCCCGATGTATGCCATCTGTCTGTGCGTGAAGAGTTTTGACACCATCCTGATCAGTCTGCAGACAGTTGTTGCAAAGTGGTGTCAAACTTTTCGTCACCAAGTGGATTTGCCAGCATGTTCTGTGGAACTAAAATGTGTATCTGTTCATTTCAAGTGGCCGTGTTGGAGTCTACGCTGTCTTGTGAAGCCTGTAAAAATGGCATGCCTACCATCTCCCGGCTCTTACAGATGCCGTAAGTCAATCACACGCCTTGGTTGTCACCTTCCTAACTGTGTAGAACGCTGGACCGCTAAGCCAGGTGCCTGGCGCCATGGTCAAGACTCAGGTGTGGTCCTTGCAGAGTCGAAGTGACATGCTTGCTGTCGGTCACGTGCAGCATGATATCATGACCTCTCCACTACTGTGGTCTGATTGCTCTCCCTTCATGTCCGCATCTTCACACGTGTCTCTTGCTGTCGATGTTAGTTAGCGTCCTGTGCGTGTACACGTGCCCCCCGCCCCTGCTTAGGACATTCTGACGGAAGGCCTGCTCGTGCGCTGTCCGTGGTCCTGTTTCCTCACACCAGCTGGCCCTCAGCCGTGGCTGGTTCTGCCCTCTCAGAGGAGAGCAGCGTGTTTCTGACCCCCCGTGCACTCGTTTGTTCCTTTGCTCTCTGGGTAACATCGATTACACATCTAACAGGTACCAGGCATTGTACAAGGGGCTTGGAGCGCAGAAGACAGTCTCCCTTAAACCGGGTTATGACTAGTTCATCAGGACCATGGAAATAGCGCTGCAGGGCCTTGCCTCCAGCTATGTTCTCTGTCCCTTCTTGGAGAGGGCAGCAGCGTGGTTAAGAAGGGTGTGTCTGAGGTTAGACAGCCTGGGGGTGGACCCAGCCTCACTACTTCGACCTGGGTGACCTTGGGCAGGTTTCCTGCATCTGGAAGCGGAGGCTGCTTATCTGGGAAACGGGGATGGGAATAGGCCCCACCGGAGAGGGTTGTGGGCAGGATTGAATGAGATGATTCCTGGTGAAGCGCCAGGTACTTAACAAGTGCCTATCGAGTGTTACTTGTGATGAGTATTGATTCAGCCTATATTTTGTGAGCATCACGTGCCATGCGGCGCACCCAGTGCGTTGTCTGTACCAGCTTGTTGTATAATAGATGTACTCAGGAAACAGTGATGTGGGGTGGGGAAACAGGGCAGGGCTTAGCTTGAATGCGTACGGCCAGAGCTCAGCGGAGGTCCATGTGTTTAGAGAGGGTCTGCTGTAGCCCAGACGCTGTCCTAGGCCCTGTGGAAGCCGTGCGGAGCCACCCCAGCCCCCGCCCCAGCCCCTGCCCGTGGTTGTGACATATTTAAAGTTCGACTGACACTAGTGCGTCCCTCTCCCAAGCAGCCACCGTTAACAACAGTGTGAATAGGGAAAAATAGACCCAATTAGGGAAATGAAATAATTTTCATACAAACTTTTAAAACAGCATGCATTTGTAGTTAGGGAACAGCCTGGATTCATGTTGATTTACTTGGGTTTGCATTTGCAGCCCCCACATTCCAGAGCTCTTCCATTCTCCTCCCAGCCTTCCAAGTCCAAAGGGAATCCACATTGTTTTTTCCTCACTGAGGTCTTTCTACCCTGTGGCCTTCAGCCTTGAGAAGAATACTTGAAGAGGCGTGAACTATGTTCAGTTAAAACACGTTTTCTGGAAGTAAATAGGCCTGCGCCCTTGACAGGGAGAGTTCTGTCTCTACCTCCAGAGCCGCCCAGGGAACACTGTGGGGAAAAGTTAACTGTGTCATTTCTACTTGTGAAGTATTTCCTGTTTTTTAAAAAGGGGGACTCCTCAAGGCAAGACTCCCACATAGCCATATGGGCACTGCCCAAGCAACCATTTAAATTCTCCAAACTGTCTTAGCCAAAGTAGTTCAGAATTCCTCATGCTGTTGTTTTTAGTCACATAATTTTTGAAGAGAGAATTGACATACTCTAAAAGCTGCCTTTTTTTTTTTTAAGGGAATACAAGAAACACTTCTTAGAAGAAAATTATTTTCTTGTTAGATTCCAATCAGAACAGTTTCTTTCTACTTACACATTTTTATTTTACTGAGCTCTAGAATAAATTTTTTAAAGATTTATTTATTTATTTTAGAGAGTGAGTGAGAGCAGGGGGAGGGGCAGAGGGCGAAGGAGAGAGAAAGACTCTTAAGCAGACTCCGCGCTGAGCGCAGAGCCCAATACAAGGCTTAATCTCACCACCCTGAGATTATGACCTGAGCTGAAACCAAGAGTCAGACACTTAACTGACTGCGCCACCCCTAGAATAAATTTTATCCTCTTCTGGGATTTAATAAAAAAGGGGGGAAAATTGGTTATTCTGTTTAGAAATACCTACTGCATAAATTATTTGCAGTATAATAAATATAACAATATAATAAAATAATAATTTGCAAAACTAATTTTTTAAAGTGTGTATTACTTTACTATATAGCATGAGAGGACTGTTGCCCTGCAGTGTGGGGAAATAACCTTCAGTACAGGGCTGACCCAGTCTCTCCCTGGTAGCACCTCTGATACTGGGGGGCAGGGGGGAGGAGCTGAGGTTTTTCTGCAGTCACATTGGGTGGCCTGTAAACTTGGAGTTTGTCGATAAGCATGAAATGGTGGACTGGGCCAGGGCTGGGGCATGTGGGAACCTCATGGGCTAAAGATGTCTCATTCTGTTTTGATCCTGTTCTGAGAGGACACCTGGCTTAAGAAAGATTTTGTTTGTTTCTTTTCTTAACAGATTATTCAGTGATGTTTTACTAACCACTTCTGAAAAGCCACAGTTTAAGGTAAAGCAAATCATATCTTTTTTTTGGTTTGTGACATATATAAGTTGATTTTGAAACTTAGTGCTTTTAAAAAAATGACTGAAGTAGAACTGACATACAACATTATATTAGTTTCAGGTGTAAAACAACATTATAACTATAATGTGGTAATCACCACAGTAAGTCTAGTTAACGTCTATCACTATATATGGTTCTAATTCTTTTCTTCTTGTGGTGAGAACTTTTAAGATTTACTTTCTTAGCAACTTCCAAGTATACAATACAGTATATTAATAATAGTCACCATGCGTACATTATATGCCTATGACTTATTATTTTGGAACTGGAAGTTTGTACCTTTTGCCTCCTTCACCTGTTTCATCTGTCCCCTCACCCCGACCCTTGCAAACCACCATTCTGTTCTCTGTGAGCAATCTGTTCTGTATGAGTTCAGGTTTTGTTTTGTTTTTAGATCCCACATGTAAATGAGATCATATGGTATTTGTCTTTCTCTGTCTGTCTTATTTCACTTAGCATAATGCCCCTAAGCTCCATTCATGTTGTTGCAAATGGAAGGATTTCCTTTTTTTTAAGTGGCTGAGTAATATTCCATCATATATACCCACATTTTCTTTATCCATTCATCCACTGATAGACACTTAGGTTGTTTCCATGTCTTGGTGTAAATAATGCTGCAATGAACATGGGAGTGCATATCTTTTTGATTTAGTGTTTACATTTCCTTTAGATACATACCCAGAAGTGGAATTGCTGGATCGTATGGTATTTTTAATTTTTTGAGGATCCTCCGTACTATTTTCCCAATTTACATTCCACCGATAGTGTAAAGGTTTTTTTCTCCACATCCTCGCCAACAGTTGTTATGTTGTCATTCTGATACTAGCCCTTGTAGCAGATGTTAGGCGATATCTCTTGTGGTTTTGATTTGCATTTCCGTGGTTAGTGATGTTGAGCACGTTCTCATTACTTGTTGGCCCTCTGTGTGTCAAGTTAGTGCTTTTTTTAATCAGACAAGAGGAGGTACCGTAATTTTTTTATTGACGTATAGTTAACATACAATATCCTCTTAGTTTGCGTACATCAAAGTGATTTGATATTTTTTATACATTATGAAATGATCCCCACAATAAGTCTAGTCACCATCTATCATCACACAAAGTCATTAAAATATTGACTGTATTCTCTATGCTGCAATGAACATGGCTTATTTATTTTATAACTGGAAGTTTAGGTAAATAAATTTACCTAAACTGGAAGTTTAGGTAAATAAATTTTGCTATTTATAATAGCAAAAATTTGAAAACAATCTAAATATTCTACAATTAGGGACTAGCTTAATATTTTATGGTACATCTGTTTGATAAAATGTTTTTTATCAAATAAAAGTAAAATTTATAAAGACATTGTAGTAGCATGGAAAGCGATTATTTGGGCTAAGGGGAAGAAGAAGCAGGATATAAAATACAATGTGTAAAAATGTATTCACCTGTGTCTAGCAGAAAGGCAGGAAGGAAGCATCCTGGTAAGTAGCAGCATTGTGTGGTATCGTGGGAAGTACAGGAGCTTTGGAACCCAAAAAACCCAGGATGATGCCTTACTTTGCTTTTTTAATACCAGCCATTTATCTACGGCTGCTTTCTCAGACAAAACATTTTTTTTTTTAAAGATTTTATTTATTTACTTGTCAGAGCAAGAGAGAGAGAGAGCATGAGCAGGGGGAGTGGCAGGCAGAGGGAGAGGGAGAAGCAGACTCCCCGCTGAGCAGGGAGCCCGACGCAGGGCTCGATCCCAGGACCCCAGGACCTGAGCCGAAGGCAGATGCTTAACTGACTGAGCTACCCAGGCGCCCCATCAGACATGACAGTTGACATTTTGGATCAGATGGTTGTTTGTTGTGGGGACTGTCCTGTGCATTGTCGGAGGTTAAGCGACATCCCTGGCCTGTCCCCTCTAGATGTGAGCAGTGCTTCCCTTCTGCCCCACACATTGTGACGATAAAAAAATGTCTCCCCAAATTGCCAAATGTCCCCTAGAGAGAGAAGGGGGCAAAACCACCGCTATCTGAGATCCACTCATCTATGGGCCTGATCTTTGAGTTGATGTTTACTCAGTATGTACAATTGGTGAGTAACACCTGTTTATTGTCCTTGATCAACTGAGATGGTCCACATGAGCACCTGGGGGCGGGGGTGGCTCTCCTCAGGGCTCGCAGTTAGTTTTGGTCTGGGCAGTAGAATGAAGGGTGATTCTTCCTCCTCTCCGTATTCCAAAGGAACATGTAATACTATTATGATGAAATTCCTTTTAGGAAAAACAAAAACAAGGTGGGGTCAGAAGATTGTACAGGAGAGGAAGACATTTTCCTCTGTCCTGTTTTGCCAGACAGAGGAGTTCTTTTTTTTTTAAGATTTTATTTATTGATTTGACAGAGAGAGACACAGCGAGAGAGGGAACACAAGCAGGGGGAGTGGGAGAGGGAGAAGCAGGCTTCCCGCCGAGCAGGGAGCCTGATGCGGGGCTCGATCCCAGGACCCTGAGATCATGACCTGAGCCAAAGGCAGACGCTTAACGACTGAGCCACCCAGGCACCCCAGTCAGAGGAGTTCTGACAAAAATAGCTTGTTTGGATCTGAAGTAGGAAAGAAAAACATTTAAATCCATCTCTTCTTCATTGGAAGTCCCCAGGAAATATATTCAGTCTTGTAAATAAATATGCTCTCCCCAACCCTGAAAGTCCAGCCCAGGAATTATTATTAGACCTTGTTCTTTCTCTGAACCAGAGAGTCTGTGCAAAAATGACAACGTGATTTTAAAAACCAAGGTTAATTTCTTGTGTATGTACTTTCTGGAGAGATAGACAAGAAACTGGTGACATTGGTTGCCTCCATGGAAGAGAACTAGTTGGCAGACTTTTTACTGTGTCTGTACCCTTTCATATCTTTGGATTTTGAACCATATTACCTACTCAAAGGTTTTTAAATTTAAATTTTTTAAAGAATAATAGAGACAGAAAGTTCAACATGATCCAGGCGTCTGTTTCCCAGGCCTGAGCTCCTTGTGGCTTGAGAAACTAATAAATTAAGAAATGACAGGCACAGCATACCAGGTACGAGGCTATTGTTAAGTGGACCTTCCGGCAGGCTCAGTCGGTAGCTTAGGTCATGATCTCAGGGTTGTGGGATTGAGCCCTCCTTCCGCTGGGCTCTGTGCTGGAGCCTGCTGAAGATTCTCTCTCTCCCTCTGCTTCACTCCCCCCCTCCCCCCGCCCCGCCACACTCTGTCTCTCAAAAAAAACTGTCTTCTGGCAGGAAAAAGCTTAAGCTTGTGAAATTCAGAAAGTTTTGATTTTTCACAGAGAAAATTTTTCTGAAGTTATAAAATATTGCAGTTACTTGAATTTGTGTGTGTGTTCCAGTATATTTTTATTTTAATTATGATAAACATAAATTATCCTCTTAACAATTTTTAAGTGTACACTTCAGTAGTGTTAACTGTGTTCACATTTGTTGTGTAACATATCCCTAGAACTTTTTTTTTTAAGATTTTATTTATTTATGGGACGCCTGGGTGGCTCAGTCAGTTGAGCGGCTGCTTTCGGCCCAGGTCGTGATCCCAGGGTCTTGGGATCGAGTCCCACATCGGGCTCCTTGCTGAACAGGGAGCCTGCTTCTCTCTCTCTCTCCCTCTGCTTGTGCTCTCTCTGTCAAATAAATAAAATCTTAAAAAAAAAAAAAAGATTTTATTTATTTATTTGACAGACAGAGAGACAGCGAGAGAGGGAACACAAGCAGGGGGAGTGGGAGAGGGAGAAGCAGGCTTCCCGCCGAGCAGGGAGCCCGATGTGGGGCTCGATCCCAGGACCCTGGGACCATGACCTGAGCCGAAGGCAGACGCTTAACGACTGAGCCACCCAGGCGCCCCCCCCAGAACATTTTTATCTTGGTAACTGAAACTAGAGACCCATCAAACAACTCCCTGTTAACCCATCCCCAGCCCTTGGCAAATACAGTTCTACTTTCTGCTTCCATGACTTTGACTAGTTCAGGTATCTCATACAAACGGGAGCATACAGTATTTGTTCTTTCGTGACTGGCTTATTTCACTCAGCGTAGTGTCTTCTGTGTTTATTGGTGTTACAGCATGTGACAGGATTTCCTTTTTTTTTTTTCCTAAGATTTTATTTATTTATTTGAGAAAGAGAGAGAGCACGAGTGAGGGGAGAGGAGCAGAGAGAGAGGGAGAAGCAGGTTCCCTGCTGAGCAAGGAGCCCAATGCAGGACTCGATCCCAGGACCCTGGGATCATGACCTGAGCCGAAGGCAGATGCCTAACGACTGAGCCACCCAGGCGCCCCAGGATTTCTTTCTTTTTTTTTTTTTGAAGGCTGAATACTATTCTACTGTATGCATATACCACATTTTGTTTATCCTTTCCTCTGTGGATGGACATTTGAGCTATTTTCGCCTCTTGGCTATTGTGAATAATGCTGCAGTGTGTGCACATATCTCTTCAGGACCCTGCTTTCAATTCTTCTGGATGTGTACCCAGAAGTGGCATAGCTGGGTCGTGTGGTATTTCTGTTTTTAGCCTTTTGAGGAACTCCGTGCTGTCTTCCACCACAGCTGCACCATTTCACGTTCCCACCGTCAGTGCACAAGGGCTCCAATTTCTCCACATCTTCGCCAACACTTGTTATTTTCTGCTTTTTCAGTAGTGACCATCCTAGTGGGTGTGAGGTGCTATCTCAGCATGGTTGTGATTTACATTCCTCTAATGATGAGAGATGTTGATTAATCTTTTCATACACTTGTTGCCCATTTGTAAATCTTTGGAGAAATGTCTCTTCAGGTCCTTTGCCCTTTTTTTTTTCCCCTTAGATTTTCTGATCTTTTTTTTTTTTTCCAGCTTTATTCTGGTATAATCTATTTTTTGTGACACATCCGTTTTTCCATCAGGTTACTTATTTTTCTTTTGTGGGGTTATAAGAGTTCTTTATATATTTTGGCTATTAATCCCTTATTAAATATATGATTTCCAATTATTTTCTCCCATTCCATAGGTTCCTTTTTACTCTCTTGATTGTTTCCTTTGATATACAGAAGTTTCTAAAAAGTTCCATCTCTTTTTGCTTTTCTGGCCTGTGCTTTTGGCATCTTATCCAAAATCATTGTCAGATCCAATATCTTAAAGCTTTTGTTTTGTTCTAGGAGTTTTCTAGTTTTGGTGCTTCAGTCCAATTTTGAGTTAATTTTTGCATATAGTATAAGGTGAGGGTCCAGCTTCATTTTTTCACATGTAGATACTCAATTTTCCCAGCACCATTTATTGAAGACACTGTCCTTTCTCTACTATATACTTTTTGGCACCCTATTCAAATATCATTTCACCATATGCATGAGGGTTTATTTCTAGGCTCTCTATTCTATCCTGTTGTTCTGTGTGTCTGTCTGTATGCCAATATAACATTATTTTGATTACTGTAGTTTTGTAATATATTTTGAAATCAAGAAGTGTGATGCTTCCAATTTTGATCTTCTTTTTCAAGATTGTTTTGGCATTTTGGGGCCCCTTCAGTATTACTTGAATTACATGAAACATACCATGTTTATTTATGTGTTTTATGTATTCATTACTAAAAAATGGTAATGAGGTGAGCATGTTGGGGATGGATAGTATTCATTTGAGTGGATATCTTGTAACTGATTCTATTGCAGATTCCCTCCTTCATGATAACCAACCGCTCCTTTATTAAAACCAGGACTTAAGAGAATCTCTGGCCATTTTACTCAATGGGTTATGTACTTTCTCTTCTTTCAGATCCCCACAAAGTTAAAAGAGGCATTGAGAATTGCCAAAGAATGTATAGAAAAAAGACTAATTGAAGAACAGAAACAGGTAAATTGCTAGTAGCTCCTTATTGCCTTTTTTTTTTTTAAGATTTTATTTATTTATTTGACAGAGGGAGAGAGCACAAGCAGGGGGAACAGTAGAGGGAGAGGGAGAAGCAGGCTCCCTGCCAAGTAGGGAGCCCAAGGCGGGGCTCGATCCCAGGACCCTGGGATCATGACCTAAGCCAAAGGCAGATGCTTAACCATCTGAGCCACCCAGGCGCCCCCTCCTAATTGCCTTTTGATCTTTTAGCTTTCGCATCCTTTGCCGTGGTATTCACAGTGACTTACTTTTGGCTGGTTGTTCATTCCATAAACATTTCTTGCATCCTTGCTCTGAACCGGCCTCCATGCTCAGTATTGTGAGATAGCCTGTTACTTCACAGTCCTGCCCTCAAGGTGCTCAGCCTGTGGGGGAAACAAGCACATCCATAATGCGTGGTCTTCCTTTATGATTGGGGCAGGTGGGGTAGTGGTGGCAGGCACATGTGGTCCTTGCTCTGAAGGTGCTGGGAGCCACACTTGTCTTCCGTAGAAGAGAGAAGGGCAGGAAGGAACGGGGAAATGAGAAAGGTCTTCATCTTCTGGCAGACTCTTCTCCCAGACATCCAGACCCAAGCTTGGAGGCAGACAGGCTGAGCAAGGACAGAATTTTCATCCAGAATAATTTGATTTGGCAAAACATGTTAGAGATTTTCATTAACATAGGATACACTTACATTTGTGGTGAACTGTGGTCTCTCAAAGATTCACCAGCATCGAAGACTGACAAGAGCTCAGTCTCACCATGGATCTGAAGAAGAAAGGAAAAAGAGAAAGATTTTAGCTCGAAAGGTAAGCCTGGTGTCTCTGAATTCTCTGTGAATTCTTTTTTTTTTTTTTTTTTAAGATTTTATTTATTTATGAGAGAGAGAGAGAGAAAGCATGGGTAGGGGGAGAGGAAGAAGCAGGCTCCCCACTGAGCGGGGAGCCAGACGCCAGACTCCATCCCAGGACCCTGAGATTATGACCTGAGCCGAAGGCAGACACTTAACAACTGAGTCACCCAGGCGCCCTCTCTCTGTGAATTCTTGACTACATGTGAAGAAAGTTGTAGGTTAATAGTGCACATTTAGTTAATGACAAGATTTTGTGCTATATCTCCTTGAAAGCTAAAACTATTTCCAGATGACTGTTTTGCAGCTTTTAAAAAAGTCACATAATATCAGCAGAGAAATGGACCATATAGTTTCCTGGCTTGCTGGGATGATTACAGCCCAATGTAATTGGGGAGAATGACTGGCCTGAGACAGTAAACTCAGCATTCTTGGTTTTATTCCCCTTTCTGGTTGTGGCCTGTGGCTTCTTAACTGTATTATGTTATGAGGCCAAATATGACCTTGTAAGTAGCTAGTTTAACTGTGTGCCTGGAAAATACTTGTATTCTAACTCTCAGCTTCAGTGTGTTTATTCTTTGCTGTTCCCTATTTCTCTTTTATTTTTAAAGAAGTCAAAACGATCTGCTGTGGAAAATAGTGAAGAGCATTCAGCAAAATACAGCAACTCCAATAATTCAGGTAACTGGTTATAGATTGTAGTGGGGCCTCTGGGCCCAAAGGTCAGGACTAGGAGTCAAGAGTTTTTGGCTTCTGGTGGCCAGAGACTGAGACTGAGCAGTGTAGGGAAAATAAGAACCCTGCCCCTAGTAAAGAATTGTGACAACATTCACGGGCTCACAGGACTCAAGTGCTAGAAGAATCCTCAGAGGTTATGGGGTAACCCAGCCTCTGCACTGATTACGAGACTTGGTCAGCCAAAGATGAGCATTAGGCATGGATGAAAAACCAACCCAACTTACAACACGAGGCCTCCTATTTGTTAGTAAAACCTATTCGAACAGAAACCACCCTGAATCCTGCCCTCTACTCCAGTCCCCACGTGGTGGGAGGAAGTGCCCTCATACGTGGGTTAAGGAAAGCACTCAATGGTGTGTCGGCGGCGGGGCGGCGGGGGGGGGGGGGGGGGGCAGAGAGCATCATTCCAGGAGGGCTGGGGTGGCACAGAGCACCATCCTGAGTTGGCAGTCCTTGCTGTCACTCCTGGTTGCCCCTTGCCTGGCCCCGCTGGCTTTGGACCTTAATATCTCCATCTTTAGAAATCAGGGCCAGATTGAATGATCCTCTGGGGACTTCCAGTTCTTCCACCTTATGCACCTTATGAATCTTTTTTTTTTTTCTTCCACCTTATGAATCTGTGAGGTAGAGTTCCACATAGAGAAGGGGCAGCTTCATCCGACCGCGGGCAGCTTCGACTTAGCCCGGAGGGCCAAGGAAAGGGGAGGTTTTGTTAGGTTGAGGGATAGCTGCGTGTACTTTCAGGCAGGAGAAGGGCTGAGCAGAGAGGGAGAAGCTGAAGATGTACAAGAGAGAGTGACCGTGGAGGAAGCCCATCCATCTCTTCCTGGAGCTAGGAGCCAGGAGAGCTGGGTGAAGAGGCAGAGGCATTTAAAAGTGGAAGGAAGGGAGGACCCGGAGGGTGTTCACAGCTCGTGCCTTCTCAGGTCTTCTCTGCGCGGTCAGTGAGGAGATGCCTGCCAGGGCTCACAGGACGTGCGGCCTGGACCAGCTGCGGCCAGAGATCGCAGGCGGGGCGGGTGGGGCAGGAGGGCGGAAGAGGGGCTGTGGAGGAAGGTCGTGGACTCCAGGAAGAGGGGGGAGTGTGCTGACACCACTGCCCGCAGACTTCAGCCACAGAAGGGAAGAGAGGCGGGGAGGCCCCAGGCCCTGGAGGCCCCAGTGAGGGCCCAGCCGGCTCCTCAGGGACAGAGGCTGCCGTGGCCAGCGGGTGATTCGAGTTGGAGGTCTCTCTTCTCCACGGTTGATGCAATGGACCTGGGCCAGTCATCGTCATCGTTAGGCTGAGACTCATGTCTCCAGCCAGCATGTCTGACAGGTACTCTGTCCAGCGGCTAATTCTCTGTAAAGCAGAGAAAGCCTGGCTCAGTGTTCTCCACCCTCCCGAGGCCCTGCCTGCTTGCAAGGCTCTGGGTCCCAAGCAGCCAGATGAGACTCCACAGACTCCCAAGACCCCACTACGCCCTCAAGAAGTTCAGGAAAGCCACGTAGCCATTGGGGGAAATGGACAGAACATCTCCAGACCCCACTGGAATCACAAGTGTAATCTTCTCCCCTATAAAAACGTACGTTAGCACTGCGAAGCACTGGGAAGACAGGACGCATTGGGTTTTACCTCCTTTTTCAGTAAAACGCCTCTCCTATTTTATAGGAGGTGAGAGAATGTTGCGAATAGTGAAAAGCTCCTCCATTTGAGGGAGATGTGGTTTCATTGGGACGTTTCTCCTCACGCCCAGTGTCCATGCCGTGCCCAAGCTCTCCTGCGGGTGGTAGGTGAGGTGATGGTCGGAGGCTTCTCAGGGGCATGATCGCGGCTCTCCCTGGAGCTTCTGTCACCCCCTCCATAGGACCTCTGTGGCAGGGAGGGGGCTTCCTGTTGCCACAGAAGGGCTTATGTAGGAACCTCTGTCTGCTCATTGGGCCACCTTCATGTCAGGCCAGGAGGATGTTCTCTGGGAACTCCTGAGCAAAGGGGAGATGCTGAGAACTTGAGACTATGGGAATATGCACGTTGTTTTAATGGAAATAAAAGTACTTACTGGATTTCTTCTAAGAGGCCTGGGAGAGCCACAAACCGAACAGGCTGACCCTGTCTAATTGAATGTAGCTGCTGATAAAATGGAACTTCTGCAGAGAGCACTGCTAGTTGGACGTTGTGGGGAACTCTCGCTTCCTTTGGAGAGGCCTGCACTGGACAGCTCTGTCCCTCTCTGTCCCCTGTACTGCTTGTGGCTACTGTCATTTGTCATTCATTATGCAGGGACAGAGGCTGGGTCAGGAAGAGATACTGTAGCCAACTGCACAAGCCGTTGACAGCTCAGGGTTGGTTTCAAACCAGGCAGGGGGTGGGGAGCGGCAGGCGGCACGGAGCCCTTAGTGGCCTGGGGACAAAGCGTACCCTGCACTCTGGGGGAAGCCTGTGGTCACTGGGTCCAGGCTCTGCATTCTCTGTCCCTCCCCACCTTTTACCACAAGGCCCACCCACTCAGCCAAGTGCAGATTCTCAGACAACGGCAGGTCCCCCACTCAGGCCAGATTCCAAATGTGCGTCTTTGGTCCCCAGGAGGGTTTCTCTATGTTTTCTCTTAGCAGGATCTGGGGCCAGCTCACCTCTCACATCCCCGTCGTCACCGACCCCACCCTCTACGGCAGGTGAGTCATGGAGGCAGGCTCTAGATGTCCCAAGTCAGACTTCATGGGGAGCAATAGTTGGTCTCAGAGGCAGCACCACCCGCGACCTCCGGCCTGCTCTCTTGCTGAAAAGCCTCACGCAGGGCTCCTCAGATCAGATCCTGCCTCGGTACCTGCTGAGCTGAACAAGACAGTTGCTCTGCTGCCCGGGCGCCTTGTCCTGCCAGCGCTCTCTCCTCGGGGAGCCCAGGCACAGTGTCTGTTGGGTCAGCGAGCAGCACTGGTGTGAGAGCGCCGGGACCACCGAGCTTCTGATTTTCCGCGAGCGGCCCGCGCTCTCTTCTGCTCTGTGACGCCTGCCCCCGTCAGAAGAGTTCTCTGTGGCTAGCCTTCGTTTTGCCTTCGCGAGTTATATCACATTACTTACTATGAGTTTTGTTTGAAAAAATGTAGAAGGAATTGATCTTGGGGAATATTTATAAGAATAACCTCTAATTCTGTGGGATGGCCTCATCATGTTCGTTTCCTCTGTCCTTTTTGAACTAGCTATCTCTTTTCTGACCATTTTGCAAGCCTCATAAAATCACATTGGGGGACCAGTATTTCTTTTCACTTCTTAAGGGACCCAGATGTTCTAGACGTCAGTGGGGCTGGTTCTGCCATTCGGAGCTTGTCAGCTGTGCTTGGAAGAGTTGCTGCAGCTGTCTGAAGGGAGGGTCATTGCCTGGGGTTGATTTATGAGTTGACAATTCCATATTCGTCAAGGCTTAAGGCAGCACCCAGGAGCTACCAAGAACCTCACCCACCTGCTCTCAAATCTTCTAACTGACCTTCCTGACAAAATGACAAGCAAGTGTAAAGGGAATAGTTTGCACAGCTTACTCCTGGCTGGTGGTGTCTCCTCTTACTGATGGCGTGCTGCCGAGTGTTCTGGGCCAGGACCCGTTTTGAGAAACAAAGTACCTGGTTCATGGGAATGATATTCTTTTCCCTGCCTGACTTTGTGAGCAGCTTTTACAAGAAAGCCCTCAAATATTGTTCAAGAGAGAATATAGTCTTCTCTCTCTTGTGCAGGGGTGACTTGTTTATAGGCTGGTCAGAAATTTCTGGAACTCCACTGCCCAGATCATGTTTCAGCCATTTTCTGGAAGAAAGGATGTTAATTTCACACCACTTAGACATTTGAAGGAAATTGAGAGAATGAATAGTGAGAATCCATAAACCTTCTTTAATACTCGAGGTGTGTCTTTAGTCATACAGAGCACCTACTGTGTGCGTTAGATGTGGTCCTGGGAAGTTAACTGCCAGTTCTCATTTTTAAATGCCTTGGGGAATTCTCTCAATCTATTTGGATTTTTTCATGATTTACCTGTGTTTTGAATGGGAGCTCTCTCTACCATAGCAGGTTTGCATGAGATGAGAAAATTTTTAGAATGAGAGAAGAAAAAGGGGAATATTTTGTTAATTAGAGGCAATGTTGGAAAAACGTTGAGGTGGGTGGGAGCGGAAGGGGGTGTTACTGTGAATTTGATTGTACCTATTCTGAAAGGGAGTTGAGAGGGAAAACATATGTGAAGCCCCAAGCACAAAGCCTGGCAGCAAATATTAGCGCCTTTCCTTTATCTCCTCTATTTGTTGATGAAATTGGTGTCTCAGCCCTGAAGACTCTACTCTGACCTCTGCTGGGCACTTACTGTAATGCATCTCTTAAAAATGCTACCTACATTTGCCTGTCGACCCAGCATTTCAGGCCCTCAACGGTCATTGAGTTATTCAGGATGCGTTTAGTGAGAGCCTGCAATGTGCTGGGCACTGTGGCTGGTCCTGGGCCACAGGGATGAATAGACAGACAGGCCCGAGCTCGCGTGCAGTCACACTGCCCGTGCCTCTCGAGAGCTCCGAAACGGTAGACATAATTAGGCAAATGCTTTCCTTGGGGTCCAACCGTGGGAATTTTTTTTCCTCCCACTATTTCCCCTCTTTCAGTAGAGAATCTCCACCTGAAAAACTAGTCCACCAGCTTCGGTTCTGTGCAAGGCATGAGGGAGCCACAAAGAGGCAGCAGCTTCATGCTACTGTGCCCGTGGTTGCTGCTCGGTAAATCCTCGTTGCAGGTTTGCTTGGGCTTGCTCTGCCTTCAAGGCCTCTGCTGGGTGAGAGCAGACTCCCAGCCTAGGGGTGGCATCTTCTGGCTGGTCGGCCCCTGCTTAGACTGGTCCCTCCTTCCAGGACAGGAGGCCAGGCTTCTCAATGGGCTCATCTTTCTCGCTGCTTCACTGCACGCTGCCCATCTTGTTGCTGGAATCACATTTACTCCAATTTATGTCTTTATTTCTAGGCCAGGTTTTAATTTAAAAAAAAAAAAAGGTGTGCTTATCTGGGAATCAAGTCAAGAATAGTGTCTTACAGCTTCATGATGAAAGCAGTTTTCTCAAGAAAGGAAGGAAAAGTCTTCACTTTTAAGGACTAGGATTCAAAAAACAATTCCTGCTCAAGGTAGCATCTCAAACACAACTCAATCTGGGAGCTCTTGGGAACTACACCTTGGGCCGGGGAACCTAAACTCGAGGACGAACACCTGCTAGTTCTGGGACCTTGGACAAAACTGTTGGCCTCCCTGTTGCTTCCGGTTTCCCCTTTGTCAGTGAGGATGATAACAGTGCCTGCCTACGGGCGTTATTAGAGGATCCAGCACATTCCATGTGTATGGGGTTAGAACAGCACCTGGCGTACAGTAAGCCCTTGCTACACTGTTCCTTACTGGGAGACCTTGGATTAGTCACTTGACATGTCCGGGGCTTGGCTACCTCCTCTGTCAAAGGCAAAAAGGTCGGAATTAAGGGGAGACCATCTCACAGTCTCTTCTAATCAAGCATACTGTAAATCCACTGGGGACCCTGTTTGCTCAGCAACAGATCAACTTAGGCAAGTTCAGTTGGACCGCATTGTCTTCCTTCCTGAAAGCATCAGCTTTAACCACATTCGTGATAGCTGACAATGGTCTTAGGCTCCGCGACTCTTAGTATGGGGCAGAAGTAACAGATGTTTCTAAGGGAAGGGGTCTCACTCTCATGAGCTCTTTCCAGCAATTGGGTGAGGGCTGGGGTCTCTCCCATTTCTTACTGCACCTCGTGCCATGGCACCTCTTCTTGAAGTCCTTACCAGATAGATGGGGAAATATCATTTCCCTAAGTCTGCTGGTGATTCCTTTGGGAGGGGTGGGATTCTCTAAAACTTTTGCTGCAATCCTTCTATTTTCAGTGAGAACATTCCTTTCTTTTCTGTTAAAGGTTATGCTTCCTACTTCTGGAAGGTCACTCTTTCAAGAGCTTTACAATTCTTTATCCTGACTTATTTCATGGTAAATATCACTAGCTCATGTTTACATTTGTATTCCTAGAACTGAGTGGTTTAGAAGGTCCCAGTTTACACACACACACACACACACACACACACACAGAAAAGTACGCCCTTCCACTCTCTCTTTCGGAGCAGACAGGCCTGTTGTCTTGCAATTATTGTGTGTGTGTGGTTTCTTTTTTTTTTTTTTTTTAAAGATTTTATTTATTTATTTGACACAGAGAGAAAGACAGCGAGAGAGGGAACACAAGCAGGGAGAGAGGGAGAAGCAGGCTTCCCATGAAGCAGGGAGCCCGATGCGGGGCTCGATCCCTGGGATCATGACCTGAGCCGAAGGCAGACACTTAACGACTGAGCCACCCAGGCGCCTGTGTGTGGTTTCTTTTTAAAACAGGTTTGCACAAGAGTGTTTTGGGAAAGCTAAGTAAGAGGAGACCCTAAATTATTATTGTTCTTAATAATTAGATAACATATTTTAGGCACTTACTTTGTGCGAGGCACTGTTCTATTTGATTTATAGGCGTTGTTTGATTTAATCCTCACGAATTCCTTCCTATTCAATGAGAGTAGTTTCTACTAAAGCTCCATTTTAAAGGCAAAGAAACGGAGGCTCTAGTGAGGTTAAAGGACTTTGACCAAGGTCACACAAGTGGGGATCCGAACTTGGTTCTGACCTTGCCCATTTACCCCACCGGTTTTGATCGAGTGCCCGTTCTCTTGGGTACACTGTGGGGTGTGTGCTGTTAAATATTGGTCAGTGGCCTGAAAAGAACCCTGAAAGTAGAGTTGGAACACCCTGGACGTGGGTCCTAGCCCTGCCACTTTGCAGCTAAGACCTTGGACAAGTAATTTCCATCCTTTGAAGCTGTCTTCTAAAAGAATTCCTGGTCTTTATTAGGTCATCACAAAGCTTTATAAGCAGTAACGTGCTATTAAGTATAAGCTATGAATGCCCTGCAAGAGAATTCTAGCCCTTTGGCTTGCAGCTTATAATTTAAAGCAGTCATTTTGGAGAGAGCGAGCTGGCAATTTATAGAAAACTCAGTGTGTAGGGGCGCCTGGGTGGCTCAGATGGTTGAGCATCTGCCTTTGGCTCAGGTCGTGATCCCGGGGTCCTGGGATCGAGTCCCACATCGGGCTCCTGGCTCAGCAGGGATCCTGCTTCTCCCTCTCCCTCTGCCTCACCCCTGCTCATGCTCTCTCTCCCTCTGTATCTCTGTGTCTCAAATGAATAAATAAAATCTAAAAAAAAAAAAAAAAAGAAAGTTATAAGAAAACTCAGTGTGTAAGGATGAGTGGAGAGAGAGGAACGTTTCAGATCTAGAGAGATGGAGGAGGGAAAACAGAGCCTTATGGGCACAGAGTGACTGAAAGCTTGAATAATAGGAAGGATGGTTAAGAATAAATAAGGCACAAAAAAGAGATATTTATTTAGAATGTTGGGAGCTTCCAGAATGTGTCTGGCCAGGTCAAAGTCTGAAACCCATTCTTGGCTCAAAATCCCTGTCTCTGGCCATAAGAATTGCCTCTTTTTCTTGAAACCTACACACACACAAACCAGTTGCCATCTTTGGGACAAACAGGTCTGCCTTCAGTGCTTCTCTGAAGAGTATGTTGGCTCTGCTCTCCTGCCCTCTTTCAGCCCTCCTTCCCCACATCCAAGCCCAAGGGGGTAAGGCCGGTGTGGGTGGAGGTGGCTTAGGGCAGTGTCCTCAGCATCCTTCCAGATCTGTCCCTCGTGAGTGGTCAGTCTGCCCAGCATCTCATGAGCCTCATTTCTCAGTCCCTCCCCAGACGAAACGATTCTCTTCGTTCATCAGGAGCTCTGGGATTCACTGTCAGGGAAAGCATTATCCTTCACATTTAACCTGGAATCTAGTCAGTTAAAAGGAAGACAAGAACAAGGTTTGCCTTGCTTGTTTTCTTTTTAATGGTTTTATAGCCACAAGTAAGCCAATGTCACTCACTGCGGAATTCAGCTTGTAGGTCCCAGCGGCCTTCAGGGAGGGGCCCCTTGCCGCTGTTTCACCTTAGAACCCTGTGCTCTTGCTCTTCCCAGCTTTAAAAAGACCCGTCTCCATTGTACATTATAGAAGACTCGATTGAGAAAAGTGATGGGTTCTAATTTTTCTCCCTTCTTGATAAACTGTCCTTATTTAGCAATAGAACTAATTACACTTCCTGTACCCATTCCACTTTTCGGGGGCTGGGGAAGAACTAAAACCTTCACTGGTCTTCTGAAGTGAGTATTGTGCTGTAAACAAATAAAAATCCTACCCAAATGGCAGGGTGGGGGGGGGGGGGGGGGGACAGAAAAAAGTATGAAGAGGAAAGTGACTCTCTGGCAACTCTATTAGCATATTGACTCTTTGATTACTGTATTAGCATATTTGCCCTGTTCTAAAAGGGTCACGGTCGTGTTTACAAACCAATGCATTTTGCGGTGAAGTAGATCCTAGTTTGGCAGTGAGAATAATCAGCATGTGATTCAGACTAATATTTTGCTCTCTCTTACTATTTGATTAAATGACACTAAAATCGAATAATGACTTATGTCCCCTCTCTTTCTCTTTCTCTCTCTTTGCTGTTTTCAGTAGAGCATGCACCATTTTGAACGTGAATTTTCGGTAAAGTAAGCTATACTAATTTCTCTAACTTTAAAGATGCTCTGTTTCTGGATGTGAAATGGGCCCCAGTGCATCTAGATCACTGAAGTGATGAACAAATGGGAAAGCAGATTTGGGACAATTTCCTTATCTGAACATTTAAATGAAATACAGCATCTTTAAAAAGCACCCAAGTGACTTCATTTACATTCATTTCATTTTCACTGTGACCTTCAAAATCTTCTTTTCCACTCTGATTGTAGTTTTAAAATACAGCTCTAAAACTGCAAATCAACCACATGGCATTTTGGTATGTTTCAGTTTTGGAAAGCAGGATCCCAGAGTCTTAGTGCAGCAAACATATTGGTTCCCTATCACTCTGATGAAGGGAAAGAGTGTTAGCCGATTGAGTTCTTGGTTTCAGGAAGACAACTCACTGGCTTTTATAACTGTCGGGGAAAACAGTTTTCTTTAAAGCATCCCTAATAATTCTTGAGTTGGGACATGAGTGCAGCCTTCTCATCTACAAAATACAAAGGCAGTTGCCAAGAGCTGGGGGGGCTGCCTGCTTCTTGAGGTCACTGCTCTCTGTTCCCTCTCAAGGGTGGCTAGCAGGTCCTCGTGTTGGTCTGGTGGCCCCATGGTCTCCCCACTTCTGTTCGCGGACCACAAAGGAACTCAGACCTACAGAGACTTGTAGATGGCCCACTGCTAAAACTGGCCCCAAAGAAAGGGCACCCCCCCCCAGGTGTCCTTTTGCCAAGGCTGGTGAGGATGTTTCTAGCAAGGCATTCCACCCTAGATCGAACCTTTGCTCTTCCTGCAGCGGTCTGTGGTCCATTCCAGGGCCTCTGCTGGATTGCCAGGTTCTCCTTAGTTTGGTGGATGGGATTCTGGGGAGGGTAAAGGAGTTGGCTTTTGGGATTTTTGTCTAAGAGTAGGTGGGATGGGAGAGAACTGTTTTGGAACATCCCTCATCCTGGGTTTGCAGGCCAATATTTTTCAAAGCAGGGAGAATTCAGTTAGCGACCAACCTTTTTTTTTTTTTCCTTCAAATTTTTATTTAAATTCTAGTTAATTAGCAACCAGTGTAACATGGAATCTGTCTGGTCTTATCTGGGGCCTAGAGATAAGGGCTGTTGGGTACCTGCTGGCAGGGACGAGTCGGTGGCACTCATGCTGGCCTCGGGCACAATAGCCAACTCTGCACTGGGCCCCTATCAATATTGCCAACTGTTAGAACATGTTGTAGCTTAAGCCCCAGCAAATCTTTAAAGGAAGCTTGTGGACTATAGAGAATGTAAAATGAAAAGGCCAAAAAACCCTGATGGGGCCTATAGTCAGAGGCTGAGTCCCTGGGTCTGTGTTCTTGCTTCCTCCACTCCTGACCTTCTGACTGTGGGACTTCCTCCCTACTTCCAGAGTGTTCTGAGCTGGCAAGATGAGGTCTTGTCTGGCCCTGGTTGTACACATGAAGATCTGCCCTAGTTGTTGCAGGCCCAGTGAGGAAATTGGGCCTCATGGGACAGATAGGCCCTTTGGGTCTGGTCCGGCCCTCTGGGGGCAGACATCAGGGTGACCTTGCTCCTTACCCTTGGATGAGCAGCGTCTCCTTTTGCACAGACCCCCACTTCTCATTTGCTTTATAAGCATGGGTTACTCGGTGACACTTGGGACCGTGTATTTATTTATGCTACCTACGTATTCAAGGAGATTCATTTTTAAAGCCAAAACAGTCTCAGCCTTTACTCGGAAAAATAAAGATCCATGTACTGAGCACCACCCCCACCTCCCAAACTCTGAGATCGTCAATTTGCACTTTTAATTTTTGAGTGGCTGGTAACACAGCCAAAGTCGAGGGTTGGCTCCTCGTGAGGACCAAGCAGATTCGTTCTCTATCCAGGTCCAGCGGCTGAGACCCACCTCTAGCCACCCAGAATCCCGGGCTGGAGGGGTAATGGGTCTCTGGATGGCTTGCTCTGTGCCTTTAGCACTTGCAGCCCAGAGCCTGTCTTCTTTCTTGTAACCTGCAGTGACTTTTCTCCAAGGTCAAAGCACAAAGCTGGCAGGCAGAAACTGAAGCCCCTTCTGGTACGGAATGTCAAACCCAGATGCTGGCCATTGGGTGGCGCTGCGGGGTATCGGCACCTGCGGCTCCTCTGGGAGCTCCTGGTGCTGCTGTTGAGTCCCAAGAGCCTTCAGAGACACCCCCCTCCTCCTGGGATTTCACTGGCCACTCTCCAAAACCCCCTTCTAGCACGCTTATTCTCCCTGCTCTTCTCACCTTAGCAATCATTGTGGATTTAAAGTCCTTTTTATCTTTGTAACCCTGTAACATAAAGCTGGGAACATTTTTCCATAAGCCACCCTGGCAGAAAATGCAATAGAACTTCATTCATTAGTTGTTACTGTATAGAACTAGTGAGAATTACATTTTATTCATTTGTCTGTATTTAATGTTTATTCATATTGCTATATTTTCATCATTTGAGAATTCTGAGATTGCAGAGCATGAATGTGTGTATCTATGTGATTTTTTAATTTCAGCTGCCTTAGGTTTGAGTAAAAGATGTAAGGAAGGTAAGTGGTTTTCTATGAAATACAAGACTTTGAACTGTTATGTGTCACACTCGGTAAAAAGGATGCTCTTACCTAAGTATTTGATTGGTGACCCTGAACCACTCATCCACAGAAACTCAAGTGGTGATTGGTATGTTTACTTGTTACCACCACCTCAGCTCAGTAGCAGGTTAGAGGGGAAGAACGCCTAACAGAATGTCTCGCTATGTAGCCCTAGGAGGGGCCGAGGCTAAGGCTAGAAACAGACACAGGAGTCACCGAGAGCTGCAAGGTCCATAGGTAATGGGGCAGGTAACTCTGTGGCACCAGCAAGTTCTTTAAAGCAGGTCTTTGGCTGTACTCAGTTTTTATTTTGTCCTAGGAGAGTAATTCATTCATCGATTCAAAATTGTAACATTCAACTGCCACATGTTCGTGTGCCTGGAAGCTAAGGGAAGTTTTAGATACGTGTCCAGTTTCCTTCTCCTTGCCCACCAGGGTAGAGTCTCTCCTGATGCTTCAGCAAAGATGTAGGGTTATTGCAGCTCAATTCTGTTCCTGGGTTAGGCCCCAGTGGAAAGAAGGTGCTGAGAAAGACTGCTCCCTGAGGAATACCATTGCCAGGGAGAGAGCCCTCTGCCCCCCATCTTGCACTGTTAACAGTTATTAGCATCTTATATTTCTCTAATGCAGCCTAATAGAAAATTATTATTTGAGACACGCGCCCCTGGGGAACCCTTAACCCAGTGGGCACTGGTTCCTTGCCTAGAATCCTGAGTGCTTTGTCATTTTCTATTAAATCACATCCTTCAAATATTGTGTGTGTTGGGGCAGCTAAAGAAATGTTCATCCTTTATCAGTAATTGATACTCAGGTAGTCCAACTCTGTGCATACAAATGTCTGTCTTTACTTGCTAGCTCAGTAGGTGCCCTGGACCTGCCTAAAGTAGCTGATGGAACTTTTCTTTTGGGACCATTGCTAAAATTTGGAAATGGAGTTAAAGCCTCATCTACGTAGGGAGAAGGTCACTGTGTATAGTTTCATGTAATCTGTGATATTCAGTCTTAGATGACTATTATCTGGGGAAAATGGCAACCTTGAATTAATTCCCCTTTGATGCTTCTAGCTTTCTTGTTCAGCATTTTAAAAACTGTACAGTACCGTAGCTTGGTCCCTCTGGGGGAACACATTTGCAGTCTCATCCAAGTCCCTTCTACCCAGGACTGAGCAGTAGCATGTGTGTGGGGTGTTGGGAGAGATGATACTCACTGTCCCCTCTCCTCCCCCACCCCCCAGGGACGTCCGCTTTACCTCCTCCGCCTCCACCTCCGCCTCCACCTCCACCAGCAGCAGCTCCCTTGCTTCCTGCGAGCCCAGAGGTGCCTACACAGCTCCTGCCCCAGGCTGTGAACGGTGTGAGCCGCGGGGCCTTACTCAGCTCCATCCAGAATTTCCAAAAGGGAACTTTGAGGAAAGCCGAAACCTGTGATCATAGTGCTCCTAAGATCGGCTAAAGCTTCGTGTTTACACTTGGAGGGAAAAGTTCTTTGTTTTTTTCCTCCCACCTCCAATCCCTGAAGTACTCTCTTTCCAGATGAATGATTGCTGAGCCAGGACAGCCGCAGACTCTTTTGCAGATGCTCAGGCAAGAGGCTTCTCAAGAGGGAAATATTCAAGTAGAATAAAATCAGGCTGGCGTTTCTGCCTTAAGAAATATTTATTTTGCTCCTTTATTACCATTTTAAAGGAGCCTGGTTCATCCTCTAATGGGCTTCTTTTGGGGATAGCAGCATATTGGAGTCAACCTTGTCACCAGCTGAAGGAAACGGACAGAAAAACAATGACAATGTTCAGTCACAGCAGTGAATGACCTTTGGGTTGCAATCCCTCCCAACCTGTCAGACAGCTCCCAGAAATGTTCCTCTCATTTCTCTATAAAGCATTTTCTGGTTCTTAGATAACTCCCATTTTTGCTACCTAATTTTGTCTTGGACATTATTAACACTGTAGTCCAAAGCATAGTTATGTTGCGGAGTGAGAGAAGCAACTGAGTTCTTCCTTTTCCATTCAGATAGACAGGGGCAAGTCTAGTCCGGAACCTTCTCTAGGTTCTAACGGGAATACCATTGTGGTTATAGAACTCAGGGCTGTGAAAGCAACCACTCTAGACTCCTAGTTCCTTTTAGTTAGAGTGTATTGGACAGAAAATGTAAACATCAGGAAAAGCTCTTGCCGATCAGAGGATCTCCTTAATCCTCAGCAATAAAGTCAAGTTTGTGGTTTGTGGGGAGTTATTATTACAACACAAGTAAATTTGGCATCCATAGAAATCAATTCTGATTTTTGAAAGATTTATCCAAATATATCTTTTTAATGTTGCTCATTTATTAGATCCTTTATCCTATGATTTGCTTAAACCCTTTAATAAATTGCACTTTAAAGGATTATCATTAATCCATTTAAAAATTCAAGTACACACATCAGTGTTGGTTACTATGCAGAGAGAATGTCATTGTGTATAGTTTCATTTAATCTGTGATAAATGTTCAGCTGTATTTTTTATTAAAATAAACCATGTGAAGAAAATGTGTTGTCTGTAGCTTGGCTAGGCCTTTGAAGGGGGAATTTTTTGTGGGAACTTTTATAAAGAATAGATCCATAGAGTATTTCTTTTGTGTCATCTTTTCTCTCTTAATTACTAAAAGCTAACAATCCTGTCTTGCTATTTAAATTAGGCACCCCTTGTTTGCTTCTATAACTAATTTAAACCTGTCTTTTCTGTCTCAACTTCTAAAGAAGACGGCATATGGCAGAATGTCTATTTTTCGGCAAAAGGAAAAATACCTGACATGAATTTTGGTTTAATTTGGAAGGGAACCCTATTACAATTGGGCATTTGAAGAGTCTGTGGACAAGTTCCTGTTATAAATGTGATGGCAGTTTAGGTGATTTAGTGTCACTAATTTCTTAACAGAAATTCTTAGCAGAATTTTAAGACCTCCATCCATCCCACATTTATTACCTCAAGAATATAAAAATACAATTAGGAGCGCCTGGGTGGCTCCGTTGTTTAGCGTCTGCCTTCGGCTCAGGTCATGATCCGAGGGTCCTGGGATGGAGCCCCGCATCGGGCTCCCTGCTCAGCGGGAAGCCTGCTTCTCCCTCTCCCACTCCCCCTGCTTGTGTTCCCTCTCTTGCTGTGTCTCTCTCTGTCAAGTAAATAAATAAACATCTTTAAAAAAATAAAAATAAAAATACAATTAGTCATAGTTAGGAATTCCTTTATTCCGTATCAAAACAATCTTAACAGCAAATGTAGATAATAGCTTTCATCTTTACATACAAGTTGTCATTTTTGGATACATCTTTCTGTAGAACTCTGCCACATTCATACCTTGTCCTTGTGAGAGGGTAAAATTTTACATTAGGCTTATTCAAAGAACATGGTAATTGTAACAGACCAAAAAAAACGCCATGGAGTCTAGGGCAGGAGAGAAGAATTTTTCCACATACAAGCACATTTAAACTTCTTCCAAGTACAAAAACATTTGTGTTGTTGCTTTAGGGATAACTTTATGAATCCTAAGGTCTTACAGTACGATCCAGGTGAAGTGACAGCAAGTATTTTAAGTAAATCCCAATGACTTGAAATTCAAGTCCAAACTAAATATTTAATGTTTTCTTTATTGCAAATATGATGTCTTTAACCTGAGGTACAGAGTTGTCTTCCAGAATCTTTGCATAAGGCATAGGGACGTCAGCACCGGTGACACGAACTGCAGGAGCATCCAGGAAATTGAATGCAGGGCCTAGAAGAGAAGGAGGCTCAACTGAGAGAGGCAAGAAAAGCCACTTAGCACCACCACCTTCCCACAGGAGGTATGGCTCTCCAAAGGAGAGAAAATCTAAAGGAATACTAATTACCGGGACTGCTTCTGGCTTTTTAAAAATATTTACCCAAAGGAAAAATGCCAAGGTGACAAGTTGAAAGTTAAGACTGTTGGCCACCCCTAGCTTTTGATCTCTATCCAGTATCCAGGTACACACTGTTTATTACAGCTTGAGCATTCCAGAACCATTTTCTCTGAAATACCTTCCATGATCCTGGCACAAACTTCAGCTCCTACTCCAAACTGTGGCCAGCCTCCTTCCACAGTTATGAGATGATTGGTCTTCATGACACTGGCTTCTATTGTTTCAATGTCCATTGGTCTGATGGTTCGCATATTTATCACCTGAGCAGACAATACAGATACGTTTCACAGAGTCACTGCGGCACAGATACAGTCTCATGCCCATAGTACCACCCCCTCTTTGTCTCCTGTTCATCTCTGGGTCTGGGAAAATCAAATCTGCCTATTCAAGAACAAAATGTAAAATGGGAAATTGTAATTAAAACATAAATCTTTACTTCTACCACAAGTGGTTCTGTTAAGAATTCACTCATCCTCTTGGGCTTTAACTTCCTTCTCGTCAAAACAACTAATAACTACCAACTGACTGCTCACCGTGCACCAGGTGCTACACTACGTGTAATTCCCACAACCACCCTGATGGGACAGTAAACATATTCTCCTTGGTTTACAGCAGATGCGGCTGAGATTCACGGTACGGATCTTGCCCAAGTGTAACCTGCGAGCGGTAGGTCCTGGACCTGAAAGAGTTAGACCCTGATTTCTAATTTGCCCCTCTCCCGACCTCCAGCTCCAAGGTTGGATCCCAACTTGAGAAAGCAGGTACTACTCTAACAGAGCTAGAACCTACATGGTAAAAAGCTAGGTATTTGAAAAGCAGGAAGCTTCTCAGCTTCAAGCAGAGGCAGAACTGAGTGACAAAGCAAGATTTTACACTTAGTTAACCTGTTACAGAATTCAAACTCCTATTTCTGGGTTTTAGATTTAAAAGGAAACTTTCTGATTCTTTAAGAAGTGAATGTCCACATACCTCACATTCAATTCCCTCTTTAGATAGCACTGTCGCAGCTTCTAAGCAGTGGCCCACAGGTCTTGAATGGGCAACTACGGTTATGTGTGTCCCTGAAACAAAGTGGTCACAGATCAGAGGCCAGGTTGAAACTGAAGATGTTGTACTGCTCTGCAGCCACTGTGGCTCTTGTTCATTTGTAAAATCTTCAACTCAGCTCTGTTCCAGGGAGGTGAGGAACGTGGTAGCCTTCCTAGAGATGAAATTCAAATCTACTGGATTGAGAATTAGGAAAGCACAAGTGTAGGAGCAAAGCATGACACATTTCTTAATTTGAACTCCTCCTCTAATTTCCTAATCAAAGTAAAGGGCAGTAACCTCAAGAATGAATTTGATCAGGGGTGCCTAGGTGGCTCAGTCGGTTAAGTTTCTGACTCTTGATTTCAGCTCAAGTCACGATCTCAGAGTCGTGAGATTGAGCCCGAGTTGGGCTCCGCGCTGGGCTTAGAGCCTGCTTAAGATTCTCTCTCCCTCTCCCTCCAACCCTCCCCCACCTCTTAAAAAAAAAAAAAAAGGAATGAATTTCACCAACATAAATACAGGGGCTAGATTACAAATAATATTTAAGCATGTATAAGCGCTCTTACCTTGCCTTTCTATTTTGGCTTTTCCAATGGGAATCAGAAAATCTTTTGACTGAGCTTCTGAGGGAAATTCAAAAGGAACTCCATACATCAGTTCATTCTCTAGCACCACCACTGCAAAATACAAATATTTAACAGAAGTAACTACATGACCAAATGGATATACAACACTATCATTCATTTTGTGAAAAGTTTCACCATGCCAATTAGGAAGCCTCACATCTATTGTGTCCAGTAGCCTTGAGAGAATGATTTAGGTGCTGGCATTTATTGTCTGGTCAGTCCTCATTTTATCTACTGTAGTTAAACCAGCGTTGTAGATTCCTAACAGGCCCCTTTGTACTCAGAAAAGCAAAAACAAAAACACCTTTTTTAAAACGGTCTTTACTGTATCTGTAAATCATTAATTAACATTTTATATGATATGTCCAAGCCTAACTAGAAGGCTTTAACGGCTTCCTTCTAGGCAAAGATTTCAACTTAGTTCTTTAAGGTTCAAAAGAGACCTAAGGGTCACTCTACTGACCTGGATTATTATCCCGAATGGCTGATTTAATAAGTCCTTTTGCATCCTCTGAATTCCAGGGGCTGACCACCTTTAAGCCTGGGCAGTGCCCATACCAGGCAGCAAAGCACTGTGAGTGTTGGGCAGCCACGCCTGCTGAGGCACCATTGGGCCCCCTGAAGACTATGGGCACAGGCTGATGGCCCCCCGACATGTAGTAGGTCTTGGCAGCTGAGTTTATAACCTGGTCAATGGCTTGCATAGAGAAATTGAAGGTCATAAATTCACAAATGGGCCTCAACCCAGCCTGTCAAATCAAAAACAAAGATCTTAAAAAACTAAAAAGCAATAAAAAGTGGCAACCATTCCACAATTCAATGTTTTTAAAAGGTCACGTTAAATCTCTTTGGATGAGATTCATAAAGAGGATTACATACCATCGCTGCACCCACAGCAATTCCAGCAAAGCCCATCTATAAGTAAAACATAAACACAAGTGAAAATCCGTAAAAATCAGAACAGTGTACACTTTAACATGCCCCTGAAAGGTATGCTTCCTGACGGAAGGCTTACCTCAGATATGGGAGTGTCTATGATCCTCTTATCTCCGTATTTCTTCCACAGGCCTCGACTAACCTAAAATTACACAATGATCTCATTACTTTTAAATGTATATGGGGGCTAACAGCCACCTCAGTTTATATTGCTTTCACGTATCCTGGGTTACCTTATATGCCCCATCATACTGGGCAACTTCTTCCCCAAGCAGAAATACCTTCTCATCTCTTTCCAGCTCCTCATCCATACCTTGGTTTATAGCCTCACGAACTGTCACCTGTCACAGGTATGGAGAAAACAATCAACAAAGATTACTTCAGGATTATTTCAGATACTACTGAGATTCTCTCCTTTTATAATTACCTAGGCTGCCTACAGCATACAATATAAAAACTATCACTAGAACAGGCTTCTCTTTAAAAGTTAAAAGAATTCCAAAAGTAACATTTTTATCATACAGCCTGACTGGATTTGGTAATGAGAAGTTTACTGAACACTTTTCTTGATGTGCATCTCAGCTTAACAAAATCTGTTTGCTCAGCAGACCAGCTCATAAGTAGTTTCCTAAGTAGAAATTATACTGGGTTGTTTTATTTCCACACTTGGTTTAGTGTGGGACAGAGCACTGTTAAAGAAGCCTATATAAGACTATGTTTGGAGCACTCACTAGGTACCAGGCACTTCCAAACACTACCTTCAGAATCTACAAGTTATTTTACTAGACAGATTGGTAGAATCCTCTAGTAAAATAAAAGGAGTGGGAAATTCCTCAAAGGGTTGAACACAGAATTATCGTATGATCCAACAATTCCACTTCTAGATAGATGCTCAAAAGAAATAAAAGCATGGACTCAGCTACTTGCACACCAATGTTCTTAGCATTATTCACAAATCCAAAAGATGAAAACACCCAAATGTCCATCAACAGATGAATGGATGAACAAGATGTGGTATATGCATAAGATGGAATATTAGCCTTAAAAAAAGAAATGAAATTCTGACACATGGTACAACATGAGTGAACCTTGAGAACATCATGCTAAGTGAAATGAGCCAGACCTAAAAGGACAAACATTGTAGGATTCCATTTACAGGATGTACCTAGAATAGATAAATTCACAGGCACAGAAAGTGCAAGAGAGGTTACCAGGAGCTAGGGGGAAACGGGACGTTCCTGGAGAAGGCGTAGAGTTTCTGATTGTGATGGTGATAAAGTTCTGAAGACGGATGGTGGTGATGGTCTCACAACATAGTAAACGGACTTAGTGCCGCTGAATATACACTTTAAAATGGTAAATTTGGTTATGTATATTTTAGTACAGTAAAAAATTTAAAAGAAGGGTGAGGGAAGAAGCGTCAAGTCTAGTGTACTCAGACCGCCCACAGATCCCAATGAGCCTGGCGGGGGTGACCTGGTAGTGTGTCCGGCGCTGGGTCGCAACAGAGGCACGGCGAATTCCAGCAGGACGTGGGAATCCGTCGACTCCACGGCCCGCTGCCGTCCCTCTCCCCGCGGCGCAGGCGCGCCCCCGGCCTCCGCCCCGGGATCGACGGCCCCTCCCTGCCCCGGCTAGGGTCCAGGCCACCTACCTGCAGCGCCGCCGGCGCCGTCCGGTGGAAGCGCCTCCTCAGCAGCCCGGAGACCTGGCGGAGAGAGAGAGGACACTGAGAGGGGACGCAAGGTGGGCAGGGATCGCGCGGAGGCACGCGTGCCGCTGCCTACCTGTTCAAGGGGTCTCCGTATCAGGCCAGACACTGCCGCCATCTTGACTGTGTCCTCTAGCCGTCGTTGGGACGGCAGTCGAATTAGGCCCCACCTCCGCCGCCAGCTCGGGCCAATGGCAGGGCGCGGCGCCTGCGTGCCCCGCCCATTCCCTCGGGGTGAGGGGCCGAGGGGCGGGGCTGAGGTGGCGCGTTGGGTGGTTCTACCGCTGTCTTTCCTCGGGAGCGGGCGGCTGCTGCAGTGCGCGCTGCACGCCGGGGACGCCTCCGTAAGTGCTGGTGCTTGAAGCAGGGGGACCGAAAGTCAGCCTCTTTGGAACATAACTTGAGGCTGCAGGGACTTTAAGAGTTAGGTCAGCCTTTTGAGGGCACTGAAACCCTAAGGGCACCAGGTGTCGCTTGCGCACACTCTAACGATAGGAACTTAACCACCTTATGAATGAGCCCGGTCTTCCCGGGACCGCGCACAGTCCGTTGCCTGGAACGCGAACCGGAGCTTTCATTGATGCATTAAGCGCCTGCTGTGTGCCAGGCACTGTGATAAGTGCTTTACAGCTCATTTAATTCTCACAGGAACCCTCTCAGGTGGTTACTGTTAAAATCTCCAGTTGTCCTCAAGTCACTTTGGGTTGTCAGTCGTCAGAAAGTCCTTCATCCAAAATTTTCAGCGTCTATGGGCTTGACCAATCTTTTTTTTTTTTTTTGCTTGGTCATTTCAAACGAGATTTATTAAGAGGGCTTTTCACTCCCCCTACCTTTTTAGGTGTAATTTAGACACAGTAAAATGCACATTCCCATCATCTCAGAAAGTTCCCTCAATGTTTCCTCCCAGTCATTCCCCACACATCACCCCACAAGCAACCACAGATCTGATTTCCATCACTGTAACTTAATTCGCCTGTGTTAGAACTTGAAATAAAAGGAATTATATGATGTGTACTCTTGTGTCTGGCTCAGCAAAATGTTTTGGATATTCATCCATGTTGTTGAGCATAGCAATAGTTTACTCTTTCTTTTTTAAATTTTATTATGTTTTTAATAATCTTTACACCCAACATGGGGCTGGAACTCATGACCCGGGGATCAAGAGCCACAAGCTCTTCTGACTGAGCCAGCCAGACGCCCCTCCTCTTTCTTCTAGTTTTTTCTTTTGAAAGACTTTAAGTGTCACAAGAAATTGTGAAACTAGTACAAAGAGTTTCCATGTACCCTTCACCTATCTTTGCCCACTGTCTTGTATAACCATAGTACCTTGTCAAATCCCCTGAATCGATACTGATACAATGCTATTAACTCATTTAGAGACTTTATCCAGCTGTCATCAGTTTTTATATGCATTCTTGTGGGGGTGTATAATACTATAGAAGTGTATTACATGTACAGATCATGTAACTCCTCCCACAATCAGAATACAGAATTGTTACATCACCACAAAGTACCTCCCTCATGTTACCTCATAGTCACACCCTCCCCAACCCCTAACTCCTGGCAACCACTAATCTGTTCTCAGTCACTATAATTTATTATTTCAAGAATGTTTTATACATGGAATCATACAATATGTAACTCTTTGGGATCAGCTATTGTCACTCAGCCTAATGCTCTTGAGATCCATTCAAGTTGTTGCATGTATCAACATTTCATTCCTTTTTATTGCTAAGTAATTGTATGTTTATCCATTCACCCCTTGAAGGACATTTGGGTTGTATCCAGTTTTAGCAATTACCAATAGAGCTGCAATGAACATTGGCTCATAGGTTTTTGTGTAAACATTACTTTTCATTTCTTCAGGTAAATACTGAGCAGTATGATTATATCGAAGTGTTTTTCCAAAGTGGATATACCATTTTACATTACCTCCAGCCATGTATGAGACATCCAGTTGCTCTGGATCCTTGCCTGCATGATATTACCAATATTTTCTATTTTAGCCATTGTAATAGATGTGTAGCAGTGTCCCTCATGACTTTTAATTTGCATTTCCCTAATGGTTAATGATTATTGAACATCTTTTCACATGCTTACTTGCTATCCATCCTTGGCGAAGTGTCCAAGTCTTTTGCTGATATTCTAATTAGATTATTTGTTTTTTATTTTAGTAAAACATGCATAAAATTTACCATATTAAGCATATAGTTCATTGGCATTTAACATGTTCATATTGTTGTTCAGTTACCACCATCATTCATCTCCGGAACTTTTTCTTTTTCTTTCTTTTTTTAATTTTTAAGTAATGTCTACACCCGACGTGGGGCTTGAACTTACAACCCTGAGATCAAGAGTCGCATGCTTTACCCACTGAGCCGGCCAGACACCCCTCCAGAACTTTTTCATTTTCCCAAAAGGAGACTCTGTAGTCATTAAACAGTAACTCTCCATTCCCCTCTTCCCCTAGCCACTGGCAACCACCATTCCATCTCTATAAATTGGACTACTCTACCTCATATAAGTGAAATCATACTCTGTGTGTGTGTGTGTATGTGTGTGTGTGTGTGTGTGTGTGACTAGCTCATTTCAGTTAGCGTAATGTCTTCAAAGTTCATCCATATTGTAGCCTGTCTCAGAATTTCATTCTTTTCTAAGGTTAAATAATATTGTAGTGTATGCATATATCACATTTTGTTTATCCATTCTTCTGTTGATGGACATTTTGGTTGTTTTCAACGTTTAGATTTGTGAATAATGCTGCTATGAACATTAGTGTACAAATATCTATTTGAGTCCCTGCTTTTAATTCTTTGGGGTATATACCTACAAGTGGTGTTGCTGGATCATATGTTAATAGTATGATTAATTTTTTTGAGGAATGACCATTCTGTTTTCCATTGTAAATTAACCAGTGTATATTCCCACCAGCAATGCACAAGGGTTCCAATTTCTCTACATTCTCACCAACATTTATTATTTTCTGCTTAATTTTTTTTTTTTTTTTAAAGATTTTATTTATTTACTCATGAGAGACAGAGAGAGAGAGAAGCAGAGGCAGAGGGAGAAGCAGGCTTCCCGCAGAGCAGGGAGCCCGATGCGGGACTCGATCCCAGGACCCTGGGATCATGACCTGAGCCGAAGGCAGACGCTTAACCGACTGAGCCACCCAGGTGTCCCTTCTGCTTAATTGTTAATAGCCATCCTAATATGTATGAAGTAGTATCTCATCATGGTTTTTATTTGCATTTCCCTAATGATTAGTGATACTGATCATCTTTTCATGTGCTTATTGGCCATCTGTATGTCTTGGAGAAATGGCTATCCAAGTCTTTTGCCTATTTCTCAACTGAGTTGTTGTTTTGTTGTTGTTGAGTTACAGGAATTCTCTATATAACCTGGATATTAATCCCTTATCAGATATATGATTTACAAATATTTTCTCCCATTCCTTGGGTTGCCTTTTCACTCTGGTGACAGTGTCCCTTGTTACACAAAAGTGTTTAATTTTGATAAAGTCCAACTTATTTTTTCTCTTATTGCCTGTGCGTTTGGTATTATATCTGTCAAAGATTCAAAATAGCCCAAGTAAAACCAATGAATCACTGAAGTAGTAATTAGTAAAAACTTACTGTGCACACACCAAAAAGACAGTTTATAAACTGGGAGCCCTCAAACCAAAACATGACATGAGTCTTTGGAGTATATTGTATATGATGTAATGGTGGGTCCAATTTCATTCTTTTGCACTTTTTTTTTTTTTAAGATTGTATCTATTTATTTGAGAGAGAGAGAGAGAGGAGGAGGAGGAGGAGGAGAAGCAGAGGGAAAGGGACAAGCAGATTCCCTGCTGAGTGGGGAGCCCAATGCAGGGCTTAATCCCAGGACCCTGAGAGCACAACCAGAGCCAAAACCAGGAGTCAAGACGTCCAGCTGATCCACCCAGGCGCCCCAGTACCACACTTTTGATTAGTGTAGCTTGGTAGTAAGTTTGAAATCAGAAGTTGAGTCCTCCAGCTTTGTTATTCTTTTTCAAGGTTGTTTTGGCTACTTGGAGTTCCTTGAGATTCCATATGAACTTTAGGATGGATTTTACTATTTCTGCTAACACTGTCATTGGGATTTTGATAGGGACTGCACTGGATCTGTAAATTGCTTCAGGTGCTATTGACATCTTAACAATATTAAACCTTCCAATCTATGAACACGGGATATCTTTCATTTATTTGTATCTTCTTTATTTATTTATTTTAAAAGATTTTATTTATTTATTTGCCAGAGAGAGAGAGAGAGAGAGGGAGAGTATACAAGCAGGGGGAGTGGCAGGCAGAGGGAGAAGCAGGCTCCCTGCTAAGCAAGGAGCCCGATGCAGGACTCGATCCCAAGACCCTGAGATCACGACCCGAGCCGAAGGCCAGATGCCCAACCATCTGAGCCACCCAGGCGCCCTATTTGTATCTTCCTTAATTTCCTTTAGCAATGTCTTGTAGTTTGTTTAAATCTTTAGCCTCCTTGGTTAAATTAATTCCTAATTATTTTATTCTTTTGGAGGCTATTATGAGTGGAATGGTTTTCTTAATCTCCTTTTCATATTGTCCATTGTCAGTGTATAGAAATGCAACTGTGACTTTTGAGTGCTGATTTCATATCCTGCAAATTTGCTGAATTTGTTTATTAGTTCTAACAGGTGTGTGTGTGTGTGTGTGTGTGTAATCTTTAGGATTTCCTATGCATAAGATCATGCCATCTGTAAAAAGAAATGATTTTATGTCTTCCTTTCTAATTTGGATGCCTTTTTTTTTCCTTGTCTAATTGCTCTGACTAGAGCTTCTAATACTATTTTGAGTAGAAGTGGCAAAAGCAGGCATCCTTGTCTTCTTCCTGATCTTAGAGGGAAAATTTTCAGTTTTTCACCATTGAGTTAGCTGATGTTAGCTATAGGTTTTTCATATATGGCCTTTATTTTGTTGAAGTGGTTTCCTTCTACTCCTAGTTCGTCAGATGTTTTTAACATGAAAGGGTGTTGAATTTTGGCATACACTTTTTCTGTAGCCACACAGTTTCCCCCCTTCATTCTGTTTATGTGGTCTATTTCATTGACTGATTTTTGCATATTGAGATTATTTTCTTACTGTTGTGTTCAGAGCACTGTTTATGGATTCTGTATGCAAGTCCTTTGTCAGATACGTGATATGCAAATATGTTCTTCAGTTTGTGGGTTGTCTTTTCATCCTGTAAGGTTACTTCACAGGGCAAAAGTTTTTAATTTTGGTGAAGTCCAATTTTTCAACTTTTTCCTTTTATGGATTATGCTTTTTGGTATCATATATGAGAAATTTTTACCTAACACCAGCATACAAAGATTTTCTCCTTTTTTATAAAAGTGTTATGGTTTTGTGTTTTCCACTTAGATCTATGATCTATTTTGAGTTAAAATTTGTATAAGATTTAGGTTTAGATTGAGATCTTTGTTTTTTTTTTCCTTAAGTATGTCAAATTATTCCAATACCATTTGTTGAGAGAACTACTTTCTCCATTGAATTGTTTTTGCATGTTTGTAAAAAAATCATTTGGCCAAATTTGTGTAGGTTTATTTCTGGAGTCTATCCTGTTCCATTGATCTATATCTCTGTCCCTCCTCCTCCTCCAATACCATACTGTCTTGATAACTGTAGCTATATTGTAATTCTTAAAATCAGGTAGTGTGATTCCTATAACATTATTCTTTTTTTTTTTTTTATTTGACAGAGAGAGACACAGCGAGAGAGGGAACACAAGCAGGGGGAGTGGGAGAGGGAGAAGCAGGCTTTCCGCTGAGCAGGGAGCCTGATGAGGGACTCGATCCCGGGACTCCAGGATCATGACCAGAGCCGAAGGCAGCCTCTTAACCAAGTTGCTCCAAATCTTTACCAACATTTGATGATAGCAGTTTTTAAGATTTTGCTATCCTGTTGGGTGTGGGTTTATATATCATGTGGTTTTAATTTTTATTTCCTTGATTACCAACAATGTTGAACACCTTTCCATGTGCTTATCGTCTGTCAACGTCTTTTAGGAAAGTGATCACAGCAGAATTCAAACTTCACATGTAAAGTCTCAGTGAATGAAAGTCTCCTTCTGTTCCCTCAGGATGAAGCAGAGAAGACATGCTTTGTCTCCAGGGTCAGGTGGCATATTAGTGATTATTACTATTTTATCAACAACGTCTCCGGTTTCTATGATATCTTATAAATACATTTTTATGAAACTGATCTTATCTTTCCTCACAGGTTACAAAAACTGGGAAACCCTGTACCAAAATATAATATACAAATGAATATTGGATAAAGAAATTTTTAAAAAGCAGAAATAGTGAAAAACTAGAAGCATTCACATATCCATCAGTTGGGAACTGGTTTAATGAAGCATGTTACATCTCCTCCATGGAATATCATTCTTCTGTTAAAAGAATAAAAATAGGAGAATGAGGCAGACCTACATGTATGGATCCATACATATATATCATATGTTCTTATTGGGAACAATCTCCAAGCAAGGTTAGATATGAACTAAGAAAATGGAATCCCATTTGTCTAAATAAAATACAGGAATAAATATATATACTCATAAAAAAAGTGTTTTGAAAGAATTCATGAGAAATTGTGAAGAGAAGCTAAATGGTGGAAGGGTAGAATTTGACTAATAGAGATCAAGGAATGTTTTACTTTTTATACCTTTTATGTAGTATGATTTTTTAAATAATGAGAATACATTACTTTAGTTGATTGTTAATTAACATACATAGTTCATAAAATTACAAGCCAGATAACATACTGGGAAAATCTTTGTCACAGACATGGCATAAATTTATATAAATATTTAATACATGAAGAATTCCTAAGAAATAAGGAGAAAACACTAATATCCCAATGGAAAATGGGCAAAGAGCGTGAAGAGACACTTCACAAAGTAGTAGAAATGACTAGCAAACATGAATTATGTCAAAAAAATAAAACAAAACCATGAATTATGTCTGACTTCACTCATACCCAAAGGAATAGAAATCAAAGCATCGATGAGACCTCATTTCTTGGCCCCTCAAATTACTAAAGATTTAACAAAGTTTATCTAATACTTGTAAGGGTTCAGGGAAATGGACACTCATACACAGTATTAATTGTTCCAGTGTTTCTGGAAAGCAGTTTGTTAGTCGATCTCAAGAACCTTCAAATAAATATGTTCATACATACAAATAAAGGTGTTTACATATTATAATATATCCATATTCCTTTGGCGTAGTTATTCTACTTGTAAGGATTTATCCTCTTAAATCTTGGTTGCTTTTGATTAATTTATGTGAAAATATTCATATAGTAGGACAATTTTTCAACTATTTAAATATCTGGGAAAATACTTAGATAAGTTAGGGTATATCCAGATGTTGAAATATTACATAATACCTGAAATTCTATCTTTAAAGAATTAAATAGTATGCAAAAGTATTTATGAAATAATATTAAATGAAAAAAGCAGAATAAAAATAGTTTGAAATATAATCCCAATTTTATCTAAAAGTATGTATGCGTAGAAAAATGCCTGGAAAGGAGAATGTGTAGTAGCTTAACATGAGATTTAAAAATAAAAGGAAGATTTATAATAAATCTCAATTGTGATCAAAATACTATTTATTATTTTTATGTATTTCTTTCCCATATATCCATATGCCTTTATGTTTTATATTTTATTTTGAATTTCAAAAATATTTTTGAGTAGGAAATTTATTTCATTATAGGAAAAAAAAACTCAAGTACAGGAAGGTATAAAGTAATTGCCCTCCCCTCCCCTACCTTGGATACCTTGCTTTCTCTCCCCACCTCAACAGCCACTATGACTCATTTCTTCTGTGTATTTACAAGAAGGACCACTTGCATATAAGCATGTAAGGCTGTATCTCCCTTTGTTTACATGAAGATTAGCTTTTTAAAAATATTTTTTTTAAGTGAGCATACAGTAAAATTGTGTGTGTGTGTGTCCAGCTCTATGAGTCTTGAAGCTGACAACCACAATGAGGATACAGAACAGTCCTATGACCCCCAAAACTCCCTCCTACTGTCCTCACGAAGCCCACTCCTTCCTCCCATCCCTGATAACCACTAATCTGTGTTTGTTGCCATACTATTCCCTTTTCCAGAATGTTATATAAATGAAATCATACAGTATATAACTTTTTGAGACTGACTTCTTTCACTCACATAATACCTTTGAGATTCATCCAAGTTGTCATGTGTATTAATAGTTCATTCTTTGTTCTTGCTGAGTAGTATTCTATTGTATGCATGTAACACAGCTGGTTTATCCATTTACTTGTTGAGGGACTTTTGAATTGTTCCCAGTTTTTGGCAATGCTGGATAGAGCTAATACAAAATTTTTTTAACGGAGTTTTGTGTAAACATATGTTGGTATTTCTCTATGGTGTGAGATTGGGATTACTGGGTCATATGGTGTGCATATTTAACTTTTAAGAAATTGTCAAACTGCTTTCTGGAGTGGCTGTACCATTTTGTATTCTCACCACCAGTGTATGAGAGTTCCAGCCACTCCATATCCTCACCAACACTTGGTAGTATCATTTGTTTGTTCTTTTTGCTTTTTTGCCTTTCTGTTAGGTGTGTAGTGATATCATCATGGTTTTAATTTGCATTCCCTAATGGCTAATGATGTTGAACATCTCTTCAAAGACTTATTGGCCATTTGTATGTCATCTTTGATGAAATACCTGTTTAAATCCTTTGCCCATTTTTTATTAGGTCATTTGAAATTTTCTTACAGTTGAGTTACATATATATTCTGGATACAAGTTCTTTGTTGGATAACTAACTTGCAAATATTTTCTCACAGTCTGTGGCATATCTCTTCATTTTCTTAACAGTGTCTTTTGTAGAGAAAAAGGTTTAAATTTTGATGAAATTCAATTTACCAAATTTTTCTTTTATGGGTCACATTTTGGTATCTTATCTAAGAACTCTTTGCCTAACACCAGATTGCAAAGGTTTTCTCTGATGTTTCCTTCTAAAGTTTTATAGTTTTAGGGGCTCCTGGGTGGCTCAGTCAGTTAAGTGGCTGCCCTCGGCTCAGGTCATGATCCCAGAGTCCTGGGATCGAGCCCCATGTCAGGCTCCCTGCTCAGCGGGGAGTCTGCTTCTCCCTCTCCCTCTGCCTGCCTCTCTGCCTGCTTGTGCTCGCTCTCTGTCAAAAAAAAATAAATAAAATCTTAAAAAAAAACCTTTAAGGTTTTATAGTTTTACATTTAGATCAACGACCCATTTTGAGTTAATTTTTGTTTAAGGTGTGAGGTTTAGGTCCCAAGTTTTCTTTTTTTGCAGATGGTGTCCATTTGTTTCAACATCATTTGGTAAAAAGACCATCTTTTCTCCATTGAGTTGACTTTGCACCTTTGTACATAAATCAATTGACTGTTTTGTGTGGGTCTATAGTTGGGACTATCTATTCTGTTCCATTGATCTCTCTGTTTATCCCTTCAATATTATAGTCTTAATTACTGAAGCTGTGTAATCGTTTTTAAAATCGAACAGTGTAAGTCCTCCAACGTTACTCTTCTTTTTCAAAATTATTTTACAATCAGCTTATCTGCATCTACAAAAAAAATCTTGATAGAATTTTGATTGAAATAGCAATCAGCAAAACTGGAATATCTGGATTAGTGATCAGCAAGGGAAAGAAACAAAGGGTGATTTAAATATTTCTTTTTTAAAAAATTGATGTTTCCAGTTTCTCCATTACAAACAATGCTGTAATGAACCTTGTTTGAATGGGACAAACTTTTAGGGGTCTTAAAGGGGGATATTATGGGTGTGTCCGCATGCACGCACTCGTACGCACACGCATTGGTCCATTGGGTTATTTCTGGTACTGCCCTGATAGAATTTAGTTTCTGGAAGCTTTAGAAGCGTAGCTGTTGAGGAAAAGCCATCCAGGTGAATTCCCCCAGTCCCTTTCCCACGTGGCGGTGACTGTTTTATTCCCGAGGCTCAGCCCTAGAGGGCGCCCGCTCCACTTGACTGGCGGCAGCAAACTGCAGGAGGCGCAGAAGCCCGTGTCAGGGCAGCCACGTGACTCGTGAAAAGTGGGGCCTCCGAAAGTATAAATACGTCTGTTCTCTGGCCTTAGCCACATTTTCTGTGGGTTGCAAAACTCAGCCTAAGAGCCCAGATTTTGGCTTCGCAGCAGCAAAGGCTGAAAGAGGGAAAGGTTGCCCAGAAAGCTTCACCCACACGTTGTACCGTGAACTTTTAAAGGATGGATACAACTCCCCGTTTCCAGGCGCGGCATAGCATCCCAAACATTTTGATGCTGATTACTTGACTAGATTTAAAAAAAATGTTTTTTTTAGCTGAAGGAAAACGATTTTGTTTAATATATTAGAACGTATTTATAATACTGGGTTGGAAGATGTCTCTGAATTAATAACACCAGTCTTATTCTATGTGTAGTTGTTATATTTAGGTAGACAGGATTTCACATTTTCTCTGGATCTGTGTAGAAATGAAGTGTATTATAATAGTGAGTGTATAACTTTAAGAGTGCATTTAAATTGGGACACCTGACTGGCTTAGTCCCTAGAGCATGGGACTCTTGATCTGGGGGTTGTCGGTTCAAGCCCCACATTGGTGTAGAGATTACTTAAAAGAAAATCTTTAAAAATATGTATTTAAGGGGCAGCTGGGTGGCTCAGTTGGTTAAGTGACTGCCTTCCTCCAGGTCATGATCTCAGAGGTCCTAGTCTAGAGCCCCATGTGGGGCTCCCTACTCAGCTGGGAGTCTGCTTCTCCCTCTCCCTCTGCCACTCCCCCTGCGTGTGCTCTCTCTCTCTCGCTCTCACTCTGTCTCTCAAATAAATAAATAAATAAATAAAATCTTTTTTAAAAATGTATTTGAGGGGCACCTGGGTGGCTCAGTCAGTTAAGCGGCTGCCTTCGGCTCAGGTTGTGATCCTAGGGTCCTGGGATCTGGCCCTTCCAGGCACTGGGGGCTCCTTGCTCAGCGGAGAGCCTGATTCGCCTTCTCCCTCTGCCCTTCCTCCCACTTGTGCTCTCTCTCTCTCCCTAATAAATGAATATTTTTTAAAAAATTAAAAAAATATTTAAATCAACTCCAATAGATAAATGACTAGCTTAAGTTAAATAGAAATGTTTTATTAATGTTGAATATGTATAACTTGAAGTAGACTAAAAACTTTTGCCATTAAGAATGTGTGCATAAATATCTATTTTCAGAAATGAGGCTCCTTGAAAAAAGTTTATATGTTGCTTAAAATATAGAATAAATATAGCAATACAGCATAGTTGTTAAGAAAACAAGTTTTGCCACTTCAAAGAATTTGTACTGCAAATATAGTCATAGAAGAAATGGGTGAATTTTATGCATAAGGTGTTCGTGGTAGCTATTTATAATAATATAATGACTTTACAATAGCAAAAGATAGAAATAAACATTCAGGGTTTAGATGGAAAAATATATATGATACAGACATGAAACGGAATATTATGAAGCTGTAAAAGGAATAAAGAAGACTTCTCTATATGAGAGGCATGAGCATCCTTCCACTTGACTAGAATTTCTTCAGAATGGTGTAGAAGGGAAATTTGAGAAATCAGGTGATGCTTTCTTTTTTTTTTTTAATTTTTTATTGTTATGTTAATCCCCATACATTACATCATTAGTTTTAGATATAGTGTTCCATGATTCATTGTTTGTGCATAACACCCAGTGCTCCACGCAGAACGTGCCCTCCTCAATACCCATCACCAGGCTAACCCATCCTCCCACCCCCCTCCCCTCTAGAACCCTCAGTTTGTTTTTCAGAGTCCATCGTCTCTCATGGTTCTTCTCCCCCTCCGATTTCCCCCCCTTCGTTCTTCCCCTCCTCTACCTTCTTCTTCTTCTTTTTTTTCTTTCTTAACATATATTGCATTATTTGTTTCAGAGGTACAGATCTGAGATTCAACAGTCTTGCACAATTCACAGCGCTTACCAGAGCACATACCCTCCCCAGTGTCCATCACCCAGTCACCCCATCCCTCCCACCCCACCCCCCACTCCAGCAACCCTCAGTTTGTTTCCTGAGATTAAGAAATCCTCATATCAGTGAGGTCATATGATACATGTCTTTCTCTGTTTGACTTATTTCGCTCAGCATAATACCCTCCAGTTCCATCCACGTCGTTGCAAATGGCAAGATCTCATTCCTTTTGATGGCTGCATAATATTCCATTGTATATATATACCACATCTTCTTTATCCATTCATCTGTTGATGGACATCTTGGCCAGGTGATGCTTTCAACTACAATTTTCTTTTCTTTTTTTAAAACTTTCTATTTTGAAATAATTATATATTCACAGGAAGTTGCAAAGATAGTACGGAGAGGTCCTTGAACCCTTCATCTAGTTTCGCCAGTGGTTATGGCTCCGGGAACTATAGTAAAACCAGGACACTGGCATTGGTATGATGTGTTTGTATGCTTTTTTATCACCTGTGTATAACTGAGTAACCACTGGAACTGCTGTGTCACTACAAAGAGCTCCCTAGTGCTACCCTATTATAGTCACATCCATCCTTCCCTACCCCTGGTAACTACTAATCAGGGCTCCTTTTCTCATTTTGAGAATTTTATATAAATGGAATCATACAGCAGGAGATCGGAGAGTTGTTTTTTTTTTCCCCACTTAGCACAATGTCCTTGAGATCCATCCAAGTTGTTGCCTGTATCAGTAGTTTGTTCTTTTTACGGTTAAATATTATTCCATGCAGTATGGGTGTATCACAGTTGGTTTAATCATTCACCTATTGTAGGACATTTTGGCTGTTTCCAGTTTGGGGTTATTACAAATAAAGCTACTATGTACAATCATGTACAGGTTTTTGTGTGAACATAAGTTTTCATTCCTCTGGGATAAATGCCCAGGACTGCAACTGCTGGGTTGTAGGATAAGTGTATGCTTAGTTTTCTAGAAACTGCCAAATCATTTTCCACAGTGCTGTACCATTTTACATTCCCAACTACAGTTTTCTTGTTATACAAAATGTTATTGACTACTGTTAGCCCATGGCACTAGGCCAAAGGCACAGGAGAATCTGAGACACTTTTAATTTCTAGAGAAAATAAATTAATATCTATTAGGTGAAGAAAAGAAGAGAGGTGAAAACTAATCTCTTTGCTGGCCCATAAAGTCCCATGTTTATTGTGTCAGGTTTTCAGAATGACTCTTCCTTTGCCATCAAGCTAACCTTTTTTTGGAAAGCTACAACACTTTGCACAGGCCACATGGGTATACCCCTGACCTCTGACCCCGGCTTGTATTCTGTCCCAAGGCTCCCCAGGAACCTTGGGCTTATTCTGGAATGTTCTTACCCCCAGTAACATTCCTGTAGAGACTTTAGAGAGTCATGTCAGAACCATACCCTCCCAGGGACCTCTGTACCTATACACCCTGTCCCCAGCTCCCCAGCACTAAACAGCATTAAAACTTTTGAGTGGTCTATCCACGTTCGCCCTACCCTTCAGGCTTTCGTTGTGAGAGTACACAAGTGAGGTCACATTCCTTTGTGTAAGGAGTCCAGGCTTCAGGGTCATGCTGCCCTTCCTGACGTCCTTGGACAAATGACAACTCTTGAGCCTGAATTTACTCACCTTTACATTTGAGATGATAAATAATAAGCAGGACCAGCCAACAGGGCCATTGGGTGTCTGCTCTAGGCTGGCTGGGGATATAGTAGTGAACAAAGAGGAAGCCCTGCCCTGAGAGAGCACGATTCAAAGAGAAAACGTAAGTACAATGTTCAGGTATCAGTTAGGAAGGACGTTGGGTTTGAGGCTGGTGTTGAGGAGAATGACCACTATAACTTCAGTGTTTTGACAAAACCTCCGATGCAAGGCTTTCTGGCCAAGCGTCTGCGATTTCATTTTGTTGGAGCATTCGCTGTATCCCTGGGGGTTGCAGCTTTCTATAAGTTTGCTGTGGCTGAACCAAGAAAGAAGGCATATGCAGATTTCTACAGAAATTATGATTCCATGAAAGATTTTGAAGAGATGAAGGTCGGTATCTCTCAGAGTACAAAGTGATTTTGGAATGTAAAGAATTTCTTTGGGTTGGGTTCCATGGAAGTTTGTCACTGACCTGTGTTCCTGAGCTATGAAACATGAATACTGGGTTATGGAATAGTTTCTCTTGATAAAAAAAAACAAGTAATAAATACTGTGGACAGTAAAAAAAAAAAGAAAATAGTACAGTGTTCAACCTGGCCTTTGGCGTGTAGTTGGCCTTTGAGAAATGTTAATTGTTTTATTATTATAGTCAAACTCAGTACTTGTTTATGGACTTGAATGGAATATGAACCCAGTATTATACATTTGCTCTAGTATTTTCTTATTCATTGTAGCCAGACATTAGTTATCATTAATTGTTAGGAGCTGTGCTGTTCTCATCTCATTGCTAAAGTAAAATCAAGTGCTGACCAAGGGCACTCCATTTTGTGCTTAAAACTTAGGATTATTCTGAATTTAATACCTTGAATATCAGATTCAGTAAGGGTCTCTTGCTGTGAGCACACAACTTTGAAGAAAGAATCTATACAAACTTGTAAAAAAAGTCCCTTACAGTGTGTTGGAAGGTTCATATACTATTAAAAGACTCCCACAACAGTAAACAATTTTATTGTTTATAAAAGGTGACACATTTCATAAACACTTAATCAGAAATACAAGATTTACAGGGCACCTGGCTGGCTCAGTCGGTAGAGTATGTGACTCTTGATCTTGGGGTCATGAGCTCAAGCCCCACATTGGGTGCAGAGCTCACACAGACACACACCCACACACACACAGATACAAAATTTAGCAGAGGAAAAAAAACCCTTAGAGGAAATTAAATTTTTAAATCCATAAAAATGACCGAAAACGTGGCAAAAACAAAAACAAAAACACGGCAGCCAGATGAATGCAAAAATACTCAAAAGAGGCTTGAATTTTAGATAAACTGTTCATAATGCAAACTGGTCAATGAGTGAACTGATGACCAGGTAAATTTATCATTAGGACATATGGCTCTGCTCAGAGTAGCTGTTCCTAGGGCAGAGCCAATATGGTGGCCATAGGCAGGTTGGACATTATCATAGGGCTAAGTGAGAGTGTCCTGGTGGCTGAGCTTAGGTTATCTCCCTGCTTCCAGGAAGTGGGAGAGGGATTTGGGGCCTCTCTGACTTCCATAGGGGAAGTTGAAGCCTGTTCCCCCTGTGAGACCCACAACTACAGAGGTCTCCATATACAGTTGACCCTTGAACAACATGGGCATGAACTGCGTGTGTAGGTTCAATTTCACTTATAAGTAGACTTTTTTTTCTATAAATACAGCACAATACTATAAATCTATCTTCTCTTATGATTTTCTTAACATTTTCTGTACTTTATTGTAAGAATGCAGTGTACATATGTTATATATATATATTTATATAACATAATGTGTTGATTGACTTTATGTTACCAGTAAGGCTTCTGTCAACAGTAGGCTATTAGGAGTTAAATTTTGGGGGGAGTCAAAAGTTATACTCAGATTTTCAACTGCACAGGGGCAGTGCCCCTAACCCATGCATTGCTCAAGGGTCAAGTGTAGTAACCAACAGATGTTCATTATAGTGAATGGTCAGGTAACATGATTTCCAGTCACAGTTCATTGACTATCCAGTAATGTGACTTTGCAAAAAGTTCTGTAACTGCCCCCACCTCCTCAGCTTGAGTTTATTCATGCATAAAGTGCTAGAGTGGACTTTAGATGGTCACTACAGTCCCTGTAAGCTCTAAGATTTCCTGAGATTTCACTGCTCCCGTGTTTTGACCTTTCCAGGAGACTCGAGGCTAGAATGGATATAAGGAGTAGCATTTTTTTGTTGGAGGCTTAAAGACAGCCAAGACTTTGCTATAGCAAAGGTTAACGTTCTGTCTCAAAGATCTGTTTCCCCAGGCTCTCCAAATGTAAATGTTAAGGTGATGAAAACAGTGAAATCTAGGCTCTGGTTCATTCAAGTCAGAGACACTCACCCCACATGGTGCAGCCCTGGAGCCGAGGGCCTCCTCTGTGGCCTGCAGCTTCATAAACTCGGGGTTAGGCTGTCAGCACTGATTTAAAGAGATTTGGTGGTTCAGTTTGCTTCTGGGAAAGAACTGACATTCGTAGTGGGGCTTGGGGGGATAATAGTGAAACCAGAGCTGGCTCCCCCCACACCCCCCGCCTTGGAGGGGCAGAGTGAGTCACCTGTTTGCACAGAAGGCTGTGTTATCAAATCCACAAATTCATAGGCCTATGCCTTCACCACTTCAAACTGGAAAGGTGTTGCAACATCTCAGCTTTAATTGCTAAACCCTAGCTGCAAACCCCAATCTCGGGACTTAGTAAGAACCGGGTGGGAAAGGCTGTGAATGGCGGCAGTTTTCAGCCAGGTGTGTTTATATGTTCCTCTCCTACCTCATTTGCTTCCTTGTTTGTGCTCAAACCCAGACCAGAGGCCTCTGGACAGCTGCCACCACCATGCTGGCCAACAGATGATGGGTTCGTAGGCTCAATTACAGGTTTGCCTTCTTTTCTATTCCTTGCTGGAATCTGTGGACCTTGTATCCACCCCAAAGTCCTAGGAACAAGCAACTCTGAATTCTTCTTGCCGTAGCTCATATGACTCTCAGTCTCCAGGTCAGGTGGACAAGGAGTAAGGCTTTCTTTCCTAGAACTCCCCTCAGTGCAGGCCTCCCCCTTTCTTAGCTGGTGTCAAACCTCTAACTGAAGTCTTCCCTGGGCATTTACTCCCCACTCCTCAGCCACACATACTGAGTATCATACCGTGCTGAGGGTTTAAGGAAGGCCAGGGTGAGGGACAGGGATGACTCTGGCTCTGGGTCATCAGTCACATGGTGGGCCGAGGGTGGGCCTGTCCACCTGGCCCCCGTGGCTCCAGGGACCTCTGCTCTCTTCTCAACATTATTGGGCCCCAGGAATCTTTCTGAGGTTGTCCCCGTGGCTGGCTGCACCACCTTCCACAGGCTTCCAGACTCCAGTCAGTATTCCTAGAATCAGCTCCCTTCCTGAATAGGAGGAAGGGAGAAGGAAGATACAGGAAGAACCAACAGTGTGGATTAACACCCTCCTGCATAATCCAGGCTGCCAGCCAACTCTCCCTTTGCTCCAGCTCTGTGTTGGTACATGAGAGATTATAGGCATTTATTTTTTCAAGAGGAATAGTAAAATGACAAAAAGTAATATTCTCTAACCTGTATTGAGTAAGTTCTGAACCCAGCATTATCTGATCTAATCAGCATACTTGCCTTTTGAACTAAGTACTGTTTTTTTTTTATAAGATTTTATTTATTTATTTGACAGAGAGAGACACAGCGAGAGAGGGAACACAAGCAGGGGGAGTGGGAGAGGGAGAAGCAGGCTTCCCGCTGAGCAGGGAGTCAGATGCGGGGCTCGATCCCAGGACCCTGGGATCATGACCTGAGCCTAAGGCAGACGCTTAACCGACTGAGCCACCCAGGCGCCCCTGAACAAAGTACTATTTTTAAAATTTATTTATTTAGAAGAGAGAGTGCGCAAGAGTGGGGAGGGGGAGGGGCAAAGGAAGAGGGAGAAGCTGAGTGGGGAGCCCCATGTGGGGCTCAATTCCAGACACTGAGATCATGACCTGAGTCAAAGGCAGATGCTTAACCGACTGAGCCACCCAGGCGCCCCTGAAGTAAGTACTATTATTATTTCCATTTTAAAGATCAGAAAACTGAGGCTCAGCGAGATAAGAAAACTGCTCAAGGTCACATGGCAAGTAGTAGGAGAGCTGGGATTTGAATCTCGGTCTTCTGACACTGGAGTCCAAATCCTTACTTCTAAGCAGTGCGTCTTAGATGCTTTTGAAAAAAAATGTCAGACCTGTAAGTCTAGCGTGGCATTTGAAAATTCTGTTTTCATAGAGTTTGTATGATAGTCCAGCTCTTCTCTCAGTGGGACTATAAAACAGCACCTGTGGTTACTCCAGCTCAATAAATACTTGTTGGGATTGTACATCTCATGAGCAGTTTCGCATTTTCAAATACTTTTGTGTCTGGTTTGGATGTGGCAGAAAAAGTGAGAGGTTGCTGACAGCATTGTCTTATATAAAAAGTAAGAAAAACCTTTCAGGGGCCCCTGGCTGGCTCAGTTGGTAGAGCGTGTTACTCCTGATCTTGGGATTGTGAGTTCGAGCCCCATGCTGGGGGTAGAGTTTACTTAAAAGAAAAAGAAAGAGAGAAAAATCCCTTCTAGTTCTGCTTAAATTTCTGTTTGTTTGCCTACTGAGACTCCTTCAACTCTTCCTTTGTTTTGACTTCCCAGCTCCCATCCACATTCACTCAGGATGGGATGCCCTGTAGGGTTTTGGCAAGTCGGACCTGGCTTTTAAATCAGACCTGGCTTTTAAATCCTGGCTCGGACACTTGCTATTTGTGTGACCTGAGCTGGTCTGCATACCTCTCTGAGTCTCCACAAAATGTCCATAAAAAGAGAGCAATAATAAAAGCCACCTCTGGGATATTGAGAGTGTACATAATTGTAGGCACTCAAATTCTAGTTCCCATCTTTGCTAATTAAATCAACCACAGCAGAGTATTCTAGTCAATTTAAACTTAAGATCCTTCTGAAAACTCTCTTAAGGTTGCCATCCCTTTATTTGATTTACTTATTGTTATTTTTAAAGTAAGCTCTACACCTAACACAGGGCTTGAACTCATGACCCTGAGATCCAGAGTTAACATGCTCTACTGACTGAGCCAATCAGGTGCCCCAATCTTTTTAGGTGGATTTAGGAATTCATGTTTACAATGCAGCTTAATGACAATGTATCAATAGGATATTTTCAGTTGCAAGGAAAATGTTGACCCAAATTGGCACAAATAGTGAGAAAATGTATCCAAAGGCGTGAGAGTTGATTCAGTGGCTCGCTAGTGGTGGTAAGGATGCAGGTTTTCCAGTTGTTTCTTGGCCTCTGCTCTGCTTCTGCTTTTGCTAGAACCATCCTCCCATCTTCTCTGCCTATCTAAATTCCCCCCCTCATGTGGCCAAATCCCTCATCATCCAATCACGACTTCTCTCCCTTTTCTGAATTCTGGTTCTTAGGGGCAATTCCTGCGTGCGAGCGCATAACCATACTCTTCTGTGTGTTACTGTGTTTAAATCATCAAATTCCTTTAAAAAATATTTATGATGTAAATACAAAAAGCAGCTTGACTAGAATCTCTAAATGAACATTTATCTAGCATCTAGCACATAGAAGGCATGCAATAAAAAGTGTTAGGATAGGTGTTGCTGGCTGGCTCAGTCCGTAGAACATGTGACTTTTGGTCTCTGGGTCATGAGTTCAAGCCCCATGCTGGGTGTAGAGATTACTTTAAAAAAAAATGTTGGAATGGTCAATAAAACACCTGAATGGTCTTAAAATTCTGAATGATATTTTTAAAAAGCCATATATTGATTAACATGCAGAGAATTTCAGGGCTCACAGAAATGATTTTCTTAATCTAGGTCACTATTTTACTGGCTTCCATCATTTGCATATACCTTTACAATTTCTGTGTTATCTGTTTACTATCTGTGTTATTACTAATACGGTTCCTTAAATTGATTAGTTTTTAAATCTGTTCTAGATCTAAGGAATGGTGTCTCTGACACCAGTGGTTTGATGTGCTAGTTATTTTCATATATCTTAGAAAACATACACAATTAAGGTATCAGATAGTTGTCTGTGTGCTGCCTAAAGTTATTTCATGGGGCACACTTGGGAAACACTAATCTTGCCATATTTACATCTATATGTTTTAGGATTAAAAAAAAAACAGTCATAACACACAAAAACTACTCTGGTATGTTTACTATTGCATTCTTCTCCTTACATGAACATTTAAGAAAGGCAAAACTGAGACAGGAAGCAGATCAGTGGTTGCCTGGGGCTCGGGACCGAAGTGGGACTGACCTTGAACAGGAAACAGGGAAGTTTTGGGAATGCTGGAAGAATTCTGAGACTGGATGGTGGTAATGGTTGTACATCTGTATGAATGAAACAAATCCATCAACCTGTGTATTTCAAATGGATACATCCTATGGTTTGTAAATTATATCTCAAAGAAGGAGGAGGAGGAGAAAAAAAAAAAGAAATGATCAACCAGGAGGGGACCTGAGGGGGGGCTTCTGGAGTCCTGGTGATGTTTTGTTTCTTGGTCTGGGTGTTGGTCACAAGTGTATGTTCGCTTTGTGAAAATTCATCAAGCCATTCATTTATGCTTTGTGTACATTTCTATATGAACATTATACCCCAGTAACAAAATTTACTAAAAAGAGAGAGAGAAAAGAAAAAATAAATCAGCCAAGATTGGGGGGGGCACCATAACTTCCCAATAAAGAGTTACTTTCCTGTTTATTATTTTGTGTAATGACATCATCCTGCCAACGTAGTTTTATGATGTGAGGGGTTTAGGTTTTATGTGTCTTAGGACAGAGAAAAGGTTATAAAAAGATATTTAGCTAATCGCACAAGTGCTATAAGAATGTCAGCGGAAGCTCTTGTTTTTTAATTATTCATAGCAATTATCAATGTGGACAATATTCAACTTGCAACCAAAATAAATGGATGTTTGAAGAGGCCTTAGTGGAACAATCAAATCATCAGTCTCAAAATGTCCCCTCTCTCAGCCTGGTCCTGCTGCCTGCCAGAGTTTCAATTCTATATTTATCTTCCCAGATCAGCAGTATAGCAATTAGTTATTATAATAGGAGCTACCAATTTATTGTGTGCCGACTTCACACCAGGCACTGCGTTATCAGATCTTTTCATCCTTTAATTTCATTGTCTCAACAACCATGCCAAGAAGTTGTCTTATACCATTCTACAGTTGAGGAAACTGAGGCTGGGGGCTCCTGAGTGGGTCCAAGCCCATGCTGCTGGGGAGTGACAGCCGGAGAGCAAGCTGGGGTCCCACCCCATGTGCTTTGCTAGGTCTTGGGACCTGACGTCAGTGACAGGAGATGAGTGACATGTGTAACAGAATTCTGAAGCCCGAATCATGGCTCTTCACGTGGTTACTATAGTTACTTCTCTACACGATGCTCACATTTTTGCTGGGATAACAATGGACCCACTGTTAGCCATTGAGGTGTTTGAACCCTTACCTACCTCATGAAACCCGAGGGACATTTTAATAGGTTTAAAATAGCTTTCCTGCCTTTTAATCAGACCTTTTATTTCAGAAGCTCCTGGAACGTTAACAGATCCCATACTATGGCAGCTCTACCAATATTGTTTTTTGCACCTTGTGTAAAACGTAGGAGCTCTCTAAAGGTAACACAACCCTATTTCAGACAGAGACCCCAAAAAACTCCTTGACAAAAGCGATGCAATTGGATGGGTGGGTGGGGGGGTGCATGGATGCCCCCTCACTAGGTTGAGGGTGGGGGTGGGCATGCGGGCAGCAAGATGTATGGCAAGAGGGGCCTTGGATATGGTAGGAAGGAGAGGCTGTAAGACCTGGAGGGACCCAGCCTGGGAGGGCCAGCAGAAGAGGCAGGAGCTGTGCTTTGCAAGTGGGTAGGCTCTTGCTCAACTAACAAACATATGCAGAGGAAGTGGTTTGGATTAGGAATGAGGTGGGAAGACAACCAAGGCCTGAAATGTGTTACTGACAGGCGTTTAGAGCACTGAGCTGTCAGGGAGGATGAGAACTCAGAATCTGGGGTTGCCTGCTGCCCAAGCGATGGTCAGGCAGCTTTATTCCCTCTGGACTCTCAAGGCCCATGACATTCTCAGAGGGGGCATGCTGAGACACCCATGGGACTGAAGCCAGAAGCCAGAGCTTCTGATTCCTGGTCTAATGGCAGATCCATTCTCTCTAATTACAGAGTCATAATGGTGAAGAGGATGGTGACATCCAAGGACAACCACAGGGCCTCTGTCTCAACCCTGGTGAGAACCAGATTCCTCCCTGCTGGTTCTGTAGCTCCCAGCAGAGTTCTGGAAGCTGATTAAAGAGAAGATCAGAAATAACAGGTAATTAGGAAACTTATAAAAAGGAAAAACGCTCTCATCAAACTTGCCAAAGCATCTCCATGGCTGGCAGTGGGGGAGGCATTGGAAAGTACTGGCTGCAAGGCTCACTTGTGCCGAAGGGCTGGCCTAGAGCCTGGGGCACGTGTGCAGAGGGACTGGGGCTGGTCCCCAGGGGTGGAGTGGGGAGGTAGTTTGGAAATGTATTTCTCAGTTGGGGCAGCCAGTGAGCCAAAGGCTAAGGAATGTCTTTCAGCAGCCCCAGGAGAACCTCAGCCGGTGAAACCAGAGGTACAAGGACCAAAGGGGACCAAGGGCAAGAAAGGGAGAGACACATACACAGAAGAGAAGGAGCCCACCAGCAAGACAGATGGATGGAGTGGACTTCTCCCCTGGCCAGTTCCTTGGCTATTCAGAATTCTCCAGGAGGGGTAGTTGGAAAGAGCTCAGGAACATTTTGGGTCCAGATAATCTTTGCAATTGGTTGCTATAGGGTCCCTTACCTCCTGGGATCCCTAGGGACTGTCCTCAGCTTGGGAGCCGTGTGGGAGGTCATTGGAATGCCACACGTGGGCTAAGTGTAGGTTTAGCCCCCAGGTGGTCTGGCTGGACTTCAGTAGCTCTCTGAGCAGTGGAGCAGCACCCCACAACCTTTGGGGGCACCTCCCCACCCAGGGGATCCTCACAGCATCTTCTAATTTAAGGTTGAGGCATACACTCCCCCCTACTCCCCCCTTTATTGTACCCTATAGGCCCTCCCATTTGAATGCTCAGGAGACTGTTTTGGAAAAACCCCTGAAGGGACAGACTTTCTTTTTTGCATTTTTGCTCCACCAATCCTAAGGCTCCCTGAAGCTGGGGGTGGGTGGGTAGGGGCTCTAAGTGACAGAGACAGGGCAGCGGATAGAGGTGGGGCGGAAAACGGAGCTCCTCTCTGCAGTCATCATCCCAGAGATCCATCCTGTGTTTTGGGCTGAGTTTCATTTGCTGGTTCCTTCTTCCATCTTGTTTACTTTCATCTCTTCTGTGCTCTTTCATTTCTCCACTCAGTAAACCTTACTGACCATTTCCTGTGGCCAGGGTTGTCCCAGATGAAAACTCACTTTGAAGACTGAGACACCATCTTCTCTGTCAAGGAGGTCACATTCTAGGTCAGTTTCGAAACAGAGTGAGCTTTATGCTCAGTGGGGGCAGGCAGGGGTGTGGTTTGGGAGCCCAGGTGTTGAGGGGTGAGTGGACCTAAGTGGATAGGGATAGAGATCAGGGAAATCTCCCAAAGGAGGAGGGAACTCATGCTGGTTCCTGCTCGGGGTTGTCAGATGAAATACAGGAAGGACCCTTGTATTTAATGCAATATTTATGACATAATTTTCCTGAAACAATTATTTGTTATTTATCTGAGATGCAGAGTTAACTGGGCATGGTGTATTTTCATTTGCTAAATCTGGCAAGCCTAGTTTCCTGATGAAGATATAGGAGTTAGCTGAATAAATAGAGGGACAGGACGCCAGAGCATTCCTGCAGAGGGAACAGCATGTGCAAAGACTTGGAGGTGAGGGATCCCATGCTTCACCAGAGGAACTGAACATTGTCTAGGGGCCAGAATATGGAGTACAAGCGGGGAGGGAGGGAGTGGAGAGAATGCACCAAACTGGCGCATAGTTGTTGAGTAGGTACTAAGTGCCAGGTACACTGTGCTCACACAGGGTGCTCTTCTAAGACAGATGGACACAGCCTCTGCTCTCAGGGAGCTCACGGTTCAGCTGAGAGGCAGAGAGGTGGTGAGAGAGGTGGACACTGTGGAATTTACAGCTGGGCAACATCAGCTTGGCTGGGAGGTCAGGAGATGACGATACACTGAAGGATGAGGAGACAGGCATGCTGAGGGCTGGGGGAAGAATGTTCTAGACTAAGGGAATAGCATAATGGAGCACCTAAAGTAAAAAAATCCACAGTGGGTCCTGGATAGTGAAATGTGGCCAGAGGGGCTGGGGCCCTGAGGAGAAGAGAGGCAGAGGAAGAGTCTGGAGAAGTGAGCAGGGGCCAGATCACATGGGAGGGAATTTAGGCTCGATCCTGAAAGCAATGGGAAGCACTGAAGGAGTTTAAAGCAGGCAGGGTGACACGACCAGCTTTGTGTTCTTAAAGGTGACTCATGCCGGAGAGAAGAGGACGGGTGGGTAGTGTGAGGGCAGAGAGAATGAGGGTGGTGAGGGAGGGGGCCCCTGCAGATGTGCGGGGCAGACAAGTCAGTGGCTTGGAGAGGAAGAGAGAGAAGGAGAGATGGGTCCAGGCTGCACTGAGACGGAAGACTTGGCAGGGCTGGGTTACCCGGCACTGGGAAGTGAGGGGGCGGGAGGAGCAGGCGTGACTCAAAGCTTCTGGTTTGGACAGATGGGAGGACGGTGGCACCACTTGCTGAGCTGAGCGGGGGACTTGAGAGGTTTGGGGGTGGCAGATTGACAGGGTTCAGGTTTGCACGTGGAGAAGGTGAAGAAGCTGGTGGTGGGCCATCGGAGGGGGGTGTACAAGAGGAGAGACCCAGGGGTGCCCAGCAGAGTCGCGTTCAAGCTCTCCTCTCACACTTGGCTGTGTGGCCTTGGTCAAGGACTTTCCCTCTCCTTGCCTTAGTTTTCTCATATGTACCCTGGGATGATGTGGGCAGTCTGTCCTCAGAGTTGTCAGGGTGTGGTGAGCAGCCTCCAAGATACCCCAGTGATCCCGTCCTCCTGGGACCCACGTGCTTGTGTGGTGCCCTCCCACACTGTAATAGGGTCAGTTTGTGAGACCAAGGGACTACATGTATGTCACTTTGAAGGCTACGTTATAAAAAACATTGTGGCTTCTCGGGGTGCCTGAGTGGCTCAGTGGATTAAACATCTGCCTTCGGCTCAGGTCATGATCTCAGGGTCCTGGGATCGAGTCCCATGTCAGGCTCCTTGCTCAGCAGGGAGCCTGCTTCTCCCTCTCTCTCAGCCCCTCCCCCTGCTTGTGCTCTCTCTCTCAAATAAATAAAATCTTAAAAAAAAAAAAAGACATTGTGGCTTCTGTCTTTTCTTTCTTAGATCACTGGTGCTGGGGGACACCCCAGCTGCCATGTTGTCGGAGAAGCTCAGGTGAAGAGAAACCACTGCTTCTTGCTAAAAACTACCCGAGTGATCTTGGAAGTGGCTTCTCCAGCCCCAGCCCAGCCTTCTGTGGACTGCAGCTCCAGCTGACATCTAGACTGTAAGATCTGCTCTCTACCCAATCTGCTTCTAAATTCTTGACCCATAGAAACTGTAAGGTAAGAAATGTTTATGTTTTGAGCCCTTACATTTGGGGATGGTTTATTACGTGGCAATAGAGAACTGGTCCAGAGGGCACAAACACTTAGCACAGTGCCTGGCACAGAATATGCAGCATCTGTGGGTCGAGTTCAGGAGAGAGGCTTGGGCTGGAGGTATGGATCTGGGAATCTTTTGCCTTAGAGACAATAATGGAATCCATGGAGGTGGCTGAGCCAGTCCACAGAGATGGGTAGACAGGAGAGGATGGTCTTGGCCAGAAACCTGGACAGAAGGGGCGGGTAGAGCAAGAAGAGGCGCATCTCCAGGAGTCTGAGGGGAGGGGCTGCAGAGGAAGCAGGGAAACTAGGACAGGGCCCAGGAAGAGGCTGTGTCCTGGAGGGTGTGGTCAACAGCATCCCTATAGGGAGGCCTGAGTGCAGGAGATCTAAGGAGGTTCTTTTGGATTCAGCAACAAAGAGATTCCTGGTGGCCCCACAAGAGCTATTTAGGTGGAGAGATTGAGGCCAGATTGAATATTGTGGGTTGGGGTGTCAGTATAAACACTTTCCACCCCCAACTCCCAAACCAAGATGGTTTGCAGGAGAATCCTATAGAAAATCCAAACTACAGAAAATCGCACTCTTATATAAGCTGTATAGTTAACAGACACCCATTCCTTAATTGATTTTATGAGCTCATGTAGCTTTGATAGCAAAACCAGACAAGGAGAGAAGAGGGGAGGAAATTAGCAGGCACATCTCATCGTAGATATGGATGCAAAAACCCTAAATGAAATATTGGCAAATGCAATCCAGCACTACATCGAAAAAAATAACACATCATCAAAGGTGTGTTTATTCCATGAATGCATGGACGGTTTAATATAATAAAATCCACTGATGGATAAGGGGGAAAAAAATCTCACGTCGATAAAATTCAGCACCCATTCCTAATAAAGCAGAATAGGGCTTCCTTACCCTCATAAAAGGTATCTATCAAAAATCTACGACAAACACTATTTTTAAGGGTAACATATTCGAAACAGTCAAGAACAAGATAGAAATGCCCACTGTCATCACTGCTATTCAACATTGTGCTGAAGATTTTAGTGCAGTAAAACAAGGAACAGGAAATAAAGGCTGGACAGGGAGATACTAAATGTAATTACTTGCAGACTCTATGATTATTTAACAGAAAATTCAAGAGAGGCTATAAACTTATTGGAACTAAAAGAGTCCAAGTTTGCTGGATACAAGGTTATTATCCACATTTCAGTAATCATCAATATATTATAAAATGCATATTTGAAAATATAATTTATAATAGCAATAAATATTTCAAGAGATATATAGGAATAGTTCTGAGAAAACAACTGACAAAATTGATTCCTCTGTTTTTGGTTGAGGAAAAGGGAAATAACTCTTTGAAGGACACCAGCAAGCCAGGGGGCAGTGCTGAATTTCCAGTGGCACCAAATCCTGAAGATCTGAGTATTGGGTAATTCTGGTAGTGTTTTTCTTTTGTAAAAACTAAAACTCATTAGATTTTCTGATTATAAATTCAATATCTATGCATTCTAGAAAATACAGAAAATTCAGAAGTGCGTTAAGAATAAACCACTAACATTCCCATCCTATTACCTAGAGAACTGTGACCAATGACTTGACATATTTTCTTCAAAATTTTTGTCTATGTATATTTGTGTGTGTGTTTTTTTTAAAGATTTTATTTTATTTATTTGAGAGAGAGAGAGCACAAGAGGGGTAGGGTCAGAGGGAGAAGCAGACTCCCCGCTGAGCAGGGACCCCGATGCAGGACTCGATTCCAGGACTCCGGGATCATGACCCGAGCGGAAGGCAGTCGCTCAACCAACTGAGCCACCCAGGCGCCCTGTATATTTGTGTTTTTTAAACATAAGATTAGAATTATACCACGTATGCCATTTTGTGCATGGCTTATTTTCATACACATTTCCCTGTAGCCTCATCTAGTCCTTTCGAATATGATAATACAGCACTCAATCATGTTGATGAAGCATATGCCATTCATTCAACCTATCGATTTGAGTTTTCAGAGAAAAACCAAATTATCAGATTTGACTGTGATGATCATGCGGATAAAAGTTAAACCCCAGAGCCAACTCAGGCACACGCAGACATGAAAAACAGGTGAGTTCCTAAGGCCAGGGGTTATCCTGGTGGAGAGGGGAAAGGACAAAACCAACATCATTTACCTGGTCCCGCCTGAAAGAGGACAGAGATCTGGTTAGCAGGAAGCAGGAAGAGAATGGGATTTGGAAGGACTCTATGCTTGCCGACCAGTTAGCTCTGAGACTTTAGGTAATTCCCTAGGCTCTGCAGGTTTGGCTTCCGTAGTGGTAGACTGAGGACGATACCGGCGCCAGGCTCACCTAGGGCCAGCTTCTTCGGGCCTCAGGGCCTTTGCACGGGTCATTTTCTCTGCTGAAGTCAGTTCTCCCCTTCTCTCCACCTGGCTGCCCATGTCGACCCTTTGGGCCTGACTGCCCTTCCCCTCCCTGCCCACCGGGCCGGATGGGTGGCCTTATCAGAGGGTGGCTTCCCCTCAAGGAGGGCAAGGCCAGAAGGTGTTCTGGCCACAGGCCGGGTGTCCAGGTCTTCTTGGCCACCACCGCGTGTGGCCCCTCCCCTTATTCTCCGATTCCTCCAACCCTGTACTTAGAATCCCAGGCGGCGATTCTTAGGACTTAGAATCACAACTTGTCATTATTTTGCAGTTTCCTTGGGTCTTGTCTCTTTTCTCCTCACATTAGGACCCCCTTCCGTCTTGGTAGCCGCTGTACATGGTCGGGGCCCCATACGTGTTGGTGAAACAAGAGAAACAGCTGTGAGGACCCGAGTCCGAGGACGCAGGGAAAACTGCCAGGGGCTGGGTTGATTCCAAACTGCGGTCGGGGGCGGAGCCTCGGGGGCGGGCCTTCGGGACTGCGGCGGAGCCGGCCTGACCGCTCGGCCCAGGCTGCGCCCCGCTGAGCTCCTCCGGCCTCTTGGCCCTCTGGCCTCCCGCCCGCGCCGCCGTTAGGGGGCGCCCGCGCTCGTGGCGCCGCGGCTCTGCTGGGAAGGCGCCGCCCGCGGCGGGCGGCAGGAGCCGCAACTCCGGGCGCGGGCTCAGTCGTCCGCTCTGCCACCGCCGCCGCCGCCGCTGGGCGCAGGCTCGCTCGTCCTCGCGCTCCCGCTCTCCGGCCGCCGGCGTCTCCCGGCCGGGCCGCCGCCGCCCCCGCCGCCGCCGCGCAGTGAGTGGGGGCGGGCCCAGGGCTTGGGGGCCTGGGGCTCGGGAGGGCCAGGCACAAGGAGAAGCCCGCGCGGAGCGGCGGGGGCAGCGGGGTTAAGGAGAATCCGGGCGGTGGTGGGCCGCGCTGAGGGGACCGTGGGGAGCCGGCGCGGCGCGCTCCGGGGCAGGCACGAGCCGGCGGCGGGCTGCCCGCGGCCGAGCGGCCGGGCTGGGGCGGGTTCCGGGGCCCGCCCCGCGGGGACGTGCGGCTTCGGCGGACCCGGGCTCGCGACACCGGGGCGCACCCCCCGCCCGGGCCCGGAGCATCTCGTGTCCCACGCCGAGCCGAGTGGGGTGGGTGGGGAGACTGTGGCCACAGGGCAACAGCGAAGCACGGCCCGGACGGGGACACCTCGAGTTTTGCTCAAAAATGATTGTTTTAAGGGGTGGCGCTTATTAGCCACCGTTTGCCCTAATTTAAAGGCTGTGACAGGGCTTCTGAGCTCTGCCTTAGGGCATTTTCTGCCTTCAGAGACACACTGTGAGTGCAGCTGAGTTCTTTATGCTCAGATTTGTGTATCTTGGCATTTTTAATGGTTGATGTCAGAGGTGATAAATGACCGTGGTAATGGGGAGCCACCGAAGCACCTGCTGGGCTGACAGTTGTGGAGGTTGTGTCTGAGGGTGGGACGGGAGAAACGAAACAGAGCCTCTGGATATTCTGCTGAAGTTATCATGTTTCTGTTTAAGTATAGCTGCTCTGGAGCAAGTTGATAAATCCAATTTTAGGACTTGGTGATAGAAGAGGTTTGAGTGGCAAGCCGACCCGGGGTGACCTGGTTTAGCCAGGAATGTTTGGGGTAGCCCAGGTATCTCTTACCATTTCTCCTTGGCATATTTATTTTCTTCTGTCGCAAATGTCCAAGTGCGATCTCAGAATAGGAGAAAAGCTAGAGGACAGCATTTAGTACAGGCCCGAGCCCAAGACTGATGTTTTCAAATAAACAAATGTGTGGCTAGGAAAAGGAAAAATCTTCTTATCTGCAGGGTTGGTAGTTTGAGAGAACTTGGTCTGTGGTTGAGAACTATATCAGTCCTTACTAATATTTCATTTTATGTAATACTGTAGATACTAAGGATTGAGTGATGAGGACTGCCATAGATGCTCATTCCTAAGATTTGTGTGATTGAAATTTTCATAAATCATATTTTACCCAAAGCATTCCTACATAAAGGAATCCTAGGGTGAATCCTTCTATGGATCCCTCAGTGTGTCTTGAATTTTGATATTTAGAGTCTGTTTAAAACGGAACACACGTATTTATTTGGATTTTGCTTTACCTTAGAGATAATCCTGAGTCATGCTTTAGAGAAGTTCCTTCTGTGATCAAGAGCTCAGATGTCTGGTGGTCTCTATACAAGCCGGCTGCTCCCCTTTACCTGTAATTCTGCCTTGTGGAGGTGTGGAGAAAGGAGGACCTGGGGAGATTGGAAGCAAATTAAGAGGCTTTTCTTCCATATTTGTCTTGTTTCCATGCCAGGGCTCTACATTACTTGTGTTCACACTTTCAAGTTTCTCAATTTACCACAGAAATTTTGTTTATGCTACTGCCATTAGTATTTTCACGTTTGTTTAATACTTGCCTGTTTATAAATGCTTTTCTATTCATGATCTTGTTTATTTTTTCCTTTTCTGCAAAGAAGCTGGGCTTAAAGAGGGATTTCCTCAGGGTCTCATAATTAGTAAAAGAACGGAAGGGGGATACAGATCCTCACGAGTAACCAGTTCTCTTTTCCTCTGCACTGGCCTGCATGTGACTTCAGAACCCTAGTCCTGATCTGTTGTTACCCTGTAGGTAGGTTGTTGCCTTTGTGTTATGCCTAAATGGTATTATTTTTGGGAAGGTGGTATTATCCTATTTTATTTTGTAGAAACTGAGGGTAAGAGGAATCTTCTGATTTTGCAACTATTTGTGACAGCTCTTTAGCATTAAGGTCATTTTTTCAATCTAGACCTCCTTTCCTCTAGACTACATGGAGAGAGGAGAGAGAAAAAAATAATTTTAGTGAAAAACAATCTATTTCTGCGTTGGTATGGTTAAGGATACCCTAACACCATAATCATGTTCTCCTTGTGTGCCTGGCTACTAGTGTCAGCCTATATGTGAATGTTAACCCCAAAGATCCCTTTAGATGTCGCTGAACTATAAAAAGTATTTCATTTTCAAACTCCCATGTTTCAAGAACTGAGGAATTCCGTACAATAGGTCATTTTGAAGGTATGTATAGATGGAATTTATTGAGTCTTCTTTTCTGAATGCCAGACACAAAGATTTCAGGAGAACGGCATTTTACAAGGGCTACCTGGAAACTTTGGGAAGGCAGTAGTTACAGGTTTTTATTATTTATCCGAGTTTGGAGGTGTGTATTCTGATGGATAAGCTGTTACATAGGAGTAGGACTTTTGCCTGGGAGAATGCTTAGTTTTAGTCTGTAGCAGAAATGGTAAATCCAGAATATTTATGTAGAATTAGCTAATCATAACCAAAAGCTTGATTGTAGCTGTGCAGTGATGAGAATGGCCCCGGGTTCTTAGGTTATTCTTTAAGTTATTAACTTGTTCGGTTGTGCATTTTTCAGATTTGCTACTTTAGGAAATTGTTAGCAATTTCTTTTAAGGCTTTTACAAATTCTTTAGTATGTGTTTTTCTTAGCTTAATTATCTGCTAACATTACACTGTCAGAATTTACACATTAGTCATAATTAAACCTTTGAAGCTTAAGTGTGGGTGAATCTTCAGTACTGCTTTATATTCTTTGGGAATGGTCAGCCACTTGTTTCCACAAGAATTTTATTTGCACCAAAGGTCAGATATTTTCAGGTAGGACTGATTTTCAAGGGCTGGAAGCCTTTCTTTGAACTTTATAATTGTTTGTGCTTGGTTGCATTCACTGCTGTTTAAAATGATCTTTAGTAAGGAGAGTCACTTTAAAGAAAAAAGTTTTTCATTGTTACCCTCATAATCTCTATTCCTGGCAAATTTTCTGGAATATTAGATTTTTCTTTGTCTTCATCAAGTAAAACAGACCCATTTGATGCCCATTTTAAGATCTTCCTTCTGCTGCCTATCTTGTGGTCATTTAACTTCTCATTAAGCCCTCCACTAGAGACTGTTCCAGAAGAGAGAGAAGATGAAAAGCAAATGAATCATTTTCTAATTGTTAGCAGCTCTGAAAAATGATTTAGTAGGAGAGATTGACACTATCCCGGAAATTCTTTTGGATTATGTTTTATTTCATTCATCTGTATTGTCTCTGAGATGTTCCTAATAGTCATCAATTTAGAGGCTGATTATCCAGCTATTGGATGGCCAGGAATCTAACTGCTTTTTTGTTTCTTGCTGTATCTAAGCATTAAGCATCTCCACAGAGGATGTTTAGAAGTAAGGAGTAGGGATAAAATTTAAACTGATCAATACTATTTTTTCCGCCTTAGAGCTCTTTAGTGAACAATTTGATTTTTTTTTTGGACAGTTTAGTCATTGTTATTGGAAGTGACCGACTAATCGTAACTTCGTTTTATTATTAATATCTGTATCTTCTACACAAATGTAGGGAGGCTTTTGGGTGCTTTTTAAGAAACATGGGCTTACATAGATTCCCATAATTGCTTTCTTGAATTATTAAGCTTGAGGTTTCTTTACATCTTTGTATCCGAACAGAACCTGGGCTTTTGCTGTGGAACAGATTCAAAGGCATCATCTAATTTTCTTTTTATGATTGTTCAAGAAATTAGTTTGTTTTGGTTTAGCAGTAAAAAAGGGGTAAAAAGGATTAATGGTGGACAGACCTTGCGTAACAGCTGTAACATTGATGATGTCTGGTTTTTTCCTTTGTCTTTGGTCTCCCATTTCTCATTTAATCATTCGGACATTCATGGATTGGAGTTCTTTACTTCACTTAAGACAGAGGACACCAGCCTTCAGTCACCCTAGTGAGTAGGGTCTTGCTATTTTGCCTCAGGGGAATTTTTACAAACCCATTGTGACTGCTCACTTAGACTGAGTTACTATTAAATTTGTAAATAAAATCCACCTGCTGGGGGGTCTAAAGTCAGTCCTTTCAGTTTCTTATTTCTTGGATTCTGTTCTTTGAGTTTCCACCCAAAGAGGGGATTTATAGAAAGATCTAGACTAGGAGTCAGAAAATCCAAGTTCTTAGTCACTTTCTAGCTGTAGGAACTTGAGCAAGTCATTTAATCTGCTGTTTCTCTATTTTGTATCTCTAAAATGGGGACAGTAATTCATGCATTGCTTATTGTATCAGGAATATTGTGGGAGAAAAAGGCCCATCTTTTTTTATTTAAATTGTTTCTTCATTTTGGAATCCCTCCTCTCAGGTTGTCCAAATATTCCTGCAGAGTTCTCCTGAGCGAGCTTTTTCTTGCTTTTTCTTCCCAAAGGCCTCTGCTAGTCCATGCATTATGTAGCACTATTCTGTACAGTTGTTGCATGTTGCCTTTCTTCACAGATAGAAAGCTCCATGAGGGCAAGGATTGTATCTTTCCTATTTCTGTGTCTCCACGTTGCACATCGCACCCGCCACACACACCAAGTTGACGTATAATAAATGTTGGTTGAATTATTTTTGAGGCTGTCAGGAATGAAAACTTTGGGTGATAGGAAGATGCCAAAGATGAGCCTAGTATCAGAACTTTTGGATGACTGGCCTTTTAAATCAGTTATTTGTCTGTCTGTTGTATCAGTAACTGAATCAGATGCTCATAATATAAATTGGTAAAGCCTGTTTTCTTGGTTCTGTTTACCGCAAATACTGAGAAGCAAGTCAGAGGAATGAAAGGTTGTCACAACGCCCCTGAATTTGACATTTGTTCCGTTTCTCACCCTATAGCATGTGGGGGTCTATCTATATCCAACTGCTGAGTATGGAGAATTAAACCTGACTGCACGTTGTCTGGTTCACATTTTAGCTTGTTTTCTTTGAAGAATGTGCAAGGTGGAAAAATAGATGCTTCAGGCTCTGATTTCAGCCCATGCTGTGCTATGCAAATGTTCTCGACATGCCTGAGTGACCTTTTTGAGAAAGAGCCTTTGTGATCTTCTGTAGCCAGGGCCTGTTCTGGGAATAGTGTGCCAGATTTCTCTAAAAGTGGGAAAAGTGAATCTGTTCAAAGACCATATAAAAAAGCCAGTGCTTTTCCTGGATAAATACCGATAAGTTCATGTTTCTTACTGTCTCTTGCCAGAGCTTTTGAAATTTGCTCTGCAGTTTGCCTTGCCGGTTGATTTGGAGAATGATACGTGTGAGAGGGGACTGACTAAAGCATTTCTGTAGCTGGGAAAGTGTTTAAGTGCTTTTGAATTGTAGATAAAAGTAAATTCAAACTGGCATCATTAGTACCTGGGTGTTTATCAGTGTCTTCAGGCTGGTTCTCCATAAGTGCTGGCTGAGTGACTTGCAACCAGATTTGTAAGGTTGTCCCAAATTGTGCTCTGATGATTTGGCATTTAAATTGTTTTCTATTTGTTTTGATTATTGTACAAGATGAAATATATCATTATTAAAAGTATAATTAGTGCTTTTTTTATGTTATAAAAGAAATACCATTCTGATGTATTTCTCTTGGAAAGTGATACTGGTGTCTTGGAGGTTTATGGCTTCTGATGCTTTTCCTGAGATGTTTAGTTTCTATAGCTGAAATGGATAAAAAAGAGTTTTCCCTCTCTCCCTTTCCTTAAACCACCTTTTTGATAAGGATTATTACAGGTTTGCACCAGGATAGGGTTGTACAGTTAATCATAATGTTCTCCTGTAGAAATTGTAAAAATTGAATTTTCAGAGAGGATAGGTAGAATTTGAATGACTGGTTTACTTACTAGGCTCTTCTTCCTTCCCTAAGCATAGGATAATTTTTTTCTCTGAAGATTGTCAATCTCTTAGGTATGTGTGGACGGTTCTAGAGGAATGCTTTCTTCTCCACATCTTTGCCCTGTAGCCGGTTTTGGCTAAGCAAAGATGAGTAGCTGTCTGTTTTGTTGGTTGGGAAAATCCTTGTCTGTTTTCATAGTTACATGCGCTGTTACATGTCTTTTTCTTCTCCCCAAGTTTCCCTGGACCCTGGGCTCCCGAGACAGCAGCGCTGGAGCAGATGGATAATGGAGACTGGGGCTATATGGTGAGATGCTTTTGCAGATGCATTTTGAAGGCTGGCAAATAATTTGTTTGTGTCTTTTCCCCCTTCTTCTGTATTCTTAGGTATAATATGTCTTATAAGAATGAAAATTGTAAATTAGTACATCATCCTACCCGCTTAATTAGTTTATTTTTTGGGTCTAGTGTGGTGTTTTTATGTAAGCAAAGTCAGTATGAACTAAGTAACTTGTTATAATCACTTACTTGAGAGCATAATATTTTTTTGGTCTTTAAAGTATGTTGCTCTTAAAACTTATAGAGTAGTGACTATTAAAATGGTCTTGTAGGTAATGGTACAGAGGATACTTTCTTGTGTTAGGGAAATTAAAGGTTGAGAAGCCGCCACTTCTCCCACCTGTACTTTTTTTGAGTGTGCATGTCTTCTTATTTTCCTTTTCCTTTGGTAAGAAATATTTCACTTGTCTAGTACCAGAAGTCTCTCTGTCTTTATTTTTATTTTCTTACATATAACCTCTAAAAGGGAAGGTATATTTATGGTGTATTATTTAGAGAAGCTTGCTTTTCAAAATTAAAGGCCAGATTGCAACATTATTACAAAAGTGAATACATGATCGGATTATAAAATTTGAAAGCTGCTGTTAGCCTTTGGGTATATAAGATTGTGTTGACTATCTATGTATTCTGATTTAGTATTTGGCACTGCTATTTCCATGGAGAAGTTATAAAGATTAGGTCTGCACAAATTTTTATTTTTAAAATGAATTTTACGATTTGTTCCCCTTTTTGAGTGGGAAAAACAAAAGTATTGAAAGTAGATTATCTTTATACTGTCAAATCATTTTTATTCTATTTTGTGTTAAATTGAGTTAAGGAGAAAGAAGGTCTCTCTTTTTTTAATCAGAAAAAACTTATGTGAGTATATTTTAGCTTGGCTTTTCTCTTCAATAGTGTACCCTGACCTAAAAACTTCTCTGTAGATACTGGGCCTGAAATTAAGTGGCTTTGGAAGTCATGCTCTCCTTTTTTAGTGTAAGGCTTTAATGAATTAGATTTATCCTTTTCTTATTGAAAGAGAATGTTAGATCCCTTCATCTGGGTAGGTTTATCATTGACAGTAAAGCTATTTTACATTATAGGATTGCTAAATACATTATAGCCTGAAGGAATCTTTTGCCTTGCTTGTTGTTACCATTAATTTTCTTAATTTGTCAAAGTTAGGATTTAAGAAATTTCAGATGACTTATCATTTTTTAAAAATTTCAGATGACTGACCCAGTCACGTTAAATGTAGGTGGACACTTGTATACAACGTCTCTCACCACATTGACGCGTTACCCGGATTCCATGCTTGGAGCTATGTTTGGGGGGGACTTCCCCACAGCTCGAGACCCTCAAGGCAATTACTTCATTGATCGAGATGGACCTCTTTTCCGATATGTCCTCAACTTCTTAAGAACTTCAGAGTTGACCTTACCCCTGGATTTTAAGGAATTTGATCTGCTTCGGAAAGAAGCAGATTTTTATCAGATTGAGCCCTTGATTCAATGTCTCAATGACCCTAAGCCTCTGTATCCTATGGATACTTTTGAAGAAGTTGTGGAATTATCTAGTACTCGGAAGCTTTCTAAGTACTCCAATCCAGTAGCTGTCATCATAACCCAATTAACCATCACCACCAAAGTCCATTCCTTACTAGAAGGTATCTCAAACTATTTCACGAAGTGGAATAAGCACATGATGGACACCAGAGATTGCCAGGTTTCCTTTACTTTCGGACCCTGTGATTATCACCAGGAAGTTTCTCTCCGGGTCCACCTGATGGAATACATTACAAAACAAGGTTTCACGATCCGCAACACCCGAGTGCATCACATGAGCGAGCGGGCCAACGAGAACACAGTGGAGCACAACTGGACTTTCTGTAGGCTGGCTCGGAAGACCGATGACTGATCTCGAAGCCTGGGAGAAGTTCCTGGAAACTGACTCTCCAGGACATGGAAGAGACTTTTTTTTTTTTAAATCACAGTGTGGGATTTTTTTTTTTTTTAATATTTGTATTTATTCGAAGGCATTGACGACCAGAAGGAAGTTTTGTGCTTTAGCAGACTCCTCTATGTTTTGTTCCCTTTACCTTGAGTATGCATGTGCCTGTTCGGAGCCTCCAGATACCTTTTTTATAAAAAGAAGTATAAAAATCATTATGGTATATAATCTCTTAACAGAGCTTTTTTTATTACAGTGCTACAATGATTTCTGATTAAATGGTCCCTAACTCAACTAGAAGGCTAAAAATGCAGGAATGAAAGAATAAACAGAGTACTCATGATGCCTTTGAGAAAAAACATCATGTAGGGTGACCTAGTTTCCAAACCAATAAGCAGTATTGTAATATTAAAGGAAAACTGTTCCAATCATTTAAAAGTACTTGTTAAGTACTGCTTTTTACAGTTATGACAACTGTTTCTTTCTATGCATATAAATCAAGCAACCAAATATCTGTAGCCATGGAAATGTCTGACTAGAAATATTTATATTGGATTCTGAATACAAAATGTCCCTGTGGTAGAACTCTTACTTCTTATGCCTGGTGCAGTATGATTCCCAAGTGTACTGTCTACCAGAAGAAAAAAAAAAAACTAATAAAAAATGAAATATGAAAATTAGGTTTGTATTTGTTGATTATTATTACTTAAAGGGGGAAATCCTATTTCTTGCCTCAAGTATGCGTTGTTCGGTTTATGTCCCGGTATATACTGCCTGTGGCACCTTTGTATTTGACTCGAGGACTCAGTAGAACCTTAGGATGCAGCTTATAGAATCTCCTGTGTTGCTGGAGCAGGAATGGATGGAATTAATTGTTTTGTCTAAAAGAGTGCATATTTGAACAGTGAACATAGAGTTTGATAAATTTTTTCAAATAGGGCTTAAGATTACAGATATTTTCTCAGTAAGCCACCAGTTGTCAGCACTGAATATGACCCTTATTCTAGCTTTGTACTGAGCACAGGGACAAACTGCCTCTTCAGCCACTTTTTTTCTCACAATATTATGGTGGCCCACAAATATATTTTATTATTACAGTTAAGTCTGTTCCTGAGGAGAAAAACTAAACTGCAGTGAGTGAAGGCTCTGGAACAGGAGATATGTATATACTTTACTTCACTGTGGTCTTATTTTGGATAGTTGATTTGATTCTCTTTCTTGGAAGTTACAGGAAGGATTATGTTAGCTATAGTGAGACTAGTTTGCTAGAACACCGTATAAAAGGAAGTCATGTAATTTCTTCCCTGTTTTCTAAGGGCAGAGTAGGGTTCGGAGGCTGTGTGCCCTTGGGTGGGTCACTCCTTTTCTCCTCTTCATGAGAAGATTCTGAGATTCTCTCTCTGAAAGGAGGATGAGAACACTTACCTACATCCATTTTTGCCCATGTCTCTGAAAATTTATTTTAAGATGTGACAAGTGACCAACATCTAGAAACCTATAATTACCCCATTTTCACCATCTTCAACTAAACCGTCTTCAGCCGTCTTCGAACTAAAACCCCTTCATGCTATTGGCAGGTTGCCGTGGTTTCAGTAAACGTGCTAGTGTGAGGTTATCTTTTTAGAAAATTGTCTCATACTTAAAATTGATTAGAGGTTACCCCCCCCCCAAAAAAAACTATCCAGCCACTTATGTGTTGTTGAGTTGGCAGAGGTAGATGCAAGACAGAGTGATTTGGGTTGAAAATTGATGTGGAAATGGGAGTAATAGTTCTAGCGTTTTAAAAGGTAAAATCTTATGGGGTCTCTTCATTGCCCAGTTCACTGGAGAGAAGTTTGTTTTGGCAAATTTTCTCAGATTTATTAATTATTAACAACTAAGGGGCCCCTGGGTGGCTCAGTTGGTTGTTGAGCATCCGACTCTTGATCTCAGCTCAGGTCTTGATCTCAGGGTCGTAAGTTTGAGCCCTGCATTGGGTTCCATGCTGGGTGTGGAGCCTACTTAAAAAAAAAAAGAAAGAAAAAATTATTAACAACTAAATGGTTATTTTTATGAGTAAATTAGGAAAAGTAGCCAGCTGAGATTTTTTGCAATTTAATTTGTCTGGTGGAATTTAATTTTGAGTGTTTTATTCCCTTGCACAATATGAAAAATGTAGTTTGATTATATTTGGGTAATTTGAGACAATTATGCCTTTTTAAGAAAATTTAAATCATTTTCATTGTGAAATAGTTGATTTTCAAAAATTGATACTCAGTGGTATTCTCAGGGCTCTACATTTTATTTAGATTACTCCAAGTACAGACACTTTTGGAGGAGAATTGTGTATGTCCTTTTAAACCCTTGGCTAAATGTGTGCTAAATTAGACGTAAGTGATAACTGATGAGTCTATTGACTTTAGATCTAAAGTAAAACTCTTTAGTTTTACTAAATAGATGCTACAAATGGATAGCATTACTGTTTTTTATTGTGGGAAATTTCAAACATATTCAGAAGTAGAATAGTGCAAACACTCATGGACCCATTGACCAACCGTCTTTAGTTTTTCACTCTCCCTTTTTCATTTCATGGATTATCTTGAAGTAAATCACAGATGTTTCATCCATCCATCCATCCATCCATCCAGATAATGACACTCTAAAAAATATATACTTTAAGGGGTGCCTGGCTGGCTGAGTCGGTAGAGTATGCGACTCTTGATCTTGGGATCATGAGTTCAAGCCCCACGTTGGGTATAGAGCTTACTTTATTGTTTTTTTTAAAAGATTTTATTTATTCATTAGAGAGAGAGACAGCACGAGTGGGGGGCAGAGGGAGAGGGAGAAGCAGACTCCCTGCTGAGCTGGGAGCCCAATGCAGGACTCCATCCCAGAATCCCAGCACCCCAGGATCATGACCTGAGCCGAAAGCCAACGCTTATCTGACTGAGCCAGCCAGGCGCCCCTACAGCTTACTTTAAAAACAACCATATATATATATATACACACACACACACACACACACACATATTTATACACATACACACACACTTTGAAATATATGAAGTGTATATGAAGCATACTTTAAAGTTTAATGCTATATATGCCATAGTACCATTATCACATGGTGGTGTCTCTTGAATGCTGTTGATGACCTCACAGCTTGGATCTCCAACTTTGTAATAGTGGTCTTAAGTATTTCTCATAGGCAGGGTTCCCCTATTTGTAGAAAAAAGTGCATTGTTAAGATAATATTTCTGCCAGCATTAATGACCTTTACCTTCAAATTAAGTTTTTAGTTTTAAAAAAGTAACATTACATAAGATTCTTAATTTTAAAAATTATTTTTTAAATCCATTTGTCTGAACATATGGAGAAACATTTTTTCCAAAGGGCATCCTTCCTTTTCTCATGCAGATTTTAAATTGTGGATGCTGGTGGCCAATTAAGAAACAGCTTATCATTTGCTTTTGGAATTTAATACAAATAAAATGCTTGACTTTTTTGAGGTTCTTTGAAATTGAACGTTAACCGCAAAGCAAGGAACCAGAGGGTGGAGTAAGGTAAGCAAGATTCTATGTCAGAGTAGGTTATTTCCCATTGTTCATTAATGTATATCTTGATTCTTTCCTTCACAGCTCTAGCCTCATTTTTTAACATTTACTTGTTTATTTACTTTTTTGCCTGTCTAGGCTAAAACTTTAAGCTCCTCATTGAAGACAGGGTCTGCGACTCTTTTTTTTCTCCGCTGTAGCCTTAGTACCTAGAATAGTTTCTGGCATATAGCATATGCTCAATAAATATTTATTGAATGACTGAATGAATGAATCAGTAGGTATGTTTAATGCATCTAGCAACTACTTGGACAAATTTTTACAGTAGAATAATTGGGGGAAATAGGATTCTTGTTTTGAAATTATCCCCAGTGGTTCCTGCACTGCTTGCATCTATAGGGAATCACGTAAATATGAATTCACATGGGGAGCAGAAACAGCCTTTTGCAATTCACTTTGGAGAATCTGGCTTGAAATAGCATCCAGCTCAGGAAAAAAGCCAAAAAACACACCATGGCTAGAGTAAACCATGAGAGAGCACATCATCCTATCTAGGGATAAAGCTCAACACTCACCTGCCCCAGACAGAAGAGAGACTGCCTTATGATTCTAAGACATTTAACAGCATTGCACTTTTCTCTTGGTAGAAAATGTCAGTGAAATATATTCCCGTTTGTAATTTTGTGTCTCCAAGGCATGTTTTAACGTAGCTGTTGTTTTAATTTATTTGAAATACCTGCCGTGTGCCTTTTTCTACTAGTGCAAATGAGGGAAAAAATGTCTCTTACTGCAGCTTCAAGATTATAGCAGATTAGAAATATATACCTTAAAAGTGCTATTTTGGTAGGCTCTCAAGGAGTCAGTAATGTAAGATTATGTGGCTGTATATCAGTAGTCAACCGACTGTCATTTTAACTAACTGGCAACACTTCTCCAAGGTCATTGATAATCTCCCATTCCCAAATTGCTGTGCATGGAAGAGCCACATTGCTATACCTGTCCCCTTCTTAGCAAGGTGACGTAAGCCAAGATGGTCAGAGTCTGCAGCTCTGTGTCTGCAGCAGGTTCTTCATCTCACTGTGTGGGTCATAAAACTATGTTCATTTATTCCATAACTGCAAAGTGTCTACTCCAAGACAGATCCTGGTGTTAGGAAGAGGAAGACTCCATCCTTGTTCACAGTCAAGTAGCAGGAGATAGGGAAAAATAGAAGAGTGAATGGGATGAAGTGCATCAACATTTTACCAGCTCTGTTGATGCTGTGGACCAGTCATGCCCCTCATTTACATAAGCCTGCCCTCATATAGTATCCAGAGTCAATGCTTTTAAAGTGAAGATTAGAAACAAAGTAAAAAAAACAAACAAAAAAAAACGCAAGAAAACTCCCTGTGTTCTTTAGTGAAGATGAGGGATCAGAACTGGCATATTTCCTTGTATTGCTGGGTAAGCAGGTTTGAGCTAGATATGTCAGCATTTGCTGGCCCCTGTTAACAACAGGGTCGGGTTTTCGGTGAAGCGTCATATGTTTATCCTTAGACCACAGGAGCGCATCTGGAATAGGAGGACTGCTGTCGTTTTATGCCATAGTAGAATTAGGGAGATCTAATTATTAGAAAAAGTAACACACCAGAAGTAGCTTCACTGTATTAAGCAGTAAATGTATCATACTTTCTCTGGATAAGTTCTTTATATTTTCTTGTCAAGTTAAAAGGATGCCTCCCTGCAGACAGGGAATGACCAAAATGGATTGGCCTTCTATCTGACAAGCATCTTGTAGGTGACCAGTTGTGTTGTAATTTTAGATAATCATGTTAAATTAAGCTATGAGGTATGACAGGATGCAAAATGTGAAGAGCAAGTCTAACACCATGCTAAGTGTGAATGAAAGCCTGAGAGTTGCCAATTTTATGAGGTGTTAAGACACCTTTTCTGAAATTTGACCTAAGGGGTAAAAAAGTAAGCTTCACTATCTGAGTAACATATTTGCACTATAGAGCTTAAAGTAATCTGTTGTGTATCTATAGATTATCTTTGTTTTGATCATGTGTATCAAATCTTCTATTAAATATTGGTTATCAAATTCTAAATATAGGGTTTATTTCTTTACTCCAGTTATTGTAGTCATTGGCATTCATAACCTTTTCCAGTGAGGCTTACAGCAGAGAGTCTGGGACGCTGGCCCTAGATCATTAGGATTTTCTGAGTCCTCCCCTCTTCTGTCAATGACATAGAGTTCTGGTGTTCTCTCTTAGGACAGCTGGGGATCTTTTTGCCATAACCTTTGTAGTTGTCATTTATACGGCTTTCCTGGGCTGCCGATGGCCCTGCAGCAGCCTTATTTGTTCCTGGCACTGTGCTCCTCAGAGTGCAGAGGAAGGAGGCATCTCGAGCAGACAGTCACGTCTGAGAGTGATCCCCCATCCCCTGAATCCTATCCCCCCTGAATACCCATTTTTATCAACACAAAACTGAGAGTTAAAAGGCTGAAAATAAGATGGTTAAATCACAGCAATGATTTATCTTCTCATATTTGTTACTTAAAAGCTAGTTTGCCACTATGTGTGTGTGCCCTTGGGTATGTCAAGCCATGATTTAGAGCTTGGACCTTCCTCCTGATTCCCTTTACCAAATTCTGAGCAATGCCTTTTGCTGATTACAGTCCAGACTCAGAGTTCCTGCCAGGCCACATCCCCACTCCTGGCTTCTTTTATGTATTCTCAAAATATTTTCAACAGACATGCTATGCCAATCGATTTCCAACCTAATGGGAATCAATTAAAATGAGAAAACATGGAGGTGTATTCACTGCTTGTTCTCTGCTCTCTTACATAATTTATAATGTGTTCTACTCAACTACCTGAGTATTGGTCGGTGACTTCTGAGCCCAGTGGAACAGACGTTCATAGACATTTCCATCGTAACAGCCAAGTGCTGAATTTAAACACTGATCCGTGAAGTCAAAAGCATCAGTTAACAAGATGGCATCCTTCCTGTGAGAGAAAACAAGAGTTTGTGAGTATTTTAGATTGCTCTTATGAATCTAATTAATCAGGGATGGTGAATAACAACACCTCATTAGAGGTTGCCTCATTATTCACTTTTGAACAACTCAGCTTTAATTTTTTAGAAGTTTTAATTTTTGATCTGTTCTATATACAAGTATAAAGAGTCCAGTAGTCTTCAAGGCTTGTTATTTAAAATCAGCACCTCCCTGTCGCACCTCTACTTCCCCCACCCCTGGAATCAGTTTCAGTCTTTTAGCTGATATTTTTTGATTGTCTCTATCTTGTTTGGATTGCTATTTCTTGATTGTTCTGTTTTAGGTATTATCTGTCAGCTCTCCATTACAAAAAGATAAGGATATGTTTTTGGTCCCCTACCCTCACCCCTGTGTCATCCCCCCCCGCCCCCACCTTACCCCAGCTTCTTCTCCTTGGCCTTCCTGCCCCCAGTATAGTTACAATTTCGGTCAGACTTACATTCGCTGCCTGCACTGTGATGGCTATATGTGTGTATATTATTGTGACTTTATGTATTCTGCCCACAGCTGAGCTGTGTCCCTACCATGTCCTTCCTATTAGTGATCTACCTGCTTGTCCACTGTTTCTCTCTACAACACTTCTGTCATCATCCTTAGTGATTTCATTCCTCTAAAATGTGGCTTCTCGGTTCTGGGATCTTCCCCGCTTACCTTGTTCTGCAGCCTCCCTCTGTCAGTCTCCGCCAAGATCCCACCCCAGGACGCCGTCCTCCACATCTGCACCTTCTCCGTGATGTGGGGTGTGTTCCTTTCACTGGCTCCTGCCCTGTTAGCTTACTCCCTCTAGAGTTCTGACTCTGATAGCCCCCCCTTTTTTTCTTTTCCAAACAACAAAATGTGTTTTAGCCTATTGAGTGAAATATTTTAAAAAATTGTTCACATGCTTCTCTTCCTTTTTTTTTAGCAAAGAATATAAAGCATAACATTGTGATTGGTTCTGCTCTTCCCTAGCCCTCCTTTTACAAAGCAGTGGAGCTGACGGGGATACTGTACCTACCAGCTTTCATCTTCTCTGGGCAACCCTTCATCATCGCTGCAAGAGGATTTCCATTTAGGGCTGTTCACACTTCTTTGACCCTACCCGCACCCACCGCTTACTTCATGTCCCTCATCCTCCTGGTGGCCTCCCTTCCTTCCTTATTCAGCTGAAATTCCATGGTCTATTATATTCACTCCCTCAAAAACACATTCAGCAGTTTTTCATCGACTCACTGCCACCACCTTTGTAGCTATAGGTGTCTGGGAAACCAGTACTGACTGGTGTGAAAGGGGCTCAGGTGGGCCCTTCTGCTGCCTAGCGATCATATGACGTTGCTCTAATTCCTTTACTCTCTCATTGTCTTAGATAATTATTTCACACATTCTCTCTGATCCTTAAGTCCACACTACCCACCTCCCCATCTCTCTTACTTAGATGACTTTTCGCCCCATTTCGCTGATAAAATAGAAGCGGTAAGAGCACATCCACAAGTTCCCACCCATGCATTTATGCGTGCTTTCTCTGTTTTTAGTACAGGTACGCTGTCCAGGCTCCCAGCTCACGCCAGTCCCTCCTCGACCATTAGATGTCTTCCCCTCTTGCCTACTAGAGAACAACATTCTAGAAATTCTCTTGCCTTTTCTCTACAATGTCAGAATCCCCTTTCTCTACTGGATCATTTTCATATACAAACAGGCTGTCCTATCTCCCATCTTAAAAACAAACTTTTGAGGGGCGCCTGGGTGGCTCAGTCGTTAAGCGTCTGCCTTCGGCTCAGGTCATGATCCCAGGGTCCTGGGATCGAGCCCCGCATCGGGCTCCCTGCTCCGCGGGAAGCCTGCTTCTCCCTCTCCCACTCCCCCTGCTTGTGTTCCCTCTCTCGCTGTGTCTCTCTCTGTCAAATAAATAAATAAAATCTTTAAAAAAAAAAAAAAACTTTTGAGTCTGTTTCCCTCTCCATCATCTACTCTAGATCTTGGATCCCCTTTATGATAAAACTCCTTAAAAGTGTTGTGCTTGTTTATGCTTTGCTGTTTTTTCTTCTCCACCTCTTCTAGACTAGATCCGTTCAGGTTTTCACTTCCACAGCGCCACTGAAATAAATAGTTCTTGTCAAGGCCACCTCCTCTCATCCTCTTTGGAGGGTCCCAAGACTCAGTACTAGGGCCTCTTCTCTTTATACAGTCACTCCATGTGATATCCTTCTGATGGCTTTAAATACCAGCCATATACTAATGACTTCCAAATTTCTCTCTCCAGTCTCACTTACCTGCTTATTAACATCTTGATTTCTAACAGGCCCTTCAAAGTTAACATGTTCAAAGCCAAACTCCTGATCTTCTATACCTTCTCCTGTGCATCCTGCCCAAATCTGGTGCATTTATAGCAAATGGCAACTCTGTCCTGGCCAAAAACCTGAGCTCCTCTTTGTCACTTACACCCCACATCTGTCAGCAAATCCTGTTCTACCTTCAAAATATATCCAAACTTCAGCCACTTCCCACTACCTCCGGTGCTATCACCCAGTCTAACCCAACATCATCTTTCACTTGGGTTTTTGAGGTTACCTCCTAGCTGGGCTCCCCGCTTTGTATTCATCCCCCTTGCCCAGTCAGTTCTTTTTTTTTTTTTTTAAGATTTTATTTATTTATTTGGCAGAGAGAGACACAGCGAGAGAGGGAACACAAGCACGGGGAGTGGGAGAGGGAGAAGCAGGCTTCCCGCGGAGCGGGGAGCCCGATGCGGGGCTCGATCCCAGGACGCTGGGATCATGACCTGAGCCGAAGGCAGACTCTTAACGACTGAGCCACCCAGGCGCCCCAGCCCAGTCAGTTCTTAATATGGCAGCTGGAATGATCTGTTAGAAAAATTCATCAGGCGGGGGCGCCTGGGTGGCTCAGTTGTTAAGCATCTGCCTTTGGCTCAGGCCATGGTCCCAGGGTCCTGGGATCGAGCCCCACGTCCGGGTCTCTGCTCAGCGGGAAGCCTGCTTCTCCCTCTCCCACTCCCCCTGCTTATGTTCCCTCTCTCGCTGTCTCTCTCTCTAAAAAAAAAAAAAAAAGAAAAATTCATCAGGCGATTGAAATGCTGAAAACCGTCCCACTCTCACACAAAGTAAAAGCCAACGTCTTAAGTCTTTGCAATGATCTCCACCCCCCTTCGCCCCTGCCCCAGTACACCCCTAACTCTGACTTCTGCTCTCATTCCCCACCTCAGTCACTGTTCTCTTCTCTGTTCTCTGGATGGATGTGCCAACCATGCTCTGGCCTCCAATGTTTGGACTTCTCTGCCTGTGGTGCTCCTTTCCCAGCCAACCCCATGGCTCCTCTCCTGTCCCCAGCCCTTGAGATCTTTCCTCAAACATCACCCTCCCTGGGAGGCCTTCTCTGACTTATTTAAAACTACATTCCCTGGGGTGCCTGGCTGGCTCAGTCAGCTCAGTCAGTGGAAGGTGCAACTCTTGATCTTGGGGTTTGTGAGTTTGGGCCCTGTGTTCGGTGTAGATTACTTAAAAGTAAAATCTTTAAAAAATAAAATAAAACCACAGTCCCCCCCCCCCCCCCCCCCCCCGCCCCAGCATTGCACTCCCGGCATTCCTGACCCCTTCCCTGCTTTCCTTTTCTTCATAGCATTTATTTACCATTTTGCACACTGTATGCTTGACTTATTTTTTCTGTGTGTGTCTCCTTTAGTCTGTAAACATCTATGGCCTTTTCAGTCTGAAACTCATGCTCTTCATTTGAGGAGTATTTTCTTGAATTATTTTAATGGTTTGTTCCCTTCTGTTTTCTCTGTCTGCTCTTCCTAGACCTCTTTTTCAGACGATGGGCAGTTAGGATCAGTCTTCTTACTATTTTTATCTTTTCTCCTAATTTTTATCTTTTTGTCTTTTTGCCTTCTTTTCTGTGAGATTTACGTAACTTTCTCTTCCAGTCCTTCCACTGGGTTTTTCATTTCCACTATCATTTTTTAGTTTCATAGAGCTTTTTTTTTTTTTTCTGAATATTGCTTTTTAAGAAATGACATTCTTGTTTTGTCGTTGCTATATCTCCTCTTAACTCTTTGAGGATATTACTGATCTTTTTAAACAGATTCCTTCACCCTGAAGATTCCCTCCAACTTGTTTCATTCTTGCTTGTTTGGGTCTCTGTTTTATGTTGGGGCTTCCCCCAGGTGTCTGGGGATCTTGAGTCTCTGATCGTAGCTAAGAGTGGGGCACTAGCTATCTGATTACAAGTCTGGGCATGCTTGCCAATGTGTGGGATTCACTCTGGGGTGAACTGGGGGGACCATGGTGTCAGTATGTTCAGTTCTCTCTCCTTTGGGCTGGTCAGATTCTCCAGAGAAGGAGCACGCTGTCGTGTTCCTGTAGTGTACTCGCCTGGCTGCCAGTTTTCTGGGAACCGGAGGAAAGAGGGCTGGTGGAGGGGGCTTAGGTTAGCACTTAGCCTATAAACATTTATTCAGGCCCCTGTTTTCTGTAGGGTAGCCTCATTCTCAACTATGCCTGATGTTCCCTGGCCCACAGGCCGTCTGTGTACCCTTCTGCCAGGGTGGAGTCAAGGAGAATCTCAAATCTCTTTTTTAATCTTTTTTTTTTTTTTTAAGATTTTATTTATTTGACAGAGAGAGACACAGTGAGAGAGGGAACACAAGCAGGGGGAGTGGGAGAGGGAGAGGCAGGCTTCCCGCTGAGTGGGGAGCCCCATGTGGGGCTCAATTCCGGGACCCTGGGATCATGACCTGAGCCTAAGGCAGATGCTTAACGACTGAGCAACCCAGGCGCCCCAAGGAGAATCTCAAATCTCTTGCAGAGAAGGAGGGGAGCTGGGAGTTCAGCTCCTTCTAGAAACAGAATTTCGGCCCATCCTGTGGGTCTTACCTTCACCCCTCTTGCCAGAGGTACACGGTGCTGCTAGTTCTTGGGGTTCTTTGGTATAACTTGTTTCCCACTCTTGGTTTATGATCCAGTTTTCTCAGATCTGCTAAGTCACTGTCCATCTACTTTCTTATTTTCATGTTTCCTCCCCTGTTCTTTTTCTTTTTGTGGGTTTATACCTTTTTAAAAATTTCAACCCATTTGCTGGTGTTTTCATGGGGTTTCAGGAGGGAACAAAAGTAAATGCATATGATCAATCTGCCATCTTCACCTGTATGTCCCCCACCTGAGATTTTGCAACCCCTTAAACAACTATAAACTATTTGGGTCAATTACCATTATACAGAGAGCTGGTTCTTAGTGTCACATGTAATAGTGTGCCATCCTTCATTTGTCATCTAGAAATCAGAGGGTGATACTAAGTAATCAAGGGAGGGACTTATGACACAGAACTGTTACAAGCATGGAGTCTGTTACAGACCTAACTCCCTTGCAGTGATAGGAAGGTTACTTAAGAACCACAACTGAGTAAATCAAGTGTTGTGGGTTAGATGCATGCATAAGTTGCTTGTGTCAGTGCTGTTGGTCTTAAGTTGTAAGTCTCTGGCGCCAAGGCAAGCACTTAGAAATGGCGTTGCAGATAAAAAAAATCATGCTTATGAGGTGTTAGGGTGATCTTTTGTGTTTCATCATCTCTGTCAGTCAAGGCTTGTATCCTATTGTCTTCATGTGCTTTAAAATGCGGAGCATTTCAGGGGTGCCTGGTGGCTCAGTTGGTTAAGGTTAAGCGGTTAAGCTGACTCTTGATTTTGACTCAGGTCATGATCTCAGGGTCCTGGGATGGAGCCTGTGCATTGGGCTCTGTGCTCAACGGGGAGTCTGCGTGAAGATTCTCTCCCTTTCCTTTTCCCTCAGTCCCTCCCCCCGCTCAGGCTCTCTCTCTCAAATAAATAAGTAAATCTTAAAAATAAAATAAAATAAAATAAAATGCCGAGCATTTCAGAATTAAGATACACCTGGGCTTGAACTGTGCAATACTCAGTTCTGCTATTAATGGTTCCCACCACTGGATTCTCTATATTAGGGAAAGTTTAATACCTAGGGCATACTTGTATAAAATGTATTTTTGACAGTTTTTGATGATTTAATTGAACATTTACTGACCACTGAATATCTGTTAGGTGCTTATATGGAGTCCTAAATGGTTTGTAACATGTTGCATGTTGTTAGAAATAAAAATAATTTGATCTAGTTTTTTTTTAAACTTTGTCACAAGTAGTTTATTTTTTAAATTTCAAATCTTTTGCCTTTTTATTATCTTAGTCTTACAGATAATGTGAACTATTGGAGATTCTAGGGGAAAAGACACACACACACACACACACACATCACACCACCCCACATAAAACAGTCATCCTATTTTCTCAGAAAAGGTTGCATTCTCAAGTAGCACATTTTTATCTTATCAACAATGGTTTGTTTTTCTTCCAGTGCCCCGTTCAGGTTGGGGCTTTGATTTCGATGTATTTATTTATTTATTTATTTATTTATTATTTTAAAAGATTTTATTTATTTATTTGAGAGAGAATAAGAGACAGAGAGCACAAGAGGGAAGGGGATCAGAGGGAGAAGCAGACCCCCCGCTGAGCAGGGAGCCCGATGTGGGACTTGATCCCGGGACTCCAGGATCATGACCTGAGCTGAAGGCAGACGCTTAACCAACTGAGCCACCCAGGCGCCCAATTTCAATGTTTTTAAAGTGATCATTTAGATTATATATAATGTAACAGAATGAAAGCATTGCATTAGTATGTCATGACCCTTAATTGCACTGCATTATGTTGCATTTAAGAACTATTTGTATTATTGCTTTATGAATCTGTGTATGAATTCCCGGGTTTTAAAAAAAAATTAATCTTGAAGCTGAGGGAGAATTAAAATAAGTTTAGTCCACTTAGTAAGAGTTTGCCTAAGCACATTCAACAAAGAGAAGGATATATTTGAAATAAACAATCGCCCCCACCTTAACTTTAATACAGTTTAAGAGCATATGCTCAGGGGTCAGACAGGCCCCAGATTGCACCCAGCTCCTCCCCTGGCTGATTGTGAGACTTTGGGCAAGTTACTTACTCCCCTCAGCCTGAATTTCCTCCCCAGTAAAATGGGGGAGATTAATAGTATTCATTTCAAAAGACTATAAGGATTAAATGAGATGATGTATGTGAAAGCTTTTGGCATAATGCCTGGCACATATAAGTGTTCCTTAAATATTAGCTATGATTAAGACTCATTGATATTATTAGTACATCTTATGAATATGGTAGGATGCTTCATGTAGATACTCTTCCTATTTCCTTTACAATGTTGAAGAGTATTCAGTTGAGGTCATTTGTTTTTAAGCATTTTTATTTCTAATTGTTTTTTCTTTCATTAATCCATCATGCTTTATGTGGATGGAATCACGCTACAGTGTCAACCTCTCCAGGGTGGTTGCTGCTTTTGCCGGATCCCATTTAGCAAGGTTTTGGAGCCGCAGGTTTTGGAGTGGGAAGTGAACAAAGGGTCTAGGGCTATTCTCTGAAGATTACCATGGTTTGAGGGCAGCCACTCACCGGATGAGGCGGAGCAGGTCCAGGTAGGCAGTTCTCACCGCATCTACTTGGGCCCCAGACAGGAAGCCATCGTGGAGAAAGTCACCGGCATTAGTCAGGATGCCATGTAGAGCATAGAGGTCACAGAGGCGTTTGAGCACCTGCTGAACCGCCGGTTGGTTTTCTAGTTTCTCCAGAGTTTCTGTAAAACTCTTCACGCTGATATAGAAGCAGTGTGCCTAAAAGACACGAAGATCCATCAGCTTCTGGTTTCTGACTCCAGAAGTTATCCTGGAGGCTGGGCAAGACTGCTGGAGTAAGCTCGCTGTGGCCAAGTGTTTCCCTGCGGGCCGACGAGCAGCTGCCTGTGCTCCGAGCTCACCGCGGGTCTCGATGCTTTTGTGTGTGTGCGTGTGTGCCCCTGCTGGGGGCTTGTGGGCTCTGGGACTTGGCCCTTGGCTTCCTCATTTTGTTTGGGGGAAATTTCAAGGAGGTTTGTAAGTAGAAAGAATACAGGGGTATTGGAGCCTGGCCTGGAGACAGTGGAGGACTGCACCACTTTTCTTAAGAAAACAGCTGTTTATTGTTTGCCATGTTTAAGGCAGTGGTGTGTGTGTGTGTGCTTGTGTGTGTCTTGGGGTGAGAAAGTAGAGGTACACGATGGACATAAAGTTTATCCCAGCTAGAGAGTAAACTCTGCAAGGTAAGCAGGGTTGTTATTTAGCCCATATCCAACAGTCTGGCTTTGTCACTAGTTAAAATAAAACTTTTGGGCACCTGGTCGGCTCAGTGGAGCATATGACTCTTGATCTCAAGGTCATGAGTTCAAGGCCCATGTTGGGGGTAGAGCTTACTTTAAAAAAAATTATAAAACTTTTGGTACCATTTGGTAAGTGACCACTGCCCTCAACTGAGTGAGACCCCCCATCTCTGTCAGCCAGGATCCTTCCCTGGGACCCCCTCCTCCCCACAGCTCGGCAAATAAAGGACGAATGCCTGACCCAGCAGGAGGCTTTCAGGCCCCTGCTTCAGTTAGGCCTGAAGTCCTTTCTGATTGGCCTGTGCCTCTGCCCTACTGGGTGTTGAGTATTCTGAATATTCCCCTTCTCCCCAAGATAAATGCGCATTATTGTTTTATTGTTATCATCAGGTTAGGTATATGAATTCCACGGGGGGGGGGGGCGGGGGAGGGAAGGAAAGCAAATAAAACTCTTCTCAAATGTTTACATGCATACAGATCAGATGGGCATCTTGTGAAAATGCAGATTTCCCAGTAATGCCTGAAGTAGCAAGGCTTAGACTGTTTTGAGGGTTCAAAGAAGTTTCCTCAGGGGGGCAAGGAGGGGTTATTGCATGTGCACAGGGCTGTACTTGCAGGAGCTGCACCAGCCTGCTGAGGCTGCCCCGGTGAGGCATAATGAGGTGTTGACAGACCTGGACTGAGGCTGTATTAGAATGGGTACCAGCATTTGCTCCCGTGTTCCTAGGGGACGGACCTCTCTCCTGAGCAGGGTCTCAGATTATAGGACCAGAGCCCATCAGAGCCTTAAGGTCTTTTCCATGCCCCTTTATTTTACAGACCGGGAAGTTACAGCCCAGAGAAGGAAGGACACTGGAGGTCACTTAGAGAGGCAGGTCATGCACAGAGCTGGAAACAGAACTTAGGCCACTGTTCCCCACTCCCCTGTGTTGCTGTCACTCTTTGCCTGCATATTTATGGTTTCTAGATGGGACTTGGTGGGTGCTTAAGGTTTCTGTAGAGTAGATGGTTTTTCCAAAGCATGAAGCTCAGAAATTGCAGCTCTCCCTGCCCCTTATGACTTTGGTGAGTCAGCTAGGGCACCATCTCCCCAGGAAGCCACTCTTCTTCAGCTTACAATGGCCAGAGGAGAAGGGACTTGCCTTTCTCCTCTAGGCTGGCAGAGCTTCCCACCCTTGGTGCCCATAGAACTTGGGGATCACCTCCCTCCCTCACACACAGTGGCTCTCTGAGGACACAGCTTGCATCTGTGGGGGAAAGGAAAGCAAAGCATCTTAACTATTTTCTACCTCTGGGACTTAATTCCTTTGAGTTCTATGTCCTCATCCTTAAAATGGAGATTATGCTACTCTCACCCCCAGGGTGGTATGTATTAAATGAGGTAACCTGGCATGCAGTGTCTGGTCCACTGGAAGGCAGAGCATAGGTTTGGAAAATGGATGCATAATGGGTAGCTGTGATTCCTTTTGTGGTAGTCTGGTGAGAACACAGCCTTGGCTCACCCCCCTCTGTGTTGATAGGACATTTAGCACAGCAGGGCGTGCTCCTGCGGTAGACACAGCCCCATGGATGGTGGCTGCGTTAAGACCAGCACCAGCTGATGTGGGAGAGGGGGCGGGTGACCAGGTGGCGCTCACGCCCAGCCTGCCCCGTGAGGGCTGCTAGAAAACACTCCTCAGGCTTTCCTGCCAATTCCTGGGCCTGATGCCTGAGGATCGAAGTGTTCACCTTGGTTTTGCAGCTGTAGGTAGGACCAGATTCCCAGGTGCCTAAGCTGGAGCTCAGGAGTCAACCTCTTTCCCACCCCATTACTCTCTGAAGGCTCTTGCTATCTTCTATGCCCTTAATATGTCTGCATCCTCCCACTTGTCTCTATGCCCTCTGCCAAGTTCATGGTCAGGACCATCCTCAGCCCTTGCCCAGACTGCTGCTGCCTGCTCTTAACTGGCCTCCAGCCTCCAGTCCATTGCTCCCCAGGCAGCCTGTATGATTCTTCGACAATGAAACTCTGATCACCTCACTCCTGTGGTACAAAGTCTGCAAGGAGAACGAAACCAAACTGCTCACAGTGATGCAGAAGGTCCCAGGCCTTGCCCATCTTTTCTCCTCCCCTACCTGCTTACCTCTCCTGGGTTCAGTCTTCCTCCTTTAGCACCCAAATTTGTACTTCCTCAAGCACCTCCCCTTTTCTTGCCTCTTCCTTTTCCACCTGCTATTCCCTTTGCCAGGAAACCTTCGTTTCCCAAACCACAGCCTCTACCCTTTACCTGGCTAATTTCAGCTCATCCTTGAAGTCTTGGCCTCTGTGCCCTTTCTAGGAAGCCTTTCTGGTCCTCATGCCGGGTAGAGCTGCACTTCTCTGGGATCCCCGGCAGCCTGTGTCTCCGTCACCGTGCTGCCTTGACTGCACCGGGTACGGGCACCACGGAGCCCCCAGTCCCCAGCCCGATGCCTGGTGTCGAGCGGGTGCTCAAATATTTGCTGACTGAATGTGAATTATGCACAAACACAAAACAGAGTAGAAACTGAATCAGACATCTAAGGATTGCCTGCGGGGCTAAGGGGAGACTTGACCTGCTTTTCTGTGTGGGAGGAAATATTTGAACAACCTGAAGCAAATCCAATAACACTGCCTCATTACATTTTTCCCTAAGAGCTGTCAGCAAGATTGCTTTGGAGTTAAGTCCTTTAATTAAAATACCCTGGACGAAAGCCTTGGAAGTGAAATGAGGGCAGCCACTGAGCAGGGCTGGGGAATAATGGCAGAGCTCAGATTTTCTCCGCATGGTGGCCTGCTGGGGAAACAAAACGGGCCCCTTTCAGCTGGAGCTTCAGCTGACGGGCAGCTCACCTTAGCAGCCTGGAGGTGTATGACAGTGGTCTGGTTCCATGCCTCATCCCAGTCAGCCCCGGATTGCATCACAGTCTCTAAGCGATGCACTGAGTCCTTTATGAGCCTGACGGCCAAAGAAAAAAAGGTTCAACTTCCTGACTGAGTGGGAAACAGACTGATGGAGCCTGGTCTCAGGCTGCCTGGGGATCCCTCAGAAGTAGAAATGCAGTAATGTCCATTCATTGACCTTTGCTTTGTATTGCAAAGCTAAATGTTGACTATACATTATTTCTTTAATCCCCCCCTTTATTTTTTAAGATTTTATTTACTTATTTGACGGGGAGAGAGACACAGCGAGAGAAGGAACACAGCAGGGGGAGTGGGAGAGGGAGAAGCAGGCTTCCTGATGTGGGGCTTGATCCCAGGACCCTGGGATCATGACTTGAGCCGAAGGTAGATGCTTAACAACTGAGCCACCCAGATGCCCCTCTCTTTACCCTTTTAAGGGTAGGCTTTAACCAATTTACAATGGGGAAAACTGAGTCCCAGACTGGCTCACTTAACCTGTCCGGGGGGTCACACAGCTAGTGAGGGTGGAGCCATCTTAACCTATGAGCTGTAAAGCCTCAGGGCTCTAGGCCAGGCGCTGACCCTCCTTCTAATACAGACGCCATCCTGACGTCAGTGTTTTCAGGCCGTTCTGCTGACCGGCTTCTGTAGCTGGGCAAGGACAATGGTTTTCCCGGAAAGGCTAGTGACGCCTGTCAGTCAGCCTGGCCAGTTCCATGTTCTACCTAAGGGACCTTAAAAGGCTAGAGAAGAAAAGAAAAATAACTCTTGTTCTCCAAACCACTAAATTGGTCATTGGCTGTTTACTTAACCTTTATTCTTTTATTTTCTGTTCCCTGCCCATCCACTCATGACCCTTGGGATTTCTGTTGCAAAACACACTATTTATTAAGCAATACTTATTTTTTTGCATCAGGGAGTAGATAAGCAGATGTCACCTGGAGTTCCAAGCAAAAATCAATATAATGGCATTTTAATTACCCTGAGCAGCCTTATTGGGCTCTCGACACCTCCCCCAACTCAAATGTTCGTTCTCTGAGGCCTGGGCTTTTTATGACTGGTTTATTGATAGATCTGCAGTGCCTAGAATTGTGCCTGGCACACTGTGGGCACTTAGTATTTGTGGAATAAATACATGAATGTCCAAAGTTGCTTGTGATCTTTTTTTTTTTTTTTTTTTAAGATTTTATTTATTTATCTGACAGATAGACAGTGAGAGAGGGAACACAAGTGGGGGAGTGGGAGAGGGAGAAGCAGGCTTCCCGCGGAGCAGGGAGCCCGATGCGGGGCTCGATCCCAGGACCCCGAGATCCTGACCTGAGCCGAAGGCAGATGCTTAACGACTGAGCCACCCAGGCGCCCCCAAAGTTGCTTGTGATCTTAAAATAATTATTAACCATCCCTTGGACCACAGGTTGGGGTATAAGACCTTTTTATATGCTGAAATTATTTCTTCTGGGTTGTTTTGGTGTTTTAGTTGGGGAGAAGTTCAGTAGGTTTATTTCTTAGGTACTTCCATCTCTCTCTCTATTCTGTGATGGTGTTTGTGTTTGGCCAGGACCTCTTTTTATTCCCAGCCCTTGGCATGTTTGGACATTTCTGACGCAGAGGAGGTACCCAGCAGTATTTGTTGAATGACAGAATGCCTGAGTCCCTGGTCCTGTTTGTGTTCCCTGGAGTCCACTAGATAGACCCTGGCAATAAACTAATCCTATCCCTTGATGTAGTTGGTTTTTTTTGAAAATTACTTTTAGTTTGTGGGCTATTTTAAATACAGTATTGGTATTTACTTTATTATTTACCATTATTCACATACTGATACATTTGTGGTATTTACAAATGGGGCACATTCATTGCATTGCAAATCACAGTAAGAACCTAAAGATAGAAAAAGTTCAGGGCACCTGGGTGGCTCAGTTGGTTGAGCAGCTGCCTTGGGCTCAGGTCATGGTCTCAGGGTCCTGAGAGCAAGCCCCTGCTCAGCGAAAAGTCTGCTTCTCTCTCTGCCCGTCCCCTGCTCGTGCTCTCATGCTCTCTCTCTCTCTCTCTCTCAAATTAAAAAAAAAAAACTCTTAAAAAAAAAAGAAAAATTTCCTTGCACTGGCAAGAGGGGTGATGTCCTTCTAGTAGCTCGACCAGGATGGGGAAGTGATGGTGGCTCATGGATGTGGCTTCCCCTTCTCTGCCCATGGTGGCAGGAACTGAGAGGACTGAGGTTGGGGAAGGGGGTGCTTTTCAGAGGAGTATCCACAAATGCTCACCCAGCCCTCCCCAAAGGCCCTAGTGTGGGAAAGAGCCTGCCCCCAGGTGGAATGGCTAATTTCTTGCTCACCTGGTTGCTACGTGTGCCCAGGCCGTGGTGTAGAGTTTTGGGTGGAGGAAGTCGGCTGCTTTCTGGGCTGGGCATCTGGCCAAGTCAGTTGTGGTCAGGTATGCAATAGACTGAGGGAGAGACTTCTGCAGTGTGGAGCCTGGGGTTGCCTGAGCTTGAACTTGCAGGTAGTTTTTCACCAGAAACCTGGGCGGGGGTTGGGGGGGGCGGTAGAAGCAGGTAAGCAGGGGGGAGCCCTGTGGGACAGCCCAGCACCCCTGTTGCCCAGGAACTTGCACTCTTATACTCCCTACGGGAGAACCAGGGCCATGCAGGCTCTTGCCTGGCCCCTCCTGATAGACACTCAGATCCTGAACGTAAACCCTTTTGGTATCTGAGCAAACAGAATCTTTTCTTCTGGTTAGGATCTTGGGATTTGGGGATTCGTGCTGAATTGTACAGTGACGGCGGAAATTAAATTTTCGTACTTGAGGAAGGATAGGTGTAAGAATGCTAACATGAGTGGAGAGTTACAGGTGACTCTCTGCTTCTTTCCTCTGATGACCCAGTGGTTATAGGCTCTGGGCTCAGCCATCCTTGGATTCCCCGGGCAGCTCTGCTGAGACCTCTGTGACGCTTGTACATGTTATTTCACCTCCCTTGGCCTCAGCGTCTCCATCTCTGGATGGGGATAATAATAGTCACCTGATAGAAGGTTTGTGAAAACCGAGAAAATATCTGTAATGCTCCTATAATGGTGGGGTACAGAGTGTCTAATAGAGGATACTGTATCCTCCTTATCATTTGAAAAAACTTCCCATAATATTATTATGAACGTGAAAGGCCTTGCCAGTCGAGCCCCCGCACACAGAAGAGAGTGAACAGAAGCCTGCCGTTGCATCCCTGCCTGCCTGCCTCTCAGGTGGGAGCCTCTGCGCGCAGGCCCCGTGCTGAGCCCAGGGACAGGCGGTGAGCAAGGCCCTCAACACTCTGGCTCACAGAGAAGAGCCCCTCGGATTGTGTTGAGTGGGAGGGCTGGGGCAACTGGAGATGGCGTGTTCAGTCGGGGTGGGCATCTAAGCGGGGACCTGAGGGATGAGAGGAGCTGCCTACAGCCGGCCCTGCAGGCTGGGACAGAGCATTCAGGGGAGGGAAGCTAGCGGGAGCCAGTGATGGGAAAGAGGAACCGTGTCCAGCCCCAGGGGAAGGGAGAGCACGATGGGAAGGGAGGCGGGGAGGGGGGTGGGGCAAGCTGCAAGGACCCCGCAGGGCAGGTGCAGTGGTTTTCCCATGAGCTGTGGGGAGCCCCTGAAGAATGTGAAGCAAGGGAAAGCTGTGCTCTTGTCCCGCCCGCGAAAAGCTCCGGATGGACTGGAGACAGACTGTGCATGTCGGTTGGTCTCCGCGTGGCATTGCCTGGTGCCTGCTCCGGCCGTGGGCATCGGGCGCTGCTTCAGCCCACGCAGGGGCCTTACCTGGCCGTCTGCAGGTAGAGCACGGTGTTGTCACCCTCGTAGGTGCAGGAGGCTGTCACTCTGCTGACCAGTGAGGGCAGGCCGCTCAGCTTCGAGTAGCCGTGGCCGCCACAGGCTTGGCGGCACAGCTCAGTCCCCTGGAGGCACAAGTCTGACGTCATGGCCTTGATTCCTGCACTCAGTGCGTGAAGCTGCAAGAACAGGGCATCAGGGTGAGTAAGGAGTTCCTCCAGGAGCAACCATGCTTCCCGCTCATTGAGCACCTGCTGTATGCCCATGACAACCCTGTGAGTAAGAATGATCTCCTCGGCTTGCAACTTTACGAATCAGAAGGCTGAGACTCAGAGATGTTATGTGACCTGCCCAAGGTCATACGATGAGGCAATGTAGCCGCAGGGCAGTAAAAACAAAGGAAAACTGACCAGGCCAGTGTCTCCAGGATCTCGGGAAGAGGGTGCTTCCTGGATTGGGCTCACCATCATTTAGGAGTTATGGACTTTGCTGGCAAGTGGAGTTTTTGGAGAGCTGGCCTGTGACCGTGGAAGTCCACCATCAACCCACTGGCCTGGCTGCAGGAGGGGCTGCCAGGCAGCAGACCTGGTTAGAGCTTTCGGTTCTTGAAAGCCCTTACCCATCTTTCAGACTCTTGAGTCCTTGGGAGGAAGGTCATGTTCCTTAATCTCTCTGTGCTTCACTTTCCTAATCTGTAAAATGGGAATATAAATGAGGCCAGTGGCACAATTGGGGATTGATGAAGCAGTGCTTATAAAGCACAGGGTCTGGTGGACGAAACCTTAGTGTATATCTAAGTCCATAGTCCTTCATCTGAGACCCTTGTGGCCGGATGTGTTTCGGAATCAGTATTTTTTTGAATTTTAGAAAGCTAAAGCAGGGCATTGAAGGTAGATTATATATAATACCCAGAAAAGTCTGGGGCAGCCTTAGTGATCAAACTCATTAGTATTTCTGCTGCAAAATGTATACACATCCAGTGGGATAAATCAGATCAATTCAGGTCCTACCATGCCACCAAATGTGTAATTTGTAATTTTTCTGTAATATTTCAGAGCTTTTTAGGTTTCACATACATACCAGGGATTGTGCTCCTGTGTTCTATTATAATGTGTGATTATTCCCTCTAGCATTTTTGGAGCTTTCTGGAAGCCAGATGTAGGTGGATTTATATGTCGGGGTACAGTTCGCCCTGGGTGCCCCGGGGATATTGGAAGGCTGGGGGGAGGGAGTAAAAGGAGTCCATGGGAACAGGAGTGGGGCTGCTTCCCAGTGGGCAGAACAATCTCAGCCACCTTCCCAGCTCCGGCCACCCCTCCCCGCCCCCCAGACAGCAGATACCTCCGGCAGGTGGCTGAAGTCTTTGTTGAGAATGGCATTGTAGGAGCTACGTAAGAACTCTAGGAGGCTGCTCGCCAGGAAATGGAATGCATAGGCTGTGGCCAGCTGAGGGAAGAGTTTCTGCTGCTGTGTCTGGTAGTCCAGGATTTTTGCCTCTGGGTCGCTGAGGGGAGGAAAAGCAGAAGGTTTAGAAGATTGCTACCTGCCCCCTCCACCTTCCCATATCCCCAGGACCAAAAAAAGACTTAAAAACTGATCATTTTTTATAACTCACTGCAAAACTTGACCTGAACTGACATGAGGTTAGTAATAATCTTAAAATTCCATCTAACATGAATATCCACACATTTCTCTGTAGAAATATTGACAGGTTTGCCGATAGGTGCTGCCCCTGACGGGGGATGTGTACAAAATCACAGCCTGTGCACCATATTATCCTACCAACATCTGGAAAGTTCTGAATTCCAACACATTTGGTCCCAAGGATTTCAAGTGAGGGCTTGTGGTCTTGTACCCCTGATGATTTGAAACTGGACCTTTCACTGTCCAGGTGCACATAGTATGTGCTGGGGGGTACATCAAGTCTAATCAGTAATTCTGAGGATGTGAACTTGGGTCTGACGGAATCCCAAGGCAGGGATGGCCTTGTCCCTTGCTATGTCTGCAGTGCCTGAGACTGTGTCCAGCACGAAGGGGACCAGAGTGACGATTTGTGGATTAAAAGAAAGCGTGACTGTGAGAAGCCTCCCATGGCTGTTGGGGAGAATCTTAGGTCAGCAGTCCCTCATTTATTTATTATTGGTGGGGGGAGGGGCAGAGGGAGAGGGAGAGAGAATCCCAAGCAGACTTCCCGCTGAGTGCAGAGCCCAACACGGGGCTCAACCCCATGACCCTGAGATCATGACCTGAGCCAGGACCAAGAGTTGGATGCTTAACTGACTGAGACACCAAGGTGCCTCAGACACACACTATCATAACCATCCTTGGGACACTTGTGGAACCCAGAAAACTGGGCTCTGGATGGGACTTCAGCAGCATCACCTTTTCCCTAGCACCCCTGTCCTCCGGAGAAGAGTCCCTCAGCAGGGGGAATCTGAAGCCCAGGCCAGTCGCGGTGCCCTGGGTTTGCCAGAGGAAAGGGACCCCGGGCTCCGGGCCTGGCTTGCTTCATTGCATTTCACTCTCCACACTGCCCTGAAAGAGTGCTCCTGTCATGCCTGTGTTGTGGGTGAGGACACTGAGGGACAAAGAGGTGGCGCGACTTGCCTAAGCTCCCACGGCTGGCATGCGGCCCAGCTGTGTGTCCCCCAGGTCTGTCCGGCATCTGACCCTCAGTCCATTTTGCATTAGACTCCTGGATCCTTGAGCCCACGGCATAAAGCATCACCGGATTCTTAGACTGGAAGTTCTCTCACTCTTCACATTCCAGGGGAGGAAACAGAGGCCCTGAGCGGGCAAAAGACTTGCCCAGGGTCACTTAGCAGAGTTGGGACAAGAACTGCTGGGCTGAAGCCCATCCCTCAGTCAATCAGGACTCGACCCTCTCTTCCCACACTGGCACCTTATACTCAGCTCCTCGCTGCGACATCCTGGCTGCATGTCTCCACTGGGGGCATATTTATCCTAAAATATTATTTGCTGTTTACCCAAAATTCAAATTTAACTGGTAGCCTGTATTTTCATTTGCTGGAAACCGCGCGTGTGTTTACACAGGCACGCACACGAGTGGGTGCACATAACACACGGTAAAAAACAGAGAGTACGGGGGCGCCTGTGGGAGGGCTCGGTGGGAGGAGCATGCGGAACTTGATCTCAGGGTCATGAGTTCAAGCCCCACATTGGGTGTGAAGATTACTTAAATAAATATTCAAACAACAACAGAGAGTACAGTCAGCTATTCAGTCCCGTGGAGCAGAGGGAGCATCCGCTGGATGCAGCCACATGCGAACAAAATGGTCCAGACTTGGACATGCCCCACGTGGGGATGCTGACAGCCACAGCCGGACAGAACCAGCTTCAGCCGTGCACCGTCCAGTGTGACGGCTGGGCTTTCCCAGACACGATCGCTCACGCCCTGACCGAGCTCAAGAGCCACAGTCACCCACCTTTTGGCAACCAGCTGACGACCCAGACACACCCAGCCAGTCACAGCCCAGCTGGACTCAGACAGACAGATCTAATGGTACAGGGTCAAAGACCCATGATCACACAGAAACCCAGACCCTGACCGACACAGGTCAGGCAGTAGACCAGCCAGGGTTCGAGGGAGCCTGACGAAGACCCCGTAGACAGGGCCCACTCGAGCAGAGGGGTGGCATCAGGGGACAGGCACTGTGGGATGGAGAGGGAGCCCCGTCCGTCATGGTCAGCCGGCGGGTGCCCCTTGCCTGGGCCGGATGCTGGATTGGCGGCGGATGACCGAGTAGCGGATGGCGATGACACAGGCCTTCTGCAGCAGGGGGATGACCTCGCCCAGGAGCAGATCCACCCGCATCACCACCATGGAAAAGTAGTTGGTCTGCAACGTTCCGAGCTTGACGTAGGTGCCGTCTGGCAAGACCTGGTGGACCAGAGACGGGTGTGCCGGGCCTGAGCCAGGGCTCCCCAGCCTGTCCTACACCCATAACTGTGGGCTTCCATCCCCTCCAGGCACACGGCCCTCAGACCGCTCACCGGGGGAGGGAGCAGGTGGCTGACCGCCCGCCAGAGCGCACTGGCTCTTAACACACCTGTGCTTTCTGCTGAACAGTCACTTCTCAAGTGCCTGGGTTCACAGCTCCTCTCTGGGGACACCCAGGACCTCCCCCAAATCCATAGCTAGAGGGAATGCCTGGGGACCTCCAGACCTTCCTCCAGCACTCGGCTGGTGTCTGGTCAGTGACTGCTTGTCTAGGCCTCACTGTAGGTGAATATGCATGTCACCCTCAGCCCTTCCCTTCTCTCACATCGCTTTGCCCCCCTACCCTATGACTGCTTTACCATCCCACGAAGCTCTGAGCATTTACCCCTGAGAACTCTGAGGCTCAGAGAGATCAAGTGACTTGCCCAAGGTCACACAGCTCCCAAACTGGGGCTTTACCCAGATCTGTGGGATACCAGAGCCTCTTTGGGGTGGGGGTGGGGTGCCCCAAACTCTGCTCTTTGGGGGAAGACCCAGAGCCAGCAGCAGTCTGCAGGAGGCCACTGCCCCTCTCCAGGCAGCGTAGGCTTGCAAGCCTTCCCAGGACTCCCACCTGTGCAAAGCGACTCAGCATGTTCTCCCTAGGGACCCGCACGTGGTCCAGTTGCAGGAAGCCGTGGTCTATGTGGTCAAAGCCCATCTTGGGCCCGATGTCTCCAACGGTGACTCCTAGAAGGAGATGGAGATGGGAACATCTGTGAGCCAAGTGCTTTCATGTGCCGGGTACCCCCCACCCACGTTCTAGCTCCCCTGAGCCTCACAGCAGCCTGTCACGTGGGATTATTACACCTGTTTTTCAGCTGAGGTCAGACAGGTGCTGAATCTTGCTCAAGTTCACCCAGCCAGTTAGCACCAGGTCTATCCAACTGGACTCCTCCCTGCCCAAGAAAGACATGTCCCAGCTTCTCCCATTACCTTGGGGCCTCAGGATAGGGAGGCCTGGTGGGCTCTCTTCCTGGCAGTGGTCCTAGGAGCCACGTGGGCTTACCTGGCAGTGGGGTGTGGTCCTGGAGGCTCCGGATGGGCACAATGAAGGCGTGCATGCCCTGTCGGGCTCCTGAGCAGATCAGCTGGGCCTGGACCAAGGTGTGGGTGGCTGACCGTCCCACTGAAGGCAGAGAGAGGAGAGGCCCAGCATGATCTCTGGTGTGGGAGGCCCTGGTGTATGGAGCAGGCAGTCTAACTCTCCCTATCAGGAACCTGCATGTGGGTCCAATCTGAAATGGGTGAGGAGGACCAATGTGGTGGCACGGGGAAGGGCAGGGCACCCCGTGAAGCCAGGATGGGGATTGTTTGATCTGCCTCAAATGGTCGGGTCAGGGGAGGATGCACAAGGAGCCTGAAGGGTACAGCTATTTCCCAGGGGGGTTACCCAGGGCAGGGAGGGCCAGGCAGAGGAGAGGTAGCATCCTGGGCAACAAAGCGATGCTTTTTCAGGATACCCCGTGGCTCACATGGCCTTGACTCATCCTTGGAAATGACTGGAACAGTCTTGAGAGCTTTAGTATGAGTGCCTGGGTTGGAGAGCTTTATGGACAGCCATTTAGTGGCTGGAGGTGCAGGGGCTTCTGTCTAAATGTCACATATGTGGAGCAACCAGCCTATAACACACAGGCAGGGGGTAGGGAGGCTCAAGGAGCCGGCTGGAGATCTGGAGGGGTGCAAAGCCCTCCACACGCTCTAGATGCTCCCCCTTTCAAAGGCAAAGCTGACAAAGGTTATGGATTTTAATGAAAATAGCCTAAGTGGAACAATCTGGGAAAGCTTGGCATCTTTAAAAATTTGGTTCTTCTGCAGTCTTCTGACTGAAGTGTGTGCCCTTGAGTCGTTTTCTTTGGAATCAGGGAGACAGGATCTTTATGTCAGAGCTGCTGGGGTACGTATGTTAGGATCCATGGTGAGAAAACCGGTCCCTGATCACAGGGAAAGGTGTGCATCGCTGCCCCCCAACCCAGGGGCCTTGAAGAGTCACTGATCCCAGAGAGGGGGAACAGCTCCCAAAGAACCAAACAAATCTAGCAGTGTTTTGCAAAAGGCACTGTAAAATGCGCAGGGTTTTTTTTTTTCTGTCCTCAAAAATCTGTAAATGAATCACTCTATCGTCCACCTAATAATAATGAATACAGATAATTACCATTTATCTAAATCCAGGTGGTGCTGGACCCTGTGCTGGTGCTTTCCAGTTCTTGCAGGGCGGGTATGATGAGCCCCATTTCCCAGATAAGGAAACTGAGACTCAGAGAGGCGAATGAGGCCCTCAAGGTCACCGGTCTGGAGGGGGCAGAGCTGGGATTTCAAGTCGGCCTGATTGCCAAGGCTGGTTTCTTTTCTCTGCAGTTCTGACTGCGGTCATCCATTCCCTTCCTCTCCTCTCTCGTTGTCTCTCCTGTCCATCCCTTATTTCTCTGACTTTTGTCTGAATCTTTCTCCCTCTCTGCTTGTTCCTGGCCTGTTTCTCTCTGCTTAGTTGTACTCCTGACATTCATTGTATTTTCTCCCCCTGTGGAAGCATTCAGCAAATGGGTCCTCAAGTGCCACAGACATGCCCTCACAGGTATGTTGTCACATCCCGGGAATAGGGCCTTGGCGGGACCCCCTCTTGGGCAAAGACGGAGCCTGGGGGAAGCACGGTGCGGTCGCCACCTGGTGGCCACAGAAGGCAATGTGGCGCCAGTGGCCAGACCGAGGCTGAGCCTTTCTGGGTGTCTGGAGCAGGGGCGGTGATCGGTGAACTGGGTGATGGATCGGCAAGCTTAATCACTAACTTGGGAGGTGAGAGTGCCTGGGACTAGGCTGTGCGTATGTGATGTGTGTGTGCACGCGTGTATCTGTGTGGGGGCAGGGTGCCTGTGAGCGAGGCCTTGGCCCTCATCCCCCACAGGTTGGGTGGTTTCCTCAGCTACTCCGAAGTTGGGGCCTCTCAGCCACTCACGGATGAAATTCTTCCCATCCCCCCCTGTTGACAGAGTGAGACCCTGAAGTTCAAGAACCTGCACTGATTTGCTCAAGGTCACCAGCCTAGAACAGGGAATCGGTCTGAGGTCTGGTGGACCTCAGAGCCGGTGCTATTCTGCTGTCCAACTTTGATCTCCCTGGGGACAGATAGGGCTGGGGGGACGGACGGATACTCACTGTCCCCAGGCCACCATTTGGTGGCCGTCAACGTGGGGCTATGCACCACAAACTCCTGGGTGGCTGCATCATAGGTGGCTTCAGTCTCCAGGCCCCGAAGATTCGTCCCTGGGAATCAAGGAGGGGAGTTTGTGAGGCAGGGGGGTCAGGATAGGAATCTCACCTGGGGAGCAGTGTCCTGGTGGGCCTGGAGCTGCCAGGCACCAGCCCCGTCTGCAGTCGGGGGAGCTCCCAGCTGTACCCACAGGCGTTTCTTGTCTTTCACCCGTGGGCTGTGTGGGGGACACATGGCCAGCCCATGACAAGGAATGCTTGCTGACATTTCCAGAAGGAACGCCTTGCCCCACGCATGCTAGTTCACACGGTGTGTTTGTATAAATTAGAAAAAGGAACCCCCTCCTTCGAGACCCTTGACTGCCACCTGCTGGAATGTTTCCATATGAAATAGACAATCTCGGACTCCTCGGCCGCGAGTGGGCTTTCTGGAACCGTGCACGCAGAAACCCTGGCTCACCGTGTCCCAGTTCTGTCTGGGCATATGATGCAATGATCTGGAACTCATTGCAGAGTGGGGTCCATTTGGCAATCTGCTCCTCTGAGCCCAGGCTCCTGAGGGATTTCAGGAACACGTGGTGTAGATTTAAGGCCAGTTCTCCAGAAAGGGCTCTGGGGGGGGTAAAGGACACGGTGCTTGAGTAGCCCACCGGAGACAGGGACCCCGGTACCGTCAGTCTGGCAGGGTGCAGGAGGGAAGGGGCATCTGCCATCCTGGCTTCCCAACAGCTATTGCCTTTAAAGGTGGGGAAAATCGCTCATGGCGTTAAGGCTTTCCAAGTGATCCCAGGTGAATTCCTCTCTGGTGGGGCTGCCCTGGGAGTGAGTACCTGTAAGCGTAATAGAATTCAGGACTGTTTTCCGACCAGCCCAGGCGCTTTGCTGTTATCTGGAGGTGAAATTTCTTCTGAACGGCGGCCACATAACGTTCATTCTGGGTCATGAAATAATTATCCTTCAGGCTAAACTCCGGGTCACTGTGGATAATGCTCTCTTCCAAAGACAGAGAACAGACAGCTTAGAGACTGGAGTGAGGCTCCTGGCACCTTCAGATATTTTTACCCTCTTGCCTTGTGGACGTGGAAAGGAAGTCAGACTTTATTGTCATTTTACAGATGTAATGACTGAGCACCTGAGGTGGGAAGGTGACTTGCTCAAGGTTACAAAGACATGCAGTGGCAGAATAAGGACCAGCATCTAGATCTTCTGCTGCCTAAGACTCTTCTATCCTTCAGATGGGTTCAGGAAATATGGACTTGTTAAAGATGTCCTTACAGTCCAAAGGAATGAATCTCTAACAGTGGAATTTTGAAAGCAAGATTTGTCATTTGAGGTGGGACTGCTAGTGAAGGACTCTTCTTCCAAGAAAGGCATGTGGGCACAAAGCAGAGGCTCCATTCCCCAGCTTCCTCTTACCAACTTTCCTCCGGAGTGCAGTGTTCTGGGCACCTCCATCCAGGATGTTGATGAGCCTTTCCACATTGAAGGACTGTATGTACCTCTCACTCTCTATGTTGGGGTGCATTTGCCTGCTCCAGGTATCCCCCAGGGACACTCGGTGCACTGGGCTGCCCATCCTAGCCTGGAGCTGCCTGCTGCCGGAGGAGAGGTACTTCTGGCCTAGCTGCTCGGAGCCTTGGGTGGTGCTAAGAACCTGTGTGCAGGAGGAAGTGCCCAGAGCTGAGCATCCTCCAGGGGCTGCTCTGGGTAGGAAAGCAGCTCCCCTGAAAGATTTGTGTGCCCCTGCACCCTCACCCCCTTCTCTGCGGGCACTCGGCTGGCCATGAATGCAGGAATTGCTCGGTAAATGGTAGCGCAGTACCTGTTTGTCGAGATTTGGACGGGATCCAATCACAGGGCTCGAGCTCTGTCCACTGCAACCTGTCTTACAAGGGTTACCTGGGGAAATTCTCACAAAGTCAATTCAAGTCACACATGCAAAAATATCTGGTGACCTTGAGCATGTCTGGCCTCTAGCCACACAGCTGGAGGCGGCCAGGAGGTGGACAGGGTCTGACCACAGAGCACATGCTCTCTCATGTTACGGCCCTGCCAGGGGGCCTCACTGTAGGGACCTGTGGTCCCATTCACCTGGTCCCCTCAGTCCTGGGCTCATTCAGCCCATTTCTGTGAGCCTTGAGGGGTACCGCAGAGCTGGGGGGAGGAAGCTTGCTTCTGTCCTGGGCAGTGTTCCCCCTGGGACCCCTGTGTGCCCCCCTGCAGCCAGAGTGGACCCGTGTCCTTCAGCAAACCCTCAGACTCTCAGAAGCCTCTGTTCCCCCACAGCAAGGCAACCACCAGGTTGCCTCGTCTATTTGTTGAGTATCTCAAATCCATTTGTTCCATCCCCATGTCTGTTCCCAGGCCACCACCATCTCTCACTGGGCCTCAGTGTCTCACTTGTCTGTTCTCCTGGCTGCCAGGCTGAGCCCTTCAACTGCAGTCACAGTGTGTCCCCGCCCAGCTTGGAATTTGCCCCTTGGCGCCCACTGTTTGTGGGAGAGAGTCCATGCTCCTGGCCATCCACCGCCTCCTGCCCACCTGCCCCTTGCCCTGGATCAGCTACTCCAGTACCAGGTTGGGGCCTCCCCTCCCTCTCCTCCTCCCTTTTGCCTCTGTGGCTTTCCCCCCGCGTTCCTAGTGAGACCCAGCCTCCAGGGACCCCTCCTCCAAGGAGCCTTCCTGACGGCAGCACCCCCCACCACAGGAACAGAGTGCCCTTTTGCTGCCCCACTGGGTGCTGTTAGAGTAGACAACAGGAGCAATGCCTTATTTGCTCGAACGTGCCCCTCCCAAGTGCCTGGGTGGCCAGCGCCACTGTCCCTTGGATCCCACGCGTCTAGCTGTCAGGAGGCACGCGGTCTGTCTTTCCCGCCTGCAGCCACCGCGGCCCTACAGATACTCTACTCTTACTATCCGTTTTACGGGGAGCCCAGGAACGGAAGGAAGGAGACTCCGTAAGGTCGTGTAGCTGCAAGCGGCGAGTGGGGTTTCTATGCAGGCTTGCAAACTGATACCCCCTGAGTGGGTGGCAGGGCCATGGGGGTGCTGACAAGGGGCCTGGCACGTTTAAGGAGCCCCTCTTGTCTGCCCCCTGGACCCCTGCAAGGCCACCTAGCTGGCCTCCTGTCTTCCTGCCCCACTCCCCCCGACTGCTGCTGCCTGTTTGCTGTGCCTGGACGTGCCAGGTCTCCCCTGCACCCCACCTCTGCCAGGTTGTATCCTCTGCCTCAAACTCTTCTGGAACACTCTTTCCCCGGGTGTCCTCTTGGCTCCCTCATTACCTCCTTCAAGTCTTTGCTGCTCAGTATCACCTTCTCAGTGAGGCCCACCTGACTGCCCTCTTTAAAACCCCAAGCCCCCCTCCCCTGGCCTTCCCAATCCCCCTCACTCTGCTCTACTTTTTGTCCTAACGTACAAGATAATTTACTCACTTACGTTCTTGTTTATTGCTGTTTCCCCAACTACAGGGTAAACTCCAAGGGCGCACAGGCCCTTGTCAAGTTATGCTAACACTTAGCACAGGGCCTGGCCCACGGGCAGGGTTGGTAAATAGGCGTTGAAATGACATGCAATGAAAGAAAGCAGTGCTCAGAGTCATTAGGAGCACGGGGAGGGTCAGGCCTGAGGTGGTGCGGTCCTCAGCGGCCTCCCACTCCCTCCCCTGTCCCCGGGCCCAGCTCACCTGTCCCACCGGTGTGGTGTCTGCCCATAGGCCTCAGGGGCTGCGCACTAGGTTTCTTGTGGGTGGCCCAGCCCATTTCTCCTCCCCTCGAATGGGCTGGAACAACATGGAAAATGGAAGGCAGTGCCTGGCAGGCTCTCAGCTCTCAGGTGCCCCTGGCTGAGCTCCCTGCTTTTCTCTCGTGCGCCGCTTCTCCCTCAAGTGGGTGTGACCTGCTGGGCCAGTGCCCAGGCCGTCCGGGGTTGGGGGTGGGGTTGGGGGGGGACTGCTTTGGGAGTGTCAGCTGCTGAGCCTCGCCTGGCTCTTCCTCTCTCTGCCTGTCTGGGCCTGACCCAGGTCCCCAGAACATGCTTACCCGGTTCCCTGAGCATGAGCAAACACCACAGCCCCCACCTGGTGTCCAGAGGCCCCGGGCTCAGACCTTCCAGATGTGACTCAGAGTTACTTCACCTCTCTGAGCGTCCCTTCTCTTGTCTGTAATTCACGGGCTATAGAGGAAAGCTCTCGGTAAACTGTGAAGCACCTGGTATTTGTAACGAGATTATGACTGTTTTCTGAGTGCCCCATGACAAGAGTTTTGTAATTCCCCAGAGGGACATTTAATGGTGGCATTTCGGATTCTCATTGGCAGTCTGCTGGGGAGGTATTTATGGGCAGGTGTGTGAGGGTTTAGGTTGTATGGGAAGCATTGATTTGCTTTGTTATCAATCCATATTGTTAAGCAGGAAGCAAAAAACAAAAGAAAAACCTCTGACCCTGGGAAGCATCCAGGCTGGGGTTGGGGGCTTCTGGGGAGACAATCATCACAGGAGGAATGAGCAGGAAAACCTGGATGGGATACTCACAATCACTTCTAATGAATTTATAACTTTTTGGAACTTAAAACTTCCTTGCCCTCTCTTTCTGCCCCCGCTGTTCCCAGGCCTCCCAGGCCCTACCTGTCCAGATCCTTTTTATCTTTTCATCTCACCACACTGTTTTGGGAATTCATTGCAGTCTGGATCAGAAGCTCAAGGACCTGCTTTCTTAGCTCCAAGTTTTGGTCCCTTGTGGTATATTACAAAACTCATCTATTTGGTCTTTGTCCCCAGTTCCTGGCACAGGACCCCTAAGAACCCTTGCAAGCTCCTGAGAGGTAAGACTATATCCTTTTTTATCTATGGCCGGGGGCCCGTAGACAGCTTCAGGATGGGGACTGCTTGCTGGAAAGATCAAACCTTAATTAGAGTGGTTGGAAATCTCAGTTCTCCCCGGTACGCCCTCGCCACCCAACCTCCAGGGAGGGGAGAGGGGCTGCAGTTTGAGCTAATCACCGGTGGCCAGTGATTTAATCAATTATGCCTATGTAGTGAAACCTTGGGAAAAATCCCTCAACAACGGGGTTTGGGGAGAGTTGGCAAACAGGGAGGTGCTGGTGGGAGGGCAGCATGGGAAGCTCCATGTTGCCTCTAGTCCCTCCCCCGACCCAAGACCTTGTCCTCTGCATCCCTTCCAATTGGCTGTTCCCAAGTTGTATCCTTTATAGTCAACCAATAAACGTAAGTAAAGTGCTTTCCTGAGTTCTGTGAGTCATTCTAGCATATTATTGAACCCAGGGTGGGGGGTTGTGGGAACCCCTGAATTTATAGCTGGTATGTCGGAGGTAGAGGTGGCCCCTGGGTCGTGCAGCTGTGGTCTGAGGTGGGGGCAGTTCTCGTGGGACTGATCCTTCAGCCTGTGGGATCTACACTAACCCCAAGAGCTGGTGTCAGAATTGAACTGAATTGTTGAACACCCAATTGGTGTTGGGGAATTGGTGGTTGGTGTGGAAAAACCACACACTGATTGTGTTAGAATAAGACCCCACACCCTTGGCACACTCACTATAGCGGTGGGTATTTTTTCTTTAACTCTTGGTTTTTGTGTAAATCACCAGTGAAAGCAAGGACTGTGTCACTCTTGGTCACCAATACAGTCCCGTTCCCAGACTAGGGTCCGGCCCAGGGTAGGTGCTCAACAAATATTTGGTGGATGAGTGAATAAACACGGGTTGACAGTGAAGACTTTGGAGCTTTGGCATTGTTTTAAAAGGTGGGAGTGGGTGTGTTTGTGTGTCCACTCTATTTGCACACACTTGTATACCTCGACATTAGACCCAGATCTTCAGTCTCAAAGCTGGGGATTCCTTTGGGCCTACTTGTACCAAAAAGCTGCGTACCCAGCTGGGTTTCCAAAGTGATCCTGGTCTTTCTGCAGCCTTTCCTGATCTTTGCTGATGGCTCCTCACCCTTTGCCCTTCAGGAATTGTTAATATCCAAGGAGCTTAAAAGGCTCCCCACAGGTGGTCCTTCTATGAAAGGGTTGCTCTGCAAGGTGAATGATTTTTCTCTTTCCCTATGTTTCTGTGCTAAAATTTGGCTTGTCTTGGGGCACCCAGGTGGCTCAGTCAGTTAAACGTCTGCCTTTGGCACAGCTCATGATCCCAGAGTCCTGCGACCGAGCCCCGCGTCGGGCTCCCTGCTCAGCGGGGAGTCTGCTTTTCCCTTTGCCCCTCACCCCACTGGTGTTGTCTCTCTCTAAAATAAGTAAGTAAATAAATAAATAAAATCTTGAAATAAAATAAAATTTGGCTTGTCTTAGGCTTAGCATTAGTACCCGTATGCCTCTAACTATCATTCCCAGAGTGAATATTTTGGAGCACCCGTAGGGCATTGGGCCCTGCTTGGGGTGGGACCCAGTGTGCAACCAGGTCTCTGTGAGTAGGGGGGCAGGGATGTTTATAGGTCCCCTCACCTCCCCTGCATAACAACCCTGGAAAGTAGGATGCCCCTCCTCATTTTCCAGAAGAGGAAACAAGCCCAGACAGGTGTTCACACAATACGTATGATGCAAAGCTGGAATTTGAACCTGGTTTTCTCACTCTTTCCCCATGTGTACAAGGTTGGGAAAGAAGTCAAGAGAGCCAGAGCACTTGTTTTGGCAGGACTTCTGAGATGTGGTGACTCTGGGCACGTGCCCTCTTCCCCTAGGTCTTGGTCTCCCCATCTGTGATGATGGGTATCTGCTCACTAAGGGGCCTCACACCTCCCTCCCCATGTCCCCATGGTAGCATCATGCCTTAAAAATCTTAAAAAAATTTAAAAAAATTTAATTATTTAAGTAATCTCTGCACCCAAAGTGGGGCTCAAACTCATGACCCCGAGATCAAGAGTCACATGCTCTTCTGACTGAGCCAGCCAGGCACCCTGCCAGATATTTTATGTTCGTTAACACTGTCCTCAGGGCGCCTGGGTGGCTCAGTTGTTGGGCGTCTGCCTTCGGCTCGGGTCGTGATCCCAGCGTCCTGGGATCGAGCCCCGCATCGGGCTCCCTGCTCGGCGGGAAGCCTGCTTCTCCCTCCTCCACTCCCCCTGCTTGTGTTCCCTCTCTCGCTCTCTCTCTCTCTGTCAAATAAATAAGTAAAATCTTTAAAAAAATAAAACAAAACAACAACAACAAAAAACACTGTCCTCTCAGCTACGCATGAGGCTGGCACTATTGGAACCCTCAGTTAACAGACGAGAAACTCAGAGATGTTAAATAATTTGTCGGAGGATACCTACCTGGCAAGTGGCAGAGTTGGACCCCCGCCACCCCGCCTCCCAATCTGAAGTCTGACTTTGTAGCCTGGACTCCTCATAGTCATGCTGGGCCACCTGTCAGGATCTCCTTAAAAGGGAGAGTGAGAGAGAGAGAGAGAGAGAGAGAGAGAAGGAAATTCCATCCTTTGAAATGAGCTAGGCCACAGGGCCAGGCATACAGTAGATGCTCAATGCATATTTCTCTCCTTCTTGCTCCTTCCCGGAATGTCTTGGGCCAAGGGCAGGCATGTGAACCCTGGTATCCCACTGGCCGCTGTCTTTTCTTAAAGTGGTGAGTGGGATGGGCCTCGATTCTTGTCCCTGGGGCCCAGTCTGGCAGATTGGTGCGGGCTGGGCCACCTGCTGTCGGGGAAGAAGGAAGGAGGAAGGCCACAGGGCCTCCGCAAGCTTGCAGGATGTTTCTGGCGACAGATGGGAAAACTCCGAATGTGGGTGCTTTGCAAAACAATCCCTGCAGGCTCCACCAGCAAATGCTGCGAGGACAAATGTGCTGGCTCCAGTCAGGCAGACGTGGGTTTGCATCTCGCTTCCACCACCTGCTGATTGTGTGCCTTTGGGAAGTGGCTTGGCCTCTCTAAACTTTGGATTCTTCACCCATAAAATGGAGGTAACGCCAGTCCTGGGGGATTCAATGAGGGAATTCATGGGAAGTATGAATAGCCCAGTCCCTGGAGCAGATGCCAAATATTAAAGTATAGATACCATTACCTGGTCACAGATGTGGAAAATGTGGTCCAGCAAGTCTTCCAGGCTTCTGACAAGTAGTGATTGTCCGGGCGCCTGGGTGGCTCAGTCGTTAAGCGTCTGCCTTCGGCTCAGGTCATGATCCCGGGGTCCTGGGATCGAGCCCCGCGTCGGGCTCCCTGCTCAGTGGGGAGCCTGCTTCTCCCTCACCCTCTCCCCCTGCCTGTGTTCCCTCTCTTGCTGTGTCTCTCTCTGTTGGATAAATAAATAAAATCTTAAAAAAACAAAAAACAAGTAACGATTGTCAGAGCTGGGGCTTGAATACAGGTCTGGGCACAGGATTAACTATCTTTATGGGGCAAGCCTAAAGTCAGCCTTGCAGTGGGGGATGCACATCTTAGGTCAGGCTCCCAAAGGGGTGAGCTTTAGTGCCCTGGTCCCATGTGAAGCCCCTCCCTAGGAGGGGGGAGCTCCAGCTCACTTAGCTATTGCTAGGCAGCCCAGGGGAGTTGATAGGGTCCTTCACTGGGAAATCCTGCTCATCTCTCTAGGAGTCCTTTCTGAGAAGTAGATGGGCACTCAGTGTCCTCTCTAGGTGAGCGCCTGCCCATCATCAACTCAGATAATCGTCTGGTGGCTGAGATGAGGGCAAGTGGCCACGGGGAGGTATGGATTCTGTTCTTGTGAGGCCCAGCAAAAGGGGCATTTGTGAGGCAGGGCCCTGGTGGGAGCCGGGTGGCTGGGGGTTGGCAGGTCTGGGGGTGGGGGCAGTAAAACACCAGATTGTTTAGGTTACTGCTCGGCTAAAGGTCCAGTCCTGCAAGGGGCAGGAATCCCACTTTGATGGCTAGTTTGGGGGGGCGGGTGCATAACGTTCCTAACCCCAGAACTCCCATCAGTCTGTATTGGCTGGAGTCTATTTTTATGGGTGGAGGCCAGATCCCTCAAGTTCAGACAGACAATGAGAAGGTTAAATAGGTCATCTAATCTCATGGCAAAGGGTCAGAATGGCACAGGGCCCTCCTGAGCCCTTCCTAGAGCAAGGACTCGCTGTTGTGGAGAAAATGTGTGCTTTGCAGACAGACGGCTCTGTGGGAATCTCGTCTTTCCCCAAGCATTGTTTTGTGACTTCAGGCAAGTCTTTTAATTTACCTAAACGTTGGTTAGTCTGCAAAATAGTGAGAATGACATCGAGTTGTCATGGGTGGTGATGTTGCTGGACTTCCATAAAAGCAGTGATCATAACTGACACCCGCTCACAACTTTTGGAACACCTGGGTTGGCCTTGGCAAAGGGAAGCAGAATCAGCCAGGGTCCCTGCCCTCACAGAGCTTGGCATTTGTACCATCCCTAGTGGGATGAGGCTGCCCTGCAAAAGCTCCTGGGTTCTGAGGGCTCCCCTGGGCTACATATACAGAATCAGGGAGGGAGGGTCCCTTTGCCTCCTGAGGTCTTCTGTCTGTCTCCCAGGTGCGTATTTAGGGCCCGTCTGCCATTGAAGAGGGTTCTCCCCAAATCCAGACTAGGACTTGTGGTCTGGCAGGTGTGAGGGGCAGGGGGTGCTCAATGAGAATGGGCTTGCTGCTCTTGGTTCCCCATGTAGGGCAGAGTCTGATGTCAGGGCTCCTTTCCTTCTGCAGGGTCCCCAGGACTCGGCGATGACCCGACCTCTGCCCTCAGGGATGTTCTAACTCCCTGGATGCGCACAGGGTGGCATTGAGGAGCCACACAGTTTCAATGTTGGTCTTGTAGGCGCAAATGCCGGTTGGGCCCAGGTGTACTGACAATAGCCCAAGAGGCCGGAGGAAAGCTTCTGGACCAGACTGATATCTCTGGGCCCCGGGGGAAATTGTGGAGGAAGGAGGGAGGTAGGCGATGGTGGTGGGAGGGGCCGAACCTGGGGGAAGATTGGGGGTGCTGCAGCCGGAGAAGGGCTTTCTCACTTATTCGTTCATTCAACAAACATGAATTGAGCACCTGCTCTGTGCCTGGAGTCCCATGTGCTATTTGGCCACTGCCTTTTCTCAAAGCTGGATTCTTGCGCCTGGGTCCCAGTCTGCCAGAGGTTCGCCCAGGCCAGGCCACCTGCTGGCAGGGAAGGAGCAGGGAGGACGGCCAGTTGGGATTCAGCAGGAAACGAGACAGACAGACATCTCTGCCCTCATGGAGCGGACATTATCGCTAAGGGAGACACACAAGGTAAACAAGTAAGATACGTGTTTGATGGTGGCAAATGGTGAGACAGAGAAGCAAGGGATAGGAAGTGTGTAGGAGATGCTGGGATTCAGATGGGTTGACCACGGAGGGCCTCATTTAGAAAGAGCATAGGAAAAACACCTGGAGAATGTGGGGGGAGAGGCCTGTATGCTTCTCTGAGGGAAGAAGATGAAAAGGCACCTTGTGGGACGTGGGGTGTGAGGAGGCCAGGCCGGCAGCCAGAGCTGTGTGAGTGAGGAGGCGGGCAGGAGGCAGAAGGCCAGAGATGAAGAGGGAGCGGCACAGGCGGGGCCCTCGGGGTGGCGGGAAGGCCGCTACGGGGAGGGGGGGGCAAGGGAGGGCTCCGGGCAGAGGAGTGGCAAGACCTGCCTTCGATGTTCACAGGCTCATTTTGGCTGCTCTCTTGAGAATAGGCTGTAGGGGGCAGGGCAGAAGCAGGGAGACCACGGAGGAGGAGGCCTCGGCAATCATCAAGACGTTTTGTTTCCCACTGTGCCGTCAGCACACGGCATGCTTCCTGGCACCGAGCAGGCCCTCAGCACATCCGTACTGAATGATGTGTGAATCAAGGATGCCCAAACACCAGTTCTCAGACTGGTGCGTGGGCTATGTGGAGAAGATGCAGAAAAACAGATCTTAGGCATTGCTGCCGGGGATCCGAATCCAAATGGTTTCTTTCTTTCTTCCTTCCTTTTTTTTTTTTTAACTAATTAATTAATTATTTTTAAGATTTATTTATTTATTTGCGAGAGGGCGTGTGTGTGCGTGCGAGTGTGCAAGGGGTAGGGGAGGGGCAGAGGGAGAGAGAATCCTCAAGCAGACTCCCGACTGAGTGTGGAGCCCAATGTGGGGCTCGATCCCATGACCCTGAGATCATAACCTGAGCTGAAATCAAAAGTCAGATGATGCTTAAGCGACTGAGCCACCAGGGCGCCCCTCCAATTGGTTTCTAATGGGAAAGAGGAATCTGGATGTTCAGTACAGTCTGCTGGTAATTCTAGGCATTGGGGCTGGCCTTCTGTGTCAGGAATACTCTGGCTGCAAGTAACAGAGACTGACCAACAGTGGCTTAAACAAAGAGGGTTTTCTTTTTATTTACAAGAATTCTGGATGATGGCTACTGGCATTGGGCTTGGTCAAATGATGACAGGGACAGTGCTCTGAGATTCTCTTGGCCTTTTCCTCATGTTAGCAAGATAATTGTTGTGGCTCCGGGCATCACATCCTTCATCAAGGCAGGAAGAATGGAGGGGCAGGGAGGTGTTACCCACATCTGCCTCTTTCATCAGAAAAGCATAAACTTTCCCAGAAGCCCCTGTAGACTTTCTCTTAAATTTCACTGGCCATACCTGGTCACATTCCCCCCCACCAAGCTGCAAAGGAGGCTGGAACCGTGGGAATTGGGATTTACAGCCTCCACAGTGGGAGGCAGCTAGAGAGAAGGGGAGTGCACGCGGGTGGCTGCCACAGCTCCACCGGACGATGTGGAGTGTCATCTCCATGGCTTGCCGCCTCCATGGAGCAGCTCTGGGGACCACTGAGTGCAATCTCAGCCATCCTCTCTGAGGGGCCTCCTCCATCCTGGATGCTCTGTCTTGCTTCTTTTTGTATGTCGGAACAACACATAGACTGAGGGGGGAGACTTCTTTGGAGGAAATGGTGGTCTTTATTTGGGGATTGTGCTTTAGGATTGCGCTCACCTGGCAGACATCTAAAATAGCATTACCACATTCTCACCAAGACACGTTCAAGAGCCTTTTAGAGCCTGATTTACACACACACACACACACGCGCGTGCGCATGCACACACACGCGCACACACGCAGACAGTATGTCTATTTACACTGGCAGGCACCCCACCTCGGAAAAGGGCACGTCTTTGGTCATCCTCAAACCACTTAGTTAGGAGTTAAGACCAGGATGACCCCTTTCCTCCTGAACATCCCACTTTGGGTCCAAGAATAAAATAGCATCCCAGCAGTAGCTTTTTCTGGCAGTTTTGGTGGTGGTGGGGGGGGCGGTGTAAGGAAATGCTTTTCTAGAACTTCCCTATCACCTTAAATGATGGGTTTGCAAAACCAGAGGCAGGGATTTTATTCTTCACGGGGTGGGGGCAGGGAGAAGAAACCGGCCTGGTTTATTCTCTAAATCTTTAACAGTGGGCTAGAAGCAAAATGTTGAAACATGTGGTCGCATGTGGGGAGGGATTTTTGAGGAAGAATGAGTGAATTCATTGGAGCTGGCTCAGGTGGTGGAAACCAAGCAGGGAGTGGGTGCAGGGGCTGGAAATGGGGACTCAAAGGAGCCTGTCTATCAGGGTAGTGGTGGGGTCTTCAAACCACTGTTCGTATTTCCAGAAGCCCACCGGAAATCACTATATATTTGTTCTCCATAGGTTTCAGGAAAAGGTAAAAAATATATATATATATTTTTGGCCAGAATTGCATCAGAATGGTGGGGTAAGAAAATGCAGGTTGGCAACGATATACCTCTCCAGTGACAATGGCAATTACATAACCAACATAATTTGCTGGGCAAATGTCTTTCCAGGCCTGGGGGCCCTGGAATGGGGTGGATAATGGAGAGCCTTTGGGGCCACAGAGGCAGGGTGGGGAACCCCCAGGGCAGAGGTTCATGGCAGTTGGGGGGCAGAGGTGGCTTCAGGGATGATGTTTCCAGTATTTACTGTCCCTGGCTGCTTACAGTGTGGTCCTCAGACCAGCAGCCCAGGAGCTGGTTAGAAATGCAGAATCTCAGCCCCCACCCCAGATCTACTGAATCAGAAGCGGTCCTCTAACAAGATCCCCAGTGATTTGTAGGCACAATCAAGTTTGAGAAGCACTGTTCTGGACTTCTGGGAGCAGGAAGGCTGCAGTCCTCATTAGATGTGGTTGCCAGGCCCAGACAGGGAGGCTGTGGAGAGGAGCAAGCAAAAGCGTGGGTGTGGGGGAAGCGGGCAAACTCCAAGAAGCTGTCCTTGTTAGTACTCTTGCAGCCTGGCAGGATGTGAGCCCCGAGGCCGCCTTGTGAGCTGCCCCGCCCTTCCTCCCCGAGCGGCACTTGAACCATAGTCCCCTCCGCTGGCTTTCAGAGCAGGTGTTCAGAGATGCCCTGCTTAGCCGCCAGGAAAACCACAGCCGGGGAAGTTTTCTGAGAGCAGGGAGCTGGGCTGTCCAGAGAAGCAGGGCCCCGTGGGGCCTGGGCAAAAGGGAGGGCTGGTCAGGCCAAAGAGGGGCCTTTCTCGCCTTCCCAATTCTGCCAGAAAAATCTCAGCAGAGCTCAGAAGCTCCTTCAGGGAGAGGTACCTTGGGAACATTTTCTCGGCAGCAGCTTCGGTGAGTGCTCAGAGGGAAAAGCCTGGGAGCTTAGGGGCCTCCCAGCTTCTTGGTGGGTGGGAAGGAGGGCCCAGGCCCTCTGGGGCATTTTCACAAGAGCAAGCATGAACATCACAGATGTCCCCGGCTGGGGGCCCAGGGCTGCCAGATGCAGAAGGGCTGGAGGAGGGCGTGGGGGCCAGGGGTGGGCTGCTCAGGCTGGAGCTTCAACGACCCCGCTCTACAGTGCTCTCTCTTCACTGGTTAGCGTGGCGATTCTCCGCAGGTTTTCCCTGACTTTGATAAATTCGGGGGCATGGTCCTCTTCCTTTTCTGGTGGTTTTTCCAGCTAACGGAGAGAAGAAGCAGAGGTGTAAAGTGGGTTGGGGGGTGGAATTCCTATTCCCCAAACCACAGTATTTGCACCAGGGATCCTCTCTGGGGAAACAGAACTGGGGATCAGCTTTGCCACCAGGCTGGTAGCTGGGGTGACAGAGCATGAGACTAAGTTTTCCCGGTGAAGCCTGGTGCAAATCGCTAGCTTCGGCTGGGCCTCAGGTTCCTCGTCTCTAAAATGGGAACGCCACCTGGCTCGCGGGGCAGTAGTGAGAATGAAATCAGGATCAGCATGCAATAGATTGGGCTGATAAGGGAACTGAGGTTCAGAGAGGGGAGGCCACCGGCTCAAAGTCGCACAGCAGAGTGAGTGGCAGAGTGAGGACTTGGGCCGGTGGTGGACTGCTGGTCGAGTCCTCGTTTTGTGTCATCTCCTCCCTCTTGCCAGCCGCGGCCACACGCAGGCTCCTGCCCCGGGGCCGGGAGACAGTCCCGGAGGAGGCTGGGGCCAGGGCTGGGCGCTCCCACCCACCTGGTTCAGCCTCTGCTGCCGTCTCAGCAGCTCCTGCTCAAAGGGGCACTGCAGCCGCTTGGCCTCTAGCTCTTCCTTCTTCTTCTTGATGAGCTGGTTCCGCCTGCGGTGCTCTAGGACACGCTGCAGCTCCGGCTTGCTGTCCACGCCCAGGCCCCTGGGTGGGGGGAGCCGTCAGGAGACCCCAACTTCCCCCACCCCAGCCTCAGGGCCGCACCCTGTAGTGACACCAACCTAAGGCCTTGTGTTGTACAGCCCCCTGGCAGCCCTGGGAAGGGGTCGCATTCCTGACCCCTTATACGGAGGCTCCTAGGACTTAAGACACCAGCCCAAGTCACAGCTGCGAAGGGGCTGAGTGAGGAGCATTTGTACCCAGGCTGTCTGATGGCAGAGACCAGATTTTATGTCATTTCTGGTTATGTGCCCAGGAGAAGTTTCTAGAGGTGGGATTGCTGGGTCAGGCTCTTTTAAAAGATTTTGGATACATATTTCCATCTGCCCCTTAGGAAAGGTTCTCCCACTTATACTCTGTATCAGTGTACAAGAGCATCTATTTCTCCCCGCCATCACCATCCAGTCTTTTTATATTTGAGAATCTGGTAGGCAAGAAATAAGATCTGGTTTTCATGTGTGTGTTCTCTGATTTTTAGTTACGTGGAACAACAGCCTTTGAGATGTGCACCAGTCATTTGCATTTCTTCTTTTATGAACTGACTATACCTATCTTTGTTCATTTTTTGTTCCATATGGATTTATAAGTGATATGTATATATTTTTTGTGGGTTTTATATTGCAAGTGTTTCCCTGATTTGTCTTTAGGCTTTTGTTTTTTCTACGGTGGTGATGTCTTTTGACATTAAAAGGGATGACACTAAAAAACGTTTGGAGAAAATGCACATGATATACTAAGCAAGAAAAAAAGAACCCACGGAAGATAGAAAATGACACCTGCTGGAAGGTCTTGCACAAAGCTGAAAATAGAACGAGTCCTAGCCCCCGCCAATACCAGAACGTGCCAGTAGAGGGAGCTTCAGGCGCGCCGCCGCCTTCCTCCTGGTGCTAGCCAGCTGGGCGGTATTTCCCAGGCCTCCTCCCCATTCCCTCCGTTACTGAGTCCCAGACCTGCCACCTCAAGCCTGTCTCTTTCATTGCACCCTGGTCTCCCTGGTCCACTCATCCTCCACCCTCTCCCCGTGATTGTAACACCCCTGCTTGAGACCCTTTCCTGGTCAACACATCTCCTCTGGCCAACCTCAAAGTCAATGCTGCAAACACCCTGAGCTACTTGTGTTTCCTGTCTCTTTGCACATGCTCTTCCCTTTGCTGGGAACATACTTGCTTCCACCAGCTGATGCCCACCCCTAGTTTGGCTGACTCCTGCCCACCCTTCAGGCTTCAGCTGAGGCATCCTCTCCTCCGTGAGGTCACCTTGGACCGCTCCCAGGTGCGTCCTCTGAGCTCCCAGGCCCATTTATACCCTCATTATAGCATGTGATTATGCATCCATCCCCACTGTGAGGGCAGGAACTGGGTCCCATTCCTTCTTGTACCCCAGGTCTGGACACAGTGCCTGGCACATAGTAGGTGCTCAGTAAATGTATGTGGAGGGCAGGCATGAGTGGGTCGCTGGGAGGGAGAGCAGGGCTCTTGGGGACCACCAGCGACTAGACCTTCACAGTTTGTGTGGGTGACTATGTGGGGTACCCTCAGCCCTCCTCAGCCTCTGGGAGACCCAGCATGACCATGGGGGCCTTCTACAAGGGGCACCTCTGCAAGGCCCAGCAGGCTTGAGGAGATGCTTGCCAGGCGGAGGCAACCGAGCTCCATTCCCACCTTCTATGGTTCATGAGCAGCTCTCGGTGCAGCTCCTGGTGGCTCCGGGAGGCCTTCACAGGGTTCAGCAGCTTCTTGGGCTTGATGAGCTCTGGGTTCCTTTCTCTGTATTCGGGCCGGGCCATCAGTCCCCCGATGTCCGCCCGCTCCCTCTGGATCTCTGAGTACATTGAGGCTGTAGAGACAGGTGGGGGTGGAGGTTGGTCAGAGCGGGGTCTACAATCTCACCCACCCCCGTGGGGCACAGATGAAGGCTTTCGATGTTAGATGGACTTTGGCCATCTGCCGCTGTACAGTCCTGGGCTGACTACCTGACCTTCTGAGCCTTGGTCTCATTTGTGAGATGGAAATAATTGAACCTGTGTACAGGGTTGTTGTAAGGATTGGAGATGCTGTCTGTAAAGTGGGGTGTGGGGGTGAAATGATACTGGGGTACAAAATATGGGTTGACACATGCATATGTTTTTGGCCTGACTTTGGAGAAAATGATATCCTTTAAAAAGAATTATGTTTGAGTTTCTGTTTTTCAGTGGGCTTTAATCAGAAAAAGAAAAGATACTTAAAAAGAGCAGTATGCATTTGTTAAATTTGGATGAACATAGTGATCAAAAGGAATCTTCACCCCGTATTGTCCAGTTTCCTTCTCCATCATTCCAAGTTCTCTGTGGAAGCATCCAGCTTTTCAGTTTCTCCAGATCAAAGAGGAGAGTATGAAATCCCAGAATGGCTATGTCTCTAATTACAAAGTGATGGTTGTCATCTGTAATGCAGATATCGGGCTTCTTGATGGCCTCACTTCCCCACAGCAGCTTGAAATTTGTCAGTTTACTTGAAATTCAGGCAGAAGGGCTCCCTCCTCTACAAGTTGGCTCTGTATTCTTACAATGCCTCAAAGCAAGCTTCTGTGTGTGTGTGTGCGTGTGTGTGTGTGTAAGACAGAGACAGAGACAGAGAAAGGAAGACTTCTTAAGAAGAAGTCTCCAGGGGATGACACAGCCTGGCCATCAGCTTCTTTTAGTAACTCAAGTGAAAACTGAGGCATTGGTTCTGTTCCCTTCATGAATCCTGCTTTTCTGAGTTTGAACCTCTACTATATACCAAGCAGCGGCATAAATAGGAGTTGTCCAAGTAAACTAGCTAGGGATGGTGGTGTGCACAAAAACCTGCAAGTAGGTAGTAGCTCGGTGGGGTTGGGAAATGCAGGAGGAGGGGGGCGGTAGGGTGTAAATTGCAAGGTGACATGTCAGGGAATGTGGGCGTCAAAGGGGAGATTAAGTTTTGTAAATGGTGGCTCACCAGACACATGTTTGGCATTTCTATTATTACCCATTGCAGGGTGCTGTTTGGAGGATTAAGTGAGATCACATTTGTAAAGGTGCTGTGTAAACTGGAAAAAGTGTTAATTATTACAAGATATTTTGGAAGTAGCCAGATGAAGTGTCAGAGCATAAAACATATCTGCTAATTTTTTTCCCCTTGAATTCACATTCTCAGAACTGTTTCTAAAATGATGAATTCTAATTAATTATCTTTCTTCTCTTTCTTCATAAGGCTGTTTGTTTTCAGGTTCTATCCTTCCCAACTCTTTGGTTTTTAGAGATTGTGGTAGTATTTGATAGTTAAAAATGGGCACTTGACAAAATAAACAATTGGCTGTATCAGCTCCCTCATCTTTTTTTTTTTTAAAGTAAACTCTACACCCAACGTGGGGCTTGAGCTCATGACCCCAAGATCAAGAGTCGCATGCTCTACCAACTGAGCCAGCCAGGTGCCCCTAAAAATGTGCATACTTTCTTAGTCTGGGGGCTTACGTTGTCCAGGACCAATGCATTAGAATACCCTGATTCAGACTGCAGTTTGGGGAATTTTCCCCCCTTCTGCTGCCTATTCCCATTACCAGTTCCCACCAAACCTTTATCTGAGCAATTTTCAGCTATCCTCTTTACTTCCTGAGTGCTCAGCTCTCATCCTATCCAGCCCATTATCACACCATACTTAAGTAACTGCTGCAGCTCCTTGGTTACTAATCTGCCTGTAGTCCTTTTGTGTCCCCCAACCTTCCAGAACGTCATAATTTTCATGAGTCACACCATCTTTGAAGTAACTAACTATATTGTATGTTACCAGAGCCATAAGGCAGGAAACAAATACATTGTATAACTTTAGGAAAAGGGAGGGCAGAATTAATTTGCTTAAGATATCACTACATACCCAGAATTCCCAAGTGGATTAATAGAAAAACACTTGGAACTAATGAGACAATTCAGTGGCGTGGCCAGATACAAAGTAAGTACACAAAACCAAGAGCTCCTGCATAACAGGAATGACCATTGAGGAAGTACACAATGAAATTTTTCATTCATTCTACAATATGTTTTGAGTTCCTACAATTTGCTAGGTTTCGTGGTACACACCGGATGCACAGAGGTGAACTAAGCAAACAAGGTTCCTGCTCTCACAGAGCTGACATTCTATTAGGGAGGCAGACAGTAAACATGTACACATACCAATCAAAACAAATGATTGCAAATTGCCACGAGCCCACTGAAGGAACAGGGGGCCTGGGATAGAGACTAACAGGAGGGCCCACCTTCAGCCAGGTGCACTGGGAGGGTCGCTCTGAGGAGGTGACATTTCAGATCTGAGGATTGAGAAGAAGGAGGGGAGGCTGTTTGGGGCAGAGGGAAGGAACAGCCTGTGTGACTCATGTACCTTGAACAAGCTTAGTCTGTTCAGGGAACAAAAAAGCACAGTGTGTCTGGAGTGGCGTGAGTGAGTGACGGGGAGAGTGTTTGGTGTGAGGGTGGATGGGTGGGTTCAAGTCGGGGAAAGAGCGCGTCTCATTCGATTTTTTAAAAAGGTCATTCTCTCTGGTGTGTGGGGGAAACACTGTCAGCAGGTTTTGGGAAATTTTTATAGGACTTTGGTTTCTTTGACTTTCACGGGGCACTCGCTGTCTCTCCCTCCTGTTAAATTTCAGAGGAAAAGCCTCTGATTGGCGGGGCTGAGACTCTTCACCCCATAGGTCACCAGCCAGCCCATTGGGGCCAGGCCCCACCGTGGCTGCAGGACCCTTTCCTCTGAGTCCTGCTTGGAAGAGGGGCCCTCTATGTGTGCAGCCAGTCCTGCACCCAGGTCCAACCAGTGACCAGCTCTGGCTCCAAGCCTGTTTGTTTATTTTATTTTTTAAATGAAATCAGCATGTAGTTGCGGGGTTGGTGTCTTCCTGAGCCTTGGGCGGTGAGGTGGTTCAGGCAGGGATCCTGAAGGATGTGTTGGTTCTTCCGGCCAAAACTGCAGGCTGGGAAAACCGCTGCCTTTGCCAGCTCCAGAAATGACAGGTGTGAGATCTGTGGACACGCGTGTGGGGGCCCTCCAGGGCTCAGAGAGTCACTAAGCCAGCCTTCCTGCCTTTTAGTTTAATTAAGAGCTCCCCTCCCCCGTTTAGAAGGGCCTCACACAGGTGCTGCAACCACAGGGGCTGCTCAACAAAGCCCAGATGCTAGGCCAAGAAAATCCGGGCTGCCCTTGGTGGGAGGGGGCAGGTGGGCCTCCTGAGCAGAGCTGGGGTCCAATCCCCAGCCTGCTCTGGCCAGGTCTGGCAGGCAGCTGGGGCGTCCTGAGAGATCAGAGACCCTCAGATCTGATGATGGGGGCAGAGTGTGAGGTTGCCTCTGAAAAGACAGAGATGAAGGCCCAAGGGAAGAGGTGGCAGAGAAGAGGAACAGGCCAATGGAGGGGAAAGTTAAAAGGCTAGTGAAGATCCTTCACCGTTTGTCAAAGAAATGCGGAATGAAGCTTAGGTGTATAGACACCGGAGCCCTAGGGACCTGGATTTGAATGTTGGCTCTGCCCCTTCTTAGCCTTGGGCAAGTTTACCTCTCCTCTGCAGCAGGAGTCCACAAACTAAACCTCTGGAACAAATTCAACCGCTTTGGAACACAGCCTCGCCCACTCATTACTTCCTGTCTACATGGCTGCTTTTGCGAGAACAGCAGAGTCGAAAAGGTGCAACAGCTGCCCTTGTTCAGCGTCCTTCTTCATGACGTTGCTGCCAAATGAACGAGGGGACATAGCACAGAGCTGAAGCTCAATAGAGCTACTTAGCTGGGCAGCCAAATACAGCAAGGCAGGTTGTGCACTGCACAACTGTCGGGCCTCACTCCTGTAAATTAAACTATGAGTGGAGCCCCTGGAATTGCACAGTGTGGCCACCCTATTAGCTCTTATTAACAATTACTAATAAATTCCAGTCCTAGTCTTTTCATTGGCCTGGGAGGGCAGCCTGGCCTTTGGGATTTTAAAAAGCTCCCCCAATGATTCCAATAGTCAGGCAGCTTTGTAAACCATGGAGTTATTAAAAAAAAAAAAAATCAATCTTTGCTGAGTGATTTCAGCTGCCTGATTGACCTGTTATGGTGGGCAGGTGTGGTTAAGGTCATAGTTCTTAGCCACTGGGTGACCTTGGATGGGTCTTAATCTCGAGGACCCGCCTCCTGTGTAAAATCATGATGCTGTGAAGAGGGGATGAGCTGAGAGGGGCAGGCACAGCCAGTAGGTGACAGCTAAATTGAACGTCTTCCATGACTGCAAGATGGGCAAATCTCGCCTACTCTGCAGACGGTGGGACGGCATCTTTGGGGGCAGGGTGGGGTGGGTAGTAAAAGGTCAGGGGAGAGATTGGCAGCTTCTCCCTTGGTTCTTCCCTGTTTCTGCTGATAACCCAAGGAGTCCCACAGGTCCTCCCCAGGGGCCCTGCAGACACCAGCCCCATGCCAGGCAAGGCTCAGCTGGGATCAGTAACCAGTCAGTGCTCCCAGGCTGAGCCCACCCACCGCTGGGGCATGTGTGACTGATGTTAGAGTGGTGGCTTTGAAACTGAGCAAACCACCCTGGCCGCAGGAGAGCAATGAGGAGAGACTGAAGGGAAGTGGCAGTGGTGGAGACCCAGGTCCCAGTGGATCCTGAGCTGTCTAAGGCCTTCATGTCCCCTTCATCTGCCTCTCTGCCCTGGTGGCTCTGGTTCTGTCTTTGATGGCATCAGTTATAACACATGACACACGAGCCAGTCAAGCCGCAAGGTTAAGGCAAATGTTTTGGAGGAGACAGACTGGGTTTGGAACATGGTAGGTTACTCCTTACTTGCTGTGTCACCTTGGGCAAATAGCTTCACGTCTCTGAGCCTCTGTTCAATGGGAATAATGGCCATACCTACTCGAGGGGCTGTTTAGAGGGTGAAATGATAAAATGTGCATGTCGTGGTTAGTCCAGTGCCGGGCACAGTGATGCTCACAGAAGGCAAACTTCCGTCCTTTCCTGAGGGGACCTGTGGTGAGCATTCAGCATTCGGTGAAGGCTCGCTCACCTGCTTCTGGATCTCACAGTTGCCCTGGGAGGCTGTCAGCGGTACTGTTTTATTATGCCCGTTTTGTAGATGAGAAAGCTGTGCTGGAGGTCTGGCAGCTGGAGAACTCCTAGCTCAAGGGAAATCCAGACTCACCGGGGAGCCCCAGCCCAGCCCTCGCTGCCTTGGGCTTGAGCCAGAATCCACAGGCCTGTCTGCCCAGGGGCTGGCCTTTGTTTAGGACGGGGCCAGCTGGTGGCCTTCCCTCCCCGGGTGTTGGTCAGAGTCTTCCCTGTTCTCCCTCCCTGCACCCTTGTTCCTTATTACCATTCAAGCTGCGGGTTCAGAACACACCTGGGACCTTCTTGCCTCAACACTTCAAGAGGCGGGAAGGGTAGAGGAGAAGAGAGGCTTTTTAAATAACCATTGGCAAAGGAGAGAGAGATGTTCAATGCAAATGACAAGCACAGCCTCGGCCACCGGATTTCCCAGCCCCTTCTTGCTTTTTTTCCTCCCAGTAGGGAATGTGCCCTTTTGTGTTTCACTGACCGGAGACCGAAGAACAATGTTCTTGGTGGCCCCTGCCTGGAATCAGACCTCCTTGTTCATTTGGAGGCAGCCCCCCCCCCTGCCCACCCCATGGGAAAATGGTTCAAAAGTCCTAACCATTTTGCCTTGAGTCCACCGTGACCTCCCAGCTTGTGAGGAGAAGGTCTGGGTGGGCATTCAGGGGTTTGAATCAATTCCATAGCGGAGTACGGAGCTGGACACGGAAGGCCCTTAGCCAGGCTGGTGCAGAGTGAAGGGCAAGTGGCAGCAGGCCAGGTATTCCTGCCGGCCCACCAGTGGCATGATGCCAGCCATTCTACTCGGGAATATGCCTCCAGGGGATCGATCCTGGCAGGTACTTACCACTAGCGGAGCTAAGCGCCACTCAGGATCCCAGCCCCTGGGGACGGAGCTCTTGGGGCTGCTCACAGCCGGGGGAACCAGCCAGGTTTGGCAGCAGTTCCAAAAAGTGACACACCGAACCCCTGATTTCCAGCTCTGTCCCAAGCTTGCCTCTCCTGCAAGGGGCTAGAGCCACATTCACCAGGCGGTTACCACGTTACCACGCACGTGGGCTGCCTGTGTGCGAAGCCCCTCGCAGCCAGAGCTGGGGAAGTTGGCCCCACAGACTGGGGAGGTGGCTACTGTTGGCCACCCCCTTCCACAGTGAAGGAAGGGAGGCTCTGAGGGGTCATCTAACTTCCCCAGATCACACAGCCAGTGAAGGAAGGAGCTCGAATCGGAGCGGGGAGCTCTGTCTCATGCCAAGACCTGGGTTCTCTGACTTCGGCCCTGCGGCACCCCGGCCTGTTGTCTGTCTAGTAATGAGGATTAAACCCGCTACTCTGTGTGATAAAGGACTTGGGTGGGGGACAGAGCCCAGGTCCCCCAGCTCCAACAGCTTAGATCCCCTGCCCTGGGGCTCCACAGCCCTCCGGCCCTCGCACCTCCTCCCACACGGCCCCTAGCTCCACAGCAAGGGAAACAGAAGAGAAATGGTCTTACTTCTCAGCTGCGTCTCCGGGCAGGGCAGGGAACTCAGGAGCCGCGGCTGGGTCCCTCACTCCACTGGGAAGTCCCAGGCGAGCAAGGAGGGCCGCCTCTGAAGGGCGGTTCTTACAACCCTGGGGATGGCGGGCGGCTGCAGTGTGCCAGTGAGGGAGGCAGCTCTGCATTCCTGTTTATTCTGGTATCAATAAAAAGGAACTGTTACTATAGTAACAGATATTTCACTTGGTGCGCGGCCACTTCCACAATGCGGAACACCGCGTCCAAGCCACATGCCCGAGAGGCACAAGTAAATACCTATTTGGTCCGCTTGTGGAGACGGAGAACCCTGCCAAGCTTTGTCTGAGCTGGGTGGCTCGCACAGAGGCATTTCCCTTGTTTCCAATGGGAGGGTCAGTGAGAGTGCATTCCAGAGCCTCCCCAGGGGAGGGGGAGCCGAGCATCCGGCCCCCCCCGCAGTGCCCAAGGCTTCGGGAGGAAACCGGGCTCTGAGGTGGGAAGGGAGGGCGAACAGACATGGGTTCAGTTCTTGGTCATCCACTGGGTCAGGATCTCCATACATCTTATTTACTCCACACTCTGAACTTCAAATGAACTTCAGAGAGGAGCAATGGGAGTTTGCACAGTTGAGAGTGTGAGGAAGGTAGAAGCTGGTGGGATCTGGGCCGGAGCAGGCCCTGGAGTCCGCCCAGCGGGGCTCAGGCACCAGCCCCTTTGGTGAAGGGTCTTGGTTGGCTGCAAGGCCATGAAGCCCAGGATGTACATCAACAACGAATGGGGGCATTGTGCCCTCTTTGGCCTATGTCATTAATTTGACTGACATTTGTTGAGCACCTACTGTGCTCCTGGCCCTGTTCCCAGTGCTGGAGGTAGAGTGTGAATGACAGCCTCGGGCTCAGGGAACCTGTATTCATGGGTAGCGGGGGGGTCAGACTAAAAAGGAGACAAACCAGAAACTTTGACCTGTGATGAAAGTCGGGCTGAAAGTAAGGCTGGGTGAGGTGGAGGGGAGGGGCTGAGCTCAGGAAGGGTGCACACAGAGGTGCTGACCTTTTAGGGAGGCCTGGGTGGTGAGAAGGAGTCAGCACTGTGATGTCCGTTCCCACACGAGAGCATTCCAGGGAGTGGGCAGAGCCAGTGGAAAGGCCCTGGGGTGGGAGTGAGTTTGATATGGTGGAAGAAGGCCAGTGGGGCCGGAGTGTTGGCATTAGGGGGAGGTGGGGCTTGGGGCTGATCAGGGAAGCAGGGGGCAGGTAGCGCATGGCCTGAGAGGCTTGACCAAGCCGGCCATTCTGGAGCCACTTAAATAAACCTAGAGGGTCATGAATTCTTGGGTATAAAACAATTTTCTAGAAACAACACATGTTCCTTTTTGTTCCTTCTTCCTAAATTCTGCCTCTCTTGAAGTACTTTGAATGGTATCCTCCCCAGACTTCCTGTCCTGCTGTGGCTTAATTTACTAAATTCTGGTGGTGAAAGACTGCCATTAAATTCTTGTCAAGCCACTCTTTGTTGCCACATGTTGTCTCACTGTGCAAATGGTTCTTCTGGGCATTTCCCAGGGCCCACAGCGGCTGATCTGAACCAATCCAGGTGCCCTCCAACAGCGGGGGGAAGAGGAGGGATCCTGGGGAACTGACAGCTTCCGTTCCCCACCTGGAGAAGACAGAGCCCCCTACTCCAGCTTACTCCAGGGGAGCAGACTCTGAGAGTCCCCATGCCAGCAATGACCTTCATCTCTACTTTGTATTCTCTTTATTGGAAGACTCTGATGGCAGCCCCAGAGCAACAGAGAGCCAAGGAGGGTGGGCAGGCATCCCCCAAGCTTGGGCGCCATTTTCCCCAGGCAGCTGGGACTCACTGTGTCTCTTCCATTAAAGCTCTTCTCACAGTCCAACCTGTGTACAAACCTGTCAGGCTCACCCACCACACTACCGGGCTGGGACTTTACCTTATCCTTCTTAGTATTCCTGTCCCAGGACCAAGGTGCTCAATAACTATTGTTGACTTATACACACCAAAGACATTGACACTCCTATTTATTTATTTTTCAAGATTCAGAAGTTAGTATGTATAGTACCTAGAGGACCAGTCTGGAGGCATATATACTGAACTGCTAAAGTGGACTTGGGTGGGGGACAGAGCCTGGGTCCCCCAGCTCCAACAGCTCAGCTCCCCTGCCCCAGGGCTCCACGGCCCTCCGGCCCTCGCACCTCCTCCCACACGGCCCCTAGCTCCACAGCAAGGGAAACAGAAGAGAAATGGTCTTACTTCTCAGCTGCATCTCCGGGCACCAGCCCCTTTGGTGAAGGGTCTTGGTTGGCTGCAAGGCCATGAAGATCAATGTTCTAGATCAATGTATCTCAAATGTCATGACTAGCCATCATTTGTGAGATGAGTGTTAAAATGGAATTAAAATGGGCCATGCTCCTGGATTGCTGTATTAGAACTTATGAGGGAGGGGCCCATAAATTTGGATTTTTAACACATCCCCCTGGGGATTTGTTTATCTCCGGGAGTTTGAGAACCACTATTCTATGGCATGAAATTACAGGCCCTTCTCCTTAGTCACAATATTTCTCTCATGTTTGTGGTTTAAACAGAAAACCAAGCATACATTGCTTTTGCTCTCAGGAAACAATAAAGATTAAAAATATGAGAAAGAGCAACCTTTTCTGACCACCTATAGTTATGATTCACATCTGGTTCAGTCATGTCCATTTTGCGTATTGGAAAATAGAGGCCTTCCAGGCAAATGAGCCTTTTAGGAGTTTACTCCAGGTTACCGTGGAATTCAGTTCCAGTTGCTGCTTCCTGCCTTGGTGGGTGGAGCTTTCCCTGGAGGCCTTCCCATTCTCCCTAAAGGAAGGACTCCGGAATACCAGGGGCCTGGAGATCAGACCTCTTGCTCAGCCCCAGAAGAGCTGAAGGGGAATCCCAGAGGTTGAGCACACCCCTCCCACACTCCCTTCTTGTCCCTTTGAAGTTTGTTTTCTTGGGAACTTAGAGGCTCCAAAAGGAAGAGGGGTAGTGAAGACCAGGAGAGGCAGTCAGGAGTGAGAGCTGGGGCATTTTCCTGCTTCCATCGTGGGCTGGGGCTGCAGCTTGCAGTAAAAAAAACAACAACAAACCTCCAAAAACATCTATCCTTTCATTTTTGCTCCCCTTTATCCAAGCTCACAGGCGCCTGGAGCAGCTTATCTGGGTGCACAAACATCAGACAAGAAGTTCCCATGGCAACTCAAAACTTCCTCCTCAGCACTGTATTCAGTCTAAATCTCCAGGGTCCCTTTTCAAGGCCTCAATGAGGTTTCTGAGAAGCCACCCACAAAACAGCCTTAGGATCCAACCTCCTCCCCACCCCCAGCATGCTCAGTTGAAAGGACACGGAGGGGGGTAGAAACTGTATTGGCAGAAAAACTTGTCATGGGATCTGTGGAGAGATTATAAAAGGAATGAGAGTTGCCTTTACAACAGATTTGAACCAGGAAGAATTTACCCGGTGGAGGGATTTCAAGTGTGCAAACGGGAAAGTATCCGGGAGTGGGGAAGAACTAAGTTTTGTTTCAGAAAGCTGGCTCTCCACTCAGCTGCAGTGAGGCCTGGCGAATCTGGTCTCTTAGCTGCAGAGGGGCCCTGGGGTGCCCCCTAGCCCCAGCACATTTTAACTCATAGCCAGGCCAAAGATGGACAGTGGAGCTAAGGATGGGGAGAGAGAGCGAGAGAGAGTGGGGAACCTGGGCAGACCATAGCTTGTCAAGCCAAGCAAACTTCCGTGATTGCTGACAGTGGGGTTCCCAGATATAGCAAATAAAAATGCAGCACGCTCCATTTAAATCTGAGTTTCAGATAAGCAATGAATATGTTTTTAGTATAAGCATAGCCATACAATAGTTGGATTATACGTACACTAAACTATTATTTGTTGTGTATCCGAGCTTCAAATTTAACTGGGTGTCCTGCATTTTATCTGGCAACCCTGACTTGCAGGCAGGGATGGAGGCTATAGCTGCCCCTCCCCCCCCAGGCTACTGCTGACATCCACGGGCACCTGGAGCGGTTCCTCTGTCCACACTGCAGAGAGATGCCTCCCTCCCTCAGCCCAGCCTGAGCTCCAGGTAGGATGTAGGTAATGAACCTCAGGGGGACCTTTACCACAGCACTGCGTAGCTTCCCAGATATGGCCAAGCATGAGTTACTCCCTTCTAGCTCCGTGGTTAAGAGCATGGACTGTGGTGTCAGTGCAGATACCACTCCTCGATCCACTGCTAGACCACTAGGTGACCTTCAACTCCTCATTTCCTCATCTCTGATATGGGGCAGACATTTTTTGGAGGAATAAAGGAGATACCACATGGGATGTCTTCACACTGCCTGTTGCAGAGTCTGGGCTCCAAAGTGGTCGCTGTTATTTTGATAACCCATTTAAAAGCAATAAAAATTTTCATCCACGGGAAAAAAGTGGGATTAAAGACCAGAGTTGATAGGACCTCAGCAATGTGAAACAATGTAAAACAAACACAACCACACACACAAGCTATGCATAGCAAAGACTTTGAGGAGATAGCCCCAAATGTTACCAGTAGCTGCTTACAGTTAGTGGGATTGTGGGTAAGTCTTCCCCTTCTTTATTCTCAATTTCCCAAAATATTCACGGTGAACATGTAATACTTTAATATTAAAAAAATTATTTAAAAATAATTTGTGGTGAACAATTTTCTAGAAGTGTTCTATTACTTGGTGCATGACTTGAGACTACTGTAAATGAAAATGGATGGCTACCACCTTGGATTTGACTCCATAACCCCATCCTCGGGGGCTTCTAAAGCAGGGGCGCTCTTGCCTCTTCACTAAATGGCCCAGTTGGATCCTCACCCTGACTCTTACTTCCTGCTCTTCCATGTGTGAGACAACCAAGTAGTGCTTCTAGAGGTATGTGGCCCTGGGTTTGAATCTCAGCTCCACCCCTGATGTGCTGTGTGGCTTTAGACAAGCCATGTTATCTTCTGAGCCTAAATTTCCTCATGTTTAAAATAGGGGTTAGGCACGTGCACCCCAATGTTCACAGCAGCAGTGTCCACATAGCCGAACTGTGGAAGGAGCTGCGATGCCCTTCAACAGATGAATGGATAAAGAAGATGTGGTCCATATATACAATGAAATATTACTCAGCCATCAGAAAGGATGAATACCCAACTTTTACATCAACATGGATGGGACTGGAGGAGATTATGCTAAGTGAAATAAGTCAAGCAGAGAAAGACAATTATCATATGGTTTCACTTATATGTGGAACATAAAGAATAGCATGGAGGACATTAGGAGAAGGAAGGGAAAAATGAAGGGGGGGCAATCAGAGGGGGAGATGAACCATGAGAGACTATGGACTCCGGGAAACAAACTGAGGGTTCTAGAGGTGAGAGGGTTGGGGGGGTGGGTTAGCCTGGTGATGGGTATTAAGGAGAGCACGTTCTGCATGGAGCACTGGGTGTTATACGCAAACAATGAATCATGAAACACTACATCAAAAACTAATGAAGTACTGTATGGTGACTAACATAACATAAAAAAAAAGGAGGTTAATACTTACCTCCCTGAGAGGAGGGACATATCTGTTCTATTTATGAATACATCCATGTGCCTTGTATGGGGGTAGTGCATACTGGTGGTCAGTATATATTGGTGGAAGGAATAACGGAATTACATTGATGAGTTGACAGATGTACAGCATTTGGCAAAGCGAGTGGCAATAACACGTGATCAGCATTATTGGCCATTATTATTACTAGTCTCAGGAGGTGTGCAGAAGTTGGCCTGGATGGGCCTAAGTTGGCACTAAGTGTTTTCTACCTCATAGTGGGATAGAAGCATTCTCTTAGCAGGACCATGGGCGAGCAGCTAAGCTCTTTAAAGCCCAGTCTCCTCATCTGTTAAATGGGGATGACAATTAGCAGTGACCTTGCAGGGTACTTAAGACTGAATGAGCCAGCAGTGCCTAGCACAAAGTCAAAGGCCTTGCCCCCTCCCTGGCTTGTAGCTGCGAGTGGTACAGATACCGGGCAGGCAAGTAGGGCCCGTGGGATGACTCTGATATGTCTGCTATTCTGAATAGGTTGCTAGTGAAAAATGTTGCCTTTTGAATGAGGCTCATCGCTGCAGCTCCGGGCTAGGCGGAGCACAGCGTCTTCAGATTAGATAGCCCCTCCTCATCTTTGTGAGAAGATAGGAACTGGATGGGAACACTTAGGAGTGCTTTGCGGGAAAATCGCTGGAGCTGGGGTTTGAAATCGGATTCATGGAATTATAGCGCTCCTCCCTTTCTGCCTGCCCCAGCTCAGCCAGATTTAAGACCCTCCCCCAGGAAGGCGCCGGGAGTCCTGAAGTCTTCGCCAGTTCTTGCTTTTGGACTTAAGAAAACCGTTGTTTCAATGTTCCCAAGCAGTAGCTCCGCGTGGGGATCTCCGCAGGGCGGAGCCAGTCTAAGTAAGAGAGGCAGTCGGTCCCAGAACGGACGTCGCGGGGGGCGGGGGGGGGGCGGGGGAGGGTCAGGGGAGTTGGTGGGTCGGGGCCGGTGCAGATGTGCTGCCAATGACTCCCCTCGCGCCTTTGGCTCCAGGGGTCCGCCCGCAGGACCACTGGGTGGGGCGGGCTCCTTGCCCACGGCAGATCGGCAGATCGTAGCTGCCCCGTGAGCCCAAGTCCCCTGACACTTTCTAATCACTTACCCCAACTGCAGGGACCTCGCTTGAGAAGGATTTTCACCTTCCCTAAACCTCTCTTTCCAAGCACAAGGTCCAGAGGGAACCGCCCCAAACGCTTACTGCGGACCTTCCTTTTCTTCTTTCTACATCTTCGGTTTTCCCAATTATTTTTACACTGACTATATACCATGTTTGTTTCATTTTCCTAAAGAAAACATCTCTTATTGTCCTGAGTAGAAAAGTAATATGTGCTTACTGCAAAGAAGTAAACAAAAAGGCAAATAGGAGAGAAAAAAAGAAACACCTTGTCATCCAACTCTCATCCTTGAAAATAACCACCGTATGTTTCCTTCTAAATCTTTTTCTCTTTACACGCATAATATATAGAAAAATGGTTTCTCCCCTTCCTCTAACTTGCTCTCTTGCCCTTCCGCCGCTAACGTAATACCTCGCTGGACATCACCAGCGGCTATGCATCTGTGCTTCTCCGTGCCCCACTACAAGCAACTCCGGTCTTACCCATTTGCCACTCTCCCACGCTCACAAACGCCTTCGCGCGCATTGGAGACCCGCCAGGAGATGGAACCTTGCCGCACTTTCAATAGTTACGAAACGGAGTGAGTGTGTATGTGTGTGTTTGTGGGGGGGGGGGGCACGCTCGCACACTGGAATAAAGCGATATATCTAATGGTAGGTCCCCAAAAGGAAGAATGTAGGAGGGAAAGAAGGAATGAAAGGAGAACATGGAAAAGTAATTTAAAAGAATGAAAGAAGGGAGGAAAGCAGAGCAATGAAGGGGGGACCGAGGTGCTCGGCGGCGGCGGGCTGGTCAGCCTGAGCGCGGGGTGCCCGCCCTGCCCTCTCGAGCTCTCCACGACGTAGGGGCGGGGAGGCCTTGCCCTCACTTACCGGACCTGAGCAGCACGGCCCGGTAGAGACCCGTGGCCTCGGCGGGGTCCCGTGGCCGCTCGCCCAGCCTCTGCGCCATGCGCCTGTGCGCCCGACTGTGGAGTCGGCACTGCGGACCGGGAGCGCACCGGAGGATAGTACTCTGGAGCCGGAGTGCCTCCGCAGCGATGACGCGCGAACCGAGGCCCAAACCCTGCTGCAGATCGAGTTACCACCGAGGCGGGAGCGCCCGGCGAGGAGGCGCCGCGGGGGAGGGATAGAGGGCAGGGGCAAGGGCAGGTAGCCTGTCTGCCCAGCAGGGTCCGGTGTGAAGACTCCTGACCCCCGGGTTCCAGGGCCAGGGGAGAACCCGATGTCCTGATTTCTGGCCTAGGTCTCCCACCTACTCTTCTCCATTTCTTCATTTCCCTGGCCGCTGGCCTCGTTGAATGCTACAAGCAGGTGTGGGATTCTGAAGTGGCATCCCTGGGATCACGTCCCAGCGCCACCAGTTAATAACTGTGTGATCCCACGATTTAATTACCTAACCTCTCAGAGCCACAGTTTTCTCATCTGTAAAATGGGGATAACCACAGTACTTATTATTTCCACAGGGTTATGAGGGTAATATGTATGTATATGTAGTATATGTATTCTATATACTGACTATATGTATTCTATATACTGACTATATATATATATATATATATAGTCGACTATATTATATATAGTCAGTATATGTATTATATATAATCTTAGAACAGTGGCTAGGGCAGAACAAACACTATATACTAGTATTAAAAAAAGTGTCTTGGGGTGAGGTGGCACTGAGAAGCAGGGAGCTTTACTGTAGGAGGCAAGATGTGGTGGGACTCCACTAGGCTGATTTCTCCCAGTTTGTACAATCCCTTTAATAGCCAGAGATGGGAGGACCAACCAAAAGAGTCTAAAGGTGGAGGAGCAAAGTCAACCAGGCAGATTTGGAAGATATAAGAAACTGACAATTTTGATTATCTACTCTGTTTGGTGCTGTGCTGTTTCTTCTAATATAAAAACTAACGTTCATTGTGTACTTTATGTCCTATTTCATTTTAACTTCACAATCCTATGAATTAGTGTCTATTAGCCTTCCAATTTTGCAGATGAAGAAACTGAGGCTCAGAGAGGTCAGCAATTTATCTGGGATCACACAGTATGGATCTGGGACACACTCTGGTAGTCCAACCTCAGACTTGGGTCACCTGCTCTGCTGCCCTTCTATTATCTCATTTACGCTGCACGGAAGTGCTGAAGGGTAGGTATTATCTCCAGTTGAGAGATGAAGTCATTGAGACTCAGGGAGGTGAGGTGGCTTACCCATGCTTACATAGCTAGTTGGAAGATCCAAGACTTAATCCAGTTCTCCACTCACAAAACTAGTGCCCCTGAAATCTATAGACCCTCTGGAGCTGTCCAGGGTACTGGATGGCCTCTGTTCAAGGCTGTGCCTATGTGCGCCAGAGAACCTTGAGCTGGCTGTTGGAGTTTTGGCAAAACAGTACTGTCTCCCTGTGCCTCTGTGTCCTCTCCAGCCTTGGTGCCCCCTAGGCCAGCTGTCAGCCAAGTCCTCTCTAGTTGGTCCTTTGCCACTTTCCAGGCCCAGCTTCTGCTGTGACTCAGAGATCTCTGTACTTCTCTGCTCTTCAGTTACCACCCCCAGTCCCAAGGACCCAAGTGACACACTTTGATCTTTGGGGACGTCACTGATTGGTCAGATGATCATGTCTCATCAACAACCAACCATCATGAGTGCCAGGCAAAATCACAGACATTTGGCATTGACTATTTCACAGCCATTCTTTAGAGGATGAAATTATATATAATTTATTATTAATCTCATTTAATCCACTCTTTGATCAAGTATGATTATACCCCTTTTAGAGAGAAGGAAAATAAGGTTCAAGTGACTTGCCCACAATCACATAACTAGTTAGTAATGGAGCTGAACTTGGAAGCCAGATGGTGCCAAAGCTTTTGCTGCAGGGGGGGAAACAAAGCTAGCTGTTGAACAAGGTGGGGTGTTCAGGAAAATTGTGACTAAGTAATGAGCTTTTACAGAACATTTGAAAAGGATTAACTCTGGCTGCACTCCTGAGGAATTCTAGGTGGGTCTGACTTACCTGAGCCATTTAGTCTCTGCTTCTCATTTTCATTATGGAATATGGCCTGAGGAGAGTATTCTTTCTGTGAACAGAAGGAAAGTAGGTGGAGTGAGGACCCTCTGTTCCTTGGCAGGGGATGACTGAAGAGATATTCATAATGTCCCTGAATTCCCACAGGAGGGACTGATCAGGGTCAAAGTCCTCTCCAGGGAAACAAATTACTATCATCCTTAGAGTGTGTGTGTATGTATATGCATGCACACATGCATGTTGTGGCCATTTATGAGACATGCTCTTTTAAAAAAATAGATTTTTAAGAACAGTTTTAGATTTAGAGAAAAATTGAGAAGATAGTACAGAGAGTTCCTTATACTCTGCATCCAGTTTTTCTGTGAGCATCTTATATGTATGTAGATGTATATGTATGTAGTATGGCACATTTGTGACAATTAATGAGCTAATATTGACACGTTATTATTAACTAAAGTCCATACCTTATTCAGGTTTCCTTAGTTTTTACCTAATGTCCTTGTTCTGTTCCAGAATCCTATCCAAGATACCAGGTTACATTAGTTGTCAGGTCTCCTTGAGCTCCTCTTGGCTGTAATAGTTTTTCAGACCTTCTTTGTTTTTGATGACCTTGACAGTTTCAAAGAGCACTGAGATCCATATTCTTTTATGTTGAGTTCTTATCCTTGCTGTTGCTTTTACCTGAACTACCTTCTCCTTACCTTCCTGGCAAACTCTTCATCCTTCAAGGGCCAACTCAGAAGGCTTCCAGGTTTGGTCCTCAAAATCAGTTCTTAGACCTCTTCTCTCTCTATACTGTCATGACTTTATTTTATTTTATTATTTTTTAAAGATTTTATTTATTTATTTGACAGAGAGAGACACAACAAAAGAGGGAACACAAGCAGAGGGAGTGGGAAAGGGAGAAGCAGGTTTCCCGCAGAGCAGGGAGCCCAATGAGGGGCTCAATCCCAGGACTCTGGGATCATGATCTGAGCTGAAGGCAGACGCTTAATGACTGAGCCACACAGATGCCCCAATATTGTCATGACTTTAAAAACAACTCTAAGCCAATGATCCCCAAATGCATAGTTCCAATCCAGACTTTCACTCTGAGCTTAAACTTTGGCCAACAGGCTGCTTGACATGTCCACTTGAAAGTCTAATAGGCCCTACTCACCATGGTCCAGACAGAACTATTGATCACTCCAGCCCCCCAACCTGTTCCTCCCCTGTCCCCCCATTTTGTCAAATGACTCCACTCTGGCCCTGTGGCTCAGACAGGAGCCTAGGGCTCTTCTTTGCCCTGTCACAAGCCCACAGTGCTTAGATCACCAAGGCATGATGAGTCCACTTCCTGCCATCTTTTCCATCCATCCATTTCTTCCAATGCCCCAACCCTAGCCCAGGCACCACTGTGCTTGGACGCCTGCAGTAGCTTGCCCTCTTTCAAGTTTTTCTTCACACAAACTCCAGAGCAAGCTTTTAAAATGTAACTCAGACTCCACTCTTGCCCTACTGAAAACCCTTTGGTACCTTCCCTTTGCACTTGGGATCAAACTCATATGACTCCCCCTAGCTTTTAAGGCCTTGCAACCCAGACCCTACCTGCCACCCTCTCAAATACCACCTATCTGTTCCTTCATATGTTCAAGGATTTGGGATGCCTTAGTGAAGAAAACAGACAAAGGTCCTTGGCCTTGTGGACCTGGCATTCTAGTGGGGGAGCTAGACAATAAGCATAATGAATGAATAAGTAAAGTAGATAGTATGTTAGAAGGTGACAGGTACTATGGAAAAGAGGGAAATTAGAGGAGGGGGGAGAAGGTTAGTGGTAAGTGGGGGCCGTATGTAGTAATAACTGGCTGCCCGGAGGGTCTCATTGAGAAGGTGGGATGTGAACACAAACTTGCAGGAAGTGGGAGAGTTAGCCAGACAGATATTTTGGGCAAGAGTGTTGCAGACAGAGGGAACAGCTAGAGCAAAGGTCCTGAGGCTGGAGTGTGCCAGAAGGCTCAGGGAAGAGCAAGGCTGTCAGGTGGCTGGAGTGGAAGGGACGCAGGGGCAGTCACATGAGGGAAAGTCAGCAGGAAACAGGGGCCACCTTCCTTCACACCTCACACTCCAGCCACTAAGAGTTCTGTTGGGTTCTCCAAAGCCGTGCTGTTTCTCACCTCCTACTTTTGCACTAGCTGGTCCCTCAACCCATGCGTATTCTCCAGCTCTGCCCAGCTCCTCCTGCTTATCCTTTAAGTCTCAGCTGAAATGCCACTTCCCCAAGGAGGTCCCCCTCAATCATGTGCTCCAGCACCCCAAATTTCCCTTATATGACTCTTCACCACTGAGTTATTGTTTGAGCCCCATTTCCCCCATCAGACTGTACATGTCTTGAGTGGGGGGGACCGGGTTCACAGCTGTCTCCCCAGGGCCCACTCCAGAGCTGGGCTTGGCCTGGATGTCTGATAAGGATTTGTTGAAAGAAGGAATGCAGTGAATGAGTGAATGAGTGTGTGCACCCACACAGGGAGCTCTGGACTGTATGGGGAAGCGGGCAATTCCAAAGAGCAAGCCAGGGTCAGAACCCAGGGAGGACCCTGCTGTCTGCCCAGGGATTATTCAGGTGCACAGAAGGGCCTGGGGTGTTGACATTTCCCCAGGGTGTTCCCATCTTGAACTCTGCCACCCTGGGGGGCATAGAAAGGGAGGGTGTTTGGGATTTGGCCAAGCCTCTTTTGTGGTTTTTGACAAAGGGATTAAGAAGACAAGTAACTTCATCTCTGGAAGAAAATTCCAGGACATAGAAAAAGAACCTGCTCCGGAGGGCTCGAAGGGGATCTGAGCTCCTTCTCACATCTCCCTACAGACCTGGGAAGTGGGGCTGGGGCCCAAGGGCAAGATTAGCATTACAAAGCCAGAATTTCATAAGGAGCAGCTCCCAGATCTGGAGTTCAAAGAATTGTCCCTTGCATGCTTGCCAACCCCCCTTGCATGAAAGACTTGTTGGAAAATCAGGCCATCCCGTGTCCAGTAACACATCAGTGATTGAGACAGATTCTTCTCTCCCTTCAATGACTGGAGTTTGGTGAGTGAAAAAACACCCCACTTGCATGCAACCCCTTGCAAAGGCAAAGCTGAATTGAATTTGCTGACACATTACTGGTCATTGATAGTCTTTTTCAAGGACTGTGCTCATAAATAAACCAATTCTCATTTGCTCACACACTTTCAGGGTTGGAAGATGCTACTTAGTTATAATTTTGGTTAGTGAAAGTTAACACACACACTTTCCAGAGGAAATACTATTGTGTAGGGAACAACATACCCAACTATGGCTGAACACAACTCCGTGTGTTTGCATTTGCATTTCTCCTGACCTTACTGTGGCCACCACCTGCTTCTTTTTCATGCCCTGATTGTTGAGAAAGTTTTTTGGGGTTGGTCCTTGGTGACCTTCAATGAGCCTATCCCACAAAGTTTTGTGTCCTCCACTTTGCTCTGCTGCTTCCCCTGGAGACTGATGCACGTATTTTAGAAGTGTCAAGGAGACTATGGACCCATCACACATCCTTCTTAGTCTTCCCCACAGGATGCATGCACCAAGTTACACTTAAGGGACCTTGCTTTGTTTGTCTGAAAACATTTTAAAAATTGAAATATAACACATATACATAAAATGCACTAATTTTAAGTGTGCAGCTCAACAAAGTTTTACATATGTATTCACCCACACAACCACCTCCAAGATCGAGATATAAAATACCCCCTGCACCCCAGAAGGCTCCCTTGTTCCCCTTCTCAGTCATTGGCCACCGTTTCCCAGCGTAAGCACTAATTCTAAATGATGCCACCATAGATTTGTTTCTCTTGTTGTAGAACTTCATGTGAATGGAACATTTACTCATTGGGGTCTGACTTCTTTTACTCGAGAGTATGTTTGAGATTCATTGATGTTGTCATCTGTCTCAGCGGTTCCCCTGTGGTTGGACATTTGCGTGGTTTCCAGTTTAGACTATGACTAATAAAGCTGCTATGAACAACTTGGTACACACAGCGCTGGTTTCTGTTGGGGAAATACCCAGCAGTGGAATTGCAGGTCATAAGATAGGTGACTATTTACCACTACTAGATACTGTCACCAGTGATTTTATCAGTTTGTGTGTTGTGCTTTTGACATCTTCACAACATCAATTTTGTTTTAAACACATAGAGGTCACTTCTGTGCCCAATCCTTTGGACTGGTGGGGGAGAGGAAGGAGGTATTAGCAAAATCGCATCTTAGATGAACAGAGAGGGGCCTGAGTTCTGACCTTGGAAGAGATGAGGGTAGGACCTCAGAGGATTTGTCCTCGTAACCTAGAGCGTGTCAGAGGGAAGTGTGTCTCTGGGTGTCCTCATTTATCCCCCCCCACCATTAAACTGGAAACACCCCGAGCACAGGTGCTGTGACTTATTCAGGTCTGTGTCTTCAATGTCTGGCATGGTTCTTGGCACATAGGTAGGTGCTTAGCACAGAAAAGCAGTTTAAAATTGTCGCACATATTTACTGAGCACATCCTAGAGCCGAACTCTGTGAAAAGACTTTACCAATGTGGTCGCACTTAAGCTGCACGATAGTCCTTTGAACTCAGGGGAGAGGGGGGCTCCTGCTGTATGGATGAGGAAGGAAGCTGCGGGCCTGAGCAGGTTAGGATACACAGCTTGCAAGTAGCAGCTCTGCAGTGAGACTGGAGGCAGTCTGACTCGGGAGTCTGCAGTCTTTGCCACATTCACGAATTGAGTGTGTGTGTGTATGTTGGCAAGAACCTGCACCCCATTTTACAGAAGAGGAAGCTGAGGCTCAGAGACGTTAAGGAACACTTCTCTATGGAGTCAGCTGGGCCAGCCTCACTGTAAAGCTAATTCTTTTTTTTATTTTAAAGATTTTATTTATTTGAGAGAGAGAGAGTGCCTGCAGGAGCAGGGGGAAGGGCAGGGAGCCCTTCTGTGACAGGGCGTCGGGGGGCTCTCGATCCCAGGACCCCAGGATCACCACCTGAGCTGAACCGACTGATCCACCCAGGGGCCCCTGCAAAGCTAATTCTTAAAGGTGGATATGGACCCTTGGTTGCTGCTCCCCAAATCCTGCTCCCCACTCCTGAGCGCATGGCCACCGGGTGTCACCGGGTGTCTCCTGAGCCTCTGCCTTAGCACCTCACACTCACAAAGCCGCCTCCCTGTCCTCCATCGCCCAGGCGTGGAGAGAATCAAACCCAGCAATCCTTCCTTTAAAGTGCTGGGTACTGTTTGGAGAGGGCCAGACCCCGGGACTTGCTCCTTCTCAGGGGTCCACTTAGTCACACTGGTGTTGGGTTCTCAGCTGAGTGCGGTAACCAGGGCACCGTCTTCCATCAAAGGAAGACTCCGTGGTTCCGGTCTCCAGGGTCTTCTGACAGCTCCATTCATTTCAGCCCCTCGGGCCTCAGAGACCCGGAACTCTGCCCTCCCGCAACCCAAGCTGGGGCACGGAGCCAGGAGCCACCCCCCTCCCCCAGGAGCCAGAGGGACAACCTTCCTCTCCTGGCCTGGACTTCATGGTTGTTTCATTATCCTTGAAAGCTCTTAAAGTATTTCACACAAGTACTAGATATATAAATGTAAACCTGCTGCTTTAAACATTTGGAAAACCTAAGCGCATATAAATTGAAGAGTAACATTTCTCCTTACTGCCCCCTCTCAACCCCATCGCGCCCCTGCCCCAGACTTACCACTTGTTGTTGATGCTGTGTGTTGTATGTTTTGGTCATTTGTCTGCAGCTTGCTTTCTAAACTCTATAATATGTCTTCTCGATATTTCCATGCAATACGTGTGCATCCTCTTCACTATTTTGATCTACTGCTGTGTAAAATATAGTGTGATGCCCATAGTTGTTTTTTGTTTTTGTTTTTTTTCCAACCGATCCCTTTTAGCTGGACATGTAGGTTTTTTTCCCCAATTTGTTGCTATTACAAATAATTCTGCTCCAAACATCCATGTGCTTGCCTGTCTGTGCGTGGATGTGGGCGATTCTCTAGGGCAGACACTACGAAGTGGAAATGCCGGGCCAATGCTAAATTTTAGCAGATGCTACCAAATTACCGTCCAGAATGGCTGTACCATTTCACACGCCCACCCTCAGTGTCTGAGATTACTGGATTGTCTACACTCTCACTAACTCTGGGTGTTATGAATCTTTAGGTTTGTCTACTGAAAATGAGTCTATGGTATTACGAGTCAGGATAGTGGGGGGTGATAGTGGATGGGAAGGGGCATGAGGGGGCTTTTGGGATGCTGTTGATATGTGTTTTTTGATCTCAGTAGTGGCTACACAAATATTTTCAGTTTCTCAAAATTCATTGAGTGTCATGCTTATGATAGGTGCACTTTTCTGTATGTATGTTATTCTTCAATAAAATGTTCAAACTATTTCCTTCCTCCCCCAATCTGGTGGGTGACAAACAATATCCCATGATCATTTTATTTTGGAGGTTGAGCCTTCTTTTTTTTTTTTTTTTAAGATTTTATTTACTTATTTGAGAGAGAGAGAGTGAGCGAGAGAGAGAGCACGCATGCATGCCCGCACAAGTGGGGGGGGAGGGGCAGAGGGACAAGCAGACTCCCCACTGAGCAGGGAGCCCGATACAGGTCTCGATCTCAGGACCCCGGGATCATGACCTGAGCCAAAGGTAGAAGCTTAACTGACTGAGCCACCCAGGTGCCTTGGTTGAGCCTTCTTTTGTTGGTACATTGGCTTTCTGGGTTCCTTCTTCTGGAGTATTTTACTTCTGGGTCTTATGGAAACGGTTTGTCTGACAGAGGAAACCCCCTTTCAGAAAGGGGAAAAGGTACTTGACCCTCCCTGAGCACCAATCATATGCTCTCATGCTCACAGCACTCATTCAGGGTAGGTGCCATTCACCCCACGAGGCTGGGGCTCAGAGCAGTGAGGTGACATGCCCAAGGTGACAAAATTGTCTGACTGCAGAGTCCTACCCTCCTTGTTACCCTTTGAGCTGCTCATGTGGCAGGCATTGGGCCAACCATGCAATAGGCATGATTGCAAGTAACCCCCTGCAACAGCCCAGTGAGGTAGCTGTATGGTCATCCTGTTTTACAGATGAGAACACTGGAGCTCAGAAAGGTCAAATAACCCGTGCAGTGCACCCCGTTGGTAAGCGGAAGAGCAGGGTGAGCCCAGGTCAGCCTGGCTTTAATGCTGTGATAAGGCAGTTCTATCCAACAGAATGTTCCGCAGTGATGGACATGTTTGGTATCTGTGCTGACGGTATGGTAGCCCCTGGCCACGTGCAGCTGTTCAACCCTTGAAATGTGGCTAGTCCTTCCGTGGAACCGAAATTTTAGTCTTACTTAGTTTTAATTAATTTAGGTGGCCTGTATTGGACAGTGCGACTTTAAACAGTCGGGTCACGAGAAGGAGAGAAACTGCAGGGTTACGGGTGCAGGTGACAGAGCGGCTGTCCCAGTGGGAAACCAGCCAGCTCACCAGGAGGGACCCACTCCCAGCGGTTCTCACACAGCCCACACCCAGCCGGCTCTCTTTTTGGGCACCGGAACCAAGCTCTGCAGCAAGAACCACAACTATTAGAATCAGATGTGGTCTTAACAAACCTCTTAACCTGAGACTCAGTTTCCTCATGCATAAAACGGGTATCAGAATAGGGCTTTTTTTTTTTTTTTTTTAAGATTTTATTTATCTTTTGAAAGAGAGAGAGAATGGGGGGAGGGGCAGAAGGAGAGGGATAAGCAGGCTCCCTGCTGAGCGGGGAGCCTGACACAGGGCTCGATCCCAGGACCCCGGGATCCTGACCTGAGTCAAAGGCAAGTGCTTAACCAATGGAGCTACCCAGGCACCCCAAAATATGACTTGTTTTAAGACTAAATGAGAGAAGGGGCGCCTGGGTGGCTCAGTCGGTTAAGCATCTGCCTTCGGCTCAGGTCATGATCCCGGGGTCCTGGGATCGAGCCCTGTGTCAGGCTCCCCGCTCAGCAGGGAGCCTGCTTATCCCTCTCCTTCTGCCCCTCCCCCCATTCTCTCTCTCTTTCAAATAAATAAATAAAATCTTAAAAAAAAAAGACTAAACGAGAGAATGTACAGTGGCGGCACGTATTTGACATTCAGTAAGCTAGTCGACAGTCAGACTGTTACCACAATGACGCGTCGTAGGCTCACTTTTAAACTTTCAAGGTTTTTCATTACATAGTGATAAAACATATTCATGCTAAAATTTAAATAATGCAGATGGGTATAAAGTGGGACCTAAAAATCTCCGAATACTTTAAACCCCAATCCTCTTCCCAGTGACACCGTTGTGGGAAGTTTCTTATGTGCCCACACAGGAATTGGTTTCACCTTCATTAAACATCTCAGACCATTCTGATCTATCCTTTTGAAAAGTGCGAAAGGGATCAGACTAAATGCACTATTCCATAACTTGCTTTTGTCACTTTATGATATCTCAAGGCTGTCTCAAGGGTCAGCAGTGTTTCCATGAGCACTTAACACACGTCTTTCTGTATATGGGTAAGTTCACCCGCCAGAGGGAAAAATCTTACCAGTGGTATCGCTGGGGTAATGGTTGGGGTATTTTCAACTGTGAAAGATCTTGGCACATGTAAAATCTCCTTTTAAACCTCTCAGGATCACTGGACTTTAAAGGAATGTTCTAGTAGGTTCTTCTGACAAGATTCCTCGAACCATTGCTAATAATCACCTCCGGAATGCATTTGCTGGGTGGGTTTGGAATGTTGGAGAAAGTTTCTCTTTAAGCAGATCTGGTTTCTAAGGTCTCCTTGGTGTAGGGACATGGACGGGGAGGGGAGGGCAGGAGAGGGGACTTGGCAAGAGGGCACCCGGGAGTCAGGGACCTGGATCCCTACTAATCCCAGCTCTGGCTGGCTGCTGGAGTCTGAGGGCAAAAACTCTGCCTTCCTGGGAGAAAAATCCTGTAGGAAACACTCTAGGGGAGCCACTGAGCCTGTGGATCTGGGTGGGGAAGGGGGAGGAGAGGAGATATCTAGAAGGGCCTTGCCAAGGACTGGACAATGGCGATTCTCAGCAGGCGAAATCCAAACAGCCCACAAGTGTAAGAAAAGATGGTTGGCCTCCCCAGAAACCAAAGAAATGAGCACTGAAGGAACAATGCAGTATTATTTGTCACCTATCAGATTGGCAAAAATTAAAACAAAAATGGTACCTAGTATTGGAGACAGTTGGATACCTAGTGCGGGGAAATGGACACTCCAGTCCTCCTGGAGGGAGTGTTGAGAGGACAGTCATCCTGCAGGGAAATGTGTGTGCTCTGGTATCTATACTCTTCCATTTCTAGGAATTTGTTTTCAGGAAACAGCCAAACATATGCATAAGGATACATGCTCGAGGATTTGCATTAACCAGCATTGTTCATGATAGTAAGAAGATTGAAACTAGGTAAATATCCAGAGGTAGAGAATTGATTAAAATAAACTGTGTTATCTCCATAAAAGGTAACAATCTTTGGCTAAAACTGATATTGTAGACTCATGTTTACTAACATGGAAGATGCCCACTATCTGTATATGAAAATCAAGTGGAAAAAAAAAAAAACAGGTTACAAAATAGTATTTGTGATTCCATTTTTATCAGTAACAAAATTAGCTATATGTATATTATTACATATATAGTGTTATGCTATAGATAGGACATATTATATATATACATATACATATGTTACATATATCAATTATATGTCTGCATGTATATGTGTGTGTATGTGTGTCTACATATGTATATTATGTGAATTTTTGTGGGAAATGTTTGGAAGGGTAGAAGGAAAATGTCTCCAGTGATTATACTCAAGTGGTGGGAAATTTTATTCATTCATTCATTCATTCATTCATTCATTTTTGTCATTTTTTGCATTGCTGAGGGGTTTATTTATTCATTTTTTGGCAATGAGCTTGTATTATTTTTATAATAGGAAAAATAATATATTAATATTTATTTAGGAAGCAAAGAAAGCTGATAACTCTGTCTCAACTATGTTAGCCAGTCTAAGTGCAACTGTCCCCTCACACCAAGACTGTCCCCAACTCTTGTCCACTTTAGAAGCCCCCTCTGATCCCAGGGCTGTCTGTAATTACAATAATAATAATGAGGAGGAGGAGGATAATGATGTCAATGTATTAAGCACACACTGCAAGCCAGGCATTGGCTGGTACTTGATGCACATTCTTTCATCAGATCCTCATAGTGGCCTGAGACGTAGATACTCTCATGTCTTTGGATTTCCTAGGAGGGCCTGAAATGGGGACTCCGTGCAAGTGATTTACTGGGGGAGGGCATTCATAGGAAGTCTGTGAAGGAGTAAGGGAGGGAAGCAGGATGGGGAAGGAGAAATTCAGCAAAGGGAGGGGGTTCAGCTGAAGTCTGGTCTCAGCCTGACCCCATGGGGAAGTCTGGACTCTACATGGTACCGGGTTGTCCTGCTTTGAGGCAAGAGGACTGGTCTTTTATCCCTCTACGTTAGTTGGTCATTGGCTGTAGGACATGGGAAGGGATAACCAGGCAGATCGGGTCAACCTCCCAAGTACCTCTGGGTGAGTCACATCCCATCAGCTAATCGTTCTAAGAAGAGTGTATCTGTTAGTTGCCAACGCTCACAGCACCTGGCAGCTGGGTGTGCTGGACGAGTACAGGGGATCTGGGTGGAGCACTAACCTCCTCCATGTTATTATCCCTATTTTACAGATGGGAAAACTGTGGCTCGGAGAGGTTAAGTGACTTGCCCAAGGCTACTCAGCTGGTAAGAGACGGAGCCTGGTTTTGAACTCAGGTCTGAAGCTCTTGTATTGAGCCCTAAAGCCAGACTGCTGGCAATTTCAGAGAGGAAGGAGACTGAGGCTGTGGGTGGATGCCCTCCCAACATTCCCTACCCCACCATGTGCCCCCTCCACCTGCTCTCTGTGCTTCACATTAGCACCTTGGGTTGAGAAGCACTTCCAACCTGGGCTGTTGAAGAAAGGAGCCACAAAAGGCCTTTGTGTTTCTGCAGAGGGCCCTGAAGATTGTATACTGGTGGAGCTGGTTGCTAGGAGACATTTCTCAAGAAAGGTTCCTTTGGAAAATGAGCTCAGGCTCTGCCCATAGCCTCACATCATTCTAACTGGGAAAGAGACATCCCAGCCTGTGTTTCCCCCAAGGTATTAGATGTGGATCCAATTCCTTCTACTGGTTCTTCCAGGCCCCCAGCTCAGAGTGTATCCCAGCTGAAAACAGCTCCTGGGCCAGATAAACTCAGAACCATTAGGTAATCATTATCTAATTACCATTAGGTAAACAGGGAAACTGAGGCACAGGGAGTTGAGGAACTCACGTAGTGAGCTGGTGGCAGGGTCATGGCTTGTGTGTCATTAATGCACGAGGCAGCCCCTGCCCCCCCCAACTCTCTGAATCCTGTGTGGGTAAAACAGCAAGAACTCAGTATATGAGGACCATGCATTCCCCTTTATGAATCCTTGGGTTTCAAAGCCTTCTGGGGGACGAATGATTACTTTGCTCAAGTGGAGATGAGCAGCTGGTATTAATTGGGCATCTGCCAGGTGCCCAAACTGGAGTAGGTGTTTTAGGGTCTTCGTCTGCTAAATCTGACCTCTGGACCATCTTGGGGTCCATTTCTACTGGTTGTTTTTTTCTTGACTAAAGGTCACATTTTCCTGTTTCTTTGCACGTCTAGAAAATCTTGATCTTGTACTGGATGTTGTGTGTGTGTGATGTGTTATAGAATCTGGGTTCTGTTTTCTTCTGAAGAGTGTTAAGTTTTATTTTAGCAGACAGCGTGATTACTGGCTGATCCTTTTGAAATCCCATGTGCCTCGTTTTACACTTTGTTAGGGAGGATTCATGCAAAGCTGGAGCTATCTCCCAAGTCTCCCAAACTTGGCAGGACTCGCCTTTACACTCTGTCCTCTGAGGATATAGAAGGATTTGGCTTCGGGCTTTGTTGGGGCTGGGCTCGAGCAGCACCTACACCAGAGCGTGGTCCTCACTCCTAGGGTGCAGGCTTTCTGGCGTCTCAGTTTGAAGCCTGTGATGAAGGTCTCTCCAACGTCTCCCAGCCTGCTTGCCCCACAGGATCTATTTGCTCTCCACCCTCAAAACAGCTGCTCTCTGGTAAGCCTTGGATAGTTTCACCCTGTGCAAGCAGAGCCCAGCCTTTGGGCAAGGACCTGTGGGTCTCGGGGGTCCCCCACACAGACTTCTGGGGCCCCCTGGCTATGCAGCTCTCTCCTCTCCAGTGTCCTGTCCTGCAGATTCCTTCTGTTTCTGTTGTCCCAGTTGCCCGAACTCTGGTCCCTGTCTCCTGAGCTCGGAGGGACTGAGGTGCTCTGCTTAAGCTCCAATGCCCTGTGCCATGCTCAGGAAATTGTTCCTAGGACAAGAGCCCAGGTGATGAGGGGCTCACCTCGTGAATTTTCCCTCCCTCAGAATCACAGTGTGTATTGTCCGCTGCCTGATCTCTGATTTTGTCAAGTGTTACGTTATTTTTGGTGGGAGGGCTGGGCTGGTACCAAGTCCTTCGTTATGGCCGGAAGGGGAAGTCCAACTCCTAGCTGGGCTCTCTCCCTCTCTCTCTCTCCATTTGTCTTGGAAAGTTTACAAGGACCCTGGGAAGAAGAGCTTACTATCCCCATTGAAGAAGCAAGGAAACAGGTTCAGAGGGGTACAGTAAGTTGCCCCACCAGCAAAATGGGGCAAGTTGCTGAAGAGTTTGCTAGACTCCAGAGCCCATGTTTTGTCCCTGTCCTGCTGTCATTGGAAAAGCTAAAATCAAAACTAAGTTTCACTGTTACCATCAGCAAAATGGCAGCATTTTCTGAGCCAGCTCCCATATCTTCCTACATCCCATCCCTCCCTGTCTACCTTATTCCTGTTTCTGCCACTGACCCCCTGTTCTGGCTGTTGTCACCCTTTGTGTGGACGATTATAGTTGTCGCCTATGGGGCCTCCATTGTATTCTTCCCAGAACACTTTTGCTGCCTTATTCTCTTGCTCCACTGACTTCGGGGGCTCCCTGTGACCCAGAGTGGCCCTTCCCAAAGGGTAGAATTAAGAACTTAGGGAATGCTATAGCCCACAGATCTCTTCTTGGAGATTCAGAGCTGGAAGTGTGACCATGCAGAGGCTCTGTAGGAAAGAAACCTGTTTAATTGGGCTTCACCCAGTCTTTGGCCCTGAAACCCTTGGCTCATCTAACACCTATTAAAATCTTGTGGAACATACTAGAAAACGTTGGACCACAGAGTAAAGGCTAGTCTTGTCTTTTCTTGTATTTTTCTTTTCTTTTCAGGCTAGTATTTTCTGTCTGCATTCCAGTCCTACATTTCAACCTACTCTTTCAATTTCATTTCCAATGACGTATCACAAGTCACCCTTCCCCCCCATACCTGTTTCCTCCTCCAGCCTTCAAGCCCTTCTAGCTGTAAGAATGATATAAGCCTGCACCTGTTGGGAGTTTCCATGAGGGGGGACTGGCCCCGGAATGAGGTTGACCAGAGGAAAGTGGAGCCATGAGGAAGAGGGGGACCAGGTCTTGAAGACTTCATTTAAGACCCTGGATCCAGCCTTGCCTGAAGCCATTACTCCTAGACTTTCAGCTACAAGAACTGATAAATTATCTTTCCTTCCCCCTTAGCTGCAACCAAAAGAGTAAACAGCAGCCTGGGAATCCTCTGTGGGGCTCTTTCCAGAACAGCTCCTTCCTCATACGTTAAGTAACAATTACCCTAAGAGCCAGGCACCTCACCTGTACCAAACCTGCAAAGTGATATAAGTATCCCCATTTTACAGATGAAGAAACTGGGGCTCAGGGAAGTTGAGTCACTTGCCCAAGTCCCACATCTGGCCGATGGCAGAGCTGAGATTTGCCTCCTGCACCTGGAAGGAACCACCAAGTCCATAGCATCCAAATCTGGCCTGGAACCTCCCTCCCCAGACTCTTGTGGCCGTGGTATGGGGGACACCTGGGCTTTCTGGAACGGGGCAAAGGCAAGGAAATCAGCAGTGAGACCTGGCCGCAGATCCCATTACGCCAGTGGAGATCACGTTTCCTCTGTTCCGGCGCCATGAGCAGGGCAGAGAGGCGGGCAGGCGGCCACTTCCCTGGTTATTCAAGTAGAAAATTACAGGTGCCCAAAATAGCCTGGGCATTCTTTTATTTATGAATAAGCGGCAAGTCCGTGAAGCTGGAATGGGGGCTTATATGTATTTCTTTCCGTTGATCACTTTCCTGAGATCTGCAGAGATCTCTGGTTCTCTCAGGGGACTTTCTCAGGAGTTGCCAGGATTGGGGTGGGGTGTTTTCAGGGTACAGTGGTGAAAAAAAGAGAAATGAGGCCTCACCACACAGGAGCTGAAGATGTCCCGGTCCTAAGGCTTGAGTTCCCAGAGGGTATAGGGGTTGAGATAGCATACATGGGTCTGTCCCAGCCATCCCCGTCTTGCTGTGTGGCCTTGGGCAAATGGCTTAACCCTTCTGGGCCTCCATTTCTTCTTCTGTACAATTGAATGAGTCCTAAGCTCACAGAAATGTTTATTTTCTTCTGAGCATAAAATTAATACTTGCTCATTATAGAAAATGAAGCAAGTGCAAACAACAACAACAACAAACAAACAACCTACAGAAAAATGACCATTATATCCCTTCATTATTCCTCCCCAATTAATATAATCAGGATTAACCTTTGGTATATGTCCTTCCAGTCTTTCTTTCCATGTATGCATAAAAAATGGCTGGTAGAGCCTAATCCCTGAGCCACTGTGCTCTGAAGAGGGAACCCTCACTTACGTTATAGTCAGCAAATATTAATCAGTCAACAAACAGTATTGAGCCCTGCTCTGGGCCTGGGCGGCTTGGAGGCAGCTTTCTCCCAATACCCACCCCCCGCATCCTCTTTCTGTTTCTCTAGCCCTCTGGCAGCAACTCCAACACTGGGTCCTCACTCAGAACCACCTGAGGGGTTGGTGAGGAGAAGAAGTCATTTTGCGGGTCTCAGACATGGATGTGGGGCCAAAACTGGGGCCTGGAATCTGCTGGTGGGGACATGTGTGACCTTCCCGTGCCACCTCTGCCTCTCCTCCCTGCTGCCCTCCCCCAGGGCTGCGTGTTGTCCAGTTCACGGGTAAAGAGATTAGAACCAGTGCCTGGCGCACAGAGTCCAGTCGATACATCTTAGCTGCTGATAGGACTGTGACATCATTAGTAGTCCTGGTGGGGGCTAGGCGGCCTGAGGCCATTCCCTCTCGGAGACTCTGATTGGTAATGAACATGAGGAGAGAGCTGAGTCACTTGCAGGATGGAAATAACAGCATTAATGATGACCACGTTCGTCCATTTATCTGGGCAGCACTGCACCAGATCATTCTTTTCGCTGCTTACAGCCACCAAAGTAATGCGTGTCGTTAGTTGTCACTCACAGGTGAAGAAACTGAGGCTCAGGGATTTCAAGTGGCTCTCCCAAGGCCACACGGCTGGCACGTGGCCAACAGGGACTTGATCCCAGGTTTGTCCTGTGCAGGATCCCTCATCCCTGAACTTCAGCCTGTCCCGGGGAGGAAGGCCTGATCCCTCCCCCTGGGGAGCTCACCCTCTGGTGGCAGATGCCCAAATTTAGAGCTTTCCTCCAAGTTCCCTGGGTTTGCTGAGGGGTCGAGGGAGAAGGCTGCAGGCTCTGGGGTTGGACTGCCTTGGTGTAGATTCCTACTCTGACACCTCTTAGCTCTGTTACTTGCCTAGCTTCTCCCAGCCTCAGTTTCCCCTCTCGAAAATGGGGATAATCAAAGTGGTGGCGAGTGGATGGAATTGGACGACATGAAGCTCTCAGCATAGGTGTGGGGGCAGAGTAAGTGCTCAATAAATACAGCTGTTAATAACTTTATCGCTGATGTGATTCCCAGAGGACTTACTGAATCTCCAAAGGCCACCTTCCCTTCCACCTGGGTGGTGGGCAGGGCTGTGGCTGGTTTCGTTCAAGGAAACCCCGGCCTTCCCCGAGCACTTGGAGTTGGTTCCTTCCTGTCGGATAGTGCTGCCTTTGGTTTGGGCTGCTGCAGACATGCACCCCAGTGTGAAGGGAGGTGGCCAGAAAGAGGGGGTCCTGCCCAAAAGCCCCCAACATCCTCTCCCTCCACTCTACTTCCTCCTCCCAGTCTGAGAGCAGCAGAATTCTGACAGCCACGCTTGTCCTCCCAGCGACGGGGCTGTCCTGAGCAGGCAGAGCTCCAGCAGGACCAGCCAGCAACTTGAGGTTCGCCCACCCTGGATGGCTCCTTCTATCAGGCAGATACTCTTGATTTTTTGCAGCATCTGTCTATAGGCGGGACTCTGACAGAAACTCAGTCCAGAGTGCCTTGACAGCTTGACTGCGAGGAGCAAGGGGACTGCTGCTTCAGGGCTGGCTTCCTGGGCTCTGGGAAGCCCCCCTCCCCCCGCCATGCCATTCCCCCCAGCCCTGGGCGATGATGCTCAAGCAAGTGCGTGGCTCAGAGAGTGAGCTCTGAGACAGCCACCTGAGTCTGATTCCTGGGTTCACCACTGACCTGCTGTGTGACCTTAGACAAGGTACCTAACCTCTCTGAGCTCAGTTTCCCCTCCGTAAAATGGGGATAACAGCAGTACCAACCTCGTGGAGTTGTTGTGGGATGGTGTGTGTAAAGTACTTGGGTGGTGCCTGTCACGTGATCATGATTAACTAAATGGGAAATTATCATTTCCTTGAAATGAAGTTGTTGGAAGCCCTGTGGTCCAAGTTGTCAAACTGCTCTGGATGAGGATGAAGGCAGTGGGGAGACAAGTCACACTGTGCAGGTTGAGTTTTCTGCAGCAGAGGTTCTTGACTCTGGAAACAAGTTCCCTTAAGGGTCTGATGGCTGAGTTCCCTCTTGTTGGAAAGTCTGTCCATCCTCAGGTACGCACCGCACTTTGCACCCAACTTCATAGAAACCCACCCATGAGCATTAAAGTGGAATTTATCTCAAGGGAAGGACAAAGGATGTGCATCCAAATATATCTACCAGGATGTGGAAGAATAAAAAACACTCTCCAGTCAAGGATTGTTCAAGCAAATCGTGGCGTGTCTATATCAGGGGAATGCTATGTGCCCACGAAGAAGGGACTGATGGGAAAGCATGCCCCCCTCCCTGAGCCCCAGAGCCATTACCTCCCTGTGAGGGGTGAGCTTGGAGGAGGCCCTGCTCTCTGAAGGAGTCTCTCTCTACCCAGCCCTGCCAAGGAGCTCTGGGATGGTGGAGCCTTTGCCAGGCAGGAGGCAAAGGCAGGAAACTTTAGCCCTTATGGCCAGTCTGAGGTGTATGTGTCACATCTGCCGCAGACAGCCTCTGGCTCAGCTCCCAGGGAGGCAGGCCAGGGGTCCGCTGCCGGAGGCTCCCGGCTGCAGGCAGAGCCCGCCAGGGGCAGAGGGGTGCCCGCAGACCACAGTGCCAGGGGGCAGCACTGGACCAGTGCAGTCACCCCGGGACGTCTCTCCCTCTCTCCAGTGTTAACCTGGCTGAGCCTGGATGAGACATCCCTGGAAAAATTGCCACTGGAACTTTCCACTTACTCTGGCCTGGCTCTGGAATAGCAGGATTCAGAAGCGAGGGAGCCCATGGCCATTTCAGGCCTGAGCTGCTTAGCTGGCTGGCTGTGAGTCAGACTAGACTCACCGAGAGGAGATGTGTGTAGTCCGTGGGCTAAAAATAATCCTGGTGCCACCATGGCCTGGCTGTGGGGGTCTGGGAGTCCTGCTTAGGACTTTTTTGCATCAATATTCATGAGTGGATTGGACTGTAATTTACTTTTCTTTCACTGTGCTTGTTTAATTTTGATATCAAAATTATTATTAATTATTTTAAGTAGGCTCCACACCCAGAGTGGAGCCCAATGTGGGGTTTGAACTCACAACCCTGAGATCGAGACCTGAGCCGAGATCAAAAGTCAGATGCTTAACCCACTGAGCCATGCAGGTGCCCCAATATCAAAATTATTTTATCATAAAACGAGGTGGGAAGTGTTCTCTTATTTTCTGTTGTTCCGAAGACAGAGTATAAAACCAAACTGATGAATTCCTTTAAAGTTGAATAGAGCTCACCTATAAAACTGATGGTCTCATGGTTTCTCTATGGGAAGATTAACCCATGGCTCAATTTCTTTAAGTGTTACTAGCTATTCAGGTTGCTTATTTCTCCTCGAGCCAGTTGTTCAACAGTATTTTCTAGATGTTTCTAGAGAGTTTAAAATCTTACAGGCCATATCATAGTCATATCTGCTATCTTCTTTAAAGAACCAACTTTGAGCCATATTGATCTTTGTATCACATAGATACAAAGGCCCTTTGTATCCCCTTCTTTTGTTTCTGCTCTTATTTTTATTTTCTTGTTACTCCTACATTTTTTTTTCAGTTGGTTCTGCTATTCTTTTACCAACCTCTTTTTTTTTTTAAAGATTTTATTTATTTATTTAATTGACAGAGAGAGAGAGACACACACACAATGAGAGAGGGAACACAAGCAGGGGGAGTGGGAGAGGGAGAAGCAGGCTTCCCGCCGAGCAGGGAGCCCGATGCGGGGCTCGATCCCAGGACCCTGGGATCATGACCTGAGCCGAAGGCAGTCACCTAACCAGCTGAGCCACCAGGCGCCCCTCTTTTACCAACTTCTTAACTTTCACATTTGGCTCATTATATCTCAGCCTTCTTTTCTATCTGCTTTTAAGGCTGCAAACTTCTCTTTAGATGCTGGGTTAGCTGTGTTTTGATAAACAGTATCTTTACCCCCTTTCGGGTCTGAGGATTTCCTGATACCTTTGATCAATTTAGAAGTGTTCCCTGTCTTCCAAATATATTTTAGTTTCTTTTTTATTTGTTTGTTACCGTCCTTTAGTTATGTGGTAGACCTACACTATGATGTGTAGGGTATCTGGATTTGTTTTGTAACCTACAATGTGGTCAACATTTGTAAATACTCCGTGAGTGCTTGAAAACATTTCATAGGTATCTAAAGATACCTTTTAAATCAAGTCTGCTGTTTTGTTTTTTTTTTTAAGTGAAAACCACAATGAGACACCAGTATATATCTGTCAGTTTCACATAAAAAGCTTGAAAAGTAGGGGCGCCTGGGTGGCTCAGTCAGTTAAGCGTCTGCCTTCGGCTCAGGTCATGATCCCAGGGTCCTGGGATCGAGCCCCGCATCGGACTCCCTGCTCGGCAGGAAGCCTGCTTCTCCCTCTCCCACTCCCCCTGCTTGTGTTCCCTCTCTCGCTGTCTCTCTCTCTGTCAAATAAATAAATAAAATCTTTAAAAAAAAAAAACAAACCTTTAAAAAAAAAAAAAAAAAAAAGCTTGAAAAGTAGAAAGTGTCAGTGAGGCTGTGGGGCTTCGAACACTTACGCACTGCCCGTGGGCGTGTAGGTTGCTGTAACCAGTCTGGCTTTATCCAGTAAAGGTGTGGAGGGTGGCAGCGTAGGCCACCCCAACATATGCCACTTTGGCATAAGGATGATTTTGAGCTAAAGACGCTTTAAAAACGGCAGGTACAGAAGAGGTGCTCTGACCTCCCCTTGTCTCCCCAAAAGCAGGAGATAAAACTCCCATGTGAAAGATGCTCTCCCCCTCCCAGGAGGAGAGAAACATTCTTAGCACCAGAGATGGGGATTTGAGCCGAGAGAAATCTACACGAACAGATCTCGAGAGTTAGAATAACCCTTGTCTTCCTTTAATCTCTCCATGTGTTTCATGTGTTTTTCCCACCATTGCTATTCTTTGTTCAGCCTGGGATGTAAGTAGTTGGGCCTAACCTGCTTTCGGGGGCTTTGTTTTCCCGTGGGGACTCTCAGGTACCTGTAAAAATCCATAAGCTTTTCTCCTAGTAATCTGTCTCAGGTTGACTGAATTCTCAGGCTCAGCCGGAGACCCGAAGAGAGTAGAGAGAAAATCTGCCTCCCCTGCGGGTGAGCCCGCACGTGCCCTCGGACTTAGCCATCCACTTCTGAACCTGTTGGTTGGCAGAAACTATATCCCTATCGTTTGGAGATCTTGTTTTTTCTTCCTCTGCTCCAGGGCTGTGTGCGGGGGGCAGGGGGTACAGGGCTTCTTGGGGGGGTGTTGGGACATCAGGAAGGGGACCGCTGGTCCTTGGGGACATCTCCACCCTGCCATCTCAGCGGAGTCATTTGTAGAGAGCAGAATTTGAGTTTCTGATTTTCTGGGAGTTGATGGGGAAGGCCTGTGAGGAAGGGTGGTGTTTCCTAATTCCTGTCAGTCGCTGTGGCCCGTGCTGTCTGTCTCCCTGAGCGGGTGATGACTCCCTCAGGCCTGACGCAGCCCCTGGCTCGGAGCAGATGCTCAGGAAATGTTTATGGAATGGAGTGAGCTCCCTCGATGCCGGCCACGGATTCATGCATCCACTCGTACCTGTTGTACGTCAAGGTGCGCTAGGCACGGAGCATCCACAGTGAGCGACAGGTAAGGTCCCTGCCCTTGGAGAGCTGGCATGCTGGCTGGGAAAGCCAGATAGGAAACAGTTAAATAACCAAAGAAGGTAATTTCGGATGGTGGTAAGTTCTGTGAGCAACTGCAAGACTGGGGACTAAGATGGGGATCCTTTAGCTGCGGGGGATGGGTGGTGGGGAAGGCCTCTCTGAGCTGAGCCCTGCGTGGGTCAGCCGTGGGAAGAGCCAGGGAAGAGAGCACCAGGCAGGGGAACAGCAGAGGCAAAGGCTCCGAGGTGGGAAAGAGCTTAGCCCAGCGGAGAAGCAGAGTGAGTGAGAGACAGCCTCCTAGGAGGCCAGGCCGGATGGGGGATCACGGGGGGCCTGGTGGTTGTGGACTTCCACGTATCTGCTCCCCAAGGGTTTTACCCAGGAGAATAGAGGATTAGATTCTGAATCCAAATAGCTTGCGCTGGCTCTGCTGTGTGGGAAGTCACCGCAGCGGACAGGAGCTAAAGTGAACTCCAGGTCCCCGGAGAGCGGCTGGTAGTGGACGACTGGGTTCCAGCTACACGAACGTATACCTGTAGGTGCCTGGGAAGAGAAAGTTCCATGGGGCGCCTGGGTGGCTCAGTCGGTTAAGCTCCAACTCTTGGTTTCAGCTCAGGTCATGATCTCAGGGTTGTGAGATCGGGTTCTGCGGTCAGCGGGGAGTCTGCTTGAGATTCTCTCTCTCCCTCTGCCCTCCCCCTGCTCTCTCTCTCAAATAAATAAATAAATCTTAAAAAGAATAGTAGAGGTCTAGTGGGGTGAGGGTCACAGTTATGGGTTAAATTGTGTCCCCCAAAAGATATGTTGAAATCCTAGCCCCCCATAGCTGTGAATGTCACCTTACTTAGAAGCAGGGTCTTTGAAGTTGTTTGTAATCAAGTTAAAACGAAGTCATTAGGGCGGGCGCTAAGCTAGTATGCCCGGTGTCCTTATCTGTAGAGGAGACGAGACACAGGAGAATGCCACTTAACCCAGTGGCTGTGGCAGAGACTGGAGGGACACATTTGCAAGCCACGGAACAAGGGTGGCTGGCGACACCAGAGGCTAGAGGAGAGGCAGAGAAAGATTCTCCCCTCGAGGCTTCACAGGAGCACAGCCCTGTCAACACCTTGATTTCGGGCTTCTACCCTCTGGAGCTGTACGAGAATAGATTTCTGTTGTTTTTGGCCACCTGCTTTGTGGTGGCTGGTTAGGCAGCCCTGGGAAACCAGTACGTCCCTCCGCGCTGCCCAGCTGTGAACACAGAGTCACCATGGGCCCTTCACAAACTGGCTGCTTTGGGGTCTGCAGGTCCAGATGGCAGGACTCTCCACAGACATCTGCCATATCATAAACCCCCAAATGGCCCCAAAGTATTCCCCAAAGCTCCAGCGCATAAGGAAAAACTCCTGGGCGGTCCCCCAAAACACCACTGCCCAGTTTCTAGCTGAGTTCTGCAGGTTCTGGGTATGACATCCCTTGTGGGACACCCCATGCCCTATCCTGAGTTTCTATGGGAGCAAGGTGTCACCAAGACCAAGCCTGGCTCTCCCAGCTTCCTTGGCCGTCTTGCTGTTTTCATTGGCCTCCGCTTAGATTTTAGAAGACAAAAGGAAAGTTCCAGCTCCTCCGCCCTTTCCCTGTGCCCCAGGCCCTGAGATCTGATCTCTCACTTAAACAAAGCCCCTTGTTCATGTCAGCTCAGGAGACACAGTGTTCTGAAAGCAGATCCTTGGGGCCCGGGGAGGGAGCTTCGTTTTTGGATTCTTGCCTTCTCCAAAGCCAGCTTTTGATTTGGCCCATCCTACTCCACCTCCAAGCCCTTTCATGAAGGAAATTAAATTCTCCTGAACTTTAAGGTCCCTTCTCAGCACGGCTCCCCATGGTACGGGGGCCGCCACCTGCGAGTAACTCTACACAGCAAGGTGAAGCTTTCTTCTGGCTCGACACGCAGGGTTTCATCCAGACACTTGAAAAATAAGTCCGTGAGCTGGGGAGCCAGATGTATGTGGGTTCAAGTCCTGGTTCTGGCAGTGGCTTGCTGTGTGATCTTGAGCGGTGAACTCAACCTCTCTGAGTCTGGGTTTCTGCCTTGGTGAAGTGGGAACATCGATGTGTATGTGGCTAGGCCTGTGGTGAGGAGTTCAATGGTTGGAAAGCATTCATATTTTTACCTTCAAGAAGTAGTCATTTTACAGATGAGAAGGAAGGAGGCCTGAGAGGCCTGTGACCCCTTAGGCTGCAGAACCATGTGGGGTGGGTTCAGTCCAGCTTCCGGGTGCAGGCCAGGGTAGGGCTGTGTTGTGCAACAAGGTCACTGCAAGAGACCAAGCCAAGAGCATGGCTTCTGGCATGTGCGGGAGGAATCTGAAGGCCACCTTGCCTCAACTCAGTGAAATGGGGGAGACAACCCAGGCCAGGCGGCAGAGAGGGGCTACTGCCCGCGTGTGCGTGGGGGCCTGGCGCGGCATCCTCCCGCCTCCCCTCTTCTTGCTGCCTCATTTTGCCCCTAAACCCGTGCGTATAGCACAGCCACCAACCCTGCATTGACAGGGGAGGAAACGAGCCCAGAGAGGGAGACCATCTTGCCCAGGGTCACTCAAGGCCTCAGAGGTAAAGACGTTTTCTTGTTAGTGGAGCGGGAAGATAGGACTGAAAGGAGGTGGGTGACATAAGGAAGGAATGAAAATAATGTCCTCCATCTATTACCCAGGAAAGTTTTGCCCCTCATGGCCTGAGCATGAGGTAAAGCCCGCCATCTTGGATCCTTCTCCCCTGTTCCTGTCTGGAGGCATTAAAACACATGGGAGTGGAAAAGAGGCCCGGAGGGGCACCCAAAGGGTGTGGGGAGCAGAGGGGCAGAGGTCAGGTAGTCGTGGGGTCTCCTCATTCTGCTCCCAGGGGACTTTGTTGGTGGCTTCTGTGTCTTGTGTCTCTGTCTCTTTCTCCCTCTCCATCTCTCTCTTGCTTGGTTCTCAGCTGTTTTTGAATACTTGAACAAAAGCGAGAAAAAAAGAGAATGTTCTCCTTGACCAAAGAGTCTAAAGCAGATACATAGTTGGTTTTTGCGGGGGAGAGTGTTATGGCAAGGTGAGTGGAGGGGTAGGTGGGGGGGGATGGGGAGTTAGGGCCCCACCTGAACCAGCCCCACAGCAGATCCCAAGCCCAGAACCAGGAATCAGGAGGCCCTACCAGGCCAGGAAGATTTGCTGCAGACCAAGAGATTCTTTCAGTTCCTGGGACGTGCTATGCCCCTCATACCTCCCGGCCTTGGCAGGTCCTGTTGTGTCCCCTGGAAGCCTCTCCTAGTCCCCTGACCTCGTTAACCCTTTGTTCCTCAGATCACAGCTTGGGCGTCTGGGAGCTTCCTGACTGCTCTTCTTGCTTTGTGGACCTCCTGTGTCCCGGCTCCTCTGTGTTTCCCTCATCAGGGCACCCGGCCCCTGCCCCGTCATCCCCAGTGACTTAGTTCTCTCTTGCTGGGCTGTGCACCCCAAGGACAGGGCCTGAGTCCTGTCCACTGCTCTGTCTCCTGTGCTTGGGATCCTGGTACCCATAGTGCCCAGCCAATGCTTGTTGAATGAATGATGAACAATCAATCCATGAGGTTTTGCATTTGGCCAGGAAGTCGTACTGGTGGAAAGTGTGTGTGTGTGTGTGTGTGTGTGTGTGTGTGTGTGTGGTGGGCAGCTGGAGGTGAGGTGGAGAATGTGGGAATTTGGGTCAGAGTCTTAAAGCTATTGGAAGGAAAGGAGGGGATGCGTGGGAGAAACTGAGGGGTCCAGCCTACGTCCTTCCTTGCAGCCTGAGTTCTGCGTGGATCCTTCCGTGAGCTTGGCCTTCATCCCCACCCTCGAGTTATCCCCCCAGAGACCCAGCTGCTGTCTGTCTCTCTTTCCCTTCCCTCCTCAATTTATTGGGTACTGATGATATGCTAGGTGCTGGGGACATGGTGGTGAGCCACAGGCCAAACCCCTTCTCCCTTCCTTCTTGGATAAATCACAGAACTAAAGATGAAATTACAGCCATGATCAGTGTGGTGGGGAGAGTGCCGAGAGCATAATGGGATTTGCCCTAGTCTGGGGAACTCGGAGGGGGGGTATGGTGGTGCCATGCGGTGTCTGAAGGAGCTTTATCCCCTTCTAATCTCTCCGGCCCCTTCCCAGCTATCCCTGGTGATCCTCCAGGCTTAGGAAAACCTGTAGCCTATTCATGCAAATACAGCCCTGAGACAAGCTTGCTCTCCCTCACCCCCACCTCAGCCTCTTGCCCTGAGTAGACATTTGGGATCCACTCAGGCAAGACTTCCTAGAAGAAGGGTCAGCTGAGCTGGCATTTTTCTTCCTTTCTTTCTCCTTCAATTTCTTTCCCTCCTAAGCTGGGCTTCCAGCCATAAGGATGGACAGGAGAAGTTTTAGTCCTAGAAGAGGTGATTGCAGTGCTGAGAGTGATGGCACTGTGAAACAAAAAAGCAGCATTCTTTCCTCTGGGCAGACCTAGCTAATGCCTGGGTACCAGGCTCCACTGGTAGAGAGTGGACCGGATTCCACCCCTGCTAACCGGTTGCCTTTGTGCAGTGCCCAGCCTGTGCATCCGTTTGGGGCAGCCCAGGGCATTCAGCTTCTGAACCCAGCTTGGAGAAGCCAAGGGCAGAGGAGAAGGAAAGCCCCACTGGGAGGCCTCAGGGAACAGGAAAAGGGCCCTTTCCCTGTTTCCTAAGGTCTCTCTGCCTGCTTTCAAAATGCCCCTTTCAGTTGTTGCCAGTACATAGCTCCACAGCTCCTAGACCTCACCCTCTGTCCCTGGGCTTTCCCGGGGAAGAAATTTCAGCTCCAACTTTTTGCAGGGTTCCAGGCCAGGCTATTGTGAGGGTGGGGAAGGAGGTGGAGAGGCTAGCTCACCGTGAAGGGGCGGACAGTGTGTTTAGCAGTTTGCTTAGGCCGGGGAGATCATACAGGGGGTGAACAGATGGAGTCAAAAGGGGGAGCCTGGACCTGAATGACAAAGTCTGTGCTCACGATTACAGCATGTGTGCTCATCTCTCCTCCCAGAACCCCCAGGAGTGTGCCCTGCATGTGTGGATGAGGGGAGCAGTGGGGGTGCTGGGCCCCAGCTGTCCTCAGAGAAGCAGTCGGAGGCGGTGGGCAGAGTAGGGGCCGCGGCATGGCAGGGGCAGCGGAAGCCTCCTAACGAGGTGCTCACGCCCCGCCAAGCGGGTGCCGCTGAGCGGGAGCCATCCATCATCGGCAGGGATAATTGTTCAGGGAGCCAGTGGGGCCCAGCCAGATGGGCGCCTTTTGGACTTGGAAAGAACGAACACTCCCTTTCAGACCATTTATCAAATTTAGCTGGATCTCTCATCTTTTTTTCCGTTTGTTTCTGTCAAGGAGACTTTCTCCTAATGAAGACGAATGCAGAGCGATGAGTGACTTGGCAAATGCCCACAGAGTCAGAATACAGGATCCATTCAGGGAAGTGAAAAACCCAGGTGGTGTGGAGTTTGGAGAGATGTCTTAGAGCATGCTAAGTGTCCAACCTTCAAGGGGTTCCAGTGGGGATCTGGGGGGCACAGCCAGCCCCCTCTCTGCTGGAGCTCCCCCTTCAGCTTCCAGAGCAGGGTTAAGAGCTTGACCCACCATTCCCTGACACCGACTCTGTGCCAGGTGCTTCAGCTCGTCCTAGTGTGCGTGGGGAAATCACGATCCCATGTAGCAGATGAGGAGACTGAGGCTCCGAGAGGATGAGCAGGTGGCCCTGACTGGGGACCCGGGTGGGACTGAACACTGTGCTTCCTGCTCCAGAGCCCACCTTCACACACGCCAGCAGAGCAGTTCATTGGCCGAGGGGTCCAGGCTCTTCAGACTGCCTGGTTCAAATCTCGACTCCACTGCTTACTAGCCGGGTGGCCTTGAGCTCTCGTTTAATCTCCCTGTGCCTCTGGTTGTTTGGGTAATGCAAGTGTCCACCTCAGCGAGCTGTGGGAATACTGACTGAGAGAATCTTTGCCGAAGCTTGCGGTGCATTGTGTGCTGTTACGAGTAACGTTTTCTGATACCAGGATATCATTTAGTATCTGTTTTTAGTATTGGCAGCCTTAGCGGTAGACTCGGGATCACGTCTGGGGAGCTGGACTTGGGTAGGCATTGCCTGGAACAGCTTGTGGGCCTGTCCCCTTCCTGAGGGAGGGACACTGGCTGCTGACGGGGGACTGAGGACGGAGGGCCCTGACCCCTGGTCTCCGTGGATCGTCAGCTGGGGTCTGAGGTCCGTGAGAGTTGCTGTGAGGGCAGGGATGCCTTTCCCTCCTTGGCCCAGCTCCCAGCACAGGTACCCAGTTAATGTTTGTTAATGGGAGGCTGGGGTGGGAGCAAATGAAGGCTTGCGGACAAATGTGGGCTTGAGCAAATGAAGGGCGGACGTTTGTGCATTCAGTGCATTCTCTGAGGGTGGCTCGGTCCCACCGTTCATGGCGCCAGGGAAGGAGACCCACTGCCTTCCTGTGTGCCTCCAGAGTTGGGCCTGGAGTTGCCGGGCCTCGTGGAAATGGTCTGACCCTGGCTGCATGGCCCTGGCAAGTCCTTCTGCTCTCTGGGCCTCAGTCTTCCTGGCTGTACAATAGGGAGGGGATTGGACCACATCACCAGGGGGTTTCCAGACCTTTTTACTAGAACTATGATTAAGCCCTAAGTGTGGGAGGGGGTCTGAGAAGCCCCCAAGGACAGCACTGTGACCTTTCTAGGACAGGCCAGTGGGTGTCACGGACATCCCACAGAGACCAGCTGGGCTCTTGCCTCCAGAAACAGAGCAGTAGGCATGTGGGGAGTCAGGTGGGGGGTGATCCACAGATAGGGAGCCCCACAAAGGGCCTGGCCTGGACATGCTCACAGCCTATCTCCCGGCTGGCTCCACCCCTGAGCAGCTGGGGGAAATCGTGTTTGCTCCCGACTCAGGGTTTTCATCTGCTGTGGGGTGTGATAGTAGGTGCCCTGGGTGGCTCAAAGGGAGGGGTGAAGCCCAGAAGAGGCCGCAGGTATGAGAGGATCAAACCCAGACGGAGACAATGTTCACTGAGCATCTATTTGGCTCCAGGCATGATATCATTTAGCTTTTACGACAGTGTGAGAAGGATTATTATCTTTAGTTTATTGAGGCAGAACCTGAGGCTCAGAAAGGTGCCTTGTCTTGTCCAAGGTCACAGGGTATGTGTGGAGGAACTGACTCTGGTCTGTCTGACCCCAGAGCTCATGTTCCCATTCGCTCTGTTCTGGGACCTTCCCCCCGCTGAAGGGCGGGAGGAGGGGCTCGGCCCAGGATAGGCCTGGCTGCCAGTCTGGGGGCTCGTTCTGACTGGAGGGGGCCTCCTGGGCTGCTGTGCTGAGGAGGATTCTGAGGCCATCTGGACCTAGTGGGAAAGGGTGCACGGATTGATTTGTGATGCTTGTCGTGGGTGAGAGAAGAGAGAGAGGCAGTCCATGAGCTGTCTTTGCGTTTCCTAGGCCAGACCTTGTCAGGGTCTTTTCTAGGCCTGGGAAGCTGTTCTCCAAGGTGACTCTCTGCATGTCTACGTTTCAGGCAGGATCTAGAGGCTGAGCTCACTCTCCGTTGGGAGAGCAGAGGAGCTGGAAGAGAGTTCCTGCAAGGGGTTGGGTGGGGCCAGGGCGCAAAGATCATCTACCTGCCCTAACTGCAGGTGACCCACGCTGGCCACTGCGGGAGGGAGAAGGACAGCTCCAGGACATCAACCTTTTAGGATAATGCTGCTGGGGCTGCTGAGGGCAGGCAGGAGATTCCGGGCCTGATTGTACCTGAAACAGAGGCGGTGGGAAGCAGAAGCCAGCGCAAGGAGACCCCAGGGGTTATCTCACCCAACACTCATTTTCCACATGGGGAAACTGAGGTCCAGAAAGCTTCCTCCATGGGGTCCATGATGCGTCTTACTTAAAATCTGAAAACTGTGGGATGGGCAGGGTTGGCAGAAAATGTAAAGTCGAGCAGAACCACGAGCCGTCTGCGCATTAGAGCCCCTGTTTATTGGGTGTCAGGCAGCGTTTTACGCACGTCCTCAGCATCATGTCATGGCACCTCCCGGGAGGTGGGGACCAGCCCTACTCTACAGGGGCGGAGCTGAGATCCAGAGGGGTTCAGCTCCTTGGCACAGTAGGGAGCAGTGCCCCGGGCAGCCTGACCACACCGCTGGGATCACAGTCCCGGGCGATGTGGGCTGAGAGCTTGTTTAAGAATCCCCGGGGAGCCCTGCCTCCCCTTTCCCCTGATCCCAGAGGTCTGGGGGGCCCCAAGAAGGAGACTGTTGAGCAAGCCCCTTCCCATGCCCCCTCTCTAAGGCAGACAGAGGGGGTCTACAGACCACATTTTCAGAAACACCGCATAGGCTATGCATACAAATCCCCAACTGAGAGTCCAGATGAAGAAGGTGATGCAGAGGGAGAGGAAGAGAATTCTAATAATAACAGAGCATAGCTTATATATAGCCCACTATGAGCCAGGCACCGTTCGAAACACTTTACATGCATTTTAATTCATTTAATTCTCACCAAAAGCCTCTGAGGTAGTGACTCTTGCCCCCATTTTACAGATGGGGAAATGAGTCACAGAAAGCCTCAGTAACTTGCCCACGGACACTCCCGTGGCACACGGGGAAGGGGCGGCCACGGAGCCTGTATGTGCGGAAGTAGAGAGGTGTGTGTGTCTGTCAGACCAGCCTGTGAGAGTGGACAGCCCCCAGGTCTGTTGAGATGGAGAGAGCGGAAGGCTTTGTCCTAAGCCCAGCCAGGTTTCTCGATGCAAATCTTGGCTGTGAGCTCAAGGAGGGAGGCGGGCGGGCAGTGCCTGGCTGAGGCCCCATGCAGCCTGCAGGTGGGTGGGGGAGGGCTCCCACTTGCCAGATGCAGCCTCCCTCCCCACGTTCACGGACCCGGCAGGACCCTCGGGGGCTCTTACCTTCTTCCCATGGACCGCTCCCATGGCATGGAGTGGGCACCAGGCCTGCGTGGGCCTCGGGGGCCAGGCTGGGGGTCCTCCCTGCTGATGCTGTTCTCAGGAGCCGGGGCCCAGGGGGTTCCCCAGGCCAGGGCCCCCCGTGCTCTCGCGGCTCATTCTCCTCAGGCACAAAGGAGGCTTTCACAGCTGCTCCTAAGCCCAGAGCTCCTCAGACAGGCTTAGGGTGATTCATCCTGTCAGAGGGGCACGGTGTCTCCAGATGGCTCACACGTCCTGTGGTCCCTCTAGCTCCTCACTTCTTATACCCCTGCCTCTCTCAGGAGGGGAAACTGAGGCATCCAAGGTTGGAGGGGGGAGAGAAGCAAAGCGGTCCTCTCACCATGCGGCCGGCAGCTTGGGTACAGCGGGTGACCTCTGGCTGGCCCAGCAGGCAGGACTTGGCCTTCTTGCCAGGCTGGGCACTGATCCGCAGACAGGTCCCAGACAGGGGAGGCTGCGTGGGACAGCTGGGCCGTGGGGCTCGGGGCAGGCTTGTGTGGGGATGTGAACCTCGGGCTGGACAGCCCCCATTAATACTAGATCTTTGAAGACACTTGGGGGCAAGGGCTCTCCCAGAGCAGAGACTCTGAGAGCCAAGTACTTCATTCACCAGGACAGTAGTCCCGGCGGGGAGGGCTGGGCTGGGCTTGGGCCAGGAAAATATCTGGAGGCCGGATTCCAGGCTCAGAGCCAAGTTCTCAAAGTTCCCCCAGCAGTTACCCTCCTCCTCAGTTGCTACCCCTCCTTCCTTCTTTTTATCGCCAGCATGGGACGAGGTTAAGGCCGAAACCAGCCTGGGCTTGAATCCCAGCTCTTTCCTCACAGTTGTGTGACCCGGGGGTAGGGCATGATCCGACCTCTGGGAGCCTCAGGTTCTTCATCTGCGCGTGTGTGTTGCTATAATCACACGGCACAGGGTTGCTCTGCGGCTGAAAGAGGTAGGTGCGTACTGCTGGGGCCACTGTTCTGTTAGAGCCTAAATCAGATGATGTCATTCCGTTTTATACTCCCCCACTGGACCAAAGGGGGGAAACAGTGGCCCCCGACCCCATGGGGCCTGAGGGTGAAATGAGGTGACTTGAGTAAAGCTCTGAGCAGAGGATTTGGACAACAGCAATTCTCCAGAGAAGTTAGGGGCTGTAGTTAAAATGCGGTCAAGGCTACTCAGGATGAAACCACTGCCCACTGGCAAGTCCCCAGTAACTGGTCTGACTAAGCAGAACACCCTTTCTTAAGAGATGGCTGGGCAGGGGGAATCTTGCAGCCCTCCCTTTCCTCTAGCACACTGCCTGGCTAGGAGGTGGTGATGATTTCTGACACAGATGATTTATGAAATGGCAGTTGGTAGTGAAGGGTCAGGATGAGGTATTCTAGATCCAGCTTTGCCCGCAGCATGAAATTCCCCATGGTCCAAAGTTCTGTTCCATCAAGTCTTGCTTGCCTCTCAGATCTCACTTCTCATTCCCTTCTCTGACAATTCTTTCATACCCCCTTCCTCCTCACCCCAGGGCCTTTGCACTTGCTGTTCTCTCTGCCTGGAATGTTTCCCATCTCTCTCCCTCAACTCCATTTTTTAATCTTGCATGAGTCTTTCCTTTTTATCCATCAGGCTGCATTATCACCTCCTCAGAGAAGCCTGCCCTGACTCTATGCAAACCAGCCTCCTGGGCTATTCTTTTCATAGCATTTATCAGCAACTGGAATGATGTTATGTCTGTGTTTATTGTTCAGCTCCTGCACCTGAATGGCAGCTCCACAAAGGCTGGGACCTGGTCTGTCTTGTTCATCAGTGTAGCCCCTTGGTGTAAAATAGAGCTTGGCACATTGCAGTCACACAACAAATATTGGTGGAGTGGGTGAGTACATGATGGGGGATGAAATGAAATAGTCTAAGTATGTAGAGTGTCTAACACAGCCCTAGCTCATTGCAAGAGCTCCCTGCATGGCAAATATTAGTCCCGTCTCCTCCAGGCAAGCAAAAATGTGGCTTCTTCCTTTGCTCCTTCTCCTGGGTCCAGCCCCTGCCTCAGCGCCGCCCCCCCCATTCCCTTTCTCCCTGTTTCAGTCATGGCTGGGGTACAGCTTCTGATTTCCTGCAGTAAGGAGAGCATCCACAAAATTGTAAAGGGCAGTGACTAAGTTGGCTGTCAGCCAGAGCAGTAAAAATGCCATACGTCAACCCTGAAGATCAAACTCCTTTGGCAGCCATCCCATAATTATCCACCAGCTTGGCTCTTGGTGGGATGGGAGGAGAGAAAAGGAATTTTACCCGTTTATTAATTTTTCCCCATCTGCTTGGAGTCCTGCTGAAATATGACTTATGAGCTTCACTAAAAGCCTAGTTGACTGGAGCCCTCGATTGGCTGAAGGTCCGAAGCCCAGCTCCCGGCAGGATGTGGGTCTGCAATGCAAGAATTGGACCCCATGCCGTAGGCAGGAATGGGGGTGGTGGCTCCAGAGCCCAGCACAGGGCCTGCCACCAAGGAGGTGCTTGGGATGCAGACACAGAGGATTTATGAAAAGACAGTTGGTCGGGTGGGGTCAAGATCCAGCTTTGCCTTGTCTCACTGTGTGGCCTGGGCACAGCTTGTAGCCTCTCTTTCTCCATCTGTGAAATGGACATAAACACCTGCTCCTTCTTGACCCACAATCTTGTAGAGGGAAGCAAGGCTTACAAAATGGGGGAAGGTTTTGAGAATGTTGACTCAGAGGTTCTGAGCAATTTTCAAATGTCTCCAGAGGCATTGAGGAGGAGGAAGAGGAGGAGGAGGAGTGGATGTGGGAGAGGAAGGGGAAGAGGAGGAGGAGGGAGAAAACATTGTTCACCCCTGAGTGGTTTCAGGGCAAGTATTTCTGAAGGGTGTTTCCTGTAGTGATGTAGATCGGCTGGGATTCCAACCCTTAATCTGCGGCTTCTTAGCTGTGTGACTTTGGACAAGTCTCTTGGCCTCTCTGAGCCTCATTCTCCTCCCGTGTAAAAGGAGACAACAATGGGCCACCACATGGAGCTGAGGATGAAATGCATATAAACCCCTGCACAGAGCATATAACCACAATTCCCCCTAGAAGTCAGGTGCTGATGTTGTGATGCTGTTAATAATGTGATAGTAAATCCATCGCCCATTTGTAAGTCCCAGGCATCCTGTCCATTAAGCACAGCAAGCACCCTTCCCCAAACTGGGTGGGCAGGGGTAACCTTGCTACCTTTCCCTTTCTATCTTGGGCTGCCACCTACTGGTGAGGACCAGAATTACAGTTGCTGGAAAGCCCCACAGGGGCTGCGCGAACAGAGGCACCCCCCCCCCCTTTTTGCCTCCCCATCCTCAGTCTCCGGAAAGAGGAGTGGTGGGCTGATGCGGAGAGGATAGGGAAATAGGAGTCCCAAATTCTGAGGCCCATGAGTAGATTGCAGAGACTCCTGAAGGCTTGTCCACCCCGATGGTGAGAAAAATCCGTCCTCAAGTCTTGTCCGGTTTACTTCCTGAATATCCCTGGGACTGGTCCTCTTTCTTCCATCCCCAGGGCACCGCTCTGGCTGAGGCAGCAGCCTACTCCCCTGGTCTCCCTTTCTCCACTCCCTTCTCCATATAGCAGCCGGGAGGAATTTTCAAAAACTACAAACCTGATTGGCTCATTCCCCAACTTCAATCTCTCCATGTGTCCCCACAGCCCCTGGACAAAGTCCAAGCCCCTGCACCCAGCCCACAGGACCCTTAAGCCTGTCACCCCTGCCCGCTCAGCCCTTGTTACCCACCTCTGCCCCTTCCAGGCCTCTCCAGCTTGCAGGCCTGGTCCATGCTGCTCCCTGGCCTGGCCTCCGGGATCCCCTTTGCCTGGTGAACTCCTGTGCCTCCCGCAGGCTCAGTGTAGATGCTGCTTCCTCCAGGATGCCTCCCTTGATCCTGCAGTTCCTGCCCCCCGCCCCCAAACATAGCCTTTATCAAGTCCTACTGCCTCTTGATCTTCATCCCCCTGGACTATGAGCAGGGACTGCGTCTGGTTTTCTTCACTATGGTGTCCCCAGTGCCTACCCAGTTCTTGTGTAGCAGGTAATGACTGACTAGGAAAGAGTCTCATAAGGGGGCTGTAGACCCAACTCTCTACAGCCATTTTCTTGGACTGTCTTGTCTAATTCTGAGCTGGTGGGGGTCGGCGGGGGGGGGGGGGGGCTCTGTAGTGGCCACAGTGCCCTGGAAATGGTGTTGAGCATCTGATGGGTATTTGCCACTTTGTGATGCCCACCCTGCGGGGGCGGAGGGGAGGACCTAGAAGGGGCTGGCTCTAGAATGCCATCTCCTTGGTAGGTTTTGGTGGTACCACTGATGGTCATTTGGGCTCCCTGCCATCAGGTGGAGGATGTGCCAACTGAGGCCTGCCCCTGGTTGAGGAGGGGAGGGGGCGTGACCCACTTCGTGTTCTCCAGCATGCACAGCAGGTGGCTTCCACAGGTCCCGTGTGGCAGCGGCAATGCGGCTTCCTCACTCTGAACCTCTCCTCACCGGGAACTCTCTTTATGACAATTCCTGCATATCAGGTGGTCTTGTCTCCTCGCCCAGGCTCAGTTCCATCTGGCTGGCCATGGTCGCTGCCTCTAGGATGGATTCCCCAAGAAGCCGACTTGGGGGTGAGTGTTCTCATGCAGGTGATTAAGGATGCAGGTAGGGGAGTGGTAGGGGAGGATAGGGAAGGGGACACAACCAAGCAAAGGGACACTTTCAGGTCCGCTCCCAGCTTGATCCCACGGGAACCATGGAGTGTAGATTGTAGCTCCTGGTTGTCCAGCCCCAGGACAGGGAGCTGGGCTTGCACACTCCAGCCGGGCAGTTAGCAGCTCTACTCTACTCTGGCACCTCCTGGCCTCTCTTTTCTGCCTCTGGGAGCTAAGAACGAGTAGCCCGAGGGCAGTTCTCCAAAGAGGCTCATAGACGCACTCCTAGAGGCAGAAACTGGGTGAGGGGGCCTGGGTGGGCACCAGCCATTCCGCTGTGCTCCCCTACTCCAGGAGACCCTTTCCCCAATTCTCTGATTCATCCTGTTGACATTTTCTCAATCTTCTTTAAAGTGCTATGCAAGACAGCTTCTGGAAAAGTACGAGTCTTCTCTTACAACCAGCAGGCCACCCCATGTCCTTTTAAAATAGCGGCCACTGCCCAGAGCTCTGCCTAGCCCTACTTCTGGCCCTGAACTCACTTTAGAAGTCCTTATTGGTTCTTTTAATTTTATAAGGTATTCTTGCTTGTTGTAAAGAAAGATCCCAAACATACAAAGGTGTTTATGGTAGTAATGGAAATTTCCTGCCCCCTTCTTCATTCCCAGGGTGGGTATCTGGCCAGATGTTTTCCCAAACATACATACATATAAATATATTTTTTCTCTTCTTTGACAACTTTTGGCATTGTGGATATTCTATCCTATTTCCTGCCCTTACGCCCCCGAGATGGATCGAATCCCCCATTTCTCACAGGGGAGCCCTCTGGCTCAGAGAGGTGGCATCTGCTCACCCAGCTAGCCAGTGGAGAGCCAGTACTCAGACCCAGGCTCGGCCTTCTGTCCACCACACTGCCTGCAACAGAGTAGAACAAGAAGTGAGTCAGCCGAGAGAAAAGGAGTGGCACCATCAGGGTCCAGGGCCTGCAGAAAACCACCATTCAGTCCCAGGGCCTGGGAAGGGAGGGTGACCGGGTTCAGTGGCGGCCCTGTTTAGCGCGGATGGTCAGGTGTGAACAGAGGACCCTGCCACTGGGAACAAAAGCGCAGGAATGAAGCACATTCATTTGCTTATGTAGCCGCCAGGCATCCTACACCACACAAGTGCAGTGTCTGTATAGGAGTTAGTGGGGGCTGCCAGCAAACTCCCCCTCTAATCCCTGAGAGTGATCTGCACTGGGAAAAATGGGGTAATGGAATTACTTCCTCAGCCCAGCCTGCTCCAAGTTGTCCTATCGGGCTTTGAACACTGATCTCAACCCCATTGCAACTGTAGCCCAAGTCCCAGCCCATCGTGTCCTCTGGCCGCAGGGTTCCACACTCTTGTCCTCCTCTCTACCCCAGACCTTCTTGGCACACTGGAAGCCCTGACCATGCCCAGGGCCCCACCTCACCGGTGTGCACAGGACCTGTCTGCTGGCCCACGGCTCAGGGCATTTGCACTTCTGTGGGACCTTTGCAGTCTTACTGGCCCACGCTCCAGGAGCCCAGGTACCAGTCCTGTCTGCTCCCATGCCCCCCTCAGGATTTGGTCTAGGCACCCCCCCCGCCGTGGCCCTTCTCAGAGACCCCAGGCAGGGTATTTATACCATACCCTTTGGGCCTTACCACCTCCATGGGCTCCAGTGGCTGGTATCAACGTCTCTTGGCTAAGGACTCACTGTGCAGCCACGGACGGCCACGCTTTCCTCTGTAGGGCAGACAAGAGGTGCTCAGGAATTCCCATCAGCCCCGACACTAGCAGCCCCCCAGCAATGATGGGTGCACAAGCAGCTCAGCTCCCTCACCCTGGCTCGAGATCTCTGATGTGTGTATTCTACACCGATTCCTGGGGGTCCTCCAGGAACTGAGCTCCACTCACCTACGGCCCTAGGAGAGTGGACAACACAGCCTTTACTGGCTGCCTTCCCTTCCCCACCCCCACTGTTTTCCAGAATCACCTCCCGAATAAATCTCAGGGGCAGCTCCTGGGGAACCACTTGAAGACGAAGACGGCCAGGACGTCCTCCCTGAAGCCTGCCCAGCAGCCTGCCTCTTCCTCCCAGCCTTCCTCACGTGGTGCCCGCCCCCCGCCCCCTGGCTCTGGAGCCTCCAGCTCTCGTGCAAGCAGCAGAGGAAGACAACATGCTCCGTGTCCCATCCTCCGGCTCTCTCTGCTCCTAGGGGTCTTACATCTCATGCTGGGAGCCAATGATTCATTCATTCACCCTTCGGCGAAATCCCTAGGACATCAACCTGTCTTCCAGCAGCCTAACCTGGTGCCCGAAGCTGTCACCGACTCGTCCCAGCTTGCGCCCGAGCCAACCCGGCCTGGGCCAGTTCGATCCCAGGGAGAAACGCGGCACATCAGAAGGTCAGAGAGTTCATTCAAAATCAGCAAAAATAAAATTTAATGGTGTGTCGCAGGTGCAGGCAGTCCGTCCTTCCTTGGGCACAACCGCGGCCTCGAGCGAAAGCAGACAGGCTCCGGAAGGACCCCTGATGGCTGGCCACCTTGGCTGGGAGGGCGCTGCTTCCGGAGAGGGGAGGTGCGCAGAGGGCGCGGACCCCCCTCCCCCCCCCAGGGAACTTTCCACAGGCCACCTGGCTTCCTTCTCCCCGCTGCAGCTGACGCTAGGACAGCTAGGGGCTTCTTGGGTCCTGCAGCCGCCCTAAAATACCTTCTGGGGAACACAGCCCTCCAGCTCCAGCAGCTCCGGCCAGCCATCGTATTTGTTCGTGTCTGGATTGTTCTTCAAGAACTAGAGAGAGAGAGGAGAGAGAGAGAAAGAGAGAGTAACGCGGACCATGGGGGAGGCTGTTCAGGAGTCAGACCTGAGTTTTCACTGCGCTTTAAGACCTCCTGCCTTCACTCACTTCGCCCTGGCTTCAGCCCCATGCGGAGGCGGCAGTGTGGGATAGGACCAGCCCCTTTCACAGGTGGGGAAACTGAGGTGCAGAGGGACGGCCACGTGCCCAAGGTTTTACAGAGGAGATCAGAGCTCAGTCCTCGCCTGTCCTGCCCTGGGGGGTGGGGTACCAAGCATTGGAGGGCAGGCTTGCAGAACGTTAGCTCCTCTGCCAAATTCTCCATCAGCCTTTACTAGGACACCCCCAAACAACCAGCACAACAATGAAGAGAGGCAATTCGTGAACACTTGCTCTACACCAGGTGCAAAGTGCCTTATGTATTTATTCCTTACAATAGCCCTAAGAAGGGCATACCATTACCATCCCATTCTGCAGATGGGGAAACTGAGGCACAGAGGGCTAAAGTAACCCTGGGGCAGAACCACTGTGTAATATTAATAATAAATATAGAGAGAATAAAATCAGTTAAGATGGTGTTTAAAGTGCCTAGGCTTAGTTTATGGAGGAAAAAAATGTAAATAGCAAAATCTACCCGTGGAATAATTGGGGCTAACCCTTAGGGATAAAAGTAATTCTAGATGCTACGTCTCTAAAACCCAGAACCGCATGTGTGAGAACAAAGGACCTAATGGTTCCGCTCACATCGTGGTCTCCAGTTCATTCTGGGTGATGGGTCTCCCCATCCCCTCCTTGCACAGGGATGTTCTGGAGCCCCACTCTGCCGCCTGTGTTCTTCACCCGGAGGCTATAAACAGAGGGCTCCTTCCTTGTCTCCTCCAGCACAAGCTACTTTGTATCACCATTTAAAAAAAGTAATTTCTAACCACCTGAATTCATTCTCTTAGAGACTCACACATACAAACCAGGCCAGCATTTTCCAGACAAGGCAAAAACCCTTGCAGCCCATTGTGGTCCCCGCACCTGGAGTCTAGCGTCTTGAGGCGGTCGCTCCCCTGCCTCCCACAGCCCCTCCCCTGCAGGCTGCTGTGCCTCAGGTCTGATTACTGCCTGGGCCTCCTCCCTGCCTTCTCCCTGCCCTTGGCCAGGGAGGCTGTGCTAAAAGCATCAGGACGGGAATCTGTGTGGAGGCCGCCAGACCTGGATGAGAGCTACATCCGCATCAGATCCAAACAAGCTGGTTAAAACCTCTCCTCGGCTCCAGATCCTCGACTGTGAGGTGGGAGCAGAATCGTACCTACTTCATCGCGAGAATTAAAGAAGGCGCTGCAGGTAACTTGCTCAGCCGAGCCTGCACGCAGCAGGTGCTTGCTGAATGCTAGTGTTTCTTATGTATCAATCTGCTCTTGTTGCTTTTCCGCTTAAGCCTTCCATGGCTCCCCACTGCCTTCAGGATGGAGTTCACTCTCCTCCGTAGTCCTGTATGTCTGAATCATCGACTCTTAGCTGCCTGCCTTGGAATCTGGGCAGAGCTGAATATTCTCACCACTAGACAATGGACTACATCAGGCCAGGGAAGATCTGGCTAGTTCTCCCACATTTGGGAATTGCTCTGAGCTGGGGATGCATAGATGGGGGACAGGGAGAGAAGGTGCAGCATTTCCCTGGAGGCTCCACCCCATCATCGACTCCCCTTTCCTCCCCTGAGCACTCCTGAGACTCCAGACTCTACTTGGGGCCTGGGTAGTGACTGTGGAACCACATGTCATGGACCACTCCCGACCCCTTCCATGTACTCAGGTGGGCTCTCCTGTGTTTTGTTTTTTTGTTTTTTTGTTTTTTTTAAAGATTTTTATCTATTTATTTGACAGAGAGAGAGAGATAGCGAGAGAGGGAACACAAGCAGGGGGAGTGGGAAAAGGAGCAGGTCTCCTGCTGAGCAGGGAACCCCATGTGGGACTCGATCCCAGACCCTGGGGTCATGACCTGAGCCGAAGGCAGATGCCAGGTGCCACCCAGGTGCCCCCTGTGTCGTCCTCTTGATGCAAATTTATCCTCTCCCCTCTGGTGGGGAGCCTGAGGCCCGGGGCAGGGGAGTGGAGAGAGAGAGAAGAGGCTTGGCTTAGGTTTCCGTTGGGACCAGAAGCCAGACATCCCGCCCCTGCTCTACCCATCATGCAGGCTTCATCTCTACATTCCTTTCTCTTTTCCCATTCCTCACTTCCCTCATCCTTCTTTTCTCCTTTTCCTTCTCCTTTCTGGTACTTACCCATTTATATATGACCCAGATCCTTGCAAAATGGTCAAGGCTACTTCCTGCTGGGGGATTAGCCAGTTGGGCCACCCTGACCTCTGAGGTCCCCTCACTGTCCCTCCCAAGCCACCCTAGTCCTTGTCCATCCATCCCTGGCACCTTACCCCACCTGCCTCACTGGGACGGGGAGGCCGCCAGGAACTCACCTGCTCAAAAGGGCTTTTATCCTTGAGGTCTTTGGCCCCTAAGAAGACCCAGCTATCTCTGAAGCCCAGCTGATTTGCATAGGAACTGCCCAAGCTGGAGAGGAGCTTCCTGGTCTCATCATTCATTCTGCAGAGGACCAGAGAGGACAGTGAGGTGGAGGGGTGGGAGAGGGGCAAGGTTCTCAAGCACTTGGCCTACCCTCTGCCCCACCCGCCGCCAGATGCAGCAGCTGGGCTGTGCAGGGTTGTGCTCAGAAGGAACAGGGCCGAGCGGCCACTAGTATGAGTTTGCTTCTGTTTACAAATATACATGTTTATTTGGAAAATATGGAACATCACAGAGGAACTAGAAATTACAGTCTCACCCCACTTGACATAATCACTGTAACATTTTAATGTATTTCCTTAGTATCTTTGTTCCCCACGCACTGGGGGATCATACCAATGCTTTTATAATGTTTTGTTTTCACTTAATACTAAAGGGTGAGCATTCTTCCATATCCTTAAATTATTTTCTACATCATTTTTGATGTAGATCCTCTTCTATGTACATATAATGTCACATGTCAACATGTGTCATAATTTCTGTAACTAGTTGGTCTTTACTGGACAGGGACAGTGTGTCCAGCTTTCCAGTGTTGTAACCAAGGCTGTTATGAGCCTCCATGAACATGTCGTCATGCACTGGTCTGGTTATTTCCCCAGGAGAAGCTGCCAGAAGACAGAGCCAACGGGAGAGCAGGGAAAAGGCACTTAGGACTTGGAAGCATTTGGTTCCCTTCAACCCTTGGCTGGGCAGGTGGACGTTCCCACTTACTTGGTTCCTGGGTCATCATAGGAGGCCATTAGCACCAGCGTGCCCTCTGGGATTTCTTTTAGGAATTTTACCAAGAGGTTAACATCTGGGGGAGGAAGAAAAACGGGGTGCTGGTCATTTATGGGAAATGACCACTGGTCATTCTCATTCTCTGCTACTGCCCTGAAGATCCAGGAGTGGCCGGGGGCAGGCTGACACGGAGGTCCACCTGAAGCTCAGGGGCCAGCAGGAGGCGACACCTTGGGTGAAGCTCCCTGCAGCCCTTGTCCAGGGGAGAGAAAAGTGCATGGAGCAAAGGTGCCCTCATGCAGGTGGTCAGGGGTGGACACTGGGAATTCAAAAGTTCCACAGGAGATTCTGATGTGCAGCCAGGAGTGAGAGACATTGTTCTAAGGGCCCTTGGGGACCTGTACCTGAGGAACGGAGCGCAGTCATGTCTCAGGAACTCTCGGCTCTTTGCACACCCCCTGCCACCTCCTTCTACACTGGTTAAGAACCTGTCTGTGCTGACTTTAGAGGAGATCCACCGCACCACAGGCAACTGAGGTCACTGAGCGAGAACATCAGTGTCCTACAGTTCTCCAGCTTATGCCAAGGAGCAAACCTCCCTTTGCATTTTTTTTTTTTTTTAAAGATTTTATTTATTTGACAGAGAGACACAGCGAGAGAGGGAACAGAAGCAGCAGGAGTGGGAGAGGGAGAAGCAGGCTTCCCGCGGAGCAGGGAGCCCAATGCGGGGCTCGATCCCAGGACCCTAGGATCACGACCTGAGCTGAAGGCAGACGCTTAACGTCCCTTTGCATCTTTAACACCTCCTTGCACTTGTGAAATCTCTGCACTTACCAGAGAGCAGGCCTAGGTGCAGCGCCTGGCAGAGGCATCAGCACCCAGCTCGCTTCAAGGACATGGGTTTGTTTCCATTGTCCTTATTTTTATGGTCACCTTTCCTGCATAAAAACTCATAACTTAGGGCAGTGATATAATTTCCTTTTAAGATATTTATTTAGGTTAAAAAAAAGTAAGTTTATTCAAAGGAAAATACTAATAATTCAGATGGTACTCTGAATATGGTGTAACTTGTGCAGGGGGCTCTTGAATGGTTGAGGAAGGATGGGCAAGATTGGCCTAGTGGGAAAAGTAGGGGCCACATCTGTCACACGAGGATGATTCGTAGCCCTGCCCATAGCATTTTTGTAGACAGCAAATGTGACGATGACTCTGGGCATACAGAAAGTGCACTATAATGGAATTGTAATTATCAGCAGGATCAGCGACATAATTTTCAGAGCCCAGTGAAAAATGAAAATGTGGAGCCTTTTGTTAAAAAATTATTAAGGATTTCAAGACAGGTGAAGGCAGAGCATCAGACCAAACCTGAGTTTGCTCTAGGCGCAGGACTGTACGGCTGCCCTGCCCACAGGCCCACACCCATGAAGATGAGCCAGTTCTTAGTATTCCCCAGTGATCCCTTGGGCCTAGGGGAAGAATCAAATCCTGAAAGCAAGGCCAGCTGCCAACCAGCTCAGTAACACAGAGGCCTGTAGTCAGTGACCACAGAGGCTGTTAGGGAAATGGCCCTTGAACTCTTGAGATAAAAGAGGGAACTCTGAAAATCAGCTGGAGCCATTAGCTCCAGATATCAAGATCTGTTCTTGTCTGGGATGGACGGTAATGTTTGGAAAAAAAAATGAAGTGTGCCTTCTATTAATTATCCTCTCACTTTAAGAGGTCATTGCCTTCTTTTATCTCTTGTGGGAAGGGGCAACTTGTCCTCAAATGCTTCTGTTTCTGGGTCCCCATCAGCCATGGTTACATCCATGTTCATAATAGAGCAATACAAAATTTAAATTATTTTTTACCCTTTTTGACAACCTACAAAATGGGAGAAGATATTTGCAAATGACATCAGATAAAGGGCTAGTATCCAAAAATCTTTAAAGAACTTAATCAAACTAGACACCCAAAGAACAAATAATCCAATCAAGAAATGGGCAGAAGACATGAACAGCCATTTCTCCAAAGACAACATACAAATGGCCAACAAATACATGAAAAAATGCTCCACATGACTTGGCATCAGGGAAATACAAATCAATACCACAATGAGATACCACCTCACACCAGTCAGAATGGCTAAAAGTAACAACTCCAGAAACAACAGGTGTTGGCGAGGATGCGGAGAAAGGGGAACCCACCTACACTGTTGGTGGGAATGCAAGCTGGTGCAGCCACTCTGGAAAACAGTATGGAGGTTCCTCAAAAAGTTGAAAATAGAGCTACCCTAGGACCCAACAATTGCACTACTAGGTATTTACCACAAAGATACAAATGTAGTGACCTGAAGGGGCACGTGCACCCCAATATTTATAGCAGCAATGTCCACAATAGCCAAACTATGGAAAGAGCCTAGATGTCCAACAGATGAATAAAGAAGATGTGGTATATATACATACAAGGGAATACTACTCAGCCATCAAAAAAAAATGAAATCTTGCATTTGCAACGATGTGGATGGAACTAGAGGGTATTATGCTAAGCAAAATAAGTGAATCAGAGAAAGACAATTATCATATGATCTCACTCATATGTGGAATTTAAGAAACAAAACAGAGAATCATAGGGGAAGGGAAGAAAAAATAAGACAAAATCAGAGAGGGAGACATACCATAAGAGAGGCTTAACTCCAGGAAACAAACTGAGGGTTGCGGGGGGGCGGGGGGGTTGGTGGATGGGGTAACTGGGTGATGTAATGAGCACTGGGTGTCATAGAAGACTGATGAATCACTGAACTCTACCTTTGAAACTAACAATACACTATATGTTAGTTGAATTTAAATTAAAACAATAAAAATAAAAATAAATTTTTTAACCCTTTTCATTCTGCCAATGACCTCCTTGCTTCTGAGTCATGTGGATGGAGGGAGGGAGGAGGGAAGGGGAGGGAAGGGAGAAGGCTGAATGCACCCTGGGCCCCTCCCACTGATTGGTGCCAGTTCCTACCCAATCCCCTAGATCCGTCTCCTGAAGCGGACACTGTGGTTTACCTCTATTTTACAGATGACAAAACTGAAGTTCACAAGATGACACCTGCCTCAGCCTGAAGTCTTTGATTCCAGAGACTGGACCTTTTCCATAAACCTGGCCCCGGGCCACCCCGAACACGTGCAGGGTCCTGGACAGAGGACACATGACGGTCTCTAGCCCTCGGCCCACAGCCTGCCCCAGTCTCCTCACCTCTCTCCAGCTCTGTCCTGCACCAGGAGGGGCCTCGCGTGCCTGCATGTGGACACCCCCAGCCTGCCCGTCCAAGCTCCGTCCTCCCCCCACCACCCCAGCCACTGCCAAGCCCTGGCCAGCCCTTGGTCTGCATGGGCCCTGAGGCAGGCTGCCGGTTGGCACAGCCTCGGGCCCTGCAGACCCTACCTGTGAGGTGGGACTCGCTGGAGGATGGCCATCAGGGGATCCAGGGGACCCTCTGAAGCCCTGGGCCCAGGACAGGGCACCAGCTGCTGTCTCCAAGCCCAGTGCTGCAGATCACCTTCCCAACGTTCACAGCTGTGACTGCTGGGCACCCGATTCCCACTGCCCACCTTTCAGCTCCCCCTCCTTTGTTTGCAAAGCCAAGAGCGCTTCTCCCTTTCTTGCTGCCTGGCTTTGTCCCCTCTGGGGCTCATGTGTTTAGGTGGGCACAGGAACGTAGTGATGCCCGAGCCCAGAGCTGGCCTTGAGATCACGGCACAGGGGAGGGAAACAGAGCTGAGCTGAACTCTGAGAAGGGGGCTGAGCTCAGTTCATCCGTCCCAATGGAAACCCGTCCTTGCAGGACCAAGACGTCTGCTGCCTGCAAGGGCCGCCCTGCTGCTTCTTCACTCCTGGGTGAGGCTCCCGGGCCAGAGGGAGGGAGGCAGGTTGCCAGCTAGGCAGTGGGTGGCATACTGAGTTTGGGACGGATTCCACTGTGTTTTAGATGTCAGGATTGTTGGGTGAGACTCCCGCCCCCAGCACGGCTTGGCCAGGCAGCCTGGGGCTGAAGCTGCTGCTGGTGGGAATGTCCAGCCCAGGTAGGGCAGGGTCCGGTCCCCAGGCTGTGCTAAGGGCGGGGAGGACAGTGGGGTGGTCACGTGCCCAGAGCGCAGCAAGCGTGCCCGTGCATGCAGACGGAGAAGAAAAGAGGTCTGCAGAAAGACGCAGAGAGCTTGGAGCCTCAGAGCGATCCCTTCCAGGCCTTAGGAGGCCTTGTCCTGTCCTTGGGCCCAAGAGACACCCCTGTGGCCTTAAAATAAAATACCTTTTACCTAGCAAACTGGGCCGTGTGTCCTTGTCCTTAGCACTTGAGTGCGCACCTGCTTGGCCTCCAACTGCCAGCACCAGTGTTTCTTTGCCTTAAGGTCCTCTCTGACCTCCAGATCCTCCTCTGTGCCCTGGGGCAAGCCAGGCATGTGGGAAGTGCCAAGGAATTAGGGGTGGGTGTGCCCCAGCTCCCTTGCCCCTCTGAGATCTGAGGCATGTACTTGACACCGGCTCCCGAGTTCCAATTGCCTGCAGCATTCAGCCTGGTAACACACTGTTCTGGCTGTCTCCCTCTCCGTCTCGCTTCCTGCTGGCATTTCCTGAGATCACCTCTTCCCAAATAAACCGTTGCACCTGACTCCTGGTCTCAGGATCAGCAGCCAGGAGAGCCCAACTAAATAAGACAGCAGAAAGGAGCTTCAAAGACAGCAGGATGGTCCTCCACCCCTACCATGCTTCTTTCTGGTCATCTCCTCTGGAGACGAGAGCTGAGCATCCCAGCACCCGATGGCTCTTTTGCCATAGGAGCTCAGCCCACCCTGTGCCCTCAGTGCTAACAGAGGTGCCTACCTCCAGAGTACATGTCGAAACAGTTCTGCGTCAGCACTAGTCCTGTGGTTCCTGCGGATGAGAGCGCAAAACTGTGATTTCCTGAAACAGGTCATCCTGTCTATTGTTTTGCAGAAAATAGCTACTTTTTAGTCTAAGATCTAAAAATGGAATAATAACGGAGTCAAGTCAGCTCCTATAGAAAGCATGCAGGACTGAGTAGGGGCCCAGTAACTTCTGGGCTGATCTGAGAGGTACAAGGACAAAATGGTGAAGGATCTCTGGAATTGAACGGTATCCAACCAATCTGGGTCTGTGTTCTGCCTTGCCACTTCCTAACGCACCGCTTAGTATTCTGACCTCAATTGTTGCATCTGAACAATAGGCTATGGGAACTAAGGGAGATGTATTTAAACTAGTCAACATACAAGACAAATTTTAGCTGGAAAACAGTAATAAGAATAACTGCAATCATTATCGTTATTCCTTCCTAAATAGGACATCTGAATCCTCCAACTCTTGAAGGCAAAGGGATTTGCAGTGGGCTGAATGTACTCAAAGCTCTGAGTCCAGTCATGTGGATTGTGTTTGTGTATTTTGCAAAGGGTCCAAGTCCTACAGGGAACCAGGTGTTTGGGGGAAGTTGCAGTTCTCACTCTCTGCCACTAGATGGGGGTGTTGCAGAGGGGATGGCAGCTCTATATTTTCTCCCCGGGTCCCTTCCCCCCAAGCCAGTTTGTGGATCCCTGAAGAGGGTAGGGACAGGGGTCTAGATGGTGGAGGCTCTCCTGCTGGGTGGGGGGGGGGGGGTTTACACTGCAGCCCTTCCTGGATTCTCAGAGCCACCAGTGTAGGGTCCTTGGAAAGGGGTGGGGGTCTATGCACACATGAAACTGTGATCATGTTCATTTGTATATTTTTCTGGAATTAGGGGGAGGAGGTATAGTTTGAACAGTTTCTTAAAGGAATCTCTTCCCCCTAAAAGACCGAAAACCACCAATCTTTAGCAATCCTTGCTGGCTTAATATGCAGACGAGACCCTGAGGCCCTGAGAAGGATTCCTTGGACTTCTCCTCAGCTAGCATGCAGTAGATGCTTCGAGAGGTTTTTAGTCTAGGGAAGTTAGTTCAGCTGAGTGATTACAACCTGGAGTCAATCAGATCCAGGTTCAAATCTAGATGATTCTATCGGCTGGGTAACCTTGGGCATGTGGCCTAACCTCTCTGAGCCTCCACTTTCTTACCTGGAACATGGGGATACTGTGCACAACTCCACTCTGGCATGGGGAGGAGGTTGAATGAAATAGCTAGCACAGAGCGAAGGCTCAATAAACGTTAGCTCTTGGTGTTACTGATGCTTGTTTTTGTCTGTGCTTTATGAGGGGAAGAGGAGGAGGCCCTAGTCTGAGCCTGTCTCCTGGGAGACTATTCAAAGAGGTCTTCTTCTGCAGTGGCCCATTTCAGGGAGGAGAGAACCAGCAGGTTTCAGCCAGATGGGCTGTGGCCAGGGCCACCTCCTGCCCAATGGGGAGGGTTCGGGGATGGGGGGTGAGCGGGGATTAGGTAGAACAGCTGCTGTGCCCTCCCAGGAGGAAGGACCTGCCAATGGAGTGAATCAGGCCTCACTCTCCTTCTCAAGACTTTGGAGGGGGCATGCCCTGCTCAGCCTCCTGCCCCTCCCAGGCCCCACCTTTCTCGGGCTCCCCGGAAATTGGCCAGGGCTGCCTTCTGACCTCCTGCTCTGGGTAAGGCTCCATTTTTGCTCCAGGCTTTGACCTTTCCCCCGACTCAGCAGGATTTCTTGGCAGAAGGGAGATGGCTCCCCTAGGAGCAACCAATCCAATCCCTGTCACTTCCTAAGTGTGTTCACATGGTCATGCCACACACACACACACACACACACACACACACTTGGCCTTTTCCTTCCTGAGTGTCTGCTGTGCCCTTTGTCCACCTGTCCTGACTTCTGTCCCAGGAAGTGGCTCTTAGATTCAGGGAATTGGCCTTTGCTCTCCATCTCATCCATGCGTCTCCAAAGGCAGAGAGGAGGGTCTTGGCCAGGGCAGAGCACCTGGTCCTGACTCTGTCCCTGTAAACCCACCCCCTCCTGAAATGTGTCCCTGTTTCAGGCTTGGCCTGTCGTTGCTCCCTGCAGGAGATGCAGGGTAGTGAGGCTGTGGGCCTCCCTCCACATCTCCCTGCCTCCAGCCTCCCTACTCCAAGCTGGAAGGAAGTTTCTGGAGTGCAGGGCTAGGCCCTCACACCCTGCTCACAGCCTTTCTGAGGCTCCCTATTGTCCTTAGCTTCAAGCCCATACTTCTTAGCAGGATGCTTAGCCCCTCACCCTGCCATCCTGCCTGCCCCCCTTCCCTGCTGCACCTGTCATCCCTCCTTCTCTGGTGCATCCAGAAAGACCCTGTGTGGCCCCCAATCCCTCTCCCCACTCCTTCCTTCTCTGCTCCCTGCACAGTGTTGCCCCAGCCTCAAAGGAGCCTCCCCTACTTTTTTTCTGGCCAACCCCTACTATCCTTCAGGGCTCAGCTGACCAACACCGCTCTCTGGAAGCCTCCCCTGATGACCCCCATCCCCAGCTCTGTGTCCCAGTTCTCAGGGATGTGCTTCCTTCTCCTTCATAGATGCTCACCCCATTGGGCTGGCAGTCAACTTCATGGAGACCACAGGGTAGCTGCTGTCAATATTTGTTGAATGAATGAATGAACGTGTGCAATCACCTCATCACCTCACATTGTTGGTGGCTGTCCCCCCATGGTTTCATGTGTGTTGGTTTAGGCTGCATGCCCTTGAGAATGGGGTCATGCTTCACAGGAGAAGCATGTCCTCCTGGGATAGCTGCACACAACAGAGGCCTGGTCAGGACTCTGGAGAGTAGGACCAGGTCTTTTAGACTCTCTGTCCCCACAAGCTTCCCCTCCCACGCACTAGAGGATGGCCCCAGGCACGTGGTAGGAGCTGAGCCAGTATTGGTTGAATGAATGTTAACTACCTCCCCATAGCCCCCATCTGCAGTATTAAGAGCATGGTGGGGGCTATCTGGGGGGTGGATCAACAGCTCACCGTTCACCAGGGCAACGTTCAGGCCTCTGCCCACGTTGTTTTTCACAGGACTCATGATCCTGAACAAGAAGAAAAACAAAATACAACAGTTGGTCCCAAGTGTGGAGCGAACACTCTGCTTTTGTGACTCTGGAACTCTGAGGGGGCCCACATGGCGCTATGCAGAAGCATTAGGAAACACACAGAATAATTTGGGCCATCTGTTTTCTCCTGGAAACGAGCGGTGGGCTGGATTCTCTGAGGAATGCTCATAGCATGTTTGGACGAGAACAGTCTGCTTGGAAAAGAGGGAAGGTCCCTGCCAGGGGCTCTGAGGTGTTGGAGGTGGGACCGGCCCACCTCCCCCAAGCAGTGAGGCCCAGCTGCTGGGAAGAAGGCAGAAACCAGAGCGTTGCTGCCATCCCGCAGAGGCTGGGACTGCTGGGTGGGGTCCGGCTGTGTTGCTGGCTGCCTAGCACCCACAGCCCGGTCTTCTGGTGTTTCTTGGGAAAACCGTCCTTCTCTACTCTCAGACTAGGTGGTTCTTGGGACTGACCTCGGGTCTTCCAGGCCCGGACAAGTAGAGCATCCTGTGTCCCTGCTCACGGTGACTGAGCCAGGTATGGTCATGGGACCCAGGCCAGCCAATGAAACTCAGTCTTGGGACTTTTATAGGGATAATTTGGATGGGTAAGTTCTCTTCTGTGGGGGCCAGCTTCAGCTGATATGTCAGCCAGCTAGTGGCCTCCCTCCTTCACAGAAAGCAACCCATTTTCATGTTGAGAAAACTGAATCTAACAAAAGAGAACAGAGCTAAAGATGGTGTGAGAGGGACCCCTGATGACATGGTTTAAACCTCTGGATCCAGCTGGTCCTGAAGCCTGCTATCTGTGCATTTTGTATATGGGAATCACTAAGTTCCTTCTTTTGCTCAAGTGAGTTGGAGTTAGGTTCAAAATCCCTATTTTTTTTTTTTAAGATTTCATTTATTTATTTGAGAGAGAGAGAGAGAACGAGTGGGAGGAGGCACGGAGGGAGAAGCAGACTCCATGCAGAGCAGGGAGCCCGATGTGGGATCTGATCCCAGGACCCTGGGATCATGACCTGAGCTGAAGGCAGACGTCTAACTGACTGAGCCACCCAGGCGCCCCAGAATCCCTATTAAAACACCTGTTTCAAGAGAAAATCCTGAAAGCAGCTCAGGACAAGAGGTCCTTATCCTACAAGGGTAGACAATAAGGCTGGCAGCAGACCTGTCCATAGAGACCTGGCAGGCCAGAAAGGACTGGCATGATTTATTCAGGGTGCTAAATGAGAAAAATATGCAGCCAAGAATACCTTATCCAGCAAGGCTGTCATTCAGAATAGAAGGAGAGATAAAGAGCTTTCAGGACAAACAGAAACTAAAACAATCTGTGATCACTAAACCAGCCCTACAGGAAATATTAAAAGGGATCCTTTAAGCAAAGAGAGAGCCCAAAAGTAACATAGACCAGAAAGGAACACAGACAATATACAGTAACAGTCACCTTACAGGCAATACAATGGCACTAAATTCATATCTTTCAATAGTTACCCTGAATGTAAATGGGCTAAATGCCCCAATCAAAAGACATAGGGTATCAGATTGGATAAAAAAACAAGACCCATCAATATGCTGTCTGCAAGAGACTCATTTTAGATCCAAAGACACCTCCAGGTTGGAAAGTGAGGGGGTGGAGAACAATTTATCATGCTAATGGACATCAAAAGAAAGCTGGGTTGGCAATCCTTATATCAGACAAATTAGATTTTAAACCAAAGACTGTAATAAGAGATGAGGAAGGACACTATATCATAATTAAAGGGTCTATCCAACAAGAAGATCTAACAATTGTAAATATTTATGCCCCTAACATGGGAGCAGCCAATTATATAAACCAATTAATAACAAAATTAAAGAAACACACTGATAATATACTAATAGTAGAGGACTTTAACACTCCACTCACAGCAATGGACAGATTGTCTAAGCAGAAGATCAACAAGGACACAAGGGCTTTGAATGACACACTGGACCAGATTGACTTCACAGATACATTCAGAGCATTCCATCCTAAAGCAACAGAATATACATTCTTCTCAAGTGCACATGGAACATTCTCCAGAATAGATCACATACGGAGTTACAAATTAGGTCTCAACCAGTACCAAAAGACTGGGATTATTCCCTGTATATTTTCAGACCACAATGCTTTAAAACTTGAACTCAATCACAAGAGAAAATTTGGAAGGAACACAAATACATGGAGGTTAAAAGAGCATCTTACTAAAAATGAATGGGTCAACCAGGAAATTAAAGAATTTAAAAAATTCATGGAAAGAAATGAAAATGAAAACACAACGGTTGTAAACTTTTGGGATGCAGCAAAGGCGGTCCTAAGAGGGAAGTACATAGTAATACAGGCTTTTCTCAAGAAACAAGAGAAGTCTCAAGTACACAACCTAAGCTTACACCTAAAAGAGCTGGAGAAAGAACAGCAAATAAACGCTAAACCCAGCAGAAGAGAATTAATAAAGATTACAGCAGATTAAGGAGGGCATGTATTGAATGGAGCACTGGGTGTTATAGGCAAACAATGAATCATGGAACACTACATCAAAAACTAATGATGTAATGTATGGTGACTAACATAATAAAATAAAATTTAAAAAAAGATTAGAGCAGAAATCAATGAAATAGAAACCAAAAGAATAGTGGAACAGATCAACAAAATTAGGAGCTGGTTCTTTGAAAGAATTAATAAGATCCATAAACCCCTAGCCAGACTTATCAAAAAGAAAAGAGAAAGGACCCAAGCAAATAAAATCACGAATGAAGGAGGAGAGATCACAACCAACACCAAATACAAAAAATGGTAAGAACATACTATGAGCAACTATATGCCAACAAATTAGGCAATCTGGAAGAAATGGATGCATTCCTGGACACTTATAAACTACTAGAAGAACTAGAAAACCTGAACAGATCCATAACCAGCAAGGAAATTGAAGCAGTAATCAAAAATCTCCCAACAAACAAGAGTCCAGGGCCGGATGGCTTCCCACGGGAATTCTACCAAACATTTAAAGAAGAATTAATACCCATTCTTCTGAAGCTGTTTCAAAAAATAGAAATGGAAGGAAAACTTCCAAACTCATTCTATGAGGCCAGCATTACCTTGATCCCCAAACCAAAGACCCTACCAAAAAGAATTACAGACCAATATCCCTGATAAACATGGATGCAAAAATTCTCACCATGACACTTGCCAACAGGACCCAACAATAATACATTAAAAGGATTATTTACCCCAAGTGGGATTTATCCCTGGGCTGCAAGGGTGATTCAACACCCATAAATCAATCAATGTGATACACCACATGAATAAAAGAACAAGATCCATATGATCCTCAATAGATGCAGAAAAAGCATTTGACAAAGTACAGCATCCTTTCTTGATTAAAACTCTTCACAGTGTAGGGACAGAGGGAACATACCTCAGTATCATAAAAGCCACGTATGAAAAGGCCACAGCGAATAACACTCAATGGGGAAAAACTGAGAGCTTTTACCCTAAAGTCAGGAACAGGACAGGGATGTCCACTATCACCACTGTTGTTCAACAGAGTACTAGAAGTCCTAGCTTTGGCAATCAGACAACAAAAAGAAAGAAAAGGCATCCGAATCGGCAAAGAAGTAGTCAAACTCTCATTCTTTGCAGATGACACGATACTCTATGTGGAAAACCCAAAAGACTCCACCCCAAAATTGCTAGAACTCATACAGGAATTCAGCAAAGTGGCAGGATATAAAATCAATGCACAGAAATCAGTTGCATTTCTATACACTAAAAATGAGACAGAAGAAATTAAGGAATTGATCCCATTTACAACTGCACCAAAACCATAAGCTACCTAGGAATAAACCTAATCAAAGAGGCAAAGGATCTGTACTCTGGAAACAATAGAACACTCATGAAAGAAATTAAGACAGAAAGAAATGGAAAAACTTTCCATGCTCATGGACTAGAAGAATATTGTTAAAATGTCTGTGCTACCTACAGCAATCTATACATTCAGTGCAATCTCTATCAAAATACCATCAACTTTTTTCACAGAGTGGAACAAATAATCCTAAAATTTGTATGGAACCAGAAAAGACCCTAAATTGCCAGAGGAATGTTGAAAAAGAAAACCAAAGCTTGTGGCATCACAATTCCGGACTTCAAGCTCTATTACAAAGCTGTCATCATCAAGACAGTATGGTACTGGCACAAAGACACACACAAAGATCAATGGAACACAACTGAGAACCCAGAAATGGACCCTCAACTCTATGGTCAACTCGTCTTCAACAGAGCAGGAAAGCATATCCAATGGAAAAGACAGTCTCTTTAACAAATGGTGTCGGGAAAACTGGACAGCCACATGCAAAAGAATGAAACTGCACCATTTCCTTACACCACACACAAAAATAAACTAAAAATGGATTAAAGACCTAAATGTCAGACAGGAATCCATCAAAATCCTAGAGGAGAACACAGGCAGCAACCTCTGTGACCTCAGCCGCAGCAACTTTTTGCTAGACTCATCTCCAGAGGCAAGGGAAGCAAGGGCAAAAATGAACTATTGGGACTTCATCAAGATAAAAAGCTTTTGCACAGCAAAGGAGACAGAGGACAAACCAAAAGACAACCTACAGGATGGAAGAAGGTATTTGCAAATGACATCAGATAAAGGGCTAGTATCCAAAATCTATAAAGAACTTATCAAACTCAACACCCAAAGAACAAATGATCCAATCAAGAAATGGGCAGAAGACATGAACAGCCATTTCTCCAAAGACAACATACAAATAGCCAACAGATACATGAAAAAATGCTCAACATCACCCAGCATCAGGGAAATGCAAATCAATACCACAATGAGATATCACCTCACACCAGTCAGAATGGCTAAAATTAACAACTCCAGAAACAACAGGTGTTGGGGGGGATGCGGAGAAAGGGGAACCCTCCCACACTGATGGTGGGAATGCAAGCTGGTGCAGTCACTCTGGAAAACAGTATGGAAGTTCCTCAAGAAGTTAAAAATAGAGCTACCCTACGACCCAGCAATTGCATTACTAGGTATTTATCCAAAGGATACAAACATAGTGGTCTGAAGGGGCACCTGCACCCCAATGTTTATAGCAGCAATGTCCACAAAAGCCAAACTATGGAAAGAGCCCAGATACCCGCTGACAATGAATGAAGAAGATGTGGTATATATCTACAAAGGAGTATTACTCAGCCATAAAAAAGAATGAAATCTTGCCATTTGCAAGGAGGTGGATGGAACTAGAGTGTATTATGCTAAGCGAAATAAGTCAAATACAGATACCATATGATTTTACTCACATGTGGAATTTAAGAAACAAAACAGATAACACAGGGGAAGGGAAGGAAAAATAAAATAAGATGAAAATGGAGAGGGAGGCAAACCATAAGAGAGTCTTAATCATAGGAAACAAACTGAGGGTTGCTGAAGGGGAGGTGGGGGGGGATGGGGTAACTGGGTGATGGGCATTGAGGGCACGTGATGTGATGAGCACTGGGTGTTGTGTGCTATTGATGAATCACTAAATTCTATCTCTGAAACTAATAATACAGTGTATGTTAATTAAACTGAATTTAAATAAAGAAATAAAAAAAACACCAGTCTCTGGCTCCTTTTGTAGGATAAACTTACTGCCTCAGGGGCCTTTACCATCTGGTTTGGATAATGGGTACATAGTCTTTGTCTTGTACCTGGATGGAAGCCCTGGCATGTGCTGCATCTGAATTTGATGCCTGGATCTTGATTTTGAACTCTCCCCAGAGGCATTGCCCTTTATAGGAAGCCCAGCAGCTTGGCTGTCAGGCAGACCGGAGTTCAAAATCCTGACTCTGCCACCATTCAGCTGGGTAATGCTGTCTGAGCCTCCATTTCCTCATCTTTGCAAAGGGGATAATTGGAGCCCCACCTCTGGGAGGGTTGGGGGATTGCATGAGAGGAAGCCGGGAAGCATTCAGCGAGGTGCTGGCGGATGGGGAAGCTGTCCGGGTTATTGTTATTTGTGCCTCCTCCACCCAGAGGAAAAGGACGCGAGTGGAAGGTGTGGGCCGCTCACAGGGCCTGCACTTGCAGCCTCCGAATTTCCGAATGAACCAATGAAAAGAAAGGAAACGCAAGAAACTTACACAAGGTTTTCGAAGCACATCTTGGGGCCCACGACGTTAGCGGCTCCGCTGCTGATTTTAAAGGCAAAGAAGTTGTCCGGGCAGGGCTTGCTGAGACCACACTTGGTCCTCACGACCGCTGTGGAGGGAACAGACCAACCCTTGGTGGAGGCAGCTGGGGAAGGGGCTCGGGAGGAGTCAGGGGAGCGGCCAGCCGGGGAGCAGGCTCAGCAGGCGAGGGGCCGGTGGGGTGGCAGGCTCAGCAGGCGAGGGGCTGGAGGGGGGGGCAGGCTCAGCAGGCGAGGGGCCGGGGCGGGGGGCAGGCTCCGGACCTAGCGCAGAGGCCTCCTCCCCAAGGCGCCTTTGCAGACCGCCTGAGTCGGGGGGCGGGTGGCGGTGGCGGGGGATTTGCCCCTTTCTGCGTGCGCATGGGGCCTCCAGCCATCCCCGTCGAAGACGCAGGACACCGGCTGTGTGTCTGGCCGCCCTCGAGTTTTTCAGGGTTTCTACTACAGCTCTAGCTCCGGCGCAGAGCCTGGTTCTAATTAAGTCCCGCGTCCTCTCCACGTGGCCCTCACGGGGCGGACCCGGAGGCCCGAGAAAGGCGGGGGATGTATGAAAGACCCCCAAACACAGCTGCCGATGCTCGGCCCTCCGTGGACTCTCTGTGAGCTGGGATATCCGTCACCTGCGCTTACAGCCTGGCAGGTTCTAATTTATATTAATGCGTGTTGTGTGTGTGTGTTTTACCACCACCTGACAGTTTGGAAAGTACCATTAGGGAGGACTGGGTAAACATGGAATTAGAGAAAGTTCACCTGCAAAGGGAAAGCCATGACCGGGCAGCGTCTCTCCTCCAGCCCCGGGCCAGCATCTGGCTGGGCTATGGCAGCCCGCGCTTGGAGCAAACCCACAGGCTTCCTGACAGAAGCTGGCGCACGCCGAGGGCTTGCTGTGTGCTGAGCACTGCGGCAAGCACTTTACATTTATTACCTTGTTGAATCGTGCCGGGAACTCCTGTGCCTGGCACATAGTAGGCACTCAATAAATATTCACGGAATGAACGCATAGAGCATTGGGCAGGGCAGGGCTCCAGGCTGGGAGAAACGATGTGGTCAGGGTGATGAGGACCTTGCCAGCCTCTAGGGAGCCTTTATGTGCACCAGGGAAAAGTGCCCCTCCTGGGGGACACAATCCACTGGTGCAAGACTTGGTAAAGGTGCTCCTTCCTGGGAGTGAATGCCGCTCCGGCCAGGGTACCCTCACCAAGTGGGTAGCCCGGGAGGCCTGAGTGGAAAGCCTATCCTAGGCTCTCTGCCCTGTGCCCCCCCGTCCCCCCGAGTTTCAGGTATAACCAGAGCTCAAACCAGGACACTGTCACCAGAGTGACGGCCAAGAGCTGAGACACCCACAAGGGGCTGTTAAGGGGAGAGTGGGTGTCTAGGCCTGTGGCTCAGGACAGAGAGGGCTGGAGACGTGGGGACCTGACTCCCCTTCCCCACCTTCTGGAGAGGACCCTTCTCAGGAGGCCCAGCACCTGCCCGAAGGTGAGGATGAAGGCTGAGGATGAGGGTGCGGAGAGGTCCTCTTCTCCTATGAGCCTTGGGCCCTAACCTCTGGTCCCCTGTCCCCTCATAGAGAGGCCAGTTTACTCTTGAGACCAGACGTTCTCACCTATGCTAGAGGGATTGTTCCAGGCCCTGGACACCATCCTAGAGTTTGCCCAGAGCCTAATCAACTGCAGCTAAGTCTGATAAACCTGATGTCAACAGGCTGGCTTAAGCAGGCTTTTCCAGAATGGATTTTCTGACCATCCAGCCTTCACGGTCCAGCTACTGGATGACGGGGTTGATGTCCAGGGGGCTCAGCCACTGGGAGGCAGGGGATTTGCTCTCTGGGTTCGAGCTGGGGGGCTGCCCCCACCAGCTGCCTCAAACCCTGAGACCCAAGCCCTCTGGGAACCCCTAGTGCTGTTGCTGAGGATGTGAAGCTGAGCATTGGATGGGGAGCAGTCAGGAAATGTGGGCTACTCTTCAGTTATCTGAGGCGTGACTCACCAGGAATCTCTCCCTTTACCTTTGCCAGCTGTAAAACGAGGGAGTTGGTTTAGATAAGAGCTGTCAAATAGCTTTTCTCTGAACTGTCAGTGGATCTGCTATTAGAGGCTTAATGATAGAGCTGTAGAGGCTACCTGTGGGCCTGGAGGGCAAGGGCTGGGACTGGCAGTGTCGACCAGGAGAGCGGGCAGGGTGGGAGGCAGCACGTGTGCCTGGGTTTGCCATGCCCCTAGCAGATGATGCCTGAGTGTTTGCACCGAGATGCTGTGACACTCTGTGTCTACTTCAGAATATGACTCAGGAGGCTTCAGGTCAATGGAGTCGCAGGTGTGGGGCGGATGGTTTGCGTTCATCCATTATGGTCTTTGCTCTCTGTAATCCCACAGTGCACGGGGGCTCCCATGCCCTTCTCGGGCAAAATTCTGTTCCTGGAACTATGACCTTCTTCAGTCACTACTATGTTGGGGTGGGAGAAGGGGGACTCGGAGATGTTGCCTCTTGAAAGGAGGTGTGGAGAGGGTGGGCTCTGGGCTAGCCTGGAGGTGAACTCCTGCTCCACTATGTACCACTGTGTTGCCTTGGCCAAGAGATTTCTACTTCTCTGAGCTTCAGTTTGCCCATCTATAAAATGGGGATAGTCCGAGCACCTACCCAAGATGGTGGTGAGGATTGCATGAGATGCCTGTAAAGCTCTGAATATGGTGTCTGGCACATAGTAGGCCCTCCATCATTGTACTATTATCATCATCATAACTGTCCCTTCTTTCCACCTTCTCCACGCTTTGGGAGCTGGGGTCTTTGCTGAAGCCCTGCTCGGACGGCTGCAGTATCCAGCACTGGAGGCATCAGCATTCCCACTTCCCAGTGCCTGACTCTCCAGCCACCATCTCCCCTGCAGCCCCACACATTCCTGCCTCTAGGCCTTTGCCAGTCCCTCCCTGATGCCTTCTCTAACCTCATTCCACTGGAAGGGGGTAGCCCTCCCGGAGCCCAGAACACTTTGCCCATCTCTCCCGGCACATTGGGTACTTCTACCCCAACAGACAATCAGCACCCCCTTCTGTATGCCTCTAGGAGTGCCTGGATGCCTCACATGGCCCTTGGTACTCTGGAACAGGAACTGTGAACCAAGCCTGGGGTCTGCATGATGATAATAAGCACAGAGCCCATCTTCAGGGCTCGGGCTCAGTGGGGGTCAGAGTGGGGAGGTGGCTGTGCAGGGCCAGGTGCTGTGACTAGGGAGGCAATCTAGCCTGCAGGGCAGGGTGGGGGGTGCTGGGGAAGGGAGAGTTGAACCATCTCCATCAGTCTGAAGGGCTGAGAGGAGGCCTCTACTGCTACAGGGCTTGGGGGCTTCAGAAGGTACCATGGGGCCATGGGAGGAGAGAGCTGGGCAGATTCTGGACACCAGGATTTCTCTGGGGCCTGCAGGGCCAGGAGGAGCAGCCCTGGGAAGTCTCACCCTAAGGCAAAGGCAGGGTTGGGGTGATACTCACGGATTGCCTGGGAGTCCAAACCTGCTGGACAAGAGGACACAATCTGGTTAGCGAGAAAGTGCTTTGGGCGCCCCCTGCTGGAGGCTGGGGAGTGGCATTGGCTGGGCCAAGCGTTCTCCTCCCGTGGAGGATGTTGAATTGAGCTCTAAAAGTCCCACCCTGTCAGGGAGTCCTCCCTCACTTACTGCTGCCACCCCCCTTTGCGCCCGCGTGCGCGCACGCGGCACTACCTACTCTAACAGAGCATGTTATTAAATGCATAAAATAAAATAGAATGGAAACCAACTATATATCAATATAATAATAAAATATTAAAACATAAATTTGTGCTACAGTAATATATGTGCTTCTATATTAATGCATTAAATAATAAGGTGGGGGGTCTGTGCAGCCAGGCTAGGAACCTCTGAAGAAAATGAGTATTACCCCTTTCCGTGGCTGAACATTCATGGTTTTCCATGGCCACTTTTCCCATTGGTTATCTGTCCTGTCACTGTAAGCATTTCTCAAGACTCTGGATCATCACTTTTGTTTTTGTATATCCTGTAATCAAGTCTGTTTGTGTGCCCGACTCAGACCATGAACGTGAGCCACATGTTTCTCATTTTGGGGTCCGTGGGACCTAATACAGAATAGTTGCTCCATGACTGTTGGTTGGAGGTACTGATTCATCAGACTTCAGGTAGCTGAGTTCTGGGGTGTACTTTCAAACACTGTCCTCTCTCTCGCTTCAGGCTGGGGCTCTCTCCTCTAGAGGATGCCCCTGAACTCCACTTCTGCTCTGAGCCTCCTACCCTGACCTGGGCCCATCTCTTCCCAGGCTGTCAGCACAGCCAAGTCCATCTCTGTAAGAGCAGTGCCCTGGGGCTGGGGGCAGGGTGGCCACCATGGGTCTATATAATTCATCCTGATGTGAGCCGTGCTTGACAAGAAGTGGATGAGGTGCGGGATCTCGGAGACTCATCTATGGGGTGACTGGCTTCTCACTGCTGTGAAGCTGTGAGCTAGCCTGGGCCACTAGAGGCTATTAAGTTTGACTATGTCAGTGGAGGTCGTTCTCTAAATCCAAGGAGGACAAATGCAGAGACATAAATCCCTTCCCTTTCTTTCCTTCCTTTGAAAGGATTTGGACCTGAGAGACTTGGGTTTCCATTCCTGCTGACATCTATAAGGGAAATTTGGGCAACTTTCTTCATCTCCCTGAAGCTCCCTGAGCTTCTCTTTTCTTAGACTACACATAAAACCACACCATGAGGTCATGTATGAACCCACTCCACAACCACACCATGGATCACTTCATGGGGCCATTTGTGCAGATTATATGAGATTATGCATTAAGTAACTGGTATCCATTACTCATCCATCATCCATCCATACATCATTCATTCACCCATCCATCATCTACTCATCCATCCATCACCCAACCATCCATCTACCCATCCATCTATCCATGCATCCATCATTCATCCATTATCTACCCACCCACCCATCCATTCACCATCCATCCACCCATCCATCCATCACCCATCCATCCACCCATCATCTATCCACCCACCTATCCATCCATCCATTCACCCACCCTTCCATCCACCATCCATCAATCCACCCATCCATCATTCATCCATCCATCCATCCATTCATTTTTCTTTCATTCATCAAATGTTTACTGAGCATCTGCCCTGCACTGAGGCTAGAGAAATGGAGGTACACAAGATAAAATCCTTGCCTTCAAGAAGCTTACATTCTAGGGAATGGTGATCGACAACAACCAAATAGACAAATAAACACCCTAATGATGGCTGATGGTGAAGCTCTGAAGGAAATAGGCTGACATAGGGGCTAAAGTAGAGGGAGGGGGCATGGCTGCAGCTGGGGTTGTTGGGTAAGGCTTCTCTGAGGAGGTCACATTTGAGCAGAGACCTGAAGTTGGAGAAGAGCTGCCTACAGGGACATCTGTGTGAAGAGTGTTTCAGGAAGAGGTGATGGCAGCTGCAGTTGGATGCCACTCAGTGCTCAGTTTTGTCTCTCTTGACTCCCTTCTTTTCCTCCCCCCTTCCTTCCTTCTTTTCTTCTTCCCTCTGTCCTTTTTTCTTGGAATCACATTTCCAAAATGGCCCTTGGTGCAGGCCCATGTTATAGCCAGGGCCTTGGAACACTTCTCTGCTCCCCATGGGCTCCAGCCTCCCTGGCAGCCTCCACCCCCACAAAGGCTGGAGTCCCAAAGGCTGTGCACACCCTGCCATGTCTGGCTGTCTCCTGGGTCACCCACAGATGGAGGGAGGTATATCCTTGGCCCCGTCCCGGTCCACAGTCCCTGCACCCAGCAGTGACCCCCACTCACCTGGCCAGCGGGGCAGACGGAGAGTTTTCATGTTGAAGCTGCTGTAGCTGCTAATAAAGATCCATGTGGCGACCAGGGCAAAGATAAGGGCCAGGAGGCGAAGCACACCTGTAGCACAAGGAGATCCTGCCATGAAGCTACATCACAAGGCCACATAGCAAGTTTACTTGTGAGTCCTTACCAAATCCCCACAGTGAGACCATGTCATGAGACCCCACCAGGAGACCCCGTGTAGTAGCCCCAGACCAAGGCCCACACCTTGGACCAGGTCAGGAGACCACCGGGTGAGACCATGTGTGAATCCATGCAATGACCAAATGGTGAGATCATGCTGCAAGATTACGTGGCCACATTTCCCAAAGTGGGTCCACTGGGAGAAAAGGTTAGAAATGCTCCTTTCTGGGCTCCACTTAGCCATCCAGAGACAGACTCCTTAGGGGTGAGGCCTGGGAATCTGCACTTTTATCCAGTACCCTGTGGTGAGGCCTGAGTGTGTGGCAGCAAAACAGGAGGCAGGTTCTGCTGCAGACAGCCCGAGGGGTGAGCCCCGCCACAGAAGTTGGGAAGGCTGCGTCCAGCGCTCCAGGCAGCCAGTGCCACTGTGTGACCTCGGGCAGAAGCTCAGCCTCTCTGGGCAGGAGTGCCTCAATCACAGAGTGGACATGGTTCAATAGCCTCGCTTCTGAACCCACAGCTTGTTGGGAGGGAGGTGATAGTTGTCACTAGTAGGCAGCCTCCAGAGTGGCTTGGGGCAGGGGCTGGTCCCTCACATTTTCCATTGCTCCCCCTGAAAGCAGCCACAAATAACCACACAATGCTATCTATAGGAACACACACTGGCCTTGCTGAGGTGGCTTCCCGGCCTCACAGCCTGACTGCTTCTGCATCAGTGGGGAGCGACCCCACATAGGACAGACTCCTGGTCTCCAGAGCTCCCAGAGCTCCCGGTCTCACTCCCTTTTCTCACTCTCCCATGAGGGCCAGAAGCGGGCTCCACTACGCCCCCCAGCCCAGGGACTTCGGTGGCCCCACTGCCATCAAGCCACGTTCTCTAGCTCCGCCCCTGACCTCTGCGTGGCCCTGAATTCAGCTCTGGGGTCTTATGCTGGCCTCTGGCTACTTGGGGTGGGGGAGAAGGCCCCCTGAATCCTGTGGGGCAGGGCTCAGGTCTTTGGGAGGTCCCTCATCTTCTGGGGGACAGTGTGGTGGGAGGCACCCAGAATTCTCCCTGGGTATCAGTTCACATTATACAGCCATTTTGTTTGAGGCAGCGGGCGAACAACTTTCACATACATTATCTCAGTTCATCCTCATGGTAAATCTCCGTCAGATACTACTGATCATTCCCAGTTTGCAGATAAGGAAATAGGCTCAGGGAGGCGGTCACTTAGCTGGTAAGTGACAGAGGTGGCGTTTGAACCCAGGAACGTGTGCTGACTCTAAAACTTGTGCTCTGAACTGGGTCAGTCCCTGTGATCCAGGCCAGGTGGGGCCATGATGCCAAAGCTTCTCCAGCCCTTCAGCCTAGGGGCAGCAAGTTGCCTTTTCCCCTCTTCCAGGCTCCCCCTGGATGGGTTTCCTCCTGGAGTTAGTCTGGTCTGAACATTTGAGAGCATAGACAGTCAAACAACCTCTGAGTCTAGGGACTGACTGCATTCCGGATAGAAAAAATGATTCCTAAACCCATATCAGACCTCAACGTTGAGACTTTGAATCCTCGGAACATGGCCCCTACCTGACACTCTCATCTTGTCCAGGTGAGGAGTGGCTTGGGGTCAGCGTTAGCCTGTGGAGAGAAGGAAATCAAATTGGAAACTGGCACCTGGAGTCTGAAAATGAATAAGATGCACGATTAGGGACAGGTACCTTGACTGAGGAGATCACAGACCTTTCAGTTTGGTTCCTCACCATCTGCCATCTGTTCATTCTCTGCCTCCACCTCTCCTTCACTTTTGCCCCTAGAATCTTATATTCAATTCAACATGTCTTTCTTGGGTGCAGATTGGCAGGTAGAGGAAGGTGTAGTCTGCCAGCCACTGTCTCTTGGAGGATTAATTTATTCATTCATCCATCCATCCATCCATCCTTCCATCCTTCCACCCTTCCATCCGTCCATCCTTCTACCCTTCCACTCTTCCATCCGTCCATCCCTCGGTCCCTCCAGCCAGCTGAGAGACATTGAGCTAGCTAGCTCCAATAAAACATCAGGAAACAAAAGCTCAAGTGATTTCTGCTGAAGTGCCAACATGAAGAGTAATGAGAACGCTCACATTACAGGTGAGTTTGCGTGGGGTGCTATATATGCAAATACCTCCTTTAATCCTCACACTCCCCCGCTTTAGGGGTAGGTAAGCCAGGACTCACCATGGTTAAGCCCAGGGTTATTGAGCTTGTAAGGGTCACAGCCAGGATTTGGATGCAGGTCTCCACTGCCCAATCCCCACAGGGTCCCACTGCCAGGGCCTTTTGTCCCAGAGGAGAGTTGAAACTGGAGTTTCATCCCTTCTCGAGCCCTAGGTCCCACCTTTCACCTGTGTCACCCCCGAGGTGCTGGGCCGTTACCAGTGATTCAGCAGCTGTGAAGACCCCCAGTAGGTCTCTAGAAACCTAGGGGAGGGGAGGGTAAGGCTGGTGGTAACTGTTTCAAGTCTCTAGCCAGCTGGAGCAGCTCTGACTGCAAGGACTTGCTCCCACTACTCTTCCACTCCCCACTCGAGAATCTTCTTTATCCTGAGAATCCATCTCAACAGACATGGCCTCCAAAGCCCAACCACCAAGGACCCAGATAAGAGACCGGAGGCTTAATGCCTGCCATTGAAACAGTTGGGCTGAGTCAGTCCTTGATAGTTAAACAAAAGCAAGAGCAAATCTACATTTCCTTTTGATAAGTATGAAAATGTTCCCACCCACTCTGGCCTGCTGTCTAGGTCCTTCCAGGAAAGAAAGGTGAGCTGGTGCCTGACCCCACCCACAGAGATTTTATAGAACTTCAACTTCCTGAAATTCAAATTATCACCCCCCCACTTTTGTTCAGATACAAGAGTATGCTTTTGAATGTTCATGGGATCTGACCTAGAGTCTGGGAGCCCAGGCCCATGGATGACGTTGGAAGGATGTCCCGTGGAGCTGGGGGCCAGACAGGGTGGAAGGATGGGAACAGGGTCAGGTGGATGAGGGTGCACAGATGACCAGACAGACGTTGATAGTGACAGAGAGCATGCCAGAGACAGAACTTGGAGAGACAAAGGACAAGGGGAAGCGGGGATGGCAGAGATACAGAGGGACACACAGAGAAAGAACAAGGCAGGGACAGAGGAGGAAAACAGATAAAGGGGCAGAGGTAAGGAGCAAATACTCAGGACATGCACTCACCCAGATTCAGAGGGAGAAAAAGACAGTGCCATTCAGAGAGAGACGAGAGAGAGAGGACAGAGATAGAGGCTGGGATACATACCTGGGTAAGGGGCTAGCTTCGCGCTGTCCTGCCCATGTCAAGCAGGGACTCTGGCTTCAGGGCGGGGGGAGGGGGGGAGAGGCAGGGGTGGTGAGGGCTCTTCCAGCTCAGTGTCCCTCCTGGCTGAGTCCCCGACTGTCCCCTCAGCACCTGCAGGGCTCTCCAGTCTCCTGAGTCCCCACCCGGCTCACCCTGCCAGCCCGTAGGTGCTCTGGAGGCTTCAGCTCCAGCGTCCTGGCTTCCAGGACCCGGTCTGCTGGGGGTGGGGAGGGAGGGAGAAAGGCGCTTGGGACTGGTACGCAGGGTGGGGCAAGAATTGCCTCCGTAGCCACTCAAACCGAAAAGTTTCTTCTTGTTCCTGCGAGAATGTCTGTTGCAACCTGTTATTCAGGTTATAGAGCTGTGGGGCAAAGGCAGGGGGAGAAAGGTCTGACTGCCCTTGCACACATATGGTGGCCCCAGGGTGGTATGTGGTCACAGGGCTGGTGGGGTGGGAGGGTGGAAGGTGGGAAGGAGGGGATGGAGGTGGAGGGGTGGGGAGGGGGAAGGCAGAACCCATGGTCCACCCTCATTGCCCCGAGCCTCTCCCTTTGTCCTGCCCCTCCCCTTGGACCCCATTGGATTTCTGGCGGCAGGTCTGGCCGTGTGCATAAGCCACAAGCAGGCTTTCCTTTTCTGGGGCAGGCCTGGTCTTCTGCAGGCCCCGTACAACGCTGAACACAGAGGAAGTGCTCCATGAATATTTGGGGCCTGAATGAACTGGATTCTTGCATAGTCCTGAAACATTAGGACAATGAAACCACTGTGTAGAGAAGGAAGCTGAAGTTCAGAGAGGGCAAGTGACTTGTCTAAGGCCACACAGCCACTTGTGGATTTCATTTCTGAAGCAGTCTCTGAGCAGTCACGGGAAGGCAGGCTGTGCATTAGGCAGGGGGTATGGCTATGAGCAAGACATGCTCTGAAGCATCCCTGAGCCTTTGTACTGCTAGTCCCTGTCTGTCTCTTTGCCTGGAACACTCCTACTTAGACTTCAGGTCTCAGTGGAGAAGTCACTTCCTCTGGGAAGCCTTTCCTGACACCGCCCCGCCCCCCCCCACATCAAGGTTAAACACCTACCTGTGGTCCTGGATGAGGGGAAGCCCATCACAGCCCCCCCATCCTGTCAAGAGCAGCTGGTCAGTCAGTGCACTGTGATTTCTCTGGGGTTGGGTCATAAGGGGGCATGTGACCCAAGGAAGGCCAATCAGAGTTTTTCCTGGGACAGATCTTGGAAACTGGGGAGAGAGAAGCTATTTTTTCCCTGATGACTCTAAGCTGGACGTCTGTGAATCTGAGGCTGCTGGAGCCCCTTTCTCAGCTACTCCAACGTCCTGCCAGAAGATGCAAATACCAGGCTGAGCATGGGGCAGTGCTTGTGGCCTTGGTCTTGAGAGGGCCAGGGAGGAAGAAGCGTGTGACATCAGGAAAGAGGATGGACTTTGGGTCCATCAGACAGACCTGCGTTTGTCACTTGGTAATTGTGTGTTTTGGGGCACCCCTCTCTGGGCCCTGGTTTCCTCCCGTGTAAAATGAGGGTGCTACCATCTACCTGTCTTGAAAGGGGTGTCAGGCAGGGAGGCCGCCTGTCTATGAGGGCTTTGCTGGCCTGATGACATCCCTCCCATCCCTCCTCCCTGTTGGCAGGCCCCATTCACTCTGCTGCTTCCTGCTAGAACACCTCCTTGGCAGGATTCCTATCCGGATGTTTGCTCTTCCTACGGAACCAAAATGCCATCACAGTCTGCTTGTTTGTGACATTTCTTAATGGTCCTATAAGAGCTGGGACATCAGTTTCTTCCTGTTTCCTGGAGTCCTCTATACTCAGGTGCCTTTGAGCTCAGCCATGACCTGTCCCAGAGCCAAGATGAATGGAGAAAGGATTACTCTCTGTCCAGGCTAGGAGGGTTGAGGAAAGCACCCTCATGGAGAAATAAATGGGTATTTCTCCTGCTTAAGTCTGGTCTCTGGTCCCTAAGGCCCTTCGGATAAAGGCCAATGTATTTCACGTGGCTTATAAGGCCTTGCATGATTTACACCCTGGCACAAGATTAATCTTGCCCACCTCATCATCTGCTGTCCCCACTTCACTTTCTGCTCTAGATGCCCAGAGCTGCCCTGAATGAGGCTCTCTCCCTCACCAGCTTTGCACATGCTGTTCTCCATGTGGACTGCCCTTCCCTGACTCACCCACTCGGGCAACTCCTCCTCGGCCTCAGGTCCTCACCCAAGCAGCCCTTTGTCGTTGGAAAGACAGAATTCAGAAGCTATTTCCTAGCTCATCATAAGGATCCAGGCTCAGCCAACAGTCACTTCTGAATCAGCCCTAAGCCACAGGCAAAATGGAAAGAGCTCCATGAACATGCTCTGCGTTTTCCCTGACATGGGCATTAGCCACAGGTTCAACTGTGTTCTCCGTGTAGCAGGTCATTTCTAAGGAGGCGTGAGCTAGAGGCCTGATCCGGAGCTTGGAGAAATCAGGTTGCAATTACCAACAACTGTAGCTTGCGGGCTGCCCTCCTATTAGCTTTGGCCCTTCAGCCTTCCCAGCCCCTGCTGGCAATCAGGTTTCCCACTCTGCCCGGACCCATACCTCAAATGACTGCCTGAATTCCAGAGCAGAAAGACACCCAAACTCACTTTTTAGCTAATAATCAAAATAATAAATTATCAAGAAACTAATAAAACTAGCTACCACGTATTGAGTGCTTACCGCGCAGCTGGAGTTAGGCTAAGAATTTTACATATATATCTTGCCGAATCCCCACGGCAACCCCGTGAGTTGGATCCTACTGTCTCCTCTTCTCCGACGAGGAAGCCAAGGCCTGGAGGGGGTGAGTGAACAGTCTCAGCTATGCGGGCAGAGCTGAGAGTCACACCCTCAGCTGCGGTCAGCAGACGGGGGGCCACACTAGCATCTGGCAGGCCTGAGGCTGACCCACGCTCACCAGATTCCAACAAGGAAGGGCACTGGGTCCAAGCGAGCTCCATGTGCCTAGGAGTAAGGTTTGACTCTTGAAAAAGTCGGCACTTTAACTGGAACTCAAAGGATAATTCTGCATCACGGAAAGGTCCTATCCCCAGGCCATGAAGGCTCACATTTCCCTTCATTTGAGCAATGGAACTTTGGGGGCAGGGACGGCCCAGATGAGCATTTGGGCAGCTACTCCGTGACCCCTATCCACAGCAGACCTAATGAAGCCAGCACAGTGCCTTTTCTGGCGAGGAGCAGAGGAGGGCTCGGACTCTTTCCCACCAGAGTCCAGGGACTGGTACGTGAGCTGCGTCATCCTAAGAGTGGGGACTTCTCAGTGTGGGGCAAGGGCCAGGTGGACTGGGAGCAGGGTCCTCTGCACAGCATTGGCCTTCTGGAACCAGAGGAAACCTGCTGGATGTGAGGAAGGCTCTCTCTCCTCATAGACAAGTCTGAGACAGCACAAGGTCATGAGCTGAGCAGGTCTGAGGCCTCCGATTCTGCTTGGTCAGGAGTTATTGGGGGATCTCTGTGACATCTTTTTTTTTTTATAAGATTATTTATTTATTTATTTGACAGAGAGACACAGCGAGAGAGGGAACACAAGGAGGGGGAGGGGGAGAGAGAGAAGCAGGCTTCCCGCTGAGCAGGGAGCCCGATGCGGGGCTCGATCCCAGGACCCCAGGATCATGACCTGAGCCGAAGGCAGACACTTAATGACTGAGCCACCCAGGTGCCCCTCTGTGACATCTTTTTTAAAAAAATCCAACTCAATAATTCACCCTACATTTCCTGAGACGCTCCTCTGTGCCATCATAATGCTAAGGGCCTGGGACAGAGCAGAGAACCGATAAGGTTCTCACCTTCTGGAAACACACAACGTAAGGTGGGAGGGACAGGTATGTGGATGGTGCAGGGGAATGGGTGCTCAGGTAGGGGTTCCTTCAGGGAACCTCCTGGCCAGGGGGCTGTCAGAGAAGACTTCCAGGAGGAAGTGGCATCTTGGCAGATGGAGTTCTCCTGGAAAGTGTTCCAGGCAGAGGGAACAGCATGTGCAGAGGCTCAGAGGAGAGGCAGAACCCGAAACTCTGACTGTAGAGACCAAAGTGAAGGGAGAAGGGGACTGTTCATTAGACTAATTATACATTAGGCTAATTATACATTAGCCCTTAAGGGCTGGGCTAATATAATGACCTTGGGCTTTGTTCTGAGGGTGATGAGGGAGTCACAGGAAGAATTAAACCGGGCCAGTGATAAAACCTCAGCTCAGTGTGGAGAAGGTAGCACCTCCTCCAAGAAGCCTTCCCTGACCCCTGGCTCCTCCATTAAGGAATCCCTCCTTCATGCTTCATGGTCATGCTTCATGTCAGCCTAATTTGGGGGCCAGCTTCCTCCCGAGGCAGTGGCTCCTGAGGGCCCTCCTCATGCATGTCCCTGATGCTAGCTCCAAGGCACAGAGTAGGTGTGCAGTACGTGTCCTTCGAGGGAAGCGAGTGGCTTTCTGTTTGGGAAAGAAACTAAGGGAGAAAAGACCCCAAACACACCACGGATGCTCCCTCCATCTAAGTGGTTTCTTCCTTTACCCCACGCCCCACAGTGTTCTCCAAAGTGAACTCTGTCCAGAGGACAAGCTCAGACTTTAGAATCTAAGTAGCCTCTTCTGGCTAAATGCAAGCTCAGGCCATTTTCCTCATCATCCCTGGAAATTCTGCGGACTAAATGTTGTCTCCAAAGGCCATGGGGCACTATCTGCTCGTCCATGGGCTTCTTTCTGTCCCCCCTGCCCCCAGGCAGGATTCCCCGCAAGGGACGACTTCTGCATGCACCGGGGTGGGAGGTGGAGGCTGCAGGGGGGCCACAGGGCCTGAGGGAGACACTCAGCACATAAAGGAGACCGAGGGAGAGGGACAGGACAGAATGAAAAAGAAGCAGAGACCCTGAAAGACTGAGAGTGGCAGACACATTGACAGACACACACATGCACTAGCACGAGGTCACGCATGTGTGCATGCACGTGCACACACACACGGGAGTCAGGTGCTGCTAAGAGTCCTACCTGGGACCAGGGCACATGTGTGGTCCTGCCCAGACCCGGTTGCCACTTGCCCTGAGTTTCCAGTCGTCCCCGAAGGCCACCCTGAATCCTGACCGTGTGCCGCAAACAGCGGAACCAGAGGCTGCCTTTCATTCTCTAAATGGTCCTTCTTGTAAACCCCTGGTATTTATAGGCAATTACTGATCATGTCACCAACACAGACAGAAACTGCAAATAAGTCTGTAAACAATAAGGACAGTGGCTTGACCAATTTGTGCCAGTGACATTTATTTCAGAAGGAAATAAGCCCATTATTTCCATTATGCCCTGTTTTAATTTTATTTATGGTTTTAATGGTTTTGTCCAGCTCTGGCCAGTGGTAGAATTACTGGCCCATGTGAGGCCGCACAGCAGGACAGGCAAGGAGGGGTGGGAGGCCCAGGATTCTGAGGTTTCTTATTCCCCACGTTCCTGGGATGCTTCCCAGAATAAGACAAAGAAACACATGTACCAGCTGCTGCTCCAAGACTTCCTTATTTTAAGTACTTTAATCCTCAGCAGCTTAATGAGGAATTTGGGGAAACTGAGGCACAGAGTGTCAGGTCACAGCTGGTGAGAGGCAGAGGAAGAAAAGGATCCCAGGGAGGAGCCCAGGAGCCCACATTCTTAACCCCGGTGTCTGACTCCTCTAGCCTGGGGCAGGGCAGTTTTCTGCAAAGGACCAGAGGACATATTTTGGGTTTTCTGGGCCGTATGTTCTCAGTTGCAGCTCTTCAACTCGGCCATTGCGGTGGAAAGGCAGGAGTAGCAGTATGCAAATGAATGAATGTGGCTACGTTCTAATAAAACTTTATTTATATAAACAGGTGGCTCTGAATTTGGCCCTAGGCCTTAGTTTGTCCAACCCTGATTTGGGTATTGCTCCTCTTAGCCCAAGGTGGACATGATTTCCGGTGCTCCCTTTCCTGAGCTTCAGCCTGCCTGGGTTTGGCTCGACTGTTGGTGGTGGAGAAGGAAGGCTTCTGTAGGATAGGAGAGAGTTCCTATCATTCTGTCCCTCTTCCCACCCAGCAGCCAATGCGCTCCTCAGGGGCGGATCTACCAGCCCCTTGCTTGCTTAGCAGGGCTCAGCCGCCTGTCCTTGGACTTTGCTCCAAATTCAGCTGACTGGATTATCATCTGAAGGTGCCTTGCTCAGTGCCCGGCACTCGGGAGGCTCCCAGTCAATGGCAGCTCTAGCCATATTTGCACCTTCAGGTTTGCAGGGGCCTCATCTGGCCTGGGGATTTCGAGTCTATCTAATATGGTGGTTGATTGGTGGGGGGCGGGCTTTGGAGCCCCATCTGGGTCCTGTCATGGAGCTGTGGATACAGTCCTCTCAGCTTGGTTTCCTTATCTGTATGTGGCCATCACAATCCCTACTTTAGTAAACATTAAATTGGAGAATACACCGCACACACAATACCTGCTATGGAGGAAATGTTCTGTAAGCGACAGTTGTTAAGCAAGTAGGCCCCCTTGCTCTCTGCTTGGGGATGCCCCTGTGCCCTCCACCCTACCCCCCAAGGAGGCAGAAATCCCTCCAGAATGAGAGAAAAGTATGCTCTGGATTGGGAATGGGTTCCTCCAGGCCCTGACAGAGCAACGAGAGTAAGGAGGAGGTGTCTGGCCAAACATGCAGCCCTTTCCCTCCCCAACGGGATGGGGTAATCTCAGGCTGCTAGGCAGCTTTGGGAACATTAGCCTGAGAGGACAGTTTGTGCCATGAGAATTTCTCTTTGCTGAGAGTCTGGCTGTGTGTCACCAGAGAGGGCTTCTGTATCATGACAGGACTGCCTGGAGCGTCTGGGTTCAGCCCCTGAGCCATGGCCTGCCGTTGGCCTATCTGAATCACTTCAGCAGGTCAAGCATGACGAAATTCCCCTCAGACCCAGTGGGCGATTCTATTCCTTTCCATCAGAGAGAGCTGGGTCTTGGCCTCTTAACAAGATGGCAGTCTCCACAATGACGTCAATGGGGTTTTGAATAGGCTTTAGGAGATAAATCTTCCCCAGGGACGTGTGGGATCCAGACATCTCTGAAGGAGAAATAATCTTAATCATAATCATAGCGATGATTCTAGTAAGTCTTAATACTGTTAGTTGGCCAGTTTTGAGCCCCGTGTCCTTCCACTTAATCTTTCCAACAGTACTGTGAGGCAGATTCTTTTATTGACTTCATGTTACCAGCGAGGGGCTTAAAGAGATTAAGTGATTTGCCCAAGGTCACACAAGTGAATTGGCTGATGCAATATTGCCATCCATTACTTTAGTAGCTGTGATTAAATGGAGTAGGGTTGCTTGGAGCCAGACTGTGGTGGACACCCGCTGCTTGGGTCATCTTTCCAGCACCCATTTCCCCTTTTTCTGGGGCTCACCCTGATTTTCCTTCAGGCGCCAAACTCCCTTCCTCTGCTCCCTGCTGTGCAATTGGCTAGGGATGGTCCCATTCCTGGTTCCAACTGTGGCCACGTGGCCCAGGCCTAACTCCATTTCTTGGTCACAGAGATGGGCAGGCAACCCATGCTGAGAAGATCACAGCCCTCCCAGGGCTCTTGATGGACTTGCCAGGGAAGAGGATCTGCCTCTCTGCTGGGGTTGCTGGCTTGAGATGACTTAGAACTACAGATGTTGAATGGTATCTACCACTGTGTGGGGAGAGCTTGCCTGAGAATAAAGCAACATGGAGGAAAGGATCCAAGAGATGGAGTCAGAGTCCTGGGGATGTCATCGAGCCCCTAGATCCAGCCTTGCCTGCCAGTGGATCACTGGACTTTTCCATTATGTGAGCCAATATAGGTCCTTTATTTGTTGGGCTGGTTTGAATTTTTTTTTTTTTTGGTCACTTGCACCCAGCAGAGTACCACCTGATACACAAGGATTTTCTCATTTTCAACCACAGTTACATCCACAGACAGGTGAGGTAACTTGCCCAAGGTAACACAGCAAGAAAAAGGCAGAGCTAGGATTCAAACTCCAAAGGTGGTGCTCTTTCCATGACTTCTACATCTTTGTCTCCCCAGGCTATGCCCTTGGGGAGCAGACCTTGGCCTTCCCACCTCTGTTTCCCGGGCCCTCCCAAAGCAAGAGATTGGTACCCACTGTAAGAAGAGTCTGCCCTCTCCACAGGGCCTATGCTGCGGGACTCCAGGCTGGCCTGGAGCTGTGCCAGGCCTGCCCAGCAGTAGCCAGGCTGGTCTCACCCGAGGAGGACTACCTAGCCCAAGCACACGTTGGCAAACCGTGGCTTGCGGCATCCCGCACCCCAGGAAATAACCCTCGGCTCCGCAGCCTTCCAAATTCCTATTGGAATGCAGTGGCGGGGGCCGTGTGTGAACGTGGAGGAGAGCTCAGAGAGAGGGGTGTAAATGATGACCATAAGACAGAGTCCCAGTGGCAGCCACCCCTCCTCACAGGAGACCCACCTGTCTAATATTGGTGGGCCTGGCATGGCATCAGGTAGGCCGTGGCCAGCCTGAACCGGGAGCTGGCAGATGCCCTGGAGTGGACCGACAGACGGAGAAACTAGAGCAAACACTGGGTAGAGCCGAACTCCACAACTTGCTCAGCCTGGGTGGGAGTGAGCACCTTGCTGCCCTCACCTCCCATTGCAGCCTCCCGCCCTCTCCCTGCGGGACTGCCCGCCCTTCCTCCCTCTCCCCCTTCTCTTAGAGTCTGCAGTGTGCGGAATGCTTACCTCCCCCGCCCTCCTCCTCCCACTAGCATTCCTCCACAAATTTAATCTCCGAGAAGTCTGTCCTGACTCCTACCTCCTTTATGGTACATGTCCAAAGTGTTCTGAAATGACTGTGCAAATTGTTTTTCACTTGATGGCTAGAGCCATACTTGTTTTGTTTTGTTTTTAAGATTTTATTTATGAGAGAGAGAGACAGAGCGGGCGGTGGGGGAAGGAGCAGAGGGAGAGAGACAAGCAGACTCCTCGCTGAGGTTCTCAGGACCCTGAGATCATGACCTGAACTGAAACCAACTGAGCCACCCAGGAGCCCCCATACCTGTTTTTTTAAAAATCCTGTCTGGTTAATCATTGTATCCTTGTTTAATTGACATACAGGAATTGCTCAGTTAATGCTCACTGAATGAATCATCCGGAAGGGTAGTCTTCCACCAGCTCTCTTCCAGCCACGGACTTTGAAGCGACTGCACTAGGGAGGCAGTGCTGCCTAGTGTCGGGGGCATAAATTTTGCAGCCACATTGCTCAGGCAAGTTATGTAATCTCTCTGTGCCTTAGTGCCCCATCTGCAAACTGGGAGTGATAACGGTGCCTACCTCAGAGAGGTGATGTGAAGATTCAATGTGTTATTACATAGAGAGCACTTAGCCCAGAGCCTGGCACATAATAGGGGCTATTTTATGTGTTTTTGTGATTGCTATCCTAGATGGAGAACTATAGGGATCAATGGGGGATAGCCAGACTTTCACTCCCATCTTACAGATCAGAAAACTGAGGTTTAGTGAAGGGTAGGGACTCGCCTGAAATCACACAGCTAGAAAATCTCTTGAGACCACGCACCTTTGTTGTGACTTTTCAGATCATTATGTTCAGAGAAGAATGAGGTTTGGGGCCTTTTTCATTCATTCTTTAAATATCGGTGTGGCTCCTGGGACGCCTGGGTGGCTTGGTTGGTTAAGCGGCTGCCTTCGGCCCAGGTCATGATCCCAGAGTCCTGGGATCGAGTCCCACATCGGGCTCCTTGCTCAACAGGGAACCTGCTTCTCCTTCTCTCTCCTTCTGCTTGTGCTCTCTCTGTCAAATAAATAAAATCTTTAAAAAAAAAAATATCGGTGTGGCTCCTGATTGATGCTCAACCGTGTTTTTTGAATGAAGAGATGAATGAATGAATGAATGCCAAGGGGCCCCTGTGGTGGAGGAAAAAAGCCTGCAATGCAGGGGATTGATCCCTGACTTGCCTGTCCCATTCCTTTGCTCCTTCATCTTACACCCACCCTGCTTCTATCTGCCTTTCTCTCAATAATGTGGACCCAGAAGTATAGCTCTTTCCGTGTTGGTGGAAACATACCTGAGGGCTCAGGGCTCCCACTTCCCTGCTTCGATGGAGAAGGCCAGATGTTCCCGCTGGTGCTTTGGGTCCCTGACCTAGCCAGCCACCCCCCTGGGCCAGCTGCTGAGCGAGGCCAGCCTGCTGGATCTCGGAGGAGCTGGGGCCTCGCAGGCCGGTTCTCTAGCTGCAGCAGGCCCAGAGGCAGGCACCAAGTGGGTCGTGGGCACCTCGTGTGGGCCGGCTCCTCTTGGTTCTGCCCTGGCTCTGCCCCACCTGCAGAGAAGCCTGCTATAAACTCTCCCTGCCCTGTTAAACAATCTTTCCAGGAAGGAGGAAATTCATCCAAAGGAGGAAATGAGTTCACAGTCTTGTCTGGCTGAAGAGCCGCTGGAGCCCTGGCTTAGGCCTGGGCTGTGAGAGTCTCTTCCCCACGGAGCTCCCAGCCTTTGCAGAGGAAGGTCTGGGTGGGGGTTTGAACATTTTAACCAGGAATGAAATGCCACAATCGCTTGCCTGAGAAAGGAAAACAGGACGCAAGATGACACCACCCCCCAAAACAAACCAACCCCTGCTGACACCCTTTCCTGGCCCTAGGGGTGAAGAGGGGACAATCAGCGTGAGTTAATGAAGTGCCCGTCACCTGCTCGGAGGTTCTAGGCCGGGGTGGCTCCTGATGGAGGAAGCAGGCGGGAGGTGAGCCTGGGGAGGAGACGCACACTGTGGGTGGGGGAGGTCAAGGCAGCTAAAGACAGGGAGTCTGGACGATGGACAACGGACCCCCTTGACGCGGCACAGGAAGTGGTCTGAGTCAAAGAATCTGGATTTCGTTTGGGGCACGAGTTAGAGGTTGAAGCTGGAGAAAGAAGGAGGAGGGAGGAAGGGGAAGAGAGAAGGGCCAGCAGGTGGGAGAATATTAGCACAACAGCGAATGTAGTGTTGATTGCCTCTCTCTCTCCCTAGGACTCGGTGTCCCCCGCTCCACGCCCAGCACCCCCAGGCTTTGCTACTACTCATGGTTCTCATTCCAGAGAACTCTGCTCCTTAGGGTGAGTTCTTTCCCAGCAGGCACCGCGTTCCACGTAGGCTCCTGGGGCGGGGGGTCTTCCTCTTCGTTGGCAGAGGGTGCTGCTGGAGTTGGTGATTTCTGCCCTGACTGCTTCCAGAAAGGACGTGCCGCCCCCTTGCAATGACTATCCAAGCAGCTGAGGTCAGACAGCCGGTCAGGAGACCAGGACAAGTGCCCAGGAGCTGGTGTGAGGGGAGAGCAGCGGCTGCTGCCCAGTGGGGAGCCCCCGGGCCTGCAGCTCTGGTGCCCGGTGGGTTCCCAGGAAGCGAAGTGGGGGTGCCCTTCCCTGCATCCTGACTGGGTTTAGGCCTGGCTGCTTAAACCCAGTCCGCTGCTGCCTTCTTTCTACCCCTGTCCCCGGCTTACACAGCTCTGCCCGCGGCTGGTGTGTGTTCATCCTTCAGGCCTGACCTCCATGTCAAGGTCCTTGGCCTTGCTTCCCCAAGTAAACAAGCGAGTCACTGATGCAAGCTGCGCTGAGTTCTGTGAGGGAACAGCAGCGGGTAGCAGAGAGCAGGAGGACGCCCTGCAGCAGGTGATCGGGCAAGGCCTCAGCTGTGAGGCGCCATCCTAACAAACAACCAGAAACCGAGGGGCTTCATACAACACATGTTTACCATCTTACAGTTCTGGAGGTCACAAGTCTGACCGGTCTCCCTGGGTTAAGATCCAGGTGTAGGTAGGACTGTGCTCTTTTTGGAGGCTCCAGGGAGAATTCTTTTCCAGGTTCTGGAGGCTGCCTGCTTTCTCTGGCTCATGACCCCTTCCTCCATATATATATATATTTTAAGATTGTATTTATTTACTTCACAGAGAGAGAGAGAGAGCTCGCGTGCACAAGCAGGGGAAGCGGCAGGCTGAGGGAGAAGCAGACTCCCCGCTCAGGCGAGGGGCTCCATGTAGGGCTCGATCCCAGGGCCCTGAGACCATGACCTGAGCCAAAGGCAGACACGTCACCCACTGAGCCTCCCGGACACCCCCCCCCCCCCCCCCCCCCCGCCCTTCCTCCATCTTCAAAGCCAGCAGTGTCCGATCAATGATCCTTATTGGGTCCCACCTCCTGCCTCTCTTATGTCCCTCTTCTACTCTTAAGGATCCGGGAAGACACTGGGCCCACCCAGATCCTCCAGGATACTCTCCCTGTCTCAAGGTCTCCTGGTTAGCAACCCTAATTCCATCCGCAACTTTTAATTCCCTTCGCTGTGTAACTAATGGCGTGTGTTGGCGGGGCTCTGGGTTTGAGGACGGGGGCATCTCCCAAGGCCGCTATTCTGCTAACATCAGGGGCAATCCTCTTCCAGTTTCTTTCTTTCTTTCTTTTATTTTTTTTTTTTAAAGATTTTATTTATTTATTCATGAGAGACAGAGACAAAGAGAGAGAGGCAGAGACAGAGAGAGAAACAGGCTCCCTGCTGAGCAGGGAACCCGATGCGGGGCTCGATCCCGGGACCCCAGATCATGACCTGAGCCGAAGGCAGACGCTTAACCATCTGAGCCACCCAGGCATCCTCTTTCAGTTTCTTTGTAGCACTTACGACAGCCTGAAAGGCTATTGCTTGAGTATTTGTTCACTTGTCACCGGTCTTGCTTTACTGGAAAGTGAGTCCCATGAGGGCAGGGGCCTCGTTGGTTCTGCTCACTAGAACAATGCCTGGTGCCCCCAGCACATGCTCCGTAAAGGTTTGCTGAATGAATGAGTGCTGGCTCATTTCTGCATTGGTGTCAATAGGGACAGCCCCGGTCCAGGGCCAGAAGCTGTGACCCCTACTCTACTAGGAGCAGTTGTGAGACCCCAGGCCTTCCCTCCCCCACTCTGGGTCTCAGGCAACCTTGCAATAGCCCTGGGAGGAAGAGAAGGCCCGGGACAGTCTCCCCAAGGACTTCAGGTCTTGGAGAAGTCAATAACCATCATGAAATCATTGCTTCATTTTCCTTCCAATGGCAAAGCCCTCACTGAAGCCTCAGCCTGGGCAGGCCTCCCAGGGGACACTCTCCAGCGTTCACTCAGAGAGGGACCAGCGGGGCCTCAGCACTGGGGCTGGTTCCCGTGTGCACCACAGGATTATTAGCGTAATATCATCTGTGAGTTTGACTTTTCTTGCTGAAAGGGCTGGGAAGCCTTCTCTGTCTCTCAGATGATGATGCTGCAGGAGTGGGGGTCAGTGTCAAGTCTGGATTCAGGGTTCGGTAATAGGTCTTAGAAGTGCAATTATTGGTGCGTGACGGTTGATTCATTTCCTTGGGGAGTGCTGGTGCCGAAGGCTGACCCAGTGACCAGGAGGGAATGGTCACCAACCCTCCCATTGCTGACAGGTTCAGGACACTGGCTCAGCCGCCAGCCAGCCGCACGTCCCCAGGGGAGCAACTGGAACTCCATAGCTTATTTTTTTAATTTAATTAGAAAAATAATACAGTCCTGTCATGGAAATTTTGGAAAACACCGAACAGTATCAAGGAAAAAACATCATGCAAGTATAACCTCTCGTGGGAGTGATGTTAATATTTTGGCCTATTTCCTCCTCCTGATTGTTGAATGGAACTCTTCCTGTGCACCCGGGTTTGGACCCTTCTCTTTCACCTGGCATTAGAGCCGAGGCGTTGCCCACGTCATTGGAAACTTGGAGGTTGATTTCTTCATGATTGTACACTATTGCATGTTACAAAGCACCACCTTTATTTACCCTCCGCAACTGCTGGGTGTTTGATGATTTCTGTGTGTGTGTGTGTGTGTGTGTGTGTATGGGTGTGTGTATGGGTGTGTGGGTGCAGTTATAAATACACTGCAATGAAAGTTTACAGGTATATCTTGTGACCTTTGTACACCTTTATTTCTTCCATTTTTTAAATAATAGAACCAGTAATTCCAGCCTTTCTACCCCACAAAGTTTCATGAAGCAAAAAGGAGAACACGAATATCAAGGGGCTTTCAAAACCATGGGGAAAAGAGCTGTTCAAATAGAAGGCCAAGTTCTGAGCACCGCCTCTTCAGGCACTCTCTCTTTAAGGGGTACGTGTGTGTGTGTGTGTGTGTGTGTATGTGTGTGTTCCTAAAAACTAGGGGCATTAGGGGATCCTGGGCGGCTCAGTCGGTTAAGCGTCTGCCTTCGGCTCAGGTCATGGTCTCAGGGTCCCGGGATTAAGCCCCGTGTCAGACTCCCTGCTTGGTGGGGAGTCTGCTTCTCTCTCTCCCCCTGCTCATCCTCTCTCTCTCTCTCTCAAATAAGTAAATGTAATCTTTTTTTTTTTTTTTTAAAGATTTTATTTATTTGACAGAGAGAGACACAGCGAGAGAGGGAACACAAGCAGGGGGAGTGGGAGAGGGAGAAGCAGGCTTCCCGCAGAGCAGGGAGCCCGATGTGGGGCTCGATCCCAGGACCCTGGGATCACGACCCGAGCCGAAGGCAGGCGCTTAACGACTGAGCCACCCAGGAGCCCCAAATGTAATCTTTTTAAAAAAAAAACATAGGGGGATTAGATGAGTGTGGCTCTAGGGAAAATAGGCACAGAATCAGCATTTATGGACCATTTACTATCTGCACGGCACTCTGTTAAACAAGGTACATGCATAACCAGAATTCATCCTAACACAACCCTCCAAGGGAAGTACTGTTTTTACCTACAACTTAAAATTGAGGAAACTGAGGCATAGAGAGTTTAAGTAATTTGCCCCTGTTGACACAGCTCACAGCTCAGTGGGAAATTGGGAAGGGACACACACCACCCACCCACCCGCACCTCTGAGAGCTGCAGGGTCACCAGCTGGGACCTTCTTAGGGGCTCCGGAACACCCAGGGCCCCTCCAGCACTTCCTGAAATAAGGCACTTTTTATAAACATCGAGCCTGGCCCTCTGTTCCTGGCAGGCAGAGAAACTAATCTGAAGATTATTTCCCCAGAGCTGGGGTAGTTTCTGATTTAGAATGCTTCGCTCAGAGAGAAAAGCCCAGAGGAACAGAACCTGCCCCCCAACACTCCCCACATGTCTGAGATAAAGCGGCAGAGCTGCCTCACTGTGTGTGTATCCAAATGTGGGTGCCCGAAAGGTGTGAACGTGTCTGTTTCTTGGGTACCCGTCAGCATGTGTGCCTGTGTGCCCAGGGGCACACAGGGGTGTGTGTGTGTTTGCGTGGGCTGTATTTAACCTGCTGGGTGCCCAAAGACAAAAGAGGTGCTTTACGATCTTTCTAGTTCTAATCTTTGAGAAGAAACTGGGTCAGGACCTAGGCAGGGATTTCTGTGTACTCCCTTCAGCATCAGATTGCGCCAGCATTTTTCACAACCACCACGGGCCTCGGTAACAAAAGGAAGCCAGGTGTGGGTCGAAGCCAAGGGGGAAAGACACAAACATCACTATGCCAGGTGGTGCCACCGGAAACGACGAATAATTTACGGTTTTCCTCGCCCTCGTTAATTGACCAAATCCAGTGTGGCCACGTGCGCCTTGTGCCTTGATCTGCTATGTAATAAAATCAGCGCCTTGGCATGAGAGGCCCAGCGAAGGACAGAATACTAATAGCGTTAGAGAGTCTGTTGGCAAGCATTAATAATTCATGCCTCCGTTCGTTTCTTTTAGTGCGGCCGCTGTTCCTTTGAACAGCTGTAGCAATGAGCTGTGGCAATGGAAGTCTTTCTGTCCATGCCAGGACCCGTGTGGGCGGCTGGTGCAGAAGCTCCTGGGCTTGGAGGCCTGGTCCACGGGCAGCCCGGCCACACTGTGCACTGCGTGGGTCACTCTGCGTGGGGGAGGGGGAGGGCAGCAGGATCAGGTTAGAAGTCTGGCACGGCTCCCACGGAGCTAAAATCAGGGTGTCACAGAGCTGCATCCCTATCTGGAGGCTCCTGGGGGGGAATTTGCTTTTCTCTCTTCTCCAGTTTCTAGAGGCTACTTTCTTGGCTTGAGACCCCTTCCTCCATCTTCACATATCTTTCTCTCTCTCCTCTGCTCCCCCCTCTCCCACTTTTAAGGACCCTTGTGATTACACTGGGCCCACCTGGATAATCCAGGATAATTTCCCTATTTTAAGGTCAGGTGGTGAGCAACCTTAATACCATCTGCAGCCTCAATCCTCTTTGCCATGTAACCTAACGTATTCATAATATCTGAGGTGGGAAAATCACTTCAAATGTTTTAGGAATTAGAAAAGTCATGCTTACTCATGGTAAAATATTCAAAGCAGTGCAGAGGTAATAAAAGAACCATTTAAAGGCCCACTTTTACCTACTCTCCAAGATGGATCTACTGTTCACAATTTCTAAGTATCCTTCTAGAATATTCTATGCACATACAAGCATATATATGTGTGTCTCCTTTGTTCTCTCTTTTTCTTTCCATTTCTCTATTACTTCTCTTTTTTGCCTGCTATCCAGGCAGCCATCCGTCAATCCACTCATCCATTCAGCTGGTATGAATTTTATTCCACACCATAGGTGTAAGAAATGTCATATTTCTTTATTTTTCTAAATCAAGTTAAATCTCACTCCAAACCACTTGTCAGGGTGGAGGAGAACTTCAGTATTAACCATAATTCAACTTCAGTACCAGCCATAATTCTGGAGCTCCCTTCATCTTTCCTGGTTGCCAAAAAAATGGAGGTGGGGAGGGGCTTAGTGATGTTGCGGAAATAGGATCTGGCATCTCCTTTTCTTCCCACGTGCTCACAGATTTCTAAACAGTATTCTGTGAAGGATTTCAATTAAACACTGTGAAGACATGGACACATATAGATGAAAGGTTGCAAGAAATGCAGCAAAGTACCAACAATGTTGTCTCTCACAAGTGGGATTATGGCAATTTTAATTTTCTTCTTGACACAATTCTCTTTCCCCCTACATTTTCTACACCTAGTAGATATCACTTTATAATCATCACAATAAAGTTCATTATCAATACTCTGTGTCCCTCTCCGCTGGCCTTTCCTTCCAGCTGAGTGCCCCATTCCCCAAGATTGTGGAATCCTCGTTGGGTGGTTCCTCCTTGGGTGGTTCCTCCTTGGGTGGAGTTCTCCTTGGATGGTGGAATCGTCCTTGGGTGGGGGCACAGGTTTAAAAAGTAGGAGGCTGCCCTGCTTTTTTACGCAGCGGGGGAGGGCTCAGGTGGAGCAGGGAGCCTGCTGGTCTGGAGAGGAAGCCGCTGGCCTTCATGGCCACCTCATCACTTTTTTATTGGGGCTCACAGCTATTGTCCTTTCACTCCAGAGGGGAGGGCTCACCCTTCCCAGCTTCCAGGCAGCCATGCTGGCTCCAACCTGCCCTTCTGCCATGGGGTCTGTCTTCACCAGTGACTGTGGAGGAGGTGGAGGTTGCAGAAGTCCAGGCAGCCATGGCATGGGTGGGGTGTGACCTGGAGCTTCCCCCCCAGCGAGTGGGCTCTGAGTGGGTGGGCCAGTCAGGATGTGGACTGGTGGGTCTTCTCTCAGGGCCAGCCTGCAGGAAAGCAGATGCTGAGCACATTTGGGAATTTCTTCATTCTGATTGTCTCCAGGCACCTTTGGAATGGGGAAGGGAAGGTGGTATGATTCCCCCTTGTGGCATTCATCCATTCAGCTGTTCACCCATAAATACTCAATAAGTACCTTCTCTGGGCTAGACACCAGGCTGGAACCCCTGAGTACAATGAAAAGCAAAAATAGATCTGCTTCCTGACACAGTCTGGGGTGGGTGCCAAAAGAGGGGCTCTGCCATTTGTTTCTCACTGTCTTTCTTGTCCTTTGTTGTAATTCTCACCCCTAGAATATAGTAGGAACTCAATAAAAATTCGTGAAAACAATGAAAAATTTGTTTTCTTGTTAGCGGAAACAATCTAATAGCAAAAAAAATCTGAAAGTAAAATGAAATGGAAGAATCCACCCCCCCCCCCCCCCCCAGTTCTTACAGATGTTTCATCATCATCGTCATCATGGATATGGATGAGGCCTTATGTTCTCCATGCTTTCCCATCCTGCTCACATATTGTCTTCACTAAGATGGCTGGGAAAGATCCAGCCTCCCCCTTCACTGTAAGCTGTGATGTCTTTCTTTGTAACCCTTGACTCCATTGTCCTTCTTCTTTGCAGGAGGTCCTGATGGATGCTGAGGACTTGCTTCATGACCCCATCTCCCAGGTCACGAAGAGGTCTGGAATTGGGACTCAGACAGGGAGCAGCAAAGGGAACTGCTTGGTTGACAACTTTCTAAATGCCTTTTTCCTTATTGAGCCAGAAGGAGACACAATGTTGGGCCAGCCTGTGCCCAGGCTGGGGAGAGGGTAATGTGGGCAGTTGGTGTCTCACCTTAGTCTTTGAACCACACCTTCCCCAACGTAGTTGAGAATAGTGACTTGGGTCAAAAAATCACCCCTCATACCCTTTCAGTTAGAAAGAGAAATCACTCCCTGCTACTGCATCACATCTTCATTCATACTTTTTCGATTGCTTTCAACTCACTGATAGTCATCTGTGTTTGTCTCTACCAGCCGATGTGCTGAATGACATTTCACAACTAGCTCTTCAGAAAAAAACGTAGGCACACCTATACATAACTAGGTTTATTATATTGCACTGGTATAAACAATGTGTATCAAACACACACTTATTATTACATAAAAATAACACACAATACTCTTTCTTTTTCTTTTTTTTTTTTTTAAAGATTTTATTTGACAGAGAGAGACACAGCGAGAGAGGGAACACAAGCAGGGGGAGTGGGAGAGGGAGAAGCAGGCTTCCCGCTGAGCAGGGAGCCCAATGTGGGGCTCGATCCTAGGACCCTGGGATCATGACCTGAGCCGAAGGCAGACGCTTAACGACTGAGCCACCCAGGCGCCCCCACAATACTCTTTCTTATAAATTTCATGTGGTTATTGACTCTCACAGAAAGCTTTCATTCATTTTTGCCGACTTGTTTTAGCCAATTTTTGGTTGCAATTCAACCATGATTTGACACCATTAGATTATGAATATATATTTGATCACTTTCTGATTCAGCAAAGAGGTCTTTCATGTCCTTGGATAAGTAAGTGTAGTTCTGTCATGAACTTTGGTTGATATTTTCATTTACATTAATAAGTAAGATAAAAGTGACTTTGAAGATGTATGTCAAAACTTCAGTTGATTGTCAATGACACGAGTGACCCCTTTGCTGAATTACATAACAGTTTTTGAATACTGGAAGAATATTTCCTCGATTTTTTGGTTCAATTTAAATGCAATAGCTACAGCACATGGCACACTTAATGTTTGCTGCATTGTGAACATTTCTCCATCACTTCCTTAAGGTCTAGGGTCTAGACTATCAACAAAGCAGTAAATCAAGCTCAAATTTGTAATGCGTGCCAGTTTCTGTGGTATAAACAAACACTATGGCCAATTTGAAGTTGCCATTGCAAAATCACTAAGTGTGGAGTTGGGAGGACATGCACGGTAGCACCCGACTATAGAGCATTTCAACCCTACATAAACAATACTGGCCTACAACTTCAAGATCACAGATAGAAGTGAAATGTAGAAAAATAGGAACTGATGAGTTTTGAGTATGTATCACCTTTTTAAAATATAATTTATTTAGTTTGTAAGTTTAAATAATTTAACTTCTCATAATGGCTGTGTTTAACAATTGGGTCACAAGATTACTGAAAATTTAATAATTGGCTCTTGTGAGCCAATATAAGCTGCCTCCAGCTCTCCATAATCTGACTGACACTTCAAGCTGAGCAGATCCTTATCCTTCTCTGGCCACAGCATTTAGCACAGTCCCTGACACACTGTCAGCCCTCTGTAAGCATGTGTTGATGGAGGAGTGACTTGCATTATCTGTCTACCTAGTTTGTGAGCTCCTTGAAAGAAAGACAATATTTTGTCTTTAGTCACTTTGAATCCTCAGTCCCCAACACAGTTCCTGGTACATCGTGGGTACTCAGATGAATGTCCAAGTTTACACCCTAGGGAGCACCTGAAATGTTTCATCTGGGAGCAGAAATGACCCACAGCAGGGTTAACAAGCAGGGCATTACAGAGGGTGGGTATTAATGAATCTCATTTCACTGCCTGTGTTAGTTATCTATTGCTGCATAACAAATTGCCACCTATTTAATGGCTTAAAACAACAAATAGTTACTATCTCAAAGTTTCTGTGTGTTAGGAGTGTGGGCACATTTTAACTGGGTCTTCTGCTCAGTGTCTTACAAGACTGTAATCAAGGTGTTATGTGGGTTGCATTCTCATCTGGATGCTCCGCTGGGGAAGAATCCACTTCCAAGCTCATTCATGTTGTGATGTGACTAAGGTTGTCACATATTTCCTTGAGGTTGTGTGACAAAAGGCCCCAGGGCTTTGCTGGCTGTGGATTGGAGGCTGTCCTCAGGTCCTAGGGAATGCCCACAGTTCCTTGCTACATGGGCTTCCTCACCATAGTACTTCATCAAGCCAGCAAGGAGAATCTCTTGCCTCAAGGAGGGTGAAATCTCTGTTTTAAGGCCATTTGCCCAGTTAAATTAGACCCACTGAGGATAATCTATCTTTTGATGAACTCAAACTGATTTAGGACCTTAAGTCAGCAAAATTCCTTCATATCTGCCATATTCTTTTGGCTAGAAGCAAGTCACGGTTTCCATCCACACTCAGGGGACGGGATTATATAAGACATGAATACCAGGAGGTGGAGGTCATTGGGGGTCACCAGAGGCTCTGTCTGCCACACTGCTTCATATCCCTGTCCCCAACCCCACTGTGAGGTATGGCTTTAGCTCTTGAGAAGAGTCAGCCAGTAATCCCTGCATTCTCCTGCCTTAAAACATTTCCCTTGTTGAGGTGGTTGATGTATGTAATTTTGGTATTTATCTGTGCTCATGTGGGACACATGGGAGGAGCCAAGTGGTTTCCTTGGTGCCAAGTCTAGTAAACCCAAATCCTTCTGTACCTCTGAGGCAGGTCCCGAGTGTTCTATGATGTCAGGAGGCCTCAGGGAAAGAAGAGATTGTCAAAACAAACACCTCAGGTTTAGGAGTGAAGGTCACAGTGGCAGGAAAACTCTTCCCCTTGATTTTACCTTGGGCTGTCATGGAGAAGAGAGAAAATTGTGAAATAATGCCATGCAAGAGGTGGGCTCAGTAACTCCATTGAAATGCCCTCCAATACAGGAGGGGTGGGGAGGAAACATCACCACCTTACTTCCATTTGGCCACTAGAGAGGGCTTATGGCATCAGTGAAATCATCCATCTTGTAAGTTCCATTGGTTTGAATTTTTAACAGCAATACTCTCCAACCTTAAGGAGGACCAGACCTTGAAAAAGGGGGTGTTGGTATCACTCACAACTATAAAATTTGGGGTGTGTGCATCTTTATCCAGTGTTTCTGCAGTAAATACTTTTTGGTCCCCAATTCTGTGCCAGGCTCCATGGGAGGCATGAGTAATAGGGTAGAAAACAAGCTTGCCCTCCTGGAGTTTGTGGTCTGGTAGAAAGTCAATGAAAGAGTTATACAACAAGATAAAGTGTGACAAGTGCTTTGAAAGAGACAAAGTGAAAAAAATAAAAATAACATAGGGAGTGCTGTTCTAGAAGGTGTGGTCTGGGGAGGTCTTGAGGAGAAGTGACTTTACAGTTGAGATCTGAAGATGAGAAGAGCTCAGTCACTCCTAATGGGGGGAAGAACTTTCTAGGAGGGCAGACCAGAGTATGCAAAGTTCCAGACTGGAAATGTTCTGAGCATAGTGAGTGAGAAGGAGAGGAGTGCTAGGTGAGGGAGCAGGTGCCAGATAATGAAGATATATTTGGGAGACAGGACTGAGAGCATTTGATGGATTGGAACTGGAGAATGGCTCATGGATATTCCTATAAGAAGTGAGGGGAGTCAGATACTGACATAGCTTTCCAATCCCCACATTCCTGCAACCTTCCTTCAGGATAAACCAGTGGCATGCTGGTTAACAGGCTCCCCGCTCCTTCCATGAAGAGCCCTGACTTGTAGCATTTGCTGATTTCTGTGCTGTAAGTACTCTCACCATGGCCAACTTTGAGCTACCAGCCAGTTTGCGGGAATCCTGAATATTTAATTTTAGAGCTGGTAGGAGTCCGCTCCAGCACACCAAACCACCCCCAGGTCGCAGCACATTCTTCTCTAGGGAACAATTCACCAGGTGGTAGCTTTGAGGCCTGCAAGCACTCCTTCCCTTCTCCAACACCTCTGTACCTCTTTCTTTATATTTTCCCAAAGCCATCTGAGGTGGCAACCACAAAGGAAAACACACCGTCTCCTTGCTGACTGCTCTCAGGGAGCTGTTCCATAGGTTTAACGACAATTGTCTAATTATGTCTTAGATGCTCATTCCAGAAAAACCTGATAGATAAATTAGTGCAATTAATTGGTCTTTACGGAGCATTTAGGAGAACTCAGGCCGTCATAAGAAGCCTTCATGTAGAGAGTAAGTCTAGCTGAACCTGTTGTGAATGGAGAGAAGGAGGAAGGAATCGCAGCCCAGGAGTGAGCAAGCAGAGGGTAGCTCACGAATCTGATTCTGCCCTGAAAAGCCCTGCTCCTTGAATTCCCTTGGATGATGATCCTTTAACGCCGTAACACATTCCAGGTCTGACCTGTCAGCATCCTCCACAGCTCAGTTTGTCTTTGGATTTCCCCGTTCTTTTGAGCACACCACCATCGTCCTGGTGTCTCAAGCTCAAGAGCTTGGAGGTAACTTTGACCCAGCTCTCTCTCTTGCCCCCTGCATGGATTCCATGTTGTATTTCTCATGTCTGTTTTTTTAGAGTCGTGCTCTGCAGCTTCTGCTGCCTGGTCTCGATCCACTTTTAATCCATTCTCTGAACCACAGCTGCCCAGACTTCCTATGTGGTCTGAAGGGCCCTGGGAGGCAGTCAGTCCTTCCTCTCTAGCTTCATCTCCTGCCACCGGCCCCTGGCACGCATGCTGCAGCTGGAGGAAGTATTCAATTCCTCCAAGTCCCCACGTTCTGGCCTTTGCACATTCTCTTTTCCCTGCATGGAAACCTCTCTCCTATTGGATTAATCAGGATCAGTTAGGTTATGCGGTGATAATGAATTAACCCCTACATTTCAGTCACTTAACACTTTAACGTTTATGTTTCACTCCTGTGAGGTGCAGTATGGATTGGGTGGTCCTTTTCCCTTTGGAGAGGTGGCCCCCAAGTCACTGGCACAAAGGAAAAGAAGTTGGAGGAGGCACCTGTCTTTTAACTAACCCAGCCTGGAAGTGCCACAGGTCATCTTCCCTTCCCCTCTTTGGTCCACAATAGGTCAGATGGCTCCAACCTAACTGCAAGGGAGGCTGGGAAATGTAGGTGAGCACATAGGATGCTTGGTGCCACACCCTTCTCCTTTTCTGACCCATTATTCAGATCATCGTGTCACTTTCTCTGGGAAGCCCTCCCTGATCCCCCAGCACTGGGTCAAAGTTTCCTCCTATGTGTGCCCCATGTACACCTTGATCCTGGCACCTGTCGCCCTGAATGGGCCAGTCAGATGCCGATCCCTTGCTCGGCCATGAGCTCTGCAAGGCAGAGATCTGGTCTGTTCCTTACTTGGGGCTCCCTCCCCCCCAGTGCTCAACATAGTGCCTGCCATACAGCAAGGCTCAGTGCATGATCCTGGAGGGGATGGCCAGTCCTAACCCCAGCATTCAGGGCTCTCTCAGTTCTGACCTGGTCCATGTACTTCTCTCTGTCCCTCTCACCCAGCTGCTCTGGGTTTTAGGTCTTTCGTGCATAGTATAGTGCATAAACCCTTGGCCTTTCTGTCAGGCAACTCTGAATCTGATTGCCAGCTCTAGTATTTCCTGGTTACGGGACCCTAGACAAATTACTTCACTGCTCTGTGCCTCAGGGTCCTCATCTGTCAAATGGACTTCATGATACCTATTTTTCGGGGATTCCGTGAAAAAATGCTTTTAAAATGCATCCTCACTAGTATAGACTATGGCAAGTATGATACTTCACTGATTCTCAGATGCTTTTCTTTTTAACCTTTTAAAACATATCTGAAATCAGATACATCTTAACAATTGCTGTTATGAAAACACTGTGTTATTGTTCAGTTCCCAGCTTTTGCTCTTTCTTGGTGGTGTGTCTTAGATTCTGTGAAATATGGTGTATCTTAGATCCCATGATAGATGAGAGTTAATAATTGATCTTTATTAACGATTCTTTTTGCCTCTTAAAATGATCTCCACCTCTGGTAGTCTTTTTTTTTTGGTAAATCTGTGGCCATTTCTCTCATCCTTCCAACGCTTTTGATTAAAATGAGTGTGAAGGGGCGCCTCGGTGGCTCAGTCATTAAGCGTCTGCCTTCGGCTCAGGTCATGATCCCAGGGTCCTGGGATTGAGCCCGCATCGGGCTCCCTGCTCCGCAGGAAGCCTGCTTCTCCCTCTCCCACTCCCCCTGCTTGTGTTCCCTCACTCGCTGTCTCTCTCTCTGTCAAATAAATAAAATCTTAAAAAAAAAAAAAATGAGTGTGAAAATTGGAGCACATACCTTCTTATCAGGACCTTCTAGTGGAACAGGCGTGGTAAATTTTGCAGCTGAGGCCTCTCCCCATCTGGGAGGCCTCCCTGCTTCTCCCACATGCAATTGTCTCTCTTCCTTTCGTGTTTCTCACAGTGTAGTACTAAGTAGAGTCTGCCTTGGACTTCATTAAAAATTAACTTACTAAAATTAGTCACACCTATTTTTTAAGCACTGACTTTTTGAGCTATGCTCTATACAATGTACTTCCTTACTGAATCCCCAGAAAGTATGAGACAGGCATTATGTCTAAGATGAGAAAATTGAAGCACAGAGAGGTTTGGTAATGTACAAAAAGACACACAGCCAGTGAATGGCGGAGCATGCTTAACAGGGCCCTGTCTGATGAGAGACACTACTAAGCAGCTTCTCATATATGCCTGATCCATCTCTGGGTGGTCCACGGTCCATGGTACAAAGTACAGGGACCACGACACAGCAGGTACTCGAACCATATTACTTGCTAGGGAGCCGCGGAGGTCATCTCGAATCCGCACCTTAGTACACTTAACAAGGTAAGACCTCAGTTCTCTGTATCAAAAACTATGAATTCCTCTAACCTTTGCCCCAAAGAGAAACATTCTATTTTTTTTTTTTTTTTATTTGCAGCCTTTGCCCTTCCCAAAGCCATCGGATCAAGTGTTCCCATTGTTCCCTTTTCAATCGCCCCCACCGGTACCCAGCGCAATCACGCTACCTCTCCCCACTACGGCAGCGTCTCCCAAGCAGCTGCTGGTGCTACTGGACGGCTGCCCAAGAGCCCAGTAAAGGAAGAGCATACTTCCAGTCCCCGAGACGCTTAGCGGTACCACTCACTCCCCTCCCCAGCGCATGCCCGTGGCCGCCTCTGAGAGCCAGATCACTCCAGCCCCTAGAGCTGCTGGAGAGGCTTAAAAAAAAAAAATCTGTGACCTCTTGACATGCTCTTGTGGGCACAGAAAACCAATCTTTGCCCGTGAGCAGCGAGAAGGTGCTTACGGAACTGAGAGATGATGCCAGATTCTCTCCTCGGGGAGCAGGGACAATAGAGAGGTGTTGGCGCCCTTATTAAAAAATGGCCTTCCGGGGCGAGTCTCAGGGGACTCCCGCACACCTCAAGTGAAGCCCGCTTGCAGGCCCGCGGCTCTGGTGCACACAGGCGAGGTCTCGGGAAAGGAGGGAAATAAAGAGAACGAGCATCCACAAGTACCCTTGCCTTTCCTGGTGGCAGCAGGGCGGTGAAGGCGCTGAAGGCCACAGGCTCAGGACTCGGTCACCTGTCACCCTGGATGACCTGTTGCCCAAACAGGCTGCAGCATTGCGCCTCACGGGCCGAGGCTCCAGGCGCAGGCGGGGGCAACGCTGCACCTACCTTCTCCTCTTCCTCCTTCCTCTCCCTTACGTGCTTCTTGGTCTTCCTTTGCCCTTTCTTCAGGACTCTTCTGTAGAGGAGAAGGTCAGGCCCATTGGGAGCAGTTTGTGGGTTTGGCTTTGCCCGAGGCTTCCCTCCCCAGACTGAGCCTTGTGAGAGCTCCATCATGCTAGGGCTCACGAGGGAATGCACCTGTACTAGGTTCTACAGCTCTCTGGGCGTTTCTGATTCCCAGAGGTGTTCCCACGGAAGCTGCATAAACTCTGGATAATACAGAGAAGATTCCTGATGCTGGTAGAGGGTGAGGAAATAAGGAGGTGAGGTCTGCATCCTTCCAGACTCTGACGTTCTAGTTATCCACTTGTTTATCAACCTGTGGGATGGTGTTTCATCAAACTATGGTGGAGATGAGTGTTTTCTGCTTTGTCTTTCCTGCTACATTTACCTGGCCACCCTGATTTGCCTCCTTAACTTTTGAAACCTTCCCCTTGCCTGTCCAAGATGGGTTCAGTGGTTGCCATCCCAGCTCTCAGAGCTTATATAATCTCAAGAAAAAGTAGGGAGAGATTGTCAGAGAAGAAGGGGAGAAGGATTTAGGGGAGATGCTGAGTTGAAACATGGTATAAAGGGCTGGGGATGAGGGTAAAGGAGGGAGAGAGGAAAAAATGTCCTCGAGGCTCGGGCGTGGAGGAGTTGGGGAGATAATGTCTGGAGAGGTTGTTGGGTGTGAGAAACTGGGGAGAAGAGGCACGAGTACTTGGGGATGACTAACTGGTGGCCCTCTCAGATTTCCTGAGAAACACAAATAAGAAGAGTTCTTTAAAAATTTTCATTTAGAAGCTGGACCATGCTTATTTGCATATGACTCTGCAGACTGGCCAGGGAGGCCCCTGAATATATGAGGGTTACAAAAAAATTTCATTAGCTCTACTGTGCTCAAGTCTGCGCCAGGTGCCCAGGGAGCAAAAATAAGAACTGATCCATGCCCTGGAGGAATTTTTGGAATTCATTCGTTCTAAGAGGCTATGATTCCAAGATTCTAAGATTTCAGAATTCCATTTTGCTGAAATTCTCCAAAATTCCCCCAGCTGGGCTGGGTAGTACATTTCTAGCACTTAGAGCCAGGGAGCAGAATTTCTGGGAGAAAGCACTCTGCATCCCCTCTTCTCTCTCTTAGGACGAGTCTGGGCTCTGCAGATGTTCTGACACCAAAGTCCAGTTGCCTTCAGGAGGGTCCCTGTCACCGACAGAGTGAATAAATGTTCCCAGAATGGAAAACTCACTGAGGTCGACCCATTGCTCTGGCTCCATTTCTGATCTTTGTCCCAACCCTGTCTTCACTCTCCGCTGCTTCTCTGCGAGCCCTTGGCCACCAGCACAATGCTTGAAATCTACTGCCCACGCCAACCTTGACCTAAATCCATAGAGAGCTAAGTAAACTCTTCACCTTGGGTCCTGTTTAGAGTTTCTGTTGAAGGATAATAGTTTAACTAAGTCCCAGTATCTTGATGAGAAATGGTTGTTCAGAGAAAATATTGACAGGTTTTGTCCCCATTAGAAGGCTTCCATGTATATAATTGGCCAACACTCACTCGTGAGTCTTAATCTCTTAGGGACCAGCCAAAGTGCAGAGATCTCAGCAGATGGGCAGACAGGACCTAAATAAGTGGGTGTGTCAGCTGTCTCTTTGGGCTCCACTTTCCCTTTCCATTTCTCTGAAGTTTTCCCTTACCTGTCAATATTTTAGTTGATATCCAACACTGGTCTGCTTTGGACTGTCATTTGCTAGAAGCAATGGCCTTAGCCTCTGTAATTCTGTTGGCCATTGATAATAACAATAACAACAGGCAACCCTGATACCTGATTATCACTTTATGGTTGGCACAGCAGTTCACAGGCATTAACTCAACTTGACCCCCATGAAGCAGGAGACATTGTCACCTGGTATTCAGGAGCATAGATTTTGGGATTGGAGAGACCTGAGACCAAATCCCGGCTTGACTATTGGCTGGCAGTGGGATCCAGAGCAAGCTGTTTAACCTCCTCACCAGCCTTTAGGGCTTGGGGGATTAGATATTAACCTGCTGCCTGGTGCATGGTTGATGCTCAACATACAGGAAATTCCTAGCTCATTGTTTCTGTTTTACAGGTGAGGGAGAAAAATTAAAGGACTTGCCCAAAGTCACACACTCCCAGTTCGGGGTTCTTTCCTCCCCATGAGGCTACCTGACGTTCCTCCCTGGAGACGGGCACCAGTGTATCCTGACGTTTGAAATCCCGCTCAAGGGATGAGGTCAAGACTCACACATGCTTTGGGAGGGTTATCTTTCCACGTTCCCCAGTGGGATGAAATGCATGAGGTGATGCATAGATTTCGCTTTCCCAGCCCCTGGCCAGTGGTTTAGTTTATCCCCATCTCCTGTCAGCTGACCAAGGCCAGCCAGTGCTTAGTGGGGATCCCGTCCCTTATGCCACGAATGGAAGCGAGTTCTCTTGCTTCCTGTTCTGCTCCTTCTATCTCTGCCCACACCTACAAAGTGCAAACATTAAGAACAAATGTTTGAGAGGATGCTTGCTCACAGCACTGGATGGTTTCAAGTGTTCGGGAGTAATTATTACCAAATCCGTTTCTGTTACAATTTCCTTCTGTCAAACACATGTTTTATTGCTGGGTTTATTTTCTTCACACACAGCCCCCCTTTATCAGATTTAGCGGCCATCCAGGTGTTCACAAGGGCTTAGCTTTCCGCCCCGGCTGCCAACGTGCTCTTCTGTTCACGGAACTGAAGCAGAACGAGGCAGGAGGAAACCAGCGATGTTTGGACAAGGGGAGGTTTTCATGTAGCTTTTTTTTTTTTTTTAAGACTTTATCCATTTATTTGAGAGAGTGAGAGAGAGAGAGAGAGAGCATGAGCAAGGAGAGGAAGAAACAGACTCCCCTGTGGAGCAAGGAGCCCTGACGCGGGGCTCGATCCCAAGACCCCGAGATCATGACCCGAGCCGAAGGCAGATGCTTAACAACTGAGCCACCCAGGCGCTTTTTTTTTAAAACAGGCTGGACTCCTCTTGGGGGATGGGAATCCTTAAAAGCCAGGTGTTCTGGCTGAAAGCAGTTTGGGAAACTTCAGGTATGTTTGCCACTGGTTAGGAAAAGGCTGGGCAAGCGCTCCTTCAGCCCTACACACGGTGGTACCTGCAAATCAGGCTTCCATCTTTACAAAACCTAGCTCAAACCGGGGGGCTCTTCATGTGCCCAATATGTTTTACACTGTACAAATGGGCTTCTGGAAAAGAGTTCCCTCAATCCCGAACTATTTATTTATTTATTTTTTTAGAGAGGGAGGTGGGGAGGGGCAGAGGAAGAGAATCTTAAGCAGACTCCACGCCCAGTGTGAAGCCCCACGCCCGGCTCGATTCCACAACGTGAGATCATGATTTTGGTTTTGGCTCAGGCCGAAACCAAAAGTTGGACGCTTAACCGACTGAGCCACCCAGGCGCCCCCCTCCTGAACTATTTTGATTTATTTTTGTTTTTTTCCTGAACTATTTCTAAAGAAAACTATTTTTTATCTCCTTTTTTTCTCTTCATAAAGCAAGACATACTTACTGCAGAAAGTGGGAATGTAAACAGATAGAGGAGAATTAAAAGCTACGTGGCCCTGCCCTCCAGAAAGAAAAAAAAAAAACTGTAAACACGCCCAACCTGTTTCTCCTCATCTGGGCTTTTATTACACACACACACACACACACACATACACACGAAACAAAAAACGGGCAAAGTTGAGAATTTTAACAAGCACAGCGCTCAGCCACATTCTGGTGCGTACGTGCACCTGAGGGCTGATGCACACCTTGAATGGGATCTTTTGGCATGAGGGATGGGCATCATTTCTTTCAAAGTACTGTTGGCATGTGCTCACTTAAATATATTTTCTCTCCTGCTTGACCTTGGCAAGGCCAGGGTCATAGTCAGTGGGAAAGAGGAAGATAAAAGGAGGTAGGAGAGTTAGGAAAGGCCCTTCACGTCTCAGTGAAGAAGCACCTGTCCCTCATCTTCTGCGGAAAGAAGCCCCACTTAGGATGCTTCAGGTGAGCCTGGAGAGGCTCAAGTACTGGCTTCCACCTGCCCTGAGCCTCCAGCGCGTGCAGCAGCTGTAAGTGCTCACAGCTGGAATACCAGTCCTGAGGTGGCTAAGAACAGTTCATTAATTAATGACCATCGAATGGGGTTTATAATGCCCTGGGATGGTGCATGGTAGAGTAGGAGGCTTCTCACCCGGTATAATTGAGACCTGCAGTTGGAGGTTAATCAGAACATCAGTTCAAGTGGGGAATTGGCTGGAGGGGTCAGACAGCACCCTAAATGCTGCTGAGAATGTTTGGAATGCCATGGGCAGCCATCACTGTGAGCCTGAGGGTGTGAGTTAATTGGGTGCGCTGGGCGAGGTGGGTCAGTGACCGGAGTTTTTTAGTGTATTATTATCCTCATTTGATAGATGAGGAGACTGATGTTCAGAAAATGTAAATGGACTCTTAAGCTCAAATACACCTTTCCATTTTAATTTAGCTCTTATTGTCACAGCGATCTCTTCTTTTGTATGGTTTCTTTCCTTCTTTCTTTCTTCCTGAAATAGGGGAAGGAAGAGACCTGTCATATATAAGTGCCTACAGTGTGCCTGGCACTTTGGACGTTACATTTCCAATTCTCACATCAGTACTAAATTTGGGCCATATTATCTCCATTTGCTGGTGAAGAAACAGAAAGAGACATTCTGTGACATGGCCGAGGTCCCACATTTGGATAAGTGTATGAGTTTCCTAATTGCTGCTATAAAAAATTACCACAAATGTGGTGGCTTAAAACAACACAAATTTATGATCTTACAGTTATGTAGCTCAGAGGTACAACACAGGTCTAAAGTGAAGGTGTTGGCAGGGCTGCATCCCTTCCTGGAGGCTCTAGGGGAGATCTGCTTCCTTGCTTTCCCAGCATCTGGAGGCCACCTTGGTTCATGGTCTCCTTCCTCCATCTTCAAAGCCAGAAATGTGGCATCTGGCTGACCCCTTTCCGGGTTCTCATGTTTTTCTCTGACCACAGCTGGGAAAGGTTCTCTATTTAAGGACTCATGTGACTAGATTTGGGCCCACCCAGATAATCGGAGATAATCTCCAATCTTAAAATTCCTCACCTTAATCACATTTTCAAGTCCCATTTGCTGTACAAAGTAACATACTCACAGCTTGTGGGGATCAGGATGTGGACATCTTTTGGAAGGTATTATTTTGTCTATCATCATGGTAAGAGAAGGAGTTGGGACTAAAAGTGGGCTGTGTCCATGTTAAAATTTATTATACAAATACAGTCCTCGGGCACTGTGGTATGGAAGGAGGAACAGACACATAAATTGATTGAACATAATAGATTCCAGAAATAGACTCACACAAGTATGGCCAATTGATTTTTGACCAAGGTGCAAAATGGCAGAATAGTCTTTTCTATAAATGGTGTCGATACAATTGGACATCCTTAGGCAAAAAAAAAAAAAAATCTTGACCTAAATCTCATGCCTTGTATAAAAATTCAGAATGGATCCTGGATCTAAATGTAAAATCATAAAACTTTTAGAAGAAAATCTTTGTGACGTAGGCTAAGGCAAAGAGATCTTAGACATGACACCAAAAACAAAATCCATTAAAGAAAAAAGAATTTGAAAAATTGGATTTCATCAGAATGAAAGGCTTTGCTTTGTGAAAGTCCCTGGTAAGAGATGAAAAGACAAGAGAAGGAGAAGAAATATTTGCAAGTCACATATCTGCTAGAGGACTTGTATCTGAAATGTATAGAGAACTCTCTAAACTCAAAAGTAAGGAAAACAAATCATCCCATTATATATAGACAAAGGACTTGAACAAACACTTCACCAAATGAGGATACAAATATCAAATAGACACATGAATATGTGTTCAACCTAATTTTCCATCATTCAAATGCAAATTAAAATCATAATGAGATATTATGACACACTTACTAGAATGGCTAAAATAAAAAACACTGACAGTATGCCAAGGGATGAGAAGGGTTACAGAGAAAGTGAATCACACACACATTCCTGGTGGGAATGAAAAATGAGACAGCCACTCTGGACAACAATTTGGCTGTTCCTTATAAAGTTAAGTATATATTTACCATCTAAACCAGGAATTACACTGTTGGGTATTTATCCCAGGAAAATGAAAACATATATTCACACAAAAACCTCATACACAAACGTTCATAGCAGCTTTATTGGTAATATCCAATAAATGGAAGTCACCTACATATCCTTTAACAGGTGAATGATTATGCAAATGGTTTTAAATCCATACAACAGAATAGTATTCAGCAATGAAAAGAAATGAACTGTTGATCCAGGCAACAACTTGGATAGATCTCAAGGATATTATGCTGAGCGAAAAAAAAACCAACCACAAGAGTTACATATATTTACCTTATTTAACACTCTTTTGTCATAATTTTGCCATAGACTCCTTTGTCACACTTCTGTCATCATTTGTATGACAAAATTTTAGTGACGGTTGCCAGGGGCTAGGAATGGTACAGGGTTTGACTATAGAAGGAGTACATGAGGGAGTTTTTCTGTGGTTCTGAATCCTGATTGTGGGGGTGGTTGCATGAACCCCTACGTGTGATAAAATGTCATAAATCTATTCGCCAAAAAAAAGTGTATGTAAAAACGAGTGGAATCTGAGTAATAGCTTCGTTAGTAATGCACCAATGTCAGTTTTTTGATGATGTGGCTATGTTAGATATTATCATTAAGTTATGTAAGGTATACGTGGGAGCTCTGTACTATTTTTACAATTTCTTGTGAATATTAAGTTTTTTTCCCAAAAAAAGTAAGCAAATAAATAAAACTCTAAAATAAAACACCCCAAGTCTTCTCACTGCATGCCTGAAATCCATCTACCTGGCAAGTGGTGCTCCTCATCCAATGTTCATTATTTGCCTTCGCCATGAAATCTGAACTGAAAAAGGAGAATAAGCCAACATTTTGGCTAAAACAGTCTTTTCCCAAAAGGTTCTGTTGAACGCTAATTCCACAGCCTCTCATATTACGCAAGAAGAAATATTCTGTGTCCAGGCACATTTGGGAATTCCTGGGTTAACGAGGTTTCTTCATGAAACGCTGCTTTGGAGGGCAGGAACATATGTTGTGGATCTCCACGAGGGGGCCACAGAATACAGCAGTTCTCTAACTTTTTGTCTGCAGAAGTTATATATATATATTTTTCCCCTGGGAATCCCAAGAGCCTAGGGATCCACATGCTTGAGAAATACTGAGCTAAAGAATTAATCAGAGAAGAGGAAAGCAAGGAGTATGGCATCATTTTCACTGTGGAACCAGGTGTTTGGCTTCAGGCACGGGACACTCTCAAGCCTTTTGCCACATAGTGAGTATAGTAACCTAGAGGAGACATGTTGGAAAGAAAGAGGGTCAATCTTCATTGTGTGAAAGGTCTGAGTTTTAGTTTTTGATTCTCCACTTGGAGTAGAGACTTTGGGGAAAATGCTTCCTCCCCTTCTCCACTTTTAGGGTTGGAGGTCCCATTCCCCATCTGACAGTGGAACTAGATGGATAAAGAATGGCTAACAATTCACCCAGGAAGCCAAACATGAGGAAATGCGCCTTTGGGAAAGTGGGATAGAAGGACATAAGGAAGCAGATCTAGGAGGGGAAAGATATTTTTTTTTTTCTTTCTTTCTCTTCCTTCCTTCCTTCCTTCCTTTCTTCCTTTCTTTCTTTCTAGACTTCATCTATTTATTTGACAGAGAGTGAACAAGCAAGAGAGAGAGAGAGAGAGCACAAGCAGGGGGAGTGGCAGAGGGAGAGGGAGAGGGAGAGGGAGAAGCAGACTCCCGGCTGAGCAGGTAGCCCGACACGGGGCTCGATCCTAGGACCCTGGGATCATGACCTGAGACAAAGGCAGACGCCTTACCGACTGAGCCACCCAAGCACCCCCAGGAGGGGCATTTTCTGGTGATTACAGAGTTGGCCATATGGTAAAACCCTGTTTCTCAAGACACCTGCTCATGAGGAATGAAACTTGGGGATGGATGAGACACTTTGAGTAGACCAAAAAAGTCATGCCATATCTCTTCCTTTCTGTGCACTCTTTTATATGGATTTTAACATATCTAGTACATTAGTTATCTCTTACAGCATAACACATTACCCTCAAACTTAACAGTTAAAACAGCAATAAAATGACTACATTTATCACTGTGAAAATTGAGTAACGTATGAAATTGTTGAATCACTCTGTTGTACACCTGAAGCTATATAACATTGTATGTCAATGATACTCCAATAATAAATTTTAAAAAATTGGTCAAACAAAGCAGTAATAAGATTTATTACCTCACACAGTGTCTATTGGTAAAAAATTTAGGAGTGACCTAAGTCGTTCTGGGTCATGGTCCCTCATGATGCTATAGTCTTCTGAAGTTTTGTTTGGGGCTGGAGAATCTGATTCCAAGATGGCTCACTAATATAGCTGGCTGGGTGTTGGCAAGAAATCTGAGTTCCTCACCATGAGGACCTCTCATAAGGCTGCTTGAGTATTCTTACGTCATGGCTGCTGGCTTCTTCCAGAACAAGTGACCCAAGAGAGAGCAAGGTGGAAGCTGCAGTGTCTTTTATGATGTAGTCTTGGATGTCACACGCCATCATTTCTGCAATGTCCAATTGATTATACACATCAGCCCTATTCAGCTCTATTCAGTGTGGGAGGGAACTAGACATGGCTTGAATTCCAGCATGAAGGAATCGTTAGGGGCCATCTTGAAGGTTGGCTATAAAAACCTATAAAAGAAAGAAATTATTGAATGAATATCCTTAAATGGATGGTAAGTGTTCTTGAATGGAGGCGGTACCTCTCATTCTTTCCAAAGAAGAGGCATAATTCTGGGATCACAATTTGCCCATTCTTTCAACAGATATTTATTGAACACCTACTGTGTGTCATCAGTTTGCTTGGGACCTTTGCAAAGGGAGCCCTGCTAGAGAAGCATATCCCATGAGCAAAGTCAGCACTTGTCAGATGTTCAAGCTCAGGCAGAAGTACTGCATTGATTTTTGCCCCGACCTATATATTTGCCATTCATCCTAATCATTCTTTTAAGTAGGGGCCTCAAAGAATTGCACCAGCCTGAATAGCACTTCTACCCTTTGTTTGTTTGTTGGATAATGACTTCATTCCACGTGCTCTGCTTAAACGGATTGACTCTCTTCTCCCTCCTCTCTCTCTCTCGTCATAATTCTTTCTGTTCCCATTTCAGTTGGAGACAGGTGCCCTCCAAACCACACTCCCCACATTTATCAAAGCTAAATAGCTTTCTGCTGCCTTCTCCCATATTTTTTAAAAGCAGGCTCCTCTTACCTTACTCAGAGAGCCTAACCTGAACAGGAAACTTGATTAATGCACACTTTATCTCTTCCCTCAGGTTATTTATGTCTCTGTCAAAATTCTTGGTTGCCAGCAAGAAACGGACCCTGGCCACCTTCAGCATAAAGGAATTTATTAGAAGGACATTTGAGTTCTCAGAATTGATGGGTGGCTTAAAAACCAAGCTTAGGAAATGAATGAGAACCAAGGGGTGGGGGCAACGTGGTCAGTGTGCCAGTGTGGCTGAGGTGATAATGCACCTCCATTTGCTCCTTCTGCCCTTGCTTCACCCGCCGAAGGCTCAAAACCCTGGGAAATAGCATTCATTTGGCGTGGCCAAAGTCAATCCTGGACCCAGGCTCCAGGGATGGGGAGAAACAAGAGTTGATCCATTTTGTAAAAAAAAAAAGTGTGTATTTCTACACATTCCCTAATTCTCTAAATGGCTCTGGTTGATTTGTCACCCTGCCATTCAAACTGAAGCTCTCCATTGCTCAATGAAGAGTCAATTACTCCACAGTCCTTAGGATCCACCCAAGCCTTGTATTTTCCATAAATGAGCCCTCCAACTTGGCAAACACTCTCGGGAAGTGTTTCAATTGGATATTCTGTTAATTTACCAATAATCATCTCCTAATGTCATTTATTACAGAAAATTAGATGAATGTAGCATAAGCAGAAAAATATTGATTGCTGCCCTCTGAATTTTTAATATGAATATTTGATTTATAAATTAATTCTTCATTTCATTAATTAGAGTAGTGAGGCAATCTCCTGACCCAAGCTATGGTGCTGAGGATTATTGTGACTTTCTCATCAGCAATTTTAGGCAATGATTCATTCAAATGAATTTCTTTCCTGGTCCAGGTTTTGTGTCCTGCTCCAGCAAGGAGCCTCATGCTTGCTTGGGTCTGTGGTTACCTTCTTATGGTCCTCCCTGGTCCTTTGTTCTTGATCTATTTGCCTATTTTGGCCAACTTTTTTCTGAGCATCTTCCACAGGTGGTTGGCCTAGTTGACCTCTACTTTGCCTCAGGATCCTATAACCTCATTTAGAAAAGCATTTGGTTCTAGTTGGCTCAAAGTGCCTCTAATTGTCCAAATATTTGTCCCCAAAACCTAGCCACAGCAAGGCATGTAGCAGGGGCACCACTACTTACAGAATGACTGAAAGAATGAGAAAGTGAACAAATGCTTTCTGTTTTTCAAGGATCCTCCACAGTGAGTATCCTGTTCCATGTTTTAAAACAGCCCCAGAAATGGAGAAAATATAGCTTGGTTGATTAGAAGCTCAGGTCCTAGAGTTAGACAGATCCCTTTCTTTGCTATATACTAGTTACGTGATGCAAGGCAAGTAAACTTACCTCTCTGACCCTCTGTTTCTTCATCAATAAAATGGGAATAATCACATTCTCTACCTCATTAGGTTTATTTTGTTTTTTCCTTGTGCAGAGGGCAAGACCAACCTTCCACAACCCGAAATTGGTTCAGATGTTGAGACTGATGATGTCACAGATGCATCAAAAGGGTATGAAAATATTTATTGCATCATGAGACATTCTGGGGGGAGGGCAGGACAAGCTCCTAAATTGGTCTAAAAATGGCTGAAAGGGGCAGTGCCTCTTCTGGCTCTCCCTGTGGTCAGTGGATGGGGCTGGGGTAAGAGTTTCCATAAATGGGGAGGAGTTTGCATGGCTTGAATTTCCCCACTGGACCAAGGGAAGGAGTGTCTGAGCTTTTACTGGCTTACCCAGGTGTGGAGCAAAGAGAAGTTGTTATGATGGGGGCCTGAGAGCTGTCAGTGGACAGACATAAAAAATGGAGTCAGACTCTCTATTATGGGATTGTTGTGAGAAAATAGTTGCTTAAAGAACTGAGCACAGTGTAGGGCTAAGTAAGTATTTAATAAATGGATTATGAATGCAATGATTGGTTTAATCCTTTTAGAAGCTTTTGCATCTACTATCTATTTTCCTCTTTATAACAACCCAAGAAATCGAGAGACCCAGTCAGAAGTAGATCTGGTACAAAGGTCAACAAATGGTAGCTGCTGACCTCACTATCTCCATTCCCATGATCTTTGCCTGCCTTACCACCATCGCCATTGCCGTCACCATCACTACCATCACCATCACCATCATTACCGTCAACATTGCCATGACTATTATCACCATCACCATCATTACCATGGCCATCGCCACCATTACCATGGCCATCACCATCATTACCATCGCCACTGCCACAATCATCAACAGCATCATGGCCATCATCACAATTGTCATCACTATCATCACAGGATTTCTCAGACTACTCACTTTCTTAGGTTGGAGAACTCTATTTTCTGCCCTATTGTAGATGAAGTGACATTAGCTATGAGTAACAAAAGCCACAGGCTCACCTAACTTAAAAATAAGAAATTTCATCTCTCAAGGAACAAGAAGTCCAAGAAGGGTGGTTCCCAGGGGCTCAAAGACATCTTTAAAGACCCTGGTTCTTTTCTCCTTTCTGCTCTGCCATCCTCATTGCATTTACCTGGTCTTCAGCTGGTTCATAAGATGAAGGATCAACATTCACACATCAACATTCACACACAGAAATGTGTATTTGGTAGAAAACTGGAGTGTTTCTTTCATGAGGTTTTTTTGTTTTTGTTTTTATCAGCAAGTAAAATCTTTTGCTCCCCTACTGGTATCTAGTGGGTGGAGTTCAGGCATGTGGCTAAACATCCTACAGTGCACAGGACAGCCCCACAGCCACCTCCAATGAAGAGTTATCAGTAGTGTCAAGATTGAGAAATTCTGATCTAGATAATTAACTGAGAAATAAAACCAGGCTTGCCTTTCAACCCTACCTCACAGGAGACATTTACTCTCCCTGTTTCTGTCTCTGTCTCTGTCTCTGCCTCTCTGTCTCTGTCTCTCATACAGTCTTTTTTCTTTTTAAGATTTATTTATTTGAGAGAGAGAGAGAGGGAGAGAGCATGAGCAGAGGGAGTGGGAGAGAAATCTCTTGCAGACTCCCCACTGAGCGCCGGAGCCAGACTCAGGGCTCGATCTCACGACCCTGAGATCATGACCTAAGCCGAAACCAAGAGTTGGATGCTCAAATGACTGAGCCACCCAGGTGCCCCCACACAGCCTTTTTTTTTCTAATGTCACTTTATAAGTGGAGAGAATTATGACAGAGACTGAAGAGCAGGCATTTTGTTTCACTGTGTCTCTGTCCTCTAACACCTCAGTGCTCACAGCCCGGGGCCTCTGGTGCCCCAGCATAAAATCTGTGAGATTTAAATGTACACTATGAGATGCCTTATAAAACATACAAAATGTGATCTGACAAGGTCCTTTCCCTATTCTGCACAAAACCTCCAGGCAGTAATTCAACTTCAGGGCTTTTCTCCTATTAAAATAGGTGCGTGACGACACCCAGACCCTGGACCCAAGCACAATCTTGTGGTTGGCACTGGGCATTTCCTTTTCTGGGTAATGGATTTTATTTCACCAAAAATGAGCATTCAAAGAGCTTTGAGGGAGACACCATTGTTTTTAGATGGTTTTGTTTGCCTTGGAAAATGCGATATGTCACTGCATAATGATAATAACCATTAACTCTGAGTTTGTTCTGGGGTTAATGGATTATTATAATGCTGTGGAAAATTATTTCCCAATAAATGTTAAATTTCTTTCTTTTCCTTGAGCCTCTCTCTCTTTGCCACATGTTCAGTGTTTTCTTCTTCTGCATTAAAGATGTGCAAAGCCCAGAAAAATGGGGCTGACAAAACCTGCTGTGTTTTCTTTATCATTTCTGACTCTTTTTTTTTTTTAATATCCCACGTTAATGATTAGTTTGCCTTGGGGAAAAGGAACAGTATTAAGTATCTTAACAGAAGAAGTTTGGTGAGCTTTGTGGGCGCTTATTTCTGTGGGGCTCACATGCATCAAATGTTGGCTGTTTCCACAAAATTCCCAAGTTCGACCTGGTGGATTATGATGGCTTCGGTCACCAATGTAATCCTTTAAAAGTCATCCTTTATTTATTGTAGTGGCAGAGAATAAATGTGTTGGGCTGGTGGGACTGCTTTAGAAGGGCGTTTAGCACCAAGTCTCTGTATCACTTTGGCAGGGGTTTCAGGGTGGCGGCTTAAAGTTTTCAAAATGGGTTTGAGGAAATACACAGCTTTCCACATGACTTCTTCCCCTTATCCGATTCCTCTTCCCGCTCTCTCAGGTGTAATCACTGACTGCTTCTATTGAACAGCCAGGGGCCCCAAAGTCAATTCTTGGGATGAAACAACCAGCAGTTATCCCGTGAACATTGATGATCAGGTCCAGTGCGCCACACAGAGACGCAGCGAGGGTCCTGACTCCAAGCAGGTCACCGTCAGTCCTCTCCCAGAGTCTCTACAGATCAAACTCTCTTTAGCCCCCGAGGGCTGAGATAACGCAAAGACTAGAATGCCAAGTCAGACTTGCGGAGAATCAGGGCTCTCTTACCTAGTATCCAACTTAACTGACAATTTAAGGACACAAGTTATTGTCAGGCACAGGGGAAACAGGGAGAGGCTGGACCTCTCCTGCTACATAAGAATGCTCCCTCCTCCAGATTTCACAAATGAAGCAATGCCTGTGGGGGCAACACTTACCTGAGAGCTATTTTGATCACGAAGCATTTCTACTTTACACTCCGGTGAATACTAAGGTTAAGTGACATCTTCCGGGGAAGTACACCCCATAAATCCAGGGATTTCAGATTTGTTTGCTGTAAGCAACCCAGACGCCTCAGGTGCATCCCGCTGAAAGCACTCCATGGGGGAGGACTCTCTCCCAGTAAACACATCATCTGTGTTTTCCAGAAGGTCAGTCACCAGCATGTTTATGAGGGGATTTGACTGGGTCACTTTCCTTGCTTTCCCAAGGCATCCCTTGAAAAGGGAAGAATGGATTGCAGGCCTCGCTCACGTGTCCTCCCAGGTGCCACGACGGACTAGCGGTGTCTGCCACAGGTGCGTGTGGAGGGGCTTGGGGCGGAGGGCAGCAGGTGTGTGGCTCTGAGCCCCTTTGAGCAAGCCTGTCTTGCTCATGTGAGGCTTTGAGAGAGCAGGCAGTTGCTAAAAGTCATAACCTGGTGTGGTAGGGAGAAGAGACTCACACCAGCGTCCCGGGGTTCCAGGGCTTTCCACTGGTGTTCTTATGTCTCTCAGTGGTTAAAAGTTCAGACGTTGGAGTGAAAGCACCATGTAGCCTCTACTCCTCACAAGTTATGATCTCCTGAGCCTTTAGAAATCCAGAAAGGAAAAGGACATTGCCGGTTTTTTTTTAATCGGGGCTCCTCTGGGCTAGATGCTGGGCTCAGGGCTTTATATCTGCTCCCTAATTGAATACTCCTCACTCCCCTATGGGGTGGGTCCTATTGTTATTTTCATTTTGCAGACAGGGAAACTGAGGCCCAGAGAGGTTAAGTGACTTAAGCCATGGGCACATATCTTAAGTGTGAAGAGGAGGTAGTCAAAGCCAGACACACTCTTGACCGGGGCATTTCAATCACACCCTGGGTTTGATTAGAGGGGCTGTCTTTGCAAAAGTGGCTTCATCAGGGTGCCCGTTGTCACCTCCAGCCCTCTACCTCCCGTCATTAAACAGTATGAGTTTCCAAGTGGCTCCTCTTCATTTCCTGTCCCGTGGAGAGTGAATAGTTGTTCTAAGTAAAAAGCAAGGGTTTTCAAACAAGTTGAAGGAAAAAGAATGAGGTCTAAGCAAAGAGTTGAGAATGGATTTTATAGGCCAGCACACTGAGTTGTGGCAACATTTATATGGGTTTGCTAGCAAAGATCCATGTTTGCTGGGCGGCCATCAAAGTGCATGGCGCCACTCCTTGGTTGGATCATGCAGCAAAAATAGTAGTGTAGGGAAAATAGAACAAACTCTGACCTCCAACCCTGACAGGTCATCTGTGACCCTGGCCCACTGTCTTTACCTGTCTCTCTCACTTCCCCAGGGCTCCTTTTCTCTACCTGTTGGATGAGATAGCCTCTGGGGAGGCCAGCTCAGTCCTGCCAACTCTGACCTGCTATTTGGCTTACCAATTCTTCTATTGGACTTCTGATCGAGTCTGAACATTTTGCAAACACAGATCACAAACATTATGGGCAGTGTCTCTTTTATCTTTTTGGATTCTTGATTCCACTTGGGAATCTAATCTAATGTAAAACTACAGATCCTCTTCCCAGAAAAATCTATGTATATCCAACATTTGGCCTACAGTTTCAGGAGATCGTAGAACCTTCCCCCAATGCCCATGGATTTTAGGTTAAAAATCTCTGGGGTTGGGCAACAATACACTTGCAATTTGGAGATAGAAGCACAGGAAACTGGGTTCAGAAATATAATGCATGCTTAAAGTATGGACAGTTTCACAAAACTCCCCATTGTGGTAGGCAGTTATTGGCTGGCCCCCAATGATCCTTGCTCCCTGGTACTCATGCTCTTACATAGTCTCCTCTGTTTGAGCACCATCTGGACCCAATGGCTTGCTTCTGATGCACAGAATTTGACAAGAGTGAAGAGATGTCACTTTGGAGATCAGGTTATAAAAAGACTGTGGCTTCCCTCTTGCTGACCCTCTCTCACTTGCTCTCTCTAATGGACACTGGCTGCCGTGCTGTGAGCTGCCCTATGGAGACACCCATGTGGCCAACAACCGGCTAACAGTCTGTGAAGAACTGAGGCCCTCATCCGATGGCTCACGAGGAACTAAATCCTGGCAACAATCACGTGAACGAACTTGGAACCAGGTCCTCCCTCAGTCCAGCCATAAGATGAGGAATTCCAGCTGACACCGTGGTCACAGCTTTGTGGTGAACCTTGAGGCAGGGGCCCTTAGCTAAGCTGTACCTGGATTCCCAACCACAAGAATGCTTATGTTCTTAAGCTACCAAGTTTTGGCATAATTTGTTACACAGGAACAGATAATGAGTACACTCACAGTCTAACTCCAGGTGCAAGATACTACACAAAAGCCCAGGAAGCCTCTGAGAGGGATTCTCAGCAGACTCAGTGTCCTTAAGAAGCATTAAAGCAGTGTCTGCCATGGGATCCCAGGCTGGGGCCTGTAGATGACCTTAACTCCACAGGCGTCCGATGCCACCCAGCCACTGCCAACGCTAGGCCTCTCCTGGTGTCTGAGACCTACTGGCTTTTCCATCTTGGGCTCTGGCTCTTTTTAATGGCCAAACACAATAGGAAAAGAAAGTTGATTGGCTCTCATCATTATGAATGAGGAAGTGGTCATCAATTCATCTCTCTGGGACAGATGTTCTGTTGCCACAGACAAGGGGCGACCTTTGCTCAACTCATAGATAAGACATTATTTTTTTTGGCCTCCCAGTCAGCCCATGGGAGTCATGTCACAAGGAGCCAAGGGCTGTAGTCTGGACAAATGGCTCTGGCAAACTGGTGGCTGTGAAGAAGGGCAGGTCATTCAGTTGTTGGGCGTGCCAAGCTAGATAACCATCAGAGTACAAATCATGACAGCGGAAAGACATAACGTCAACCACCATAAAGCATGGAAACTACCAGTAAGGCTCACACAGGGTGGAGGTGGGCTAGAAAGGGGAAGGCTTGCCCAAGGACGATAGCACAGGTAGGCTAAAGCCTCCACTAATTTTTAAAACTTTCTGGCCCTGGGGGATCACGCACGGATAGGAAGGAAGTCATTTTCCACCTCATCGGCTGGATGTCATCCTGTGAGTAGTAAGAAGGTCCAGCTGCAGGGAGACTATTGTTTTTTTTTTAAATTTTTTTATTGTTATGTTAATCCCCATACATTACATCATTAGTTTTAGATATAGTGTTCCATGATTCATTGTTTGTGCATAACACCCAGTGCTCCATGCAGAACGTGCCCTCCTCAATACCCATCACCAGGCTAACCCATCCTCCCACCCCCCTCCCCTCTAGAACCCTCAGTTTGTTTTTCAGAGTCCATCGTCTCTCATGGTTCGTCTACCCCTCCGATTTCCCCCCCTTCATTCTTCCCCTCCTGCTACATTCTTCTTTTTTTTTTCTTTCTTAACATATATTGCATTATTTGTTTCAGAGGTACAGATCTGAGATTCAACAGTCTTGCACAATTCACAGTGCTTACCAGAGCACATACCCTCCCCAGTGTCCATCACCCAGTCACCCCATCCCTCCCACCCCACCCCCCACTCCAGCAACCCTCAGTTTGTTTCCTGAGATTAAGAATTCCTCATATCAGTGAGGTCATATGATACATGTCTTTCTCTGTTTGACTTATTTCACTCAGCATAATACCCTCCAGTTCCATCCACGTCGTTGCAAATGGCAAGATCTCATTCCTTTTGATGGCTGCATAATATTCCATTGTATATATATACCACATCTTCTTTATCCATTCATCTGTTGATGGACATCTTGGCTCTTTCCACAGTTTTGGAAGCCCCATTCTTTACTTCAGTTGACAGAACTGGTGACTTGGCCATCTCCAGCTACATGGGAATCTGGGGAGGGGGTATTCTAATGGGCTACACTGCTGCCCAGACTAGGGTTGTATTAGTAAGACAAAGGGGAGGGGATATCGGGTAGCTCAACCAACGTTGGCTATGACTGTTGTCTGACTTCTTGACAAGTTCTCTCCTCGTAAGCTTCTGATTTCCAGCATTGCCATTTGGATTAGCTATGGAGGGATTAAGGTTGGCCTCATTCATTCATTTATTCATTCATACATTCAGTCACTGCTTATTGAAGGTTTGGGTTAGGCACTGAATCAACTATGTTGAAAAAAAGAGCCATGATCTAGAGTTCTCTTGGAGAGAGATGATAGAAAATGTATTGGGATTACAAATCCACGAATGCCACACCCAGAAGGTGAAGAAATGCAGCTTCTTTATTTCCCATAACCCATCCGATCTCCCTCATAACCTCCCTCTGCTGGCAAGGGACCAAGTTTAAAGGAATCAATTAATAATATCTCAGGTTTTTATGGTTTCAACTGCCTCTTTTCAGTTTGAATATCCAGTTTGTTCGAAGTTCACCTGCCTCTGCCAAGATGCCCCATTGGACCCACCCCAGAGCATGTGGAAACAGCAGGGGCCTGCCGTATGTCCCCCAAAATGGTGGAAGGTTTGGGAAGCCAGACTCCTGCCTTGCCCAGCCTTCCAGTGTGCACCAGGCATCCAGTCCGCTGCATCTAGTGGCTGTGGATTGGGGCAGGTGAGCCTGGGAGCTGATCCCACCCAGGGTGGTGAATGTGACGTGGCCAAGCCTCCTGCCATCACCTGCCTCAGGCCCCTCCGCCCCACCCCAGTCTCTCCATCCATTCCCTCTGCCACTCCTCAGTCGCCTGCCTCACTGCTTTTCTCCTGCATCTCATTTCTCCCTAAGCTGGCAATGTGGGAATACTCTGGTCCCATCCACCGGCCTGCTCTTGGTCTGGTAAGGAAGATCTTATTAGAAATATCGGCCTCTTCTATCTGCAGAGCCTTGCCTGCAGGCTCGGATCAGTTTTTGCATTCTCAGTGAGATGAAGATACCTAAACCCAGGATCTAGGGAGCGGGATTTAGACGTGTGTGTGTGTGTGTGTGTGTGTGTGTGTGTGCGCGTGTGCGCGCGCGCACGGGGATTAAAAGACATTCCTTTGCTATTTGCCATCTACCATCCCTATTACTCAAAGAATTAATGCTTAGAAACTGAAACTTTTTATGGGTGTGCTGGACATGGCACAATTACTTCTTCTTCTTTTTTTTTTTTTAAAGATTTTATTTATTTATTTGACAGAGAGAGACACAGCGAGAGAGGGAACACAAGCAGGGGGAGTGGAAGAGGGAGAAGCAGGCTCCTGGCCGATCAGGGAGCCCGATGCGGGGCTCGATCCCAGGACCCTGGGACCATGACCTGAGCCGAAGGCAGACGCTTAACGACTGAGCCACCCAGGCGCCCTGGCACAATTACTTCTAATAAGAATTCAATCAATCTATAAACAAGGAGGCAGGACAATGTTTTGATTAATTCTCTGGCTAACCAAGGATTAACTTGAATTCCTGCTTTGTTCCAGAATTGTAACGCAAAATCCTTAGAAAATGTTTGAGTGCTCTCCCTTTCCCTCTTCCTCTGTTGGCAGTTGCTAGTGGGGACTCTGCAGTCACTGTCCTGTAGGTGGACAGACGAAGCTGGAAATGCCTCAGGGCCGCTGCTCCCAGCATGGCTTGGGAAAGCTGCTTTTTTGATTCCTTCCTGGATTCAAACTTATTTTGCCACCGGCCTTTGTATCCCGAGTTAGGGAGACAAAAGTAGGTTCCCGGTGAATAGAGTTCTAGCACATCTGGGCCTTGGGAGGCTGCCGGCTCTGTGCAGATGGGGGCGCCATCGAGCTTGTGGGCCAGCTTCAGCACCCAACTGGCGCACAATAGATGCCTTATAATATCATTTCAATGAACGAAGGAGTCTCGTTAGCACACAGTTCACCCCACAGGCATGAAAGATCTTGTGCTCTGCCCAGATTTTTCGCTGTGCTCCTTCAGGCATCCCTGTGTGCAGTAGCTTCTGCTAAAATGAAATCTTACCTGGTTGGGGCCTGAAGAACCTGTTTCCACCCAGTCCTCTTTCCTCCATGACATTCCTGGGAAGCTCGTGTCTTCCCAGAAGAGCTGGAATCAGCTCAGGTTCCCCTGTGTTGTATCTTCTGGGTACAAGGATGTGAACCACAGCGGTCAGGACTGTGGGTTCTAGAAGCAGGCAGAGCGGCCTGACGTCTGTATCCCAGTAGAGAGACCGCCCGGAACACTCCCCCTCCACTCTGGCCTCCCTGCGCTCGAGCATGCCAAGTACAGCCCTGTCTCCAGACCTTTGCACCAGCTGTACCTTCTACCCAGAAACCGCTTCCCAGAGCGGCCCACTCCTCAGCATTCAAACCTCTGGTCAAATGTCTCCTTGGAAGGGCTTTCTTGCCAACGCCCTCTCAAGAAAGGCCTCCTTCCCTGTGAGTTCCCTTGTAACCGGTGCCCTGCTTTATTCTCTTCCAGTACATTCCAGCCTGGGCTGTTGTCTTTGTGTTTATGTGGATCCCCCAGCAGAATGTCAGCGTTATGAGGACAGGGGCTTTGACTGTCTTTTTCCCTGCTGACCCCCCAGTGCTCAGAACAGGGCCTGATACAAAGCAGACATTTGAAACCGATTTGTTGCAATGAATGGAGGAATGAATCAGGTTGTTTAAGTTTCCTCATCTATCCAATGGCTATAAAAATAGCTTAGAGGTTGTCAGGAAGATTAATTGAGATCATGTGTGGAAGTGATGACCTTCGTAGGAACTCAATACAAGACAGTGAATTTGAAGGCTTCCTTGGCTACCGAATATATCCTGGGCTCCAAGGATCGGTAGGGTAACTCCAGACCTTATGAACTGCTCTGACTTTTAACTCTGCTGTGTGGACAGGTAGAAGAAATATCCTTGTAAACAATGAAATTGCTTAAAGGACAGTGTGGCCACTTGCACATTATTGTTATTTCAAAGCTGGTGCTCTGAGGCGTTTGGGAACAATCTCCTTGAAGGCATTCCTCCAGCTAGGCATTACAGCTCAGACTATAATTTCACTGTAAATGTGTCTTTTTTTTTTTTTTTTTTAAAGATTTTATTTATTTATTTGATAGAGACACAGCGAGAGAGGGAACACAATCAGGGGGAGTGGGAGAGGGAGAGGGAGAAGCAGGCTTCCCGCTGAGCAGGGAGCCCGATGTGGGGCTCGATCCCAGGACTCTGGGACCATAACCTGAGCCGAAGGCAGACGCTTAACGACTGAGCCACCCAGGCGCCCCTCACTGTAAATGTGTCTTTCCTCTTTAAGCAGAGGGTCATTAAGTTTAATAGTGTCAAAGTGCTCTCTGTGTTACATGCAACTTAATTAGCGCACATGGTAATATTAAACAGCCCATTCACACTGAGAAATATATTTATACTTCTTTTTCCTTGGCTTATACTGATTTATCCTGCAGCACACCGTAAATGTAAATTACAAAGGAGTAATTATTTGCTCTTAAAAGAAAGAAGGAAATTGAGATGTGAATGGCCACATGCTTGGCTGGGATGGAGAACTCAGGGGGTCTGGGTGGGGAGGAAAGCTTGGTGGAAATCTATTTCCTCAAGGAAGCTTTCCTCGGCTCCAAGGCTGGGTTAGGTCTCCTAGTTTTCTCTTCCAGAACCCTTCTTCCTTCAACACATGCATCCCATAGGTTTCTCAGTTTATCATCTGTCTCCTGCTACAACTATGAGTTCCAAGATGGTGGAAGCATGATTGTCTCAGTCACTACTGTATTCCCACCCCTAACACCGTGTCTGGTGGATACAACGTGTTCAGTAACTATAAAAATCTATCTCAACAGATGTTTATTCAGTACCTTCTCTGGGCCAAGGATTTTGTAATTGTGTGTATGTGGGTTGGGGAGAGGGTTACAATGGTCATCAAAAACAGAGTTGCTGACTTTATGGAGTTTACAGTCAAGATGAGAAGACAGATATTAAATATTAAACAATTACAACTGTGATAAGGTATTTGCTGCTATGAGTGTCTGTTTTGGGAGTCTGACCTAGTCAGGGAGCTCAGGAAAGTTTTTCACAAAGAAGCAGTGTTTAAGTTGAGATCTGAAGGATGGGTGGGCATTAACAAGATGAAGAGGGGAGGCAACAAGCAACAGCAAAGGCCCTGGGGCAGAGGAACACAGGAAGAAGCAAGAGAAACCTAAAGCGGGTCAGTGTGGCTGGAGAGAGAGGGGTCAGTGGTCCAGATGAATCTGGAGGGGGTGGGGGGCTACACCACCCAGGACTTTGATGCTGGTTCTTGTGGAATATTTGCTGTCTGGATGTTCCGTCTTGGGAGGACCCAAGCCCTGTGGAGAGGCCACATGTAGACACTCCAGTCAATAGTCCAGTTAAAGCTCAGCCTTCATATCACCCCAGACACCCCAGGCACCAGACCCATGCATGAAGCTTCCAGATGATTCCAGTCGTCAGATGTCCAATCACTTCTGCCCATTCGGCCTTTCTAGCTGAGGCCCGAGACGTTTTGAAGCTGAGGTGAGCCATCCGGCTGATCCCTCTCTGAATTTCTGACCCACACAATTCATGAGCATGCCATCATGGTGGTGCTTTGGCACTGCGTGGGCTTGGGTGGTTTGTTATGCAGCAGCAGGTAAGCAGAACACGTGTCAAAGGAGACAGGATAGACAATGTTGCCAAGGGCAGCAGGTAGCAGCTCCAATCACCTGGACACCTAAGGTCAGACAGGAACTCCGAGGTTCTGCTTCCAGAACCTCATTCTGCAGGTGATGGGGTAGAAGACCTGAGACCTGCCATCTTCAACTCAACAGCTCATCTCTCCCCTCTCAGGTGGGGCCAAGGCAGGAGAGGGAACCAATTGGACAGGCCACTCTCTCAGATTTCTTTTTTTTACCTTTCTTCCAGGTGCGAATGTCACACACCACCTGTGATTATCTGCCCGAGTCCTTATTTAATTGTTATTTTGGGATCAGTTGTTTTTGAAAGATTCCCCCCGTTGATACACACTGCTGGTGTTTTGCCAAGAGAGATAAACAGTCTCAGCTTGTACTGTGATTGGATTCAGTGTGAGCAAAATACAGCAGCTGCCTCCCAGCGGAGCCTTCTGTCCTGGAAATACCTGGGCAGCCTGATTCAAATTCACCTTTCAAATCTTCACCGTGTCCATTTCGGGAATGTGCAGTTGCTACGTTCGTTTGTGATCACCTAATTGGGTTGCTCAAACCTCAAACAGTCGCAGTCCCTGAGAAGTGTGCTGGTGAGCGACTTATCTTGATCACCCCAAACTAGTGATTATTCTATTCACCCCAAATGGGGAAGCAAAACCCAATGCTGAGCAAATGTTCACTTCTGTGGTCTTTAAAAAATGTTATGAATTAAATTGAAAATCGAAATTACTCAGCACAATAATAAATGCTTACTGAGTGTTGTTATTTTGCACATCAGGTGGTAAAACTGTAACTGTGAATAAATTGCTTATAGTAAGATATTTTTCCCCCCCTTTAATGCTGCAGTGGCAGATGGACTAATAAATATGCAACACTTTGTTCCGACATTTGCAATTTCAGAGGGGTAAAGGCTTCCCCCCCCACACACAAACAATATGCACAATCATCCAATATTATACTTTTTAATGGAAAAACTCAACTCATGTAATGTAAATAGCATTCCACTTTCAACAATTTTACTAGCTTAGCAACGGTTATAATGTGAGAGAACACATAAGCTGGTATTTATGTTCTTTCTTTGCAGGAGCATTTCTTTCTGCATGGGAGAGTTTCTGACTTTGAATTTAGGGAGCATTCTTGTATCTTAATTGGCAACTAAGGCGGGGGGGGGTGGGCATCGCTAAGTAAGCATTCATGATACAGTCCCGTTTGCTTCTAGTTGATAGAGGCAGTGTGAGTGATGGTCAGGAGCAGGCTGCGGGGACAGGCACGTCTCTGGCCCTCCTTAGCTGGGTGACCTTGGGCAGATCCCATTTACTCTCTGATCCCCAGCATTTGCATTTGCCCCTTGGGCTGTAAATTCACATGGTCCCTCAGGGCTAGGGAGCGTGAGGCTTCAATATTGCGGGTGGTGCCTGGCCGCACTCAATGCAGGTTTGCTTTCATGATGATGGAGGTGGCTGAGAGATGTAGAGCTGAATAAAAACCTTTGTTCTGAGGAAGGACAACCTCAGTTAAAAATATCCTAGTAACTTTTACTGGGAGAGACAGGCTGCTCAGGCACACTTTTCTGTTGTGGTTCTGGGGTGTCCAACACGGTTGTAGGGCAGACCTTTGCAGGCTGGGCTCGGGGAAGGTAACACAGCTACAAGCCCTGCGGTGTGGGATGCTGTGGTTAGCTCCTTTGAGAGGAGGCTCCTTGTTGGCCGGAAGGCAGTGAGAGTGACGGGGATTGGGAGGAGGAGGGGTGCTGAGTAACTAGGAGCTTGGGAGCAGCTGTGGTCAGGACCAGGGCTCGGTCCCAGCAAGCAGCCAACTGAGCTGATGTGTGGAGCCTGTCAGCTCTGCTGGGGGAGTCCCAGAAAGAGCTAGGCCACATTTTGATGGGGGTGGGGGGCACAGAGGTTCTGCCATTATTACCCCAGAGGGAGCTCCCGAACCATTAAGCATTTGGGTTATGTTAACATCGATGACAATTAATGCCAGTTGTAGCTTGGGAAGCACCAGCACTCTTAGAGGTCCAAATAATTGCATTAAAGAGTCATCGCTTTCAGATTAAAACAAAGCCATCTATAGTTTTATCATAGACACAAGGGGAGACTTTTCTTTCTAAAATGTCCTCAACTTCTTTTATTCGTAAGCAGGGCAGAGGAAAAAAGTGCCTTAGCTGTTCTTGAGAGCTGGGCAGGGCACCACTGCCTTGGGGCTCGTGTGGGGTCTGATGATTTCAAACCGTTTTAGCCCCTGGATTCACTAAGACACATGACGTCTTCAGAGCAATAATAGTATAGGGTAAATCCTTGGGGTTTTTCCAGAGATGAGATTCTTGGCTCCAACGGTGTATCCTCGAGAACAAGGTTATACTGCAGAAACACACGACCCTCAACTCCAAGCTCAAAACAGTAACAGTTTATTTCCCGCCCACGCTGCGTGTTCTTGCAGGTGGCAGGGGGTCCTGCTTATCACAGCCTCTCAGGGACCCAGGCTGGCGGAATGACGCAGGCCTCCATGCTAGAAGAAAGAGAGGTCTGGAGGGCCTTTCATCGGAAAGTGAGAAAAGTGCTCAGCAGGTCAGTGACACAGCACTTGCACTCACGACTCATCAGTCGGAACAGATCACTTGGCCTCACCTGACCCCAGGGAGGCTGGAAGTAGAAACCTACCATGTTCTGGGAGGCAAAGAGCTGGAAATTTGGTGAGCAGCTTTCGTGACAGCCACAGTCCACCCTCCCCTGCTCACCAGGTGTTTGGTCCCTACCCCATCCTGCAGGCAAAATACCCTCACCCTCTTCCCAGGAGAGACAGTCCCCAAGTCCCATCCTGTCATGGTGTCTAGCTTAAAGAGCAGGATCTTGGGATAATGGACCAAGGTCTCTACATCAGGTCTAGACACGATTTCTGTTAATTCAGAGATCATGAATTAACAGGACAAGTTGCACACAACACCCAGAAGGCGGTGGTGGAGAAAAGAATAATTGTGATGATGATGGGGTGGCCTCTGGTCCATGGCAATTCTGAATTTTGCTGGCAGATAACCCCGCCCTGGGTCTGGGGACTACTCCTTGATTAGGGCTGGGTTCTGTGGTTTCCCAGTCCCTTTGGCTCCATCTTCTGGCCTCTGGTCCATGGCAATTCTGAATTTTGCTGGCAGATAACCCCACCCTGGGTCTGGGGACTACTCCTTGATTAGGGCTGGGTTCTGTGGTTTCCCAGTCCCTCTGGCTCCATCTTCTGGGTGGTTTTCCTTTACCTCTAATCTCCTTGACCACGTCTGAAGGAAGCATTGGAGAACATGCCTCCTTGAGGGCCAAACAGCTTTCTCAGCCTGTTTCCTGCCTGAGGAAGATCGGAGGTCCAAAGGTGGTTTTAAATCTTGAACAGTCGTAAATGTTTTTAGTCCAGACTCCTAGTTTCTCTGACTATACAACTCTCTCAGAAACTTAATTGGATTCTTATTTATTTGATTCTGATCAGCTTCGTGTGCCCATAGTTATACTCATAGATTTTTTTCAAGACATGCCTCTCTCTTGACTGGAACCTCTTGGGTTTGACAGGAAAGCCATGTTCTCAGTCTCTTTCCCAGGGCCATTTTGATCTCCTCATTCTAGCAGCCAGGCTGATGGGGAAGCCAGCACTTGGAATAGTGCAGGTACCAGGCAGAGGGGAAAAAGCAAGTGGCAAAGTGTGCCAGCCCTTCATCTCCTACCTGGAAGTGGGTGCATATCACTTCTGCTCACATGTTATTGGCCAAAGCAAGTTGTGTAGCCATTCTTCACTTCAAGTGGGCAGCAGAGTGTAGGCGGCAGAATGGCAGAATGCAGTCCGAGTGCAGACAGAGCTGGAATGTTTGTGAGCAGCCCAAGTGACCACACGTTTTTGCACTCTGATGAGCTCATGTAGCTGCACAACCAGAAAGTAGGAAGTGAGATTCACAGTAAAAGCCATTGATTATTCTGGTTAAGTAGGCCAAGTCCAAAGTAGCATGTTTCTGAACCATAGAAAAGAGCATGTTTATGAAACATACCTGTCTTAAAGGTTTTGCATGGGAAAATACCTGTGACTGTTCCATTGGGGACGTAGTTGAAAGAGGGTTCAAGTCCTCATGCTAGAGAAACAACCAGTTAGAAGGAAGGATTCTTGAAAATTGGTTGTTCCATGGAATTTATGTCAATCACTAAAAATTTTGGCGTTTCTTTGTGTTATTCAGAACTTCTAGGTGGATTACTAAAAACTTCTTCACATGGATTGAGGGAGAAGATGCCCTCTCAGATATTATTTGGGTTAATGAAGAAATTGGATATGACCTTGGGACGAAATGAAAAAAAAGGAACAGACTTTTAATTATTGCTGAATTAACACAGAACCTAATCAGTAATTAAAAAAAAAATGAATGAGTGGCAATCTTCCATTGATTTTAGACTTCTGATGGCAGAGAAAATTGCATGCCAGAGTTTTGATAAACGTGTTGACTTTACACATTATATTGGAAAGAACCAACATCGTTATAATATTGAATTTTCCAATCCATGAACATGGAACATCCTTTCAATTATTTAGGTCTTTGTTGTATCCAGCCTCAAAGATGACTCCTTGCTTCCTGAAATTTACACTCTTGTGTAGTCTTCACCCACATTGACTCAGAGTTGGTTTGTGTGACCAATAGAGTATGGCAGGATGATGGTATGGGACATCTGAGGCTAGGTCATAAAAGGCATAGTGGCTTTTACCTTGGCTTCTTGTATCATTTCTCTAGGGTGAGCCAACTTCACTGTTCCAAGGTCACCTAAGCAGCTATGTAGAGAGGTTCGTCAGCCTTCAGATGACTGCAGCCTGAGATGAAATCTTTTTTTTTTTTAAGATTTATTTATTTGAGAGAGAGAAAGAGAGAGAGAGGGAGGGAGGGAGAGAGTGTGCTCACGCACATGAGCAGGGGTGAGGGGCAGAGAGAGAAGGAGAGAGAGAATCCCAAGCAGACTCCCCACTGAGCATGGAGCCCGACATAGGGCTAGACTTCATGACCCTGAGATCACAACCTGGGCAGAAACCAAGAGTGGGATGCTCAACAACTGCACCACCCAGAGGCACCAGCCTGAGATGAAATCTTGACTGCAATTTCATGAGAGCACCCCAGCCTGAACTGTTTAGGGCTAAGCCACTCCTCAATTTCTGACCTATAGAAATTGTGGGAGATAATGTTTAATCTTGTTTTTTTTTTTTAAGATTTTTATTTATTTATTTATTCATTTGAGACACAGAGAGCATGAGCAGAGGGAGAGGCAGAGGGAGAGGGAGAAGCAGGCTCCCTGCTGAGCCAGGAGCCCGATGCGGGGTTTGATCCCAGGAAAGATAAGTTTCTTGGGATCATGACCTGAGCCAAAGGCAGATACTTAATCATCTGAGCCACCCAGGCGCCCCTAATCTTGTTTTAAGCAACAAAGTTTTAGGGAAATTTGTTATGCATTAAGAGATAACTAATGTAGTTTTTAAATTAACACCAATAAATATTTATCATTTTTGGTGTAGAGAACTTTCACATTTTCTATTAGATTTATTCTTAGGCATTTGATATTTTTTGGTGTCCTATAAATAGTAGTATATTTTATATTTAGTTTTCCATTTTTGTGTGTGTCCATTACATAGGAAAACAATTGATTTTTATGTATTGATTTTATATCCAACAAGAGTAGTAATTAATTCTCTCAATTTTTAATAATTTATCTATAGATAAAATAAGTTAAGGCACTGTAGATAAATTTGTTAATTTTAGTAATTTATCTGTAGATTCCTTGGGTTTTCTATGAATAGAACAGTGTCATCTGCATAACGACAGTGTTGTTTCTTCCTTTCCAACTGACATCGCTTTTATATCTTTTTCTTGCCGATTGCACTGGTTCAGACTACCAGGACAATGTTGAATAGAAGTGGTAATAGTGGGCATTCTTGTAACATTCTCAGTATCAAGGGGAAATCTTTCTATGTTTCAAAACTAACAGTTTTGCTGTTTTTTGTTTGTTTGTTTTGTAGATACCATCTATCGGATCATGGAAATTCTCTTCTATTCCTAGTTTCTAAGAGATTTTATCATGAATGAATGTTGAGTTTTATCAAATGCATTTTTTGCATCACAGTGATTATATAATTTTTTTCTTGTTAATATACTGAATTAAATTGATCGATTTTTTAATGTTAAGCCAAACTCACATTCTTAAAGTAAATCTGACTTCATCATGATGTTGGGTTTATTCCTGTTTATATATCATGGAATTTATTTTGTTTGTTGCTATGGGCTAAATGTTTGTGTCTTCCCCAAATCCACATGTTGAAGCCCTAATCCCCAGTGTGATGATATTGGAGGTGGGACATTTAGAGGTCATGAGGTCATGGGGTTAAAGCCCTCATGATGAGATTGGCACACTTATAAGGGGTTGGAGAGATCAGTGGTCTTTCTCTGCCATGTGAGGATACAGAAAGATGATTGCCTGCAAACCAGGAAGAGAGCTCTCAACAGACACTGCATCTCCCGGTATCCTGATCTTAGCCTTCCTGGCATCTAGAGCTTTGAGAAATAAATGCTTGTTGTTCTAATCACCCATTCTATGGTATTCTGGTATGGCAGCCTGAACTGAATAAGATAAAAAAAATTTTTTTATGAGGTTCTTCAGTGGTTCCCATTGGGAAGATTGGTCTATACCAAACTTGTTCACCATTATTAGAAATAAAATTCCCTGGAAGGTTTTGAGCAGATGAGTGACCTGATATGTCATATTTTTAAGGGCTCACTCTGGCTGCCATGTTGAAAATAAATTGGTGGTGGGGTTCTGGGGCAATGGTTAAAGCAGGCAGAACAGTAAGAGAGAGGACAATGGTATTGGTCCAGGGTGATAGTGGTGAGCATGGTGAGAAGTAGTTGGATTCTGGATATATTGGGGATAAAGCCTGTGGGATTCCTGATGGTCTGAAAGTGGAGTGTGAGAGAAAGGGGAGAGTCAAGGTTGCTTCCAGGTTTTCTGGTCTCAGCAACCAGAAGGATGGATTCGTCATTGGTTGAGCCAGAGGAGACTATGGCTGGAGAAAGATTATGAATGGAGTGGGTTTGGTGAATTTTGAGTGTTTACATTTGATATATTAACTCTTTCAATCTTCCCAAATACAAATGCAATGTAGTTGAGATTTTCATAAAATAGAGTTTATTTTTTAAAAAGTAATTCATCGTACACTACAACTGAGGTGGTTCAGTAATGCGAGTTCATTTTGAAGATGAGGGATGACCACTTTCTTTGCTGGAAGCTGTGGAGTGTCCCTGCGAGTGTGTGTTTAACGCGACTTGGAGATGGTGCAGATGCCTTTGTGATCATGAAGCCCGGCTCGGTGGGGCTCTTCTGTTTCTGCCATGACAGGCCCTGAATATAGACTTTATTTGATTATTGATGTGTCAAAAAAGCTTTGTCAATCTGGTTCTGGAGAAGGAAGAGCTAGAAGCTTTCTAGGAAACAAACAAACAAACAAACCCCAAACACTGACTTTAGAAAAGATAAGTTTCTGAAACTTTCTTTTCTTGAATGTGACTGTAACCCTGGGCAGTTATAGTTTTCATCATGAAAGAAGTAGGAGAAGATAACAGGCATGAAGGGCCCTAAGTTGACTCCCCAGATCCCAGCTTGGTTCTTTTTATTAGTTGCGAAGCTGAAAGCTGAATCCTACAACACCACATTTCCTGATATTTTCACTCCTCTGAACATGTGAGTTTAACTCAAGATAAGAAATGCTTCAGGTCCTGTTAAACTTACACACTATCTGTTGTGTTATGAATTGAAGGGCACATTTCAGAAAAAGTGGAGGACTGACTATAAATGATCTTTTAGTGCCAACAGAAAGGTGGTAGCTGAGGGTGCCAGGTTACTATAGAAACACCAGGGGGATGAGAAGAATTAGAAGAATGCCTTGTGGAGAAGCAGATTTTTGAAGTGATACTGCATGCCTTGTCTAACATTTTCCTTTACAAAACGGGTAGATAATAGGGAGGAATTCTCCTACTATGCAAAACTATCAATAATGTTAAAATGTATATAGGTGTATATATAGTAAATTTTTCAGACTTAGAAAAAAAATTTTTTAAACATAGACTCTAATTTTTAAAGTATAAAATGCAACAGATAAATAGGAAAAAATATTTCTCAAGCTGCAACCATGGAGATAGCACCTAAGCAGGAAGCAAGGGGTCAGGATGAGCAGCTTTCCTCTTTTCATGAGCAATAGAGATTCCAGCCACCTCAAGACTGACTGCTGGTCAACAGTGCTGCTCGCAGCTACGTCATGAGATGTGACCTCAGCCAGCCTGAGAGATTCCCGCAGACTCACTCTGGAGAGCCCCTGAACCTGTCTGTGCCTCAGTTTCCTAATTTGTAAAGTGGGCTAATGTCTATTTCAAAGAGTTGTTATGAGTATTAAATGAAATGCTTGGGAACACAGTGAAAGCTCAATAAATCATTGTAGTGATGACAATATAGATGATGAGGACAGTTGCCAAGGAAGTCATTGTGATAATGGAATTTCTGGGTTAGAATAAAGACTGAACAGGGTCATAGTCCAAAGCCTACCCTAATGAATCCTTAGGTTAAATGAAAACAATGGATAATTTTCCCTTTGATATGTAATCTGATGGTATTTGTCAAATTCAGGTTGGGAGAAATGCTATAAGAATACTGTAAGAATGCATTTTAAAAACCATTGAGTTTTGCATATAAACCTGAAGTGGTACTTGTTATGATAAAGAGGTAGATGGTTCTGGAATGTGACCACAAGGCAGAGTGACACCAGAGCCTCAGGTGGTCTAGGATGAATCAAGGGAAGCTTTAAATGCCCTTTATCACTTCAGGTGGATGAAATTATAACTTCCAGAAAGCATTAAGAGAAATTTACTGTACACACTGTTTTAGAGGCTGATGGGTACATATTTTCTTTCTTTCTTCCTTCCTTTCTTTCTTTCTTTCTTTCTTACAGCTCGGTGTTGGAAATGGAAATAAAACCCGATGGTGCTGGAATTAGCAAGAGAGTAAAGACAGGAGAAAAGCAGCTTCTCTCCCTAACAAGTTTCTAACACCCGACGTGGCATGAAAGCCGTGGGGAAAGCAGCCACGGTGGGGGGAGGGCTTGTGAACTTCTCTCTCTCTCCTCCATCATGGAAGGCAGCAAACGCCGCCAAAAAGGTTGGGAAACTGGGTATTGAAGACATTGATATCTTTTTGGTAGACTGTTCTGGGTCTATAGCTTGTGTTGAAGTTCTAGACAGAAAAGTGAGGAGAGACATTTGTAGATGAAGGCTGACCTTCTGAAGAGCAATGGAATGCAAAGCTGGAACTAATGATTTCTGTAACTTCTTCACAGAATTTACCCAAATATTAGAAAAACCTCATTAATTTATCCTATGGAGAAGAAAGCCAGACTGAAATGATACAAAATCTGGATTACAGACTCTGTTTAAACAAATATAGTTTAATTATTTCAAATACTTTTCATATGCCCTAAGATAAAATGTGTGTTAACAGGTAAAATGAGATGAGCTAGAAAGACTGCTTGGAATAATCTACACCACGCCATGAAGAATAGAAGGAAAAACCTTTAACATACATGACCTGCATGGCTTGGAATTGATCATTCCCAATGTCTTGTTTGAAAAGGAACTGTTGATTTGGAAGGAAGGAAGGAGGAAAACTCTGAAAATTCATAGTGGAATCAATTATTTCTATATAGGTCAGACCCAAGTTATCACAACTACTGAATAAGTACAGCTTTGAAGAATTTCTGGAGTGTCCATTTTTCAACTACAGGTACATAGCCCCAGGTGCTGAATCTCTAATCAGTGTCAACGGCGTTTCCCCCAATTCTTAGTTTTCTTTATGGCTTTTGCATGAGGCTGATGGTCCTTTTCTTTCAGAGTCCTGACAAAAAATTTTTTAAAAGATTTTATTTATTTATTTGAGAGCGAGAGAGAGAACATGAGCAGGGGGAGAGGCAGAGGGAGAGGGAGAAACAGACTCCCCGCTGAGCAGGATCCCAGAATTCCGAGATCATGACCTGAGCCAAAGGCCAGACACTTAACTGACTGAGCCACCCAGGGGCCCTGACAAAATATTTTTTAGCCTAGTCTTCTAGCAACATACAGAAATTCTAGCTTACATACATAAAAGTAAATATGTACCATTCATACTATTAGGCATAATGCCACAGCCATGTATATCACCAGAGGTCCAAATCTGAGAGCCCGTTGTTCACTAAGCCCAGGCATACATAATAATCACAACGGCAAACATTTACTGAGCGCTCACTTTGTACTAAGTGCTCTTTCATAGGTACCTCATTTATCTGTATGTCTCCATGTTTGCCTGAATGCCGGGTTAAATTGTCTCCAGATTAAAACAAACAAACAATCCCAAAAAACTAACCTACAGTCTCACCCCATTTACATTCTGCAAAGATCCTTGGGTAAGGGGCCTGTGGTCCTCCAAGTCCCCCCTGACTCTGGAGGAAGGCTTTCTGGTTTCTTGACCTCTACTCCTACTGTCCCTTCCCCTTCTCTCCCTCTCTGTCCTACACTTATTATTCCCCTATTCCGCAATTGCCTTAATTCCTTCATAGCACAAAATACCTCCCATTCAAGACTGCATGCAAAATAGACTTTACAAAAGACTTACGACTCTTGAGGGAGTGATTTAAGCACATTTTTAAATTCCCAGGGCCTCTCCTGTAGTCTCATATTTAGAAGTATGCCATATACACAGGAAAATTGAAAGCCATTGCTCAACATCTCTGCTCAGTTTGGGAAAAAATGCTATTTTTATATGAAAGAAAAATACATCTGACTCACTAAGAGCTACTATAAATGGAAAGACTCCAAAACTTAACAGTATTTAACTTAATGATACCAATTCACGAATGGTTTTGTGAACTGATGGATTGTAGTTAAAAAATACACACTCAGGCACATGAACACACGTACTGATTTCAATAGCCTAAGACAGGGGCTCCAATCCCTTCCACACAGTTACTCGATGTTCTTCCTTTGTTGGTTTGGAAGCTGGAACGCAGATATGTTCATGAACATAAAATATAATCCAAGCCAGGAAAGAGAATAAGTGCTTTAACTTGAAATGTATACTAGACAGAGTGAAGAGAGCAAAACCAAACCAAACAAGCCATATTTTCCATTCTAGTGGTCATCAACCACATGAGGCTAAATAAAGCAAGTTGTTAGAATGGTATTGGATTGCCCGCAGATGAAATCCATCAAATGATGGTTAGTTTGTTGATTGGAACCATTGAATGTCACTGACACCATATGCCCTTTGGAATCTTCAAACTGTTCAATCTGGCACCACAGGAAGAAAAGAGGAGAGGTTAGAAGCAAGCAATGAGAATGGGTTAGGCCAGAGGGTATCAGCCTTGGCTTCTCTGAAACACTGCCATGCCCAGGGCACAACTGAGGTCAGAAGATAGGAATCCCTGGGGCTGGACCCTGGTAGCAGCAGTGTTTATACTTCCAAGATGATGCAACATGTAGACGGTTGAGTTTTCAGATTACCCTGAAAGTGACAATTGGCAGTCCACAGAAAGGAATTTCAGAAATTATAAGACATGCTAGCAGTGCTATCCTTTTTGCATTAAGGCTATGGACACTGACAGGGAAATGCATTTACTGATCAGAGCCTATTATAACAGGAATCTCTGGAATGAATTCTTTTTCTGTTTATCTGGACTTTGAAGCATCCATAGATCCTTACGTTTAGCTAACAAAAGAAGCTATGCTTTTTTTTACCTAAATCAAATTTCTTTTGATAATGACAGATGTTCTTGAAAAGTACCTGACCTAAAAGAATTAAAACCTTTTGAAATAAGTGAATTGAAAGGTATTATAAGTATATTGTGTAGACCTAAGCACCTAGATGAATTTTAGAAATATTTAGATATCAAAAGTCAAAGAAAAGACAAGAATTAAGGGTGAAAAGATATTCTGCTTACTAGAATCAGCCCGCAATAAGATGCTATCAATTTCTTTGACCAGCTAAAAGGTTTTAAAGGAAGAGGAAAGCTCTTTTCAACTGACTTGGCTAAAAGGTTTGTAAGTTTCCAGGGGTTGAAATGAATGAAGCACTTTTGCATATTGTAGGAAAACAGAGAGTGGAATTTTGATTGATTTTCTTTAATTAAGATAATCTTGCATTTAGGAAGCTGCAAAGCAAAACTGGAGATGATTTTAATCCCATCTCATGATTTATTTATGGATTATTAAAACTCCATCATTACTAAAAATTATATTTCAGAATGGCATATTATCAGAAATAAACAAAGAGTGATTTCCCCTCCTGGACTTCCTAAGCCAAATATGCCTAGATGATTGGGCTTATCTGAATTATTAAGGTCCCAGGGGCACCCTCCCTCCCACCACCTTGCCTTTGGAAATATCCTTTACAGCAAATTAGAGATAATTTCCCCTGATCTACAGGTTGAAATATCGGCAATACTTACTACTATTAGGAGTGAGTTTATATGCTTACATCTTGCCAGGTTCAGCACCAACATTGACAATGATAAGTTGGGCTGATAAAAACTGATCAATACCATTTCCCACACTTCACTTCTGTAATGCTTCCTAGGGTTACAGGTGATTAACTACAGAAGAATATGTCATCAGTAAAAATTAGTGTTATCTGTGGCCCCTGTTTATTGGTTATTTAATTCTTTTAAGTTAAATTATTTTGACTTAATGTGATTTTAAATTATATTAAAACCACCCAAACCAGAACCAAAATATTCGTTAAGATATAAAGCTCCAATATTCATGACGAATGAACTTTAGCTTAGATTTATCCTTTGTCGTAAGTTAACTGTATTACCTGAGGTTATAAGTTTGTATAATTTAAAACATGAGAAAGAAAATTTCTTCATCTTAGGTGACCGAAGTTTCTGGCTTAAGGAAAGTTTAGGCATCAGCATATCTTGTTTTAGATGAAAAGTGGGTCCGATGAATAATCCTATAGTGTGGTCAGGATCTGTGAAATATCCGGGCAAAACAAAACAAAAAGCAAAAAACCCACAGCCATCACCAAACAACACATACACACTCTCCCAACCAACCCCCCAACTTGGGAAGACACATTTCTGGGAGTTGTGGTGGAGGTCAGGGCTCGCAGATCTGGAGAGGTGGAAGATGATCTTCTGCAGCATTTCTCAAAGGAGGTTCTGTGGGTGGATAAACCCCTTGAGATGTTCTATTGTAAAAGAGTTCTGAGGACAAAGAAATTTGAGAAATGCTATATATTCCCCTCCTTCTTAGACATTCCCTCTGCATGTTAATTTATTAAAGCCATTGATAACTTTTCCAGTTAAGACAAATGACCATTTCTGCTTCTCCAGTATTAATCCAACATGGTTTGACCATGGGCTTCTTCCCCAAGCTCATAAAGTTTATTAACCTTGAATGGCATTTGTTTTTTGAAACACACTTTGGGAATGCTGATCCTTGAGGTGTAAAGGCTGACAACGGAGGGAAGAAAGAATCTGCACAGAGCAAAAGAGAAGGAACCAGAGAGCGCAAACTTCTGGCAGGGCCCTCGTGTCCTCAGGCGACCACTGTATAGTGTCTGTGATGTCCACCTGACTCTGTCATTTGAATCCTCACCTTAATTCCCTCAGGGTGGGAACAGAGCTGGGTTGGAAGTGAGGAGTCATGGATTCCATTCTCCCTTCTGCAACTGAGTGCCTTTGGACAATTAACTTCCTAATCTGAATCTCCCTTTTCTCCATTATAAAATCTGAGTTAAAAAAAATAATCTTGATTGGCCTTTCTAGGCCCAATTAGATGATTCTACCTCAACTATTATAATGGGAGAAAAAGAGAAGATAGGATTTGCTTGAATTCTCTTCATGACCAACTTTTCTGGAGTGCAAAAGGAATGATGAATGAAACAGAAATCCTGTAATACAACCTTATGTGGATCGGTGATTTCTAGTCCTCATTATTCTGGCCATTGTGTTTGAAGACTGAGAGTCATGGGGGCAACTTGGATGAAAGCTGGTTTTAGTACTGTACTTGCTGTCATTCAAGTCTTTTTCTCCCCTCAAACAGTCCAGAAACTTTCAGCCGCTAGATCTTTAATTAAAGCCAAAGGGCAGCTTTAAAATTAGTTCTTTTAATTAATTGTCCTTCAGGTTGTACAATCTGTGATTGCACTATTCTTGGTTATTAAATACAGTTTGCACTTCAAAAAAAAAATCAAGATGTGGTTGAAACGACTGATTTAAATGAAGCTAATCTAAAAATATGGAGAAACACAATAGGACAAATTATTATGCAAAAGTGTCTATGTTTTTTGCATATGCCAGTATTTTCCTCTAATATAAAATTAAATTAAATTAATTGGAGAGAGAAGTTATAATCGCCAGGGAAGCTAAATCATTGATCTGATGCCGCGTATTAGCTGTTGTTTTTCCATAATTCTCATTACCTGGCTTCTGTAGCTAAATAATAATTTAGAGACTGAAGACTTAAAGTCACTTGCAAGTTGCATCCCAAATTATATGAAACAAAATGAGTGACTCCCAAAACTGATACCAGATTATCTTGATGTATTTTCATAGTGAATCAAACTATTTTTTCAGGATCCATCCGTATTAATCAGTTTCAGATATGATATTCAGTATACATTTGATTAGAAAGGTAGAAATCAAGTTCTTGAAAGTGGAAACTAATCCACTCTTCCCCTCTGATTCATCTGCCATCAAGCAAATCTTCTGCCCTCTCATCATGTTGGATTCTTATCTCTAGCAGTGGTTCTCAAGCACTATGGCACATTAGAATTGCCAGGGGAGGTTTTAAAAATTTCCAGTGCCCAGATTGCACTTGAGACTAATTAAATCAGACTCTTTGGGGGTGCAACCCAGGCACCAATATGTTTATAAACTTCTCAGGAGATTCTAATATGCAGCAAAATTTGATGACCAGTGAAGCAGTATCGCCCAATGAATTTCCAAGTTAACTGGCTATACAATTTTGGTTTAAAACAGTGTGAAACACATCTGTTTTTATTTTTCAACACTTCCGTAGAAATTGCCTCAACATAGGGGCACCTGGGTGCTCAGTAGGTTAAGCACCTGACTCTTGATCTTGGCTCAGGTCATGATCTCAGGGTTGTGGGATCGAGCCCCACATCAGGCTCCACGCTCAGCAGGGAGTCTGCTTGAGATTCTCTTCCTCTCCCTCTCCCTATACCCCTCCCTGCTCATGCACGTGCTCTCTCTCTCTCTCTCAAATAAATAAATAAATCTTAAAAAAAAAAGGAAATAGTCTCAACAGAAATGAAGCTACTCCTTAAAAAAAAAAAGACAAATAAAATGTAAAAAGTGGATAAGAGCTTGTGGTAGATGCCTTTGGTGTCTACTTGGTTCATGAGAAACTCCTTAATTGTGTTCCTTTCCCATCCACACCAGAGGGTTCTGGTGGTCACTGGACCAAAGTGGCCAACCGGAATACACATCTGGGATTTTTGAATTGAAGTTCAGAATTTATATTTCTTTGTGGTTGGATGTATGGGCTGTGGAATGGCTGAATGTTCTGGCAGGTGGACTGGGTAGCTGAGAATTATGGGGAGAGATAATTTGTTTTGCAAACAAATCAGAGGTGAGTGGCAGAGACAATGCTTCTAAGACTCCAAAAGTAGACATCCGTTGTTTTTGCTTGGTTGGCATCCCTCCCCATTTTGTTAACAGTGCCTTATTCTTCAGGGACTATCTTGCTCCCATTCCGTGTGGTCCTGGGGATAACTGACAAATCAAGCCTATCAGCCTTTGCTCCTTGAGCAGAGACTCAAGGCAGAAAAAGGGGGCACCATCATCTTGGTGACCACTGTTGGGAGAAACTGTTAGTTTCTGCTATAGGATCCCTGGAGCTGTCTGTATTCCTGTGCCTCCTGGGGTCAAATTGTTCAACAAACCTTTCAATTCTGAGATCAAGGGTGTCTGCTGCTTGCGATTTAAGAATCCCAGCACAGTGTTGTAGGTCCTAGCTCAAATTCACATGGAGGTTTGTAGCATTCTGTTTTGGGGCTCATGAGGCACTCTTGTATCCTTAAGTATTTTTAGCTCATGGTGTTTTTGATATTTATAACTACACATCTTAACTAGAACAGACCTTTAGTTGACTCCCCTATTTATGTGGATGGCCCTGAGACTGACTAAAGCAAGTTCCAGTCTCTCCAGGTCCTCCTCCAATCTTCAAGGTCATAGCCAAGATAGCTCAACTATTTTATCATTCTGTAACCTCAGTTATTTATTTGCATTTTGTAAGTATGAAAATCTTGGGGAAAAATTCCTAACAAAGGTATACTTCGTGAACAATAGGATTAAAAGCTTATCAAATAGAAACATGGTTCTAAATAATGTATGATCCTTTGAACAGGAGCCCAAATCTCTTCCTGAAAAAAGAGCTCTTATTTCCTCTATCAAGCAACATTAAATGAAATTATAGTACTGCCATTAAATCCAATTGTACACCAGTAATTTTTCATTTCCAATGGTACTCTTCTTTATTAAAAAATCTTTATTAAATAACAAAATATTCCAGCTAATATAAGTACTTCCTTGAGCTCAATATTAATATACTTGGCACACAATTCAAGGCTGTCTCCTCAAACTCAGGAAGTGCATGATTTTTTCCTTGTGATGCAACAAGCAGAATTATAGTGAGCCTCCTCTGTTTCTCCAGGCCTAGTCACAGAAATGGTGAGGTGTGTGGGGTGTTCAAATGGGTGACTTCTTAAATCTGGATCCATGGAGCTAGATTTGGATCATATTATTAGAATTCAGAGATAATTGGTAAAAAAAAAAAAAAAAAGCAAAACCCAAAACCAAAAAAGCACAGCACAGTGCTAAGCAGCTTAAGTGATTAACAATGTTTTGATCTTTGGCAAACTCTGGATGAACCCTTATGAAATGGAACAGTGGGGCAAGTGCTAAAAAAATGGGATCATAAAGTCTGACCAGTTCACAGTGTTTCCTTTTCTAAGAGTCTAAGGAAGGGTAAATATTATCTTGGAATATTCTGGTAAGGAATGCAAGCAAGGCAACTAAAAGGAGGCAGTTTAAAAGGTATTCCTTTGACCATTATACTTTATTTTTAATACAAATAGGTAATAAAATAAAAGGTACCCAGATATCTTTGAAACAAGAATACATTTTCTGTGTATCAAGCCATCATTTACAGATTAACACTGCAAAACATTTGAATTAATAACTCTTAATTTGCTTCCGTAAGATTATAGGCAATAAAAAATGATATGTAGGATGAGAACTAACCAAGAAGAAACCAATTCAAAAGTCCTAAAATCTTGTCTCTGTATTAATTCCTTCACTGCCAAAAAAATCACATGCATCTACAAAGAGAAGGTAGGTATCCTTAACATCAAACATTATTTACAAAACAACTTCATTTCTCTCAGTTACTCTGGATACTGCAGGCCTGCCCCATACACGCACTGTGGGGCCAACGTCACGGTCAGCTCGGCTTGCCTGCTCCCCCTGGGCGTGGCCATTCTAGGCCCTGGAGGGATGCCTCACACCAGCTCGTAGTATTTCCCCGTCTGGGGATCAAAGTAGCAGTTCAGACACGGGTCATACAGCAGAGTCAGCACCTCCTCGTCCTCTTCCACACTTGGGTCTTCTTCACCTGCGGGGAGGAGAACCACAGACACGTTAGTCGCCTGCCCGCCCGGAACTGCTGATTGCCGGGGCAGAAGGGCAAGGAGACAGGCACCTCTAACCCTCCTGGGAGATGCTCCTTGTGCGGGAGGAATGTCAAGGCCAGAATGGAGGAGCACAGCAGACGTGCGGACTCTGTGCACACAGCGTAAGACAGGGCCGGCTTCGCTCTGAAGGACAAGAAAAGCTGAGTGTGGAGGCCAGGCAGGGAGGCAGAGAAGAAAGGGACAGGGCCAAGGGACTCACGGGATCAAGGATACGAGAGGGATTCAAGACTTGGGGGCGACAGTTCCAGACTCGGTTGTGGGCCAGAGCTGTATGAATGCACCCTAAAAGTGCTACCAAGTAAGCCTGAATTAAAATGATAATGCTGTTTAGGAACACAAGACACATGAAGCATAGAACACATACAGAAAACGGTCAGGTGATGGGTAATTTTATTAATGGTAGGAAGGTCTGTCACATTTGCTAGTAACATGGACGTGGCTTCATGTTTGTCTCTTGTGACAACTGTTTAGATGGTTTGGAGGAACTCCTGCTGCCTAAGTTATTAGCAGGTTTGGTTGGTTTCCAACCCATGGCATGGACTGAAAAAAAAAAAAGACTGTTTTCGTAAGATCTTCCCTGAGCACCTTATACGTGCCCAGTGCTATGCTAAGTACTCTTGTGCACTTGGTGCCATCACCAGCAAGCGAGTGACTTGTGAGTACTTCTGAAAACCATGTGATAGGAGTCCAGAAGCTAGGAGGGTAAGACCTCCCTGAGCTGGAGAGGATCAGAGCAGGCTCAGGGAGGAGGGGTGATTAGGAGAACACTCCTCTCTCTTCCTTAGCACAGGCCACTAAGGACCAGAGAAAACCCAGTCTCTGGGGCTGTGAGCTCACCAGGGTTACTTTGAGAAAGGCTCAGGTGTGGGCTTGGGGCAGGGCTGACATGTAACAGAGGCTCAGTCAATATTGAATGTTTCTGGAAAGGGTGAATACATGACTGTGAAAGCCAAGTCTATGGTTATAAGTGTCACTGCCTAGAGTGCGGGAAGGTGGTGGGACTCCATCTTTTCCAGCCAAAATCAGACCGAGCTGGTGCATGGACGGTGTCAGGACAGTGACAAGCCCGAGTTAAGTCCCAGGAGGCGGGGCCAAGATGGTAAAGTCGGGGGTTGAGATTCTACCACAGCCATGCCTCTGACCCTCCAAAGACCCATAACGTGATCACCCCTGCACCAGGCACTGAGTGGGGTGCTGGGGATGAGATGGTCGACGAAGCAGGCGCTGTTCTCAGGGAGTGTGCAGGGACGAGCCAAACACAAGAGCGGCTGACTCTCTTACGGGCAGCACACAGCACCGGCAGTCCTTAAAAAGTGGAACTAACCGGAGGACTAGGTGCCTCTGCCTTGCTGGCTAGCATCTCAACTGGCGGAGCCCTGGGTGGTTTAGAAAGCACTTCGCGCGCAGTAGCTCGCTTGACCCTCCTGTGAAATCGACAGGGATTATGGTGCCCGTCTGACAGACGAGGGAAGCAGGGTCTGTTAACCGGCTCACCTGAGGTCACTCTCCTGAGTCAGAGGCAGAGTCAGGGAGGAACCTGGGTTTCCAGACTCTCAGTTCCGTGTTCTTTCTACCGTATTGGCGCCCTGCTTTCATTAAGAAGGTGGTGGAACACGTTCAGTTGGGAGCTATTATATTATGGGATTTTAAACATGGAAGAGGGTAAAAAATTGTAAAGGTGTCCTACATTTGAAAAACTCAGGTTTGGAAACAAAAGAAATTTCATTTCTCATACTTCAAAAATCACAAAGATGAGAGGGTCCATGTGGGAGGGCAGAGGCAAAATCCAGGCTTATTAGCTCCAGAAAAGACAAAGCTTGAGGTTACAGCAGCCCTTCTGGCCTCAAGTACATCAAGGGTGATAAATGAGAGAGAAGTTAAGAAGATTCTGTGGGGTTCCAGGAGGAAGCAAGAGGATCAACGAAGGAAAGTTATGAGGAGACAGATTTTGGCTCAGCACAAGGAAGAATTTTCTAAACAGTAGAGCAGACCAGGAAATGGGGGGGGGTGGACCCTGGGGAGGGTGAAGCAGGGACTGGGGCAATCACTTGTGTGAGATTTTATTGTGCACAGGGCAGGACCAGATCCAATGATCCCTGCAGTGTCTTTGATGAGTTTCTGTGACTCTCGGCTGCAGTGGCTTATGTCCTTGAAGTATGACAGGACTTTGCTAATGGCCACGTTAATGGTGGTAGCTGACCTGAACACCCTGCACAGTTTCTAATTAAGAATAGGAAATCAGAGAAAGCAAGCTGCCTTTCCTTTCCTTTCTATTGTTACCTCAAGAGTGGTCCCCAGGGTCCACCTTCTTCCTTTAAGTAGGAGAGGTTGGGAATGCTTTTCAAGTGACTGTTTCTCATGGAAGATGACCCCCTTTTAGGTCACTTCTGCACCTCAAAGGGAGGGTGTGCATGTCCTTTACCTTCACATATTCAATCCATCATCCCTTTCTTATTTAGGCTTCTTCAGAGAACAGAACCAATAAGTAACTTATGTGTACCTGCTACGTGAAGATGTCTATTAAATCTGTACCATGTCTAGGTGTGGATGTGACATTCACACACAAAACAAAAGCAGCTAGTAAAGATTAATGAGGGGGGATGGGAGAGGCAACTGCAGAGTGGCCAAGAGAGCCCTGGGCCCTAGGATCTGGCAGACGGGACAGAGAAGAGCTCGGCCGCTGCCTACCCAAATGACCTTCAGGCAGTTATGGTTTATTTTGCCTCACTGGACCCTCATTTCCTTATTTACCAAATGAGAATAACAATGCCTGTTTCATAGGGTTTTGTGGAAGATGAAACTGGACCCTGGATAATATGCATAGCACAGCGCACATAGCAGTTGTTCAACAAATGATCGTTACTGTTACTATTAAGGATAATGACAATCTTGAAATAAATCATGAACTACAGGCTCTAAATTGCTTAGTCACTCGGAACAGAAACACTGATAAAGCTTAGAGTCCTAAGATAAGGCTTCATAGAGACGGGCAGCATGACACTGAGACAGTGGAGTCAGAGAGACCTGGGTCCAAATCCCATTCTACCACTTCGTATAGCTGTGGGATATTGGGAAAATTCAGCACTCTGAGCCTTAGTCTTCTCATGTGAGGATAGTAATACTACCTGTGATAGTACCTATGAGAACTAAGTAAGATACTTAGTAACACTCCACACACACAGTGAATACTCAATAAATGTTGTTGATATAATTGTCATCATGAAAAACGGAAGATACCTGAGTTAGACACAAAAGGGCTATGTCCACTTATACCTTATTCCCCATCCCAAAACTATACCTGTTTGATTTTTCACTATCAAGAGAAAAAAAAAATAGTGGATTTGAATGAAATACAAAGCCCCCAACTAGTGTCATAAAGGACATTATCATGAATTCATCTTTAAGTAAAAAGAGTTCTTAAACCAAAAATCTCGTATTTTTCAAAAAGTAAAATGTATTTTTCCATCAGGTGTAATGTTAAAATCATGTATCACAGAGGTAAATGATTACAAGTCAACCTATCTCAGGGGTCTGCTGTCCGATGCTTCATTTTTACTCCATCCACACAGTGGGGGAAATTCTGACCTCTGGCATGTAAGTTACATGCCGTATAACTGCTTAGCGCACTCGGTGCTGGTACTTTCCAAAAAGATAAAATTTTAAGCCGGCGCTATTAAGTTAGGAAACTCAATACATATTACGACCAGTCAGGAATCTTTCTAGATGAAAATAACAGTTGTAATGGGCCATGGGTCTTTATCGCGCAACTGCAAAGGGATCGAGGTGGAGCCAATTCATTAGTAGGGGTTTTGCTACATAATGCATACAAACTGAAGCAGTAACTGCTATATAAATGCATTCGTTCCAATACATATCACTATAAAACTGGAACCTCATGCATTATAACCATGGGACTAAAGCAGGTTTTGTGGTTTTTAGTACTAAAGCTTTAAATGGATGAATTTTAAAACTCTACCAACAATGACACTCGTATAAAAATTGGGTGACATTATGTATAATTTTACATTGAAGTAAGTGCTTTAAACTTGCATAAAAGGTTTTGTTTTCATTATAACTTAATTTTCAAAGCCTCCAATTTACATCATTTTAGGCCATTGTAATCCCTACGTAATGAAATTATAATATCATTAAGCAATTACCACTATGATGTCAAGCAATGGGAAATGTTTTGAAAGGTAATTATTGTGCAAGGGTATGGGGTGATTTTCAATTATATTCTTGGATGGAACAGAGTTTGTTTTTCCCCAAAATGCTAAATTGCTCTATTTAAAGACTGGCTACAGAAACTCTAAAAGGACAAATTAACAAATAAAACCATTCTCTGCTACCAGACTAAGAGCATCTGGACAGGGGTCCAAATTACATTTTTACTCTTCTCCACATAATAAAGTCATTTCCAGTGAAATAAAATTGCCTTTCAGATAATAATCTATTTACAAACTTCCAGCTTCATCCACTCTGAAATTGTTTAACAGCAATAATAGAAGAAAAACCAACAGAGCCGGACCAAATGCAGCAATATTAGTTGCCCTCCCCTCTGTTAGATCAGTTCAGGCAAACAATTCCTTCAGTTCACCTTTTGAAAGTCCATTAATATAAATGCTTAATTATCTATATTTATTGCATTTTAACCATAGATAATAGAAAACCTACATGCGCAGGCTAAGTCCTCAAGCTTGAAAACAAATAATGTGGCACCACTTTATCAGATTTAAAATCTCTGAATCAAGACGCTGCACTTGATTTTCGATTTTCTGACGCTGCCATCCAGAATTTTTTAAAAAAAGTTAATGTGTTTTCTCTCTTATAGATCTTGAGAACTGATTGACTGTATTTTTATGTGCATACTAATACACTATTGTTTAAACAATTCAATGGTGAGGGATCACCATTCCAAACAGTCAGCCTCAGGATCAATAAAGATGACATTTTAGATAAGATTCCGCTGAGCACCAGGTGCTTGCAAACTCTTCCACCAACGCCTCTCACAGTAGGGCAAAATTAACTTGCACTAAAACCCGAGAAAGTCTACTGTAAACTGCTGAATTTTGGTTTTCAGCAAATATGTGTCCTGGGATGGGAGAAAGATAAATGACCAAGCATGGGATAAAAAGGATGAAAAAGATACTTTCTTCTATTAGAAAACCATATTGTTTCTCGGAAGGCAAATAACATGCCATGATTATAGTTCAGGTTTCATTTGGGAAATAAGTACATCAACCCTTTTGCAAAAACCAGTGGCTATATTTTACTTGGAAAATGCCACTGAAGACAACATGTTGAAGGATTTGGAAGATTAACTGGGAATTAGTGCAATTTCATTCTTTCCAGGTAGTCTCTACTTACAAATGTGCAGTGATTCAAATGTGTGCTTGTATATCAAATCATCAGTTAAACTTACACAGTGTTACATCTTAAACTTACACAATGTTACATTTTAATTTTATCTCAATAAAGCTGGGAAACAAACCTACGAAACAATTGTGCACTTGGAAATGTGCAGTTTATGACTCTGAATGCATTTTGTTACACACCCAGGGAAGTCCTTAACCAGACTACTGAGCTCTGAAACCCATAATGTCTCAATGGCCTGATTTCAGGCCAGGTGGCAACATCATAGCTAGGGGAAAATGCATCCCAATTCCAGCAAGGGAAGCTGAAATCACACCCTGGACTAAGAACCTTGCTGGGGTGCATCTGGGGAATAAGTAGGTGGGGATTGTTCTGGAGTAAGAGAGAGAGCCTCAGGCACCGGCAACGTGTTTACTCCTCTACTTCCGGGCTTACTTCTAGTACTCCTAGAAGGAAGGCATCTCTTTAGTGAGAGCGTTGATCACCAGCTCCCCACCTCCCAACCACTTTTGTGCAAGAAGACACCCCTGAGACTCTGATAGCTGCATAAGAGAAAATATCTCCCTTCTCCATGGTTAATCTGAGAGCAAAAGGCAACTACATGCCTAACAGGGGAAGGGGTGGGGACTCTGGATTCAAGAATGTCATGAATACTAATGAATCCATATGAGCTGAGCATGGAGGTGGGGATGCTATGGGTTGAAGGAGAGTACTAAAGGGAGTAGTATTTTATCCAGAAAGCTTCAAGAAAGAGAACTTCCTAAATTTAAAAAATTGCAGTGGACACTTCAATTGTATGGTTCTTATTGACCTCAATGGGAATTCTGTGGTCCTATAGAAGCGTGGGGGTTAAGCGTATAGATTGCTAGGTCCGACAGGCCTGGGTCAGAGTCCTGCTCCACACTCAATGGGTCTGTGATGCAGGCGGTGACCTTAATTTCACCTGTGTGTGGGGGGGAACATAACATAGCCTCGCACCTGGGAGTATTGGGAGAAGTCATTGTGAGGTAACAGGAAAATTTGACATTGTGGCGGGCACATGGCCGGTGCGGCTTCTATAATTACTTTTACATTGCCAGTATTGTTTTTTTCTGGGAGAAGGTCTCTTGGCACCTTAAATAAATCTTGAAGATACAAAGAAGATCCAAAGAGTAGACCAAATCATCCTTCTGTTTTCCATGGGCATACGATTCACGCAATCACTCATTAAATATTTATGAAGTGGGTACTGTGTCCTAGGTGCCAAGTCAAGCGCTTGGGGATACCATGGTTTTTCAGTGAAGCATAATGTCTGTAAGCTAACTAATAAAACAGATTTTAGAAGATTGCTTTTAGACTCAGAGTATCAGGTGAATGTCGAATAACTGTGTGGCAGGAAATAAGACTCTGGAAGGACTCTTCTGTTGGACCCCGAGCAGACGGCCAGATTCCCCTCTCTGGTTAGCTTCAAGGAACCATGAGGTTCTTCTAAATTCTTGATTAGTAATTTGGATATTACATCTTTAAAATCAGCATCTATTGCCTATTTGGGTCTCATGGGAGATTAACCAATTTCATAAAGGAATATCCTCTGTGGCTTTGCCATAAAAAAGGTACAAGAATGTTATTTTTATGAGGTTCTGGCAACTCCAAAAGCACTTCTGAATGTCTTCCTTACACAAAATCTATGTAAACTTCAGGAGCGGTTTCGCAGACCTGACGAGAGGGGTCATTATTATTCCATTTTGGAGCTGGGAAGCATGAATAATTGAAGGGTCATATCTGTAAAAGAACAAATGTCAAAAACAAATTGACAACTATTCTTCGAGCAAAGTCTGCTTTATTTTCAAAGGTCAGCTTGGTAGTTCTCTTGAGTAAGTTCTGAAATCATAACTTCCCATTTTCACATTTCACATGGGCTGCAGGACAACACATTTTTGCTAAGTGTTAAGGGCTCCCGTGCCCCTGGTAACTGACATTCAGCGAGTGCGCTGTGGCCCAGGAGGAACTGCACACAGCTGCCCGGCTCTCCCTCTAGCCGAGGGGCCCAGAGCGCAGTGCTGTTCCCGTCGGCTGCCCGGCTCTGCAGGAAGACGGGCTGTTTACTTTAAGGGGGCATTTATGCACTTGCGGCATTCTGTCTGAGCAGAAACCGTGGCTGTGGCACAAACTCGTACTGAATAAGGCAGAGACTCAAAGGCCAGGTCTAAGGCATGTGTGAAAATGAATAGAGGGAGACCCTCATTTGAAATGGAGTCAGGAAGCCCCGAAGGGACTTTGAGCTTTCTGTGGCAGCCTACGCCATGTTCCTGGGCAGGAAGAAGTTCACTTTATTGCTCCCGCAGAAGGAAGGAAGATTTTCTCCCTGACAAGCAACAGCCTAGCCAAGGAGAAACGTTGCCACCTTGAACTCTTGCTTTAGACTTTTAGACTCTAATAGACTTTCCTTCGAAGCAGCTTCTCCCAACGTCCTCCTTTTTCTCTACAAAGTAATGCTCCCCTCCTTTGTTCTCCAGGCTTGCCCATGCTTTGCTGCAGCTTGCATGTCCCAAATTGCCATTCTTCTGCTATTCCTCAATAAACTCTTTTCGCTGGTAAAATAACCCGCTCTTTTGTTGTTGAGGTTAACACATGCACTTACTTTTGTATGGCCTGGGGCAAGTTTTCTAGAACTAGGCATTGGTCAGGCCATCTTTCCCTGCTGTTCAACTGCAGTTATGCCTCTAGCTCTGCAGACGCATCTTGACCTCTCCACCTCAGCTGCAGCTGTGGGGGTTCAGCACGTTACTTCCCGGCTCTAAGCCCCAGTGTCCATGTGCAAAAGGCGGGGAACAGCAGTATCTACACCTCAGGAGGCTATTATGAGAAGTAAAGGGTACTTGCAGGTGTGGGTCACAGGAAGGTGAAATAAATATTAGCTATTATTATTTTTATCCTAGAAGTCTAAAGATGGGAAGCCCTCCTTCCCTGTGAAGCCTTCAAAACCACCTTCACAGGTTCTGCAGAAAGGCACTGATAGGGAGGAAGCCTGGGTCCTACTCCTAGCTGGGGCTCTGATCGGGCATTTGACCTTAAGCAAGGTCAAGTTGAGGGTGTTGTACTGCATCACTGTTCTTAGTTGGTTCATCAGAGCCCCAAGGCAGGGTTCTGAGACCCTAACTTCCCCTTTAGCCAGAGCAGTTCTGCTTTTATCTCTTTTATATGTTGGAATTTCATATGAAATTCATTTGAAAGAAAAGTTTTCACTGCTTATAAATACAGTTTAAGAACCACTGCCCAAGGTGACCTATCACTGTTTTAGTTGCTAAAATGCTAGGGTCTAGGTTCAATGCTCTCATTGTCAAATTTTAGAAATATACCTAATATACTAAAATACTGGAATGGGGGAAAACTGAAAGTAAGACTTCAATGAATTACTCATTTTTTTTCAAGGATGGTATAAAAAAATGGCCTTTTGAAGAACATTTCTCTCTCTCTTTTTCCCCTTTCTCCCTTCCTGTCTTCCCTCTAACAAAAATTTAGAGAGTAGCTAATAACCTATAGAAATTGCATGGGGTACTTGGGATCCAGGAGTGAGCACACTGATAAAGTCTCTGCTTTTAAAAACTCACAGGCTACGTAGGAAAGAAGACATTAAACAAGCAAACAAATCACGAATGACAAACTGTGAAAAGGGCATGAAGAAAATGTACAAGGCAAAGGGAGATGGACCTACTTAGATAAGATTGTCTAGAAAGGCCTTTGAGAAGGTAGGTGACAAGCAAATACCCAGGCCTGGCAGTTCGGCAATACAGGGATCCTGTCTCTCAGTCAGGCCCTCGCTCCCTCAGATTTGGTCAGCACAGCAACTTTGCCCCCGAGTCCCTCACTCCCATGGAGAAAATGCTGCCACTTGTCATTCCTGACAAGCATGGATGGGCAGGGGAGGCAGGTCCAGTGCTGAAACAGGGGACTAGAGGTCTGCTCTTTTTTTTCCCGCCTTAAAGAACTTAGGTACTTAGCCCTTGAGATGTTTCAATTTGGTTTTTTTTCTGTAGATCAGGAACTCTGAAGAGAAAAATAAAATTTCAATTCCTGATTTTATATATATTATTTTTGGAGTAGGTAATTTAGGTACTTGGTTCAAAATCGAAAAAGTATAAAAACAGTGGTTGGGCTCTGGGCCGGGCTGTTTGGATTCCCATCCCAGCTCTGCTGAGGACTGGTGGTGTGACCCTGGGCAAGGCATTCAAGAACTTTGTACCTCAGTTTTCTCAGCTGTAAAGACTAACAATTACACACGCACACAAACAGTACCTTCCTTGTGGTGTTGCCGTGACAGCTGATGTTAGAACTTAGCACGGTGTCCGGCATATCTCCCTAAATTCCTGGTATCGTGGGACAGAAGCCCAGGAAGAGGCCCGGACTGCCTGCAACCACGTCTCCCTCTTGCTTCTGGTGATACAAACTGGATACTTGAACCCATCATTTTTCTTTGACCAACAATTTATAAGAACACTACCTTGGCATATTGATATGTTTTCTACAACTAAGCCAATGACATGTAAAGAGTCACCAAATAGGAAACACTAATTTTTGATAAAACTAATTAGCTACAAAACACTCGAGCAGATCAGAAAAGGGGAAAGGGACAGCTGATAGAAACCGAGGCTGACAGGCAGGAAGGGCGCCAGATCTGGTTAACATCGGCCAGAACATTTCTACAGTCTTCTGAATTTAATTTGTTAATTTGCCCTCGATGGAAGTTCTGTTTACCTTCAACATAACTGAGCTCCTGCTGTCAAAACCTCACTTGGCAATGGTGACTTGAAGCCATCCTTTTCCAGCTAATTCTCACTAATATATATCTTGGGTGCCTTTGCTCAAGGACCATGCTCTCTGTTCCTGTGGTTTATTTAAGACACTTAACATAACATATTATTTGTTCCCTCACAGCAAGGTCTCCTCCTGACAGCCAAGATTCTATTTTTCCGTCATAAGTAATTATAAATGTACACCTCTAAAAAGATTCCCAATTTGAGGGGCATAATCTATTTCAGACAGTAAATCATGGAGACATCTCCATCCCTTGGGCGGCAAAAATGTACAACTCAGATGTATGAGCTCTCACTCTGAATTTTCCATACCTGAAAAAAAATGGGATGCTCCACTTTCTCCCTGGGGCAGTTGGGGTGGGGGAAAACCTGGCACCTTTGTTGGAGCAATTTATATTGGCTTCAGTTCCTGTATTATTATTTTTTTAACTTCAGATAGCATGCTTCCCTCTTCAGAATCCCAACTCAAAAAGCCGTCTCAGGGAGTCTCACTCTGAGGTTATTTGTCACTCCAATTATGCACTTTAGACTCTCCTCTACCCCTTCTATCCCAATCCCTCTGTTTCCACCAAAGGCTTCTTTTCCCTTCCTCCTCTATGCCCTCCTGACAATCACATTCCCTGCTCACAGCCAAAACCTGATGGTTCATTTCTATGACTCTCGCCAACAAAGGGATGCAGGCAAATTTTCATTCCTTCTTCCTTCCCATTCCTCCATCGCTAACACTACTTGCTATAACTCTGTACCAGCCTTATCTTTAAAGACAAGTATCCCTGTATGAATGAAAACATGTATCTAGTGATCTAGGAGCATCAGGTCTGCTTTATAATAATATGAACAGCTAGTAAGTGCTTTGTGCACAGTATACCTTATTGAATCTTCATGAAAAACTTTCAGGTGGACACTATCTATTATCAGTCTTACTTTACAAATGTGGTAACCAAAAGTCCTAAAGGCCACACAGCAGGAATTGGTAGACCTGGAATCCAGATGAAGGTCAATTTGATACCAAAGGACTTATCATCCTATAAAATGAGGCACAGGGTATCTCATTTTGGGGGTGTGAGCCTAAATGATCAGCATTTAATAAAAACAGTGGCATCTCAAAGCGACTGATTTTCTCTATTTGTAGTTAATGATTTTTATTTTTTTATGCATAACATTTTCCATAGTCCCACCTTGAGCACTCAAGCTTCCAGAAGAATCCAGATGCTGGTCTGTTGGCTGTTGACTGGGAGGAATAATTGGTGGGCTCAACATATTTAACCAGTCCCTAAAAAGACAAGAAGAAAGTAAATAAACAACAGGTCTGCAATTTCATATATAAATTTTACCTTTCCCTTGGATTTTTCATTTCCCAGGGCTTCCACAAAGAAATATTTTTTTCCCCCTCCTTCATATTTCAGAAGGACAGAATGTCCAGAAGTTAATATTCAGTTCTATAAATGGATTAACATAATGTCAATCACTGAACTAACTAGTTGTTCCACAAATACATCAACTAGATTAAAGATGACTATTCCTCTCGAAAGTTTCTTATTGTGGCTATTAAAGTGTACACAGCTCCTCTCCTATAAGAAAATTATTTCAGTAACTCAGAAGAAGTGCAGCAGAGACAAAGCTTCTTATGATCTTTGGGTAAGGAAGCCTAGCAAAGTCACATGTCACCTCCATGACAACATTCCAGATGTGATCTGAAACAGAAGCTGGTCTTGGAGCGGCCAGGGACCAGCCACAACGGCGGGGTCAGCAGGCACTCACTCAGGTCTTCGGAGCATCAGAGGGCAAAAGAAGGTAGAGTGAGGGGAGCCGAGCCCCCAAGTGACCCATTCCTTCAGTTCTCCTATTAAGAACGGGGGCAAAACTACTCCTACATTCCCTGTTCTCTGCCTCGTTTCCCAAGTTCTTTACTCCCTTCCTCCTCCATTCTTTTCTGGTCTTCCCAGTCCCTCTAGGAGGTACCTGCATGGGTGTGATGCAAGAGGGTGACATCCAGAGGGCACGAGTCACTGTGTGTTCTACTTCAAGCCTTTCTTGTCTCTCAACTTGTTAGTGAGCTTCTTCAGGGGAAGGGAGCAGGAAGGGAGAGTGAAGGCTCTTCCAACGTGAACTCTCTTGCTTGCCTTGATATTAGCATCTGTTTCGTTTACCTTATTATTCTCAACAGGAGCATGTTCTCATGACTAAACAACTTCTTTCTAAATTTCTGTATTTCTGTCTTTATCTACAGTGGGAGCCAGTCCCAGCAGTTTGCCCCGTCAATCCCGGCACCATGTTTCCCCATGCAAAAGCTTGGCCACACCGCTTACATCATAAGCCTCTTCAATAAAGAGGAGATAATGACAGTACCTCAGAGTTTTGTTGTTAGGACTAAATGAAAAAAAAAAAGGGGTGAAAAACATTTGGCATGGATCTGGGTACAGAGTCGCATTCAGTAGATTTCAGCTATGACCACCATCGTCTTCATTATTGGTGAAAATCATAGTGTGGCTTTCCCTACAGTGTCAAGACAGCAGGAATTGGATTTTGTTGGAATTAAACCAGTCAAGGAGGGAAGAATGGTTACAAGTCTCTGTAACAGAGGTTTTCCATGAAAGTTGTTTACTCTTCCTGCAAAAAAAAGTATCTCAACGTAAAAATTACTTAATTCTTATTCGTGATATTTTAAGACACTTTCAGTTACTCCTCACCTTAGCTATCACTATGGCTAGTGAAATAAGCAAAGTGAACGTGCTGTATAATTGAATTTCATAACAACACATTAAGGACATCAGAAAGGAATTGTTGCAGACTTCCAAGCTAATGGGGCATTTTCTGATAAGCGCCTTTCATTTAGTCCATTTCATTACTGTAGACCCAAATCGCCACATTATAGAAAATTACAAGGTCACATACAAATTACCAGCCCTGGTGACCTCGTTACTCAGCAAGAGTGCTGAAGAGCAATGAGGAACACCAGCAACAGAAATAATAATGTTATCATATGATGACATCCCCCATGACAAATCAGAAACTCTAAACACTGGCAGGAGGAGCTCCTACTCAAGGTCCATGGACATGGGGGTTGTGTGACTGTTATAAAAGGTAAGGTATTCACTTCTTAGGCCAATGACTTGATTGGTTAATGTTTTTCCTTCTCTGCAGTAGCTATGAAAAGTGCAGAGTTCTTCCTTTTGTGATTTTTTTGGTTGTTTAAAATAATTTCAGATTTATAGCTTTTCTGTAAGAAAAGTACGAGAGTACTTCTTCTTTGCAAGAACAGTACAAAGAACTCCTACATATCCTTCATCCAGATTCCCCAACTTAAACACTTTATCACATTTGCTATCTATTATCTATCTATCTAGCTATCATCATTTCTCTAAATGGGATTGGCAAACTATGGCCTGTGGGCAAAGTCTGGCTCAATGCCTGCTTTTGCACAGCCTGCAAATCGAGAATGATTTTTACATTTTTAAGTGGGTGAAAAAATTAAAATAATAATGTTTCATGACATATGATAATTATATAAAATTCAAATGTCAATGTCTATAAATAAATTTTATTGGAATAAAGTCATGTTCACTCGTTATGTATTGTCTATGGCTGTTTTTGTGCTACAATGACAGAATTAAGTATTTGTTATTTGGCCCTTTACAGAAAAAATGTTTGATGATCCCTGGTCTAAAACTGTGGGCTCATTTCTTCAATACTAATACAATACCACAGATTCATTCTCATCTTTCCTCTTTCCATATTTGTAACTCCTTTTGACAGTAAGGAACCTGGCTCCCATTATCCTCAATAAATTTACTTATTTTCTGAACTATAGAATGTGTCAAAAGTAGTTTCAGAACTGTTAAGCAAACAAAACAACCAATAGAAAACCCCAAACCTACTCTCTAGAGTTCTGTTCATGATTCTTTTTATTCCTTTGTTAAAATAGTATAAAATAGTAAAATAGTATGGTCTAAATTTACTCGGGTTAGTTCCTCTCCTTCCTCTTCAGTTGGTTGTATTATTTGTTTAAAATATAGTTGGAGTCATCCACTTCTGTTTTTTTCTCCATTAACTATTGATTTTTATTATTTTTGTTGTTGAGTATGTAAAATGTTAACAGTTCAAAAGTCAAAATACACAGAGAGTCATATTCAGGTAAGAGTCACATTTCCCCCATGTCTCCCAGTCTGTTTCCAGCCCCTTATCACTTCCATGCCATTCCTACCAGCCCTCTATAGGAAATCAATTTCATTCCGGTATCTCCTATGTTTCTTTTTGCAAAAAGTAAGCAGATATGTGTCTAATGCAAAAGGTACCATATTATAATGACTCTTGCACTTTCATCTTTCAACTTAAAATATAACCTGGAAATCATTCACCCCCCAGTTCATAGAGAGCATTTCATTCCTCTTTTTTTTTTTTTGAGAGCATTTCATTCTTTTTCATGGCTGCGTAGTACTCCACGTGTGGCTATGCTATCATGTATTTCCCCACTCTCTCATGTTTGAGCATGTTTTCAATATTTTGCAATTAATGCTGCAGTGAATAACCTTGAGCTACTGATTTTTGTATACTTGGAGATATATCTTCAACGTAAATTCCTAGAAGTGGAATTTCTGGGACAAAAGGTAAATAGATACTTGGTTTTAGATACTGACAAATTCCCTTCTCAAGGGCTGTGCCATCTGCATTCCCACCAGCCATGTGGGTCAGTGCTGGTTTCTCCACAGCCATGTCATAAGAGTATGTTGTCAAGTTTTTAATGTTTTCCAATCTGAGAGATAAAAGCTGGTATCTTAAAGTAGTTCTGATTTGCATTTGTTCTCAACATGAGCATTATGAATGGAGTCGACTGTCTTTTCATGTGCATAGGGCTATTATGTAATATGTAGGTATATGCATATATGCATTTTATTTCTCTATTTTTTGTGTGTATTCATGTCTTTGCTCCTTCTTCTATCAGGTTTTTTGTCTTTTCCCTTCCCTTTGTCATGTGTCTTCGCTTAGACTGGTTTTTTTTGCCATGCAAAAGTTTAAAAAATTTTTTCTGTAATCAAACGTATTACTCCTTTCTTTTATTGCCTATGTACTTTGAGTTATAGTACATGGTGTGAGTTTATTCTGGTGTAAGGTGAATCTAATTTTATCTTTTAAAAATGACTACAGAGTTCTCTTGACAGTGATATTATTTTAACTTAAGACTCAGAAGATTTTATACAATTAAGAAATTTTGATCAAAGCAATGTGTTTGTTTGGCTTTTTACTAAGTATGCATTTATAAAGTGTATTTTGAAAAAAGAAAGGGTTTTTTGTTAACTATAAAATATGGAAAATATTGGGCTAAACACAGTCACCCGGGACTTTTTCTTGCAGGACGTTTGAGAGCTTTTAGCACACTGTGAATCTCCCAAGAGGAGGACAGCCCGCATGCATGCATCTAGAACGGTCACATTTTTGGGGATCATAAGCTCATAGACCCCACCTTGAGAAATGCTGCTTCAGGTTATACTACTTTCCCATCCTGGTGGCATTGTTTTTGTTTGTTTTGTTTTTATTTACTTTGTATATGTTTAACCATTTCATCTTCTCCAGAGCATTTTTTGGTGCCTTGTTGATAAGCACAGGTGCATAGACTAGCACCTGTATCTTATATGCTGACATTTTCATATGTGATATTTAATACGAATTGACTTGACCCTTGATCAACTTCTTTAAACCCCATGCCTTCCTAACTCAGGAAGCAGCAAACATCTAAGGAAGTGGGAGTTTAGCTGAGGCACACTCACAGCATGCGAGCCCCGGCTAGAGTTCTGAACGTCTCCCTGGTCTGCTCTTACCTCAGCTGCTGTGCTCTGGAATCTGTTCTTGCTCTTTGTTCAACCACTTTCATACTTGTCTTATCTTTTGCACTTGACACTCTGGTTGCTTTCCTCAGCTCTGATTATAGCCCTTTTCTCCCAAGGACTGACTCTATCTACCTGTTATGAAAGCCTCTAGCTCCTTTGGTGGATGAACAACACCCTTTTCAGTCAGGCCTGCTCCCTGAGCATGTTCAGGTACTGCTGTGTCCTCCCCTTTCCTCTTGTGGACTCAGGCAGGCCTCCCACCCCTGCCTCTCCTCTTGAAACTAGAGAAAGGACCTCCAGGCACACCTATGCATGCGGAGTACTGTCACCAGAAGATATGTTTTATTTAAGAGTCAAGGCAATGGATTCACATTAAATACCACATATAAAAATATAGAGCAGATGAAGAATAAATACCATCTTGTGAATTTTCACAATGGCCAGATTTATCTAATATTAAAATCTTGGCCAAAATAAGGATATCTCATGTTTTCCTCCCACTTGCATGCTAGATTTTTTTGAAGTGAGGCACTGAGCATTAATTGAATCAGGTATTTTTACAACCGAGGAGGATGTCCTCAGTGAAGATAGACTATGGTTTCAGCTCCTTCATTTAAAAGCACAGTTTTGTTTACAAGAAGAATTTTACACACATTTATTTCATTAATGTGTTTCCTCTAAGTACATTATGTGTGTACATACATATAAACCTATACACAAATACATGACATGAGGCCAACAGTTAGCTTAATCATCTCTCTACATACTCAGTAACCATTTACTGAACTCCTGTATGTCAGGTCCCAGGGAATCAAAGAGCTCACAGTCTGATGGAAGAAGCATTCTAGGCAGCAGAAAATGAATTAAAACATGGTTTGTACACAAAGGCTGCTGTGGGTCGATCAGATCACCTGCTTGTTCCCTTCAGAGACCTCCCTTGTAATGAAATTATCTACAATCTTGTATATACTAAAGTATTTATTTGGGGGGGGATAATTATTTGAGAAATCAAAAAAAGATGTATGAAATCTAAAGAAATTATTCATCTAATTCTCATTTACAGCCCTGAGCTACCTGCTATCCTAAAGCTCTGGGTTAGAGGAGCCAGCCAGTCAAATCTGGGTATATGAGATCTTATATTTGGAATTTAGCAATATGCAGCAATTTCTATCCAATACTTAATGATACTTAGCATTTGGTGCTGGTGTGCATTTCTTAGTCACTGAGAGAAATGTGGGTTTTAAAAGTCTTGTATAGCCAGGGACAGAATAGGGAGAGGCTTGGGAAACATCTTACTCTGGGGGGATTTCACAGATTCGTCTTAAAAGCTGATGAATACTGTTTTCCCAGAAAAACATACATAAATACTAAGTTTTACTTCCAATTTCAGGAGGTCTGAGATCACCTAAAGCCCACTCATGGACTTTTGGACTCCCAAATTAGGCACATGTACACCTTGGAATACCGTGGAGGTGCTGTTTTGAGCAGTGTAAATTCCATGGTTGGCAAAGTTTTTTTGTGAAGGGCCAGACAGAAAATACATTGGGCTTTACAAGCCATGAGGTCTCTATTGCAACTATTCAACTCTGCTGTTGTAGTGTAGTAAGCACACATAAACAATAAGTAAACGTACGGGCATGGCTGTATTACAATAAAATCTTACCAAAAATTCGCGCAATGAACAGGATTTGGCCCACAGGCTGTAGCTGAACGACCTCCATCTTGGAGGAAGGAATTGTGAAGTGAAACATTCTGAGGGCTTTTATGAAAATTCCTGTCAATTTTCCTCCTAAATGTGTTTTGAATCCACCTTTCTCACCAACTCTACTTCTACCACCAAAGCCCAACGATTACCTTGCCTCACGTTATCTGTAGCAAAAACTCTTAATGGATCCCCTCATCACCATTCATTCTGGCTTCACTTCTCTGCTGTCCACACTGTAGCCAAAATTCCAATCTGATTATGTCAACCTCTTGTTTAAAACCCTTCAGTATCATTGGGAAGATACTGTACTTGAGAGTAAAACCAGAATCTTTATGCTGGCCTTTGAGGCTTTGCATAAACTAATCTTTATGAATTTTTCCAACCTTGTCTTGCATTATTCTCCCTCTCACTAAGTTCCAGCCATGCTGGTCTTCTCTCAATTTCTGGAATATGCCATGCTTCCAACTATCATGGGGCCTTTGCCCAGGCTGTGCCCCCTTGTGTAGAGTACATTCTCCTCCCCTGTTTCTACTCTTCCTTGGCCTGGTAACTAATCCCAACTGTGATGGTGTTTGGAAGCGAGGCTTTGGGAAGTGCTTAGGTCATGAGGGCAGAGCCCTCATAAATGAGATTAGTGCCCTTATGAAAGTGAACCCAGAGAACTCCCTTGGCCTTTCTGTCATGCGAGGACAGAGTGAGAATACGGCTGTCTATGAACCAGGAAGACAAGCTGTGACCAGATTATAAACTCTATCAGGCAGGCAATCATGTCTGTTTTCTTCACCTTGGGCCTGACGCATAATAGATGCTCAACAAATGTTTGTTGAATGATTATACTGGAATTGAAATTTTAAAAAATGTTGAATGAATGAATGAATAAATACTTGTAGGAAGGCAGGCCAGGGCTATAAGAGAAATACCTAGAGGTGAGAGTGAAAAGATTGAGGAATGGATGAATTCTTGAGAAAGATCTGGTAGAGAGGAGGTCAGGAGAACATGCTCTGAGAGCAGTGGGAGCAACAGCAGAGGCCAGGAAAGGCAGCTAGTTCAAAACAATATGGGAATTATTCTTCCCAGATATTTCTTCTCCTCCCCTCCTAAAAGTGCTCAGGGGATGTTTACATTATGGTGGGATATGGAATAGGATTGCATTTCTTCCATAGCAAAAGTTGGGAAACACACTGCATAAAGAAGCACTGTATTTTCATTTCACATCAAGCTATGTTATTTGGAGACATGCAACAAACACTCACACAAAAGGGAAATCATACCCTTTCTTCTTCTGGCCTCTACAAAATCATCTCTCCTGCCCATACCTTTGTCAGAAAATCCATAAAATGGAGAGGACCCAGCTCCCTCCAAGTGCTCAATGCTCCAACAAATCACAGAAATCATTGATTCCTCTTACTCTACCAAATATACTTTATACGTTCTCTGTAGAGCTGAATATCTTTCCTGTTTGGCAGTGTTTTCCCTCAGGCTAAAAAAAATATTAATGACATAGCATCTTGGGACCATTTTACAGACATTGACTCATTAGATATGGCAGATAATTCAACTCTGGAGACACAAATCCAAGCATCAGCCATCAAATTCAACTACAGCATGTGAACTGTAATAGCCCATTTCCTTGAGACAGCATGGAGAGAGGCTGGCCCCTTCCTTGTCTTCTCTGCACTGTTACCAGCATAGCTGCTTTATGATAACACATTGAATAGATGTTTATTGAGCCACTGCAGGGTCAGACTTTATGCCGGGCACCGAGGAGTAAGACATGATTCTGCCCTTGAGGAATTCAGTCTCCTGGAGACAGACTGTTTGTTAGACCAACATTTAGAAGAAGGTGGAATAAGTATTTTTAGATAAAGTTAAGCCCAGGGAACCTTTTACAGTTAGGAGAAGGTTTCAGGCAGGGGTTTCAGCAAAAGTGATGAAAGGGTTGTTCCTGGAGGATGAGAACGAAGGAGCAAGACGGAGAAAAGATAGAAGGATATTCTAGAAGAAACAGCATGCACTACAGCAGAAAGGCCTGGGGAGCCAGGAGCACCCCTTGCAGTGTGAAATGATGGGCACTGGGCATATGTATGTGTTAGATGACGGGAGTGTTGTCAATTGCTAAAGAAGGCAGGGGTTTTAGGTGGCACACTAAAAAGTTTTTACTTCATTCTGAAGGCCCTGAGGATCTTTTGAAGGATATTAAGCTATAAGAATCTTGGATTTGCCTTTTAGAAAGTCACAGTAGCAGTTGTGTGGAGAATGGATTGGTGGGGAATAAAAATGGGGCTAGAAAGATGAGTTAGGATTTCGTTGCTGTATAATCTAGGCAAGAACTAATGGTATTATTTTGGAAATTTAGTACATGTGGGTATGAAAATACACTCTGTGAGGAACACAGAGCCTTCCCTTTGACAAAACTGATTTCCCATTGTATCAAAATAAGGTCCTACTGTACAGAAGTCTCCTAAGAAGACATCTTGTTTTTGTCATTCTATGAGAGTGAAGGCTCTAGAAATGGCAGTTTTCCTCAAGTATCTTACACTCTAATTAGGACTATTTTAGATTCTTTCTGTGTGTCCCATATATTATCTAAGTAAAATTCAAATAGTTATTGAAGGTCCATGTGTCCAATGCTGTGCTGGGTATATAAGGATACTGGATAAAAATAAGACATGGTCCTAGAAAAGTAGGCAAAGATATGAATGGGCAGGTCAGAAGAAAAGACATATAAATATACCCACCCCTCAATATGGAAAGATGTTGACCATGTATATAGTTGTAGAAATGCAAATTAAAATAATAAGAAACCACTGACACATAGCAGCTTGGCAAATGTTCTGAAGTTTCACGAAACTCAGTGTGAGCTGGTAGGAATGTAAACTGGTGGACAATTTGGTAATATCTATCAAAGTTACCTTTCAACCAAATAATATTACTGCTAGGAATTTATTGTAAACATATACTTGCACAAGCTCACAAAGATATGTGCATGAGGATGTATATTACAGCACTGTTTACAGTAACAAAAAGCTAGAAACCACCTATATGTCCATCAGCAGAGAACTGGGTAAATAAATTACAGTACGGTCAAACAATGAAATAATGTCTGGCTGTTAATGAAGAATGTGTTCACGTATATGTGCAAATTCAGAAAGATGTCCAAACTCTATTCAGTAAAAACCAAAAAAGCAAGTATAGAATAGTAGAAAGTCTTATCCCATTTATGTTGAAAAAATATATAAATAAAATATGTATTTCCTTATAATATGCACAGGTAATTTCAGAAGGATGCCCAAGAAACTGTTAACCATCAGCATACCTGGGAGCAGAAATGTGGGTTTGGGGGTGGGAGGAGTAAGATCTGTTTCTCACTTTCTATCTTTCTGCTCTGGTTGAATTTTTTTCTACTTTCCTTTTTAAAGGCAGATTCTCTCTCTTCAGGAGCTTTCAACTTGATGACATCTATAAGAAAACTTCTCTGAAACACAGTGTCATAGTATCTTTTAAAAAGTGTTTTAAGTGATGAATGATTACTGGAAACAGGAGTCTAGATTGGTCCCTCGACCAATAGGGGAGGAGAGAGGAAAACAGTGCCTTCCTCATGCCAACATGTACCATCTGAGCTGATCCTAGCAGCCTTCCCCATTGGAAATACCAACTTCAATGATGAAAGCAGAACATTTTGGGTCTTTACAAATGTTGGTAATGTTCCTGGAAATTGTCAAGTTTTCATTTGCATAAACAACAGCTGCTTTATCTAATGCTATAACTTATCCTTTACCTTTCACTGGAGGGGAATCATTTTGGGGTGAAAATTCTCAAGGAAGTCAGTTTATCTCCTCAAAACAGAAAAAACTAATCAAGCATTGTCTGATTAATTAGGGACACTTGAAAAAATGCTATCAAGGCCTACAGCTGTAATCAATTTAATCAACATGCAGAGAGCCAATCTGGTTTCCTTGATTAACAAAGCTGAATGTTAAACAGAGAAGTGTGACATTGTAGTGCTATTAGCTAAGGCTACAAACTGAGCATTTTCCCTAAATGTTCAAAGTCAGGTCAGGATAAAGTAAAAACTCTCTTATGATGAGGACCATGGGCATGAACATCGCAATTCTTCCCCTTGATATTTCCATGCCGGAATAACAAGTTTCATCTAAGGAGTAGAAATGGGTAGTAACTTCAGAACGCTTCAAGGAAGACACACACAAAATCAACTACTTGAAAAGATCACACAATAATAAAATGAGGACAAAAAAAATGATGATGTGAGATTTCTCTCAGTTTAGTGTCACCCAAGTTGGTTATGGAATTCATCAGGAACAGACATGCCAGACATAAAGAGATAAAATTTTTCTTATTACATTTTTAAGATGTGGATGTGAAATGCATCCATATAGTGTCTGATGAATAAATTGGAAAATTCAATTTGCTTATTTTATTTGCATGAAGTCAATTTAAATGTCAAGATGTCTAACGCAAGACTGGTTTATTAATGGTTTGTTTCTTGCTCTTAAAAATCACAGTTATAACTATAAAGTGATGGTTATATTTTGTGTAGTTGATCTTCACAATACAGTCTGGAATTCTGTCTGTGAAAATGGCAATTCTCAATCTTTTGGGGATAAAAAAATTCTCTTTTTTTTGTGCTTGGAATTTAGTGAGAGCACAAATAAATACTTGCTAACTAATGTGTTGTAATCAGATACTACATTTGTTGCATGTAATGTTATCAAAATAGTTTAATTATGGAAATATGTAAATAATTTACCTAAAAAATAAATTGAAAAGAATTCAAGGTAATCTCAGTATCATTCCCATTCACATATGTTTTCTCGAAGAGGGGTGGAAAGGAAAGAGTATGTATGGCACATAGAAATCATTTCATAAGAGTTCAAGCCTGCCCACTAGTAATATATTATAGTACCTGTGATTTTGGTTGGTCACTTTTCTTCTCCTTCTTCTGAGAATGAAGCTCTTCTTCTTCTTTTTTTTAAGATTTATTTATTTTGGAGAGGGGGGTGGGGCAGAGGGAGAGGGAGAGTCCCAAGCACACTCTGTGCTGAGCATGGAGCCCGATGCAGGGCTTGATCTCACGACCCTGAGGCCACGACCTGAGCCGAAACCAAGAGTCAGATGTCTAACTGACTGTGCCACCCAGGTGCCCCTGTAGTTATTCTTTTTTATGGGCAACCCACCTCATATGGTTTGGGGGGGTTGCTAAGCCTTCCTTCACTCTCAGTATGGGGGCAGACATGAGACCTAAGGTAGACCAAAGTCTACTCTTGGGCTTTTGCTGGATTTATGAGCAGGGCCTTGACTTGTGTTCATGAAAATATGCACGTGCGAATTATATTTATTGAGTACACTTTCCCAACAGAAAATGAAAGGTTGAGAAAAACTGTATGAAGTTGTGATATTTTTATTTATTTATTTATTTATTTATTTTTATTTTTTAAAGATTTTATTTATTTATTTGACAGAGAGACAGCGAGAGAGGGAACACAAGCAGGGGGAGTGGGAGAGGGAGAAGCAGGCTTCCCGCGGAGCAGGGAGCCCGATGCGGGGCTCGATCCCAGGACCTGGAATCATGACCTGAGCCGAAGGCAGACGCTTAACGACTGAGCCACCCAGGCGCCCCAGAAGTTGTGATATTTTTAAAGAGGTCCTTCAGGAACCTTATATTTCTTTGGGAGACAAATACTGTTTTACCCAGCAGAAGGATGCTCATAGAATGAGCATTTCTCATTCAAAATAAACGTGACATCTTTGAAGACGCAGGGCAAACATCTGTCTCCTGAAATAACAGGTTTTATCTTCATATCTTTGAAGGAACATTCAAAAAATATCTGAATGCCTGCTTTTGCCACTTTATACTTTTGTTCTAAGTATTGATAATAGAGTGGTGACCAAGCCACAGTCCCTGCTCATAAGGAGTTTACAGTCTAGAGGTAGAGACAGATAATAAATAAGTATACAAATAAGTGAAGGGGTTCAGACTATGCCACTCCAAAATGTGCCACTTTGACATAAGGATTATTTTGAGCTGAAGGCAATGAGAAGAAGTAGACACAAGAAAAAGTCTTTGTCCTCCCTTTCTCTACCAGGAAGGGTTGGATGATTTTTAATCACTGGAGCCAACTCTAGACTTTTACCAGAGATGACACCAGAGCAATCTACACAACAAAACTTACTAACTTGCTCTTATTTTCCATTAATAATAATTGCCCTATATATATATATATATATATATATATATATATATATTTTTTTTTTTTTTTTTTATCTCCCCTCCCATAATCTGCCACCTCTGGAAAGAAACTCAAAGTCCCTTTCCTTTGTCTTGTCACTGCTACATAATTTATTGTTGTTGTTGTTGTTTTAAGATCCTATATAAGCCCAAGTTCTAACCACTCCTTTTTTTTTTTTTTTTTTAAAGATTTTATTTATTTATTTGACAGAGACTCAGTGAGAGAGGGAACACAAGCAGGGGGAGTGGTAGAGGGAGAAGCAGGCTTCCCGCTGAGCAGAGAGCCCGACGACGTGGGGCTCAATCCCAGGACCCTGGGACCATGACCTGAGCTGAATGCAGATGCTTAATGACTGAGCCACCCAGGCGCCCCAGTTCTAACCACTCCTTTGAGTCACTCATCACTGAGTACTTCTGTGATTCTGCACAATACAGGTTGTTTAATAAATCTCTGTTTTTCTTGTTATTTGTCTTTCGTCACTCTAATTTTCAGGAGAGCGTGGCGGGGGAAGAGGGAATAAGTTTTTCCTCTCCTTCAGAAGGAATATTATTTCAGATAACTAAAAGTGCTCTAAAAATCTAAAATAAAATTAGATTTCTTGAGTATATCATATTAACAGCTCTTGCACAAAGTAAAGGTGATAGGTTCTCATAAAAACTCCAATCTGTTGCATACAGACCGATCCTAATGTACAGGGAGAATGGGAACCATAGAACGGCTGATTTGGGGTCATCTCTCAGAGATGGATGCTTCTAACATAATGAGCCTCTAAGATGAACAAAATAAATTCACATTTAAACCACGTTTACCAAGGAAGTCCTATCACTGAGAATCCATAGATATTTTCAAGCTCTTACATTGTAATTACAAGGAGGAATGGGGAGGCAATGGGGAATTGGAGAGAAGTTCATGACTTTATTTATTTATTTATTTATTTTTAAAGATTTTATTTATTTATTTGACAGAGAGAGACACAGCGAGAGAGGGAACACAAGCAGGGGGAGTGGGAGAGGGAGAAGCACGCTTCCCGCTGAGCAGGGAGCCTGATCTGGGGCTCGATCCCAGGACCCTGGGATCATGACCTGAGCCGAAGGCAGACGCTTAACGACTGAGCCACCCAGTTGCCCCCTTTATTTTTTTTTTTTAAAGATTTTATTTATTTGAGAGAGAGAGAGAGCGCGCGCACACAAGTGGGGGTCGGGGCAGGGGGAGAAGCAGGCTCCTCACTGAGCAGGGAGCCCAATGTGAGACTCGATTCTAGGATCCTGGGATCATGACCTGAGCCAAAGGAAGATGCTTAACCAACTGAGCCACCCAGGTGCCCCAGTTCATGACTTTAGACTGACCACCTCAACTTCTAGGATTGATTTCCTAAAACCCAGCAAGGCTTGGCTGGTCACAAAATGGAATGCTAACATATTCTTATGCCTCATATCTGGATTGTGGCTGTTGGGGGTTGGGTAGAGGGAGACTGTAGCAATTGCAACAACTATCCCCACCACAACTGAAAACACCTCGATAATCCAGTGTAGAGCTGGACATTAGACACATATTTGGGGTACCAGCATACCATATAATTTAAGTTACACAGTTTTTCATTTGAGTTTAAATTTCCTTTTAGGCTTGCTACCTTTGGGTTAAACTCTACCTTTTCACCTGGAATATGGGAATAACAAGACTCACCACAACCAGGTTGTGGCACGGATTAAATGAAGTAATACAGCCTATGGAAACTCTCACCACTCAGGGCCTGCTACAGAGATGGAGCCAGTAACTGACAGATGTAGTAACAGTGTTAGTAGTTACTATTATCTGAAATTACAGAAAAATATTCACTGTCAAGCAACTTTATATAACACCTTTTCTGGAGTTATAGGACAACTATGTGTTAAATGCATTATAACTAAATCATTAGCAAATCAAGAGCAGAAAACTTTGCAGCTTTCTCTAACTTTAACTAGAGAATAATTACCTTAAAATTAGAATACAAAATAAAACCATCTAAGCCTTTCTACGGGATGATGGGACTTAATGTTGCAGAAAGAGTAGGTGGGGTTTAATTTAATGCGCTAGTTTAGCTCTCCGGGCTTTTGTAAAGAATACCTACAGGGTATCATTTTCATCATTAAGTGTGTCAGATTATCAGATGCCATATTTATGTACTGATTTCCATTTTCCTTTCAAAGTTTGGTTATTCTTTTATGTTCAGTAGTCAAATAAAACGATGATATGCTAAAAAGAAGGCTCTGTGAGGTGAATGACAATTTAATTTTTCCCCGGTGTTGGCTGGTTGCACAAGAAAATAAAGAACTGGGGAAAGTTGACAGGATCTTTAGTTGACTAGATTTATTCCCCAGCAGTTGCAGGGTGTGTTAATTGTAACATTTTGGTTAATGAAAAATATTGTGATTGAACGCTGATATGGGTGATAAACGGACTTTTGAACAGATATGATGGTAAAATGCTATTTTTAAAACATCAGGAGGAAATAATCAGAATTCTTTTGTTGCTTAGACCATTCTAGTGAGTAAACTGGGCTTGCCATAAAGGACAATAATTCTTTCACATCACGAAGCTACCATCATCATCATGATTATTCATGGTGTTACTCCAGCTGTTATTTAACAGTTTGGATAGCTAAGTATGGTCCTTGTTCTAAAGAAAGCTTACATGGTAAACTAAAAAAGGCAGGAAGATACAGAAACACTAAAATACCAGAAAGAGCAAACTGACTATATTAGACTAAAAGTCACACTAATGGTTCTTATCAACAAATTCTTTTATTCAGAAAGTGTAACATACACGTAGAAAAGTGCACAGATAATAAATGTACAACTCAATGAATGATCCCAAAGTGGCCATAACCACCACCTGGACCAAGAATAGGAGCTTCCCTCACTCCTCCTCCTGATCATTACACTCCCTGATCCCCAAATGTAGCCCAGATGGTAACTTTTAACACTACCCACTAGTTGGCCTGTGTTTAAATTTTATATGAATGCAATCAAACAACATGTATTCTTCAGGTGTCTAGATTCTTTCCCTGCATATTACATTTATAAAATTCATCTATGGTAACTAACATAACATAATAAAATTAAATTAAATTAAAAAAATATAATTCAGGGATGCCTGAGTGGCTCAGTCGGTTAAGCATCTGCCTTCAGCTCAGGTCATGATCCCAGGGTCCTGGGATTGAGTCCCACATCGGGCTCCTTGCTCAGCAAGAAGCCTGCTTCTCCCTCTGCCTGCCTCTGTCTCTCTCTCTCTGATAAATAAATAAAATCTTAAAAAAAATATATATAATTCATCCATGTTTTTGAGTGTAAATAGTATTCCATTGTGTAAATAGTATTCCGTTGTGTAAATATAACCCAAATTACTTAGGCCTTCTACTATTGAAGGGGATTGGGTTGTTTACAATTTGGGGCTATCATGAATGTGTTTATGTTGGGAGAAAAAACTTTCCTCTTCCAACTTGGGTCCAGTGGTTGGGGGCCTGCAAATGAACTAACAATAGCCAGATGAACAGGAAAAAAGACAAAGTTTATTTCCATGTGCACATGGGAGTTGCTTATAAGTAACTCACTGGATAGCCAGAGATAAAAGTTTATATGCCAAGTTAACGAAGGGGGTGGGTTTAGGTCTTCAATGGGCAAGTATGGAAGGTTCTATTAGATTTTTTATGCCAATAGGAATGGGCAGTCTGTCTTCAAGGCAACTGTATTTTCAGGAGGCTCTGCTTTAGTGAGAGAAGGGGAGTTCAGATATGATTTCTGCATCCTCTGTAGCTCAAATGTTTTCACTGTAAAATAATCCTTATATCAACTCTGGGAGTCTGACTGGGTCCCCACAGTTTATGTTTTTGGATGCACATATGTATGCATTCTATTGGCCATATCTCTAGGAGGGTAACTGTTGGGTAAAAGAGTATGGTTGTGTTCAGCTTATGTAGTTGCTGCCAAAACAGTTTTCCCAAGTAGTTGTATCAATTTATACTCCCACCAGCAGTGTGTGAGAGTTCTAGTTCCTCCAAATCCTCACCAAAATTATTGATATTTTGTATTTTAGCCATTGTGATGAGGTGTAGTGGAATCAGTGTTCTTTTAATTTGCATTTTTTCTGATTTTTTTAATGACTGTGTACATTTTTGTGTTTATTGGTCATTTGGATAGTTTCTTTTGGAAATGCCTGTTCAAGTATCTTGGTCATTCTTATTTTCTTTTGGAGTGCTTCTTTTCTTCTCACTGATATGGGGTTCTTTATATATTCTGGACTTATATATATTTTAGAGCCCTTCCTGTGTTGTAAATATCTTCTTCCACTCTGTGGCATGCCTTTTTACCTTGTTAAGTGGTGTTCTTTAATAAGTTCTTAATTTTAATATGGTCAGTTACCAATTTTTTTTATGGTTACTGAAATTTGAGAAGCTATTCTTTGAAGTTGCTTTCAGAAATTTTATTGTTCAATATGGTAGTCACCAATCACAAGTGGCTACTGAGCACTTGAAATGGATCTAATCTGAATTGAGATGGGCAGTAAATAGAAAACACACTGGATGTCAAGGACTTATGATGACAAAAAGAATGTAAAGTACCTCATTAATACAATATTTTATGCTGATTATGAAAGGACCAACAACCAACTGGAATGACATAAAGACTACTTTAAGCTGAAAACATTTGGGCAAATGGCAAACGTTAAAATAAATCTTATGTGAACTTCCCTTATCTGACTAGAGCAGAGCTTTTCAAGAGTCAGCTGCTGCAAATTCCCCACTCTGGAAAAGTCTTCAGTCAGGGAGGTGATTGACCTTTAGTGACTGGACATTCCAAGAAATTGTGTAAACAAGCCTTATCAGAACCTTCCATCCTTTCCCACTGAAGTCCTAACCCCTCCCCTCTACCCCCATTTATTAAGCTGATATATAAACCTTTACCCCTGGCTGTTTGGGGGGGCCTCTCCTTACAGAATGCTTCCACATGCATGCATATAAAACTTTTCTCCTGTTCATACACTGTCAACAAATTCATAGCTCCCATCTCCCACCAATCACTCAAACCTAAGTTGGTAGAGAAAAAGCTTTCCTCCCCCAAATTATAACTGAAATGATAGTATTTCAGATATACTGTACTAAATAACTTAACAAAATTAATTTTACTGGTTAATTTTTAAATGTTACTAGAAAACTTAGATATGTGGCTCACATTCTATTTCAACTGGACAGCAGCTCTGGATGCTGTTTTATTCCTCTAGATGTGATTCTTTTGCTTCTGGCAGGCAATTAGGGTAGGGTCAGAGGGCCGTCACCAATTAGGACAATTCAAAATAAATGTGTCTTGAATTCTCCAGAAAGCTGGTCTATTTCTGGTTAACTCGTTTACCTAAGGTGTAGCACTCTGGGGTTTACTATGGCCCCTTCTCTTCACAGACCCAGAAACTCCAGTTTTTGTCCCCCAAGCCCATGAGGCTGTTGGAGGCTTTAGGCTCAGCTCCTCAGCCTCTCAGCTGCTGCTCTGTGGAGCAGAATTTTTCCTGAGAGAGTGGTACAGCATGCAGGCTCCCTCCCTTCTCTGTTCCCTTCTCTTCTGGAGCAAAGCCCCATAAATTCTCACTGCCCTGGAAGCTCTCCAATGACTTCACTCAGATGATTCTCATATTTTGTTTGGTGCTTCTGGTTGTTCTCAGAGGGAAGTTCAGTGTGAAACAACCAAGTCTGCCATTGCCAGAGGCAGAACTTATATTAACTAAAAAATAATCATGCCGGTCATTAATGTTGTAGGATTTTAATCATGGTTGATGTGGAGAACTGAGTCAGGGTTCTGGAGAAGGGGCAGTCTTAATTTTACTTTAGTCAGGGAAGGTTTTACAGAAGAGTGGGGATGACTTTTAGAGTAGGAGATTAGTTAGCAAGGTGATAGTTCCAGAGTCAGGGAGCATCATGTAGGGCTAGGAATTGATTCTATTTGATAACCTAGCTGATTAAATGGCTAATAGAAATTCTAGATCAAGGAAGTTAAATGGATTATAAATCACATGCTAATTCTGATTGGTAGTACTGCCTGGAGTACATTATTGAGAAGGATTTTAAGTTTGCAGTGGGGCTCAGTGGGCAAGAAGATTACAGTCCACGGGCAATGTCTGCATTGGACAAAGGATGGGGTATAGCTGCACATGAGTGTGAATCATAACATCCCGGAAATCATACACAATGACTGAATTATCATGCATCACAAGTATACTACTGAACTGTTTGTAAATTAAAATAATTTAGATTTATCATGTAAAGTTTCTGCACATGCCACCCCAAAAATACTGCTTTGGCATATTGATTGAGCTGAAGACATTTGAGAAACAGTAGATTCAGGAAGGGCTCCCTGATGTTCCCCTTTCTACCTAAAAGCAGGGCATAAAATTTCCCAGGAGCAAGGTGTCCTTTCTTGCTCCCTAATTCAATCACCAGGGATACCACTGACAGACACCTTATTAACACAACCCTCATCTTCCATTAGTTTCCCCTATATATTCACTGTCCCACAGTTTGCCATTCTAAGAGCCAAAACCCCTTTTCCTTTGTCATCTCTACAAATACACTTCTCTACAAATACACTGTTTTGTGCTAAGATGCTATACAAGCTTTAAGTTCTAACCATTCCTTTGAGTTACCCATCACTGAGTTTCTCCCATGTGTATGTGGGTTGCACACATAAATAAAATTTGTATGCTTTTTCTCTTGTTAATCTTGTCAGTGTAATTTTCAGGGCCCAGCTGCAGAACCCAGGAGAGTAAAGAAAAAAATAATGTTTCTTCCTCCTCTATAATCACATTATTTCAAAATGGCTCTTGATCAATATCAATGTGATGGAAGATCTTTAATGGAGGACCAAAGGGATTTATATTCAGCAATGACCTACTTAAGGTTATAATAAATGTCCTGCAGAAACAGTGAACATGCTTTGCACATTTATGGGAAACATTTGGCCGAGAGAGAGAGAGAGAGAGAGAGAATAGGCTGGGTGACAAAGTGGGAGATTCAGAAGGATCTTGATAGTCAAGAAAATTGGTTCAGACACCAATATTTATTCCACAAGTATCTACCAAGATCCAGTTTTGTGTCAGACTCTAGCACAGAATACAAAAATAGAGTTCCTGCCCTTTTTAGAGCTTACAGTATAGTATGGAGGGTGAGACCAACATCAATCAGATAATCACACAAAAATGAATAAACGTTGTAAAGTTAAATGGTGCTGTGAGAACACATGAATAGGGGCTTGGGGGTTCTCTAGGGGAAGTGATACTTGAAAGGAAATCTAATGGACGAATAGGTATTAACCAGTCAAGGTGGAAGGGAAGGTAGGGGAAAACAATCTAGGAAGGAGAAGAAATGGGCAAAGGCCCCGAAGTAGGCAAGTTTGAGAAGGAAAGGCAGCCAGTGTGGCTAAAGCACAAATCTCTAGAGGGGAAATGATGCAAAATAAGGTTGGCCCAGTAGGCGTACACCAAGCCACTTAAGCCTTGCAGGCCATTGAAAGATTTTGGTCTTTATCCTATGAACAATGAGAAGCCACTGAAGGTTTTAATATCGGGGTGTCACAGTCAGATGTGTGTTTAGAAAAGCGTGCTCTGGCTGCTCTGTAGGGATTGGGTATGGGTTGTGGTGAAAAGGCACATGTAAATGCAGAGAGATAACTTAGGGGGTTACAGCAATGGTCCAAAAGAAAGATGGTGATAGTTTTAGGTGACCAAAAGCCAGAGATAAACCATTAGTGGGACATGGGTACTAAAAAAAAAAAAAAAATTAATGTGATTTGAGCTACACTAATATATACAGTGTCCTGGTCAATGGTCTAACTGTCATCTGAACTGTTACATTAGCCTGTTCAATTTAGAGAACCCCAATCTGATAAACCCAAAGGTGTCCAAAACTATACTGGGACCAGGAATGGCAAAGTAGACTTGACGGTGGAGAAATGAGACATTGGAGGAGAAAATGGAACACCCAAAAAGCAATATTCAAAATTCAAGGGGTATTATGTGAAAGAGTGACGACTCAAATTATTGTTCTTGAAAGAGAGGGAGAAGCTCTCAAGCTATCGGGAAACCGATGTCAGCTCAGTCTAAGGGATGCTCAATAATGGAGGGGCTGCTTTATGCTGCACTGAGCCTGCCTCCCTGGCAAAGACATGCAGAGGAGATTTTTGGAGAGATGCTGGGTTAAATCATCTTTGTAATCTCTTCTAACTCTCCAGGATTCTCTGATTCTCTCACAATGTGATCTTTTTTTCTTTTTTGAAAACTGTATATTCTTAATATTCCTATTAATACCCCTACCACCACTACCATCCCTTTCTACCATTTATTTTATTTTAATTAATTAATTAATTAATTAAGATTTTATTTGACAGAGAGAGAGAGATAGCGAGAGAGAGAGAACAAGCCAGGGGAGCAGCAGGCAGAGGGCTCCAGCTGAGCAAGGAGCCCTATGGGGGGCTCTATTCCAGGACCTGGAGATCATGACCTGAGCTGAAGGAAGATGCTTAACTGACTGAGCCACCCAGGCACCCCCCTTTCTACCATTTAATGGAAATACATATGCCAGGCCCTGTGCAAAACACTTTAACATATATTTCATTTAATCCTTATAATAACATTATAAGGGAGGTAGTAAAATACCATCTCTATTTTTTAGATAATTTAATTGAGGCTTAGAGAAGTAACTTCACAAGAATACAAACCTAGCATTTTGATTCCAGAGATAGGGCTTTTAACCAGTACACTATATCACTTCCTAAAACCACTTATTCTACTATATGCCAATGAATCCCATAATGAGCTCAATGATTTTAACCTGTTTCTAAATCTTCAAATATGAAAGTATATTAAACACTGTATTTCCTATGATAAAATATATTCAATGTCATAGCTAGCTAGTAACTGTGTCAGTCAGGTAGAATAAGGTTGTTATGCTTGGTAACAAACAACCCCCAAATCTCAGTGGCTTAAAAACAACAAAGGTTTATTTCCTCCTCATGCTAAACGTCCATAACAGATGAGCAGGGGAACTGTTTATCAAAGTCATTCAGCAACCAGGCTGACATAAACAACCACTATCTTGAATGTTGCTGGTAGGTGGTGGGGAAAAAGAACTCTTCAGGGTCTTACACCTGCAGTCAAATGTTTCAGCCAAGCAACAAAAGAGGCTCTTGTGCCCACAATGCATTGGTTAGAACTGGTTGGGCTAATTGGCTCCATCCAAAACCAAGTGGACTTAGGAATGCAATCCAGCAATGTGCTTGGCATTGGGAGATCTGGGAAAAGCTGGCAAAGCATGTTAGTAACTGTTGCAGACAGTAAATATGCAAGGAAGCCAGAAAACATGCAAACTGCTTTTGTTGCATTTATTTCAGAGTTTCTACCAAGAAGAATACTGACTATCTCTACACCAGCTTGATTACTTACCCCAAGTTGAGAGTATTATTATATTAGAAGAGGGGAAATGTACAAAACATGCTGAATTCTGTAGAAGTCTTCACTGTATTTGTAAAACATAGTTTGAATCATAATCATGTCGGGGATTCAAGCCCTTGGCATGCCATGTTAGTACATTTATTTTACTTGGGTTAGATACAAGTGTTTAGACAGAAAATGTAATATTTTACTATCTTACAAGTTTCATTGTACCTAACTATGTCAAGCCATCACTGGTGAACTGAGAGAAGATATGAAACAACTCAAGCTTTACATTAGGTTTTGAATATTAAGATGTTAGAATAAAAATCATTTAAATGCATTACAGAGATTTTATTCTGAAAATTCTCGGCAATGCCAGTCCATCACTGTCAAATTAAAAGTGTGCTCCTCAAATCCCAATTTTATTTATATAAAAATGGAAACCTCTTAAAAAAGTTTTGCTTTCTGGTAAATATTTGTAATAATATAAAATAAGACAAGTAATTCATCTTATTTTTTGCTGTGACTCAGAGTACTCAATTAAAATTTGAACGGCTTTTATCCACCATCTGTGGAAAAATACAGTAGCTTTATTCATAAACCCTCCATGATCTCAACTACAAAACTAAAAATCTGCAAAGAAAATATGAAGACAAATCAGTTGCATGAATGAAGCATTTCATTGGAAATGATTCTTAAGGAGATAACAATTTCTTGTTGTAAGTGATTTAAATGCCCAAAGAGAAAGTATGTGTGGTGTTTGTATACTTAAAACATAATTAAGATTTGTATTACAAATTCTAGTTTAGGAAAGAACTGGCTTCTAAAGGCAATTTCCTGTAAGGTCATTGCTCTGATATTTCAGATGGTACCTTTTTCTAATTTGAAAGCTACATATTTTAATAGAGAATGGTCCAAAATGTTTTTAAGGTCAAACTGGAAATATGTTGATGATTTAAAAATGCAAGCAAAGTGCTTTATTATATTATACTACCAGAATGTTATTGTAGTTTAAAAATATCATTAAATCAGCACAAACCCACACTTATCATTTCCTGCACATTTTTCACACTGAGTTGCCTTCTGACTATGAGTAATCTGTTAATCTGCTCTTCGCCTCACAATCCGTCAAAGTGACAGATTCATTCCTTCTCTAATATATAATATCTTCATTTACTGTTTGCCTTGCTGCAACTTGCTTTTTTGCTAGCACTGAAATTTAGAAAATCACAAGCAAATTTAGAGAATGTCACATGGGTGGTGGTTCTTGTTTGTTTCCCATTTCCTCCATTATTCCAGCAGTTGAAACTAAAACTTTTCTGGACTCTTAATGTGAGTTAATAGCGTTTCCAAAATGAAGGCAGTTTCAGGTTTCAACAAAAGTGTTTTTAAAGAGGTCAGAAGAGGGCAAATGGTAAACACAAAGTAAGCGTACCCTTCACTGTATCAAAACACTGACCATAGTAGAATTTTCTTCCAGTGTGGTGGACAACAAATAGATTCTCACCCTTCACCCCCACCCCTAGGTGTAAAGAAAAAAAATATCATTTAAAAAAAAGAAAGAAAAAGATATCAATCCAGTTGTTCAGGGATGAATTGCTCCCCGCAAAAGACAGGGCTTCATTAGTATAAACACCCCTGTTTAATTGAAAGCCACACTGATTTTATTTAAGCTGAGACCTTCACTTTTAATCATGACGCTGACTGACAGCAGGCCAGGCCAGATCTCAGGTTTCTTGCTCATTGCTATTTTGATAATACAAATGGTTCTGTGGTTTAAAATTTGTTCACTGTTAATTCAACAGAATATATTCGCTGCTCCCCTTGTTTCTTGCTTTAGTTCAGTTGCTTATTAGTCTATAAATTCTGCAAATAAAGAAAATGAAATACTGAAAGGAGAACACAGAAATTCTAGCTAGTTTACTTTCACCTTAAATAAGAGATAAACTACATCCTCTACAAATCACCATTTGGCTTCACTTGTTACTGACCCAGGTGTTCACATACTAAAACAAAGGTCATTATTGTTAACCTTGAAGGTCAAAAGCAGGGAAGTTATGACCCCTGGCTTTCTAATCAGTCCTGTTTCAGCACATAGACAATTTTTTTTTCCATGCGTACACCCAACGCCATTTTCTTGTCCTGAGCACCAAATTGCATCTGATTTGTCTTAATGGATGGCAAGGGAGCTAAAGGCTTTTAAAAATCAATGGACAAGAAAGAGTCAATAGAACAATAATGTTAGTGTTAATTCAATCAAATCAGCTAAAAGTTGTTTGCCTTTTCTCCTTTAAGTCATTTTAAATGGGCCGGACATTTGACTCGTGTGGTATTTATCATACTGAGTGAGTTTTTATGTGGTAATGAACAGCAAAATATGAAGCTGTGAACTCGGGTAAACATAATATATTGTTAGAGTGAAGAAGTATGTGTTTTAACATTAATCAATTTCCAAACGTAATGTTTTTCATTAACAAGTGAAAAAAATAATTACTGGGAAGAAACAGAACCAACTGCCAACAAAAGCAGAGTTTTCAAGTAAGTGCAGGTTTGGGAGGGCTGCGATTTCTCTGTGACAGGCTAGGGACCCACTCCCACACACCTGGACACCTTCCCGAAAATGTTCACACCCCGCCTCAGGAGGCCAGGCCGCGCTAGTAAGCCACAAGCTCAGAGGGCATGTGAAAGTCACCTCTTCAAGGCACTCTGCACGTAGTAGGTGCTTCAGAAATACTCAGGGAGTGTTGCTGAAGGTCTGAACCGCGCATAGTCTCAATCATTTCATGCTGTAGCGGTTCCTTATTGAAATAACAAGGGAAGCTCTTCTGCATCGGGTTACAAAATGAATGATGAGGCAGTGAGTCTACGGAGGTCTGGCTCTGGCCACTGAGCCATAATTACGGTCTTCCATTTCTTAGGTTCACGTCATTATCCTGGACCTCAGCCTGCAATCCCTTCCCTTCCTGCTCAGACAGAATAGAGGTGAATGTTATAAACTGGAATTAGTACTTCGACTTTTTAAAGGTGCTCATTACTCTAGAAGGAAAAGCTGAATCTTTTAATTAAAAGCTGAAATGGTAAAGTGTTAGAACGGTAAATAATTGCTTTGGTAATTACCTTCTTTACATTGGACCCTGGGCCAAAGGTAATCTGAGTTCATCATGTGGATGGATAACAGTGGCTGGGGAGGCCCGGGTAATCGTGGGAGTTCTTCATTCTGCTAGTTAAAAATGCTAAGAGTCTTCAGGGATCCATCATTTCCAGATACAGCAGCTTTGGGGAGGAAAGGGGAGAGGGTGCAATCTGTTGTTCTATAACTCTGACGGATATAGGTTTCTTGAGTCTGAAATTTTGGAAAATATGAAAATAACTAAAATATTGATGTGTATTTCCCCAGCCCTAATGGCTTCAGATCCTCTCATGGAGTACAACTGAAAAAGTAGGAGACTCAGGTTGAAATGCTGAGTCCCAGGGGCCCAAGAGAGATCCGGTCAGAGAGCAGGCAGATATCTCAAATGAGAAACTGAAGAGTGGGGTCAGCTGGTGCCCACGCCGGCAGGGCCAGAATGAACAAGCAGAACGTGTGAAGAAAAAGAAATACCGTTCAGGTGCGCAGGGGTGCCGGCCGGTTAAGGCCTGGGCCAGGGTGACTGAAGCAGGTGTGCAAACTGAGCAAACTGGCTCTGGGAGAATACTTGGTCAGAACCCAGACCCAAAGTGGGCTGGGCAGCCAAGTGCCCAGAGCAGAGGAGGAAGGAGAGCCATCGATGGGACAGCGGATCACCAGCTTCCCAGTTCTGTTGGTGAACTGCTGGAACCCAACGGGGAAGGGTACCCTTGAAGGTGGGTCAAGGCGTGGTCCTAGGTTCTGAGTGGTCAGAGGAAAGAAGCAGGATGACTATTGAGGGATTCGGCTTGCTACCAGTGCCTTTAGCTTGAGTTCTCTCCACCGCAGGGCTGGAGAGGCTAGAGAAGCCACTCCAAGCCTGGCCTTTGCTTGTAGATCTAGGAGGGAAGGGGCCCAGCTGGGTCTCTTTGTATCAAGTGTTCTTAAAGTCTGTTGTAAAGCTTCGATCAGTAGACTAAGGACCTCTTCGGGAACAGGAGGAGCAGGGAGTCACTTGAATTTTAAGGGCACCAGCACCATAAGCTCAGATCCTCTCTCTCTCTCTCTGCCTTTTTGCCTTTTTGCTTCTTTTCCATTTACCTGTCCAGATTCTGTTGCCCTGGTGAGGGTCAAGTACACCTCTGCCGCAGCGGCAACCCAAGCAGATTTCTAGCAAGTGGCACCTGCCACAAAATGGGCATGCATAGGCAAATACAGATAAGCAATTTCCAGTAAGAATACAGAAAAAACACAGGCGTTCAATTTCGGAAAACTTGTCTCTGTTGAAAGGTTTAAAATGATACTTTACTGGAGACTTTAGATTGTGGCTATCATCTAAGGGATCATTTAAAACAACGTCACTCGAGAGATTTCATTTACTACATGTAGGAACAGGGCCAGGTTCCAGATATCCTCAAAGGAGAAAAGTATGCAGGTGCTTCTGGATTCCCGCTAGCAGTTAAATCCATGGCGAGGTAGCTGGTGTAGGGAGACGGGAAATTCATTTCTGTGAGTGAGGTTCAACGAGCTCAACACATATTTCTTGAGTGTCTCCTTTGTGTTTGGTGCTGTTTGAGGAGCTAGGGATATAGTGAGCAAGAGAGATAAAGTCCCTAAGCTCAGGCAGTTTACATTTCCAGTGTATTCTGGAGGTGTGTGTGTGTGTAGACAGTAAGCAAACAAGCAAGAAGATATCAGGTTGTGAGGAATACTGTAGTAAAAACAAAAAAGATAATGTAATGAGGCTGAGAGGGGCTATTTTAGGTTGGATGCTAGGGAAGGGCCTCTCTGAGGTGACGACATGTAGATGGAGCCCTGAGTGACAGGAGGAAGCGGCTATCTAGGGTCTTTTCTAGGGTGAGGGAACTCCAAGCAGAGGGGCCCTCTCATGCAAAGCTCTTCCAGTGGAACCAAGCCTGGGGTGTCCAGGAAAAAGGGACACGACCACGGTGTTTGATACACAGTGAGCAGGGAGCACAATGGTATGAAACACAGTCTGGGTGGTAGGCATTCAGAGTAAGGAGCACTCTTTGATCCCCAAGAGCAGTGGGCAACCTTTGGGAGGTTTGCCATGGGGCCATGCTTGGTTCCAGTTTAGGTGTAATACCACTACTCTGGTTGCTGAGTGGAGAACAGACTGTAGGGGCCAGAGGAGCAGAGAAAACAGGTGGGAAACTATGGCATGTGTCCAGGTAAGGGGTAATGGCCACGTGGGCTGGGATTGCAGCAGTGGAGAGTGGCTGGACCTGGCATATGCTTTGGTTGGAGGGAGCACCAGCACAACTTGCTGGGGATGGACATGGAATGGGTCAGGGTGAGTAAGCAGGGAGCACTCTTGGTTTCTGCCTTGAGTAAAAGTGGGATGATGGTGGCATTTTCTGAGATGGAGAAGACTGAAGAATAAACAGATGTGTAGAGGGAGAGAAAACCAAGTTGTGAATGCTTGGATTTGAGATCCAAGTGGGTATCTGTCAAGTGGCAGCTTGGATAGATGAGTCTGGAATTCCGGGGAGGGTCAGGACTGGACATATAACTTTCAGAGTCATTAGAATATAGAAGGTATTGGAAGCTATTATTAAATAGCTTGTATAAATAATACATATTATATTATGTATTAAAGATTAGGACCATTCTAATGGTTATCAGTGTCTAGGGATCGCTGGTTGGCAGGGAGAGGAACATGAATGGCAATTAGATTTAAACTCTATCCAAACAAGAGCCTCTCATAAAAACACATTGTTATCCTGCTTATGAATAAAGCAATACCATTGTCACCCTATTTTCAGGAAAGGAAAGGGTAATTCTTGCAAAGATGTAGGGAAAAAATTGACATTTAACTGGTTAACTTTCAGGATGAAGACTTTCATTTCTCAGTGTTATCTGGGCATACTTCTACTCTCCCTCCCTCAGCTCCTACCCAAGCCAGGCCAGCTGAACAGCACTGGGAGGAGAGAGAACATGCACCCTGCCCTCCGGGGAACCCAGAGCTCAAACAGCAATGGCGTTCAAGGAACGTGAACCGGACTGGGGCTCTGAGTATGGAGAATCACAGCCCGCAGATGAGCAGGTGTGAATTGCTGGGAATGGGAGTATGAAACGAGACACAGCAATATGGACAGCTTTTCTTAAGCTAACAAGAGAAATGATGAAAGTAAAAACTGGTGCCTTTGGTTTTATAAACAGATCATTAAGATGTAATGCAAAAATAGAGATACTTGAAAACAACAATAACACAACATTCAGAGAAACGGTTTGCACGGCTAATCAGGAAATCCTCTGTTGTGCTTTGGGCTGAAGGAGGAGTATTTGTTAAAAAATCCGACTCACTTGTTTTAAAATTATCCAAACTTAATCATTTGGGGAGAAACACGACATGCAAGTTCTGTATTTAATTTTATTTATTTATACATTTTCTCTCTTTTGTGTTGGTAGGAAAAAAAAAAAGCTTAAGCAATAGAGAAGCCCATCAGGCTGAGTCCTGACAACTGGAGAGGAAAGAAAAATGAAGCCACGGTGATCAGTCCAGAGTAGTACTTGTAGGTTACGATGACAGGCCAGTTGCCTCAGTCAGGCCGGCTGAGCCAGCATGAACCGGGGTCAGTGGTTATTAATCACTTGTCAAAGTCTGCAGGGCTTTATCATCTAATTATAGTTATAAGTATGTTTATATCACACAAACATGTAGCAAAGTGGCAAAGGATGCAAGCCTTCACACAATCGGTGGTGACATTTGAAAAATCTACAGATAAGCGATAAATCATAAAGCAAACACTGCAGAAAACCATGCCATTCATTACTGTTTGGGCATTCGGGGATTATTTTCTCTACTGTTTATTTCCATAAACATTTAGAACCTTATGGAGCCTCTGACCACCTTCCCTCCTCCCCCTAATTTTCCAATGAGTTGTAAAAATAGCAAGTATAATCACCATTTGAAATGAAAGACTGGTTATCGACTCCATCCATATGAACAGACAACCAGAATGTAATCACAGCTTATTTTATTTTAAACCCATTTCTGAACAAAAATATCTTGAGCTGTTCTGAAGAATCTACATAAACACATAAATGGATGTGCCTAAGGGACAGCTCTAAACCCCACACACCAATAGATGGCATTTTCAAAGAAATGACTTAAGGCTGCAAACAGCATCCATTTTGCTCCATTTGGCAGCATGTAAGTTTACATGCTAGGAGACATTTCTCAACAGGAATGAACTGTGAAATTGTTTCCTCCTACCCAACACGCCTCTAAATTGTATTAGATTATGTTAGCCATTTCTGCACCTTCTCATAGAGGCTGTCAGTGCCCCACGAGGCAGTGTGGGTGGACACTGGAGGCAAGGGCCCTGGAATCTGAGACGCTGCCGAAATATCTGTCAGCATGTTACGCAAAAATTATAAGAACGATTAGACCCAGGCCTAACAATGTGAAGGGAAATGGCTTTGTTGCAAATCTGGACACCGGGCGATATGATGAGGTAAACCATGTGGATTTCAATTCCTAGACTGTACACTTCTCGGGAAATGATTACCATTGTTTCCCACCTCCATCCAAAGTCAAGCATCACCCTGTGAGCGCAAGTGGATTCTTTGACTCTGAGGAAAACAATCTATGAATATATGCCGTGTTTTAGCTATTGGCATCTTAGCGTCAACTCTTCAAAACCCAAATTTGCCTGTTTTGTGAATTGCATGCTATCTTTAACTTTAATCATAACCACATAAAACTAAGAAGGTAATTATATTGCAGAAAGAAAAATCTTCCCAGAGCAAAATGGAAATGAAAGACTTTGGGGATATTGGTTGTTCTGTGACATTAATTAAGCTAACTGAAAACTGACTCTCTTAAATATATATCTATGTGTGTGGACATGAGTATGGGTACAAGTATGGGTAGGAATATGAGTGTGGGTACAAGTCTTAGTTCTCTGGAGTAGTTGTAGATACTTCACTGAAGCTAATGTGGCCACTTCCACTCCCACAGGGCACCAGCGTGCTCTCTCGGTAGACCTGCACGCACACGTCTTCATCCCCATCATGTCTGCGTTACTCTGATCATAATAACACTTAATTCAGGAAATCAAGAGACTACCTGCCTCTTATGTGTTCAGAGCCTCCGCAGGCAGAACTTTCAATCCAGAATTCAGGTTAGATGCTTGTTTATCCAAGGGGTAGACTTAGAGACTTATCTTTTCGTTTCTTACATTTTTTTTCATATTCATTATCAGCATCTTTTAAATTTAAACTTAAATTTTATTTTATTTTTTATTTTTTTAAAGATTTTATTTATTTATTTGACAGAGAGATAGATAGCGAGAGCAGGAACACAAGCAGGGGGAGTGGGAGAGGGAGAAGCAGGCTTTCCGCCGAGCAGGGAGCCCGATGTGGGACTCGATCCCAGGACCCTGGGATCATGACCTGAGCTGAAGGCAGACGCTTAACGACTGAGCCACCCAGGCGCCCGAAATTTAAACTTAAATTTTAGAGTTCTGTGTTTTAGGGTCCAGGTGTGGGATACTATTTGTAAGAAATATAATAAATACAAATCTTAAAAGAATCATAGTTTTCAATTTTAAGTTAACTTACATGTATTACATGATTGAATTTATCCCATTTTTATATGATGATCTATGTTGACCTCATAACTTTATCATTGTCTTTATTTATGGTCCAATGATGTCTTTCTGCCAATTCTTTCAGGCTGCTGGATTTATGGAGCCAAGAGCCAACCACATAATCTGCAAGTTTTCTGAACAGCTAAATAATAATTTTCTAGGAAACTGGGTGGATAACCTGCTGGCAAATGGGATTGACAGCATTTTGTTTTTTGCTTTGGAATTTGGCTTTTTACTTTACTGTGTAAAAATGTAAATTAATTTTCCCTAAATGAATGAACATTTAATTGGCTAAATAAAATATGCTGTCTGGTTGGTGAATTTTCTTATATTCTATCTTTGGGAATCAAATATGAAAAGAGATATTTAAAGTTACATAGTATTACATCTAAATATTAACTAATCCAACATTATGAAGTATGTTTTCTATGTAGGGCAGTGTTCCCTTTGATGGTGGAACTGGGTTTCATATGTAAAATCCATATTGAGTCTCATGAAAGTCGGAGAATCATGAAGCTGGAAGTGACCTGAGAGAACATGAAACTCAAATCCTTTCCTTTACACATGAGGGTGTTCATATTATTGGTGAGGTCTGGACAGGTTGAGAGGCGTGTCTGAGATCAGATACTGGGTTAGTAGCAGAATTAGGATGGGAATTTGGTCCTCTTTCTCTTTTTATCGAAACAAAGGCTCCACTTTCTAACATATCTGAACTATCACATTCGTTTGTTCAGATTACAAACCCTGACTTTGTTATAATTTGGACCAAAGCTGGATTTCCAGTTACCTTAAAAGTTTACTCATACACAGATAAAAAGAGCTTATAAGCTGAAAGATTGTAGAGACATATTTACATGTCAAGAGACAACTGATTTTAAGAATGTTAAAACACCTTTTTATATACTCTGAAATTACAAACTCAATTTTGAACTCCTTATTATATCTATTTATGATAGTCGCAATTCTCCCTACTACAAAACATGAAAGAATGACCAGATCATGTATATAGACCAGGAACACTTAGAAGTGATTACTAATAAAGAACATTTGCTCTAATTCTGTTAATATTCTGGGCACCATTAAAAGTCCCATAAACCATGTAGGTGGTCTCCTGGCAGCCATGTTAGTTTTACATGGCTGGGTTGGCTGTTCATTGCTGACTGGACCAAAAGTGGATACTTGGCCCAAGCTAGGCCAATCACATGCTCTCCCCTGGAAAGTAGGAATTGGGATTCAGACATAGCCTGTCAGGCTCGGCATGTATTTTGAACTGTAATACATAAACTCAAGAGCTGTCAGACAGCCATATGTTGACTGGAAACAGAAAGCTGGTGCTTAGAAGAATGGAACAGACAGGAAGAAGCAAGCAGAGATGGAGTGAGGATACCGCCTGGCTGCCTCTCAGCATTCCGGTCCTGTTCCCTTCCTGAGGCCTGGCTGCCCTTGCGTTCCAGGGGACAGCCCTGTATTCTTTTTAATTTTTTATTTTTATTTAAATTTAATTAACTAACATATAGTAAGTACATTAGTTTCAGATGTAGAGTTCAATAATTCATCAGTTGCGTGTAACAGTGCTCATCACATCATGTGCCCTCCTTAATGTCCATCACCCATTTACCCCATCCCCACACCCACCTCCCCTCCCAGCAACCCTCAGTTTTTTTCCTATAGTTAAGAGTCTCTCATGGTTTTTCTCCCTCTCCGATGACTTCCCATTCTGTTTTCCCTCCCTTCTCCTATGGTCCTCTGCCCTGTTTCTTATATTCCACATAGGAGTGAAACCGTATGATAATTATCTTTCTCTGATTGACTTATTTAGATCAGCATAATACCCCCCAGTTCCATCCACATCGATGTAAATGGTTAAGTATTCATCCTTTCTGATGAGCCCTGTATTCTTATTTAACAAATCCTTCCTGTCTCTCTTTGTCTCTGTCTCTCTTTTAACACTAGCCAAGTTGTTTTTGATATGTTCAACTATAATTCAGACACTGTAATAAATATCACACTCTAGGGGTGCCTGGGTGGCTCAGTTAGTTAAACGTCTCACTTTGGCTCAGTTCACGATCCTGGGGTCCTGGGATCGAGCCCTGTGTGGGGCTCCCTGCTCAATGGGGAGCCTGCTTCTCTCTGCCCCTCCCCCTGCTCGTGCTCTCTCTGTCTCTCTCTGAAATAAATAAATAAAATCTTAAAAAAAAAAATATCACACTCTAGAGCCAGAGCTACACTACTATCACTGGTGTTTTGGTCCATTTTATGGGACAACCCACAGGACAGGTGAGAGAGCTGGACAATGAGATGCATTACAACAACTAAGATCCTGCAGATGGAGCTCAAGATAGACTGATTTTTAATAAATTCCTAGTATTTAATAAATTGTAATAAAGTGATACTGATTTGTACTGATAAATTTATTTTTTTAGAAAACCATATAATACTACATATATTTCAAAACACAAATTCCAATTTGCTTGTCTTTAGTGAGCCTAAGATAATGAGATTTTTCTATATTGACAAATGACTCATAATACCAATGACATTTTTGAAATAATGAAATAATTTTGGGATTAACTTTAGAGATTTTGAAAAAAGAGAATGGCCTTTGAACTAATACAAGCTGTCTTGATAAATTTAAAGGGACCAGATAATACCAAAAAATTCATGCCTAAAATGTACTAAACATCACATACCGATTAAAATGAAATATCTATGCAAATAGAATAATATGGAATAAATTAACACTTAAAGAGAGCTTGCTGCGAGCCAGAAACTGTGCTATGAATTTTTCATGCATTCATTCGTATGATTATCCCAAAAGAGCAGAGGGTAGTTATTATGCCCGGATGACCCTGAGTTAACTGGGTTGCTCAAAGTCCTACAGCTTGTAAAAGGCAGAGGTGCCATTTAAACCTAGGTAGACTGTTAACCACCATACCACAGTGGTCTAAATAAGAAAAGTAGACTGAACTAAGCCTTCTAAAGAAAAGAACTTTGGAAACTCTTTTTTGTGACACTAAGAAAAATGCACAATCTTTTAAATAATTAAAAAAAAAACCGATACTTAGCTTATTAATGATTCTTACCGGGGGTTAGAAGGAGAAGGTGGATTCATTTCTTTCTGATAGTGACGACCCTGGTTGACAGGCTGTAAAAAAAGACAGACCATTCGTGAGGTGCTAACCAGGGTAATGCTCTTTACATACACTTTCCCATGCACTATCATTGCTGTCATTTTTTCCTGAGGAACAATCTCAAGAAGGGGCTGTTTATTTCATTGAGGACCTATGGGCTGTTTGGGAGATCCAGCAAATAACAAGGTGGTACACATGAGAAGAAGCAGGTTATTTTAATGGCCAGTCACTGTACAAGATAGCATCTGTGGTGCAATTAAAGTTCACGTGTGGACCTTCCTCCTTGTGGAGTTTTTACACCGTTAACATTCATGATCTTTCCAGCTACAGTAAAATAAAAGGTATCTCATGGAGCTAGTGCTGCAAGCAGGTATCAGCAGTAACTCAGAGACCCAGAGATAAGGATTATATATTTATATCTCCACGTTAGGAAGTTTGCAAGGATAACTTGCACTTTCGCTAATGGAATGACACATGTAAATCTCAGGTCAAAGTGGTCATTTCCCCAAGTGTATAATAAAACCTCAAGCATTAATCAGTGAATTGAAAAAAATGGTGCCAGTACCTAACAAAAATGTGAAATCTCAACTTTTCCCTCCGCGAGGAACGTTTAAGTTACTATTTCAAAATATCGCTAAACAAATGTCCACAATAGCCAAACTGTGGAAAGAGCCAAGATGCCCATCGACAGATGAATGGATAAGAAGATGTGGTATATATATACAATGGAATATTATGCAGCCATCAAAAGGAATGAGATCTTGCCATTTGCAACAACGTGGATGGAACTGGAGGGTGTTATGCTGAGTGAAATAAGTCAATCAGAGAAAGACATGTATCATATGACCTCACTGATATGAGGAATTCTTAATCTCAGGAAACAAACTGAGGGTTGCTGGAGTGGTGGGGGGTGGGAGGGACGGGGTGGCTGGGTGATAGACATTGGGGAGGGTATGTGCTATGGTGAGCACTGTGAAGTGTGCAAGACTGTTGAATCACAGACCTGTACCTCTGAAACAAATAATACATTATATGTTAAAAAAAGAAGAAGAAGAAGAAGAAGAAGAAGAAGAAGAAGAAGAAGAAGATAGCAGGAGGGGAAGAATGAAGGGGGGGAAATCGGAGGGGGAGATAACCATGAGAGACGATGGACTCTGAAAAACAAACTGAGGATTCAAGAGGGGAGGGGGGTGGGAGGATGGGTTAGTCTGGTGATGGGTATTAAAGAGGGCACGTTCTGCATGGAGCACTGGTGTTATGCACAAACAATGAATCATGGAACACTACATCAAAAACTAATGATGTAATGTATGGTGATTAACATAACATAATAAAAAAAAATAAAACACCGCTAAACAACTACATCCCCAAATAAGCTTTAAACTCTTGCCTCCAATGGAATTTGATGTTTTTCCTTTGTTCTACAAGGGAGAAAATTCTGTTATATCTGATACACATTCTCTTTTTGAACATCAGCTTGCAGGATTTTTCTTATGTGGTTAACAGCCATGTAATTCTAATATGAAAATCATTTTTAACATTCTCATTTTATTACAAGTTGGAATTTGGTATACATTTTTGAATTGCACTTAAAGGATTTCCATTACTTCCTAACCCAACAGGGTTCGTGTTAAGCTTTTCTGACCCATAATGTGGTCCTACAGTGCTGACCCTAACGGAGGGAAACAGTATGGCAATGGTGCCTATATATATAGAGCACATGTTCCTTATTTTCCACATACTCCTTATTTCAATGGGTCCTAAAATATTAAAGATGTGGGTCATGGGAATTCTTTAGAGTAAACTGTCTTCCTCTATAAATAATCTCTTGGAAGTGTTCCTTTAATTTAAATCAAACACCCTGTCTGATAATCACAGTCACTTAGCCTGACTTTTTGTGACGCACCATGAATTTAAATGTTCTCAGATACTTTGGTAATTGAACCGGTATCAATGCCTCACCATTTCAGTAATAAGAAACAACAGCTGGGAGAACAGTGGAAAGAAAAACATGTCATAAGACATATTTGATCTCATTGGAGAAATAAGACTTCCAGCAATTTGCAAGTGAAATTTAGTTTTATGATTTAGGCTTTATTATTTCACAGCAAAAAAGGAATTAGTAAGCAAAGGGCCTAACGGCCTAGATTCTAGAGAATCTCACACTGGTGCAGAAATACTCCCGATAATATGTTCATTGGTATTCGCCCAGTAGTTCAGCTGTACTCAGGCCTCCAGTGAATGGGCCTCCGCCGATTTGCTTCCAGAGGCATTTCCATAACTCTCTATGCATCACAGTTCTGGTATTCAGCAAATTTCCATTTTCTTAATTTTATACTATTAATTCTATTTACACCTCTTTCCAACCCCCTTATTCCAAATGACTTACTCCATCCTCTGGAGACTAGAAATGGCTACAGAATCCTGTCTTGTTTGTGACTCAGCTCTCAGACTACACAGACTGACCCTTTCCGCATTTGCTCATGTCTATATAAAACCGATCCAGTGATGCAAATAGCAAAAAAGAACACAGTCAACAAAAAAGTCACATTTGTAGTGGTTTCTAAGTGTTAGAAAACAACAACAAAAAATAACCAGTGGAAATGTTTCGAAATAGTAATGAGTGCTAACATGAGGGAAACAGAAAAGTAAAGGAAAAAAAATCCCATTAAAATAGTTGTAGGGTAATGGACCTCAGTCTGAACACCCGATTCTTTAACTTCAGTTTTAGTGTATGTGCTGCCGAAGCGAGCACTCTTTAACTTCATTTTTAGTACTGAAAACTAGTTACCAAGTTGTTGCCCCCAAATATTTTATTTAACAACCCACTTCCATTTAAAGATGGCGTATCAGGGCAGAGCATTCTGGCTGCCGCACGTAGCTGCTGTCCACGGACTTACATGCCCCGACTGCTAGGGACTCAGCTGGGGAAGGATGCAAGTCTTGTTTTGGAGTGGGTATCATACAAAACTGGGTGGCCCCAATTCCCTTTCTTTGTACATGTCTCCTAATTTCATAATCAGACTCAGGGACAGGAGGGGATTACGGCAATGATGCAGCTAAAAAGCTCCTTCAAGGTATTTCAGTTCCTATAACTTTGCTTTGATGCTCTGAAAGGGCAGAGCTTTCACTTGGATGAGGTCTTTTTATTTTCCTAGATCCAAATCAGAACGAAGAAGAATGTGCCTAATGGTTTCTAAAAGCTCTCTGAACATGGTGGGGTTGGGAGGAACATGATGGGATGTCTGAGGCCAGATGTCCCCATCCACAAACAGAACCAGATCTGTTTTGATACATATGCAGCAGTAAACCTATCTGTACTAATCCTAGGTAGGTAATATCCGACGAAAGCACCAGGTAAAAAAAAAAAAAAATTGTTTTTTGACTTTGGAATTCAGCCATATTCAGGGACTACCGTAAGAAGCAGCAAAAGAAGAACAACCAATACCTACAGATAACTATGACAATAATCATAGCACTGGCTGACATTTAATCAGCAAATACTCTGTGTTAAATCCTTGGTAGATATTATCTCATTTGTTCCCCACAGCAATTCTGTGAAACAGACAGGATTAACAACTGCATCTAACAGAAGAGGAGATTCAGACACTGGGTGCTAACCCAAGGTCATGCCAGCCAGGAAATAGTGGAGTCAGAGTTTGAACCCAGTTCACCACAGTTTACCCTCTTAACCATTAGGTTGTAGTGCTTAATCCAGCTCAGAGGTTCACCTACAGTGGTGAATACCAAAGTTTTTGAAAACACATATGATAAAACTCAGGTCAGGGTATGGCAGCAAAAAAAAAAAAAAAAAGTGGTCTGAAATATTTATTTGAGATCTATAAGATGGCCTCCTCACCATAAATTAAATTCACTTGATTTCAATCTTATGACATATCACTATATATTTAAAATTAAAGAAGATAAGTTTTGCCACATTGCTAAATGTGGGACAAACATAAGGTATACTAGATGATATTTTGAGGGGTGCCTGGGTGGCTCAGTCATTAAGCGTCTGCCTTCGGCTCAGGTCATGATCCCAGGGTCCTGGGATTGAGCCCCACATTGGGCTCCCTGCTCGACAGGCGGCCTGTTTCTCCCTCTCCCAGCTGCTCCCACTGCTTGTATTCTCCTGCTCCCTCTCTGCCAAATAAATAAATGAAATAAATAAATAAATAAAATCTTAAAAAAAAAAAGATGATACTTCGAGGATGAGGAAAGTTTATTTCATGGGGTGACTTTCATAGTCACTAAACACAGAGCAACTCACACATTTCAGTATTACATTGACTCTAATATCAGTTTTCATATATCATTTCTATAGTGGTATAAGAACATCTGCTCATCTGATTTATCTGCAGCTTAGCACAATCAACTACTTACCTTTTTAGTTCAGGAGAATTAAAAGAAAACTCATTACACCCAAAAAGAGCTGAGAAGTTAATGAATCTGTAGATCAGAACAAATTAAGACCTATTAACTGTAAAGAGCCTGAAATGCCAATATATTATGTACTGGACACGTAGCAGCCAGCAATCATCACGTAAAACGCTGATACGCTGATGAGCAAAGAAATGGAACAGATCCTAGAAACTGAGGACCTTGTCCTTTTGGTGGCGCTGTTGCTATGCGCCAGTGTCAGGAAAACGGAACTCCTAAAATTTGCCACTGAGCACAAGAAGCTTTGCTTTTCCATGATCAAGCTGCTAGAAATCTGGGGGTGAGGGAGAGAAGTGAAGGCTAAATAAAAGAACAGGAGATAAGATAATCCTGCCATGTTAAAAGGTAAAGACAATATTTTCATGGTGTTATGTAAAACCTATGAAAATGGCAAAAATGTTACAAGGTTAATCAAGACCGTAAATAACTTGTCTGAGAACCTCACCATATGCTTGTAATTTTATTAAGTGCATTTTGCCTTTTCTCCAAATATTATGCTGTGCAATGTGCCATGTTGATGGATGCACGCAATGAACATTTTTTTTTTTTTTTTTAAACAAGCTGAGGAGACTTACATGCTTGATATTAGATTATGGGAATTCTTGAAGGAATGATGGTTTTAGGTTTTCAGCTTACAAGACAGCGTGCACACGAGGCATGCTTTTCTTGAATCTCAGGTAGAGGCAGGACAGAGAAATAATGAAATATTGAAATAATAAAATAACGAAAGGGCTTACTTGTAAAGCTTTGAGGGGATAAGTCTGGATTTTAGTGGTTAAGCTCACAACAAAACAAGCACAACAGAACCTCTACCTCTCCTTACAGCCCTCAGTAGTCACAAAAAGGGGAAATATCCTAGAAATCTTTTCTCATCACTCAAGTTGCCCTTTGAGGAGAGTAACTTTGGGGGAGCAGCAGGTAACAATGAGCTTACTCTGTTAGGCACTGGGCATGTGCATCCCCTGCACTCATTCAATTCTCACCATGCCAATACGAGGAATGCCTTTTATGATTCCCATTTTATAGGCCATCGTGCCAGTAAATGGCAGAGCTGGGATTTGAGCTCAGGTTGGCTGAAGCAGAGTCTAGATTCTTTTGGGCATCGCAAAAAGCTGTTTCCATTAATAGCTACTCTTTTTCCTTAAAAAGAAACCACACACACACACACACACACACACACACACACACACACAACATGATTTTATGTTATTGTCAATCAAAAGCCCTCATCAAAATAAAATTCACTTAAGAATTCATTATAAGCAACTCCTAGCTCCCTTCCTAAGACTGCCTACAGCCGAGTTTTTGAATAAATCTCATGAGGGCTACTCCTAACAGAAACCCTCCAAAATTGATTACTTGTAGCCTGGTTTCCACAGAAGTTGTAAAGTATTGTTTTAACTGAATTTGGTTCTAAGTTAGAAACTTTGAAAAATTTGTCTGTCAAAGGCCAGTGGATTTCTCAGTAGGCTTGATTTATTTGGCAAGAGATGCCTACAAAAGCCAATTTGCTATGAGAAATATGGTTACATTTAATTACACTTTTAAATGACTAATTTATTATATCCAAACACCTTTTAAACAGTACATATTACTCTGAACTGTACAGATGCTGAGGAAAGCTGAGGAATCAGAGCTTGTAGTAAACACAATAGATTTCGCTAAAGACTCTTCACTTTACTCCACATGGGCTTTCTGGTTTCAGACTACAGCGTGTGTGAAGTCGTTAGGTAAAGATGCTAAATTGAATGTGACCTGCTTAAATCTCTGTTTTAAACCATTGGTCATCAAGCCCTGTCCGGAGAGAGATTTTTCCTTTGTCTGTATATTTAATATCCATTTATCAAATCTTGAATGTAAAATATTATCTGCATCGTTCAGGGTTTATTTAAGCAAAGCAAAGCTGATGTTTATTTTGGAATTTTGATGAAAACTACCTTATTGTAGAGTAAAAAAGGATTCTTTTTAATGTTTCTGATTGATTCATTCAGTCAATGACTAATAACCAGTGACTGAGTGTGACCTCATGCCAGGCACTGTGCTCAGCATGGTACTGCCTTCAAGGAGCTCACAACCAGGCCTCGGGCACATCATACAATGGTTCCCTGATGTGGTAAATGCTAACATTGAGACTGAAGATAACGGGAACCCACAGAAGGAAGAAATAATTCTGTGCAGTGTGGTGGAGTGTAGGAGAGGGTTTCACAAAGCAGTGACGTTTGAGTTGGGCCTTGGAAAACAAGGGAGTGTTCTGGGTAGAGAAGAGGGATGGAGGGTCTCCCCAGTCAGAGGGAAGAGCACGATGAGCAATGACATGACTGACATGATCTGGACACAGGGCATGGCAGTGACGGGCATGCTGCATGGTGCAACTAGAGCATGGGGGCCTTCTGGGTGTATGCTGGCTAGGGGTGGATGGTGAGACAAGCAAAGAGTCATTCCAAGTTCTGTTCAAGGTGATGGAGAAACAAGGACGCTAAGAGGAGATTATCCTGTTCAAGGAGAGACTCCACCCTCACCTCCATAGATTTATTCTGTTCCTTTTCAGAACTTGGAATTCCTTTCCCCCTCTTTCCACATGAGCTTGCACGCATTCTTGAACTCTGACTTAATTGTAGCCTTCTCTGTGAAAGTATCCTTGAAACCAAGAGTAGAATCAACTGCTTTCTCTGACGTGGGCCTCTCTTCTAAGAGCTATTATGAAACTCTTCATTCTGTCATCACTCAGTGCCCTGACTTACAGTGAGATGTTGACTCTCCGCCTCTCTCCAATATGGTGAACATCTCAAGGCCAGGTCAAGCTTTATTTTTATCCCCAGCATAGTTCACAGCCTATTGTACCGCTTAAAAACAAAAGCAAAAAAACAAGTATGTGGAATGAATTAATGTGAGACAGATAAGCTAGGTTGAGAGTTTAACAGCACCCCAGCTGGTCTTAAGGGTTGCTTCAAGTTAACACACTCCTTACTTGCTGACCGAAGGCCCTTGATCTGTAACCGAACTAACTTAACTTTCTTTGAGATTTGCAGACCACCAGCCTTGAGGAGTGAAGGACCAGAACTTTCCCAGGCCACAGAGGCCAGCAAGTCTGTTGGAAGCCACCTCGGCTTTCAGATGAGTCCAATAATTTTGTAGCAAGGTGCTGTTCTTTTTCAAGTCACACAAATGATTTTACTCACCTCCCTTTGTGTATCTGCAGACCTTGCCCTCCTTTGCAGGAAGAACACAGTCCTGCACATCGGGAAACAAGAGCCGGACCCCCTTGCACAAGCCCTGAGCACTGAGTTAACGTCTATCTTTGGCATCATCTAGTCTGCATGGAATCAAGATATGTCGCAGGCCACTGTACTCCCCTTGCTTATTAACTGCCTTAAACCCCTTTAAAAACCCCTGGGCCAGGCAGAACCCTCTGAGTTGGCCTGTGGACGAGAGTCTACCTTCTCCCCAGGTGGCTGGCCTCCTGAATAAAGCTCAAACTCCTTTCCAATCCAAACTCATCTGTTGAGTAACAATCTTTCAGGTGACAGGCAGCAGAATTTGGGTTCAGGAACAAGAGTGTCATTGAGATATTCCTGGCTCTAGTGGCAGAAAGGAAGGTCTGTCTCTCACAATGAGGCCTGGAGAAGGGCTACAGCAGGCTTTGGAGCTATGTCTGGAGAGATCATCAGGTACAAGGTACAAGGATGTGTGCAGAGTGCATTCAGGAAGTTATAACTTGGACTGAAGCATGGAGTAAAAGGTGAGGAACAGTGAGAGATGAGCTGGGGGAGGGGAGCAGGTCTCACACCATGGGGGGCCCTGTATGCCAAACCAAAGAGCCAATGGGAACTAAAGGCTTTATGCAGGGAAGAGGTAAGATTAGATCCGGGCTTTAGGAAGATCACTAGTGTGAATAATAATGACAATAATAATGACAAATAACCTTAATTTACTAAATTAATTACTTATTATGTCTCAGATATAGTGCCAAGTGTTTTAAAAGGTCACGGCTTAGATTTGAACCTTGGCCATTTGACCTCAGAGCAGATGTTCCTCACCATCAGGTGCTTGGATGGGAGGTACAGAGGTACCAGGAGCCTATTGAGGGAACGTGGATGAAAAGTAAAGTGCCAAGGTTATGGTGTTAGGTAGGGAGGGGTAAAATCCTAAGGATTCTTAGGATTTGGAAATGAAGCAGTGGGAGAAGTAGAGATGTACTCCAAATTTCTGGTGGAGTGTCACTGTGGATGGCGGCGGCGCCACTGAGATACATGAAAAGCAGGGTACCATTGTGTTAAATAAAGTTATGAGTTCGTTCATTTCTTCTTTTTCATTCTCCCTGTACAACTTCTAAAGAGAAAGGCATGAGCTCTCAGAAAGACCACAACAGTTCTTGTAAATTGCTCTGTTTAAACTCTATATGAGCAACAAGATGCAGAGTTCATTAAGAAATGCAATTTTCCATTTGGTGATAGTTCCAATATTGAAATAGACTGAATTTGAAGCAGTAATAAATGTATCTTATGAATACCAAAAGTGGGCTTTTCAATTATTTTCTCTGTCTAAAAAATAGACTGTTTCCAATTTCTCATTTGGTCAAACGGAGGGGTTATTAAGTTCATTACCAATGGTGTTATTTTTGGCTGTATACTTTTGGAGCGGAGTAGTTGTTGTGCATGAGGACTCTAGTCCTTGCCAGCACAGGACAGTGATGAGAACACGGTATCCAGGGCAACCAAGAGCTCAGCCTTTTCAGTCCATAAATAATCATTCCTTGGTTTGCCCTTTGTAATGTTGGTCTCCAAGCTACTTCACGACAGAATGAGCTCGTTCAGGAGGCCACTGTTCTCTTTCTTACTTTCCATTTAACTGACTGCTGAGGAATATTTTATAAGAAAGGCAATATTTCCATTCCATTGTAAATTGCATTGGCAAAAATCTGCAACTTACTCTTAATGTTCTTAGATCTGCTACAAGGATACTCTGAGTAACCAGCACACAGGGGTGTTCTTGTTGGATGGGTAGATACTCTTTGGCACCAAAGCTGCTGGAGGCCTTATGCATGTTTGATCATTTAGTTTAATGAAAACATAACTGAGGCAAGGGAAGCCTGGAGGGTGGGCAAAGTAGGGATAAAAAAACACTCATGAAAACATCCTTCTTTCCCTACATTGCCTTAGAGTCAATCTGAATTCCTCCTCCATGAAGACGTGTATGTACTTTCCAGAGCAGAAATGTCACCATCTGCTGGATATCCATGGTACCCATTTGGCAAATTAAGTCACACACAGAAGTCACCCCATCATGGTGGTTAGGAGCTCAAACTCAGAGGAGTCATGCCAAGCTAAGTCTGAATCACTACACTCAAGAGTCTCAATTTTCTCATCTGGAATTGGGAACTCAACAGTGCTTACCACATAAGATAGCAGTAAGGACTGAGTTAGGTAACACATAGAAAGCCTAGTGCCAGAGCCTCCGAGATTGCTAATGTCTACAAAGATGCTGGAGACTTTGAAAAAAAATTTCTCGGAAAGAAAATTGTAAAATTAATAAATATTTAATTAGATTCTTAAAACATACATTATCTACTGTCAACTACACTTGAACTCAGCCTTTACCTAATTTTATATAAATATAAATAAATTTTATATTTCCCTTCAAAAATTATACAGTAAAAAAGTAATATTTACTGTTGGATGAAAGTGTATTTTAATATGTTTGATTTGACGTTGAATGTGGCCTTATAGGTAAATATAAGTAAATTATAAGTAAATTTCCTTGGGTTCATGGAGGTCTTAAAATGTCTCTAGGTGTTTAAAGAAATAGCAGCTTTAAATACCACTATTAAAATACTGATTTTACTATTCTGCCTTATGATTTTTTAAGCTCTATAGGACTGTTCTATCAGTGTCTCCACTTTGTCTTTCCAATTCAGCCATAAGATCCCCAAGGCCAGAAGTGGGGAAAATAGACTGAGTCAAAACACCGGGCTCTGCTCTGGGCTCCACCACTGACCAGGTGTGGAAGCTTGGGCCCAGGAGAGTTTAGTTTCTTCACCTGAAAGACAGGAAGACTTTGACCTGATCCAACTCCTCGGCTGGTCCATTGTGAGGATGATGGGCCATATTTAAAAGTGCTTTAACTGTATAAACATACGGGAAAAGATAAGCTGTTGAATTGTCTGCAGTGCCTATCACGGCCCTCAGATACTGGGAGCAGCAAACATCTTTTTTGTTCATTCATTTAACAAATACTGAGCCCTCTCTATGTGCCAGGCCTATGCTAGGAGCTGCGGATACAGTGAAAGACCCAGAATTGACAGTAAAATGATTCCTTTTTGCTTTCAACGTATGTTCGTATATATCACCACATAATGAACATCCATTATTTGAAGGTAAGTAAGACAGCTTAAGAAAAGACAATGCCCTCAGACCTAAAACCTAATTCAGAATGGGCTCTGAATATTTCTTTCTTTTATTTTATTTGTAAGTAATCTCTACACCCAATGCGGGGCTTGAACTCAACCCCAAGATCAAGAGTTGCCTGCTCCACTGACTGAGCCAGCCAGGTGCTCCTGAGTGGGCTCCGAATATTTCTCATGGGCAGCGTTCTCATGTTGGCCCTAGGTTTCCCAGGCAAGGCTGGGCTTTGTTGAAAGAAGTTTGCTCCTCGTTAAGGCAGTACACAAAGACCCAGAGCCCTGGACTCACTGGTGGCAGGCAGGAGTTCCAGGTGGTCGTGTCGTCGCTGCTGGTACTAATGCTGACGTTACAGTTGTCAACCTGGGATGCGCTCAGGCCGTGGGGAGCCCCTGGGTCCTCCAGTTCTTCATTCTGTTGCCGCCGCAGGCTTGCTAGCATTTGCAACTCAGATTCACTCATCTGGCTGGGCTGATAGTTTCTCCAATCATATTCCTGAACAAGAGAGAAGAAAGGGACGGAGCAAAGGGTCACTGCCCGTTCTTAATTTATAGATCACCAACACATGCTACTGTACAGCCTTAACCCCTTCGGTGGCTCTCCACTGACCAAGGCCCAGATCCTTAACGTGCCCTTATACAACGCCTGCCCCCCGCCCTGCCTCACCTTGTCTTTTTGCTCCTGGCATATGAGCCACGCTCATTAAAGTCCTCGAGAGCATCAAGCTCGTGTCTGCCTTAGTGCTAGCCTGTGAGGCCCATGTGGTGGCTAACTCCTAGGCGCCCTCTAGGTCCCACATTGTGTCATCTCCCAGGGAAGCCTTTTCTGACAAGCACAAACTGGGGCGGCCCCTCCACTAAGTGTTCTCCTGGAATCAGAAGGTGTTCATTTCTAGCATTCATCAAAATTGCAATTACCTAATGGTTTTGGCATTTGCGGGTGGTCTACAAGCTCTACAAAGGCAAACACTGCCTTACATTCACGTATTTCCCATGTCTGGTGCTTGACCAGTATTTGACTAAACAAAAATTCAAAAAGTTTTTTTAAAAAGAAAAATCACTTCCCATATAAAAGTCCAGTTTCAAGAATACTGATGAATTTCATCACTGTGAACATTATGACCAAATACATTCAACTTACAGTAGGTTGAGAATGACTAATGCTGATAAAAGCCATCAAATAAAATTTAATCTTAAAATGGGAACATGTAAGTTCTGAAAGCCAGAAAGACCTCACAGCTATAATAAACACTTACACTAATATGGACTTTACTATACATGTAATCTGTCAGGCATTTTTTTCCCCCCATGAATACTACTACAAATCTTTAGAGGCTAATGTAAATATTCTTTCAATGTACAGGGAAGAAATTGTCATATGGAATTTTCAAAACCTTTCCTTTCTCTGTGATCTAAACCAAGTTTGATAGCAAAGGTTAATTTCAACATCGCTGAAATGTTAGCATCACATTTGAGTACTGATTTATATCCAGGACTGCCACATTACTTAAAAACAATCTTGAAATTTTCTTATCCATCTGCAAACATTGGTTGTGCTCAAAAAGGTTTATTTCATGGGGTGCCTGGGTGGCTCAGCTGGTTAAGCCCTGCATCGGGCTCCACGCTGGGCATGGAACCTGCTTGGGATTCTCTCTCTCCCTCCCCGCCCTCCACCTCCCTCTCTAAAAAGATAAAAGGTTTGTTTCATGACACATTAGAATTTTTTAGATATTCAAATCTCTACACTTACTTTCTCGGAGGACCCTTTGAGACAGCTACTGCCTTCTCTTCTTTTCTGCCTCACAGGGATATAAAAAGTTAAGAAAATATAATTAAAAAAAAGTCTTGGTGTTCCTATGAACTTTTAAATAAAGCACTATCATTACCATAATTTTGGGATTATCAAAGCTTGTGATCTAATAATGTAACGTAGAGAGTTTCTGGAAAGTTGCTGGTGGAAACTCATTTAAATTTTTACAACTCATGGCTCCAGCTGCCTGGCACCCTGAGAGACTATGCAATCCCTAATAGGATATTTCATGAATATTTAATATGTTTTGAGAGTTCCTGGGACAAAACAGATAGCATAAGAACAAAATTTATATTTCAATGAAAGACACTAAAAAAAAAGAAAAATAGCAATAATTTGAATTCAGAAGAAATACTTGGGGGAGCAATAAACACAAGAAAAGATACTTGACATCACTGTCATTAGAGAAATATAAATCATCACCGCAGTGAAATCCCACTCACAACCACTAGGACTGTTATTATACAAAAGTTTGATAGCAACAAGCGTTGGTGAGGATGTAAAGAAATTGGAATCCTCACACACTGCTGGTGGAAATGTAAAATGGTGCCATCACTTTGGAAAACAGTTTGGTGGTTCCTCAAAATGTTAAACATCTGCCATGTGGCCCAGCAACTTGCTCCTAGGTATATATCCAAGAGAATTGAACACATATGTTCATACAAAAACTTGAACACAAATGTTCACAGCAGCACCATTCATAACAGTCAGAAGGTGGAAACAACCAAATGTCCATCAACTGATGGACAGATTCTTGTTTATCCACACAATGGAACGTAATTTGCCCATGAAGAGTCACAAAGTACTGATACACGCGCTACAACATGGATGAACCTTGAAAATATTATGCTAAGTGAAAGAAGTCAGAGACAAAAGGTCACAGATTGTATGATCCCACTTATATGAAATGTCCAGGATGCGCAAATCCATAGAGACAGAAAGCAGACTGGTGTTTGCCCAGGACAGAGAGAGCAGGAATGGGTGTGTAGCCAGTGGGTGTGTAGTTTCTTTGGGAGGTGATGCATACGTTCTGAAATTAAGTTGCTGCAGAATTTCGTGGATATACTGAAAACTGAACTGTACTCTTTAAAAAGCTGATTCCTACGGTATATGAGTTATAGCTCCATAAAAACAAGGTAGTTCTGTCATCAGATGTGAAAACAAGACTAGCAGCCCGACTTCAGGCTCAGCGGTAAACAGTGACTTGCTGGGCTTCGCTTCAGTTTTTCTGCCAAGAAATGGAATGAAGTGTTCCATTGTGTCACCTGGGCATGTCATTTGGCTTGTTGTTGCCAACACACCTTTACAGTGAGAAAGGAAATTTTATTTTCATTTTCACAGTTTTCCTTGAGAAAGCTTTAAGATGTACTAAGTATGATTAATTCATCCATTCATTTTATGTATTTAATCTACAAACCTGTACTGTGCCTCAGGTACAACCCTAGGTATTAGGACAGAAAACAAGAGAGAATGGGAAGTGGTTAAGCCAGACAGATCTGGGTCTGGGCCCTTGTCCCACCAGTTACCAGCTGGATGTGACTGGGCAAATTAACCTCTCCGTGCCTCAGTTTCTTCATCTGTAAAATGGAACTATAGTATATACCTCACTTGATTTTCAATGGGCTAAATGAAATAATGCATGTAAAATACTTAGCATAGTACCTGACAAACAGCTATATGAAGGGTCTCCAAACTTATGATGTGCACCTTTATGAAAAAATGTTTGCGTATGTACCTTCTAATATATGTTTGTTTATAAATGAAACACATGGGTACCTGGGTGGCTCAGCTGGTTAAGTGTCTGCCTTCGGCTCAGGACATGATCCCAGCGTCCTGGGATTGAGCCCTACGTCAGGCTCCCTGCTCAGCGGGGAGCCTGCTTCTCCCTCTCCCACTATCGTTCCCCCTGCCTGTGCTTTCTCACTCTCTGTCAAATAAATAAATAAAATCTTTAAAAATAAATAAAAATAAACAAAACACATGTATAGCTATATTAAACTAGTATGCATAGTATAAAACATACAGAAAAATAGAAATTAAAATGGTTGAGCTTAAAAAAATGGGAATAGTTTCAATATTTTCTTCAAGCCCAATGGATGGTTTTTGGTGCACACCTCCTTGGGTGAGTACATCCTTCTTAGGAGGACCGCTGAGTTGGCCATCAATACATGTGCTCCCTGTTATTATTGTTCTTTCTTCTCATCTATTCTGTACTATGTCAGGAGCTGGGAGTATAAAGAAAATAAGACACCCACCCCTGTCCTCATGGAGCTCACAGTCAAGAAAGGGAGACATAACAGGCATTGTAAGTCAGAGTGTTATATATACCCAGATCAACACTACAACACAGATATGTCTAAGATGCTTGAGGAAAGCAGCTTGGCAGTGACTAACTGCCCCGCAGATTTGGAAGACGCCTCGCAGGAGTCCAAGGTGGCATTGATGGTAATTAAACTTGTTAACATAGGGAATGAGTGGTCTTCAGAGGGAGTGAAGTCTCTCCACCACTGGAAGTACTGAAGCAGAGGCTGGGGAAATGGCGCCTGCTGGGAATACTGCAGTCATCTGCAGTGTTGGAAATGCACCGATCAGTTCATTCATTAGTAAGTACCTACAAATACTTACTGAGACCCTATTATGGGCCAGGAACTGTTGATGCTCAATCTGCTCAGAACTCTGAATTTCCATGGATTTATTTCCTACAACAGTAAAATGTATTCTGACAACACGTTGGAAGAGCAGGCAAAAATGAGCAGAGAGAAAGAAGTGACTTTTTCCAGGGTCATGGATGGAGCAACTGGTGGCAGAGACAGGTAATTAACTTAGTCCCCCGATACAGTCTTGATTCGTAATCTCTTAAACCATTTCAAAATCACCTGAAAGGCTAAATCATTTAAATTATATATTTTTCAAAAGAAGGCTTGCAAGAAAGTCTTCACATTAAAGGGGACTCCAGCACAAGATGGCATCTAACTAAATTATACAACTTGTGAGAGACAAGTGTCCTATCTAATTCTATCTCCAAAAGATTCAAAATGTTACGTATAACCCAATTTTGTCTCAAAATATCCTTGTAGGAAAGAAGGGAGACATTATCAGTCGGATTTGTTTTAGGAAGGAGGTAATGGGCTCTAGGCTATACAATTCAGCTGTGCTCAGATTCCCAAGCAAGTTCTTCCCTCATGAAACCAGTCGAACCACTCATCTTCTTTTGATCTTCAGACATTTTTAGAAGCCTAACACAGTGAAGTCAGAGAGAGAAGTGAGATGTGGCCCTTGCTTTCACAGGCCTTACAATCTAGTAGGACAATCAAGAGCTAGAAAGAAATGAGCAGGGGCGCCTGGGTGGCTCAGTCGTTAAGCGTCTGCCTTCGGCTCAGGTCATGATCCCAGGGTCCTGGGATCGAGTCCCGCCTGGGATCGAGTCCTGCATCGGGCTCCCTGCTCCGCGGGAAGCCTGCTTCTCCCTCTCCCACTCCCCTTGCTTGTGTTCCCTCTCTCACTGTGTCTCTCTCTGTCAAATAACTAAATAAAATCTTAAAAAAAAAAAAAAGAAAGAAATGAGCATAAAATAAGGCAGCATAAGGGGTACCTGGGTGGCTCAGTTGGTTATGTGTCTGACTCTTGATCTCAGGGTTGTGAGTTCAAGCCCTGTGTTGGGCTCCACACTGGGCATGAAGCCTACTTAAAAAAAAAAAAAAATGTAGCATATAACTGGGTATAGTACTAGTTCATCACACAGAGTCTTGATGATGATTAAAAGGAAAACGGGTAATTCCAGCAAGATGATAAAACACAACAAACAAAAGTAACCTTACAACTTGATGCTCTTTGCCTAATTTCTCTTCTCAAGATATTAAGGCAGAATAGCTTAATCCATCAAACATGTGCCTATAGAATGTTGTAAGCCTCAGATAAGAACTGGTTTTACTGAACTGTTCTAAGTTCTAAGGCTAAGTTCACAATGGTGGTGTAGAGCCAAAATGAGACATGGCCATGGGTTAATAAGATCAGGTGAAGAAACTCATTCCATTCTATATGGATAGGAGAGTAATAAAATTGGGAGAAAATTGGGCTGTTATTCTCATTCTAGAACCTATAAAATCTCTGAGACTCTCTTTCTGAATCAGCTCTGCATTGTGACAGGGCCTGACACCAGAGCATAGGGGACACCATGTAAAAAAAACTCTAAATAAAGGTCTACCGAACTATCCCTGACTCTTTGTGTTCTTTTAACAAGACACAGAAACTGCTACTACAAAGGGGATGGTGGCTGTTAGAACAGAACAAAAAGTAAAAGGCATGTAAGGAAAGGGAGATGGACCAAATAGTCTGGCATTTCAGAAAAGAGAGAGGTCACCTCTTGTAGGATCAGTCAAGCTTCATGGAGGAGATGGGTCTCTATGCTGGACCTCGAAGGATAAGAAGGGTGATATGGCAGCATATTCTAACCATCAGGCAGAACAACATGGGACAAGCTGGAAGTACAGAGCTTACATTCATAGAAAGCATTAAGTAAACTAGAAATACTTATACATACTGTTTCAGAAATGAAATCAGCAACAGAGTTCCAAAATAACAAGGATGGAAATACTTAGAATTTAGAATTTATTTATTTATTTGAGAGAGAGAGAGAACACAGAGGGAGAGTGAGAGAGAGAAGCAGACTCCCTGCTGGCAGAGAGCCCGATGCGGGGTTCGATCCCAGGACCCTGAGATCATGCCCTGAGCCGAAGGCAGATGCTTAACCGATTGAGCCACCCAGGTGCCCCGGGAATACCTAGAAAGCAATCTAAACCTTTTAAGCCCAAATGGCTTCCACTTCCCTGGCCAAGTCTTATTAAAAGTCTATGATTCTATCAAAAGATATATTCTTATTGGATCATATGATATCTCTATTTTTTATTTTTTGAGGAATCTCCATACTGTTTTCTACCCAAAGAAAACGAAAACATTAATTTGAAAAGATATATGCACTCCTATGGTTATTGCAGTATTATTTACAATAGCAAAAATATGGAAGCAGCCCAAGTGTCCATCGACAGACAAATGGATAAAAATGTGGTACACACACACACATACACAGAGAGGAATATTAGCCATAAAAAAGAATGAAATCTTGCCATTTGCAACAACATGGATGGATCTAGAGGGTATTATGCTAAGTGAGATATGTCAGAGAAAGACAAATACCATATGATTTCACTTATATGTGGAATCTGAAAAAGAAAACAAACAAACAAACAAACAGACTCTTAAGTAGGGAGAATAAACTGGTGATTGCCAGAAGGGAGATTGATGGGGGGATGGGTGAAATAGGTGAAGGGGATTAAGAGGTATGAACTACCAGTCATAAAATAAGTAAGTCATGGAGATGAAAAGTGCAGCATCGTAAATTTGGTCAATAATAATACTATTGTATGATGACAGATGGTGACTATGTTTACCATGGTAAACATTGAGTAATGTAAAAAATTGCCAAATCTCTATTATACACCTGAAACTAATACATTGTATGCCAACCATACTTCAATAATGAATTTTAAAAAAAGAAATAAAAAAAACATATTCTTAGTAACTCCCATCCGCAGAGTGGATAAATAGTGGTGTGACAAGTCACATGGTAGCACACTTTACAGCAGTGAAATAAGTGATATATTGAATCTCATAAAAGAAATGCTAAGTGAGAGAAACCAGGCACAAGAGGGTATATATGGGTAAAACTAGTCTTGGGGGTTTCCGCGGAAGTTGTGAAGGGATAGTGGCAGGAAGGGATACTGACAGGCAGGGAGCACAATGGGGCTCCTGGGGCACTGGCATTGTTCTCTTTCTTGATCTGAATAATGGGCACATGGATTTGTTCAGTTGGTGAAAATTCATCAAAGTGTATGTTTGTGAGATGTGTACTTCTCCATGACCAAAAGTGGCAAAGAAGTCAAAGACTCAAAAAAGATTTCCTAGGAAGTAATAGTTGTTAATCACGGACACCTTACTCCAGACCGTCTTAGTAGGGGCAAAAAAGGCATTTTGTAAATGCTGGGGAGTCAGTATCACTGCTAGTTTCAAATTTGTATTATTAAGAATTTTGAAGCTGTAATTAGAAAGTTTTAGAAGTTTTTCTGAACTTCAACATCATAGCAAGAAAACTAGAAGTCTATTTTCCAAAGCTAATTTTAAACCTCAACTGGCATTTTAATATGAAGATTAATCTCCTCTCTATTGCTATTTGCAGACAGTAAAAGTATTGCTACATTGACATTTTAAATACGAGCTGATGGTAAATTAGTGTTCCAGGGCATCTCTTCACCAACTAGCACCCCTTGAAGACTTGTTTCAAATTCCTGAGCACATATCCCACAAAAGAGTTGTCCCTGATTCACTGGGGACGCAGGCCCAAGGAAGAGAAGAATGAAGAGAAGACAGAAATCTCAGGCATGAGCCTCAAGTGACACACGCTTGAGCAAATAAGTCATTCCCAATGTATGGTAGCTTTCAGCATACTTCTTCACCATGCAAAGAGGTAAATCGAAATTTAAAGACCAAGCCACAGTACAACTTGAAAAACTTTGCTGCACTGAAGGGATGCTATGTCAACTTAACACAGCAGAAATCAGGAGGCAGGCTGTTAGAAAGACAGAACTGGTCAGAATATAGATCGTGTTTTATGTCAATGGCGTTCATATTGACCAAGGCTTAACCAGACGCAATGCTACCTCTGAGATGTCTGTCACAAACATTTTGGCTTGTAACCTGGAGACACTTCACAACCCCTGACTCAATTCACACTTCATCATCTCTGCATACTAACCCCTTAAGAATGTCTCAGGTAGAGAATTCTAGTTTAAACCCGATAGTGGCAAAAGTCCTTACAAAGGGGTAGCTTTCTACCTCATAGACGTGGTGCTCTCTTTTTTGGAGGGGAGGAGCACTAAAGTATTTTTTAAAAAAAGATCCTAATATCGATGTGCTATATTTGTATAGAACACCCTTTTCATCCATGACTTCTACACAATATACTTCCGTACATTTTGTCTCGGTAGTCAGCCTGCTAATTTTCAGAAAGAATTCTCCGACAACCACAGCTGAACTCTTAATTAACTTTAAAGTGAGTTGATAAACAATTTGTAATTTCCCAGCACCTATCTAGTGGTGGGTACTTCTTGAGTTTAACAATCAACTATAGACTAGAAGGAATCTAGTAACACCAAATGGAACAGGTTTTATATTATATTCAAGGATATGCCATCTATAAGACGACTGTAGCCTTGTACATGGGGTAAGCACAGTAGTCATTCAATACATGGTAGTTTAAAATATTATTTAAAGAACCAGGAGGAAAACAATTACTGTGCCTGCCTACAGAAATGAAGATATCAGAGGTAAGCCAACTGATGTTTCTGGAGTGGGAAGATGATAACTTTAAGTTCAGATTGTTTTAAAATGTAAAACACTTTGGTTGTAATACAGTAATGACAGATATACCAACAACTGTGCATGCTTTTCCATATCAAAATACTGTGTAGTGTGGCGCCTGGGTGGCTCAGTTAAGCGTCTGCCTTTGGCTCAGGTCATGATCCCTGGGTCCTGGGATTGAGCCCTGCATTGGGCTCCCTGCTCAGCAGGGATTCTGCTTCTCCCTCTCCTTCTGCTCCACCCCCCACCCCAGAGCACGTGCTCTCTCTCTCTCTCAAATAAATTAAAAAAAAATACTGCGAAGCTAAAAGTGGCAGTGGCAGTTAAATTGCCACATGATCGCAGAATTTTTTTTTGAGAGAGCACGAGTGCGCAAGAGTGGGTTGGGGTTGGAGGGATGAGAGATGGGAGGGGCAAAGGGAGAAGGAGAGAGAGAATCCCAAGCAGGCTCCACACTGAGGCTTGATCTCACGACGTGGAGATCATGACCTGAGTTGCAGTCAAGAGTTGGATGCCTAACTGACTGAGCCACCCAGGTGTCCCAATCACAGAACTTTTTCAGTGATCTTTAATTGGGGATGGTGGTCCAGGTTAGTGGAAGGTGAACCAGCTTTTCTGGCCAAAACTCTTGGGTTTGACAGTTACTAGATGTGAACTAGCTAAAGTCTCTCTGCTTCCTGGTCTGTCAAACAGAAATAAGGTCTCTTGTGAGGGCTGGAGATAGAGACTGGACAGAAAGAGTGGGGCACCTTGTAGAGGGCTTGGCATATGGCAAGTGGCCTAAATCCTTAAATTCACAAACAAGTTTCTTGAATCAAAGACCTTGATCTCAATGGGTCAGGAAATACTGTCAGCCTAGGGCCTCTTCCATAAAATAGGAAAATGGCAAGTATGACTTGCTCCTTTAAAATTAGGAAAGCCAAGACATCAAAGAAGATGGATTTCTTCAATAAACATTTGACTAGTAGGATATTAACCTTAGCATTACAATATTGGAGAACTGACAGTAAAAAGTTATAGTGTGTTAGCTAAACAACTAATGTGTTTTCATTGATTCATACTTCTGATAGTCTCTTAGTTTTTGTCAAGTCTTTTTATCTACAATTTCGGAAACTTCTGAGAATCTGAAACTGCTCCTTTTTATTAGAGTAACTGGCACATTGTTTGGAGATATGAAAATGTTCTAATGACTTTTGCAGTTCCGTATCATCACCCAAAATTTGGAGCATAATTCCATTTTTAATTATTTTAAGATATTTCTACTCTGGACTATTTTGCCTTGGTCAACAACTAAATTAGACACTAGATGCAAAGAGTTTGTTTACTCAAAGGAAACTACTCTGTAGCATCAGCAAAAATTTGGACTGAAAAAAAAACATTCAAAAGTAAGAGGGCTAGGAGCCAATTCCACCCGGAAAATTTCTATGCTTAATGCAAATCCTTTTACTGGTAGCACCAATGTTATTTAATCACCAAATTCTGTAGCTTCAGCGATATCCCCAGCAGGGCATTGACAGATAAAACTGAGATAATGACTCTGTTGTTTTTTTCAGAGGCAAGGGAAGAGTATAGTTTTGACAAAACATGAAATCACAAACTCTTCTTCAGAGACCACTGATTGGTAGGAGTGTCCAATGTAATAAGTGACACATTCTTACCATGGTTAACACTATGGTTTATAAACTGCTACTAGTCCTGTCCACGTTTAATTCACCCCATCAGCCATGAAGCTGCAGATCTGTAATTTAGCTCTGGGAATAAGGCAGGCACACAGAGGGTGCTCTCTGGGGGAATGACTGGAGACATACCAGGTCCTGCTTCTAAATATTATTCTCTCTTCAGTGAACATTGAGAAAATACCAGCACATTACCTGGCAGAAGTGACCCATTAATTCACTCTTATGTTAGCACTTGATTCAACTCTTAACAGAGGACAAGAAACGCACATAGCTATCCCCTATTGAGCAGTACCAATAATTAGTTTCTGGAATTTTATTGAATTTGAAAAAGTTTGCTTTAGAATGCTAGGCACACTGGTTTACATTTCTAACTACTCACACATAGGTAGAAGAAAATATCTGGTTGAATTATGGGCTAAGTGCTCTACATGGACTATCTCATTTAATATTCATTAAGACCCTATGGAATAAGTATTATTATTTTCTTCGAGTTGATAGATGAGGTAACTGAGGTTCAAGGAAGTTAAGAAATGTGCCTAAGGTCACATAAGTAAAAAGAAGCAAAGCCAGAATGAAAATCCAGGTCTGCCTGATTTGAGCTGGTGCTCTGAGCCATGGTGTCCACTGCTTCTGACTCCTCGGAAGAATGAAAATGTAGATAGACATAACGTAGGGCTCTCTTTGGGGAAGGTCCCGAGGGTGGCAAAGGTGAAGGCTGTACGTCTGTCAGGTGGCCCAGGAAAGCATGAGGACAGTGGGGCCAGGATGATCGACATACGTACAGCACACAGGGTAACCTGACCCCCAAACAGGTGTTTTGCAACAATGGAATATTGTTGTAACTGAAGGAAGTCAGGGGTCAGACAGACATTTATGAAGTCTTTAAACAATGGGGTATTGTTGGAAAGACAGCTGCCAATGGCATACTTGAGTGGCAAATTCAAAGAGAGACAGATGGCTTCCCTTTGAACACAGAGTATTATATACTCTAGAAAATGCAGAACTTTATGTAATGAAACAATGCCTTTAAAACTCTAAAATAATTTACAAATTCATTTTCCTCTAAGTTTGTAGAGTACAAATTGCATAGACTAGTAAACCTCTATTTCAAAAAAATATGGGCTCAAGTTCATCAGAGAGGCAGTCAAACTAATCCTTTTTCATTATCCAAAGGAAAAGGCTTGACAATTAAAAAAAATTATACCATGGCTTAAAACACTTTTAAAAGTGTCCTTCCATAATTCAGTTTTGAGTTTTCAAAAATGAAAATGTGAAAATTAAACTCAAAAGTTATATGGGATTCATTTTATAATTTTTTTCTTATAAAAACTTATGTCTTGTTTTTCCTAGAATACCTGAAACTGTAATTGGTAGCGTATTTTGTTTTTCTTATGAAAATAACCATTCTTCAATAAGCTCAAACTTTTTCTGGAACCACAAAGCCTGTTATATATGTCTTTTTTGTTTGTTTGTTTAAAGATGCACATAATAACATTTACAGGTTTAAAATGATTCATTCAGAACTGTTTGAATGCAGTTATACATGTGGAAAAGTTTAATTACCAGATATCTACATGGTTATGATACTACCCAGAGGGCTGTACTTGTTTCTTAATTAAAAATATTTGAACTTAATAATAGGGAACTCTATTTAAAAATGAATAAAACATTGCAAGGAAGAAGTTTACCCAGTAGTTAGCAAGTCAATTTCAGTAAGTGTTCCTTAGAATTACTAGTACTCTGGCATATCAGGGGATTAGGAGAACAGTTCTCCTGCATCTTCTTTTGTAAGAGCCTTTAATTGTCCCTTGTCATAAAGTCGCCTCATGTCGGCACTTTGCAAGAGCAGATTTCCTTTTCAAGATTTATTTATGTATGTGTGAGAGAGAGAGAGAGGGAGCGTGTGATCATGGGTGGGGGGTGGAGGGTCAGAGGGAGAGGGAGAGAGAGAGTTTGCTTCAGGGCTCCATCTCACAACTCTGTGATCATGACTTGAGCCAAAATCAAGAGTCAAACACTTCACCGACTGAGCCACCAGGCGTCCCATGTGAGAGCAGATTTTCAATGGGGTGTCCACTTACAATTCAATTCCTGATTGCAGTACCTTGATGGCTGAGTGGATGGCTCAGGTCTGCTCAGTCTCCCAGAGCCCAGCGTATTACATGACCATCCTCCCTATTGCTCAGGTCCCAGGCCTGAGAGTCATCCTTGATTCTGCCTGTTTCCTCTTCCCTATATCCTGTCAGTTCTAGCTCCTAGTTATTCTGGGAATCTGCCACTTTTCTTCACCTCCATTCTGATCTATCAGAGTGATGCCTCAGCTTCTTCCTTTGTTTCTATTCCTGCCCCGTTGCACCCATCCTTGACACAGCAGGAGGGAAGTTTTTGAATGTAAATGTTATTGCCTTGCTTCAAACCCTACAGAGACTTGCCATTGCAAGTGGAATAAAGGCCACCTTCCTCACTGTGGCCATCCTGATCTTACGTGATCTGGGCCCTGTGTACCGCTCTGACCTCATCCTCCACTACTTTCCCCTTGCCCGTATGCCCCAGCTATGTGGGCCTCCTCTAATCCCCAAAGATGCCCATTTCAGAAGCTTTGTACCTCCTGTTCCTGACACCTGAAACAGTATTCCCAGGTTCTTTGCATGGCGGGTTCCATCTTAAATTTTAGATCTCAGCTCAAATGTCAGATCCTCTCTTTGGGGAACATCTAAAGTACTCACCATTCTGGCCAACACTGTTCTCTGTTACATCTCCTTGTGTTTGTCTTCCCACACCCTTATCATAGCTTATCATCACTTTATAGTGTTTGCTTGTACATCTTTATTGTCTGTATTTCCTAACAGATATAAGCCCCATCAAGGTACAGGCCTCATCTGTTTTGGTTGGTGTATCTCTAGCACCCGGGGGGACATCTGGCCTGACAGGTACTCAGCACAAGAGAAGATGCTGTCAGTCCAGAAGTAGAACCAGAACAGCCATAACTCATCACCTAGAAGTCCTTTTTAATTTTATTTTATTATTTTATTTTAATTAATTAATTAAATTTTTTTAGAGAGGGAAAGTGGGGGGAGAAGCAGAGAGAGAATCTTAAGCAGGCTCCACGCCTAGCATGGAGCCCAACATGGGGCTCCATCTCACAACCCTGAGATCACGACCTGAGCCAAAATGGAGTCAGATGCTTAACTGACTGAGCCATGCAGGCGCCCCTAGAAGTCCTTTATTTTAGAAATCCAGCTTAGGTGGTAGAAACCCCCATACATGTCACTGTTCTACATATGTGGACCATAATGTTAGCCAGCAGAGGTAATTTCATACCTGTATTCATATAATATTAGATGGACTTCCAATCCTAGGATAATTGTTAAAATTTTCCTCTTGCATCTAGTACATTTCCCATGTGTCATACCAGTAGAATCCTTCCAGGCCTAACTGAGCTCATCATGTCTGCATTAGAATTCACTACTAGGCCACAGTAGTTGAAGTATTAAATCTTAAATATCTTGAAAGAAAGAAAAAATTTTCATTCAGATGAAATCCATTTGCGGGGGCAATTAGGCAAGAAAAAGAAATAAAGACATCCAGATTGGAAAGGAAGTAGAACTATCTGTATTTGTAATGACATGATTTTGTATATAGAAAATCCTAAGGTATTCACAAAAACACTATTAGAACTAATTAATATTCAGCAAGGTTGCAAGATATAAAATCAATATAAAAATAAATTGCATTTCTATGAACACTAGAAATGAACAAATAAAAAATAAAATTAAGAACAATTCTATTCACAATAGCATCAAAAAATATACTTAGGAATAACTTTAACAAAAGAAGTGCAAGACTTGTATGCTGAAAATCATAAAACATTGCCAAAAGAAATGAAAGACACAAATAAATGGAAAGATATCCATGGATTGGAAGGCTTAATATTATTAAGATGTTAAGATATATCCCCCAAATTGTTTTATAGATGTAATGCAATCTCAGCTGCCCTTTTTGCAGAAACTGACAAGTTGATCCTCAAATTCCTTTGGAAATGCAAAAACAATCCAGAAAAGGAAGAACAAAGTTGAAGGAGTCACACTACCTGATTTCAAAGCCTACTATGAAACTATAGTAATCAAGACAGTGTGATACTGCGTAAGGATAGACATATAGATAGAACAGAACTGGGAAGTCAGAAATAAACTTTTACATGTATGGTCAACTGATTTCTAAAGAAGGTGACAAGACAGTTCATTGGGAAAAAATACTCTTTCAACCAATAGTGCTGGTGCAAGTGAATATCCACATGCAAAAAAAATGCAGTTGAACCCCTGCTTCCCACTAGAGACAGAAATTAGCTAGAAATGGATTATAGGACAAAATTTAAGAGTTAAACTATAAAATTCTTAGAAGAAAACAGGAATAAATCTCTGTGACCTTGGATTAGGCAATAGCTCTTAGCTATGACACCAAAAGCATAAGCAACAGAAGAAAAACATAGATAGATTGGACTTCAGAAAATGAAAAACTTCCATGCTTCAAAAGATAGCCCCAAGAAATGAAAAGACAATTTACAGAATGGGAGAACATATTTGCATATCATGTATCTGACAAGGAACTTGTATCCAAACTCTTACAACTGGACAATAAAAAGACAAATAATCCAATGAAAAAATAGGCCAAAGATTTGAATAGACACTTCTCCGAAGGAGATATGCAGATGGGTTAATAAGGGTATGAAAAGATGCTCAACATCTTTAGTCATTAGGGAAATGCAAACCGAAACTACAATGAGATACCACCTCACACACACTAGGATGGTTTAAACGAAAAAGACAGACAATAACAAGTGTTGACTAAGATGTGGAGAAACCCCCTCAACTTGTCTTGCCCGTGGGAATGTAATATGGTGCGGCTGTTTTGGAAAACAGTTTGGCAGTTCCTCAAAAGTTAAATATCAAGTTCCATATGACCCAGCAATTCCACTCCTAGGTATGTACCCAAGAGACATGAAAACATATGTCCACACAAAAACGTGCATATGAATGTTCATAGCACCATCTTTCATAATAGCCCAAAAGTGGAAACAACGAACTATCAACTGATAGATGAATAAACAAATATGGCATATCCATATAATGGATTACTATTCAGGCATAAAAAGAAATGAAATGCTACAACATGGATGGAACTTGAAAACATTATGCTAAATGAAAGAAATGAGACACAAAAGGCCACATACTGTCTGATTTCATTTATATGAACTGTTTAGGATAGGCAAATCCATAGCGACAGAAAGTTGATTAGTGGCTTCTGGGAGTTTGGGGGAAGCAATGAATGAGGAATGACTATTAATGGGGGTGATAAAAATGATCTAAGATGAGTAGTGATGGTTGCACACCTCCATGAGTGTACTAAAAAAGGCTGAATTCTGTATTGTGTGAATTAAATATTAGTAAATTATTAAAAGTCACCGCCATGGGTTTCTGGGATCTGGGGGAAAAAATCCCTCTGTGGAGTTAGCAAGCACATAGCACTCTTTTGAGGAAACTTGTTTCAGATTCTTAGCTGCAGTTATTAAATGGAGAGAATGTCAAGTATTAGCACCCTTCCACTATGACCATGAATTTCTTTTGTAAATGGTGTTTCTGGAAGAACACTCCATTCCCACTGTAAATTCACCCTGGTATGGGGCAGAGTGCCGATGCCTTCCATAATTTTACATCCTATTAAATTGAGGTTATCACATTCACAAGTGTGAGCCACAGACTGTAGTGATCATGTGGGTTGTTAGAGATCACATTTTCCTAGCCTGAATTTTGACACTGAAGTCAAACCTCTCTGCACAAATGGTAAGCAGTGCCTTCATGCCTTTATCCCCTCGACACAGATAAAGCTCCTTCCCTCTTCCATCCTTCTGAGGAGATCGCTCTGTCAGTCTCCTTAGCTGTAAAAATGGCAGATGCCGCACAGGGGGCGCCTGGCAAAGGCTCAGGAGTCGGGTGAGCGCTTTGTAATCGGCAGCGAGCAGCTGTGACAAGGGTCTCCTGGAGCAACCCGAATAGTCTCTGTGAACTGGCTCATCCCCAGAGCCTCTCAAATGAAGAGGACGGGTAAGGGAAAGTCTCTTGCTCTCTCTCCCACCTTTCATTTTCCCCTACTTTTCAGGCAGTGTACTTGGCCAAGTGGCCAGGTACTCAAAGTCCATTTGTGCCTCAAGTGTCCGAGCTGATTTTTGTGCTCTGGTTTTATTTCTACAGAAAGATGGAAAGATTAAAAATAAGCAATCTTTTGGATATATTAGGATGAGAGATTTTACCTAATAGAAGGGTGGTGGCAAAAAAATTAGGGGAGAACGGAGTGGAAGGCTTCTTAGAGACTTGCTTTGGCTCTGTTTTTGGCAGCCCAGTTCTGGCTGCAGTCAAGGGAAGCAGCATTATAGAATAAATCTGGAAGGTTAGTTTATTAGCTGCATTCTACTTATGAGCACACCAAAGGAAAAAAAAATACAGTTAGGTAGAACTTTTGTTTTAGAAATATTTAAGAAAAAAAGAAAAACATGCAAAAATATTACTGACCACTTTCATCCTAAATCACCATAAAACAAATCCATTTTCATTATGTTAGGTGATTCACTAAGTTCCTGTGGGCACGCATACACACATGCATACAAACATGAGAAATAAGAAGAACACACATTCCAGTTTCATCTGGGTCTTTCTTGAGGAGGGGCCGCCATTTACATGAGAGTCGGCACATGTTTATACAGCCCAGCGCGGTGGACCCAGGCAGCAGTTCTGGACTCAGACACTCTAGCTTCAAGTTCTAACTCTTCAGCTAACCAGCTGTTGTCCTTGAACTCCCTGCATAACCACGCTGAACCTCAGTCTCCTCATCTAAAAAAATGAGGATGAAGGTCTCTACCTCTCAGGGTCACTGTGAGGATTAAATGAAATGCTTCATGGAAAAAAGGCTTGGCAGAGTGACTGGCACATGGCAAGGGTTTAAGATATATTAGCTATTCTGTTAATGATGATGTATATGTCTGTGACTTGTGTGAGGGAACAATCCTCCCAACCTAATTGAACCAAAGCTTTACAGTGTAACACATACAGAATACTTAGGACATGACAAATACAGAAAACCTTTAATGTGTTAAAGACATGGAATATAAGTTCATTTGTTCTCTGGTTTCTAAGTGCAGCTATGGAGGGACTGAAGGAAGTGAAATACTAACACAGGAAGGAGAAAAAGCAATCCGATGGACATGAATATAGCCACCAAACTAGCCTAGGGATTTATTCAATGACACTACTTTACTGTTAACCTTCACTCATACCATTTATTATTTGGGAAACTGCTGCAAAGAGACCAGAAAGTGAACAGAATAATGATGTTTTTATGGCTCCTAATGTATATTGTTATTGAAAATCTGTCAATTTCACTGGCAAGCTTTTGGCTCAAAAATAAGATCTTCATTTATAATTTGCAGGCAGTGATAACTAAAATTATGAGAAGTGACTGGGAAATAAAAAAAAACTATTATGATAATTATCTTTCTCATTAAAAACATGAGGCATTCTATTATCACTGGGATGTACAATATACTCTTTTACAGCTGCTGCTACTGATCTGAAACACATCTGAATAGGAAGGCAAATACATTACCGATCACCCAAATGATGAAAAATAGGTCCTGCTGAAAACGCGTGTGAACTGGGACAGAACAGAACAGAGCAGGACGTGCTTCCCGCCTATGCAAACCAGAGCGAAGCCACTTACAGATACTTCAGGAATCGGTCTCAACTTTTCCCCTGAGATCTCCTTTAGGGAGGTTTTGTTTATTGAAGCTGGTACTTGATGGGCTGGTTGGTCCTTTGCTTTGATAACGGGATCTGGAGTTTTCTGAGAGGCTTCACTTCTTCCCGGGGGAGAAAGGCATGGCGTAGGCACCACACTCATTTGAAAGTCTTTTCTATCTATCTGCTTTGCCAAGGAATTCTGGGTTTCTGATGCTCCTGCTTCTGCGTAGGCACTTTTTAGAGGTCCTTTATCTGTCCGCCTTGCAGCCTTCCCCAACGTGTTCTCTAATGTTAGCTGAGTTAACCCTGAAGGACTAGTTGTTGGGCTCGGGGAACCCTGGATACTGTCGTTACCCTACATAGGGGAACAAAGTGAAACCACATTGAGCCAAAATCTGTGGTGAATAAGCTACTGAAAACTGTTCTTAAAAAGTTCATTTATTCTCTGAATAAAAGCAAAAGTATATATATATATATATATATATATATACACACAGTATTTTATTCTGCAATAAAAATATGAGTAACTAAAAACAGCAGTGCAATAGGTATAAATCGCTTGCTAAGATGCCTTGCTATGTGGTATCTGATCTTGGTAAGGCATATTTTTTTTACCACTGAGTTACGAGAGAGCCATTCAGGAAGTAGTCACTAAAAATATAGTCATTTCAAAAGAGCATGTGAAAGAAGAGGATCCACCAGAAGTTACGTAAGAATTGTACACTTTGACTTCCTAATGAGCTAACTCCATGAGAAGAGAAATAGCTAGAACTTACAGTATTTAGCTTATTTAAGCAGGGAAATGCTACTCTAAAAATAAGTTGGCCTATCAAAGTATATTTGTCTTAAATTATTGTAGGGAAGTTTTATTGTTCAAGAGCAATAGATAATAGACCTGTTTTGTGAAATATTTTTCTTACATGAAAATTTCAATTATAGAAAGTATTTTTTTTCCATAAGACATGAGCATCATGAAATTGGAAAGCTACATGAATTTTACAAGTACATAGTTCTGAGATTATCCCTAGGAAAGCAAAAATTTTAATTTTTAAATCTGAGAAAGGAGGAACTACAAACATAAAATCAATGGCTGTGAAAGTAAATAATGGAAATGAGAAATACAGTGCTTTTTCAGTTAGTGGATTTTTCTGCTATAAAATAAGAAATTTAAAGAACTAATGTGATCATTGCTTATACTTGCCATAGTAGATTTTTCCAATTTGTTTTATTTACTTAAATATGTAATAAATAAGTGGATATTAAAATGATAAATTTAGGACAGAAAAAATCAATGAAAGCAGAGTATATATATCTATATATAAATTTAAAGATTTTATTTATTTATTTATTTGAGAGCAAGAGAGAGAAAGAGAGAGCACATATGCAAGCCTGGGGAGGGACAGTGGGGGAGGGAGAGGGACAAGAAGACTCCCCACTGAGCATGGAGCCCAATGCAGGGCTCGATCTCATGACCCTAAGATCATGACCTGAGCCAAAATCAAGAGTCAGATGCTTAACCAACTGAGTCACCCAGGCACTCCAAAAAGCAGATTATAATTTTAAGACATTATTTGCTGTCTGAGAATGTATATCTTACATTCAGTTTCAGTAAGCTATTCCCTACCCTTCCATTTATAGCCACACAGAACCAAATATCTAGTCATTCCCCAAATTTTGTTTTTTATTTTTAAACTTTTTTTAGAACAATTGAGAGGGAGCAGAGAGGGAGAGGGAAAGAGAGAAGCAGGCTCCACGCTCAGCATGGAGTCTGACAGGGGGCTTGATTTCAAGACTTCAAGGTCATGACCTGAGCTGAAATCAAGAGTCGGACACCTAACGAACTGAGTCACCCAGGCGTCCCCCCAAAATTTGGTATTTTTAAACAAAATATTTGAGTGACTGATTGAACTGTTGAGTTTCTTCCTGAGTGTTTGGTCATCATCACGGTCAATATACAGATCACTATCTGAGGTGAGATTTCCCCTTCAGTAGAAGTGAAGCCTGTGTAAAGGTGAGAAAGCCTGCTCTAGGTTGTGCACAGGCCAGAAGAGGATTTTTTTTTAAAGATTTTATTTATTTATTTGAAAGAGAGCGCACGTGACAGAGAGTACAAGCTTGGCGGGGGGGGGGGGGGTAGGGCAGAGGCAGCAGCAGACTCCCTGCTGCAGGGAGTCCAATGTGACTCGAGGCTTGATCCCAAGACCCTAAGATCCTGACCTGAGCCAAAGGCAGACACTTAACCTACTGAGCCACCCAGGCATCCCCAGAAGAGGAGGGATCTATCTGTCTGTGTGTCTGTCATAGTTCTGCCTCTCTTCCTTTCTTCCTCATCATATCTAGGGCTATTGCCGTAGGCACTGTAGATGCTGGGGATATAATGGTAGCCCAGAACTTAATCTCTGCCATTCGGGGTCTTTGAGGAGGTCCTTGCATGACGCGATTCAGGGGAATCAGCGACGGCACATGATAGAAGGCATGGATGTGAGTTTGTGTGGTGTCTGCAGCGTCTGTGGAGATAGTAGAGAGGGAGGCCAGTTAGGAGACTGTTGAATGATCAGGATTAGAGGTGCTGGCGTGGCTGTGTTGAGGCAGTGGTAGTGGTGATGGAGAGGCTGGGCTGATATGAGGGCTCTGTAGAAGGCAGGGCATGCTATACTTAGTGACTCTGGAAATCTCTAAAATGGAGTCTGCAATCCCTAATCCTGTCACAAAACAATTTTCCCTTCTTGTGGAAAGTAGCTGGGATTAGCGGGTAACTGTATTCTCAAGAAAGGTCTTAGAACACTCGGGTCTTAGAACGTCTCCTAAGAAACAGCTTGCCTATCTGTAATAAAGGATGAGAACTGCGGAGTGTCTAAGGATCTTCTCCTTGTTATTCATCCTGGGCCTAAACTTGCTTTGTCTATGCTGGCTTGATCTTCTCATACATATATTTCTTCATAAATGATGGAGAAATCTATTTTCCAGAGCCCCAGATAAAGAAAAGATGGTGACTGGATGTCGATCCACGTATTACTTTATGTCTCAAGTGAAAAAGTAAGAAGGTTGGGATATTTCCGCCCTTGAAACAGTACTGCATTGGCCTCAACTGCAGGCACTGGGCAACTCTCTCTGCTGTACACCACTTACTGAATGAGCTCATCCTTCACCGCCATTCTGAGAACCCTTAGGCTATTCACATGGTTGAAGAACCCTGTCTTCAGGCAGAAAACTGGAAAGAATAACAGAGACTTGAAAAATGCCTACTGTCCTAAATTACTAAGGAATGGAGTGGGGGCTCTTGCAATTTTTGTTTCACAGAGACGAAACGAGAACAAAAGTGTAGACTTGTCAAGAGAAAGTAAACAGGAAATATAGCAAACATCCCCCAAACCCCACTTCTGAGAAGGTACTGGGGGAAATAGGATAGATTTCTTGTTAATTCAGTCTGGTTGCTAGATGGTGTTATCTCTTCTCCAGCTTTCAAAAAAACTCTAATTTTCTATACTGGTTATATACAATGGGCAGTGGGTTTTCGGTGACCAAAAGACCCTCTACTCATTCATTTCCATCATATTTTCATAATAAAAAATAAACATGTGCTATGTATTTAAAGCAGATATGCCCTAAAAATAGGTTGGTTAAGCAGAAAAGGTATAATTATGCATATTTGGGCCAGAAGCTTTGGATCCCTCTGGGATTCCATTTTGTATATGACATAGGCAGAAATTGGGAGCTTTTGCAATAAAAATGAGTTCAGTAAATATTTACTAAGCTCCTGCTAGGTGTAAGGCATTTTCTAGGCACTACAGAAGGTACACAGATAAGAAGAAAATGGGCATTGCCCTCGAGAGGCACAAAGTCTTAAAGGCAAAAAAGGCATAAAGCAGAGAGATAGACACCTACAAAAGTAACAATTTCATAAGGGAGAAGGTAGCAAATATCATTTCAAAAGTTTCAGATGCACTATTAGAGGGATGCCTATAAAGCCAGATGTTGGCTACATCACTTTATAAATACCTTAAAAATCACATTATTTTATAAGAAGTCTATTTTTTGCACCTCTGGGTGGGTCAGAGTACAGCCTTTTCTTCCTTCCAGTAGTTTACTCAGGTGTAAAATTATTTCTTTTTGCTTGGCATGAACAGTGATTATACACACAGAAATATTAATGAGATGTATATGGACATTCATCTCACATTTTTCCTAAGATATACCCTGGTTTGGAGATGGGCCGAGGAGGACAGATTTAGCTGTGTTCCCTGGTGAGCATTCTCTTGGTTGTACTGCATTTCTACGATAATATGTTTGCTATGCTACTTTAAATATATGGAAAAGATAAATAACTGGAGAATCTGGACAGAGTATAAAAGGCTTGCTTACTTTGGCTGCCCCACCAATTCTGGTTTATCCCAGATTCTGAAAGGGGAATTAGGATAAATGAGAAAGGCAAGAGATATAAGAGACCAATATTTTGACTTAAGTTGGATCGGCTTCTCTTTTTGAGAGGAAATAGAGACTAAAACCTAGTATTGTATTTTATAGGAGTGGTGGTACACTGGCAAAACTCTATTCCTTTCTTTAGCAACACTTTTGACTTACTAAAATAAATGACATATGTATAGATGATGTTGATTGATTTCACATATGTAACACCTTTGGGCTCGACATGCTCTTAGCTTAATTTTTTCTTATATAACATATGCATTTGTTATATGCATTAAAACTTAACTTACTATGACCTGATTGAAAAACAACCACGTTTTCCCCTTTGGTTTATCATTTAGCTACTGAAAACCTGTACAGAAATTGAATATAATTTGTCAGAGTGGGTAAAGAAATTGTCATGCCATTTTCATGTTCCGATCGTCTGTTCATCTGTTTCTCAGAAGAACAAATACAAAATGCTTTTGATTTAACTTAATATATTTTTTTAAAAGTCCCAAATCTCTTGAACCGTTTGTCTTCTGGGCTCAGAGGCATTTGTTTGTTAAATATTCAATCACGCCCCAGTGCCGGGAACATCAATAGAGTTTGCCTGATTAACTGTAGCATAGCATATGTACGCTGAGGATGAGAATGATTTCCCCAAGGAACCAGCACTTCCTCTGTTGAACTACGTTTCTTAAAAGGACATGCAGATGGGCATTTGGACAATAATTTCTGGATGCACAAAACGGATTGCTCTTGCTGAGCTGTAATTCTAAAAAGATAATTTTAATGACTCTTGAGGGCCACCTACTTGGAGCAGATGGGACCCAGACTCTTTGTATCGCAACTTTAATGTTGAGCGAGTCAGGCTAGAGCTCTGTTTTAGCCTTTGTAAAAGTGGATGATCATATTTATTTATATTTCAATTGATTTTTTAATTCAGTCCACTGTGAAAAGAAGTCTTGTAGAACATTCTTAAAAGTTCTCTAAAAAAAAACAAAAACAAAAACATGTCTGCAATATTCCAAACACACTTTTGATGGCAGTTTTGAATCTGTAATTGAGATTGAGTCAGCAGGAGTCTTTACTTTTGTCCAATGTTTTAGTGCCTAAATGCATGCAGTGACAGCATCCTTTAGCTGGACATGGGCACTGGCAGACAATACAGATGATAGAGGTATATACTTCCACTGTCAACTAAAAAGCACAATTATTTGCATAGATGTAGCTAAAGATATTGGTCATAACAGAATGAAAAAAATCATTTCTTCTTTGAGGACAACAAGATTGGCCACTCAAATGTATCTTAAATGGCTTCCCTAACAACCATCCCCAAGAAGTATTTCTATTTCCACCTCTTGAATTTTATAGGAGACTATTAAAGTAATACAGTTCTCTCTGGGTGGCAAAGAGATAGTGGTATCTAATAATGCATTTTACTAGTTTATAAAGAAGTAAAATAAAAGGAAGATGTAACTGCTTCTAACAAGTAACTAACCTGCAGCAGGCTTAATATTCAAAGGAGTTGGACAAATTATTTTTGTAAATACCTTTTTTTAAAAAAATTTATTTTATTTTATTATGTTATGTTAGTCACCATATAATACATCATTAATTTCTGATGTAGTGATCCATGACTCACTGTTTTCATATAATACCCAGTGTTCCATGCAGTATGTGCCCTCCTTAATACCCATCACGGGGCTAACCTATCCCCCCACCCCCCTCCCCTCTAAAACCCTCAGTTTGTTTCTCCGAGTCCAGAGTCTCTCATGGTTCGTCTCCCCCTCCGATTCCCCCCTCCTTCATTTTTCCCTTCCTTCTCCTAATGTCCTCCATGCTATTCCTTATGTTACACAAATAAGTGAAACCATATGATAATTGACTTTCTCTGCTTGACTTATTTCACTTAGCATAATCTCCTCCAGTCCCATTCATGTTGATGTAAAAGTTGGGTATTCATCCTTTCTGATGGCTGAGTAATATTCCATTGTATATATGGACCACATCTTCTTTATCCATTCATCTGTTGAAGGGCATCTCGGCTCTTTCCACAGTTTGGCTATTGCTGCTATGAACATTAGGGTGCATATGCGCTTCTTTTCACTACATCCATGTCTTTGGGGTAAATACCCAGTAGTGCAATTCCTGGGTCATAGAGTAGCTCTATTTTTAATTTTTTGAGGCACCTCCATACTGTTTTCCGAAGTGGCTGTACCAACTTGCATTCCCACCAACAGTGGAAGAGGGTTCCCCTTTCTCCACAACCTCTCCAACATTTGTTTCTTGCCTTGTCATTTTTGACATTCTAACTGATGTAAGGTGGTATCTCAATGTGGTTTTGATTTGAATTTCCCTGATGGCTAATGATGATGAACACTTTTTCATGTGTCTGTTAGCCATTTGCATGTCTTCTTTTGAGAAGTGTCTGTTCATGTCTTCTGCCCATTTATTGACTTGATTATTTGTTTTTTGGGTGTTGAGTTTGATAAGTTCTTTACAGAGCTTGGAAATCAGCGCTTTGTAGTGTCATTTGCAAATATCTTCTCCCATTCTATGGGTTGCCTCTTTGTTTTGTTGACTGTTTCCTTTGCTGTGCAGAAGCTTTTTATCTTGATGAAGTCCCAGAAGTTCATTTTTGCTTTTGTTTCACTAGCTTTTGGAGATGTATCTTGAAAGAATTTGCTGTGGCCGATGTCGAAGGGGTTACTGCCTATGTTCTCCTCTAGGATTTTGATGGATTCCTGTCTCATATTGAGGTCTTTCATCCATTTTGAGTTTATCTTTGTGTATGGTGTTAGAGAATGGTCGAGTTTCATTCTTCTGTATATAGCTGTCCAATTTTCCCGGCACCATTTATTGAAGAGACTGTCTTTTCTCCATTGCATATTTTTTCCTGCTTTGTCAAAGATTATTTGGCTATAGAGTTGAGGGTCCATATCTGGGCTCTCTATTCTGTTCCATTGGTCTATATGTCTGTTTTTGTGCCAGTACCACGCTGTCTTGGTGATCACTGCTTTGTAATATAACATGATGTCCCCAGCTTTGTTTTTCTTTTTTAACATTTCCTTGGCTATTCGGGGTCATTTCTGATTCAATACAAATTTTAGGGTTGTCTGTTCCAGCACTTTGAAAAATGTCATTGGAACTTTGATTGGGATGGTGTTGAAGGTATAGATTGCTCTGGGTAGCATAGACATTTTAACAATGTTTATTCTTCCGATCCATGAGCATGGAATGTTTTACCATCTTTTTGTGTCTTCTTCAATTTCTTTCATGAGTGTTCTGTAGTTCCTAGAGTATAGATCCTTTACCTCTTTGGTTAGGTTTATTCCGAGGTATCTTATGGTTTTTGGTGCTATTGTAAATGGAATCGTTTCTCTAATTTCTCTCTCTACAGTTGCATTGTTAGTGTATAGGAAAGCAACTGATTTCTGTGCATTGATTTTGTATCCTCCACATTACTGAATTGCTGGATGAGTTCTAGTAATTTGGGGGTGGAGTCTTTTGGGTTTTCCACATAAAGTATCATGTCATCTGTGAAGAGAGAGAGTTTGACTTTGCCAATTTGAATCCCTTTTATTTCTTTTTGTTGTCTGACTGCTGTTGCCAGGACTTCTAGTACTATGTTGAACAATAGTGGTGAGAGTGGGCATCCTTGACTTGTTCCTGATCTTAAGCGAAAGGCTCTCATCTTTTCCCCATTGAGGAGATGTTCGCTGTGGGTTTTTCATAGATGGATTTTATGAACTTGAGGAATGTTCCCTCTATCCCTATACTCTGAAGAGTTTTAATCAGGAAAGGATGCTGTATTTTGTCAAATCCTTTTTCTGCATCAATTAAGAGGACCATATGGTTCTTCTCTCTCCTCTTATTAATGTGTTCTATCATATTGATTGATTTGCGAATGTTGAACCGCACTTGTATCCCAGGGATAAATCCCACCTGGTTGTGGTGGATGATCCTTTTAGCTAGGATTTTGTTGAGAATTTTGGAATCCATATTCATCAGGGTTATCAGTCTGAAATTCTCCCTTCTTATGGGGTCTTTGCCTGGTTTGGGGATTAAAGTAATGCTGGCCTCATAGAATGAGTCTGGAAGCTTTCCTTCTGTTTCTATTTTTTGATATAGCTTCAGGAGAATAGGTATTATTTCTTCTTTGAATGTTTGGTAGAATTCCCCAGGGAATCCATCAGGACCTGGACTCTTGTTTTTTGGGAGGTTTTTGATCACTGCTTCAGTCTTGTTACTAGTTAGGTTGTCAATTTCTTCCTGTTTCAGTCTTGGAAGTTTATAGGTTTCCAGGAAGGCCTCCATTTCTTCCAGGTTGCTTAATTTATTGGCATATAGTTGTTGATAATAATTTCTAATAATTGTTTCTATTTCTTTGGTGTTAGTTGTGATCTCTCCCCTTTCATTCATAATTTTATTAATTTGGGTCCTTTCTCTTTTCTTTTGGATAAGTCTGGCCAGTGGTTTATTGATCTTATTAATTCTTTCAGAGAACCAGCTTCTAGTTTTGTTGATCTGATCTACTGTGTTTCTGGTTTCTAATTCATTGATCTCTGCTCTAATCTTAATTATTTCTCTTCTAATGCGTGGCTTAGGCATTGTTTGTTGCTTTTCCTCTAGCTCTTAAGGTTTAAAGTTAGTTGATGAATTCGGGATTTTTCTATTTTTTTGAGTGAGGCTTGGATGGCTATGTATCCCCCTTAGGACCGCCTTTGCAGTATCCCATAGGTATTGGACTGATGTGTTTTTGTTCTCACTGGTTTCCATGAATTGTTTAAGTTCTTCTTTGATTTCTTGGTTGACCCAAACATTACTGAGCAGAGTGGTCTTTAGCTTCCAAGTGTTTGAATTTCTTCTGAATATTTTCCTGTGATTGAATTTTAAAAGCATTATGGTCTGTGAATATGCAGGGAATAATCTCAATCTTTTGCTATCAGTTGAGACCTGATTTGTGACCCAGTATGTGGTCTATTCTGGAGAAAGTTCCATGTGCGCTCGAGAAGAATGAGTATTCAGTTGTTTTAGGGTGGAATTCTCTGTATATATCTATGAGGTCCATCTGGTCCCGTGTGTCATTCAAAGCTCTTGTTTCTTTGTTGATTTTCTGCTTAGATGATCTGTCTATTGCTGAGAGTGGAGTATTGAGGTCTCCTACAATTAATGTATTGTTATCAATATGACTCTTTATTTTGGTTAACAGTTGGCTTATGTAGATGGCTGCTCCCATGTTGGGGGCATAGATATTTACAGTTGTTAGATCTTCTTGTTGGATAGACCCTTTAAGAATGATATAGTGTCCTTCTGTGTCTCTTATTACAGACTTTAGTTTAAAATCTAATTTGTCTGATATAAGAATTGCTACCCCAGCTTTCTTCTGAGGTCTGCTGGCATGGAAGATGGATCTCCATCCCTTCACTTTCAGTCTGGATGTCTCTTTAGGTTCAAAATGAGTCTCTTGTAGACAGCATATGGATGGGTCCTGTCTTTTTATCCAATCTGCAACCCTGTGCCGTTTTATGGGAGCATTTAGGCCATTCACGTTGAGAGTGATTATTGAAAGATATGAATTTATTTTCATCATGTTGTCTGTGAAATCCTTGTTTCTATAGATTGTCTCTGTAAATTTCTGTTGTATATCACTCTTGGGGTCTTTCTCCTTTTATAGAACCCCCCTTAATATTTCTTGCAGGGCCGGCTTAGTGGGCACATATTCTTTCAGTTTCTGCCGGTCGTGGAAGATCCGCATCACTCCATCCATTCTAAATGACAGCCTTGCCGGATAAAGTATTCTTGGCTGCATGTTCTTCTCATTTAGTACCCTGAATATGTCTTTCTAGCCCTTTCTGGGTGCCAGGTCTCTGTGGATAGGTCTGACGTTATTCTGATGTTCCTCCCTCTGTACGCAAGGAATCTCTTCTCTCTAACTGCCCTTAAGATGGTTTCCTTGGTTCTAAGATTTTCAAGTTTTACTATTACATGCCGGGGTGTTGGCCTGTTTTCCTTGATCTTGGGAGGGGTCCTCTCTGCCTCTAGGACTCGAATGTTTGTTTCATTCCCCAGATTAGGGAAGTTCTCAGCTACAATTTGCTCAAATATATCTTCTAGTCCTCTCTCTCTCTCCGCCCCATCAGGGATCCCAATAATTCTGACATTGGAACGTTTCATGGTGTCACTTATTTCTCTGATTCTATTTTCACGGATTTTGATTTGTTTTTCCCTGGCCTCCTCTTTTTCCTTCTTTTCTATCAATTCGTCTTCTAGATCACTAATTCATTCTTCTGCCTCGCTCACCCTAGCTGTTAGATTATCTAGATTAGATTGGATTTCATTGATAGCATTTTTAAATTCTGCCAGTACAGCTTTCATTTCGGCCCTTCTGTGTTGCCATTAATCGATTTCTCCATTCTAGCTATTGTCTTAACAATTGCTACCCTGAATTCCGTTTCCGACATCTTGGTTATATCTGTATCCATTTGTAAATCTGTGGCAGACATCACAGTCTCTGAGTCTTTCCTATTTTGGGGGTTCCTCCTCCTAGTCATTCTTTTGCGGGGTGGTTAAGGGAATGTACAGAGTCCAAATTACTGACCACAACCCAAGCAAGATGCACCTGTTTTCTAGGGACCTTAGGGTTGTTGGCCTCTTGTTCTCCCAGCCTGTCTTCTTGGGGAGGGGCTTGCTGCGCTGTTACTCAGGCAACCCTATTTGGGCAGAGTTGCCCTGTCCCCTGTGGGGGGAGATGGGCTCAGTGAAAACTGTTTTTCTGGGGCTTTTGTTCTCTGGCGGCTTTCCCTGGAGGCTTTCTGCGTCTCTTCCAAGAGTCAGAGCAGAAGAGATCATTTCCAACCCTCTGCCTCAGAGCAGAGAGATCATGGTCTGTTCTTCAGTGAGCTCTCCAGGCCACACTATCACCGTTTCTATCTGTGCTGCTATAAACTGCAGTGTCCTGGGTTGTGTGCCCCTCAGCAAGGCTCCCAGTCCTCACCTCCAGGTCGGGGCACGTCTTTGCCCTTTGTGCTTCTATAACCACCAGCCGCCCCCAGTTCACACGTGTGGCCCCGCCACTCCAGGTTTCAGTCTGGGGGGCTGCCCTAAAGTCCTTTCCCCACCGCTACTGGTCTGCAACTCTGTGCCCCATGTCCCCAACGCGGAAGGCTTTTGCACTCCTGTGTTGTTTCATCTTCCTGGCACTAGCGCTTATGGTAGCTCCCTTCTCCTTCCATTTATCTTCAGATACGTGCCTGCAGACTCACGGCCCCCTGTTTCATACCTGGAAACCAACCGCCTGTGATTTTCTGTTTGTAGAGATCCAGATCTCTCTTCTTACATCTCAGGCTGATTTCGTGTGTGTTCAGAGTGGTCTGGTAGATATCTAGCTCAATTCCGGGGACTGGCTGGAATAGGGTCCCTTACTCCTCCACCATCTTTTCTCCTATCTTTTGTAAATATCTTTACCGGTAGCCAGTGATGCTTCACAGACAAATAGCAGAAGTTAGAAGGACTCTATGGGGTATGCAAACTATTGGGGGAAATGATGAGACTCTTTTAATTGTTTAAGACAGAAACATATTCTTCTTTAAGTTAAAACTTCATGCTCTTTTAGCTGATAACACTTTAAAGATTTCTTGCAGAAACTCCTATCCACAACCAAATATTTATCCACAAGATGTTTATCTACTAGCAGAAGTGGTAGAATGATATTCTAAGCAGACAAGAGTTTTAAAAATCTTCTTTCCCTGCCTATCAAAATGAAGAGCCAAGTCACAAGAACCAAGGGGCCTCTGACTTTTGCAGAGAGGAACAGAGCTTCACAAGATAGTAATAAAGACACAGAGCTGTGACCAGCCTTAAAAAATTTCGCACACAGAATAAATATTAAATTTGCCTGGTAGGTTTAGAGTATGTTATGTTGTAATTCATAATATACAGGAACAAAAATGCAAGGCAATATATTCAAAATAAGAGTCCTTCCATTTTTTTCCCAACACAGACATTGACATTTAAAATTTTTTAAAGGCTACAGAGAAATATAAGTAGCCTCAAGAGGAGTAAATATTCTTTCTATTGTGTGTATGTACATGTGTGTGAGAAAGTAATTCAAATTCACTAGTCAAGTATATGGGGTGAGTGGTTTATAGACTAACCTAGAAATATAAACTATGAGGGAAAAAAAATGCAATGAAACAGCTTAACTGCTGAGTGCCAAACAAACAAACAAACAAACAAACAAACAAACCTTCAAAGCAACAATACGAGTAAAACTGAGGAGGACTAAAAGGGTCTTTTTACTCCATTGTTGGTAAATTTGTCCTCTGCAGCCCTCCACAGAGTTAGATGGGGAGAAGATCTGGAAGCTTCCTAGCTAATTTGAATGCTCTAAGTAGTCAGTCCACATAATTCATGTCCAACTATGGATAATTTTTTGGCTTAATGTTCCAATTTGGATTGTAATACAGGACAAATTACCTGGCCTTGCAAATATCTACTTTAATATGTGATACACAGCCAGAGTTTTGGAAAAAAAATGACAGTATTTCTAGATGAAAAATTAAATTAGGGGAGTAATAAAATATTAATATAAAGCTAACTATTTCAAGTTGTAAACCAGGCGTATACTCAAAGCCACATTGGGAATAATGGCATAAAATACAAAATAGAGATGATAATAAAAGGAGGCTTTTTTTTTCTTTCAGATGCTGTAATAGTGGGAAAGGCACTCTGTTTTAATAGCTTTCCTAGAATAATTCATTTTACATGTTAGTCTTGATTTTATAGCTATATATTTCTATAATGTGCTTTTCAAATAAGAAGTACAAACTGAAAATTAATTGAGTATCAGGAATATTAGTATACATGGCTGCCTAGGGAATAAAATATATAGTAAAGCAAAGACTAAGACAAGAGCATATGCAAAAAAAAGAAAACTCATACTTTTGAGGCTCTCACACTAATGAAGATCTCAGATGTGAATTAAGGATTAGGAACTTAAATTACAAAATCAATGTATCACTGAAAGCTTATTTTAATTAGCTTTTACTACTGTATGTGTACTTTTCCTCTAGCTATCATGATAACATGATTTGATTTTTCTTAGATTACAGGCTACTGAATATATCTAATTTCCCTTTAAAAATACTCAATGGTTGACCATTAAAAGAAGTATTTTAACTACAAGTTACAAACTTCAAGCACAGTAAGTAATGTAATTATCCTCATTCGTCCACCATTATTTATGACATGACATTGGTTTCCTTAAGTATAATTATGCTACTCTAAAGATATAAAATTCTAAAATAACACAACTAATAGTAAGGATGCTTAATTAACTAAACTGATTTTTCTTCAAAGACTATATGTAAATAAACATTTTAAATATCTAAGCCGATTTCCCATTGACTTACACAATTAATAAACGGGAGAAGTGATCCTAAGGAAAAAAATTACCAAAAAAGTCCCAAACAAATGAATTTGATCACCATAAATTCTTGTTTAAACTTGTTTAAACATAACCCGTCATTTTTGTTGGTCATGTTTTCTATTTCATAGTTTGTATATTGTTACTGCCTCTAACAATAAACCCCTAAGCTTGTATAATATGGCAAGGTTTCTGCCCTTCTCTCTGGCTGCCACTCTTAGCAGGCTCCAACTAAAGGTGGGCCAGGACAGGTGTTAGCAACGAGATGGTCCTAGTATAGACTCTAGCCCTATGCTACTAGTCATTTGGATGGTCATGGCACAGGAGTGACCAGATAGCCATGCCACTCAGAGCTTGGGTAATGCGTGATACATTTATTTTCAATTTCATGTAGTTGGTAATTAGTACATGTTTGAATAATAAACGATGAAGGAAGTCAGAAGTAGAGTAGCTAGTAGCAAAAGAAAGCACACCAAGTGATAACAAACTAAAATATTCAGAAATAGTATTCCTCATTTTCCCATGAAGCTCTATTGCTTCTTGTCAAGGCTTATCCTTCATATAGACAAAAACACTAAGTTCCTCATGTCATGATGTTTAAAGGACAGTTTCCCTCATAAAACTTTTCTCAAAGTTTTCCAGGGAAGGGACTAACATTTCCCACCTGCCCTGAAATTTCCACCATTAAAGGAATTCTTTTGGTTTAGGTAAGAAAGATGGTGCTGTGCATATGGGAAGGGGATGGGCTATCCCATTAATGAAATGGTATGAATTAATTTATCAGATTAGCCAATTAATACTGTAGAAGAATTGACAGCTGGGATGGGGGCAGTGCTAGATGCTGAAGGCAAACGTCTATTTTAGTTTTTATATCTTAATGTTATTCAGGGTGAAAGGGACAAAGATGTCTACAGCAACAGTTAAAATGTTGGCATCAAATGTACTATTTATGCATAAAGCGATTTGTGGTAGATTTATGTTTGGTATTACTAATAGTTTCACCACGCTCAGAAGCAAAGATACTATAAAAAAAAGGATTTCCCCATGCACCTTGCAATGGAAACTCATTAAAAGTTGCAAAAAACCATAATTATTGCCTGAACAATTTCATCATATTCTCAACTGGCTCTGAAGGTAGGAGCAATGAACCTAATCTACATCCTGCTGTCCAAGGGGAATTCTTGATCAGTTATAATTATTAAAAAAATTTTTTTGCAAGCATATACAAAAAGTTTTTCTAATTATTATTATATAATAATTATATTATATATAACTTAATATATAATTTGCTATATTTATATTTATTACCTATAATTTAATATATAGTTATTATATATTATTATTATATAATTTTGACATAGAAATGATTTGTATCATTTTACAAAACCATAACTTGACTGTAATCTGCTTTTAAGAAAATTATTTTTCACAGAAAATAGGGATGCCTATCATTAGAGAACAAAGCTGAAGGAATTTCACAAATTCATTTTGTCTGAGGGAAAAGAGTCATCATAATGTATTAAGTTTTAAACAAATGTTTCAGAACTACTTTCCGTTTGGTTTATGACAAGTTTTTTTTTAAACTTTATGTGAATTTACTAATTTATAAGATATATTTGTATTCTAAATAATTGCAAACAGAAAACCTCGGGTAAGGCAAGTCCCAGCACTAATCCATGATTCATTATCTAAACTTTAATTGGCACAACTCTTGAAACTCTGGGACCATATGGAAAATAATGAGTCTTAATAGGTCTAAGGTGGAGGGATGGTAGGGTAGGGAGGAAGCCAGAAAGCCGTCAATTCAGAATGCTTAGCCACTGCAGCACAATCTGCCCAGAGAGCTAGAACAATGTGTTCTCAGTGTTTTACTGGTTTTGCCATCATATAGCTAAACCGCATGTTATTTCTCTCATTCTGTGAGGCAAAAATTAAAATGAGAAAACAAAAACAACCCCAAAACTGGTTTCCATAATTAAAAATGAAATTGGCTGACTGTTAATAAAAAAGGCAGCAATTTAGAGTTACCATAACAACCCGAGGCAACTGTTGACTGACACTGCAATCTGCCACCTTTTTATAAATAGCAGTTGATTCCCCCTCTTTCATTTCAGCTGGTTTTAGTGCTCAACGGAGCTAATGGAACAACTGCGCTTTAGAACGACTTCACTCATCAAGCAGTGTACCTCTTCGCTGCTGTCACCGCCGTAAAAATCATCCTCTGATTCGGTGTCTCTCCTTGTCACACTGGCATCCTCTTTTAGATCCAAAATAAATGGGCACCCCTCTGGAGACATGTTCTGAGTTTTTCCATGAGGTGCTGATCGTGGTCTTGATGAAAAAGTGAAAATGTCCTTTGGAACAACCTGGGTTTCCTCTGCCAGTTGGCCATGTTCACTCTCCTTGCTGGCTTCCAGCCACAGATGTGAAGTGTGGCAGGAATCATCATCCAGAAGGAGAGACTGTCTGCTGGACGCCAAATGGGAAATGCGATCATCATTTTCAGGAAATATCCACTCATCTGACATTTGGGAAAGATGACAAAAGTGTTCCATCAGTGTTATATTAAGGCAGGTAGTTAGGTTAAAATTTCTTGGGTTGAAACAGAGATTTATCAAATAATACAGAAGCCAAGGAATGCAATTTATCTACCATCTTGTGACCTGCTAAACATTTAACCCATAGATCAGTGCCTATAGCTACAGGAAACTTATTTGCACTTCCTCTCCATCTGAGTTGAAACACTGGCCAGGAAATTTTTAAGTCTGAAATAATTATCACCTGTCTTGCAGCAAGTTCTTCATAGCACAGCCTCATTAATTTGACATTCCAGGAGGGAAGAAATCTTCCAAATTTAAAAGGGTTTGAGTTACTAATATCTTCTTTTAACTGCAGGAGGACAGAATATTTAATGTTTCTTTAAACAAAATAACTGGGCATTGTTTGGATTACAAATCATGGAGGAGAGGAAACCATGAAAAGGTTAACAGGCTTTTCCTTTCCATTCTACTGACTGAAACAGGACAATTCATAGACTAAACTGAGTAGACTTTTCCAGTAATAGTAAATCCACAGAAACACTTGTTAATGTGATTGGTAAAAAAGATCTTTAATTATAGGAGAGAATGTTTTGATACATAAATCTTTTTGCACAACATTATTTGTTTTGATTAAAAATACTGTATACTACCACTGGGATACATTTTAATCAAAACCTTAAAAAATTTTGAACTTTAAAAATTCTTTTGAAATTTAGTTGACACACAATGTTATGTTAGTTTCAGATGTACAACATAGTGAAAAGATTTTAATCTTTTATGTAACACTGAGATAGATTTTTCTAACTACGATCCAGGCAAACTGACACAGACAAATATTTATAATGAATGTCATTAAAAGCATGCTTACTTTCTTCTTTAGAATGACAGCAGGAAAAGGTTGCATTTTTCTCAACTTAGTCTATTTTCCTTAAAATTTACTTTTTTTGCTGCATTATGTCAATGGTGAAAATCTTAACAAAAATCTGTGTTCAGCAGAACCAAAATGTGGACATGGTAATTTTACCCCGACTCTTGAATCCTGCTATATCTATCTTCACAAGAAAAGTAACCAAGAGATATCTAAGATTTGCTGACTTGAAACTCTAAAGCCTACAGTTCAAAAGCAACAAACAAAAAGACCTTTAATAAAAATAACATTAATGGCACAAATAAAATCATATTCATCATAATGTATTCATTTCTTAACTTAAGATTATCATTATATAATATAACTTGCTTATATAAAGGGTAACAAATATATATTTCTTAGAGAAAATCTGTAACTTTCACATTTTCTGTAAGTAAGTGGCCCAGAGCAGGCTGAATCTACTTCATTGGACCACATTCATAAGGGGATGTGGAGGGTCTGGAGTCAGTATACCGTGAGCGGGTGAAATAAACAGATTCACTGGGCTGTCCTCTTTTGGACAGCAAATCCTTTTGCATGGTGTTAAGCACATAGCAGATGTTTTGTAAACACAGTAGATGCTTTATTAATAAATAAATGTTGAAAAAGATCATAAAAACCAATGGGCTGCATTAAGTACATTGATAGTAAAGAAAATTGGAGGACAAGATACTGGGAATCTTCATTATGCAATTCAAAAACTTGCATGACCTATTGCCAAACATATTATTAACTGTCAAAAAGTCAAAGTAAAAGGAGTGTTTCTACACCAAACGAACTCTAATTATCTCACCACCACATGCTTTTTTGGAATTCGTAGTTTTACCTCAAGTATTTCCATATCAATTGTAATGAATAATTTGGTGTGTTTTCTTAGGAAAATATGTAAATTACTGTGTAATCACAATATTGCAGCAAACAAGATAAATGCAAGAATGATCACCTAAACATCTAATTAGTTTTTCTACACAGTCAGATTTATGCTAGAGACACTAATTGCGCCTAACATTTTAATGAAGGTTTCAACATTGCATAAATAAGACTGACAAACTACAAACAATTTTCATTTATTTTCCTTTTTCCCTTGCTCAAAAACAATTCGCCTTTGTAAAAGTACCACACACCTGCTAGGAAAGATATGTTGATGGGCTCAATGCTCTACACTCCAACCATCTCCATTATAAAGAGGACTGGAGACTTGCAACAATAGGTAATCTTTGGGGACAGTGACAATGCCCTGTGAGAACTTCAAAGTTTCAAACTTTCCTTCTGAACAGGATAACTGGTGCATTGAAACTTGGAAATAAAAATGCCCTTTCATCCATTAAAGTCTGACATGCAATTGGGGTTAAGAGGAGATTTATCAAAAAATGACAGATTTTAGCAAATGACTGCATCACAACTTCTCAAAATGACTGGGTTAAACATATTGATATTTCATCAATTACTAACGATTATAGTGGACTAAAGATGCCAACCTGCTTGATCAGGAGACTGCAGTGCTGGAGAGCTGGGGTTCATCTCTGGGCTTTGTTGGGACCCACTGTTGAGGGCAACTGTTGCTTTATCTTCATTCCTGTTATTTCCTGAAGAACTGCCTTTATTGGAATAAATATTTTCCACGATGTTATTTCTTTTGATTTTTATAAAAGTTCATTTTGAAGAATGCTATTAATGCAGTGTGCTTTTCTACATGATTACTGAAAAGCACATTAGAGGTGACGATACAGATTATCTGCAGTTCTTTTCTCTTCCACTAGAATTTTTCAAAGATGAACTCAGCTGCATTTTTGTAGAGGTTCATCTTTAAATTCCTTGATATTTGCATGGGGACATTTTAGATTTAAGTTTTACAATATGCAATAAAAGGAATTCCAAAACCCATATTATTTTTAAAGGGTCCTGTATTTTTCCGTTTGGTTCCACATAAAATGGAGTGTGTTTTCTTTAAATTACAATTCTTACACAACCTGACTTAAAATTTTAAACCAAGCACTTTCCTTCAGCATCTTAAGAAAATGGACACAGAATTAACTTTTCTATCTACTATTTTATAAAAATAACATGAATCCTAACAAGCTGAATTTCAGCCTACCGAAGAACTCCTCATTTTTGAGAAATTATGCTAACAGATGTGTACATGATATACTATGGGCTTGACTCAGGATATATGAATGCATGTGCAGACAGATCTATACGTAAATGCCTCAAATCCAATATTCAAAGGGATAACTATAATAGCCACCTATATTTATCTAAGGCTTTATTGGTTGCAAAGAGTTGAAATTTTAACCTACATTCTATTAGATGGCATGGAGTCCAAAGGGAGAGACAGCAAATGTAAAAAAAAAAAAATACACACACACACACACATATATAGATATATATATCTATATATATATCTGAAAAGGGCCCAGTTTAAAAAGAGGAGATATAAATGAAACATGAAAAATTATGAGTTAAGTTCAATTTTAGTAAAGTCTGCAGGCAGGAACTTCCTCTATCAAATTTGGGCTGTTTCTAAAAAACAATAATTTAAGCTTATTCTGCCTTTGACAGTAGAAGTAGGGAAGTCCTTTACTTCTGTGGTACTATTTAATCCAGCAAATCTCTGTTAGGGCTCTAGAGCAATTCTTTTGCAGAAGATTTGATTTCCATAATCCCTGTAGAAAAGACATTTATATTTTAAATGAATTGGTCCGTAATCCTTTGAAATTTACAACCTGCAGAGAGAGATTCCATTGCTCTGCATAATACACAGATATAAGATAGTATTGAATTAGTGCCGTACCGCTGTGTGCCTCTGTCCTTTCTCTGCTGGTGCTTTTTAACCATAATCTTCTCCTGCTATTATTCTTATCAGCTGATGGTTCTTGAGGGGGATGTGGATGCATAACTTGCAGATTGGCTGGTACATTTTCATATCAAAGAACAAAAAGCCAGAACAGAAAGTACTATATGGTTTGAAATAACTCAGTAAATATAATTGTAGCTATAATGAGAATGTTCATATCATTGTGACATCATATAAAGCTGTATCAAAACCACAACTTATTCCTTCTTGGAAAATAGGCATTTGTTCAGATTCCATTATTGGGATCGTATCAGGCTTTCAAAATTACTGAGACATTTTATTCATGTAATATAACCTTATAGAGAGTTACAGGTAATTTGGTTAATTGTACATACAACATGCTATATTAAAAAATATAAAAAATGAAATGGATTGCTAATATAGAAAAATAATTGCTTCCTTTGAAAGAGGAAGTCAATAAGTATGATTCATCAACAGCTTGGAAGGTAGTTTCCTAAAGAACCCTGCAGAACTGCGATCAAACCTGAAAAAGAACTCCTAAGTGTAATTTAATTGTGTAATCATCATCATAATAATTAACAGCATTCATAGCAGCATCTAATATTTACTGAACGCTTAATTTCTTGGCACAATATGATGTGCTTGACTGGTTTTTCCTGTTAAATCCTCACAATGACCTTTGAGGCGGTCACTCTTCATTACTACTACTATTGCCAGTAGCAATTTTATCCCCATTTTACAGATGAGGAAACTGAGGCCCACAGGGTTTAGGAATTTTGATCAAGGTCTTACAGATGGTGGTAGAGCCAGGACTGAGTATCTATGGTCTTTATGTCCTTCTCTCAGTTTTGTACTGTATGAGAAATATAGTCTGTAATAGTGATCATTAATCTCTAAATCAAATAAAATGAACCCAAATGCCTTCCTTTTCAACTCTCACAAAAGTCAGACATGCAAGAATGGAAAAACTATAGTGAGTGATAAGCCTTTGGTACTGGTCTCAATTCTTTCCAATGATTACAAACTGCAAATCATTTTACCTCTCTGTTAGCCATGAACCCTCAATCTACAAACTGGGACAAAAGTCTCTTCTTCACCAACAGGGTTCTCTGTGCATCAACAGGAGAAAATAAAAAGCACTTTACAAATGGAAGAGATTAAAAGATAAAATTAAGAAAACTTAAAATGCAAGTGGAGTTCCCAAAATATAGTTATTATGGAATGCTATGTTATTTCCTCACCAGTCATCATAAAATAAAAACAGGGTACTATGGCAATTCGAAATAATGGAATAAAGAGAATATAAAGAGAATGATAGGTGGGGCGCCTGGGTGGCTCGGTCGGTTAAGTATTCGACTCTTGATCTTAGCTCAGGTCTTGATCTCAGGGTCATGAGTTCAAGCCCCTTGTAACCTACTTTAAATAAATAAATAAATAAATAAGTATTAAAAAAAAGAGAGAGAGAATGATAGATTCCAGAAGAGAATATATGTATAAGAATTTGAAACAGATTTCAATATCCACCATCTTTTTCATTTTTAAATGATAATTCTCTGGATGTTAAGATCTAATCAAGAATTTAACTTCAAATTTATCTTCACAAGAGCATTTCTATTTTCCCCTAGCTATTGACACTTATGTATGATTCTTACCACGAACAGGTATAGTCTGCTTTATTTGGCGAATATTTTCTTTATCTGCTTGCTCCTCAGACTCCGGCATCAGCAAGGCTGACATCTCTGCGCTGCTAACACAGTCCTCAGTCACAGACTGTTGGCATGATCGGTTATTTCTGGACCCAACGGATCTTGCTGTCTGTAAGGGACAGGAATTAATCTGCACATTTTACAATATGGGAATTGCATTTATTTCCTGTAGAATTTACAGAGACTAATAATATTTGGACAAATAAAAAGTGAGAAAAGAAACTAGAGGAAATGAGAAGGTTAGAAAGTTGGTGGAGAGGAAAATTATAGCAGAAAATTAGAAAGAAATGGAAGGAGAAATATAATGTGAGACAAAATAGAAGACAAACAAGTTTTCTAGACACATAAATTAAAATGTGCTTATAATCCATCTTTAGTAGGTAGGAGTTGAACTGAAAATCTCTGCGTGTGTCAGAAATTCAAGGAAATTAAAAATAAAAATATAACATTTGAGAATCTGTTCGTTGTAAGGTATCTGGTGAAGGTCCAACTCCTTTTTGAAGGAGACCACAAAATGTGCTCATATATATTTGCCTTTAAGTTTTGTGAACATATTTAATCAAAAGAATACTCGGAAATGGTAATTGTGTTGACATGACAAAAATAAAACCGTTTTGAGGTCTTTTAAAATCCAGAATTTCTGTTCCAAATTTATTCAAGCCTTATGCTTTTGGCATGTATTCTCTCTGCCTCTTTCCCCCGCCACCACCCCTGCACTGGGAAAGAACCCTTCTCTTCCCATGCCCCTCACGCTTAGACAAGCTCTTCAGACTTTGCTCCTACCTCACTGGATATCCTCATGTTATTCCTTCTGCCAGAGAGTGGAGGTGGTCCCAGAACTCTGGATCCGAAAGCGATATGACAGACATCTTGATTTTTACTGTTCCGCACACTACCTGTTCCCCTGTTAATGAACTGATCTGTTTTGTTCAAAGAAGGTAATAATAGTCCATTAATAGGCATAATGACAAACACCATGTTGCAATGTTTCTGAAAGTACAATCCAGGTGTCATATGATCTGTATCCCCTTCCCCACTACAGGTCACTTATAAAAAATGCAGATACTGGAGCCCAACATTAGATCTACCAGATCTATAGAATTAGAATCTTGGGGAGGAGCAGCAGAAATCTATAATTTTAACAAGTTCCCCCGAATGGTTCTTATTATGCTCACTGTCATTTGAGAACCACTGCCATAAATATTCTTCCTCAAAGAGAGAGAGAGAGAAAAAAAAAGAAAGAAAGCTACTAAAAAATACATCTTATTTTCTCTTTAAGGAAATACTTTAAATAAAACTATTTAACTCAATTGAACAAATATTTGATTGAGCACTCTTGAGCTTTTCCTAGAAGTTGTCAGTGATACAAAATAGCTAAGATATATCGCTTGCCCTCAAGGGAGGTGAGAGTACAAGTAAACAGGTAACCATAACATAAAGCAACTCAGTGGAAATGAAGAAAAGTGACCTCTTGTTCCTCAAAAAATTAAAAATAGAATTACCCTACAATGCAGTAATCACAGTATTGGGTATTTACCCCCAAAATCCAAAAACACTAATTTGAAGGCATTCCTGTACCTCTATGTTTATTGCAGCATTATTTACAATAGCCAAACTATGGAAGCAGCCCAAGTATTCAGTGATAGATGAACAGATTCAGAAGATGTGGTACATATATACAATGGAATATTATTTAGCCATAAAAAGAACGAAATCTTGCCATTTGCAAAGACATGGATGGAGCTAGAGAGTATAATGTAAAGCGAAACAAGTCAGTCAGAGAAAGACAAATACTGTATGATCTAACTGATATGTGGAATTTAAGAAGCAAGACAAATGAGCAAAGGCGAAAAAAAAAAAGAGAGAGAGCGACAACCATGAAACAGACTCTTAACTCTAGAGAACAAACTGATGGTTAGCAGAGGGGAAGTGGATGGGGAGGAAGGGTGAAATAGGGGATGGGGAGTACACTTACTATGATGGAAAAAAAAAAGAGTAAGTGACCTCTTGAATGGAGTTTGAATGACTGATAAGATTTCAAGAATAAAAGATGTAGGGTGCCCTAGAGAGAAGAAAGTGAATAAAGACAAGAGTGAACTGGTAGGGTATGCTTGGGGAGCAATGAAATTACCAGTTTAGCTAGAAGGATGGGTTTGGGTCACACTGAAAAGAGCCTTAAATCGCTAAAAGCCTATTCTAAATTTGGTAGGTGATAGGGTATCATTGAAAATTTTGGGGGAGAAGGAGAACAAACTGATAGGACCTCCAGGATAAGGCAGGTGTGCTGACCAAACCTTGCTGCCTTTCCCTTCTGGGCACACAGCTATATTACATTTCTGAGCCTTCCCTGCAGTTATATGGGTCATGTGACTGATTTCTGGTTAATGAGACGTGAGAAGTGAAATGTGAGACGTGTAAACTACTTCCCGGCCCCTAAAGCCTCCCGCATAATTCCCCATACTCTCTCTTCCCTCATCTCGACAAGACGCAGAAGATCCGGGGGAGGGCTATAAGGCCTGGAGAAGAACCACTAGGTGAAAGGAGTCTGGGTCTCTGAATGACTTCATGGAAGGCTGCCCAAGGAACTCCTGATTGGATGAGGCTGTGGGGCTCTTTGTGACTGCAGGTGAGGGTGATGGACCTTAACTCAAAAAACTGCCTGCAATCTAGAAAACCTTCTGTTATGCCCACTTGCAAGACAGGACCAACCTTAATATTATGATATTGGCTCCAAGTAAGTCCACATTTGTCCTATAGTCCTGGATATATATGAGCTACTGGCTACTTCCTGTCTGACCTATTCCCTGGAAAAAATTCCTATAGTTAGGTAGGTGGTTTCTTTAGCCTCTGCTGCAGAGCTGTAACTTTACATGTGGAGTTAAAAACCACTCTTCTGCAATGGCATGAAAAAAGGCACCAAAGTTTGTGAAAACACGCCATGCTTAGGAAGCTCCACTTGTTTAGATCTGAGTAGAAGTAATATGTGTGGGTAAATGGGTGTTTTCTGGGTCTGGTTTTATTTTTGCAGTAGATGAAGCTGAAGAGATGGGCAAGGGCCAGACTGTTGACATGATCTGAAAGAATGTTTGCTGGACAGAAAATCTAAGGTGGCTGGCTGGCAAAGTGGTGAGGAGATACACCGTTCCAGTTTTCTTCAAATTCTTGAAGCCCTGTTAGGTAGAAGAGAGATTCCATTTGTCCAAAGGGCAGAATCAGAACTAATGAGAAGAACTGACTTCAAGGTTTTAGTCCAACATGAGAAACATCTTTCTTTAAGTATGTCTGGTCATTGTGGTGGAGAATTTTCTGTCATTCTGGCTCTTATAAAGCAGATTCAGATACCAGAGGACTCCCTACTTTCTATTTCTGGCCTAGTCCTCTCTTCTGAGTTCCACACCTTGTATCCAGTGGCTTTCTTGCTCAGTTCCTCTTCCATGTCTTAAAGACACAAATGGAGAATGTAGTCCAGTGAATGGCACCACAATCCACAGAGTTTGAAGAGTTAGGATCTGGGTGTCATCCCTGACTCCTCTCTCCACCTTCTCCACAGCCAACTCAAGTCTACTTCTCTCTACCTCCTTGGTCAGCACTGCAGTCCAAGTGACCATCATCCTTCTCCTGGATGATCACAGAGCCTCTCAAGGGATCTCCCATGTCCACACTGGCTCCCTGTCCCATGCCCTCTCCAAAATGTACCCAGAGTGGTCTTAGGCAAGCATATACCTGATCAAGTCATTCCTTTTCCTCACTTAAAACTTTTCAATGTCTTCCCTGCTGCAGTTAGGATTAGGAAGAAAGCCTTTAACAGTGGCTGCAAAAACCTACATGTTCTGGCTTCAGTTCATACCTTTCACCCCTCATTTTCTGCTCTCTCAGACTGGCCTCCTCAGTTCTTCCTGCCTACCAGAGCATTTGTGTGTGCTCTTCCCCATGCCTAGAAGGCTCTTCCAGTGTAGGTACTCCCATAAACTTTCCTTCCCATAACTTGCCAAACTGCACTTAAAAATTTTTTTTAAAAATTCAGTTTAGTTAACATATAGTGTATTATTGGTTTCAGGGATAGAATTTAGTGATTCATCAGTATATATAATATATATAACATAACACCCAGTGCTCATTACATCAAGTGCCCTCCTTAATGCCCAACACCCAGTTACCCCATCCCCCCACCCACCTCCCCTCCAGCAACCCTCAGTTTATTTCCTAGAGTTAAGAGTATTTTCTGGTTTGCCTCCCTCTCTGTTTTTATCTTATTTTTCCTTCCCTTCCCCTATGTTCATCTGTTTTGTCTCTTAAATTCCACATATGAGTGAAATCATATGGTATTTGTCTTTGACTGACTTATTTCCCTTAGCATAATACCCTCTAGCTCCATCCACCTCAGTGCAAATGGCAAGATTTCATTCTTTAAAAATTGTACTTTTACATGTGTTTGTGAGATTCACTGATAATGTGTGCTTCAGTAGATATAAACTCAGTAGCCTAGTTTGTCACCCCTGAATTGCTAGCCTGGTGCCTGACATGGAATTATAGATCCTTGCGGAGCAAAATGAACGAATCATTAAATGTAATGAGTCAAATGGGATGTTGGATTAAATGACTAAATATTTCTAACTATGGCTAGAATTTCATTTTTCATTTTAAGAAAATTCCAACTGCAGGTTTTATGTGTGAATTGAGGAAGACTGGGCAGGACTGGACAACTGCCAGGATATGGGGGATGAGAGAGAAGGGTCAACAATGACCAAGACATTGATAATTACATGAGTGGTGTGGCTTTCAATATCAGTAGTGCTATGGCACCCCAATCAGATACCTACTCAGGTTACATGTGAAATGTTCTACTGTTAGCACGTAGACTTGGCTGTGTGTGCATTTGTATTTTTTTTAGTCATCATAAATATCCGTTTGGAGTTAACAAAACACTGTTAGTCTCTCAGGATCAACAACGGAAAGAAATGACACTCAAATCCCAGGCCAATTGGAAAAATTTATTATAGAATCTGTCATCATTTGTACCATTTGTGACCAAGTAGAACAAATCCTAGACTATTGATTTTGTTCTCAAATGTGGATTTTCCCAGAAAGAAAGAGCCACTGAAGGTCCTGAAGGGTATGGGATATGGCTTGGGCCTACATGGGAACTTTTAGTATCAGAATAGGAAATTTTTTTTTTTTACTTCCAGTCATGGGAACCATTAGGCTATGGGCATATTTTTTGCATATCTTTCTGTTCAAACATCTTATGGGGCAATTTCCTCAATGTTTTTTCATTTTCTTTATATATAGTTTCCCCCAACCAATTTAAGCTCCTTTAAATAGAAAGACCATTTATTTGGTAGTGTATGTACCTCCATCTGTGGAGCCCAGCACAGTATGTGGCAGACAATGGATAAAGTTCACCACAATTGTTAAATAGTATTCAAGATTAAAAGGAAGATTTTTTAGGGGAGAGAATATTTCAAAAAATCATACTGACATAGTTCTAGCTATAATTCCAACAAAATGTACACATTAACTAGTTTGTAGCTATTTAAAAAATTAAAATTCCTAAATACCTTGAATTTTTTAGAGGAATCTCTTACTTAGCAGTGGATGTCCAGTGACCATTCAAGATACTCATAAACCTCATATAATATAGCCTTCTAAATCACAGAAAATTAGATATGATTCTGTATTTTATAAGAGGATCTACTATAGGATTTCTTTAAAGAGTAATCTACCACTCTGTATTTAAAGTTAAGTCTATTTTTTAAAATTCACAAATGCTAGCACACTTTTTTCACAAACCAAAGTATACCAATACTCAACCATTAAGTATCTCTTTAATTAATAGACTTCTTTAAACTTCTTGGTACAATTAACATATACACATTCTTAAAGGCTGTTTCATTTTAGTAATTCTGTTTATAATCATTAATTGTTACAATTATCTCTATAAACATGTATCATGCTATTTATCTACTATGAGACAATCCTAATTAAAACCTACAAGGAAAAGTAGTTTAGACTTTTGGTTTCTAAAATAAAAAGTAAAAGGGACAAAGTTTCTATAATGAGAAAAACCTTAATAAAAGAAAACTACAAGCAGAAACACATGCCTTTTGAATTCTAAAGGGAGCTCTTTTAAGGGCTGATATCAATATGCACAATATAAGGTTAAAAATCAAGATTAGATTAAAGTCATGCTCTAGGCGTTTCATTTTCTTGAGTTTGCGGAAAATGAACTTGGTGTAGGTCAGAGATGTTACCATTAATTATTTTGCTATTTTATGAGGGGTACATGCCTTTGTAGTTAGAATATAAAACCTGAGGGTCTACTCTCTAATTGTCTTTTAGGAAAATAAACATTCATTTTTGTCTCAAGATACAATGTTCTAATTATTATAGTCATTTAAGTTTGCAGGGTTTTCAAAGCTTAACCAGAAAAACCTGCTGAATTTTCAAATCTAATCATTGAAGGGTCATGCTCAAGACATATCTATTATCTGACAGTCAAATCAGAATTAAACTTGCTATCAGAACCCAATCTTGAATTGGATTAATTTTTATTTTATTATATGTGCACCGTTATAAAGAATGTCAAAAATACAAAAAAGAGGGCGCCTGGGTGGCTCAGTTGGTTAAGCGACTGCCTTCGGCTCAGGTCATGATCCTGGAGTCCCTGGATCGAGTCCCGCATCGGGCTCCCTGCTCGGCAGGGAGTCTGCTTCTCCCTCTGACCCTCCCCCCTCTCATGCTCTCTCTCTCATTCTCTCTCTCTCAAATAAATAAATAAAATCTTTAAAAAAAAAAAATACAAAAAAGGCTGATCTAGTAAAGCAATATTATTTTAGACAAGGTACTTAACCTTTTAAGCCTCACTTCCTTTCATAAGATTAGGATAATAATAGTACTTAAGTCATGGTGTTTTTGTTAGATCGTATGAAACAATGCATGTAACATGCCAAATACTGTGCTTAGTAGGGACTAAATGCTTAGTAAATATGTTATTAATATCTTCCATCTTGAATAGCATTTAACACTTTACAGAGTCCATTCATAATCACTTATTTCTTTATGCATCCATCCTTTCAGTAGTGACTGGGCACGTGGTCTGGGCAGTTGTATCTCATTAATAAAAAGTTTAAGACATTTTTTAAAGGCAATAAAACATATTACAAACTAAAATTAGAATATCTCTTTCTCCTCTAAACTTAAGTACGACCTTAGATAATGTCATCTGTGAATAAAGTGAGGATATGGCAACAAGATAAAAAGTAATAAGGCACAAGATATTACTTTTCTTCACAAACTCTTAATTTATTAAAAAGCTATCAATAACTGGGGGGAGGAGCAAGATGGCAGAGGAGTAGGGGACCTAAATTTCGTCTGGTCCCAGGAATTCAGCTAGATAGTTATCAAACCATTCAGAACACCTACAAACTCAACAGGAGATTGAAGAAAAGAATAGCAGCAACTCTCTGAACAGAAAAGCAACTACTTTCTGGAAGGTAGGATGTGTGGAGAAGTGAATCCGAGGCAATATTCGGGAAGACAGATCGCAGAGGGAGGGAGCCTCCTCAGCCGGCTACCAGCAAGTGACAGAGCAGCAGAGCACAAAATCAGAACTTTTAGAAGTCCGTTCTGCTGAGGGATGTGGCTCCAGTGGCTAAGCAGGGGGTGGAACCCTCGCTGGGACAGTGTGGTCTCAGGACCCTCGGGGTCACATAAAGCCTGGGGGTGCCGAAGTGTGGCAGAGCTCCCGGGTATCGGAGAGGGAAGCCAGCTGCAAAGGCGGAGCTGAGGAGTGGGCTCTCAGCTCGGGGTTGCCATAAACCGTGATCCTCCAGCAGGGACCCAACAAGAGGCAGATCCAGGGAGACTCCCCTTCCTCCCCTGGGAGGAGTGGTGTGTGAGCGCACTGCAGGAATCTGCTGAGTTTGGAGACTCCAAACAGGGTCGTGTGCCAGAAATAGAAATGCTCGGTCAGAGGCCGGGTGAGCACGGAGTGCGGCGGGATAACAGGGAGACAAGAGTGACTGAATGCTTTTCTCTGGGGGCGTGCTGAGGAGTGGGGCCCCGACCTCTCGGCTCCTCTGGGACCAGAGATTGGGAGGCTGCCATTTTCACTCTCGTCCTCCAAAGCTGTACAGAAAGCTTGCAGGGAACAAAAGCTACTGAGAGCAAACCTGAGCAGATTAGCTAGCCTGGACCCTAGCAAGGGCAGTTCCGCCTCCGGCAAACACACTTGACAATCACTGCAACAGGCCCCTCCCCCAGAAGATCCGCAAGAACATCCAGCCAACACCAAGTTTACCAATCAATGAGAACGGCAGAACTCCAGCACTAGGGGAATACAGCACATAGAATTCATGGCTTTTTTCCCATGATTATTTAGTCTTTCAAAGTTAATTTTCAAAATTTTCTTTATTTTTTTTCTTTTTCTATTTTTTTAGTTGAATTTTTCTTCTTTCCTTTTTCAACTAACATTTTATCAATTCCTTTTTAAAAATCTTTTAAAATTTTTCATTTTTACAGTCATATCTCTTCATTGTATTTAACCTTTTTTTTTGGTGTATATATATATAAGCTTTTCTTTCTTTAAAATTTTGGGATACAGGGGCGCCTGGGTGGCTCAGTTGGTTGGGCGACTGCCTTCGGCTCAGGTCATGATCCTGGAGTCCCGGGATCGAGTCCCGCATCGGGCTCCCTGCTCAGCAGGGAGTCTGCTTCTCCCTCTGACCCTCCCCCCTCTCATGCTCTCTCTCTATCTCATTCTCTCTCTCAAAATAAATAAATAAAATATTTAAAAAAAAAAAAAAAATAAAATTTTGGGATACAGTTTCTTCTAACAGAACAAAATATACCCTAAATCTAGTGTATGATGTTGTCCTAGGCTCCCGCCTGATCACATTCTCTCATTTAAAAAAATTTTTTTTTCATTCTGTTTTCAAACAACTTCTTATCAATTCCTTTTTAAAAATCCTTTTTAATTTTCATCTTTACAGTCATATTCCATTGCTCCATCGTATTTACCCTTATGTTTACATATATATAAGTTTTTCTTTCTTTAAAATTTTGGGAGGCAATTTCTTCTAACAGACCAAAATACACGCAAAATCTAGTGTGTGGCTCTGTTAAACTCACTAGCCTGATGATATTCTTTTTTTTTTTTTTCCTTTCTTCCCCCAACCCCAGTTTCGGGTCTTTTCTGATTTGTTTAGTGTATATTTTTCTGGGATCGTTGTTACCCTTTTAGCATTTTTTTAGCATTTTATTCTCTCATTCACCTATTCTCCTCTGGACAAAATGACAAGACAGAAAAACTCACCTCAAAAAAAAAAAAAGAACAAGAGGCAGTACCGACTGCCAGGGACCTAATCAATAGGGACATTAGTAAGATGTCAGAACTAGAGTTCAGAATGACGATTATAAAGATACTAGCTGGGCTTGAAAAAAGTATAGAAGATACTAGAGAATCCCTTTCTGGAGAAATAAAAGAACTAAAATCTAAACAAGTCAAAATCAAAAAGGCTATTAATGAGGTCCAATAAAAAATGGAGGCTCTAACTGCTAGGATAAATGAGGCAGAAGAAGAATTAGTGATATAAAAGACCAAATGATGCAGAATAAAGAAGCTGAGAAAAAGAGATAAACAACTACTGGATTATGAGGGCAGAATTCGAGAGATAAGTGATACCATAAAGTGAAACAACATTAGAATAACTGGGATCCCAGAAGAAGAAGAAAGAGAGAGTGGGGCAGAAGGTATATTGGAGCAAATTATAGCAGAGAACTTCCCTAATTTGGGGAAGGAAATGCATCAAAATCCAGGAGGCACAGAGAACCCCCTCAAAATCAATAAAAATAGGTCAACACCCCAACACCTAATAGAAAAACTTACAAGTCTCAGAGACAAAGAGAAAATCCTGAAAGCAGCTCAGGACAAGAGGCCCGTAACCTACAAGGGTACAAACATTAGACTGGCAGCAGACCTATCCACAGACCTGGCAGGCCAGAAAAGACTGGCATTATATATTCAGAGCACTAAATGAGAAAAATATGCAGCCAAGAATACTATATCCAGCTAGGCTGTCATTGAAAATAGAAGGAGAGATAAAAAGCTTCCAGGACATACAAAAACTAAAAGAAATTGTGAATACCAACCCAGCCCTACAAGAAATATTGAAAGGGGACCTCTAAGCAAAGAGAGAGCCTAAAAATAACATAGACCGGAAAGGAACAGAGACAATATACAGTAACAGTCACCTTACAGGCAATACAATGGCACTAAATTCATATCTTTCAATAGTTACCTGAATGTAAATGGGCTAAATTCCCAATCAAAAGACATAGGGTATCAGATTGGATTAAAAACAAGACCCATCGATATGCTGTCTGCAAGAGACTCATTTTAGACCCAAAGACACCTCCAGATTGAAAGTGAGGGGGTGGAAAACTATTTACCATGCTAATGGACATCAAAAGAAAGCTGGGGTGGCAATCCTTATATCAGACAAATTAGATTTTAAACCAAAGACTATAATAAGAGATGAGGAAGGACACTACAGCATACTTAAAGGGTCTATCCAACAAGAAGATCTAACAATTTTAAATATCTATGCCCCTAACATGGGAGCAGCCAATTATATAAGCCAGGTAATAACAAAATCAAAGAAACACATTAACAACAATACAATAATAGTAGGGGGCTTTTTAACACACCTCTCATTCAAATGGACAGATCATCTAAGCAAAAGATCAACAAGGAAATAAAGGCTTTAAATGACACACTGGACCAGATGGACTTCACAGATATATTCAGAACATTCCATCCCAAAGCAACAGAATACATATTCTTCTCAACTGCACATGGAACATTCTCCAGAATAGATCACATCCTAGGTCACAAATCAGGTCTCAACCAGTACCAAAAGATTGGGATCATTCCCTGAATATTTTCGGACCACAATGCTTTGAAACTAGAACTCAATCACAAGAGGAAAGTTGGAAACAACTCAAATACACGGTGGCTAAAAAGCATCCTACTAACGAATGAATGGGTCAACTAGGAAATTAAAGAAGAATTTAAAAAATTCATGGAAACAAATGAAAATGAAAACACAACTGTTCAAAATCTTTGGGATGCAGCAAAGGCGGTCCTAAGAGGAAAGTATATAGCAATAGAAGCCTTTCTCAAGAAACAAGAAAGGTCTCAAATACACATCCTAACCCTACTCCTAAAGGAGCTGGAGAAAGAGGAAGCCTAAACCCAGCAGGAGAAGAGAAATAATAAGGATCAGAGCAGATATCAATGAAATAGAAACCAAAACAACAGTAGAACAGATCAATGAAACTAGGAGCTGATTCTTTGAAAGAATTAATAAGATTGATAAACCCCTGGCCAGACTTATCAAAAAGAAAAGCGGAAGGACTCAAATAAATAAAATCATGAATGAAAGAGGTTAGATTATAACAGACACCAAAGAAATACAAACAATTACAAGAACATATTATGAGCAACTATATGCTAGCAAATTAGATAATCTGGAAGAAGTGGATCCATTCCTAGAGACGTATAAACTACCAAAACTGAACCAGGAAGAAATAGAAAACCTGAACAGACCCATAAGGACTAAGGAAATTGAAGTGGTAATCAAAAATCTCCCAACAAACAAGAGCTCAGGGCCAGATGGCTTCCCAGGGGAATTCTACCAAACATTTAAAGAAGAATAAATACCTATTCTTCTGAAGCTGTTTCAAAAAATAGAAATGGAAGGAAAACTTCCAAACTCATTTTATGAGGCCAGCATTACCTTGATCCCAAAACCAGACAAAGACCCCATCAAAAACGAGAACTACAGGGGCACCTGGGTGGCTCAGTCATTAAGCGTCTGCCTTCGGCTCAGGTCATGATCCCAGGGTCCTGGGATCGAGCCCCGCATCAGGCTCCCTGCTCAGCAGGAAGCCTGCTTCTCCCTCTCCCACTCCCCCTGCTTGTGTTCCCTCTCTTGCTGTCTCTCTGTCAAATAAATAAAATCTTTAAAAAAAAAAAAAAAAGAACTAAAGTCCAATATCCCTGATGAACATGCATGCAAAAATTCTCACCAAAATACTAGCCAGTTGGATCCAACAGTACATTAAAAGGATTATTCACCACGACCAAGTGGGATTTATTTCTGGGCTGCAAGGTTGGTTCAAATTCCACAAATCAATCAATGTGATACAATACATTAATAAAAAAAAGAACAAGAACCATATGATCCTCTCAATAGATGCAGAAAAAGTATCTGACAAAGTACAGCATCATTTCTTGATTAAAACTCTTCATAGTGTAGGGATAGAGGGTACATACCTCAATATCATAAAAACTATCTCTGAAAAACCCACAGTGAATATCATACTCAACTGGGAAAACCTGAGAGCTTTTCCCCTAAGGTCAGGAACATGGCAGGGATGTCCACTATCACCACTGCTACTCAACATAGTACTAGAAGTCCTAGCCACAGCACTCAGACAACAAAAAGAAATAAAAGGCATCCAAATCAGCAAAGAAGTGAAACTCTCACTTTTTGCAGATGATATGATACTTTATGTAGAAAACCCAAAAGACTCCACCCCAAAACTGCTAGAACTCATACAGGAATTCAGTAAAGTGGCAGGATATAAAATCAATGCACAGAAATCAGTTGCATTTCTATACAACAACAAGACAGAAGAAAGAGAAATTAAGGAGTTGATCCCATTTACAATTGCACCCCAAACCATAAGATACCTAGGAATAAATCTGGCCAAGGAGGCAAAGGATCTATACTCAGAAAACTATAGAATACTCATGAAAGAGATTGAGGAAGACAGAAAGAAATGGAAAAACGTTCCATGCTCATGGATTGGAAGAACAAATACTGTGAAAATGTCTATGCTACCTAGAGCAATCTACACATTTAATGCAATCCCCATCAAAATACCATCAACTTTTTTCGGAGAAATGGAACAAATAATCCTAAAATTTGTATGGAACCAGAAAAGACCCCGAATAGGCAGAGGAATGTTGAAAAAGAAAAGCAAAGCCAGTGGCATCACAATTCCAGACTTCAAGCTCTATTACAAAGCTGTCATCATCAAGAGAGTATGGTACTGGCAAAAAAACAGACACATAGATCAATGGAACAGAACAGAGAGCCCAGAAATGGACCCTCAACTCTATGGTCAACTAATCTTTGACAAAGCAGGGAAGAATGTCCAATCAAAAAAGACAGTCTCTTCAACAAATGGTGTTGGGAAAATTGGACAGCCACATGCAGAAGAATGAAACTGGACCATTTCCTTACACCACACACAAAAACAGACTCAAAATGGATGAAAGACCTCAATGTGAGACAGGAGTCCATCAAAATCCTAAAGGAGAACACAGGCAGCAACCTCTTCAACCTCAACCGCAGCAACTTCTTCCTAGAAACATGGCCAAAGGCAAGGGAAGCAAGGGCAAAAATGAACTATGGGGACTTCATCAAGATAAAAAGTTTTTGCACAGCAAAGGAAACAGTCAACAAAACCAAAAGACTACCAACAGAATGGGAGAAAATATTTGCAAATGACATATCAGATATAGGGCTAGTATCCAAAATCTCTAAAGAACTTATCAAACTCAACACCCAAAGAACAACTAATCCAATCAAGAAATAGGCAGAAGACATGAACAGACATTTCTGCAAAGAAGACATCCAAATGGCCATCCAAACAGACACATGAAAAAGTGCTCAACATCACTCTGCAGCAGGGAAATACAAATCAAAACCTCAATGAGATACCACCTCACACCGGTCAGAATGGCTAAAATTAACAAGTCAGGAAATGACAGATGTTGGCAGGGATGCAGAAAAAGGGGAACCCTCCTACACTGTTGGTGGGAATGCAAGGTGGTGCAGCTACTCTGGAAAACAGTATAGCGGTGCCTCAAAAAGTTGAAAATAGAGCTACCCTATGACCCAGCAATTGCACTACTGGGTATTTACCCCAAAGATACAAATGTAGTGATCCCAAGGGGTATGTGCACCCCAATGTTTATTGAAGCAATGTCCACAATAGCTAACTATGGAAAGAACCTAGATGTTCATCAACAGATGAGTGGATAAAGATGTGGTGTATATATATATATATATATATATATATATATATATATATATATATGATGGAATATTATGCAGCCATCAAAAAATGAAATCTTGCCATTTGCAATGATGTGGATGGAACTAGAGGGTATTATGCTAAATGAAATAAGTCAATCAGAGAAAGACAAGTATCATATGATCTCACTGATATGTGGAATTTCACAAACAAGGCAGAGGATCATAGGGGAAGGGAGGGAAAAATGAAACAAGATGAAACCAGAGAGTGAGACAAACCGTAAGAGACTCTTAATCTCGGGAAACAAACTGAGGGTTGCTGGAGTGGAGGGGGGTGGGAGAGATGGGGTGGCTGGGTGATGGACATTGGGAAGGGTATGTGCTATGGTGAGCACTGTGAATTGTGTAAGACTGTTGAATCACAGACCTGTACCCCTGAAACAAATAATACATGATATGTTAAAAAAAAAATTAAAAAAAAAAAAAGCTATCAGTAGCCTAGTTCTTCATCTTTAGTATTAATGAGTAAAGAAACCTTTTCAGGGAAGCAATTTTATTATCTCAAGAAAACTTTCCATTTTGAATGAGTGGAGCTTAAATATAATATAGGCTTTGGTAGATAATTTCCATCATTTGGTTTTGGAAATAGCACAGTTTCGTATTACACAAGAAGGTTCCCCAGAAGAAAATCCTTAAAACAAGTAGTGAGAAATTGCTTAATGGGAGTAAGCAGTTAAGAATTCATCTCTCAAACCAGACTGCCTGGTCACATCCTAGGTCTACCACTCACTAATTACTTTGTCTCTGTGAGCCTCAGTATCCTTATCTACAAAATGGTGATTATGATGGTTTCTACACAAAAAGGTATATGAGAGGATTAAATGGGATAAATGATGTGTGATGGCTAAATTTATATATCAACTTGACTGGGCCCACAGGGTTCCTAGATTAAACATTGCTCTGAGTATGACTGTGAGGACACTTCTGGATGAAATGAACATTTCAATTGGTAAATTCCACCCCAAGGTAGGTGGATCTCATCACCCAATCCAAGGAGGGCCTGAATAGAACAAAAAGGTGGAGGAAGGGAGACTTTGATCCCTCTGTCTGACCCCTTAAGGTAGGACATTGGTCTTTAGCCGTCCTCAGACTGGTGCTTTCACTATTGGCTCTCCTGGATTTGGACAGGAACTGCACCATTGGCTCTTCTGGGCCTCCAACTTGACCACTGCAGGTCCTGGGACTTCTCAGTTTCCATAACTGCATGACCCAATTCCTTATGATAGGTCTCTCTCTCTCTCTCTCTCTCCCTCTCTCTCTATATATATTCTAAAACCAAATGATGGAAATTATCTATCAAGGCCTATATTATATGTAAATTGTATATATGTGTGTGTTCTGTTTCTCTGGAGAAACCTGACACTGTGTAAAGGATACAGCAAAAAGTCACTAAACATTAGTGGTGATGCTGATGATGATTTGCTGCTTAATATACTCACCTGCTCAAATTATATGGCTAGCATTTCATTCACTCACTTGATCACTTAATTAACAAATATCTATTGAGTTCCTGGTAAGTGTTGAGCTAGGTGCTAAGGATACAGCAATAAATAGGACCCCTGCAGTTTTGAAGCTCACATTCCCCTTGGGGAGACAGCAATAAGCAAACAATTAAGTAAAAAGAACGTATCAGGTAAGGATAAGAGCTGTGATGGAAATAAAAGCCAGGTGATGTTACAGAGAGAGTCTGGGGGTTATTGGATGATTATAGCCCCATGTTCATCACTATGTGAACTATTTGTAAAAATGTATGTGCGCATAATTGATACTAATACGGTATAGATTGTCATAGATATTCCCTTATTATATCATAAATAAACATGTTTAATATGCAACTATATACTTAAAAGATTTTCTTTTGTCATTAATTTTGGATTTCCTTCCCATTATATATTTTAAATGAGAATACTGACATTAAGTAAAGAAATATATTTTAATTTTATAGCAATTCTCTGGGCTTTTCAAAAGACAGAAAGGTATACAGAAGAAACTAAACATTTCTCATAGTTGCTCTAACATAATATATGTCTATTGACACCACAAATCATGAACGTATTTAGAAAGTTACAATTCTCTAACAGAGGAAGATATGAGGAATAAGTCTTATTTTCCTGACCCTACTTCTACTAGTCCGTGTTCCTAAAGTTTATTAATTTTCGTGTGTTTCCTTAAAAAATGTACCCCAAAGATACAAATGTAGTGATCCAAAGGGGTACGTGCACCCCAATGTTTATAGCAGCAATGTCCATAATAGCCAAACTATGGAAAGAGCCAAGATGTCCATCGACAGATGAATGGATAAAGAAGATGTGGTATATATATATATATATATATATATACACAATGGAATATTATGCAGCCATCAAAAAAAAGAAATCTTGCCATTTGCAACGACGTGGATGGAACTAGAGGGTATTATGTTAAGCGAAATAAGTCAATCAGAGAAAGACATGTATCATATGATCTCACTGATATGAGGAATTCTTAATCTCAGGAAACAAACTGAGGGTTGCTGGAGTGGTGGGGGGTGGGAGGGATGGGGTGGCTGGGTGATAGACATTGGGGAGGGTATGTGCTATGGTGAGCACCGTGAATTGTTAAGATTGTTGAATCACAGACCTGTACCTCTGAAACAAATAATACATTATGTGTTAAAAAAAAAAAAAGAAGATAGTAGGAAGGGAAAAATGAAGAGGGGGGAAGTTGGAGGGGGAGATGAACCATGAGAGACTATGGACTCTGAGAAACAAACTGAGCGTTCTAGAGGTGAGGGGGGTGGGGGGATGGGTTAGTCTGGTGGTGGGTATTAAAGAGGGCACGTATTGAATGGAGTACTGGGTGTTATATGCAAACAATGAATCATGGAACACTACATCAAAAACTAATGATGTAATGTATGGTGATTAACATAACATAATAAAATAAAATTAAAAAAATACAAATGTATATTATAAATATATAAACATATATTATAAAATACAAATAAAATATATAAATATAAAAAAAATGTACACCTATACCAGCGTCCCTAGGTAACTATCTTGTTTATTTACTATGTCAGTGGGCTCATACAGAGACAACATTCTAGCTTTCCATGTGTCACTGATGGAGACACACAGCTCTGAGACCTTTCCAGACCATCACAAGCAGATCAGGTCTGTTGTAGCTGCATCCATAATATCTTATTTGTGGGTATTTAATCAACTCCCTACTATGCACAAGTAATTTGTCTCCAGTTTTGTCATTATAAGCCATACTGTAATAGACATCTAAAGGAGAAATGTAAAGGTTGGAATGAGTCAGTCCTGTAAAAGCAGCACAACTATGCAACGGATTAGGTGTGGTTTTCACATTTACTATTATATTAATATTTATATATCAAAGTTTCTTCAATATTTGGTGGAAATATCACAGAAAAATTGAAATTCATTCTATATATGATTTGTGATATCTTTGCTGTAACAAATTTCACAGATACTGATCAATATCCACACTAAATTCCTTTCACATTAAAAAAATTTTTTAAATAAAGGAATGTGACAAGGTATGCCTTAGTTTTAGTAAAGATGGGGAAAGAGGTTATATAATTCAAACGTAAGAGACAGTTGAGTTCACTCTGACTTATTATCAGACACTGGACCCAGAAATTGTGGCATCTCTTTAAACCAACAATCTTTTTATAAAAAATTTTTTATTGTTATGTTAATCACCATACATTACATCATTAGTTTTCGATGTAGTGTTCCATGATTCATTGTTTGTGCATAACACCCAGTGCTCCATGCAGAACGTGCCCTCTTTAATACCCATTACCAGGCTAACCCATCCTCCCACCCCCCTCCCCTCTAGAACCCTCAGTTTGTTTTTCAGAGTCCATCGTTTCTCATGTAAACCAACAATCTTAAGACAAAGCTTAGCTGAAAGTGTGAGTTTAGAAAAGTGTTTTGTTGAGGTGCCTTGGTAGCTTGTCAGTTAAGTGTCCAACTTTTAATTTCAGCTCAGGTCATGATCTCAGGGTTGTGAGATCGAGCCCCACATCCGGCTCCGTGCTGAGCAAGGAGCCTGCTTGAGATTCTCTCCCTCTGTGCCCCCACCCCCCAGCTTGCACACACTCTCTCTCTAAAAAAAAAGGAGAAAAATGTTTTTTTTCCTGAAGTCATAATCTAAATCCTTTTTCTTTTAGGTTCTCCTTTACAGTGCATTTTGTTACTTGATTTGAATTTTGCTTTCATAATGTGAAACCCAAAGAAATTCTAATAAGATCTCACCAGTGCCAACTGTAGTTGGATGATTATTTCATGGTTTTGCTAAATGCATTAACCTACCTATTTGCAATTGTGCTAGGAGATAGGGATGCCAGTCTTTTCTTATTCAGATAGGAGTAGAAGCCCAATAAGACTGCTGCTGTGGAAAAGAGGGCACTTGGGAAAACTGCCTCCTAATTTTTAGGCTAATCACTAGTTTTGGTTTGTGCTTAGTGGACCATTGCGTCTTGCCATTAGTAGCCGAATGCTCAACTTCAATGACCAGACCTGAATCTCTGGTTCAATTAAACTGGGGTTCCATTAATGAAAATAAGATAATCAGAGACCCCCCCAGTTCTCTGCAGAGTAATAGTCATTAGCTAACGTGCACTGGGAACTGACAAGGTGAACAGTGTAGAAGTGTGGTAACACTGGCTTTTTGGAAACACAATTATCTTATTAATTTCATTAAATGCTCTCGATCAAGTTACATGCCATTCAACAAAATGCACTCTAAAATGGAAGTTTTAAGGTCTCCTTTTTTTGCTCGAGTGAACATACTAGAAAGCATCCATCGGAAGCCACGATTTATTTCTGTGGCAGCTTCACTAGGATCTCAGTGTGTGCATTTATAATAAAGCACCACAATGTACATGGATACTGTACAGTTAGTTATAAGAGCACAGTCATTTTCTCATGCAATTCAAAAATCTCATCATGGGGAGTCCATTTTTCAGACAGACACAAAAACAAATAGTTGAAATGAAGAAATATCTCCTGGCTTTTCCAATATTAGAAAGTCTGCCCTTGGGCATTATTCATTAGCTACACCTTTCAAATAAAATATCTCATTATTATTATATATATTTATAGTAAGTGTCAAAGCCCACAAATGACAAAAATAGCAATGGAAATGTATTTGTAGAAGGAGAACCACAAAGTTCAATGTACAGCAGCCCCCTCCCATCTCTGGGGGATATGTTCCCAGACCCCCAACGGATGCCTGAAACTGGATAGTACCAAACCATACATATTCCACTTTTTCCTATACATACATACTTCTGATAAAGTTTAATTTATAAATTAGGCACAGTAAGAGATTCACAACAACTAATAATAAAATAGAACAATTACAACAATATACTGTAATAAAAGTTATGTGAATGTGTTCTCTAAAATATCTTATTGTGCTGTACTCACTGTTCTTGTGATGATGCGAGATGATAAAATTTCTATGTGACAAGATGACGTGAGGTGGATGATGTCAGTGTGTGACCTAGTGTTAGGCTACTGTTGACTTTCTGATGCTACATCAGAAGGAGGATCATCTGCTTCTGAACCACACTTGACCGCAGGTAACTGAAACCTCAGGTAAGGGAGGACTGCTGTATGTTCATGTAATCTTAGCTGCCATCCATGTCCAATGAGCTTTTCTTTAAGAGAAACCTTATGGTTATAAAGGAATAGAAATATAATTGGGATTCACAGGGCAGAAGCAATATGCTCTTAGGTGATGATTATTAATTTCCTTCCTTCCTTCCTTCCTTCTTTCTTTCTCTCTCCTTCCTTCCTTCCTCCCTCTTTCTTTCTTTCTTTTTCTTTCTTTCCTTCTTTCTTTTCTTTTCTTTTCTTTCTTTCTTTCTTTCTCTTTCTTTCTTCTTTCTTTCTTTCTTTCTTTCTTTCCTTCCTTCCTTCCTTCCTTCCTTTTTCTTCTTTCTTTTCTTTCTTTTGTAGTAGGCTCCATGCCCAGTGTGGAGCCCAGCACAGGGCTTGAACTCATGAACCTGAAATCAAGACCTGAGCTGAAATCAAGAGTCAGATGCGTAACTGACTGAACCACCCAGGCACCCCTGATTATTAATTTTCTGTATATGTGACTCAAGTTGACTATCATTTTGTATTGAAATCTCATTTATGGAATTTGCAAAATACATACTAATATCCTCTTCTAAAAGTTGAGATCAAATATGGCCTATGAACAGTTTCTGTTTAATTATAATATTGAGTTAATGATGCAATTAATATTTATTCAAATTCCTCTTTAATCTCAAGCATCATACATGTCCTTGAACTTTAAATTAAAAAAAGACACTTAAAATATCTGGATATAGAATTGCATTTTCATTTAAAGACATAATTAATTCTTAAAACATTAAGCTAGAGAGATAAAAGAAGAAAAGAGCATTCACAATTGTTCTGAGTTATCTGATAGGGTTTACAGCTTAGTCATTTCTGTTACTGAAAGCATTCACAGACTATTAGATATAGATCGAGTGTTTGGTTATCAAAAACATCCTTGCTCCTTTCATTCTGTGGTGAATCTTCCATTGAGATTGATTTGTGACCTGAGGTGTTTACGATGGCTGTCTGGGGAGTAAGATCTTTTTCATCCTTCTATATATTTTCTAAAGGTTCTTTAACGAACACGGGTTATATATATTCTCTCTCCCTAAAGAGAGTGTATATAATAAATATACAAATTCTTGCTACCTATGCCCTGTGCAACCAAAACGTCCTGCCTAAAGTTGGCAATTGTGGAAATAGGTGATGGGGACATGGGGGTTTTTATGTCTTCTCTCTACTTTTCTGGAAGTTTGGAAATTTCATAATCGAGAGTTTAGAATTATAGTGTCTACTTACACATAGTCCCCTGCCTGGGTTTATACTGAAGAAGTTACAAAATAGGTCCCAATTCTCCAGGAATATACAATTTAGGACATGTAATGCTGATGAGGATTGACATAAAAAAATACACCAAGAAGGGCACCTAGGTGGCTCCGTGGGTTAAGCTTCTGACTCTTGGTTTTGGCTCACGTTGTGATCTCAGGGTCATGAGATTCAGCCCTGCCTCGGACCCCAACCTCAGTGGGGAGTCTGCTTAAGATTCTCTCCCTCTGCCCCTCCCCCTGCTCACTCACGTGTGCTCTCTCTCAAATAAATAAAATCATAAAAAATACACCAAGAATAAATACAGCATAGAGTAAAACAGTTCATTTCTATAACTCACTCATTTTCTCATAGCTCTCTCTTTTCTCCAGCTTCTACTTTGACCTCTCTCAAACTTTGACCCTACTCTCTTCCCCATCTGTTATCTGAGAATCAACAAGTCCTGCCTGTGTTTCCCCTGCAGCATCTCTTAGGCTCATCACTTACCATGGAGCCACTGACGTTTTATGCCCAGATGGCTGCAAAGACATCTGAGTTGTACTTCTTAATCTCTGGTCTCACTTGATTTAAAAATTCATCTTGACTCCTGATGTCAAATTTATCTTCCTAAGAAAGGCTTTGTTGTGTCTCTACTTTAGGAGCAGGAGGCACTCTTCTTGTATTCTTCTGACCCAGCCATTCTGCCCACTAGGCCATTCCTCTTACTAATCCCTCAGAAAACTCATCCATGCATTTTGCTGTCTCCTTGTCTTTGCTCAGTCTTCTGCACCACCTTACACTTCCATAACTCCTATATTTATTTATAATAAAAACATACACAAGTATTTACTGAATACTTTCAAGACCTATTTCTTCCTCCATAAGTGCGTTATTACGACCATCATTTTACCTTCCTTGGGATTACTTCTGTGTTTTTGAGTGTCATCCAAGCCACAGGACTTTTGTTTGGGTAAGTGATCCAGTGGTTCTCAACCCTGGTGCACATTAGAATCACTGAAGGCATTTAAAAAATATCCATCCAGGGCCAATTAAATCAGAATCTCGAGATGAAGCATAGGCATTAGGAAAAAAATTTTTTTTTACATAAATTATTTATAAAATGTCCCAGGTGATTCTAACAAACAGGAAGTTGAGACTCACTCATCTAAATAATATTAGGTTTCTTAATTTGTACATACTATTCATTCATTTGGTCAAGAGTTATGGGTATCTATTACAGAGGTACAAAACTGGTAGCCCTGACATGGTTTGTTAGGCTTATAAAATGTTTTCAAAAAATTTTAGACTTTAGACAATATTTTAGAATTGGAAGATTCATCATAAACATTGAACTACCTAGCTCCTCTTGAAAACAAAAAAAGGGAAGATCTGGTGAGACTGCATGAATTCTTGCAAGGCAACACTTGGCTAGAATGGAATTGCAGTATCCCTTCTAGATGGAGAATGAACTTGTAGTTTGCTACAGTCCTCATCACTCCCTATTGCTCCCTCACAGGGACTGAGTACTAACTATCATTTATTCTATCATTTGCATAGTTGTTAATGTTACTGCTTTAACAGTAGAGAAAATTCTTTGAAGCCCTACCTGATTCCTTTCCCCTAATGACCCCCTCCACTCCCAATAAGGCTCACTGTTGAGTAAAAAATGTTTCTATGTGTCAAATATCCAGGCATCCAGCCCACTTTATTCATTATGTTATCTGACTGGCCTCCATAGTAATTTGAATTTGCAGGCCCTGGCCTGCAAACACTGTGGTAAACACCGTGTTAGATGCTAGGGATATAGAAGAATGAGGTACAGTGTTACTTTTGGAGGAAGTCACACTTTATTGGGAAATGCAGACATATTAAAAAGTATTGTAAAAAAAAAAGAAAAGAAAGGAAAAAAGAGGGAAAGAAGGGAACAGTGCTTGTCAGAATTAGGAAACACCGTACAGAAGAGGTAGCATTTGAGTTGGATCTAGAAAAGTGAATTGGGAGTGTTTACAGGCAGAAAGGCAAGGAAGCTGTTTTAGACCAAGAAACAGCAATCCCCAAACATGAACGTGTGAAAGCCCACAGCATGGTCAAAAAATTGCACATGGGGAATGAGAGATGAAACTCTGGAGTAGGTTGGGATAGGGGAGGCTGGTTTTGTGTGAATTCCCAAGGGTTTTTTCATTTTGTCTTCTAAGATAGTGGGAAAGGCATTAAAGGTCTTTAATCGAAGAGAGACATGATCACATTTCTATTTCTATTATCAGAAAGATAATTCTGACAGCAATGGGTAGATTAACCGGGAGGCTAAGGTGAGCGATGGTGGGAACCCGATCAATGAAAGCAACAAAAGGATAGAGGAGCAGACAGATTTGAGAGATGTTTCGGAAGTATAACTGGCTGGGCCTGGAAGAGTGCAGGAAAAGGAGAGGACTAATCAAGGATGTTTTGATTTGGTATGTAAAAACCCAGAAAATATTTTAGCTGCTAAAGAGAAATTTAAAATGATTTATCACAGACATGAGTCGATATTAGAGTGACTTAATATTTAACTTCAAGCTATAAAGTATCATTGTGGTGTGGGTTTTTTTTTTTAAACCCTTTTTTTGGTCTTTCAAATAAATATGCTTATAATTTAGGTGCCTGGTGCATACCTGATTCTGCTGAACTTAGAGGATGACCTCCAAATTTTATTTCAGTTTGGCGGAGTTTAGTCATGTTTAGCAGCTGTGTGACTTGTGGAACATCTGTCGTTAGTTGGCAGCTTCGTGGAATAATGTCTGTAGGTTCATCTGTTGGAAAGGGAACACCATATCCAGCTGAAAATAAAGACAAACATTCATTCCCCAAATATAAGTCATTTTTGCCAAATGGACATATCTTATAAATGAAACCGATTAAAGTAAAGCATTTTAGAATGACTCTGAATGAGTTACTCAAACTTATGGCCTCAGCTTTCTCATCTGTAAAATGAGCACTGTAATTTTACTGCTTACTTTGTAGGACTGTAGGAAAGATTAAATGAGATAAAGTGTATAACATATAGAGCAGGTTCAGAGACTTGTACAATAAATGAGAGCATTCATTGGATAGATTTTATACTTATTTTTCAATACTAGAAGGTGACTCAAGAAAAGAGCTAGTTAGGTGTGCTCTGATGCAGATTTCTGGGAGTACAGTGGCTCATTTGTAAGAGATCAATGATACAAAGACATAGTTGAATAAGCACCTAGAGCCACTATATGAGTAAATTTTTAGCTTATTTTGAAATAATTTTAGATCTACAGAAAAGTTACAAAAATAGTAGAGTTCTTAATACCTTTTACTCAGCTTCCCCTAATGTTAACATCTTACCTTTGAATATTTTCAAAGAAAGGTTTATTATAATTAAAATAGTATTTTTATTATTGTAATTTGTATTCCTAATGAAATTTGATATCATTCATATATATTTACATGGATATACAAATTTCCAGTTTAGTAAATTTTGTGTTCATGTTCTTAACCCATTTTGGTATTAGAACATTATGTTCTTATTTATTTGTATGATCTCTCTTATGGCAAACATATTAAGCCTTGTCATATGTAGTAAGCAGGAATTAAATCGGTATTAGTATTCCAAAAAGCAATTCTCCTAAATGTATCAAAAGCCTTAAAAATGTACATGCCATTTTACTCCATAATTTCACTTTACGAATCTTTTCTCTCTCTCTTTTTTTTATTAGAGAGAGAGGAGCGTGCGTGCACATGCTTGCCAGGTGGGGAGGGGCGGAGGGACAAGGATAGTCTTAAGCAGACTCTGCTATGAGCGTGGAGCCCCAAATGGGACTCAAGGCTTGATCTGATGACCCAGAGATCATGACCTGAGCTGAAACCAAGAGTTGGCTGCTTAACTGACTGCACCACCCAGGTGTCCCTGAGTCTTTTCTAAAGCAAAAAAAAAAAAAAATCAGAAACTCAGATGAAAGATCTATGTAAATAGGTATTTATAATTTTTGAAAAATAAACAACTTGAATTACCAGTAAAGAGCCACAAGAAATTCTATTTATGAAGATGGCTTAATGATGTGGGAAAGACTCATGATAGGAAGTTAAGTGAAAGTAATATATATAAAACTCTAACTCTACTGTAGAAAATCAATGAATAAAATGTGTGCATGGCAAAAAGACTAAAATGAAATATATTGAAGTGTAAAATAACTTTTGATGGTTAGCTTAAGTGTAGGTTTTATTTTCTTCTACATAAAAATGTCTGTGTTTTTAATTTTTATAAGTAAAATTTCTTTTTTTTTTTTTTAAAGATTTTATTTATTTATTTGGCAGAGAGAGACACAGCGAGAGAGGGAACACAAGTAGGGAGAGTGGGAGAGGGAGAAGCAAGTTTCCTGCGGAGCAGGGAGCCCCATGCGGGGCTCAATCCCAGGACCCTGGGATCATGACCTGAGCCGAAGGCAGATGCCTAACGACTGAGCCACCCAGGTAAAATTTCTAATTTTAGAATCTAGTGGAAAAAATTTGTGTGTGTGTATATGTGAATATGAGTAGTAACAAAAATTCAACCAATCATCCCTCAAAAAACATCCTATGTAAGTATAAACTCTAACCACATTTATAAAGGCAAATGATGTTAGGTTTATACGCACCCAAGTCATGGCAGTTTCCTAATTAGACCCTAATGTCCTAATCTTGAAAAGGAAATGAATCATTTAACTAAAAACTTAAATACTCATCAGCAATGTAATGGTTTCTAAGTGTCCTAATGCTCCAGTCATTAAAAATGCAGTAGATTTACAAATCTTAGTTTTCAGGTGTTCTTTGTTTGTTCATTTCTTATTTGTCATCGACATTTAGAAAATCAATATAAAGTAGTTGAGTAGATAAACTCTCAAAATAGAAAACATTTGGAAAAATAAGTAAACTAACTCCAGATATATACTTGACATATCATTTCAAACTCTTCTGAGGTAGAAAAAGATAATTTACACTTCAATGCCAATATTGATAAACTAAGATTTTATAATAAAAGAGGCAGAGAATTCTGTAGGCTATAAGGCCCTGAAAGAAAATGCTGTATTCTCAATCACATAAAAACAAGTCGTGGAAACTTTAGCTTATAGGGATTGTGTGGTACAGCAACCAGGGTACAGTGCCATATAAAGTTTGAAATGTATACAAAACAAAACCTGAGTTTCCATCTAACAAGAAATAGCTGAAAATCCCTGGTAACCCCAAATCCAAGGCAGAGACTATGACAAAACTCCAATCTGAATTTAACAGGATCGTGGTTGACATGCAGATCAGATTTCACAGTAAAAGGATAAATCCCTTCTGTGACACTTTTCCTTTCTATACATCTACTCTTCCTTTGCACCCACAACTGTCTCACTACTCATTGGATTATTCATCAAGGGAGACTGAACAGTATAAAACCTGCAATAAATGGAGGAATCAAAGAAAAAAAGATCAGTTTATTATTTTTAAAATAAAGATGAATTATTAAGCCCATTTAGCAACTACTCACTCTCAAACTTTGTGGAGGAATACATAGAGAGGATCTTTAGTCTCATTTTTGTGAAACCAAACTATGAAAGAGCTTTATTACCTGGTAGTTGGATGTTTTGATAAACCGAAGTGGAAGTTAACTCAGCTCCCCACCACCCACCTCACCAATAAATACTCCCTTCTCCATATCCAATTACTGGGCCACTTTATTTTATTTTTTACCATTCATGGCTTAATCAAAAAATAAGAATTTCTAGAGCACCTGGGTGCTAAGTTGGTTAAGCGTCTGTCTTCAGCTCAGGTCATGATCCTGGGGTCCTGGGATCCAGCCCTGTGTTGAGCTCCCTGCTCAGCAGGGAGTCTGCTTCTCCCTCTCCCTCTGCCCCTCCACCCCTGCTCCAGCTCTCTCTGTCTCTCACTCACTCTCTCTCAAATAAATAAATAAAATCTTAAAAAAAAAAAAGAATTCTGAATACAGCATGGATCCTACATAAAAAATAAATAGTGCTAAACTGTGAGTACATAGAGGGCACGGTCTGCCTTCATTCATTCATTTACTCATTGTATCATTCAGCAAATACTTATTGAGCCTCTACTGTGTGCCAGGGAATCTCGTGGTGAGCTAGAGTGACTCTGTCCTGGTCTTCTTGAAGCTTACACCTAATAAAGAATATGAAACAGATTATATTATAAGTAACTATTCAATTATAATTTTATTAAGCGCTCCAAAGGAGAAGTTCAAGGTGTAATGAAAGAGGTTAAGGGTATCAGGGAAAGTCTTTTCTGACAAAGAGACATTTACTTACTTTTTATTTTTAAAAAGATTTCATTTATTCATTTGAGAGAGAGAGAGAGAGCATGAGAGAGAGGGAGGGTCAGAGGGAGAAGCAGATACTGGGACTCCAGGATCATGACCTGAGCCGAAGGCAGTCTCTTAACCAACTGAGCCACCCAGGCGCCTCTGGTAAAGAGACATTTAAACTGAGTCATAAAAGATAAGCAGAAGTTGTCCTGGTGAAATGGATGGGAGGGATCATTCAGGTGGAGGGAACAGAGTATTTGAAGCCTCTGAAGGCAGGACGACTCTGGTGCATTCTAGGAAGTGAAAGAAGACAATTCTGCCAAAGGGTTGCCAGTGTGGGAGAGAATAGGGAGAGAATCCCAACAATATATTTAGTACAGCATCTGGTTCAAAGGGGATGCTCAATAAATGGTCATGGCTGAAGGCCCCTTAATAACAGCTGACCTAGATTAAAAGCAGCTGCTAAGTCTTCCACTTTTCTTCTTTGGTTGTTCTTTGCTCAGCTATCTCCTGAGAAGTACTCCACACACATTTTATTTGGATATCACATCTTTCTCCCCAGATGGCAAATAACAAATCAAGCTGGTAATCAGATACTAAGGGACCGAGCCCTACCTGCATTGTTCTTCCAGACAAGTTCTATCTTCTGTAAGAGAATGTGTATGGAAACATGAAGACTGCTTGATTAACACTGGAAAATGACACAGTTGAATTTAAGGTGCTTTTGCTAACAAATCTGAAAGAATGCAGTGTTGGCTGAAATGGTCAGCTCAGAATGGCAAAATGGTACATGGAGGAGAAGGCTATGAGAAAACTGAGATTTGCTCATGTAGCATTGAAACACAACCAGATGGTGGGTTTTTTTTGCTGTCTTTGCTCCCAGTATGAGTTAGTATATTCGAATGTTTGAGTGACTTTGTAACCCTGTTTGGCTTTCTTTGGCTATAATGCCACCATAAAGTGAACCATTCTTGTAGGTGTTGGATATCTCTGATGAAGATCTTAACTAGCTTTAAAAATTAAGTCATTGGGGTGCCTGGGTGGCTCAGTTGGGTAAGTGTCCAACTCGATTTTGGCTCAGGTCATAATCTGAGGGTTATGAGATCAAGTCCAGCTTTGGGCTCTGTACTCAGCAGGGATTTCGCTGGACATTCTCTCTCTCCCTCTGCCCCTCCCCCTGCTTTCGCGCACATGCGTGCTCTCTCCCTCAAATAGATAAATCTTAAAAAAAAAATTAAGTCACCAATTTTAATACATACATAAAACACTTTATGTATTAAAACATCACTTATATTGAACATAATAAAAATAAATAAATAAAAAAACATCACTTATTAGCTGTGTGACTTTGGCATGATAATTTACCTCTCTGTGCCCTTGGTCCTCTTACCTGTAAATCATGGATTAAAAAAATAATACCTTATAGGGTTATTGTGATGATTAAATAAGTTAATGTTTGTAAGGGCCTAAGAACAGTGCCTGGTACATAGAAAGTACTATGTAAGTGTTTATTATTAATAATAGACAAATACTTATGTCAATTATTTCATTATAATGGAAACAAAACCACCATGTCTTAGTATGTGTTTTTTATAATAAAAGGTCTTGATATTTAAAGGGGTAAATAAGCCTGAACTACACCAAACACCTGGCTATCCTGAAATGAATCATGCCTTTAGTCTTTTTTTTTTAATATTTTATTGAGGAGAAATTCACATTAATATATCAGTAAAAATTAAGCATTTTAAAGTGAACAATTCATTGGCACATAGTACACTCACCATGTTGTGCAACCACCACCTCTATGTAGTTCCAAAACATTTCCATCATTCCAAAGCAAAATCCCTTATCCATTAGCCAGTTTCTGTCCATTTCCTCCAACTCCCAGTCCCTGGCAACCACAAATCTGCATTCTTTCTTTATGGATTTATGGACATTTCATATAAATGGAATGATGCAATATGTGACTTTTTCTCTGTGTGTATAATACATACCATGTTTTGTTTATCCATTTATCTGCTGATGAACATTTGGGCTGTTTCCACATTTTGGTTATTGTGAATAACACTGCAATGAACATGCATGTACATGTTTCTGTTTTCCATTCTTTTGGGTATATACCAAGGAGTGGCACTGCAGGTTCATATGGTAATTCTGTGTTTTACATTTCAGGAACTGCCAAACTATCTTCCATAGTGGGTGAACCGTTTTGCATTCCCATTAACAATGTACAAGGATTCCAATTTCTCCACACCCTTGCCAACACTTGTTTTCTTTTCTTTTTTTTAAAAAAGATTTTATTTATTTATTTGACAGGGAGAGACACAGCGGGAGAGGGAACACAAGTAGGGGGAGTGGGAGAAGGAGAAGCAGGCTTCCCGCGGAGTAGGGAGCTCAACGTGGGGCTCGATCCCAGGACCCTGAGATCATGACCTGAGCTGAAGGCAGATGCCTAATAACTGAGCCATCCAGGTGCCCCCACTTGTTTTCTATTAAAAAAAATTATAGCCATCCTAGTGAGTGTGGTGGTATCTCCTTGTAGTTTTGATTTGCATTTCCCTAATGACTAATGCCATTGAGCAATTTTTCATATGTTTGTCAACGATTTATATATCTTCTTCGGACAAATACTTACAGTACTTAAGTCCTTCAACCATTTTTTAATTGGGTTGTGTGTCTTTCTGTTGTCGAGTTGTAAGAGTCCTTTACATATTCCAGATACTGGAAGATATCAGAATATTCCATATACATACTCTCTATATGTAGAATCAGAATATTTATCCTATCAGATATATGATTTGCAAATATTTTCTCCCATTCTGTAGGTTGTCTTTCAATTTCTTAAAAGTGTTCTTTGATACATAAAAGTTTGAAGTTTTAATGTCCAATTTATCTATTTTTAAAATTTTGCTGCTGTGCTTTGGGTCATATCTAGGAATCCATTGCCAAATCTAAGGTCATGAAGATTAAGCTCTACTTTTTTCCTAAGAGTTTTATTTAGCTCTTATATTTAGGTCACTGATCCATTTGAGTTAGTTTTTATATATGGCACGAGGTAGGGGTCCATACTCATTCTTTTGTGTGTGGATATCCAATTGTCCAGAACCATTTGCTGAAGAGTCTCCTCTATCCTCATTGAATGTTCTTGGCACCCCTGTCAAAATTAGATGTATGGATTCATTTCTGGACTCAATTCTATTCCGTTGGTGTATATGTCCATTCTAATTATACCAAACTGTTTGATTACTGCAACTCTTGAATTAAGTTTTGAAATTGGGAAGTGTGAATCCTCCAAATTTGTTCTTCTTTTTCAAGATTGTTTTTGGCTATTTTGGTCCCCTTGCAATTCCATATGAATTTGAGGATTAGCTTTTTCATTTCTGCAAGCCATTGAAATACTGAGAGATTGCACTGAATCTCTAGATCTCTTTGGGTCATACCAACATCTTAACAACATCAAGTCTTTCAATCCATACATATCACATGTATTTATTTCCATTCACTTAGGTCTTCTCTAACTTCCTTTAGCAATGTTGTATAGTTTTCAGTGAACAAGTTTTTCATCTCCTTGATTAAGTTTATTCCTAGGTATTTATTTATTTGGGATGACATTATAAATGGAATTATTATCCTTAGAATTTTTAGGATATGAAGTTCTAATATAAATAATATTTACAATACTTATAAAATACAATTGATATTTTAATCAGAATAAGTCTGTGTCTTGATATATAGATACTCATAACCCATTTTTGTGGGATCTACTATTGGCTGGGCACCTCTGCTATGCTGAAATCTTAGCTCTTTTTTCTTGCGGTGGTTTACTAGGCAAGGGCAATCTGAGTTCAACTCCACTGCAGGAAGGAGTGGGAATGCAGCCTTAAACTGAAAAGATCTGAATATGATGTGCATCACCTGACCTGGAGATAGAGAGGCAGGAAAACACTCAACAGTGCTGATTATTAAAAACACTAAAGCATTCCAGTTATTGAGGAAGGTAAATATGTATACTGTTGAGGAAGGAACAGCCAGAGGCTTGGCCTAGAGTTCCACCTTCTGTGACCTCAGCACAAGATGCCTTATTTCCATGGGTCTTGTTTCCTCTCTGTATAATTAGGACATTGGATTACATGGTCTCTAAGGCCCTTCCCCGCTCCATGAGTCTATTAAGGCAATACATCAGTATTTCTAGTTTTTTTCTGTGGCCTTTGAAGGGATAATTTTCTTCACATTGCTTGACATTCAATAAAGGCTTACGAAGAGAGAGAATGACTGAATGAATAATTGAACAAACAATTAGCCCACTCTTACTTCATTAATTCATCAAACATGTATGACAGATTAGCAGTGCCAGGTCACGTGCTAGAGGTAAAAATATGGAGACTTAACCTATGCCCTCAAGGGACTCTCAGTCTGAAATCATTCTTTTAATTATTCTCTTCTTCTTGCATTTCTGAACACAGAACACATATGTCCAAGTGCTGATATTTTAGAAAGCACTGAACTGGGGTGTCAGGAGACCTGTAAAATCATCACTGGCAGAGCATAAGTCCATACTTAGTGGATAATTGTTTGTTCTTTCCTCTCTTCTCTTGGCTCTCTTGTTTTTCTCTTATCTAACTATCTGTACATATATTGTTTTTTTTTTAATGCAGAGTGATTTAAGTTATGATTTTTAAAAAATATTTTATTTATTTATTTGACAGAGAGAGACACAGCGAGAGAGGGAACACAAGCAGGGGGAATGGGAGAGGGAGAAGCAGGCTTCCCGCGGAGCAGGGACCCCGATGCGGGGCTCGATCCCAGAACCCTGGGATCATGACCTGAGCCAAAGGCAAACGCTTAACGACTGAGCCACCCAGGCGCCCCAAGTTATGATTTTTTTTTAAATGTAGTAATGATTTAAGTTAATCAATAATTCAGTCATGCAAATGCCTAAAAATGCCAGTCCACGTTTCCTCAGGAACCATAAAATTATGTCATAAATTCAATTGAATCAGCATGCTTTACTACTTGTCCCAGCATCAGCCATTCCTCTGGGCAAGTGAAAAACTGGTTAATTTCTTGTTTTAGGGTCCCAATAATTCACTTTCTATTATATCCCACTGTGTAAACAGAGAACAGCAATGGAATTGGGCAACATTTCCTAGCTTGGGTGAGTTTAAGAGGTTCTAGAGTGAAATCTAGCAGCTTAAATAAACTAAGGGCAACAGGGTACTGAGCTTAAGCAAGCATTTAATACAGTATGTTTAAGTTGAATCTCAGAATGAAATGTAAGAAACAGGTAAAAGAGTTTCCTATGATAAAAGTCTCAACCTTATGACTAACAGAACTGTCTTTGCAGAAGAAAATGTCCCTCCCTCTACTTTCAGTATGAAAGACAAAGGGACATCCATTACTTATTGAATACAGACACCCTTAACACAGCCAGTCACCAAATCCTGGCATTCTTATTCCATGATGTTATCTTCTGTCTTTCTCTTTCTTTAAATTTCCCCTCCCTTCCATCCTCCCAAGAAAGGCAGAACACTGTAGTAATTAGGAGTATAAACTTGAGTCCTATTACCAGGGTTCAAAACCTGCCTCTACTACTTAACAATTGTGTGACACTGGACCCATTATCTGACTTCTCTGTGCCTAAGTTTCCTTATCTGTAAAATGGGGATAATAACAAACACTTTATAGAGTTTGTATGAGCATTAAATTAAGTTCATGTATATATAAAGTGTTTAGAACACCTACTGCTTCTATTAGCACCATCATCATTGTTATCACTTCTGCTGCCAACCTCCTTGGACCAGGGACACTCAATTTGCCCCATACTGTGTTATCCTTTGTCCCCTTTTATCAAATTGTCTTGAAAATGAACTTTTGCAGTGTTTACTTTTCTGCTGTCTAAAATTACACAGAGAACTCTGAGGATAGGAAACTTGCTCTACCTCTTTATGTCAAAGTATGCAGCCTAGTAATAAAATATTATATTAAATTACACCTCCCACCTCTGCCATGTACCATACTGAACTTCCTGTTCCTTGACTGCATCAGATCTATTCATGATGCCATGCCTTTATACATACACACTCTTTCCTTTTCCTGAAATGCCTTCCTTTCTTGTTGTCTACTTCCATTACCTGAAAAAAAATTTTTTTTTTAAATTTTTTTTTTTTTTTTTTTAAGATTTTATTTATTTGACAGAGAGATAGACAGATGAGCACAAGCAGAGGGAATGGCAGAGGGAGAGGGAGAAGCAGGCTCTGCACTGAGCAGGGAACCCGATGCGGGACTCGATCCCAGGAACCTGAGATCATGACCTGAGCCGAAGGCAGACGCTTAACCATCTGAGCCACCCAGGCGCCCAAAAATTATTTCATTAGTTGAGAAATTGTTATTTTTCCTTCAGGATATAGTTTGGAAAATTTATATTTTTAGGTGAGTACAGACCAAACACTACTCTATGGACAGATACTGACCCATTAAGTCATTTTCACTGGTCTGCAGTGAAAATGTCAGCCTTTATTCTGAAATTAACACCTTCCTAATGTGTGTGTGTGTTTAAATGTCTTTCCAATTAATTAAATGATTACAATAATTGTAGTTTTTTTTTGTTTGTTTGTCTGTTTTAATGCCCTGATTTGGTGAATTTAAAAATTGGCAACCTTATGTTAGTCAAGTTTTTGGTAACTTGGTAGGTCTGTGACATCCAAGTGCCTCTCCAAGTGGCTCTATCAAGTGAGAGTTAAGTGCTCCAACTCTCCTCCCAGTGCTTGTTAAGCCCATTAGGGAAGTTTCCTCCAGGTATAACAATCAATATGTACATGTATATTTCCCTGAGAGATCCCAAGCTCCTGGAAGCATAGGCTGTCATTCCAGTGCCTGATTATAGGAGGCAGATAAATGGTAGCATCTACACAATGAATTATAGTTTATGTCTTTTCACATATATATTTATACTTTATTGGATCTTCAAAACAACCTTATAATAACTAATGAGGAAATAATGCTCAGAGATGTTCAGAACTCACACAAAGCACAAAGTTGGTACATGATCACAGCAATAGACTGTGGGACCATTAATCTGTGTCTTTAGTCTCTACAATATCAATTTAACTTCTCCAATATGTACTCGGTTTATACACTTCATGCCTTCAGTGGGAATGTAATAGTATTTTACTTTAACTCATTTTACTGATGCAGAAATTGAAGCATAGAGACAGGGTGAGCACTTGTGCAAGGTTAAATGGAAGCTAAATGAAGAATATGGGGTTAAATTCCACAGCACCTGAACCATACCGTGCTTCCTCAAGTCTACTCAGAACATTTTAGGCAATCTGAGATGCCACATTCATAAGCCTTTTTTTCAGGCCTTCTAAAAGAAATCATGCCAATGTTTGTTCTTGGAATTTTACTGATTATCATTCACTTTAAAAAAATTAATTATAAATCAAAATATATGTATATTGTTCAAAAATACAAATGGTACTGTAATTATGAGAAAAAGTCATCATTCCCTAACTGTTGCCCCCCACCTCACACATCCCCTAGTCCTACAATGCAGAGGCAACTATTCTCAAGCCTTTCAGCAATAGCTTCTAAATCTTCTGGTACTTCTGTGTTTATAAATAGTAGCCTTATATTGACATTTCTGCCCTTGTGCTTTAGATAATATCTCTGACTTCCTATTTTGGAAAAAATATGGAACCACAAAAGACCTGAATAGCCCAAGCAATCCTAAAAAAGAAAAGCAAAGCAGGAGCATCACAATTCTGGACTTCAAGCTATATTACTGTAGTCATCAAGACATTATGGCACTGACACAAAAACAGACACATAGATCAATGGAACAGAATAGAGAACCCAGAAATGGACCCACAACTATATGGTCAACTACTCTTCAACAGAGCAGAAAAGAATATCCAATGGAAAAAAGACAGTCTCTTCAACAAATGGTGTTGGGAAAACTGGACAGCAACATGTGGAAGAATGAAACTGGACCACTTTCTTACACCATTCCCCAAAATAGTCTCAAAGTGGATGAAAGACCTAAATGTGAGACGGGAATCCATCAAAATCCTAGACGAGAACACAGGCAGCAACCTCTGCGACCTTAGCCATAGCAACTTCTTACTGACATGTTGCCAGAGGCAAGGAAAACAAAAGCAAAAACGAACTATTGGGACTTCATCAAGATAAAAAGTGTCTGCAGAGTGAAGGAAACAATCAACAAACCAAAAGGCATGCCTACAGAATGGGAGAAGATATTTGCAAATGATATATCTGATAAAGGGTTAGTACCCAAAGTCTGTAAAGAACTTATGAAACTCAACACCCCCAAACCAAATAATCCCATTAAGAAAGGTCAGAAGACATGAATAAACATTTTTCCAAAGAAGACATCCAGATGGCTAACAGAAACATGAAACAATGCTCAACATCACTCATTATCAGGGAAATACAAATCAAAACCATGATGAGATACCACCTCACACCTGTCAGAATGGATAAAATTAACAACACAGGAAACAAGAGATGTTGGTGAGGATGTGGAGAAAGGGGAACCCTCTTACACTGTTAGTGGGAATGCAAACAGGTGCAGCCACTCTGGAAAACAGTACGGAGGTTCCTCAAAAAGTTAAAAATAGAACTACCCTACAATTCAGCAATTACACTACTAGGTATTTACCCAAAGGACACAAAAATACAGATTTGAAGGGGTGCATTCACCCCAATGTTTATAACAATATTATTAACAATAACCAAACTATGACTATATTACTGTAGTCACCAAGAGCCATAAAAAAGAATGAAATTTTGCCATCTGCAGTGATGTGGATGAAACTAGAGTGTATCATGCTAAGTGAAATAAGTCAGAGAAAGACAAATATAATATGATTTCACTCATATGTGGAATTTAGGAAACAAAACAGATGAACATGTGGAAAGAGAAAAGAAAGAGAAGGAAAGAGGGGGAGGCAAACCATAAGAGACTCCTAACGATAGAGAACAAACTGAGGGTTGATGGACAGAGGTCGGTGGGGGATGGGCTAAATGGGTGTTGGGTATTAAGGAATGCACTTGTTATGATGAGCACTGGGTGTTATACATAAGGGGTGAGTCACTAAATTCTACTCATGAGACCAATATTATACTATATGTTAACTAACTAGAATTTAAATAAATATTTGGAAGAGAAAAATAATTGACTGGTTGGGTATAGAATTCTAAGTTGAAAATCATTTTTCCTCAGACTTTTGAAGTTATAATTTTAAGGTCTTCTACCATCTAATGTTGTTGTGTGAAGTCAGACATCATTATTCGCATTCCTACTCCTTTGTATGCAACTTGAATTTTAAAAAAATTCTGGAAGCTTAAGTAATCTTTTCTCTTTCTCCCTCCTATTCTTAAATTATACAATGGTGGTTCTTTTTTTCTTTTCATTTTCTTTTTCATTTTCTGCTTCTTTTTCTGTTTTTGATGAGCCACATCAATATGAAAAAACCTGGCCTTTAATTTTGGGAAATTTTCCTTTTTTTTTTTTTAAAGATTTTATTTATTTATTTGACAGAGAGAGACACAGCGAGAGAAGCAACACAAGCAAGGGGAGTGAAAGAGGGAGAAGCAGGCCTCCTGCTGAGCAGGGAGCCCGATGTGGGACTCGATCACAGGACCCTGGTATCATGACCTGAGCTGAAGGCAGATTCTTAACGACTGAACCACCCAGGTGCCCCTTGGGAAATCTTCCTATATATCATCCTTCCTGCTTTCTCTAGCCTCTCATCTTAGAATCCTATTACTCTGCTGGTGGTCCTCTTGAACTAACTTCTAATATTCTTAACATTTTGATCCAATTTTCAGTCTTTTGGGTTTCTTTTAAACATTTTTTTTTTTTTTTGATTCTAAGTCTCTGGGGAAAGACAATACAATACAGAGTCTCAAAATAGCTGTATAGTTTCTGAGTCGAAATGTCCAGTGATATGAAACTTATTCACTCAAAACTTATTAGACAGGTCAGGATACAAGGACAAGAGAAAAACAGACAATAAAAACAGACCCACAGGAGAGACAGATATTGGAATTGTGAGCCAAGGCTTTTAAAATAACTTTGATTAATATATTTGAGAAATTAGATAACGAGATAGAGAATTTCAGCTGAGGAATGGAAACTATGAAAAAGAATCTAATGGAAATTCTAGAATCAAAAAATATAATAACTGAAATTAAGAATGCTAAAATATGTGTTCATTCAGCTCCTTGATAAATACCCAAAGAAAGCCCACCTAGATGCTCCAAGAGAAATGTAGAATGATTCCAGCAGTAATATTCAAAATTGCCTAAAATAGAGAAATAAACTGTGGGGCATTCACACAATGGCATACTGTACAGTAATTAAATAAACAATATAGATGAATCTCACAAACACAGTATTTTCTTAAAGAATGTATATATGAAAGAATATGTACCATATCATTTTATTTAAATAAACTTCAAAAATAGGTAAAATTAATTTGTAGTGTTAGAAGCCAGGAGAGAGTTACCTCTCTAAGAGGAGAAAGGGTCATAATTGGGAGGAGATTTAACTAAGGTTTCTGAGATGTTTTTAATGTTCTATTTCTTGATCTGGGTGGTAGTTACAGAAATGTTTTCACTTTGTGTTAATTCCTAAAGCTGCACACCTATGATTTGTAAATGTTTCTAAATTACATAAAAAACTTATAATAAACTTTAACAAAATGCTTATTGAAATACAGCCAAGAACAAATTATTTCTATTTTATAGATGCAGTATGTTTTCTTAACTGAGAAAAACATATACGTATTGCTTACTTTATCTATTTCTTTCTTGCTGTTAGTTTTGGTGTCTATCTACCATGTACCCAATGTATCTGAGTTGAGAAGTTCTCTGGTTCAGTTTCTCCAGAGAATAAATATCCTGTTGTCTGCTTATTTGTAGTTGGAAGGGGGATCTGGGATCCTATAGCAACCCGTATAGAATTTCTACTAATCTCCTTGTTTTTAGCCACACCTCTTCTCCTGCCTCTGGCAGTACCTAGGGCTGCCAATTCTTGAGTCCCTCTGAGGTTCTATGTTATGAATCTTATTGGCAAACCTCTCTGTAAACCCAATAGTTTCAGCTTTCTCTGCTCTTCTAAGTTAGTTGTCACTCCTCAATCTTACAAAATTTATGAACACACTTTGCCTATTGTTTTCTACTCTCCCATCCTATTCATCCTGGTGGATTTATTACCATTTTTATTCCTATAATTTTAGTGGGGCTTGAGGAAGGATCAGAAATAAAAACTTGCATTTAATATGCCATATTTTGATTCACTTTTTTCCTTACATTTATTTAAAAATACTAATCAGGTTATGATTCACCTCCTATGATCTGATACAGAATGCACATATATTTCTATAAATTTTGAGGTTTCTTATTAGCTGGGTGATATTTTTTTTTTAAATGAAGGCTTTCACTTTCTTGTATAGCCTTTAAATGGTACATAAGATGAGTGGCTGCACTTCCTGGCTTGTGATCTCTCTGGGGAGCTGTTAATGCACTGCTGTGTTTTATTATCAAATGAAATTTATAGGCACAGTGTCCTATTCCACAGAGTGAACCACAAGGATTTCTCAGACACTCATCCAGACAGAGCATAAGTCTGAAGTCTACTTTATACAAACTTCTAAGAAATCACCTTTGCCATCTTATGTGCTGCCCTGTTTCCTGGGCTTCTAGAAAAATTGATTTTGTTAAAAATAATCCCAGACAAAAATCAAAAGGAAGCATCAGTATTCTCTCAATACTTTCAGTTGTTTAAGACTATCTTAGCAGGAGAATTTGTGCCATCTTATAAATTCTAGATGGTTCAGTTATCTGCAGAGTGTATTTATTAATCATATAATGAATAATGTGTATATTTCCTATCTTTCTAGGAATAACTAATTTTTCTATTTTAACATGATCATTAGAAAATTAATATATAAATATAATTTCTCTCAAATGACTTCATGAAATGTACACAGAGTAATGAGATAGTATATACTGGACAATGGCAGAGCCTTTTGAATGTTGACATCTTTTTTTTTTAAAAAGATTTTATTGAGAGGAAGGAAAGATGGCGGAGAAGTAGGGGACCCTATTTCAACCGGTCCCCGGAATTGAGCGTGGTATCTACCAGACCACTCTGAGCACCCATGAATCCAGCCTGAGATGTAAGAAGATCTGGATGCCTACAAGCAGAATATCGCAGGTGGTTGGTTTTGAGGTATGAAGCGGGGAGCCCTGATTCCGCGGGCAGATATTGGAGGATAAACGGTAGTGGGAGAGTGCCTGGCCGTGCGGATCCTACACTGCCGGTGAGCGACAGCCTCGCTCGCTGGGGATGGGGCACAGACTCGCAGACTGGTAGCAGGGGGGAAAGGACTTTAGGGCAGCCCCCGGGGGTGGAAACCTGGAGTGGCGGGGTCCCGTGGGCGAACTGGGAGCAGCTGGCAGTTTTAGAAGCACAAAGGGCAGAGATGTGCCCCGACCTGGAGGCAGGACTGGGGGCGCTGCAGAGGGGTGCACAACCCAGGACACTGCAGTTTATAGCAGCACGGACAGAAACGGAGACAGTGTGGCCTGGAGAGCTCACTGAAGAACAGACTGCGGTGTCTCTGCTCTGAGGCAGAGGGTTGGAAACGGTCTCTTCTGCTCTGACTCACGGAAGAGATGCAGAAAGCTGCCAGGGAAAGCTGCCAGAGAACAAAAGCCCCAAAAACTGATTCCCACTGAGCCCATCCCCCGCCACAGGGGGGCAGGGCAACTCCGCCCAAACAGGGTTGCCCGAGTAACAGCGCGGCAGGCCCCTCCCCCAGAAGACAGGCTGGGAAAACAAGAGGCCAGCAACCCTAAGGTCCCAAGAAAACAGGTGCATCTTGCTTGGGTTCTGGTCAATAATTTGGACTCTATACATTCCCTCAAACACCCATCAACAGAATGACTAGGAGGAGGAACCCCCAAAATAGAAAAGACTCAGAGATTATGACTTATGCTGCAGATTAACAAATGGATGCAGATATAACCAAGATGTCGGAGAAGGAATTCAGGCTAGCAATTGTGAAGACAATGGCTAGAATGGAGAAATCAATTAATGACAACATAGAGTCTCTAAGGGCAGAAATGAAAGGTGAATTGGCAGAACTTAAAAATGCTATCAGTGAGATCCAATCCAATCTAGATAATCTAACAATTAGGGTAAGTGAGGCAGAAGAACGAATAAGCGACCTGGAAGACAATATAATAGATAAAAAGGGAAAAGAGGAGGCCAGGGAAAAACAACTCAGAATCCATGAAAATAGAATCAGAGAAATAAGTGACACCATGAAGCGTTCCAATGTCAGAATAATTGGAATCCCGGAGGGAGTGGAGAGAGAGAGAGAGGACTAGAAGATGTATTTGAGCAAATCGTAGCTGAGAAGTTCCCTAATCTGGCGAATGAAACAAACATTTGCGTCCTAGAGGCAGAGAGGACCCCTCCCAAGATCAAGGAAAACAGGCCAACACCCTAGCATGTAAGAGTAAAACTTGCAAATCTTAGAACCAAGGAAACCATCTTAAGGGCAGCTAGGGGGAAGAGAGTCCTTACGTACAGAGGGAGGAACATCAGAATAACATCATACCTATCCACAGAGACCTGGCAAGCCAGAAAGGCCTGGCAAGACATATTCAGGGTACTAAATGAGAAGAACATGCAGCCAAGAATACTTTATCTGGCAAGGCTGTCATTTAGAATGGATGGAGAGATGCAGAGCTTCCACGACCGGCAGAAACTGAAAGAATATGTGACCACTAAGCCGGCCCTGCAAGAAATATTAAGGGGGGTTCTATAAAAGGAGAAAGACCCCAAGAGTGATATACAACAGAAATTTACAGGGACAATCTATAAAAACAACGTCTTCACAGGCAACATGATGACAATTAATTCATATCTTTCAATAATCACTCTCAACCTGAATGGCCTAAAAGCTCCCATAAAACGGCACAGGGTTGCAGATTGGATAAAAAGACAGGACCCATCCATATGCTGCCTACAAGAGACTCATTTTGAACCTAAAGAGACATCCAGACTGAAAGTGAAGGGATGGAGATCCATCTTCCATGCCAGCGGACCTCAAGAGAAAGCTGGGGTAGCAATTCTTATATCAGACAAATTAGATTTTAAACTAAAGTCTGTAATAAGAGACACAGAAGGACACTATATCATTCTTAAAGGGTCTATCCAACAAGAAGATCTAACAATTGTAAATATCTATGCCCCCAACATGGGAGCAGCCATCTACATAAGCCAACTGTTAACCAAAATAAAGAGTCATATTGATAACAATACATTAATTGTAGGAGACCTCAATACTCCACTCTCAGCAATGGACAGATCATCTAAGCAGAAAATCACAAGGAAACAAGAGCTTTGCATGACACACGGGACCAGATGGACCTCATAGATATTTACAGAACATTCCACCCTAAAACAACTGAATACTCATTCTTCTCGAGCGCACATGGAACTCTCTCCAGAATAGACCACATACTGGGTCACAAATCAGGTCTCAACCGATACCAAAAGATTGAGATTATTCCCTGCATATTCTCAGGCCACAATGCTCTAAAACTGGAACTCAATCACAAGAAAAAATTTGGCAGAAATTCAAACACTTGGAAGCTAAAGACCACTCTGCTCAAGAATGTTTGGGTCAACCAGGAAATCAAAGAAGAACTTAAACAATTCATGGAAATCAAGGAGAACGAAAACACATCGGTCCAAAACCTATGGAATACTGCAAAGGCAGTCCTAAGGGGGAAATACATAGCCATCCAAGACTCACTCAAAAAAAACAGAAAAATCCCGAATTCACCAACTAACTCTACACCTTAAAGAACTAGAGAAAAAGCAACAAATGACGCCTAAGCCACGCATTAGAAGAGAAATAATTAAAATTAGAGCAGAAATGAATGAATTACAAACCAGAAACACAGTAGATCACATCAATGAAACTAGAAGTTGGTTCTTTGAAAGAATTAATAAGATTGATAAACCACTGGCCAGACTTATCCAAAAGAAAAGAGAAAGGACCCAAATTAATAAAATTATGAATGAAAGGGAGAGATCACGACTAACACCAAGGAAATAGAAACAATTATTAGAAATTATTATCAACCACTATATGCCAATAAACTGAGCAATCTGGAAGAAATGGAGGCCTTCCTGGAAACCTATAAGCTGCCAAGACTGAAACAGGAAGAAATTGACAACCTGAATAGGCCAATAACCAGTAACGAGATTGAAGCAGTGATCAAAAACCTCCCAAAAAACAAGAGTCCAGGGCCTGATGGATTCCCTGGGGAATTCTACCAAATGTTCAAAGAAGAAATAATACCTATTCTACTGAAGCTGTTTCAAAAATAGAAACAGAAGGAAAACTTCCAAACTCATTCTATGAGGCCAGCATTACCTTAATCCCCAAACCAGGCAAAGACCCCATAAAAAGGGAGAATTTCAGACCGATATCCCTGATGAATATGGATTCCAAAATCCTCAACAAAATCCTAGCTAACAGGATCCAACAATACATTAAAAGGATCATCCACCACGACCAAGTGGGATTTATCCCCGGGATGCAAGGGTGGTTCAACATTCGCAAATCAATCAGTGTGACAGAACATATTAATAAGAGGAGGGAGGGGGTGCCTGGATGGTTCAGTCGTTAAGCATTTGCCTTTGGCTCAGGTCATGATCCCAGGGTCCTGGGATCGAGCCCCGCATCGGGCTCCCTGCTCGGCGGGAAGCCTGCTTCTCCCTCTCCCACTCCCCCTGCTTGTGTTCCCTCTCTCGCTGTGTCTCTCTCTGTCAAATAAATAAATAAAATCTTTAAAAAAAAAAAAAAATAAGAGGAGGGAGAAGAACCATATGGTCCTCTCAATTGATGCAGAAAAAGCATTCGACAAAATACAACATCCTTTCCTGATTAAAACTCTTCAGAGTATAGGGATAGAGGGAACATTCCTCAAGTTCATAAAATCCATCTATGAAAAACCGACAGCGAATATCATCCTCAATGGGGAAAAGCTGAGAGCCTTTCCCTTAAGATCAGGAACATGTCAAGGATGCCCACTCTCGCCACTATTGTTCAACATAGTACTAGAAGTCCTAGCAACAGCAATCAGACAACAAAAAGAAATAAAAGGTATTCAATTTGGCAAAGAAGAAGTCAAACTCTGTCTTTTTGCAGATGACATGATACTCTGTGTGGAAAATCCAAAGACTCCACCCCCAAATAACTAGAACTCATCCAGCAATTCAGTAATGTGGCAGGATACAAAATCAATGCACAGAAATCAGTTGCTTTCTTATACACTAACAACGCAACTGTAGAAAGAGAAATTAGAGAAACGATTCCATTTACAATAGCACCAAAAACCGTAAGATACCTTGGAATAAACTTAACCAAAGAGATAAAGGATCTATACTCTAGGAACTACAGAACACTCATGAAAGAAATTGAAGACACAAAAAGATGGAGAAATATTCCATGCTCATGGATTGGAAGAATAAACATTGTTAAAATGTCTATGCTACCCAGAGCAATCTATACCTTCAATGCCATCCCGATCAAAATTCCAATGACATTTTCAAAGTGCTGGAACAAACAATCCTAAAATTTGTATGGAATCAGAAAAGACCCTGAATCGCCAAGGAAATGTTGAAAAAGAAAAACAAAGCTGGGGGCATCACGTTGCCCGATTTCAAGCTATATTACAAAGCTGTGATCACCAAGACAGCATGGTACTGGCACAAAAACAGACGTGGAACAGAATGGAACAGAATAGAGAACCCAGATTTGGACCCTCAACTCTATGGTCAAATAATCTTTGACAAAGCAGGAAAAAACATGCAATGGAAAAAAGACAGTCTCTTCAATAAATGGTGCTGGGAAAATTGGACAGCCACATGCAGAAGAATGAAACTCGACCATTCTCTAACACCATTCACAAAGATAAACTCAAAGTGGATGAAAGACCTCAATGTGAGACAGGAATCCATCAAAATCCTAGAGGAGAACATAGGCAGTAACCTCTTTGACATCGCCCACAGCAACTTCTTTCAAGATACATCTCCAAAAGCTAGTGAAACAAAAGCAAAAATGAACTTTTGGGACTTCATCAAGATAAAAAGCTTCCGCACAGCAAAGGAAACAGTCAACAAAACAAAGAGGCAACCCAGAGAATGGGAGAAGATATTTGCAAATGACACTACAGATAAAGGGCTGGTATCCAAGATCTATAAAGAACTTCTCAAACTCAACACCCGAAAAACAAATAATCAAGTCAAAAAGTGGGCAGAAGATATGAAAAGACACTTCTCTGAAGAAGACATACAAATGGCTAACAGACACATGAAAAAATGTTCATCATCATTAGCCATCAGGGAAATCCAAATCAAAACCACACTGAGATACCACCTTACACCAGTTAGAATGGCAAAAATGGACAGGGAAAGAAACAACAAATGTTGGAGAGGTTGTGGAGAAAGGGGAACCCTCTTCCACTGTTGGTGGGAATGCAAGTTGGTACAGCCACTTTGGAAAGCAGTGTGGAGGTTCCTCAAAAATTTAAAAATAGAGCTACCCTATGACCCAGCAATTGCACTACTGGGTATTTACCCCAAAGACACAGATGTAGTGAAAAGAAGGGCCATATGCACCCCAATGTTCATAGCAGCAATGTCCGCAATAGCCAAACTGTGGAAAGAGCCGAGATGCCCTTCAACAGATGAATGCATAAAGAAGATGTGGTCCATATATACAATGGAATATTACTCAGCCATCAGAAAGGATGAATACCCAACTTTTACATCCACATGGATGGGACTGGAGGAGATTATGCTAAGTGAAATAAGTCAAGCAGAGAAAGTCAATTATCATATGGTTTCATTTATTTGTGGAACTTAAGGAATAGCATGGAGGACATTAGGAGAAGGAAGGGAAAAATGAGGGGGGAGGAGTTGGAGGGAGAGATGAACCATGAGAGACTATGGACTTTGAGAAACAAACAGGGTTTTAGAGGGGAGGGGGGAGGGGGGATTGGTTAGCCCCATGATGGGTATTAAGGAGGGCACGTACTGCATGGAGCACTGGGTGTTATACGAAAACAATGGATCGTGGATCACCACATCAAAAACCAATCATGTACTGGGGCACCTGGTGGCTCAGTCGTTAAGCGTCTGCCTTCGGCTCAGGTCATGATCCCAGGGTCCTGGGATCAAGCCCTGCATCGGGGTCCCTGCTCTACAGGGAGCCTGCTTCTCCTTCTCCCACTCCTCCTGCTTGTGTTCCCTCTCTCGCTGTGTCTCTCTCTGTCAAATAAATAAAATCTTAAAAAAAAAAACAAAAACCAATGATCTACTGTATGGTGACTAACATAACATAATAAAATTAAAAAAATAAATAAATAAAAAAGATTTTATTTATTCACGAGAGAGAGAGAGAGAGAGGAAGAGTGCAGAGGAAGGGGCAGAGAGAGAGGGAGAAGCAGGCTCCCCGCTGAGCAGGGAGCCCAACTCGGGGCTCAATCCCAGGACCGCAGGATCACAACCTGAGCCACAGGCAGATGCTCAACCCACTGAGCCACCCAGGCGCCCTGAATGTTGACATCTCTTGAACACCATTGTTAATTTGGTGACATTGCTACACAATGAGTCCCATCTCCCTCGTCAGGAATCAGATATTCACTTTGCTAGCCACCCTTGCAGCATTTGATCTAGGCTCTACAAGTCAGACACAGCCATGTCTGCCTCTGTTCAGTAGAGAGAAACATGAAGAAGTCTACTTCTGGTGAGAGTGGTGAGGAAGAAGATATTTAGTTTTCCAGGGCAGCAATGATAGAAATTCTGGAACCTAGAGCCCAGCATTGTGCTGTGACTTAGGGAGTCTTTGTCCAGTTTCAGTAGCTATCGGGGGTCTTCCTTGGAGCAGTCTTGTGGTGGGGGTTGTGTTTGTTCTTGCCTATAGCCTCTAAGCCTGACTTTCTGGGTATCCTTGAGAGTCTATGAACTGGCTAAATTCCTTATATAAATTCTTTTTTCTGTTTCAACTACCCAGAGAGGATTCCATTGCTTGCAACTAAAAACCCTGACTAATTCACATGGTAAGTGCTATCATAAACAAAAAAGAAAAATAATCACAAAAATAAAAAAGATATCTTTGACATTCAGCTACAATAAAAATAAACATGTGATTCAGAGTAAAGAATGACATATGCTACAGCATGAATGAACCATAAGGACTTATGGTAAGTGAAATAAGCCAACTACAGAGAGACAAACACTATATGCTTTTACTTACATAAGGTATCTAAAATAGTTAGATTCAAGGAATCAGAGTGGAATGGTGCTTGCCAGTGGTTGAGGAGAAGGGGAAATGGGGAGTTACTAATCAATGGGTTTTGATCAAAATGAATAAGCTCTAGAGATCTGCTTAGAGCATTGCACCTATGATCACCTAAAACATATACTACACTTAAAAATTTGTTAAGAGGATAGATCTCATGTTAAGTGTTTTTCCACAATAAAACAAGATAAATTTAGAAAAACCATTACCATGTACTCATGCTATCCAAAGGTATGTCTAATTTTAAGCACATTGGAGAATTTAAAAATCTCGATAGTAGCAACTTGAACATACCATCTTTATCAGCAGTGTCTTGAGGCTTGCATTTTAAAGTGAAGATCTTCCGCAGCTTACAGTTAGCTGAGACAATAATTCCATCCAATGACTGGAAAACTGCTCCCTTGAATATTTCACTGGTAAATGCTACCAAGTCTATGCATAGATTGCACCACTAAAATGAAGAAAAGAAGAGTAAGTACTTTCTATAATCACAGAGATGAACAAATCATCTATATGTGGATAGTCCAGAGAATTGAGGCAATTGTCTGGATCAACCAGCCCCAAATCCTCCCTTGGGCAAATCTCTATTTTGGCTTCAGTTTTCTTAAAAATTGCCTTGATTTTTCCAAAGAAGTGATCATAATCTAAACTAGACATTGGTCATCTGGCTGTAGAGTTCTCATTATGAGGCAAGATTCTGACAACTTTGGGAAATAACTCTGGATCTGTAGGCAGTATGCTAGTGGGAAGCTAATTGCAGGTGCGTTAGACCACTTAAATCTTGAAAATCAGGGATAAGTAGCCAATTGTTCCTTCAAGGGGACTAATTTGATCATAATTAGCCACTTATATTTGTTAAAAAAATCATGGATGAAATTGGAAGCTGGGTTTAAATTGTGGCCAGTGCTGTCTACTTAAAACCAATTAACCTATTGTACAGAAATAGATTCTTTCAAAGAATTTGTGATTATGCCTAGAATTTGCCAGTTTTTAAAGTACTCTTGCAGGGACTAATTTCTGCCTATTAAACAATTAGACTCCTCAATACTTCATCAAATGAATTCTCTAAATGGAGAAAATAATCATTTAGTAAGAAATTAAGACACATTGAAGATGGCAGGACAACAACAGGGAAAAGAATTTTTGAAATTAAAAGAAAAGTAGTATTTAAGGTTGTCTGTACTTCTTTTAAAATATCAGGCTCTTGCATTATTTGATTAGAAGAACAATTTACATAAGGTTCATTTTATTAATCTGTCAAAATTGAAAGTTATATTTATTGATAAACGAAATTATCCTTAAAGGCAAATTCTACTTAGGAATGTTGATTTTATTATGAAGGAAAACCTGAGGTGGTTTCCACTGTAGAAAAGTAAAAGAGATTGCAGTAAGTCCTTAATTAAATACATGAAGATTATTTGTAGGTATCTCAACAGAAAATTATATTCTCAGGCCATGGGGATGCTCTGGTCTTTTGGGTGAAAACAAGTCAGGTGTAATAAAAGGTGGGAAGGAGGACTGAGTGTGATGCAATAATGAGACCGGCTTGCCCTGCAGGGTGGCGAGCTCTGGAGAGGTCTGAGAGGTAACTGTGGGATGGGCCAGTAAGGCCAGGTTCTGGAGGCACTGAATGATTAGGAGGAGAACCTTGGACTCCAGCGGGTAAGGTGTCACTTTGATTCTTGAAGGAGAATGTGACAAGAGTAGAGTGCTGGGAAGTCTGAACTAACCATAATGCAGGAATATTTGGGGGTGGAGGAAGGCTGAGGTAGAGTAGAGATAGACTGAGGCACAGAAAGACCAGTCAGTCAGTCATTTAAGCATGAAGTGAGGAGGGTCTGGTAGAGGGCTAGTACAGGAGGTGGGATGTAAGGGACAAATCCAGTAGGCATGCCCTAGGGTGAATGAAACATCAGGGCTTGGTAAAATCCAGGTTACAGGGGATGGAGGTATTGGGGTTTCTAGCAATCCAATAATAATTATTAATATTATTATATTAGCATCACTATTGTTTTTCTGTGGTTCCTATTCCTAAAAGACTTGATTAAGATTATGTCTCATGTGCAATTATTCAGCTGGTTTGTCCCAAAATAACTGTATTCATCCATTCTTCCCCATAGGTGCTAAGCACTTCTCCCAGGTGTTAAACGCTGGGCATGACTCTGACGTTACAGCAAGGAATGGGAGTTCTTCCAGTCTGAGAAGGGCGGCTGGAGGCAGACATGTAGTGTCTGTTTTATACTGTTAGTGCAGAGGGGGCTCAACGTGGGAGGATGGGGAAGTTCAAGAAAGGCTTCTTTAAAAAAAATTTTCAAAATGCCATGATATTATATGCAAATATAGGCCCAAACATGCCAAATTTTATACAAAATATAGTTCTTGTCACTTCTCCACTCCTCTAATCATACTGTCAACTCTTAACTTTTCTTCTCTCTGTATTTTTAAAGAATACCTTTTGATTTATCAATTTTAGACATTATCCACTGTCTTCCTATTATGGTAGATAAGACTTGTAGTTCACTTACCCTACTTTCTCCGCTTCAGCCTCCCTAGATAATTGTCTCCCATTCGTTCTTTTTTTATCTTTTTCCTCAAAATCCATATTCTGTGCTTTCCTTACTGTGACTATGTAAATATTGTACACAACGGAGCCAAGTGATGCTCTATGATTACCTTTCGTTATACAACTTCTTTATATTTCTAAAGTTAATGATTGCTTTTAAAATTATCTGCATTATTGTATTTGAATCCAAGTTTTCCTATATCTAGGAAAGGCTCAGAGGCGACATGAGCTTGGTTTTAAACAAGGAATAATACTTTCCAAATCCAGGGAGGCATGGGAACATGCTGGGCATTTCTTCTCAGGGCCCTGCCCTTTATTTCCTACTTAGATGAACCCTCCAGCAGGCTGCACCTGTATACCTCATCAGACTCCATCAGCTGGCTTGGGAATTGGTGTCCTCTTCCTTCAAAAACTCTGAGTCCCAGGAAACCAGGCCCTTACCTACTACACACTTTTCTTATTCACCATAGTCAAGCTGCTGTTATTCCCCTGCCTGGACACATGCATCATGGAAAGTGCTGAACAAATAATGATCTACATGTGTGTGTGATGTCTGAAGACATACATACACATACATGCCAATACACATACTTTCAATCTTTCATTTTACTTTTTTTAAGTTTTAACTTTGATTCCAGTTAGTTAACATACAGTATTATATTAGTTTCAGGTGTACAATATAGTGATTCAACACTTCCATACATCACCCGGTGCTCATCAGGACAAGTGCACTCCTTGATCCCCGTCACCTATTTAACCCCTCCCCCCAACCACCTCCCCTCTAGTAACCATCAGTTTGTTCTCTAAAGTTAGGAGTTTGTTTCTTGGTTTGCCCCTCTCTCTCTCTCTCTTTTTTTTTTTTTTACCTTTGATTGTTTTGTTTTGTTTCTTAAATTCCACATATGAGTGAAATCATATGGTATTTGTCTTTCTCTGACTGACTTAATTTTGGTTAGCATTATACTCTCTAGCTTCATCCAGGTCATTGCAAATGGCAAGATTTCATTATTGTTTAATGGCTCAGTAATATTCCATTGTATATTTATCCATTATTATTTATCCATTCATCAGTCAATGGAAACTTGGGCTGTTTCCATAATTTGACTATTGTAGACAATGCTGTTATAAACATTGGGGTGTAGGTATCCCTTTGAATTATTTTGAAGTATTTTTGTATTCTTTGGGTAAATCCCTAGTAGTGCAATTGCTGGATTGTAGGATAGTTTTTAAAAATTTTGAGGAATCTCTATACTATTTTCCAGAGTGGCTGCACCTGTTTGCATTACTACCAACAGTGTAAGAGGGTTCCCTTTTCTCCACAACCTCACCAAAACCTGTTTCTTGTGTTGTTGATTTCAGTCATTCTGACAGGTGTGAAGTGATATCTCACTGTAGTTTTGATTTGCACTTCCCTGATAATAAGTGATGCTGAGCATTTTTTTATGTGTCTGTTGGCCATCTGTATGTCTTCTTTGGAAAAATGTCTATTCATGTCTTCTGCCCATTCTTTAATTGGATTATTTGTTTTTTTGGGTGTTGAGTTGTATAATTACTTTATATATTTTGGATACTAAAATTTATTGGTATGTCTTTATTGGTATGTCATTTCCAAATATCTTCTCTCATTCTGTAGGTTGGCTTTTAGTTTTGTTGATGGTTTTCTTCGTTGTGAAGAAGGTTTTTATTTTGATGTAGTCCCACTAATTTATTTTTGCTTTTATTTCCCTTACCTCAGGAGATATACCTAGAAAGAAGCTGCTATGGCCGATGCCAAAGAAGTTACTGCCTGTGTTCTCTTCTAGGATTTTGATGGTTTCAGGTTTCATATTTAGGCCTTTAATCCATTTTTGAATTTATTTTTGTGTATGATGTAAGAAAGTGGTCCAATTTAATTCTTTTATATGTTGCTGTCCAGTTTTCCCAACACCATTTGTTGAAGAGACAGTCTTTTTCCCATTGAATATTCTTTCTTGCTTTGTCAAAGATTAATTGACCATATAATTATGGATTCATTTCTGGGTTTTCTATTCTGTTCTCTTGATTTGTCTATTTTTGTGCCAGTACCATACTATTTTAATTACTATAGCTTTGCAATATAACTTGAAGTCCAGAATTGTGATGGCTCCAGCTTTTCTTTTCTTTTTCAAGACTGCTTTGGCTATTGGGATCTTTTGTGGTTCCACACAAATTTTAATATTCTTTGTTGTAGTTGTGTGAAAAATGCTGTTGGTATTTTGATAGGGATTGCATTACATGTGTAGATTGTTTGGGGTAGTATAGACATTTTAACAATATTTGTTCTTTCAATCCATGGCCATGAAATGTCTTTCCATTTCTTTGTGTCATCTTCAATTTTTTCATCAGTATTTTGTAGTTTTCAGAGTACAGGTCTTTCAACTCTTTGCTTGGGTTTATTCCTAGGTAACTTATTGTTTTTTTGTACAATGAGATTGATTCCTTAATTTCTTTTTCTGCTGCTCCATTATTGGTATGTAGAAATGCAACAGATTTCTGTTATGTTGACTTTGTATCCTGCGACCTTATTGACTTCATTTACCTTTACTGAATTCATTTTTTGGTGTGGTCTTTTGGGTTTTCTCTATACAGTATCATGGCATCTGCAAATAGTGAAAGTTTTACTTCTTCCTTGCTGATCTGGATGCTTTTTATTTCTTTTTGTTGTCTGATTCCTGTGGCTAGGACTTCTAGTACTACATTGAATAAAAGCAGTGAGAGTGGACATTCCTGCCTTGTTCCTGACCGGAGAGCAAAAGCTCTCAGCTTTTCCCCCTTTAGGATGATATTGGCTATGGGTTTTTCATATTTGGCCTTTATTAAGTTGAGATATGTTCCCTCTAAAACTTTGTTGAGGGTTTTTATCATGAATGGATGTTGTACTTTATCAAATGCTTTTTCTGCATCTATTGAAATGATCATATTTATAATTGTTAAATCTTCTTGTTGGATTGTCCCTTTTATTATGATATAGTGCCCTTCTTTGTCTCTTGTTACAGTCTTTATTTTAAAGTCTTATACTTTCTTTTATTAATGTGATATATCACATTGATTGACTTGCAAATATTAAACTACGCTTGCAACCCAGGAATAAATTCCACTTGAACGTGGTGAATGATTTTTTAAATATATTGTTGGATTCAGTTTGCTAGCATTTTATTGAGGATTTTTTGAATCTATGTTCATCAGAGATAATGGCCTGCAGTTCTCTTTTCTTGTGGTGTTTTTATCTAGCTTTGATATCAGAGTAATGCTGGCATCATACAATGAATTTGGAAGTTTTCCTTTATTTTTGATTTTTTGGAATGATTTTAGAAGAATAGGTATTAACTCTTCTTAAATGTTTGGTAGAATTCACCTGTGAAGCCATCTGGTCCTGGACTTTTGTTTGTTGGGAGTTTTTTTATTATTGATTCAATTTCTTTGCTGGTTATTGGTCTGTTCAACTTTTCTATTTCTTCCTGTTCTAGTTTTGGTAATTTATATGTTTCTAGGAATTTATCCATTTCTTCCAGGTTGTCCAATTTGTTGGCATATAGTTTTTCATAATATTCTGTTATGATTGTTTGTATTTCTGTGATTTTGGTTGTTATTTCTCCTCTCTCATTTGTGATTTTATTTCTTTGGGTCCTTTCTCTTTTCTTTTTATAAGTCTGGCTAGAGGTTTATCAATTTTATTGGTATTTTTTCCCCAAAGAACCAGCTCCTGGTTTCATTGATCTGTTCTATTGTTTTGTTGTTGTTGTTGTTATTTCTATATCCTTTATCTCTGCTCTTATCTTTATTATTTCCTTCCTTCAGCTGGCTTTAGGTTTTGTTTGTTCTTTTTCTAGCTCCTTTAGGTGTAAGGTTAGGTTGTTTTATTTGAGACTTTTCCTGCTTCTTGAGGTAGACTTATGTTGCTATATACTTCCCTCTTAGGACCAATTTTGCTGCATCCCAAAGGTTTTGGACTCCTGCGTTTTCATTTTCATTTGTTTCCATGTACTCTTTTATTTCCTGATTGACCCATTCATTGTTTAGTAGCATATTATTTAACCTCCATGTATTTGTGGGCTTTCCAGATTTTTTCTTGTGGTTGACTTCTAGTTTCATAGTGTTGTGGTTAGAAAAGGTGCATGATCTGACTTCAATCTTCTTATATATGTTGAGGCCTATTTTGTGGCCTAAGATGTGATCTATTCCAGAAAATGTTTCATGTGCACTTGAAAAGAATGTGTATTCTGCTGTTTTCGGATGGAATGTTCTGAATAGATTTGTTAAGTCCATCTGGTCCAGTGTGTCATTCAAAGCCATTGTTTCCTTGTTGATTTTCTGTTTAGGTGATCTTCCCATTGATGTAAGTAGGTTGTTAAAGTCCTCTGCTATTGTTGTATTATCAATTAGTTCCTTTATGTTTGTTATTAATTGTTTTATATATTTGGGTGCTCCCATGTTGGGTGCATAAATATTTATAATTGTTAGATCTTCTTGTTGAACTGTCCTTTTTATTATGACATAGTGCCCTTTTTTGTCTCTTATTACAGTCTTTGTTTTAAAGTCTAGTTTGTCTGCTAGAAGTATTTCTACTCCAGCTTTCTTTTGATATCCATTTGAATGATAAATGTTTCTCTATTCTCCCTTTCAATGTGCAGGTGTCTTTAGGTCTAAAATAAGTCTCTTGTAGGTAGCATATTGATGGATGTGTGTGTGTTTTAATCCATTCTGTCACCGTTATGTCTTTTGATTGGAGCATTTAGTCCATTTACATTCAAAGTAATTATTGATTGATATGTATTTATATCATTTTATTACTTGTTTTGTGGTTGTTCCTAGAGATTTTCTCTGATCCTTTCTTTACTTTCTCTCTTTCATGTTTTGCTGATTTTCTTTAGTGATATATTTGGATTTCTTTCTCTTTATTCTTTGCATGTTTATTAGTGGTTTTTGATACATGGTTACCATTAGGTTTGTATATAACCTTTTCTGCATATAGCAGTCTATATTAAGTGGATGGTCATTTAAGTGTGGACCCATTCTTTTCTTCTCACATTTTAGGTATATGTTATTATATTTTATATCCTTTTTTTGAATTCCTTGGCTGATGTTTTACAGAAATAATTAATTTTTACTGCTTTCGTGTTTCCTACCTTTATACTATCAACTTTTGGTATCTCCTTTCTAGTCAAAGAGTCCCCTTTAATATTTCTCACAGGGCTGGTTTAGTGGTCACAAACTCCTTTAGTTTTTGTTTGTCTGGGAAACTCTTTATCTCTCTTTCTATTCTGAATGATAGCCTTGCTGGATAGAGTATTCTTTGCTGCAGATTTTTCCCACTTGGCACTTTGAATACATCATGACACTTCCTTCTGGCTTGTGAAGTTTCTATAGAAAAATTTCCTGCTTGCCTTATGGGTTCTCCCTGGTAAGTTAATGACTTCTTTTGTCTTGCTGCTTTTAAGATTTTTTTCTTTATCACTATATTTTGCAAGTTTAATTATAGTATGTCATGGTGTGGGTTTGCTTTTGTTGATTTTGATGGGAATTCTCTGTGGTTCCTGGATCTGGATATCTGTTTCCTTCCACAGATTAGGGAAGTTTTCAGATATTATTTCTTCAAATAAATTTTCTGCCCCCCTTTCTCTCTCTCCTTCTTCTGGGAACCCTATAATACAAATCTTATTACATTTGATGGAGTCACTGAGTTCCCTAAGTCTGTTCTAGTTTTGTGTAATTATTTTTTTCTCTCTCTTGTTCAGCTTGATTACTTTCCATTGCTCTGTCTTCTACGTCATCACTAATTCGTTCCTCTGATTCTTCCATCCTACTATTCATTCTATTAAGCATGTCTGTCATTTCACTTACTGAATCCTTTATCTCTGCTATATTATTCCTTATCTCTGTCTTAAGGGTCTTTTTCATGTCTTCCACTCTTTTCTCAAGTACAGTGAGTATCCTTACGATCCTGGTTTAAAATTCTCTATCAGGCATGTTATTTATCTGTTTTGCTTAGATCTCTGGTTTTGGCCTTGTTCTGTTCTTTCATTTGTGATACATTTCTTGGTCTCCTCACTATGTCTGTTTCTATGTATTAAGAAAGTCCGCTATATTTTCTGCTCTTGAAAGTAGTGATTTTATGAAGAAGTCCTGGGGTACCCTGCAGTGCAGTGTCCCCTGTTCACCCAAACCTGGCACTTCAGGAGAGCATCTTGTGTGTGTTGCTTATACCCTGCTGTTATGTCTGAGTCACTTTTCCTTTCAGTGCAGTTGTCTGCACTGACTGTCCGCCTGTTGTGGGCTGTGCTTGATCTCTGTGGTGTTAGTGAGACCCAGGCAGGCCAGCTCTGAGGGGGTGTGCCTGCCACAAAACTTGGGAGCCGGGTGACAGTATCAGCAAAATTTGCACTGGGCCACTCCAAAATGCTGTGATGGCTGAGGGCTGCCTGAGGCTGGTCATGGTGAGCAAACATGGCTGGAAAACGTTAGACCAGCACATGAGGGTGCTTGGGGCATGTGGTTGGTGCGTTGCAGTGGCTAGGCCTGGTGGGATGAATAGGCGTGGTGCACAGTGCCAGCTCTGCACCTGGTGGTGGGTGGGGTGCACTACAGTGTCTGGGGGTGCCCGGCAGGGTGCAGCCCAGCAGATGTGTGCAGCACACCATGGCAGCCATGCACCCAGCAGCTGGTCAGGGCACATGTGAGGCTTTAACAAAATTTGTCCTGAGCTCAGGGCCGAAGCCAGCAGACTTGGAGTGTGCTAGTCCTTAGGAGAAGACTAGCACACTTGCCAGTGGGTCAGGCAGCAAGTATCTGTGCAACACCACCTCTCGAGGGTGGCTCTGTGTTTATGCTGGGGGGTGGGGGAGGAAAATGGCACCTGCCAGCTCCCTTGCTCTTGGAGAAGTCCCCTAGCATGCTCCGAAATCAGGATGAAGAGATCTATCTCCTGTTTGTCCCTGTGGTTGTGCAAACTACCATTTTTTGGCTCTCCATGCAGACTGCTGTCTTTTTAAGGGCAGCAACCCAGCTATCACTCATCCTCCCAGCTTGCCTAGTGCTGGGTCAGTTGACTTTTAAAGCTCTAGGTTCCAAGTACCACTGGTTTTATAAACTCACGGAACTTAACCGTTTTTTTTTTTTTTTTTAAGTCTACACCTAATGTGAGGCTTGAACTCAGAACCCTGAGATCAAGAGTCATATGCTCTATACCAACTGAGCCAGCCCTTCTGGTTTTTAAAGCCAAACGTTATGGGGATTAGTCTTCCCCCTGTGAGCTCCCTAGGGTGAGGGCCCATTTCTCTGCCTTGCCTTCTCCACATGTAGTTTCCTCCGTCCTGCAGGCAGCCTCCTTCTGTCTTTCTGACCTTCCTAAACATTCAGCTGCAACTTCGTCTCTGTATTTAGTTGTGGAGTTTGTTCTTCCATTCTTCAGATTGCTTTCTGGTTTGCTGACTTGCATGTGGATAATATCTAGTTGAAAACACGGGATGGGTGGGCGCCTGGGTGGCTCAGATGGTTGGGCATCTGCCTTCGGCTCAGGTCGTGATCTCCGGGTCCTAGGACCAAGCCCCCTGTTGGGCTCTCGGCTCGGTGGGGAGTCTGCTTCTCCCTCTGCCTCTCCCCCTACTTGCATGCTCTCTCTCTCTCTGTATCTTTCTGTCTCAAATGAATAAATAGAATCTTTAGGGGCAAAAAAACCAAAAATGTGGGATGGGGTGAGCTCAGGGTCCTCCTGCTCTACCATCTTCCCAAGCTCCCCCTCAAGCAAAATCCTCAATCTTTCATTTTATAATCACTCAACTAGCCCCATAAATGTGTGGGAACTGATAACTTCAGTGAATTCATCTCTTACAAGTACAGATGGGAGTAGTTCCTGAGAAAGATGGGAATAACTTTCACAAATCTCCCTTGGCTAGAGGAAATAGAAATTATTTTTTGGTTTAGCTGCTATTTATAAAGGTTCCACTTTTCACAAGCTTCAACAAATAACCATTATTCATATAAATGCTGTGACATACTTTCTGAACTTTTGGAAAAGAGTATGAACTCTCTACTCTCAACATGTGGATTACCTGAATTACAGTTGATCTTTATAAAATATTATTTTCATTATTCTTGGTGATCAACCATTCTTCAAATCCTTTTTGAGTTTTCTTGATCTCTAACCACTTTATTCCTACATGTAACTCTGGTCTAGCAGCGAAGAACTCTTGATTTAAAATATTCCTAATTATGGGCTTAAGAATTATGTACAGGAAGATAACAATCTGACAGAGAAAAGACAATTTTGCTTGGTTTGTTGCTTGGATTAATAAGAGAGTTTAGATTTTTAGAGGGAAAGATGTCAGAGGAGTAGGGACCCTATTTCAACTGGTCTCTGGAATTGAGTTGGATATCTACCAGACCACCCTGAGCACCCACGAAACCAGCCTGAGATGTAAGAAGATCTGGATCTCTACAAACAGAATATTGCAGGCGGTTGGTTTTGAGGTACGAAGCGGGGAGCCGTGATTCCGTGGGCAGATATCAGAGGAAAAATGGCAGCGGGAGGGTGCCTGACCGTGGGGATCCTACTCCGCTGGTGAGTGACAGCCTCGTGAGCTGCAGACGGGGCACAGACTTGCAGACCGGTAGCGGCGGTGAAAGGACTTTAGGGCAGGCCCCGGGGTGGAAACCCAGAGCGGTGGGGTTGCGCCTGTGAACTGCAGCCCCCGGGGTGGAAACCTGGAGCGGTGGGGTCACGTGCGCGCATGAACTGGGAGTGGCTGACAGTTTTAGAGGCACAAAGGGCAGAGACGTGCTCCAACCTGGAGGCAGAACTGGGAGCGCTGCGGAGGGGCACACAACCAAGGACGCTGCAGTTTATAGCAGCACTGACAGAAAAGGAGACAGTGTGGCCTGGAGAGCTCACTGAAGAACAGACTGCGATCTCTGCTCTGAGGCAGAGGGTTGGAAACGGTCTCTTCTGCTCTGACTCATGGAAGAGATGCAGAAAGCTGCCAGGGAAAGCTGCCAGAGAACAAAAGCCCCAAAAACTGATTCCCACTGAGCCCATCCCCCACCACAGGGGGGCAGGGCAACTCCGCCCAAACAGGGTTGCCCGAGTAACAGCGCGGCAGGCCCCTCCCCCAGAAGACAGGCTGGGAAAACAAGAGGCCAGCAACCCTAAGGTCCCAAGAAAACAGGTGCATCTTGCTTGGGTTCTGGTCAATAATTTGGACTCTATACATTCCCTCAAACACCCATCAACAGAATGACTAGGAGGAGGAACCCCCAAAATAGAAAAGACTCAGAGATTATGACTTATGCTGCAGATTAACAAATGGATGCAGATATAACCAAGATGTCGGAGAAGGAATTCAGGCTAGCAATTGTGAAGACAATGGCTAGAATGGAGAAATCAATTAATGACAACATAGAGTCTCTAAGGGCAGAAATGAAAGGTGAATTGGCAGAATTTAAAAATGCTATCAGTGAGATCCAATCCAATCTAGATAATCTAACAATTAGGGTAAGTGAGGCAGAAGAACGAATAAGCGACCTGGAAGACAATATAATAGATAAAAAGGGAAAAGAGGAGGCCAGGGAAAAACAACTCAGAATCCATGAAAATAGAATCAGAGAAATAAGTGACACCATGAAGCGTTCCAATGTCAGAATAATTGGAATCCCGGAGGGAGTGGAGAGAGAGAGAGAGGACTAGAAGATGTATTTGAGCAAATCGTAGCTGAGAAGTTCCCTAATCTGGCGAATGAAACAAACATTTGCGTCCTAGAGGCAGAGAGGACCCCTCCCAAGATCAAGGAAAACAGGCCAACACCCTGGCATGTAAGAGTAAAACTTGCAAATCTTAGAACCAAGGAAACCATCTTAAGGGCAGCTAGGGGGAAGAGAGTCCTTACGTACAGAGGGAGGAACATCAGAATAACATCATACCTATCCACAGAGACCTGGCAAGCCAGAAAGGCCTGGCAAGACATATTCAGGGTACTAAATGAGAAGAACATGCAGCCAAGAATACTTTATCTGGCAAGGCTGTCATTTAGAATGGATGGAGAGATGCAGAGCTTCCACGACCGGCAGAAACTGAAAGAATATGTGACCACTAAGCCGGCCCTGCAAGAAATATTAAGGGGGGTTCTATAAAAGGAGAAAGACCCCAAGAGTGATATACAACAGAAATTTACAGGGACAATCTATAAAAACAACGTCTTCACAGGCAACATGATGACAATTAATTCATATCTTTCAATAATCACTCTCAACCTGAATGGCCTAAAAGCTCCCATAAAACGGCACAGGGTTGCAGATTGGATAAAAAGACAGGACCCATCCATATGCTGCCTACAAGAGACTCATTTTGAACCTAAAGAGACATCCAGACTGAAAGTGAAGGGATGGAGATCCATCTTCCATGCCAGCGGACCTCAAGAGAAAGCTGGGGTAGCAATTCTTATATCAGACAAATTAGATTTTAAACTAAAGTCTGTAATAAGAGACACAGAAGGACACTATATCATTCTTAAAGGGTCTATCCAACAAGAAGATCTAACAACTGTAAATATCTATGCCCCCAACATGGGAGCAGCCATCTACATAAGCCAACTGTTAACCAAAATAAAGAGTCATATTGATAACAATACATTAATTGTAGGAGACCTCAATACTCCACTCTCAGCAATGGACAGATCATCTAAGCAGAAAATCAACAAGGAAACAAGAGCTTTGAATGATACATTGGACCAGATGGACCTCATAGATATTTACAGAACATTCCACCCTAAAACAACAGAATACTCATTCTTCTCGAGCGCACATGGAACTTTCTCCAGAATAGACCACATACTGGGTCACAAATCAGGTCTCAACCGATACCAAAAGATTGAGATTATTCCCTGCATATTCTCAGGCCACAATGCTCTAAAACTGGAACTCAATCACAAGAAAAAATTTGGCAGAAATTCAAACACTTGGAAGCTAAAGACCACTCTGCTCAAGAATGTTTGGGTCAACCAGGAAATCAAAGAAGAACTTAAACAATTCATGGAAATCAAGGAGAACGAAAACACATCGGTCCAAAACCTATGGGATACTGCAAAGGCAGTCCTAAGGGGGAAATACATAGCCATCCAAGACTCACTCAAAAAAAACAGAAAAATCCCGAATTCACCAACTAACTCTACACCTTAAAGAACTAGAGAAAAAGCAACAAATGACGCCTAAGCCACGCATTAGAAGAGAAATAATTAAAATTAGAGCAGAAATGAATGAATTACAAACCAGAAACACAGTAGATCACATCAATGAAACTAGAAGTTGGTTCTTTGAAAGAATTAATAAGATTGATAAACCACTGGCCAGACTTATCCAAAAGAAAAGAGAAAGGACCCAAATTAATAAAATTATGAATGAAAGGGAGAGATCACGACTAACACCAAGGAAATAGAAACAATTATTAGAAATTATTATCAACCACTATATGCCAATAAACTGAGCAATCTGGAAGAAATGGAGGCCTTCCTGGAAACCTATAAGCTGCCAAGACTGAAACAGGAAGAAATTGACAACCTGAATAGGCCAATAACCAGTAACGAGATTGAAGCAGTGATCAAAAACCTCCCAAAAAACAAGAGTCCAGGGCCTGATGGATTCCCTGGGGAATTCTACCAAATGTTCAAAGAAGAAATAATACCTATTCTACTGAAGCTGTTTCAAAAATAGAAACAGAAGGAAAACTTCCAAACTCATTCTATGAGGCCAGCATTACCTTAATCCCCAAACCAGGCAAAGACCCCATAAAAAGGGAGAATTTCAGACCAATATCCCTGATGAATATGGATTCCAAAATCCTCAACAAAATCCTAGCTAACAGGATCCAACAATACATTAAAAGGATCATCCACCACGACCAAGTGGGATTTATCCCCGGGATGCAAGGGTGGTTCAACATTCGCAAATCAATCAGTGTGACAGAACATATTAATAAGAGGAGGGAGGGGGTGCCTGGATGGTTCAGTCGTTAAGCATTTGCCTTTGGCTCAGGTCATGATCCCAGGGTCCTGGGATCGAGCCCCGCATCGGGCTCCCTGCTCGGCGGGAAGCCTGCTTCTCCCTCTCCCACTCCCCCTGCTTGTGTTCCCTCTCTCGCTGTGTCTCTCTCTGTCAAATAAATAAATAAAATCTTTAAAAAAAAAAAAAATAGGAGGGAGAAGAACCATATGGTCCTCTCAATTGATGCAGAAAAAGCATTTGACAAAATACAACATCCTTTCCTGATTAAAACTCTTCAGAGTATAGGGATAGAGGGAACATTCCTCAAGTTCATAAAATCCATCTATGAAAAACCGACAGCGAATATCATCCTCAATGGGGAAAAGCTGAGAGCCTTTCCCTTAAGATCAGGAACATGTCAAGGATGCCCACTCTCGCCACTATTGTTCAACATAGTACTAGAAGTCCTAGCAACAGCAATCAGACAACAAAAAGAAATAAAAGGTATTCAATTTGGCAAAGAAGAAGTCAAACTCTGTCTTTTTGCAGATGACATGATACTCTGTGTGGAAAATCCAAAGACTCCACCCCCAAATAACTAGAACTCATCCAGCAATTCAGTAATGTGGCAGGATACAAAATCAATGCACAGAAATCAGTTGCTTTCTTATACACTAACAACGCAACTGTAGAAAGAGAAATTAGAGAAACGATTCCATTTACAATAGCACTAAAAACCGTAAGATACCTTGGAATAAACTTAACCAAAGAGATAAAGGATCTATACTCTAGGAACTACAGAACACTCATGAAAGAAATTGAAGACACAAAAAGATGGAGAAATATTCCATGCTCATGGATTGGAAGAATAAACATTGTTAAAATGTCTATGCTACCCAGAGCAATCTATACCTTCAATGCCATCCCGATCAAAATTCCAATGACATTTTTCAAAGTGCTGGAACAAACAATCCTAAAATTTGTATGGAATCAGAAAAGACCCTGAATCGCCAAGGAAATGTTGAAAAAGAAAGCTGGGGGCATCACGTTGCCCGATTTCAAGCTATATTACAAAGCTGTGATCACCAAGACAGCATGGTACTGGCACAAAAACAGACGTGGAACAGAATGGAACAGAATAGAGAACCCAGATTTGGACCCTCAACTCTATGGTCAAATAATCTTTGACAAAGCAGGAAAAAACATGCAATGGAAAAAAGACAGTCTCTTCAATAAATGGTGCTGGGAAAATTGGACAGCCACATGCAGAAGAATGAAACTCGACCATTCTCTAACACCATTCACAAAGATAAACTCAAAGTGGATGAAAGACCTCAATGTGAGACAGGAATCCATCAAAATCCTAGAGGAGAACATAGGCAGTAACCTCTTTGACATCGCCCACAGCAACTTCTTTCAAGATACATCTCCAAAAGCTAGTGAAACAAAAGCAAAAATGAACTTTTGGGACTTCATCAAGATGAAAACCTTCTGCACAGCAAAGGAAACAGTCAACAAAACAAAGAGGCAACCCAGAGAATGGGAGAAGATATTTACAAATGACACTACAGATAAAGGGCTGGTATCCAAGATCTATAAAGAACTTCTCAAACTCAACACCCAAAAAACAAATAATCAAGTCAAAAAGTGGGCAGAAGAGATGAAAAGACACTTCTCTGAAGAAGACATACAAATGGCTAACAGACACATGAAAAAATGTTCATCATCTTTAGCCATCAGGGAAATCCAAATCAAAACCACACTGAGATACCACCTTACACCAGTTAGAATGGCAAAAATGGACAGGGAAAGAAACAACAAATGTTGGAGAGGTTGTGGAGAAAGGGGAACCCTCTTCCACTGTTGGTGGGAATGCAAGTTGGTACAGCCACTTTGGAAAGCAGTGTGGAGGTTCCTCAAAAATTTAAAAATAGAGCTACCCTATGACCCAGCAATTGCACTACTGGGTATTTACCCCAAAGACACAGATGTAGTGAAAAGAAGGGCCATATGCACCCCAATGTTCATAGCAGCAATGTCCGCAATAGCCAAACTGTGGAAAGAGCCGAGATGCCCTTCAACAGATGAATGCATAAAGAAGATGTGGTCCATATATACAATGGAATATTACTCAGCCATCAGAAAAGATGAATACCCAACTTTTACATCCACATGGATGGGACTGGAGGAGATTATGCTAAGTGAAATAAGTCAAGCAGAGAAAGTCAATTATCATATGGTTTCACTTATTTGTGTAACATAAGGAATAACATGGAGGACATTAGGAGAAGGAAGGGATAAATGGGGAGGGGGAATTGGAGGGAGAGATGAACCATGAGAGACTATGGACTCTGAGAAACAAACAGGGTTTTTGAGGGGAGGGGGGGAGGGGGGATTGGTTAGCCCGGGGATGGGTATTAAGGAGGGCACGTACTGCATGGAGCACTGGGTGTTATATGAAAACAATGGATCGTGGATCACCACATCAAAAACCAATCATGTATTGTACGGTGACTAAGATAACATAATAAAATTTAAAAAAAAAATAATAAGAGAGTTTATACTATTTAGTTCCAGCATGAAATTCTGCATAAAGGAACTGGCTGGCAAAGGGTAAAAGAATGATTCAAAGCATGAATTTCTAGTTTTTACTGACTAATGTTTTGGCCATATGGCTTTATTTTTAATTTTAATTTAAGAAGATTTTTAAAAATATATTTATTTGAGAGCGAGAGAGGGGGAGAGAGAGAGAGCACTTGTGTGCGTGTGCATGGCGGGGGGCGGAGGGGTAGAGGGAGAGGGAGAAACAGACTCCCCACTGAGCAGGGAGCCTGACGCAGTGCTTGATCCCAGGACCCTTAGATCATGACCTGAGCCGAACGCAGATGCTTAACCAACTGAGCCACCCAGGTAACCCCTTCTGGCTTTATTATACTGGTGAAAGGTCAGTACACTGTGTGAACATACACACACACACACACACACACACACACACACACACACAACCACTCAAATGCATGGAATAAGAAGTTCTTGGTTATCCAGCACTTTTTGATTTTCCTTGCCATTACTGGAAAGATGTGAAGATAATTGGATTCATTTTGCCAGTATAGAAAGAGCCTGAGTCACTGACAGTGCATAGCTCTAGCCAGTGTTGCCTTTCTAAAAGGAAATCACAAACAAGAAACCACAATTTCATAACCCAGGATTCCTAAAGTACATCTCTTCTCACAATTTTAGAACCTCATTCTGTTTCTGTGCTCCTAAAATGATAACAAAGAATGGGGTTTTAAGATGTTTATTCTTGTGCCTTTTATAATAATTTTTCACATGTTAGCTTAAATATGTCAAGAGAAAATCTGCTTACAATGACCTATTCCATCTCAATCACCATCATATTGTTTATTAAATGGTGTAAGCAGAGATCAAAATAGTAATTTTATATCCGCATGGTCAGAAGCAATTACCTATTACTACTGTATTAAAAAACAATTTCCTCAGGAAAAGTAAATCGTGACAAGTCCTTCCACGGAGGGAGGGGAGTTGAGGAGAGGTTGGGGCTGCCAGTGCTGTAGCTCATGGCTGAACCACAGAAAGGCAAGTTCCTTATATAGTATCTTCATGATACCTATTTAGCAGGGGACCCCCCACCTCCCATTCCTACCCGCATGAGCAAGCAGTCTCTTCCTGAAATAGCAGCCCATCTTTCTCTTGCTAATTCTCAAGTCACCTTTCACTGTGCCCTCTGAAATTCTTACTACTGAAAAGTACTTACTTCCTCTGTATTTTTCTAAGGGTCCTACATACCTTACTTTAACTGAAACCTGGCTTTTCTCTGAGATATTACGTCCCCTTCAACTCTGGAGTTGAAGCTCACTAAGGGAGCTCATATGTGCTTCTATAGCCTCCAGTTTTGAGGCCACGGGGCTAGGTGGCAGGCTTGCACTTCTGACTGGGAACCCTATCTTCTTTGAAGCTGGAGGAATTGCACTGACAGGCTCTTCCAGTCTTTTAGCTTCACTGATCTTCAAATCACTTCCTGGTACTTCTGCAGACACACCCTTGCCAGCCTATCTACACATTCCTGAAAAATGCTGGGACCGGATTCACCTTAACCTTCTAACACACTGTCCAATACCCTGAGTCCCTTAACCTCCTTTCCTTCAAAAGCCACCTTCTCCTCTTTACTCAGTAATCCACTCACATGGCCACATCCTGACATTTAACTTCCTTTCTCTGAAACACTTGCCTTTTAAAATTTGGAATTAGAAATTATTTTCTAGGGGCGCCTGGGTGGCTAAATTAAGTGAGTTTTGTAGGGTCACAGAATATAACATCAATAACCAAAGTCAATTATATTTCTATATATGTCTATATAAATTGTTTATAGCAATAAACAATTGAAATTTTTTAATTTCTTTAAATTTAAATATTTTTATTAAGTTTTTTATTTTAATTCCAGTATAGTTAACATACAGTGTTTTATTGGTTTCAGGTGTACAGTATAGTGATTCAACAATTCTAGTTTTAATTTTTAATTTTAAAAGTATTTACAGTATCACAGACCTGTACCCCTAAACAAATAATACATTATATGTTAAATAAATAAATAAATATAAATAAAAGTGTTTACAATAGCATCAAAAGTACATAATACTCAGGAATAAATTTAATAAAATATATCCTAGACCTTTACACTGAAAACTATAAAACATTACTGAGAGAAACTGAAGACCTAAATAAATGGAGACATGTTTATGGATCCAAAGACTGTATATTCAACCTAATCCCAATCAGAATCCCACCAGGCTTTTTTTTTTTAATATTTTTTTGCAAAATTTATAAACAAATTCTAAAATATATATGGGAATTCAAAAGACAGAACACAACACAATTTTCAAAACGTAAAAATTATACCTCATGATTTCAAGACATGTTATAAAGCTACAGTAATCAGGACAATGTGTTCTTGGCATAGATACCAGTAAAAAGTTTAGAAATAGACACACACATGTATAGTTAGTCCAGGTGATCTTCAACCAAAGAACCAGAGCAATTTAATAGAGATAGGAACATCTTTTTTCAGACCTGGAACTTCTGAGTATCCATATGGGAGAAAAAAAATGAACCTCAACCTATACTTCACACCATTCACAAAAATTAAGATGAATCATAAGTCTAAATGTAAATGCTAAAAATATAAACAACTATAAGAGATTTCTTAAAACCCAGAAAACATTAACCCTAATAAAGAATAAGTTGACAAAATGGGCTTCAGCAAAATTTAAAACTGCTCTGAGCACCTGGGTGGCTTAGTCCTTTAAGTGTCTGCCTTCACTTAGGTCGTGATCCCAGGGTCTTGGGGTCAAGCCTTGTGTTGGGCTTCCTGCTTGCTCAGCGGGGAGTCTGCTTCTCCCTCTCCCTTTGCCCCTCCTCCCCAACTCGTGCTCTCTCTCTCTTTTTCTCTCTTTCAAATAAATAAATAAAATCTTTTTTTAAAAAAATTAAAACTTCTCATTAAAGACATTTTTAAGAAAATGAGTAAGCAAGCCACAGCTGGGAGAAAATATCCCGAATACATATATCTAACAAAAGGCTTATGTCCAGAATACATTCTCCAACTGTATAGTAAAATTTTTAAAAAGTAACTTTTTTTAAGGCAAAAACAATTGAACAAGCACTTCACAAAGATTATATAATCAAATAAACATGTGAAGAGCTCCATACTATCAGTCAGGTGAATTCAAATGAAAAACACAATTGCTACTACTTCACCCACTATAATAGCAAAAATAAAAGAGACAGCAAATACTAAATGTTGGTGAGATATAAGGCAATTATCATACATTTCCAACGTATACAGAGAATTTCCAGTGTAACCCCTTTGGAAATACCTTTGGAAATTTCTGATAAAGTTAAACATTTACTCATTGATACAAAAGCTCCACTCCTTGGTGTCTATCCACGGAAATGTAAGTACATGTACACAAAAAAACTGGGATGGGAATTTCACAACAGCTTTATTTATAAAAGCCAAAAACTTGAAATAACTTATATGCCCCACAACAGAAGATTGAACAGTTAAATTGTGGTATATTCACAGAGTGGGGTACTCAACAAAACAAGAATGGACTACTGATCCATGCAACAACATTGATGGACCTCAAGTATTAGGCCAAGGGAAAAAAGCCACTTACTGTGATCCCATTTATATAAATTAATAGACAAACTAAGGTGAAAGAAATTAGTGGTTGCCCTTGAGAGGGGTGAGTCTGAGATTGACTGGGAAGCAGCACAAAAGATTTTTCCGCGGTTATTGAAATGCCCTATAACTTGATGGGCTGTGGTATGCAGGTGAATGAAATGGTCAGAATCATCAAATTGTATCCTTAAAGTCTGTGCATTTTGTGGTATGAAAGTCAAAAAGATGGTGTGGTTAACATATATGAAGCACATATATGTTAGGCACTATTATAAGCGCTTACATGTTTTTAAACATTTAATCCTGACAACTCTGAGAAATGTATTATTATTACCACCATTTTACAAACGAGGAAAGAGAAGCACAGAGAGGTTAAGTAACTGCGAAACTTACCTAACTAGTAAATGGGTGGAGCTGGAATGCAAACCCAGGCAGACGGGCCCCAGAGCCCATGCTCTTGCATCCCTAGGAGGAATGTATTTAAAAGGAGTTTCCTCAGGCGCCTGGTTGGCTCAGTCGTTAAGCCTCTGCCTTCAGCTCAGGTCATGATCCCAGGGCCCGGGAATCGAGCCCCACATCGGGCTCCCTGCTCTGCGGGAAGCCTGCTTCTCCCTCTCCCACTCCCCCTGCTTATGTTCCCTCTCTCGCTGTGTCTCTCTCTGTCAAACAAATAAATAAAATCTTTAAAATAATAATAATAAAAATAAATAAATAAAAGGAGCTGCCAGTAGGGTTTAACTGGGAGGAATTTCCAGACTGGTTAAAGAATAGAATATTATAATTAGATAATAGAAAATAATTTCTTTTTTTTAATTTTTTAAAAAAATTTTATTTATTTGACACAGAGAGACACAGCGAGAGAGGGAACACAAGCAGGGGGAGTGGGAGAGGGAGAAGCAGGCTTCCCGCGGAGCAGGGAGCCCGATGTGGGGCTCGATCCCAGGACCCTGGGATCATGACCTGAGCCGAAGGCAGACGCTTAATGACTGAGCCACCCAGGTGCCCCTGAAAGAGAGTGTTTAAAATTGGTATTATTTTTTTCCTTAAATGTTTGGTAGAATTGTATGTAAAGCCTGGATGTGGATTTTCTGGACCTGTATTTTCTTTGTGGGAATGTTTTTAATTCCAAATTCACTTTCTAAAAATAGGTGTCTGGCTATTTTAACTTTTAATTTTGTTTAGTATCAGTTTTAATAATTTACGTCTTTAGCAGAAATTCCCCGTTTCATCTAAATTGTCAAACTTACTGGCAAAATATTGTTCATAATATTCCCTTATTTTCCTTTTTCCCTACTTTCATTCTTGATTTTAGTAATGTGTGTATTCTTCTTTCCTTGATTAATCTAGCTAACAGCTTATCACTTGCTAAATCTTTTCAAAGAAAAAACTTTGGTTTTATTTCTCCATTGTCCAGTTTTTATTTAATTTATATATTCTCTTGATTATTTCTTTCTCCATATTTTAGATGCTTCAGATGCATCCCACAAATTTTGGTATGCTTTATTTTCATTACCATTTGAAATTAGTTAAAGTAACAGTTAGAAATGTTTTGTAATATCTCCTGTAATTTTTCTTTGATTTATAAGTTATTTGGAAGTATGTTGCTTTATTTCTAACTACTTGGGGATTGTCCAATTATATTTTTGTTATTAATTTCTAATTTAATTCCCTTGTATTCACAGAACATATTTTGTTTGATTTCAGTCTTTTTAAGTTTATTGAGATTAATACGGCCTAATATATCATACACCCTGGGTAAACACCTGATCAGTGTGCACTTAAATATAGTGTGTATTATGCAGTTGTTAGATGGTGTGTTCTAAAAATGTCAAATAGGTCTGGTTGATTGATAACATTTTTCAAGTTTACTGATTTTCTGTCAATATCTAAGAGGGGAGTGTTGAAATCTTCATCTAAAATTGTGAATTTATGCTTCCCTCTTTGGTTCTATTAGTTTTTGCTTCATGCATTTCCAAGCACTGTTACTAGGTGTGTATATATTTAGATTTGTTTTATCTTCTACATGATTTAACTCCCTCATCATTATGAAATATGCCTCTTTACATAATATTCCATTTCCTGCAGTCTACTTTGTCTGATATTAATATAGCCACTCTAGCTTTCTTATGGTTAGTGCCTGTATGGTATAACCTTTTCCTTTTTTAAATTTTCACCTGTGTCTTTAGATTTAATATGCATTTCTTATAAACCATATACAATTGTGTCTTGATTTTAATTGATCTAATAATCTCTGTCTTTTAGTTGGAGAGTTTAGCCCATTTCTACTTAATGTAATTATTCCAATGTATATGAGTTTAGGACTACCATCTTGCTACTTGTTTTCAATTTGTCCCATCTGTTCTTGTTTAGTTTTTTCCTGTATTCTTTTGGATTGAATATATTTTTAGTGTTCCATTAATCTCATTAATTGGCTGATTAGTTATACTCCTTTGTTTTATTTTTTTAATGGCTATACTAGTTTGCAATATAAATCTTTAACTTACCACAATCTAACTTTGAGTAATATTAGACTATCTCATGGATTAAAATGTTAAAAAAAGTATACTAACATCTCATTCTTTGTGTTACTGTAAAATATATATTTTACCTCTACATTGTTGTTATTTTTGCTTTCAACAAATACTTTTAAAGAAATTATGATATGAATAAAGAACCTCTTAGATTCATCTACATATTTTTTAGAGATTTATTTATTTTAGAGAGAGAGAGAGAGTTAGCAATCAGGAGAAGGGGTAGAGGGAGAGGGGGGTAGAGAGAGAGAGAGAGAGAGAAGGAGACTTCCTGCTGAGCTTGGAGCCTGACGAGGGGCTCGATCTCAAGACCCTGAGATCACGACCTGAGCTGAAATCAAGAGGCGGACACTCAACTGACTGAGCCACCCAGGCACCCCCAGATTCATCTACATATTTATCACTACTGGTACTCTTCTCTCATTTAGATCCAAATTTCCATCTGGTACATATTGTTTTCAGCTTGAAGACTTTAATATTTTTGTAGTGCAAGTTGGCTAGCAATGAATTCTCTAGCACTTTTCAGTCTAAAAGTATTTTTATTTTGCTCCAATTTTTGAAGAATAGTTTCACTAGATACAGAATTCTAGGTTGATAGGTTAATTTTTTTTTTTTTTTTTTACCCTAGCATCATTCCATTGTCCTCTTATTTTCATTGCTTCTGAGGGAAGCTTGTGATATATTTTATCAATGTTTCTGGTGAATAATGTATTTTTTTCTTCTGGCTACTTTTTAAGATTTTCTCTTTATCACTGATTTTCAGCAATTTAGTTATGACATACCATGGCATGATTTTGTGTTGTTTTTGTTTTGTTTTGTTTTTTAAGTTACGATATAACATGGTGTGGTTTGGTGTGGTTTTTGAGAGATCTTCAGCCCTTGATTTGTTGAGCTTATTGGATCTGTGGGTGTATTTTTCAAATTTTGAAAAATTTCAACCATCACTTTTATAAATTTTCTTGTGCTCAATCTCTCTTTGTTCTGCTACTACTCCGATTACACAGATATTAGACTGGTTGATATTGTTTCTCAAGCCATTCAGACTGTACTCATCTTTTTTTTTTTTTTTAGGCTCTCCCCTGCCCCATGCTTTTGTTTGAATAGTTTCTATATTCCTGGCTTCAATTTAATGATATCTCCAGCATTTAACTTGGTGTTAAGTCCATCCAGTGAAACTCAGTTTTTAATTGTTTTTTTTTTAATTGATTTTACTCTTTAAGTAGCTTTCATAACTGTCCTCTTCTACTTCTTTGCTACTACACTAATGCAGGCTTGTATGTCTCACCTAGACTTCTGCGCATTGCCTCTTAATTGGTCTCTTTTCCTCTAGCTCTCTCCATTTTGATATCATACTTATTTTCTAGAATGCAGATCATATCATGAAACTTCTCTATGTTAAAAATTATTTTAAAAATTTCTAATGGACTAAAATTCAAACTTCTCAACATGGCTTTCAAAGACCTTCATGGTTTTGTCTAGCCTTCCTTTCTAGCACTAATTCCACACATTTGAATCAGTTAATGGATCAGATATGACATAAACTTTCATACTTTTGTTTGTGTGTATTTACAACTTAGCATAAATACCTCCACTGTTAACAATCCCCAACTTGGCTAGAGAAGTCTGATATTTTCCTTTAGCAGCATCTGGTTCCTAAGACTAGTTCGGTGTTCACCAGAGCCCATTATCATTGTTTATGTGTTTGCCTCCTCTGCCATATTATAATCTCCTTGATGTGTCATTCACCTTTGGATTCCTATCATTTGTCATAGACCTTGGCCTATAGCAGGGGCTCAATAAATATTTGTCAATTGAAATGAACTGTAAGTTCAGAAGTTTATTGTGACACTATATTCCTAAGTTAATAAACACGGATTTAGGTTAAGAGAAAATAGTAAAATAATAACAATATCAACAAATGTTAACTGAGCACTTACTAAGAGCTTGGCACTGTTCTAGGTAATAACTCTTTCAATCCTAACAACTCCTTTAGGAAGCAGGTTCTATTATTGTCACCACCTAACTGATGAGGAAATGAAGCACAGAGAGATTAACCGATTCGGCTAAGGGCCCAGACAGGAAGTGACGAGAATTTGAGCCCCTACAAGCTAGCTCCAGAGACCACACTTCAACTCTAACAATATACTTCTGCCTGTTCATGTGATTAAAAATGGATAATCATCTGTTTTCCAGAACAAACTTATTTTTATGTAGTTGTTCCTAATTCACATAACCCTTTGGGGGCTTCAGAGGAAGGCATGGAATTACTCTTCTTTCCCCAAATTTCTTAAACATCTATATTAGACTGACAGGTGAGTAGAGAGAGAAAAACAGATATTTTTAAATGATATTCTCATGGAGAAGATGAAAACATTTACAAACCTTCAAATAAGTACCATAAGCATTACAGTGGATTCTAGGTTAGAATGGTTTCATTAAAGGACATTCTCTAGCATCTTAAATATATATCTAAATGATCTTGGTCTAAATAAACCTGCTTCCTCCACTGCCTTCTCGTTCAGTGATGCTCAAGAAATGAAATAGTGTTAAAAATCAAAAATTTCTAAATCACTGACTTTATGGGGAAAATGATCTTTGAGGGGAAATTTTAAAAACATTATACCACACTTTCAGTTTGTAATAAAAGCTATAACATATTCCATCAGAGTCGTGGTCAAGAAAGTACAACTCCTAAAGAGTAATTTTATCCATTTAAATGACAAACACTGGGTATCTGAGTGGTAAAGGTTACTAAAAGATTTTGGCATTGTAATTTATCATACCACTTCATTATACCTCCAATGAATGATTCATTCTCAATGGTATTTCATACCTGAACTTCCTATTCAAATACAATTAAATTTACTGTACATTAATATATATTTTGGTAGCAAGACATTGATGTTCATCTGATACTATCACTAACTAATTAAAATTATACTGAAGAAGTAAGATTGATTTCAGTGAGTCTTGACTAAGAAACTACCTCCATTGTTTAATCTGATGGTTGTTAATTTTTCAAACTGTTCTTGCCATTGAAAATCTAAGTTAAAAGTATAAATTGTTGTAATTTAAATATTAAAGTGAATTCTTCAAAATTAAGAATAACATGAAAAATAAAATTTTTTATTTGAAAGGGTGAACATTTAATGGTAACTGGAATAGTAAGTTGCCTATACATAAATATTCATATTGGTGTGGCTCTAAGAATATTTATTTGTTGCCTTTGGCTATGTAAAGGTTTTAGCTAAAGAACCAAGGCAAAGTGGACATTTGGCAATTATCCTCTAAATCGGGGTTGCAAACTCTATGCCTAGAGGGCCTAGGCAGATAACTTAAATGAATGAAGCAGGAATGGTCTGAGTGCACCTACATTCCTTATGAGTGAAAAGGACTAAACTCTACAGCAGAGCTTAAAGCTCTGTTAAAAGTGTGCAATTGCCACTCAGCTCCAGCTGACTGCTCACTGCACAACAGACAATATTGATAACTTCTGATTTATAAACGTTAGCTGAAGAGCTTTAAAAACATCGTGTTTCAAGGTTTATGACCAAAATATCTACAGTTCCTAAAAAGTAGAAATGAAGAAAGTTTTGGCAAAAAGTAGAGAACTAGAGCAAGACCACACCAACACCAAGGAGGGCCCAGGGATGGCATTTTTAATGGATGGAGTGTTCTCTCTCACCTTGCTTCTCACCATACAAGGTTCCCCTAAAACATGGCTCAGCTTTAATTTGATAAGGGCTCAATGGGAATAGACTATATTAACAGTGGAAATGAAAGACCCTCTGCTGCTGTAGCATCTCTTCGACTGGGAGGAAACTGAGGGGAAATGAGTACAAGTTTTAGAACTGAATTTCTTAATATTTGCTTGAATAGTACAGAATATTTCTAGAATCATCAAGTGCATTTAGAAAGGTCCATGACAAACTCATTTATTTTATTTCCCACATCAGGAGGCACAGTAAGACTTGCCTATTTGTTCAACAAATATTTATTGAGCACTTACTATGTGCCATGTTCTTAATGGGACTAGGGATAAAAGTAACATAAAACATGCTTGTAGTCTAAAGGTGGGGAGATAGACAAGCAAACATGATTCAAGCACAGGGTGAAGAAGTGTTAAAAGGATTATGAAATTGTGAATGGCAATGGTGAACTATGCCCCAAAGAGCTATTCCACAGAGGGGAAATCATGGAGGGCTTCCTGGGAAGAAGTAGCAACTAAATAGCAAATCGGAGCTATAATCTTTATCTAGGGCTTAGACTGTGCCAGGCATTGTTCTAAAAGTCTTATGTTTATTTACTTGCATAAGTCTTCATAACCTTAATAGGAAGTATATCTCATATTATCTGCATTTTATGGATGAGGAAAATGAACACAGGAACTGGCACAGGGTCACATAACTAGTAAGAATTCAGATACCATGCTCTTAACCCCTACATAGTATTTACATGTTTATATTTAACAAAATATAGATTAGAACATATTACAAGTAGGTATGACTTGGTGATTTTACTGGGATGGGGAACACTATAGAAAAAAATACCTTTTCTTTGCTTCTTTCTTAGGACTGTCTCAAATGTATGTGAGCAATTCTTTCGAGACTCAACCACACTCAGAAAAAAAGTTCTAGATATGTTATGACTGTTTTGCCTTTAAAATTTAGCATGAGCTCAAGTTACCTAAAATAGTGACTGGTTTGCTTTCTTTACACGAGGATTTTTTAAAAACTACATGTAACTATTCTCCATTGAGTTATCTGACTAGAAGGTGGGAAGTTGAGGTAGATGAGTTACAGAACACTGCCCCACAGGACCTATTACACTTTTTAAATTTTTTAATTTTTATTTTTTAGTTTAAGTAGTACATTTCTTATGTTATTAGATATCTGGTGCCACTGGCACATATTCATCTGACTCATTTATTAAATACGAAATATGGCTCAGTCAAGTTCACTTTCTATCTCATCAAGGTTTACTTGTAAAAAAGATAATATTTTATTTTCAAATACTGTATTCCTACAAATATCACTAGATGAAAGGCATACTACTCTGTGTCTGTGGATGATATCCATGTACAGAATGATCAGTTCAGATTTTAACAAAATATCCAGAACTTCAATTAGTTAACTGACAAAGGTGACTGAATTCACAAAAGCAAGGTAATGACAGATTTTATTTATTAACCACACACAGAATGGCGTATTGGTTTCGTATATGATTTAACTCTTTTTTTTTTTTTTAAGATTTTATTTATTTATTTGAGAGAGAGAGAATGAGAGAGAGAGAGCATGAGGGGGGGAGGGTCAGAGGGAGAAGCAGACCCCCCGCCAAGCAGGGAGCCCGATGCGGGACTCGATCCTGGGACTCCAGGATCATGACCTGAGGCGAAGGCAGTCGCTTAACCAACTGAGCCACCCAGGAGCCCATGATTTAACTCTTTGAAACCACATTTTTGAACTCTAAAAAATCTTAGATGAATAAGGAAATCAATACTTAAACATAGAAGGGTGAATGCAATTTAATATTATTGTAAATGAATTATGTACCACTATTACAGACGCCTACTCTGACTATACATTTACCATTGTAGTGAGTTTTACACTGCCTTCTTATGTTTTTATGTTGTTGGAGTCCTTTTATTTCTACTCAAAGAACTCTCTCTAGCATTTATTGTAAGGCAGATATAGTGGTAATGATTTCCCTCAGCTTTTGTTTGTTTGGGAAAGTCTTTATCCCTCCTTTATTTCTGAAAGATAGCTTTGCCAGGTATAGTATTCTTTGTTGGTTTTTAATTTTTTTCCAATATTTGGAATATGCCATCACAATCTCTTCTGGCCTGAAAAGTTTCTATTGAGAAATCTGCCCATAGCTTTATGGGAGTTCCCTTGTAACTTTTAACCTCTCTTTTCTCTTGTTGCTTTTAAAATTCTTTCTTTGACTTCTGACGATTTAATCATAATATGTTTGTGTAGTCCTATTTGGTGTCCCTTGGGCCTCTTGGACCTGAATATCTATTTCTCTCCCCAGGTTTGGGGAGTTTTTAGCCATTATTGCTTTAAATATACTTTCTGTCCCTTTCTCTTTCTCTTCTGGAATTCTCATAATGTGAATATTGTTTATTTTCCTTGTGTCTCATAATTTCCATAGGCTTTCTTCACTCTTTGTCATTGCTTTTTCTTTTTTACTCCCAACAGGATAATTTCAATTTTCTTGTCTTCTAGGTCACTGATTCTTTTTTCTGCATGGTTCAATCTGCTTTTGAAGCTCTCCACTGAATTCTTCAGTTCAGTTACTGTATTTTTCTGTTTATTTTTGATGGTTTCCATTCCTTTGTCAAACATCTTGTGCTGTTCATGGCTTGTTTTCCTAAGTTTATTTAGTTGTCTCGTTGTAAGTTCTTGTAGGTCACTAAACTTCTTTAAGAGGACTATTCTGAATTCTTTGTTTGACAAGTCACAGATCTCCATCTCCTTAGGATCAGTTATTAAAGCTTTATTAGTTTCCTTTGGTGGTGTCATATTTACCTGACTTTTCATGATCCTTCCTTACATTGGTGTCTGTGTATTTGAGGAAGTGGTTAAAGACTTCTTTCAAAATAAATGTATTTAAGCCCCCAAAGAGGCAAGCTGATTTAAAGGAAAGTATTAAGTACATATTAGAACAAGTAGTACAAAAACATGGTAAAGTCATGAGAGTAGTACTGAAGTAATTAAAATTTGAGAAAGATTAGTCAGTCATATCAGGAACAAACTTCTTGGCCTGTAGCTTATTGCTTATCTACTCATACCTTATTGCTGCTTTAGGTCTTAGAGGTTACACAATAGGCCTAAAATCTCCCAACCTATACCTGACTGTTGTATTGTAGGATTGATGTTTCCTTAAGGCTATTAAAAAAAAAATCTGGCAACAATGATTAATCATTCTTTTTTCTCCAAATACGTACCAATTTCCAGCCTTCATGCTTCTGTTCATGTTGTTACTTCTGCTTGGAATGCTTGGCTTCCTATCTCTACCTGTTGAAATCTTACAGTCCTTCAAAGGCCGAACTAAATGTAGTCTTTTTCAAGCAGCCTTTCCTCATCCTGTAGTCAAATGGATTTCTTTCCCTTTCATAGTACCGGTAGACCTTCTCTCTCTACTGTGCTTCCCACCACAGTTTTAGTGATATTCTAGATGTTCAAATAATTATATTCTCCCACCTAGTAGATTTTAAGCTCTTTCATGGAAGAGAAAGGAAGAGTATGAATTTTATTCATTTTTATATGACCATGGTACTTAATAAAGTGCTTTATACACAGAGTAGGCCCATAATTAATATTTGCTGAATTGAATTTAATATTTTAAGCAACATTCATGTGACACTTACAATTTTGCGCTTGATCATGAAGAGTGGGATTTTTGCATGAAGAGGAGTTGAGGACAGTTCCTTATGGACCGTTGATAAATATAATCTTCTTTTAATGTTCCCTAAATCAGTAATTCTGAAAAAAGAAAGAAGAGAGAAAGATTCCCATCAATATAATATCTACTACTTTGGATAATCATCAAAATGATATAATTTATCACACAGGCCCTTTGCAATAGGGAGATCAAACACAGAATTTAAGAATTGCCTTTTTCCTCTCAAGAAGTAATAAAATTTCTTCCTTAAATTCAAAGTGCTCACAAGCCTGAATGTATAAATTCACTTAATATGCTAATTTATTTCAGTACTCTACACTAGATTTCTACAGTCTTCTAGCCTACAAAAAAAATTCAATTTGTATGAACTGAGAAACTGCTAGCCTTTAATAACCATGCTTGTTCCGGCCCCTTAAGCTTGTGTTATCTTGGGACATACTGTCACCTACTAAATAGGAAAACATTATGGGTTTCTTTCCCTAAAAATGCACCTGTCATTTTATATAGGCTCTTAGTCTGCTTAGAGACAGACACAAAACACTGACTGTCGGTTTCACTTCCTAAGCACATATCTTCAAACCAGAATTATAATACACAAGTTTATTGCTCACTATTCAGGTCAAGTCACAGTGATACCAAGGACACTGAATCTGAACATCTTTAATAGATTTAGACCACAGCCATGATCACAAAGATTAGGTTTGATTCAAATTGATAGAGGCTCATTTTTATGTTCTGCTTCCTTTAGGTCTCACAGGTAACACAGCAGGCTTAAAATCTCCAAACGTGTCTCAGGCTGCTATATGGTAGAGTTGATGCTCATTAAAGACTGTCTTTTTATCAGAGAATAGTGATGTTTCCGCCATTTTTAGCACTTTATCTAGATGTACAAACTGCTAATTTTCTACAGTTGGTAATCCTCCAAGGTGACAACATTTCATTCAAATGAACTGTTACCAATATTTATAGAGTAATTAATTATTTTAAAAGTCAACATACCTTTTTCTATACCTCTCTTATCTCCCCTTCCTACTTTTCTATTCTCATTATTTCTTCCTTCTAAAATACATATTCTGTAGAAAAACTATTATTGAACAATGTTAAAATTAAGTAGAGTAAAAATTAGATGAGATGATTTCAGAGTGTGTCCCAGGCCTAAAAATTCTACTCTACCTGCACTAAAAAATACCATAACTTCATGTATGTATGTATGTATTTAAAAGATATTTATTTATTTATTTGACAGAGAGAGACACAGTGAGAGAGGGAACACAAGCAGGGGGAGCAGGAGAGGGAGAAGCAGGCTTCCTGGCGAGCAGGGAGCCCGATGTGGGGCTCGATCCCAGGACCCCGGGATCATGACCTGAGCCGAAGGCAGACGCTTAATGACTGAGCCACCCAGGCACCCCACCATAACTTCATTTAAAAAGCAATAAATCCTTTCGATCCAGAGTCAGAGGTAAGGGTAAGATGCAAAAGGGTTAAGTCCACCATAGTTTTATATTTAGATGTATAAGAAAATGTAGTATAATTTTTGCCCTAAGGCAGTGTCTGCAAAGTGGGATGAGCACAAGTGGAGGTGGGGTGGTACACAATCATCCGCTTTAGTACAGAGGAAAATGTTAGAACTATCTTTCCTCCTGTCCTTTTAAAATGTTATTTTTTGTGCATGTTTCATTATATAGCAGTACAGCAACATATTAGTTTTTGAAATAAATGAATGTACCTATGTGGTTAGTGTGCTCAAACATTTTACCAATAGGGTACAGGATCAAAGAAAGCACTGTCATATTATTAGGTCTCTTGTGTAAGACACTCTGATTAGGGAATAGAAGGAAAGACTATGTAGGGATTTTGGAAAGGGATGAAAAACTTCCCTTGCATTATACAAAAAGTTTGGTTGCATCAACCAAAAACTCATTTGAGACACTTTTATTAAAGGTTTGTTTTGCTTACAGAGATAAGACTGTCATTTTTATTCGAATTGGTAACTCCAAACAGAGGAATGTTTGAGTAGACTACCACTTTATCAACGTATAAAACGACAGGAACATTCATTCATTCATTCATTCACATATTCAACAAATACTCACTGAGCCAGGAAATATCCTGGGACTACATTGGGGAACATGATGGTGAAAAAAACAAGGTAAAAATGGAGAAAGAGACAAAATAAATACAAATTATCTTAAATCAATGAAGATGACAAAGAAAAGACTGAACTAGAAAATATCAAGAAATGACCTACTTTGGACAGTAAAGTCAGCAGGGTTAGGTAGGACCTGGGAGGTAAAAAAGGGACATGAAGTAGAAAGGGTAAGCAAGAGCCAAATCATGCAGGGTTTTTAGCCAAGGTTTATAAATTTATTGTTCACAAAAGGAAGCTATTAGAGAGTCAACATTCTACCTTGCATATGAATGGATATCTTTTAAAAACAAATAGTTACAGTCTCTTTTATTTCTTTTTTTTTAAGATTTTATTTATTTGACAGAGAGAGACACAGTGAGAGAGGGAACACAAGCAGGAGGAGTGGGAGAGGGAGAAGCAGGCTTCCCGCCGAGCAGGGAGCCCAATGCGGAGCTTGATCCCAGGGCCCCGGGATCATGACCTGAGCCAAAGGCAGATGCTTAATGACTGAGCCATCCAGGCGCCCCTCTTTTATTTCTTTACTGGGGTAAAATATGTATAACTGAAATGTGGATTTTAGAGTACAATCTCATTTGCTTTGATAAATGTATACACTGATGTAATCACCACTCCAAACAAAATATAGAACATTTCCATCACCCTAGAAAGTTCTTTTCTGGCCCCTTCTAGTCAGTCCTCAACTCCTGATATCTATTATCATGGGTAAGTTTTGTCTGTTCCTGAAATTCTTATAAATGAAATGGTGTAGCATATACTCTTGTGACTGGCTTCTTTCACTTAACACGACATTCTTGAGAGTCATCCATGTTGTGGCACGCACCAATAGTTCCTTTCTTTAACTGAGTCTTGCATGGCTATACAATTTATCTATCCACTCTGTTGTTGATGGGCATTTGTTTCCAGTATTGGTTTCTCATAAATAAAACCTGTCTGAATATGCTCATAGAGTCTTCTTGTGGACAAGTATTTTCATTCTCTTGATAACTAGGAATGGGATTATATAGGTATAACTTTATAGAAATAATTCTCCAAAATGGTTGCAATGGTTCCATATTCTCACCAACTTTTGGTACTATCAGGCTTTAAGTTTTTTTTTTGTTTTGTTTTGTTTTTTGTTTTGGAGAAAGAGAGAGAGAGAAAGAGAGAGGAGCAAGCGTGGAGGGGGAGGGGCAGAGGGAGAGGAAGAGAGAGAATCCCAAGCAGAATCTGCGCTGAGTATGGAGCCCTATGCAGGGCTTGATCTCATGACCCTGAGACCATGACCTGAGCTGAAACTGAGTTTGATGCTTAACTGACTGAGCCACCCAGGCTCCCCGGTACTATTAGACTTTAATGTTAGCCAATTCTAGTTGGTATGAATGGATATCATTGCGATTTTATTTGCATTTGTCTTATGAATAATGACATTGACCCCTTTTACATGTGTTTACTGGCATGTCTTGTGAAATGGCTGTTAAGTCATTTGTTCGATTTCTTTGGGTTGTTTTCTGATAATTCTGAGAGTTCTTTATATATTTTGGATATATATCCTTTGTCAGACATATGCATTGTGATTATTTTCTTCCCTATTATCAGAATGATATCTTTTGTTAACCTTTTATTTGGAAATAATTTCTCACAGGAAAGTATCAAGAATAGTGCACAGAAACTCATATACACCTTGTCTAAATTAGCTTAATGATACCTTTCAATTAACAGAAGTTTTTAATTTCATGAAGTCCAGTTTATCAACATTTATATTAGTACTTTCTATGTCCTAAAAAATCCCTGCCTAGCCCAAAGCTGCAAAGAAGGTACTTTCCAACATTTTCTTCTAGATCTCCATAGTTTTAGTCCATCCAATATTAATTTCAGTGAATTGTGTGAGGTAGTGGGTATGGTTCTTTCTGTATGTTTATTCAGTTGTCCCAGCATACTTGTTAAAGATTCTCCTTTCCAAACTGAAATGCCATGATACTTTGTTGAAAATCAATTGAATATATATGTATGAGTGTGTGGATCTATTTCTGGGCTTTCCATTGATCCATTTGTTTCATTTATCCATTCTTCCACCAATGGCAACTGCCTCAGTCATTGTGGATTTGTAGTAGGTCTTGAAACTAGACAAACTCTTCAACTTGATTTTGTTCAGGTTTGTCTGCTCCTTATTTTCCATAGATTTTAGGATCCACTTATCATTTTCTATAAAAATGTTGTTGGGAGTTTTTGGATTGTGTTGAATCTACAGATCAATTTGGGGAGCACAATACTGAGTCACCCTATCCACTTACATGATATATCTTCTGCATTTATTTAGGCCTTGTTTAATTTCTTTCACAATGTTTTGTAGTTTTCATTTTAGAAATCTTGCACATCTTTTGTTAAATTTATTCCTAAGTATTTTGTTTTTTGACATGATTGAAAACGAATTTTAAAAATTCACCAGCCAAATGCTACTAGTATATAGAAATTCCACTGATTTTTGTATATAATTCTTTCTGTGACCTTGTTTAATTCACACATTAGTTTTAGTAGTTGTTTTGTAGATTCATGAGGATTTTATATATAATCATGTGTTCAGTGAATAAAGACTTTTACTTCTGCTTTTTGCAATCTTTATACCTTTTATTTCTTTTTCTTGCATTACTGCACTGGCTAGCACCTCCAGCATATAGTAAATCGAGTGATAAGCACACAAAACCCTGCCTTGTTCCTGATCACAGGAGAAAAATATTCACTATGTTTCTATTAAATGTGATGTTAGATATAGGTTTCCTTTATCAGATTTAATATGTTCTCTTCTATTTCTAGCTTTTTAAAAGTCTTTTTTTCTTTTTCTTTTTTTTTTTTAAGTTATGAAAGGGTGTGGAATTTTGTCAATGCCTTTTTTCTGCATCAATTCAGATTCTATTGTTCTTCTCCTTTATTCTGTCCATATTTTGAATTATACTGATTTTCAAATGTGAAATCAACCTTGTACTCTTGGTATAAATTTCAATTATGCTTGCATTTTGTTGAAGATTTTTACATCCATGTTCATGAGGGACATTGGTTTGTAATTTTCTCATAATATCTATGTCAGGTTTTGATAACAGAGTTAAGCTAATCCCACAAAGTGATTTGGGAAGTGTTTCCTCCCTATTGTCTGAAAATTTGTTTAAAATGGTGCTAGTTTAAATGTTAATAGAATTAATCTAAGTCTGAAGTTTTCTTTGTGGGAAGATTTTGGTTATACATTCAATTTAATAGGTTAGTAGGTATTCAGATTTCTAATTTTTGTTGTTTTAGTTTTGATAAACAATTGTGACTTTACTGCCATAAAGTTGTTCATATTATTCCCTTTATTATCATTTTAACATCAGTAGGATCTGTAGTCCTATTCCTTCTCTCATTCCTGACATTGGTAACTTGTGATTTTTCTCTTTATATTAATCAGTCTGCTTTGGTTTATTAAGTTTTATCTTTTTAAAGAAACAACTCTTGGCTTTGTAAAATTTCTCTATTCTTTGTTTCAATTTTATTGATTATTGGTTCTATTTTTATTTCTTTCCTTTTAGTTACTTTGGGTTTAATTTGTTCTTCGCCCCCCGCCCCCCAGCTTCTTAGGATGGAAAGTTAGATACTTAATTTTAAACTTTTCTTTTTTCTCATACAAATATTTAAAACTTATAAGCTTTCCTCTAAGCATTATGTTAGCTGCCTCCCACAAATTCTGGTATGTTGTATTATAATTTTCATTCAGTTTGAAATATTTTCTAATTCCCCATTATGATTTCTTCTTTGAATCTTGGACTACTTAGATGTGTGCTATTTAATTTCCAAACAGTACAGTCTTTTCTATATATTGCATTGCTATTGATTTTTAATTTCATTCCATTGTGGTCAGAGAATATACTTTATAAAGTTTCCTTTCTAAAAAAATGTAACAAGACATTGTATGATTCAGCATATGACTGGTGAATGGTCTACATGCACTTGCATTTTATTATTTTAAAACTTAAAAAAATTAAAAACTACTTTCCCCAAGTCTACTCCATACTGACCTATCATCTATTTATCTTTAGGGCATTCTTTCATTTTTTCTGGGCAGTTCTGGCACCTAGATCAGAATTTTCTCCTGCTACCATTCTGGGTAACTTTATCTACCCAGAGAGCAAAATTAAATTAAAACTAAACGTATTCCACTATGATAACCAACATATCTATTCCAACTTCAAGGTCTCCTATTCAAATTTTCTTCCTGATATCATTAATTCATTCAACTAGCATTCAGTCAATGCTTTAGTGGCACAACACAAGGTACTAGAGTTATGGAAGTAGCTGATATGTAGAAATCATACTTCAGTGTGGGAGGAAAAAATAACCAGTCTTCAGTAGCTGTTTTTTAGCACACTTCATAGACATTATCTTATTAAGTTTCACAAAAATCCTTCATTGAAGGCAGTGTATTCATTCTCTATTTTGTAGATGGGGAAACTAGACTCCAGAAACTAAGGAAGCTACTAGTCTATGGAAATACAGCTAGTAAGTAGCAGAGTGTTAAAACTTGTCTCTTTAAAATCCACTGCCATTTCAGTGATATGACTGTATGGTCACTACCATAACAGGCTGAAGTTCTTTAATTCGTTTATGCCAAATGGCCACTATTTGCCACATGCTGTGTTAGCAGTGACAAGAGTGCCTTGGTGTTCATCCTCACAGAACCACAGCTAAACACTTTCAATACAATACTTGTTCATCTGATGAAAATCATGTACCCTTTCTCTTCTCCCCTTCTCACTCTTTTAAAACCATTTCCCACTCAATTCTGGATTCCAGTCTGGATCCAATTACCCAATAGGTCACAAACATATGTCTTACAACCATGACCCATATAAAGCCTCCTGAAAGGATGATCCAAAGCTAGCAAGATGAGTGTACTCTGCTAGAATGTGGCAATTTATCTAAAGAAAAAAGATCTATCAAGCATCAGAAGGTTTTTTTTTTTTGTCATATAATCAGAACAAGTGACTTACGCTTCAGTACTAGATGTATGCATTCCCCAAAGGAAAGGTAGTAATATTATTATTAAATATTAATTACTTATTGAACATTTTCTATATGCCAACACTGTATTAAGTATTCTATATGCATTACCTCACTTAATGCTCCCATAAACCTTACAAGATGCCTACTATTATTATCTCTACTTAACAGATGAGGAAACTGAAGCTTTAGTTCCCAAAGTTACACATCTAGCAGAATCCAGATTTAAACTCAGATCTAAATGATCCTAGTACCTACATTCTTAACCACATGCTGACTTTCTTTTGGGTAGATAGTGACTAAACACATCCATAGTAGAATAATTTTTGCTCCTATTTAACAAAATATTTAATATCTGGTAGCTAAGACTCCTATCTTTCACTGTGTTTGGATGGACAGAGCCCATGTTTGTCTTCATGTGTTTCCATTGGCAAAATCTTCCTTTAAAATTTTGTAAAAAACAAACAAACAAAAAAAACCTCTCTGATCCAGGAACTATTATCTTACAATTACAAGCTCATAGGCTAATCTTGCTTTCTTTATTTCTATGTTCTTGAAGGTCACTTTACTGTGCCACCATAGGCCTCATATAGTTACAATCCTCTCAGTTATTAAAGATCACTTCACTTTCCCACCATAGGCCTCATAATCCTCTCAGTTATTAGTGAGGACCTCCGTGAATCACTGATTGTTCCCTGTTTTGAACATTTGGGCTTCACTATTCCAATTAGCTGTCAGATCCTGTCACAGTCACCCTCCCTTCTAGTAGTTTCATGTCTGTTTCTTCTTTGGTTTTCTATAGCCACAATGCTTAGTCATCTGTTGCTTTGAATACACTAGTCTCTCTGCGTCCACACTTGGACTCTGCCTCCACACATGGACTCTCAGTCCATTCTTCATGTGGACGAGCCATGGGGACTGAATATCTTCCCTTGGCTCCAATTTCTTTGGCATTCTATAGCCTAAGGAATAAAGCCCAAGGTTCCTTATCTGGTTATTCAAGGACCTCCAAAATCTGACTCTTGGTCACTACTCCATTATCACTTTTCACCACATTCCTCAATGTACCCTCTGCTTTTGTCAGACTTCATATAATAAGGAGTGCAAGACTGAAACCAGGGGGTTGCAGAGACACCAGGTGAGAACATCAGCAAGGAGTGAAATTGCAGAATAAGGCCAGGTTAACATGAGATATCAAGAAGAGCTCGATGGGGCAGATATCAAGGCTATACTTAAAAGGATGAAAAATGGAAGAGCAACATCTAAATCCCTACCATATGCCAGAATCTCCACTCAATTTCACCAATGTTATCTCATTTATTCCTCCCAACAATTTTTTTGAAATAGAAATTAATAATCACATCTTACCAATGTAGTGAGAGGCTCAGAGACATTAAGCCATTTGTTCATGGTCTCAGAGCTAGTATGTGGCAGAGCCAGTAATCTATCTAAAAAGATAAAGCAAGAGGAATAAAGGTACATTATTTACAAGTCTATCTGACAATTCCAAAGGATGGCAGTGTATGGCTTAGTGTTTTTGAAGGGTTTTATGCTTACTAGGAAGAAAGAAGTGAGTAACTGGCCTATAATCCATTCAACCCCTTTACTAAAGGGCATTCATTCCAGGAGAAAGGTAACCAGCCAAAGCTCCTTGTAAACATGACTGACCTCTGACAAATACATCAGTGGTGTTTATTAGAGGGAAAGTCCTTAATAAATGGGTTTTTTGTTTTGTTTTTGCAGGATGCACCCAATCTCTCTAAGATTGCTTATGGTTAACAAACTTGGAATCCATGCACTTATGGGGCATGGTTCCTTGGAAAATGTCACATAAGCTAAAAGTGTAAGAGCTTCCTTTGCGTGAGCAATATTCTCAGGTGTTGTTCTCTCAAATATTGCTTAGAGAAGTCTCTGTTAAATCTGGGCCAAAGTGCATTTAGAAAGAACTGGAGAGCTGCAATGGTTGTTCCAGATCTCTTTCTGCTTCATGTGTACATTAGTACTGGCTAAGATCTCTGATTCTTGTGAGTCTGTTTGACAATCAAAGCCTTTGCACAATCTCATACGCCTGGTTGTGCTGTGCAGCTTCTTTAGGAAGCACATCTTCAAAAGCAGAGGCTGAGAAAAGGACACAGGTACAAGTGTTTTATTGGACAAGAGATTCCATGATGCAGGAATGAAGAAGAGGGAGAGTAAGACAACAAAAGAGGAAAAGCCAAGATAAGAATGCACTGTCAACAACACTGCTGTAGACTACAGGGGCTCCATTCCACCAGAACATCCATGGAGACATGTACAGAATGCCTCCAGAATTGTCCACTTGAGGAGTAGGAGGTGGGAGCCTCTATCCACTAACTTCTAACCCCCAATGGTTAAGGGTTCCCTCAGGGGGCCTTACCACGCTAGTATTTCCAAGCTATGCCTGTCTGTGGGTAGAGTAGTAGGCTCCCACAGCATCAAAGAAGGTCCTGGATGGCACTTGATATGGGATGCTATCCAAGCAATCTTGCTCCAAACCACCCATTGCAGTCGCAGCTTATATCAGAGGTGGACCCAGAGGATGTGACATGGAACACTGGAGTGGGCTGCCACAATGACAATACCAGCATGTTTGCTACTTAAACATACTCCATCCTTTCATATTTCCATGCCTTTGCTTATGCATTTCCCTTGGAAAGTCCCTTCTCTCATTCTGCCAACTGAAATTATATTCGGCCATCACAGTTTGGGTTGAAATGCCACCTCTTCCTGGAAAACACCTCAGATCTCCAAATTAAATATAATTACATCTTTTTTTTTTTACTTACCACAGCATGTTTTTCAACCTCTATTACTGAATTTCTTTCATTCCCCTTTGGTGTTCTAGGTCAGTAACTATAGCCCACTTTATGGGCCATAATCTGATGCAAATATGCAAATCTTTTCCTTTGTTTTCATGGGTGAGTAACATGTGGTCCTATATATTTCAGCTTTACCACTTGCTAGTAACATTCTAATTGAGTTTAAAAACATTACTAGAATTTGGTATTCCAAAGCCCATTTTAGAGTTTCAAGAAGTCTCTCATTCTAAATTCCACAAAGAAATCTAACTGCCCTGAAATGTTTGGTAATTTGTAGAAGTTCCCAGTATGTACATGCACAAACACAAGAGATGGATTTCTGCAGTTTGGGGGAAGGATAATTTATTACAAATTCATCATCAGTGTTGTCTTGAGTTGACTGTAGTTTTTGAGTACTACTACTTTTTTTTTAGTGATTGTTACTATTTTAAAGATTTTTATTTATTTTAGAGAAAGAGAGAGAGCATGAGCAGAGGCAGAGGAAGAGAGAGAATCTCAAGCAGACTCCACACTGAGTGCAGAGCCTGACACAGGGCTCAATCTCATGACCGCAAGATCATGTCCTGAGCCGAAATCAAGAGTTGGATGCTTAACTGACTGAGCCACCCAGGTGCCCCAAATTGTATTTTAGACTAATCATTATCAACAAGTGTGAAAATAAGCTGTAATGGTTAAGAGCAATAATTTTAAAGCCATATTTTCTGTGTTCAAATTCTGGCTTCACCATTTCTTAGTTATGTGACACTGGGCATCTTAACCTTTTGTACCTCAGTTTCTTTATTAATAAAATGTAGAAAATAATAGTATTCATAGGATTGTTGTGAGGACTGCATACATAAGTGAATATAAGAAAAATGCTTAGAACAATGCCAGGCATACAGAAAACTACCTAAGTACTAACCATCATCTTGGGTGGCTGTGTATTTTTAGCCTTTAATTTTCTACTAACTAAAATATTTATTAAGAAAGGTAGCGCCCCACACCCCGGGCCTGTAAGGCCTGAAAAGAACCACACAATGGGTACATGGCCTGACTTTGCCCTTGTGGAGGTCAGGTTTTGGTCTACACAAGATAGTTCTCAGTTAAATCTAACCATCATGGCTCTGATCTCCGGAAGAATTTCTAAATGCTCATGTGCCCAGTTTAGGACAGAGGTATTAAGACTAAGCCACTCATATGGTGATGAGAACTTATTCTACTGTCTTTGCAAAAATAAATATGCAAACCTTCCCTATCTCATAATCAAGAATAGTTGGTTTTGGAGGGAAAACAAAATCATGTGTTAAGCTTAAATGGTTCTGAAAGCAAGCTGAATTGCTACTTAAAAAAAATTAAAATTAGTCATTCATGAGAGATAGAGAATATAAATGCCTATGTGTGCCTACTTAAAAGCTTCATTATGCTCATGTGCTCATGTGCTTTTTTGGGGACAATTTAGTTGCTGTAAGGAAGGCGGCTTGTAAAACAGCTCTTCAGTTGTAATACAGACTTGATTTTCACCATCTAAAACCTCCTGTGACCTAACAAAGCAGAAAAAGACAAACAACACTGGCATTGCTTCTCTTAAACTTAGATACTTTTTTGTTAAAAAAACCATATATAAGTTAATACATTTTTATATCTGTAAGTGAGCATTCATAGCTAAGGGTCAGCAATGTGATAGAAAAAGTAATGAGATCATGTTGAGAAAAAAATGGGGTAGTCAACAGGAAAATCAACCTCATTTATTATAATATTCTAGTGATCAGCAGGTGTGTAACTCTCTCAGCTATGGTCATTAACGACATTCATTCCAAACTTAACATCTACATTTGCAAACCATTTGAAAGTAAAATTACTTTCCAATTCAATTTCCAATTTGCTTTTATATCTTCATCTTTGATTGACAATTTTTTTTTTAACAATAGCAACCTCAGCGAGTAGTTGAGTAAATGGTAGCAACCATCCAATAGCGTAGATAAACTTGTCTATTTAGATTACCTATTCACTTTTCTTCCGTACGTACAATCATTTACAACCACGGAATGTTCACTTCAGGTTAGAATGAACTTGCAAAACTGATGTCAGGCTTCTGATGATTAGATTCATTTATTAGAATTATTTGTTCTTAAAGCCAAAATGATATTCATTTTTCTTATCATGACCTAAAAATGACCAAATTTGAATGCACACCTTCAGTGATGCTACCAAATAACTCCAAGTATAAATTACAAGAAAAGAGTAAGTTTGCAAAATAGTATATTTAAATGTGTGCAGTGATGTTTGCGTATATGGCTGTGCACTGAAATTTAAAGTCATACAGAAGATGGCGCCATGCAGAAGGCTTCTCTTATGCATTCACTCCTATGCTTCATAATCACCACAGGGAATTTTATTCCATCAATTTTTCCTGGGTCCCTTCTGCTGAAGTTTAAATTCATTGAGGATTCTTTTGTCCTTTATAGAAAAATTCAGAATGCTGAACTTAAGATGCTTTCATATACTTATTAAAACACAAGGTAGACCTCTTTTTATAATTAGCATTCTTTACAATGCACATTTCACATGTATTGCTTTACATCAATAACTGGTGCTCTTTGAATCTTTCTCTGAATGTCATTTGATCCCCCTTTTAAAAACAGCTGTATTGAGGTACAATTTATGTGCCATAAAATTCACCAAGTTTAGTGTACATTTTTAGTATTTTAAAGAGTTATGCAACCATCACCAGAATTTGGTTGTCAAACATTCCCATCATCCAAATAGATCCCACATACCTGTCTGCAGTCAATCCCCACTCTCATCCCCATCCCCAGGCTACCATGAATCTGGTTTGGGTCTGGAAACATTTGCCTTCTCCGGATATTTCATATAAATGGAATATAAAATATAAAATTTCTGCATGTGACGTTTTTTATTGAGCACAATGTTTTTGACATTCATCCATATTGTAGCCTGTATCATTACTTTTTAATTGCAGAACAGTATTGTAATATATGGATATACCACATTTTGCTTATCCATTCACCAATGGAGTTGATGGAATTGTAGTTTGTCTCCAGGTTTGGCCAATCTAAATAATGGTACTAAGAACATTCATGTTGAGCTCTGTGTGTGATCATATTTTCATGTTTCTTAGGCATATACCCAGGAAGACAGCCATTGTGGTGGGTATGAGGTAGTATCTTATTTTGGTTTTATTTTTTTAAAAATTTTTTCTTAAGTTGTTAAATTCCAGTTAGTTTATGGATAATGTAATATTAGTTTCAGGTGTACAATACAGTGATTCAACAGTTCCACAGAACACTTGGTGCTCATCAGAACAAGTGCACTCCTTAATCCTTATCACCTATTAACCCATCCCCCAATGCACCTTCCCCCTGGTAACCATCAGTTCTCTACAGTTAAGAAAAAGTTAAAATACCCTAAGATCCAGCAATTGCACCACCAGGTATTTACCCAAAGAATACAAAAATACTAACTCAAAGGGATACATGCACCCTGATGTTTATAGCAGCATTATCTATAATATCCAAATTATGGAAACAGTCTTTATGGTTTAGTTTACACTTCCTTAATGAGAATATTATGTGCTTTTTAGCCATTTATCTATCTGCTTTTATGAAATGCCTATTCAAATCTTTTACCAAGTTTTAAATTGGGTGAGATGTTTCTTTTATTAACAAACAGTGAGTTCTTTTAATATTCTGGATACAAGATCTTTACCATATATACAATTTGCAAATACTTTCACCAGTCTGAGGCTTGTCTTCATTTACTTAATGGTGCCTTTTGAATGCAAAACTCTTAAATTTTTATGAAGTCCAATTTACTATTTTTTCTTTTATTATTTGTGTTCTGGTGTCATATCTACAAATGCTTTGCCTAACCCAGGGTCATGAAGATTTCCTACTGTTTTCTTCCAGAAGTTTTATGCTTTTAACTCTTACATTTAGGTCTACAATCCATTTTGAGCTGATTTTTGTATATGGTGTGAGGTAAGGTTCTAAATTAATTTTTTTGCACATGGATATCCAAATGTCCCAGCATCATTTGCTGAAAAGACTATTCTTTTACCCAACTGAAGTGCCTTAGCAATTTTGTAAACAAATCAACTGACCATAAATGTAAGGTTTTATTTCTGTATTCTGCTTCACTGATCTGTCTTCTTCATGCCAGTACCATACTGCCTTGATCACTAGCCTTATAGTAAATTTTGAAATCAGTAAGTTTAAGTCCTCCACCTTTGTTCTTTCACAAAACTGTTCTACTATTCACCTTTGAATTTCCATATACATTTTAGGATCAGTTCATCAATTTCTACAAAAAAGCCCACAAAAAAAAACCAAACAAGCCCAAAATAAAAAAACAATCACCTGCTGGTGAAGCTTAGATAAATTTGGGGAGAACTCTCAACATAACAATATTTAATCTCCCAATAGAATGGCTCTTTATTTATTTATACCTTTAATTTCTGTCAGCAGTATTTTAAAATTTTCAGAATACAAATCTTACACTAATTCCTAAGCATTTTATTCTTTTTGATGATACTGTGAGTGGAACTGTTTCCTTAATTCCATTTTCAGATTGCTCTATCTAGTAAATAGAGATGCAACTGATTTTTGTATATTGATTTTAATATTCTTCAAACTTGTGGAACTCAATTTCTTTTCTACAGACATTTATGCTGTTTGCAAATAAGCAGTTTTGCTTTTTCCTTTTCAATATGGATGCCTTATACTATTTATTTCTTTTTCTTGCCTTATTGCATTGACTAGAATCTCCAATACAGTGATGAACAGAAATGGTGAGAGAAGACAGCTTTGCCTTGTTTCTGATCCCTAGGGGGAAAGCATTCAGTCTATCACCATTAAGTATGATAAGCTATATGTTTTCATAGATGTCCTTTATCAGACTGAAGAAATTCCCTTCTTCTCTTAGTTTGCGGTGAGTTTTTTTTTTTTTTCATTAACTCAAAATGGATCAAAGACTTAGATATAAAAGCTAAACCCATAGATCTCTTAGAAGAAAACATAGGTGAAAATCTTCATGCCCTTCAATCAACTAATGGTTTCTTAGATATGATGTTTAAAGCACAAGCAACAAAGGAAAAAATAGATAAACTACATTTTTAAAAATTAGAAACTTTTGTCCTTTAAAGGACACTATCAAGAAAGTAAGAAGAGTGATGGAATGGGGGAAAATTTTTACAAATCATATATCTAGTAAGAGTCTAGTGTCCAAAATGTATAAAGAATTCGTACAATTCAACAATAAAAAGAAATAATTCCATTTAAAAATTAGCAAAGAATTTGAATAGATATTTCTCCAAAGAAGATATATAAATGGCCAGTAAGTAGATGAAAATATGCTCAACATTATTAGCCAACAGGGAAATGAAAACTAAAACCATGAGATACCATTTCATACCCATAGGATGGGTATAATAAAAAAGACAAACAATAAGTGTTTCTGAGGATGTAGGGAAATTGGAGCCCATATACATTGCTGGTGGGGGTATAAAGTGGTACAGCCACTTTGAAAACAGTTTGGCAGTTCCTTAAAAGTTAAATGTAGAGTTCCATATGACCCAGCAATTTCACTCCTATGTATATAACCACGAGGATTGAAAACATATGTCCACGCAAAAATTTGTAGATGAAGGGTCACAGCAGCATTATTAATAATAGCCAAAAAGTAGAAACAACTCAAATGTCCATCAACTGATAAGTGAATAAACAAAATACAGTAGATCCATACAATGGATTATTATTCAGGCATAAAAAGGACTAAAGGCATGCTACAACATAGACAAATGTTGGAAACATTATGTTAAGTGAAAGAAGCTAAACGGAAAAGACTATTCCATTTATGTGAAATGTTCAAAATAAGCAAATCCCTAGAGATGGAAAGAAAGGGCTAGGGGTAGCAGGGAGTAACTGCTAATGAATACAGGTACTTTGGGAGTGATGAAGCATTCTAAAATTACACAGTGTTGATGGTTGCACAACTCTGTGAAATACACTAAAAACCACTGAATAATACACCCTAAAGGGAGAATTTTATGGTATGTGAATTATATCTCCACAAAAAAAAACTGTTAGTACTTCAATCACTAACTGGTGATGGGGCTTTGGGTAAGTGGAAATATAGCAGAAAGGTATAGAAAAGAGTAAGCATCACCTTTCTTGGTGATGCTCTTGTGCTCCTGGAAAATATTCATTCAATGCTCCATAGTCATTGTTGTGAGTTAAACTGTGTCCCCCAGAAGGATATGTTCAAGCCTTAATCCCTGGTACCTGTGAATGCAACCTTATTTGGAAATGGGGTCTTTGCAGATATAATCAAATTAAAATAAAGTCATGCTACGTTAGAGTGAGCTGTAATCCAATGATTGGCATCCTTATAAGAAGAGGGAAATTTGGACTAAGAGAGAGGGTGCCATGTGACAACAAAGGCAGAAATTGGAATGATGCATCTATAAGCCAAGAAATGCCAAAGATTGCTGGCAACTCTCAGAAAAGGTAGCAGAAAAGGGCATAGTACAGATTCTCATTCAGTGCTTTTGGAAGGAACTAACCCTGCTGGTAACTTGATTTGGGACTTTTAACTTCCAGAACTGTGAGACAATACATTTATGTTGTTTTAATCCATCCAGTTTGTGGTGATTTGTTATGGCAGCCCTAGGAAACTACTACACTAATATTTACATCTTTATTACTAAAGACAAAGGGTTCCAGGGAGTAGAGTCAACCTCTTGGAGTCTCAATTCCTTCCTCATTGGGGATAATAACATCTGTCCATTCATTGTACTGAGAAAATGACCATGAAAACACTTCAGAAACTGTGAAGTACTTTATAAATATAGGATATTACTCCTCCAGGTGTATGCATTTAATTGATTTGTCAGCTCTAATTTATTGGGTTTTCTCTTTTCTTCAAGATCATCTGTTTTCAAGCAACATTCACCTTCCTTAGAAAAGCTACGGCCTGGGTACTAGAGTTCTCTAACATAAAAGTGAGAATTCTGTCAAATTATGGAACTCATACCACCCATTCTCCTACCCCCCCCCAAAATATATCTTGCCATAAATTGTCAATGAACTCACTTGTATTTTAGGATATACAACACCAATGCACTGTAGCCTTTTGTTTATACATAAGGTTAGGGTATTGTTCCATAATTGACTATTCTGTTGAACTGAATGGTATCATCATAAATGATCACTTTTTGAAGACCACTATAAAGAAGATATTTGGCACTAAAGTACATTTTTCACAAATTGCAAATCAGTTAGATGCTCAATTATCAATATAAAATACTACACAAACTGATTATTGGGGATTTCTGATTATTTACAGTCTTGAAAAACTTTTTTTTTGTTTTTGTTTTTTGTTGTTGTTATCGTTGTTTAAAAATTTTGCTGTAAGTTACCTTCAGTGGAAATTTGACAGTATCCAACAAGGGGGGAAATTTGTCAAATGTCCTTGAACACCTCCAGATTTTCTCTCCCTCTTCACCTCTGCTTTCCTGAATGTATCACTATAGCCGTAGGAGATTGTGACCCCTTAGGTAACGTATATATTCTCTTATTCACATAAAAATCTCACATGTGTTTAAATGGAGATTTTACAAGTATGTAAAGATACACTTATATGGAAGCTCATTATAACACAGACAGAAAAACAAGCAGGGAAATTTTGGATAAATATGTTATGCTAAACGCATGCAATGATACATATGGCAGCTATTAAAAAGAATGAGACAAATTAATAAGTAGCAACATGGAAAGATTCCCAAGACAGATAAAAGTAGAAAGCTCCGCTCTCACCACACCAAACCAATTTCCAAAAAATATAAATGGTATGATTATTTTTGAGGAAAAAAAAATTATAATATCAAACACACACACACACACACACAGATAATCTCTGAAAGTACTCACAAAAGAATTATTAGATGCAGTTATATTTGGAGAATGATTCCAAAGTTTCCCATTATGGGCATGGACTGCTCTTATTATGTAATATAATTTATAAATGGAAGAGTTTTAGCCCATAAGGACAAGCAATGATTAGCAGTTTACTATGTGAAATAAAAAAAGTAATCTGCACAGACAACAATATATAAAAAAGAAATGTTTAAAAGAATTCTTTACTTCTGGGGATCTCAAAAAAGACATTATGCAACATTTTACAGGTACCACAAGGGAACTGTAGCTAGGGTTGTGCTGCTAGGCCCATACTTGTGTGGGGAATCAATAGACCATCCTTCGAGGTAAGAGCACAACAATTTACTTATAGTGGTTTATCGAGTGCTTAGTTCAATACGAGTGGACATTTTGTCAATAACATTCTAATGGATGCTATGGATGACAGTTCAGCACTATAATATACAAGCTGGGAGGCCATATACTAAAATCTATAGGTCCCTGGAGTCAGAGGATGATCATTTGTAGAGGAACTAAAGAAAACCACCAAGAAATGTCTTATTGTAGGGCCTAATGATTGTTTTGAAGTAAAAAGCAAACAGATTTGGTTATTATGGATTGACACATTGGTGCCATTTTTATACATTCTTCTATCTTAAAAAATTTTAGTAAATGAAAGGTGAAATTAGAAAGCTTTCCTTCATTTGAATTAGGCTGGAATTAGGCTGGAAGCTTATCAATGTAAACACATTTCCCAATTAAGTTAGACAACACATAGAATTCATCACCTGAATCCTGTTGTTTAGAAACGAGCAGCAAATTAACTCATTCAGTTCTATAGTCAATTCACAAGTTTCCAGCACAAGACGAAAGTGGTCACATGAGCTACATTTGTGCCAGTTTTCAAAGCAGAAAGTAAGGCAATGTTCCCAGAAGGCACAAAACTACTGCTCTTTTAAAAAATATATCCAATTAGATATCAAGATTATTTTATGGGGAGAAGATAATACCTAGCATTTTCACATTTGATTTCTGTAGCATTCACTATTTCCATTTTTACTTTCCCTAAAGCTAGATTTATATATTATTTAATATTTGGGGAAGAATTAAAATGTGCATTCAAATAGCTCCTATAGACTTATATCTGGGAGCTTCTGGGTTCTCTTCTCTCTCTCTCTGTTAAACATTCTTTTCCATGGGGACAATTTTCCACTCCCTGCTCTGATTTTAAATGTTATCTCTGTGTTGACAATTCAATCTACATCTCCAGCCCTCACTCATTCCTTGAACTTCAAACTGCTTACTTGAAACTTTTCCTGGATATTCCACAGACATTGCAAATGAAACCCATCAAGAGGCAAACCAAGAAACAGACTCTTAACTATAGAGAACAAACTGGTTGTTAGCAGAGGGGAGGTCACCTAGGTGATGGGGATTAAGGAGTGCACTTGTTGTGATGAGCACCAGGTGATATATGAAATTGTTGAATCACTGTATTGTACACCTGAAATTAATATTACACTGTATGTTAACTAACTGGAATTTAAATAAAAACTAAAAAAAAAGAAAGAAAGAAAGAAAAACCCTAATTCCGCATCCTCACCACTACCCCGCAGGAGCTCAAACCAGAAACCTAAGAGTCATTCTTGACCCATATTTCCTCTCTGCAAGTCTATCAGTTCTATGTTGGATCCACTCATCTCTCTAACTCTTATACTGCCCTCTGGTCCAAGCACCATGTGTCTTGCCTGCATAGCCTTCCAGCTGGTCTCCCTGATTCCATTCTTTTCCTCTATCCCCAGTCAAGACCCTTGAGAGCGGCCAGAGTGAGCATCTTGAATGGGGACCAATTATCCTGTCTTATTTCAGTAACTTCGTGCTGCTCTGAGGACAAAAATCTAAATTCCTAGCTCACAAGCCCTTAAATTATCCTGCCTCACTCACCAGGTCTCATTCTCTATAGTCCGGGATTTCAAAGGAAACAAAATTCAGTCTACATGGGTTAAATGGAAAGACTCATGAAACAACTCTTTACAGAGTTATGGGCAGGGTTGAAGGAATAAACAAGGGATGGTTGGACACTGAAAGATAACAGTGGGCAGCCATTACCATTCCTGGAGCCAGAGAAACTAGATCTTCATAGGAGGGGTCCTGCAGAAGGAAAGGGAAGAAATACCCTGAATTCTCTCTTGCTTCCCTCTGAGCTCTTGCTGGTACTTCCCACTGACTGAGAAGTCTGGAGATGAAGGGCATATCTGGGTGATTCACACGACATGATGTGGAGGAACAGAAGGGATCTACCTCTCAGGACACAGAGCACATGAGAGAAGGCAGTGCATGGATCCGGAGGGGTGGAAATGCCCACCTCATTCACGCCACTGTCCCTCTTTCTTACTCTCCAGCTTCACGCTTGCTATGTTCTTGTAACAGGAATTGGTGCAGGCTTTTTCTTTCTCTGGGTACCCTTTTCCTTTTGCTCTTCACGTGGCTAGTTATTCATCCTCCTTCAAGTCTTAACATTTAAATATCCTTATGCCTTATCTAAGAGCAGGTACCTCCTTGGTTAATCCTTTGCCTGTTTCCTTCAGAGTACTTACCAAAATATGTAAGTATTTTATGTACTTGCTTTTCTCTGCCTTCTCCTCCAGGATATGAGGGAGGTGGCAATGTGTTTAGCAGACGCCTGCCATATAGTAGGTGTTCAGTAAATATTAACTGAATTAATGTTGGCCAAATTATACAGCAAAATCATATGACTGAGTCTAGAGACAGTGGACTTCCAGAAACATCTTAGGAAAACCCACTTAATCCTTATTTTTCTAATAGGCTTGGACTTAGCTTTAAAAAAAAACTTTATGTCAAGTAAAAATCTGCATTAATAGATGCTCTATTCCTTGTTTACTTAAAAGGAGAATGTCTATTATGGCACCAATGGTCTAAAAGAAAATAACTGAATCATTTAAAAGCAAGGTTTATGGTCATTTTTTTTTTTTTTTTTTACTGCTGTTTCTATAGCAAAAGCAAAAAATCACCTGTTTTGGTCTGTGACGCTCTTGGTACTAGAATATTAGTCATTTCAACATCTTTTCTTCTTTTTTCTCTTAATTGAAGAAAGGGAACAAAGGGACAAGGAGTAGCTCTGAATGTAGCAACACTTGGCTGTAGTTAACGTAGTTCAGATGTGATAAGATGGCAACTGCAAAGCAAAGTCTGCAGTGGTGACAACACTTTCACATGATTGTATATTTAAACATCCAAGTGCTTCTCTTACCTCCTCTGAAAGAGGAGCATCAGCTGATCTTAAATTTCAGGGCATTTTAACCTTCATTATGAATGACAAGGGCCTATTTGCTTTTGCAGAACATCTATAAAAAGCAACCTTTGGCTTCACTTATACACCACATTATTTTTCAAGGCAACTGCATTTATAATGGGCAACCTGCACTTAAGATTCATTCAACAAGGTGCACGTCAACGTCTAAACAGTTAACAGATTAAAGTAACTGTGAGTGTTGGCAGGAGAATGAAGCCAGGAAATCCCTAATTCTCGAAGGAGATAACAGTGGAAGTAAAAGTACACTAGGAAACAGAGGAGGATCAAGGGAAAATGGAAGGCTAACAGTGGCTGAGAAAGAAAGTTGCCCACACCCTGGTTGCTGCTAGCAGGCCTGATGGCAGTGCCATCCTTCCTGTAGGAGGAAGAGCAGTGGCGGTGTCAGAGGAGAGCTGTCCCTGTCACAGGGGCCATTACTGTCACCCCCTGGCATCCCAAAAGAGCAACCGGAGTGAGCACAGGCCATGGAGGCAGGCCGAGTTAGCTTTAAATCCTGGTTCTACCGCTTACCATCTGTGAAACTTGAGCAAGTAATAAGTTGTCAGAGCATTAGTTGCTTCATCAGTAAAATGGGGCTAATACCTAAATTGCAGGGTTCTTGTGAAAACAGGAGGTTAGCCTCTTTCATGTCATTTGTTGCTATGCTCACCCCCTGCTGCCCCTCCTTTGTCTGATACTTAAATTGGACCCAAACACCTGAATTAGTCTTTCTCAGCTAGAAACTCCCTTGCACATGTATGAAGACCTGCAATCAGAATTAAAAGAGGCGAACCGTTGAAGCAAATGCTTTTCATAAGCAACAGTAATCACTGAAGACAGAATAACTTCTAAAAGATGACACCAGCCCTCCTGGCAAGCACTGGGGTCAGCCCTGACTGTGGCCAGGAAACTACACCGTGCTCGTAAGTGGCACATTGGCCTTGGGGGTATCCTGTGTGTCACAAACAATGACCATGTGACAAGACTTTGGGGATGGCAAAATTCTGGACATCGTTTATTCCCTGGTAGAAGTTCTACAGCTTCTTGTCAGATATTTGGGGTGATGAAGACAAAAAAGGGAAGCGGGATGTCAGGAGGCAGCAGACTTGAAAACCAGTGGAGACAGTATCACACTAGCTCCCCTTGGCAAGGACGAGCTGCTTCATGCTTCCCCTTTTTGTCTCTCTTCACTTCACCCCGCTGCCACGGCCAGCTGGAAAACTGCACAAGGTGGGGGGAGGTGGGTGCAAGGAGAGGAGAGGGGCCTGTCACTGAAGAGCAGTTTTGACTGCAGACACCCAGCCCGTCCTCTCAGGGACCTCATGGGGAAAGGCATGGGGGGTTCCTTCCTAGAATTAATGGAGCCCAAGAGGAAAGGGTCTGGAAATAGGTGAGAGAGCGTCAGGGTTGGCACGACTCTTTGTTCCGGGGTGGAATTAGGAGAGACCAAAAAAAAAAAAACCAAACAAAAAAAAATGCCCCAAAACAAAGAGGAACACAAGGCAGATCCGTCAGGACCCTTACAGCCACCTTCTGACCCTTCAGGTTCGCAAGGTCCTTATACCACCTTCTGACTTCCCCACTCCCTTGCACTCTAATATTCTCCCATCCCTGACCTTCACGCTCCCATCTTCTTTCCACGCTTCAGAAGGCAAAAGCTTTTCCCTGTTCCCGTTTTGTCGGGTTGCAAATCTCAACTGAAAGCAATCTAATGGCCTCATAGTTGACAGCTCACCAGATGTATGAGTGTTAAGAAAAATCTTATTTTGTAAAATTAAAACAAAGCAATATGGGGGAGATATTTCTGGACTTGGGACTTCTTACCACTTCTAATGCAGGGGTCCCAATGATCACATTTTGAGAAACATGGCTGGCTTCACTGGAAAAGCACTCCTCAGGCTTTCAATTCTTATCAGTCCCTACCTCTTCTTGGCTACCTCTGAAATATCCACTCTAACCCTGGGTTCTAATGCATTCTTGCTATATTTTTTAAGCCTAACCTTAACTGGGATTCTTCATTATCCTGGTGATGGTGGATGAGGCTATGATTTACCAGGTACCTTCCCCCCAGGGCTCAAGCTCTAGAAGTTACTACCCAATAAGGTCCCAAAGGGCTTGCTTCTTTGGAGTGAGAGGCAGGACTGGATGATATGAACGTTTAGACAAAGAGAATTAGAAAACCTGCAATTCAAGTGAAGGAAAGGCAGTGTGGAACTTAAGAGAACAGACTTTTCAGTCAGACTATCTGAACACAAATCATAGGTCTCCCACTTATTAGCTGTAATATTTGGGCAACTTAGGGCTCCCTCTTCTCAATTTCCTCATCTTTAACCTAGGAATAAAAGTAGGCTCTACCATGTAGAATTGTTATGGGGATCAAATGTGATAATGAATGGAAAATGTTTAGCATAGTCTAAATAAGGCATTTCTTTTTTTTTTTAATAGTTTTTTTTTTTTTGAAAGATTTTATTTATTTGACAGAGAGAGACACAGTGAGAGAGGGAACACAAGCAGGGGGAGTGGGAGAGGGAGAAGCAGGCTTCCTGCAGAGCAGGGAGCCCGATGCGGGGCTCGATCCCAGGACCCCGGGATCATGACCCCAGCCAAAGGCAGATGCTTAACGACTGAGCCACCCAGGCGCCCCCTAAATAAGGCATTTTTGTGCTTTATGTGTAAGCTGTTAATTGACTAAGTTTCGTTCATATTCCAGAACTCTGAGGTTATAGCAAAGCATTTATCCAAGTGCTTGAGCATACTCAAAGCTCCTGAGAAATGAGCCACTCCTGTTAATCCACCTTTGCACAAGAAGAGAATAGCTCTCAGTATGACAAGAATGAAATTCGGGTTCTGAACTTCTGTAACAGAATTCAGTTCAGTCTGGTATGTACAGTATATTGATCTCACCTTAAGCACCAGCACTGAGTTTCAGCACTTCAGGCACTGGTCAAAAAAACTCAGCTATGAACTGACTGAATCTAGCACTTGCCAAAGGCTTGCTTGAGATGTCTGATATTCTGAACCATATTATATTTCTCCCCCTAAAGAAATGCCTTCACAAAGTTGAGATTTAATGTTTTGTCCTCGGTTTTTTTTCTTTCTTTTTTTTTTTTTTCTTAAAGATTTCATTTATTTATTTGACAGAGAGAGACACAGTGAGAGAGGGAACATAAGCAGGGGGAGTGGGAGAGGGAGAAGTGGGCTTCCCGCTGAGCAGGGAGCCCGATGCGGGGCTCGATCCCAGGACCCTGGGATCATGACCTGAGCCAAAGGCAGACACTTAACAACTGAGCCACCCAGATGCCCCGTTTCTTTCTTTTCTTATGGAGAATCAATATAAGAAAAATCCATTTGAAGAAAACTTTATGTCTTGCAAAAATCCTATCCCAGATGGCAAATAGGTTTCATTTTAAGTGCCAACGTCAAATGACTGGTAGTGACTGCAGTGTTCCATTAAGAAGGACGGCAAGGTTGCCACAATCGATTAGTACTCTCTGCCGTGGACATCAGCCAGGAAGTGTGGTGCCTTTGCGATGTACTTAGCCACGCTCCCATTGCCAGAGCTGAGGGCGTGGATCATTGTACAGCATGCTGCACCTTATATAAGGACTTGCTCACTGTACACATCCCTCCTGAAATTCAGTGCCACAGGCCTCTCACCACTGAGCCTCTGTACTGTCGATCTGTCTGTCAAGCTGCCCTACTCTCCCAAGCAAGTAGCCCTCAGAACTTGAAGAAAAGATGACCTAAAAGTTACCAAAACTGACTCACAAAGGGTAAGATTTGAAGACAGGATGTTTCTCGAATCAAGGCCAACAGAGCAGAGCAAGGAAATCTAGTGGGGGCTAGATACTGTGAATGAAACTTAAGCTCATTAGTGGTATTAACAAACCATAAGAGACTCTTCACTAAAGAGAACAAACTGAGGGTTGCTGGAGGGGAGTTGGGTGGGGGATGGGTTAAATGGGTGATGGGCCTTAAGGAGGGCACTTGTGATGAGCACTGGGTATCATATGTAAGTGATGAATCACTAAGTTCTACTCCTGAAACTAATATTAACTATATGTTAACTAACTAGAATGTAAATACAAACTTGAAACAAATAAACAAAAATACACAGATGAAAAAAGAGGGTTGGAACAGAAGAAGGAGAGCCAGTGGGAGGAATAAAAAAAAAACATTTGAAGAAAAATGTTCTGACCATGGGCCATTAGGGTAATGATGGTATTTCAGGCAACTCAAAATGATAAATCATTGCAATTTGTTTTAAAGAATTCTTTACCAGAACCATTTTAGTGACATTAAATTGTTTAAGTGGCCATCTGTGGAATAGTGCAGCAACTGGGTGGGTTTATGGACCAGTCTGGAACATCCATTAAAATAGCTACACCTGCTACATGGAAGCTGTTTGCAACTTTCCTTTGCCAATCATAAATCTGGTTAATCCCACCTTTGTAGTCATTTTAATTTTCTATAGATTGCTTAAACCAGAAGGAATGTGGGTGCACTAAATTGTTTCCAATTGAACAAAGAAAATACACTTTTTAAAAGCACAAAAGCCATATTCAATTTAGATAACCAGTTTTGAAACTTACGGTTCAGTTTTAAATCTTTTCTATTTGAAAGATTTACAAAACAAAACTAGAGCAAAACACCATAATGGGGAAGCATAAAAGAGACAGTCTGTTCTTATTCTACTCAAAAATTTGCTTACTGGAAATAAGAAATCAAATATTTTATTATCTAAGCTTAATAACAATCACCATAACACACTGAAATAGAAGTTATTGCTTATAAATGTCAAGAATGATAGTGGTAATAATAAACCCTTACATAGGGCTTATGCTATGCCAGCCACTGTTCTAAGTTCTTTACGTTATATTGTGATCTTCAAACAACCCCATGGGATGTGTCTTTTAATTCCCACCATATTGATGAAGAAACTGAGGCACAGGGACAGTAAGCAACTTGCCTAGGATCACATGGGTAGTGAGTGTCAGAACCAGGATTCAACTCTAGGCAGTCTGGCTCTAGCACCTGTCCTCTAAACCATTAGGATGTACACTGTCCTCCCCTTTGGCCCAGAAATCCAATTTAACCCCTGTGTAAGGCATAATAGGAGGGGTGAACTTGGGCTATTTCTGAACTTCATGGTTGCCTCTCAGTGTTCCTTTAGTCCCCATGATTAGTGTTTAAGGGAAAAAAAAGGAAAGAATCTCGGGGATTTGGTTGGTAGGAAAGGAAGAATCCACTTGGCAGGAAAAGCTGGTGACGGGATTCCATCTTGCTTATTATAATCAGGTCTTTTCTACTTACTTATATAAAACCTTCCTTCTGAAAAGCCCCAAAGAACTTCTCCTGTAATAAACCATCAGTAGTTGCTACTGGTTTCCTATTTCTTCAATTTATGGTGACACCGTATTTGTCAGACATCGCTGAGCGATCACTGTTTTTTGAACTGTGAACTAGCTTAGTGATGAGAGCACAGCTTCTGAATTAGTTTCTGATAAATTTCACCAGAGGGGATGGGAATAATTATTACCCTTTGCCCCACCGCCCCACAAACCACATGTCGACCAACAGAAAATGCAGGGTGCAGAATCGTCACACTGTGAAGATAGATGTAGCCTAATGACATGGAAAGAGATGCCAAATCGTTTTCAACTTTAGAGGGGCCGGCCTTGCAAGATTTAATTAGCTTACAGTTGAGAAGTAATTTGAAGCTTCAAATTAGGGTTATTTAGAGACTCCTGAATTGCTCATCATTTCACTTTATAAAACTACAATATGAGGCAGACTTCCATGGAAAAAATGATTAGAATAATAAAAAAAAAATTCCCTACAGAGAGGCAATAAAAGGAGTGGAAAGAATCCAGCTTGGGAGCCGGGCAGCCCTGGGTTACAGACCCACAGGTGTGATGCTGGGCTATTCATGAACTTCTCAGAGTCTGTTTTCTCATCTATAAATTATCACTTGTCTTAGGGAGTTGTGCGAGCTAAGGGGATTTGGTAAAATGCCTGGCATATGTCACTGCTCAATAAATTTTGGTTTACTTATCACCCTTCTGTTCTCTGTTTCCACTAACTCTGAAATCTTCTCCTAGAGTCTCCATTTCTGAAATCCACTCCTCCTTCCTCTTCACCTCTTCTCATACTTCCCAAAATCCGTCATCACTGGCCTGACTGCAACAGCCTCTGAACGTGGCTCACGCTTTCTAGCTTTCTTCTCAGCATCTTAACACACCTGTAGAAAGACAACCACCAGCGCTACCTTCCTGACTGGTAAACATGATGAATCCCTTGCTACACAGAAGAAGTTTGAAAACCTATGCCTATTTCTCTGGCTTCTTCTGCCACCAGTTCTTTACTTACTCCTAATTCTCCAGCCAAACCAAAGTGCCACCAGTGGGATGGCCTTTACGATGGTCTGTTCTCATCCTAAAATGTCTTCCCTACCTTTTAGGGGTTCTCACTTGTTCTATACCAACTTTTAGAAACATCATCTACTCTACCAAGCATCTCCAACGCTAAAAGGCAAAGATGAGAGAGAACTGGATTTTACTTACAGGCTTCACACACGTTTACATTTACACATGTTTTTGTTAGCATTTCTCTCACTGCGTTACATTTGTTCTATATCCTTCTTTTCTATAGACTGTGAACTCCCGAAGGAAAGACTGTACCTTACTTATCTTTGTATCTCCCGGGTCTAGAGCAGTGTCTGGAATCTTACATAGTAGTTGTTGAATAGATATTAAATGAAAGAATGTCTAGGCAGCTTTCCCAAATTAGTTCACTCTCATCCCTGATTTGGCTTATCAGCCATTAGCCATTATTATATTTCCATACTTTGGGTAACCATTATTCTTCCTTTATTAGAAAGTAAAGGATTCTATTAAGGTGGTGGATTGAGCCAATGAATATTCTCTGCCTGCTACAAACACACAGTCTGAAAAAAGTGAAGTTTACATGATGAAAGAATATGCTGGTGAGGTGTCAAATGAAAAGGAAATAAAAGTCAGGGCTGATCAGCTATGAGTTGATGCCAAAGTGTGTTCGGTGGGGGAGGGGACAGGAGATCTGGCCTAAATAAATACAAGGATCAGACCCTCATATGTGTGTGTGTGTGTGTGTGTGTGCATATAAAATCATGGGGAGAGGTCCCAGGACTGTAATGCCTATGGGGGGACAGTAGGTGTGGCCTTGCATTTACGTAAGATGACAAGCTAGAACTGAGACTCCTGTATAAAGCCAGACCCTGAAAGGACTGTCCCCCTCTGTGAGACAGGTGAGACACTGCTCACTGATCCAGGCAACAAAAAAGCTTGTCTCTAGCCAGGCTCTGGGCTGAGGAAAAGTCTATCGTGAGAAATCAAAACCCCATGTATGTGAATTTAGTCAGACTTTAAACTACCTTTATGGCAAGGAATTCCAAGCTAAAAAAGGCATTTAAAAACTGGTCCTGTATCAGTAAAAGAGCCAGAAGCCAAAAACCTTGAGGTAGCCAGAAGAAAATGCAAAGCTTTTCCAGAGGGACCCTTTAGCAATCTGTGCTGTAGGTACCCCCACAGGTAAAACACCCTTCAGTGAATACAAACACACATCCCCAGTTACTCACTAATGTGAGGAAATGATACACCATGAGGGAGAGTCAGCAGATGTAACAAACGGAAAGAACAGCTTCTTTAGAAATTAAGATAATAGAGCAATCTGAAAACTACTATAAAATTATGTTTAAGGGGCGCCTGGGTGGCTCAGTCATTAAGCAGCTGTCTTCGGCTCAGGTCATGATCCCAGGGTCCTGGGATCGAGCCCCACATCAGGCTCCCTGCTCAGCGGGAAGCCTGCTTCTCCCTCTCCCACTCCCCCTGCTTGTGTTCTCTCTCTCACTGTGTCTCTCTCTGTCAAATAAATAAATAAAAATCTTAAAAAAAAATAAATAAAATTAGGTTTAAAACCACCATAAAATATTGGAATCCCATAAAAAACAGATTTGAAAAAGAACCAAATAGGATTCCAAAACTTTTAAAAAAGTTTATTTCATTAAAAAAAAAAAGGACAGGCAAATCAACATGTTAGATACAGCTAAAGAATTAGGGATCTGAGGAAATTACCCCAAATGGATAAAAGAAGAAGCACTGAGATAGGTGGGGTGAACTGGAGTTAAAGATATGTAAGGTGCTTGCTTTGTAAGGGGATGAGCTAGTGATTTTCAACTTTATTAAGGTAAATATGAAGATTACAAATTTATAAATGTAAAGGTAACCCCCAAAAGAATAGAAATGGAATGTATAACTTCCAAACTAGCCAAGGTTAAACAACATGTACTACATATAAAAACCTGATTTGGATCTAAGTGTATAGCCTTAAATTACTTATTAAAAAAGTAAGATTAAGCTTCTTGAGTTAAACATTAAACCTCAAGAAGTTAGGAAAATAATATACTGACAAAGTGGAAAGAAGGTAAAAATTAAGAGAATAACTAAAATAGAAACTTCAGAGTATCAACTAAAGCAAAAACCTGATTGTTTGAAGAGACTAACAGAAAACTTCTGGAAAGGTTGGTTAAGAGAATTATACAATATTAGAAATAAAAATATAATATTAACTTTGTATAGATATGGTAGAGAATAAAAAACTATATATATACTTCTGTATATATCTCTATATAAAACTTATATAACCCTCTGATATTAAATTTAAAACAAAGTGACACTTTTCTAGAATAATATAAATATTAAAATAGACTTGAGAAAAAATAGGAAGGCTAAAAATTCCTATAAGCATTAAACAATTGGTATTAAAGGTCACAAATCCATCCACCAAAAAGCACCAAGTCCAGATGTTCTAAAGACAAATTCTATCAAACTACTAAGGAACTCAATACAGATTGAAATGAGAAAAAAGAGAAAAAGCTCCCCAACTTAATTTATCAAATTTGACATTTGTTACTAAAACCTTATATAAGGATGGAAAGAAAAAAAATTACAATCTAATTAATGAACATATATTTAAAAGTTCTTAAAAAATAGAGAACTGAATCTAGCAATGTATCAAAAAAACATATAAGGTGATCAACAGGGGTTAACTCAAGAATGGAAAGATGTTTCTATATGAGAATATCTGTGATGTAATCCATGACTATCAGATTAAGACGAAAAATATGATCAATTCAACAGATGGAGAAAAAAAAGCATTCAATAAAATTCAGCACTCATTATTGACAACAAGCCTTAGCAAACTAGGAAAATAAGCACTGTAATCTGTGATTTATATTTTTAAACCTTGTATTAGTCAGGGTGGGCTAGGCTATAATAATTAACCCCTAGATCTCAGAAGCTTAATGTAACAGCAAAAGATTATACTTTGTTCACACCGCAAGTCCCATGGAGGGAACAAGAGGCTCTGATTAGTCTAGTAACTCAGGGATCCAGGATGGTACATTCTTCCATAACCACCAGGGCACTGAGATGGGAACATGGTGATCGGTACACTAATTTCCAAAGCTTTCTCCTAAAGGGACCATGTCACTTCTGTTCGTCTTTACTGACTAAAACAAGTCATATGTCCAACCTAATAAAAGGGGTGGGAAAGTGAAATTCTACCATATGTCTGGAAGGAAAACTGTAATATTTGGAAACAATCCCAGTGACTATCTGGGTTATAGTAAGAAATATATATTTGTCCTTGTCCTTGATTCCTGACACAGAGCTCCTAAAACCCTTGGAACTTCCAGATAGAAGTGATAGAAGCATTTTTTTTTTTTTTTAATTCATAACACACTTTCAACCTTACCTGAGTTTATCCTAATAAGGTGGCTCTTGGTGGGCCCCTAGATACTTCAGACTAAGGACTGGTTGCCAGAGAAACCAATCATGTGATTAAAGGGTTCGAACTTGAAATACTACTCAGCCATCAAAAAAAAAAAAAAAAAATTCTTGCCATTTGCAACGATGTGAATAGAACTAGAGGGTATTATGCTAAGTGAAGTTAAGTCAATCAGAGAAAGGCAATTATCATATGATCTCACTGATATGTGGAATTTAAGAAAAAGAACAGAGGATCATAGGGGAAGAGCAGAAAAAATAAGATAAAACCAGGGAGGGAGACAAACCGTAAGAGACTCTTAATCATAGGAAACAAACTGAGGGTTGCTGGAGGGGAGGGAGGTGGGGGGATGGGGGGATGGACATTAAGGAGGGCACATGATGTAATGAACACTGGGTATTATATAAGACTGATGAATCACTGACCTCTACCTCTGAAACCAATAACACATTATATGTTAATTAACTGAATTTAAATTTAAAAAATGGAAAAAAATTAGTTATCTAAAAAATAAAAATAAAAAAATAAAGGGTTGGAATTTTCAACCACCAGTAGCCAATGATTTGATCAAGTGTGCCTACTTAATTAGGGACTTCAGATAACCCTTAAACAATGGGGTTAAGAGTTTCTGGTTTGGTGAACACATCAAGGTGCTGGGAGGGTATGTACTCTGAGAGGGCATGGAAGCTTGGCACCCCATTATCCCATACCTTGATCTATGCATCTCTTCCATTTGGCTGTTCCTGAGTCGTATCCTTTATAATAAACCAGTAGTAATAAGTCAAATGCTTTCTGTCCTGAGTTCTGAGTCATTTTAGCGATTACTGAACTTGAGGGTCTCGGAGACCTGGGGGGTCATAGAAACCCCCAATTCATAGCTGTTGGTTGGAATTATGGGTAGACTGGGCACTTTATTGCAATGGGTGTCCAAAGTGTGGGAGGTCTTGTGGGACTGAGCTCTTAACCTGTATTATCCAACACTAACTCTGTGAGCTTGTGTCAGAACTCAATTTGACTGCTGGGCACCCAGTTGATGTTGGAGAATCTGAGACTGTCACATACACCACCCCCAACACACACACAAATTAAAAGCTTGGTAGATGATTATTACATATACTAGAGTTAGAGAACTACTGCATTCAATTATTAACTATTGTATTTACGTACTTTGAGTTGTTCCTAAAAGGAAAATACAATGGTACAACATTTAGCCATCATTACTTCTCAATTTTCTTCCTTTTCTTTTTCTAAATCATTATTTGTCATTTAAAAAATACTTCTCATTTTTGTAAGACATTTATTATTATTATTTTGCAAGTGGAAGCCTGAAGAAAAAATAATAATTTGCCAAGAACATCAATACCCATGGTTCCAAATGTTATTGTGACATCTGCCAGAAGCTGTAGTAAATTTTCAGACAGGAATCATTCCTAAAATATTTACATTCTGTGTTTCTAAAAAACCATTTTTCCCAACTTAGATAACAGGAGATGAAATTAGTATGCTACATTTTAACAAGACTAAATATAAAATTAACGATAAACTGCACAAGGAAAATTATAGATGAAAGGTCAGTGAACATTTTAAGTCTTTCATCACTCAAGTCAATAAAAAATTGAAACATATCATGTTTATTTTTTCCCTTTATAGATTTACTGTTACTAAAATTGAGACTAGTTAAAAAAATCTAGCTGATGATATGTAAGACACACAGAATCCAGGTCATTCGACCATAATTGGCTCTAGATCAGTAATACTAAGAGCAGCACATCTTATGTAAAGAAAGCAAGCATATAGAATTAAGATAGCAAGGAAGCCAAAGTACTGAGTAAGAACATGCTGTTTTTAGAATTTTTGCTAATGATGATTACATTTTAAATTCTTCCTAGAGTTTCACTAGATACAGCATTACTCATATCCTGTCTTTAAGAGGTATTCAGTATCACTGAAGTATGTATGGAGAGAGGACAGTGTAAGTAGTTCATGACCAAAGTTTTCAAGATGCATTAGTGAATTTTTCTAGGCATTTCTCACTCTGCTCAAGGAAGATAAAATTTTGTAATATAAATCTCTGTTCCATAATAAATCTATAAATATTAACTTAAAAACAAAACAAAAAAACCTGTTTGGCTTGCATACTACTTTTAATAAAATTAACCAGAATTTAGTTTTCACTTCACAAAAAGATGATCCCTTTTCAACATTGGAAGTAAATTAATTTCCATAGTTTACATAAAATTTTCAAGTAGCAGTAGGATTTTTGGGCCAAGAAAAAAAAATTTAATTAATGCTTACCATATATGGCTTCAGTGGGGTGAGGATAAGAAATGAGCAATTTATTGATTCATTATTAGCGAAGCACAAGGCAAGGCATGAGATATAGCAGAAATGGAAAGAATTATGACCTCTGAGAAAGGTGTTAGTCAAGAGTTTCAAAACTAGCTAATCATGTGGATAATGTATAAAAAATTACAGTAAATGAAAGTAATTTGTATCCAGAAAAACTCTCGGTAGAATTAAATGCCTGAGAGGTGCCTGCAGTGAGCTGATGGATAGCATGTAATAAAGTCAGGAGCAAATGGAATGCATTTTGTGCTCTGACAATGCCTTGGGAACTCTGAACTGCAGCCCTCATCAGCCCTCAGAGAGGTCCTAGGAGGATGTGGTGGTTGATGAAGAAATTAGCAACTCCAAAAAGGCAGAAAGACTGGCACAGTAAATTAAAGTAGAAATGACGGTTTTGGGGGGCAGTCATTTCTGTATTCTTCCACTACAGGTTATAAACAGCTCGAGAAAAGGCACAGCACCTACCACTATTGATGAGTAGTGGTCCTAGGTACTGCACAGGTAGCTTCCTACCTGCCAGAATGCTCTTCCCAGCCCTCCACAGGGCTTGCCTGCTCTTTTCCTTTGGGTCTCTATTCAAATTTTTCTTCCTTACAGATGCTTATCCTGACCACTTCTCCTAAAACAGACCTTCGTGTGCCTTCTTACTACTCCATATTTACCCCATAAACATCTACTTTTTAATTTAATTTAATTTTTTTAAACATGGTTTTCTTTCCTGCCTCCCTACTGGAATGTAAACTTCAGGAGGACAGGAATTTTATCTGCCCTGATCACTGAAAATATTCTCAGCACCTAGAACCACTCTTGGCACATAGTGGGCACAAATAAATATTAAGTGAGTGAATGAGCAAAAACACTAAAAAATATATTTTCTGGGTACACAATCACAAATGAATGAATGAATGAATAAAATCTATTTTCAAAGGAAGGCATTTATAATATTTTCTATACCTTTTGGCCTATACTGTGTAGTCTGATTGTGTCCCACACCCTAAGTCATTTCCCTAAGAAACAAATACTCATCAATTCTCCCAGAAGAAATATCAACAGTTACTTACAAAAGCTGAGAACACACCATTGGCAGCAGCATATTACTAATGCAGAAATATTACTGATATTTCATTATGGATAATGGACTCAAAAGGACTAGCATCTGCTATTCTAAGCATGCCAACTTAAATGTGGAGGCTGAGTAAAACAGTTCAAGCTAAGGAAGTGACAATGACATCTTTGTGACTAAGAAAACAGATATAACCATCTCCAGCCAGACTTCTTTAACTGTGACCTCTGACAGAGGCTCACTGACAAACTGCTTACTTCCTAGGAACCTCATGATGTCCTCTAAAAGCTGAATATGAAAAGGCATGTTCAATAATTAATCACTGAATATTAAATATTCTTTAATATTTGAATCATTTATTCATATTAAACGAATAAATCACACTCCCCCAGAATGATATCGTTGACTTAGATTACTTTCATGATCTATGTTTGCTTACAATATATGCCTTAAAAGTAAATTGGGTTTGGACACAATCATCCTAGACACATTGGCAAAATACAGAAATTTCACTATAGAACACTTATGAAAGACACTGAGGAAGACACAAAGAAACAGAAAAACATTCCATGCTCATGGATTAAAGAATAAATATTGTTAAAATGTCTATGCTACCCAAAGCAATCTACACATTCAATGCAATCCCTATCAAAATACCATCAACATTTTTCACAGAGCTGGAACAAATAATCCTAACATTTGTATGGAACTAGAAAAGACCCCAAATAGCCAAAGGAACGTTGAAAAAGAAAACCAAAGCTGGTGGCATCACAATCCAGACTTCAAGCTCTATTCCAAAGCTGTAATCATCAAGACAGTATGGTACTGGTACAAAAACAGACACATAGATCAATGGAACAGAATAGAGAGCCCAGAAATGGACCCTCAACTCTATGGTCAACTAACCTTCAACAAAGCAGGAAAGAATATCCAATGGAAAAAAGACAGTCTCTTGAACAAATGATGTTGGGAAAATTGGAGAGCCACAGGCAGAAGAATGAAACTGGACCATTTTCTTACACCATACACAAATATAAACTCAAAATGGGTGAAAGCCCTAAATGTGAGATAGGAATCCATCAAAATCCTAGAAGAGAACACAGGCAGCAACTTCTCTGACCTTGGCCACAGCAACTTCTTGCTAGACATGTTTCCAAAGCAAGGGAAAAAAAGCAAAAATGAACTATTGGGACTTCATCAAGATAAAAAGCTCTTGCACAGCAAAGGAAATAGTCGACAAAACCAAAAGGCAACCTATGGAATGGGAGAAGATATTTGCAAATGTCTTAAGAGATATCAAAAATCCAAAATCTATAAAAAACATATCAAACTCAACACCCAAAAAACAAAATATCCAGTCAAGAAATAGGCAGAAGACATGAACAGACATTTCTCCAAAGAAGACATACAGATGGCCAACAGATACATGAAAAAATGCTCCACATCACTAGGCATCAGGGAAATAAAAATCAAAACCACAATGAGATACCACCTCACACCAGTCAGAATGGCTAAAATTAACAAGTCAGGAAATGACAGATGTTGGTGAGGATGCGGAGAAAGGTGAACCGTCTTATACTGTTGGTGGGAATGCAAGCTGGTGTAGCCACTCTGGAAAACAGTATGGAGGTTCCCCAAAAAGTTAAAAATAGAGCCAGCAATTGAAGTACTAGGTATTTATCCAAAGGATACAAACATAGTGATTCGAAGGGGCACCTGTACCCCAATGTTTATAGCAGCAATGTCCACAATAGCCAAACTATGGAAATGGCCCAAATGTCAGTTGATAGATGAATGGATAAAGAAGATGTGGTACACACACACACAGACACACACACACACACATGCACACACACAATGGAATATTACTCAACCATCAAAAAGAATGAAATCTTGCTATTTGTAATGAGGTGGATGGAACTAGAGGGTATTATGCTAAGTGAAATAAGTCAGTCAGAGAAAGACAAATACCATATGATTTCACTCATATGTGGACTTTAAGAAACAAAACATGAACATAGGGGAAGGGAAGGAAAAATAAAATAAGATGAAAATAGAGAGGGAGGCAAACCATAAGAGACTCTTAATCATAGGAAACAAACTGAGGGTTGCTGGAGGGGAGGTGGGGGGGATGGGGTAACTGGGTGAGCACTTGATGTTAATGAGCACTGGGTGTTACATGCAACTGATGAATCATTAAAGTCTGTCTCTGAAACTAATAATACACTATATGTTAATTAAATTGAATTTAAATAAAATTTTTTTTAAAATACAGAAATTTCAATTAGGTTCAAAATTCAGCTTGGTTGACTTAGGAACATCACTGCTGCTAAATACGTAAAAGGAAACTTAAGTGATCAGGTTTTAAGGGAAGTCATATAATGCTTGCTTGCAATCCTATGAAATGGGTTAGCATTGCTATCCCTATTTCACCAATAAGGAACCTGAGGCACAGAGAGTTTAAAGGACATGCCCGGGGTCTCACGCCCAGCAATTAGCAAAGCTGGGATTCAAACCCAGGCAGTCTGGTTCTAGATGTGTGCTGTTAATTACTGATCTATCCAGTGCTATTCCAAGGTGGCTGCCTGCAAGCATACTGCTACCAGCCCATGACCAGTCGAGTACCAAAACTGAGAGTAAGTATTCAGACACTTATATAGCAATCTGACATTGTTATGACATCCAAGTATGTGATCACTGGACTCATCTGGTTGGACACGGTATAGGCCAGGCTTGGAGTTGTCAAAGGCACATGAATAACATGTGGCCCTAACTATGCACTGGTACTATGTATACTTAGTCAAACAATATATTGGTCTTAGACAAGCAGGAAATTGAACAACAACAACAACAAAACACCTGGTACTTTAAATAGTTTGAGAAGCCCTGATCTATGCTGACCTCATTTGAATTCTCAGATTATCCCATCTCAGATGGGAAAGAATACTGGGTATCATTTTTTGCCTGCCTCTGTCAGACAACAAATATAGAAAGATTTCTGGGATTCATTCAACTTTGCATTTATAAATTTAGTATGTATTTTATTTTATTTTTTATTTTTTATTTATTTAATTTAATTTTATTTTTTTAAAGATTTTATTTATTTATTTGACAGAGAGAGACACAGCAAGAGAGGGAACACAAGCAGGGGGAGCGGGAGAGGGAGAAGCAGGCTTCCCGTGGAGCAGGGAGCCCGATGTGGGGCTCGATCCCAGGACCCTGGGATCAGGACCTGAGCAGAAGGCAGATACTTAACGACTGAGCCACCCAGGCGCCCCTTTAGTACGTATTTTAACGAAGATGTTATATAAAAGCATTTCAGTATGAAATACATGAATAATTTGTGGCCCTTACTGCATGAAAATATAATGCTTAGTAACTTAAGGTATAAAAGAAAATACCAACATAAATATCCATCTGGAACTTTAAGCTTTCAGTCCTACTGAAAGCCTTTATAAAATGCTAAATACAATGAAAAATATTTATTAATTTATTTTTAAAAAATATTTTTATTTTTATTTTTTATTTTTATTTTTTTTTAAGATTTTATTTATTTAGAGGGAGTGCACAAGCAGGGGGAATGGCAGGCAGAGGGAGAAACAGGCTCCCCGCTGAGCAAGGAGCCTGATGTGGGACTTGATCCCAGGACCCTGGGATCATGACCTGAGCCGAAGGCAGACTGCTTAACTGACCGAGCCACCTAGGCGTCCCAACAATGAAAAATATTTAATTTACACTTTTATTTTGTGAGACATCCACCCCCTTACCCTGGAAAATCAGTTTTCCAGAATCTAACTCATTTTCCTGGATTTTAAATAATTTGGAAAGGGATTTAAATTAGATCAGAAGTCATAAGGTAGGAAACTTGGGGCAGTAATTTTCCATTTGATTGAGGAAAATAAAAATATGTCTAAAATAATACCACAATATTGAATATATCTACCACCATGGATGAAAAAATGATATATTGATATATAATGATTATCAACATCAATGATGCATATCCCTTAAAACACCTTTTTCCTTTTAATGGAACTCTCCCTAAAATGTGGCACAAACTTCTTTGCAAAAGCACACTCTAGACATGAACCAGACAACTTTTGCTAAGGCCTGTAATCTCTGAAACAGAGACCCAGTACAGTGTGACTAACTGAGATACAGTAAACTGTTTGCTCCCGATTCTGGCCTTAAAATGCTTCTGGGCTCCCGGGATCTCCTGTCCAGGTACCTTCCCAGGTGAATTTCTCAGGAGACATGTGCACTTGCCTCCACCATCCTTTCCTACCTTTTCATTTTTACAATCTGTTTTCCTAGGTAGCTGTAGAGAGGGAAGAACTACAGCAGAGAAACAACGCACACACAGACACACACAATCCCTGAGCTCAGTTTACACACAATTCCAAGTCAATGGAATTTGCCTTTTCTCAAAGCATGCAGTGCTCTCCTGGCTCACAGGCTTTTTTCTGTCTGCTTCTGAGATTCCTTACAGATGGGCTGTGGCTGAAAGCATGATGGCTGGAAAAGTGGGGTATTACCTGATCTTCTATCATTCTGATAAGAATTCTATGAGGCAGAGAAAAGGCATATGCCATTATCTTCATTTTTTTTTTTTTTTAAATGGAGAAACTGCAGCACACAAAGAAAAGTTAAGTAACTTGCCCAAGGCACCAAGCAAATTAGTGCCAGAGAATTCAGGTCTTTAAAACCCCTGCTCTTCTCATCAGATAATACTGCCTTTCCTCTCCTCCAATCTTTCTCACACATATTTTATTCAAGTGCGATATATATCTAAATTATACTTTATGTATACGCACTACCAGACACCTCAACCAAATCATCAAATTATAATTTCCTATTATGTTTTCTTTGAAATGTCAGCTTTTGAAATGATACCCATAAATCTTTCAAACATGAAATTAGTAGGAAGAGGAGAAAAAGGATGATTGGAAGCAAAAAATAACAGTTTCAATGACTTTGCTTGGATAAAGAACCAAAAGATTAAAAAAAAAAAAAAATCTCGGGGTGGGGGAAAGAAGGTTCTTTTTGATGGAGTATTTTGCCTCTTTGCCTCTTTATGCAGTAGGTGGAGCTATGGTACTATTCGTTAGGGTTACAGGAAGGCTATCCATGAAAAAGAATCCAATTCCTTCCTAGGATAGCCATTTTCTTTTGCATTTTCAAATAGTACTTTTCTGTTTTTGAAACGTTTTTCCTCCATGCCCTGAGAACCTTCAGGCTGCACTACCTATATCCCTTTCTTTTCTGGAATGACAGAGGGTTACCACCTTCACTGTACATCCTTATGATGCCATTTTCAGGAGGATATGAGGAGATACAGTTGCACAAAGCAGCCTGCCTTCCTCTGCTCCATCACTCAAAAGGTTACCTCTATAATCTCCCAAAACTATTTTTTAGCTCAGAAACAGGATTCTATTGCAACTGCAACTGAAAATTTGCCAGAACCACCACTGGCATATGTCTTTTAAATGTTCACTTATAATGCGACAGATATGGATGTAAAGAACCCCTCATAAAAATACGCTACTTGTAGAAATTAAAAAGAGAACAAAACAAATTTTATTCAAAAATAAGGAATTAAAATCCAAAACTAAGCTAAGTAATATATTTTAAGTAGGATAAAAATTCATTAGAAAGTATATAGGGGGTGCCTGGGTGGCTCAGTCGGTTAAGCATCTGCCTTCGGCTCAGGTCATGATCCCAGGGTCCTGGGGTCGAGTCCCGCATCGGGCTCCCTGCTCTGCGGGGAGTCTGCTTCTCCCTCTACCTCCCCTCCCACTTGTTCTCTCAATCTCTCTCTCTCAAATAAATAAAATCTTAAAAAATAAAGGAAGTATATAGGAATCAAAAAAGTCTACCTTTATGGGGCACTGTGTCTAATATTACAGTAATGGTTAATTTTATGTATCAACCTGACTGGGCCACAGGATGCCAAGATATCTGGTTAAACATTATTCTGGATGTGTCTGTGAGGGTGTGTCTGGACGAGATGAACATTTAAATTGGTAGATAGAATAAAGCAGATTGCTTTCCCCAATGTGGGTCGTCTCATGCAATTTGTTGGAGGCCTATGTTGAAGAAAAGGCAGAGGGAAGAATTCATTCTCTCTGTGTGACTGACTTTGAGCTGGACACTCCTTTTCTTCTGCCTTTGGACTTGGACTTGAACTCAGACCAGAACTGGAGCTTACTCCATGTCCTGGTTCTCAGGTCTTTGGACTCAGACTGGAACTATACCATGGGCTCTCCTGGATCTCCAGCTTGACAACTGGATATCATGGAACTTCTCAGCCTCCATAACTGTATGAACCAATTCCTTATAATAAATCTTTTCATATACATAACATATATAATGTGTAATATATTAAATATAAATATAAATATATACGTTTTGATTCTCTGGAGAACCTAGACGAATACAATTATAACTTTCATGTTAAGTTGCTTCGGTTTTGGTATAAATGAGGCAAAAAAAGTGTTGACATAAAATATTAATTTCTTTCTAGGTAACGCCACCATACTTGTTTTTTTTTTTTTTGGTAAACAGGCATTAGTTTCTAAACTTATTTATATAAATAAATCTCCCTTATAAAAACTGTGCTTTGTCTTTTTACACTTGAGTCTGTAAATAAATGCTAACAGTGCTGACGAAAGAAAATGAGGGAGTCTCCTTTATGTCTTCCTGCTATCTGAAAAAGCCCATTCTAGACTTCCCATGATGACCCACAAGGCTACCTTTATCCTCTCCCTACTAGAAAAATGTTCACAACTTTTACCAAAAAAATGGCTGTGCATCCTATTTGTGACTTTGAAGATACAGAAAGACTATGAATAAGTATAAGGGAACTTCAAATCTACAAAATTCACTGTATTTGTTTACCTTAATAAGACCTCTTAAATCTTTTTTTCAGGCTAGAGTAAATAATTAAACAAAATTATACTGACCGCCTAGCACGTTGTAGGTCAGGGGCAAGAGGCGTGGTCTGTGGACCCTTCAGGACTAGGCACAAAGAAGACAAAGAGCCAGAATGCAAGTCAGCTTTCTCACCAAGCACGCACTTTTTCCCTAACAAGAGTTTTTCAAAGAAGGAAGAAGAGTGTTGATTTACATCATGGCATAAGTTCCTCATCTCACTGTGGATGGTCACTTTGAGTAGCATTGTTCTAGGCAATTCTATGTACTTTCATATGTGTTATTTTGTTACTTAAAACAGCTAAGATTTCTTGAATTCTTATCATGTGCCCAACACTTGCACTAACATTTAATCCTCACAATAACCTCGTAAAATAAGTACTATTATTATTTCCATCCTACGGATGCAAAAATTGATGCCTGAAGTTTCCAGATAGTAAATAAGACATAAACAAGGCGGTCTGGGCTCTAGAGCACACTCCTACCACCTCACTAGACTGTCTCTCCTCAAATGTGAACCTCAATTCAGTTATGCAGACATTAACTGTCTCCATTTTAGAGCCAAGACACAATGCTCCTACACTGTGTGCTGCTCCAAGAGCGGCTGTACCTAATTCATCTCTCCGTGTTCTCTCGGGCAGCCTCTAATGATGCCCGCGAGCTTGTAGGCATTGTGGGAAAAAGCAGGAGGGTCATGAAACATGGTCTCTACGTTCCTGAAGCTCATATCCTCATGGAGGAAATACTTCCAATAAGTGAACCAAATATGAGGAGGAAGGGCTTCCCTGCCCCGGGCTCAGAAGAGTGAACATGAGGACCAACGAGTTCTTTTAAGGAAACGCTCCAAACTCTAACTCTTTTTAATTTTTTTTTTAAGATTTTATTTATTTATTTGACAGAGAGAGAGACAGCGAGAGAGGGAACACAAGTAGGGGGAGTGGGAGAGGGAGAAGCAGGCCTCCTGCTGAGCATGGAGCCTGATGCAGGGCTCGATCCCAGGACCCTGGGATCATGACCTGAGCTGAAGGCAGCCGCTTAACCAACTGAGCCACAAAGGCGCCCCATCCAAACTCTAAGTCTTCAAGGTGGACGGACAGGTCTAACCTCACAGAATTGTAAATGCCCATGTGATTTATTTGATATTTTGCCCACCCACAAGATACCGGAAGAGGGACAAATAGGTAACTTTCTGAATAAAAATGTCTAGGTGGACTCCCTGTGGGGTGTGGCTTCAGCCTTGGGGAAAAGGCTTGGGAGACCCGGCAAGGAATTAGACAAGTACAATCCCACAGAAAGCAAGGTCGGGGTGGTATATAAATTCAGCTCTCCAAATATGTGATTGAGAGAATCCGGGTACAACCACACCCAGTCTTTCACGGAATCAACCTCGATATTGTTTGAATAAAGGAACCAATGACACGAACTCAAATCTGAAGGTCATTAGAATCAGTCTGAAAACTTTGGCAGCTGTGTGTCTTTGCATGGGCAAGGCCTTCAAGGCCAGAGCAGGGTGCGGGGTGGTGGAGACTGCAGTAACAGCAGTGAAACAGGCTCATAAAATTAGGAAGACTCTTCCCAATACATGTTTACCGGAATAGTAGAAGGTTAGGAGCAAAGAAAGTCTGGCAGGCCTGGTTTAAATGCCCATTCTGTCCCTTGCAAACAGTGTGACTGTAAACAATGTACCTATCCTCTGTCAACTTCGGTTTATTCATTTGCAAAATGGGAAGATTAATATCAATTTTGAGAAGTAAATGATAAGATACATGTAAGATGCTTAGCATAGAAATCTGGCATAAGACTCAAGGATAAAAGTAACAACTGACATTTACTAGGTCCTTATTGTTTGCCAGGCACCCTTCTAAGCTCTCACACCTATGAACATATTTAGGCTCTGCAATAAGTCTATGAAGCAGCATGATGGACTGCATTATTATGGACAAATATCCCCTACTCCCTTCCCTGTGGGAGAATACATCTCCCTACCTCAACGACTCTAAGGTCAGCTAGGGGATAGCCTTTGCCAATGGAACTGGGCAAATGTGACCCACCCTGCAGGAGTCTAAGAGGCACCCAGAGGCTCCATCACAATACTGACCCTGATGATGGCATGTCAACCCGCATCCTGGGATGAAAAAACCGGCAGAGTAGAGCTGCAGGATACTCGTAGCCTCCATGTGCCCTGAGCAAGAGATCAGTGTGTCTTGTCACAGCCACACAGAGTTGGGGATCATTTAGTACTTTTAATATCCTCATTGGCAGCAGAGAAAATTGAGGCACAAAGTGGTTAATTCATACAAAATCACACAGCGGGTGGGCAGTCCAGTTCTAAGCCACTGCTCACTGCCTCTGAGCTTGTTACACCATCACCATCACTGATGAGGACTTGGACACCAGGGGAGGTTTATTAGCAGCCAGGCCTAGGAGAGAGACTTAATGATGGCCAGAGGCAGAGAAGAAAGCAGAACAGGAGTATGTCTGATGGAGAGAAGCAAGATCTGTATGTATGGCAAGGCAGATGCGAGTGTGAAGACAGATTATGGCAGAGGTGAACAAGGTCAGTAGAATCTAGGCTTTATGTGGTGGTATATTAGAATCCACTGTAGTTTGGGGGACCAGAGAAAATGCTGTTAAGACTAATAGGCAGCTGAATAGTCTTAAAAAACATGAACGAGAGATTGAGTAAGGAGGCTACACTCCAGGCTTGAGATGGGGACCTAGGTTAGGGTGGGAGCATCAGCAGTACCAACAGAGGGGACAAGACAGGAGATGGTTAGTGACTATTTGGATTGTACAAGAGTCCCATATCCACTCACACTTCTTAGAAAGAGGGAGGGAAAGACAAACAGATTGTAAAGTACCAAGCCTGGGGGAACTGCAATAATGCATATTTATATGGACCCTTGGCCCTCTGATTTTTCTCACTGGATTGTTTCCAGGAAAGGACCGCACTGTGGCCAGTCACCAGAGCTAACTCAGAAAAGGTTTTCACTGGTCTTATCAGGGCTCTAGGTTTTGATGGTACTTGTTATTTGAAACACCAGAAAATCCAGTTTCAACTCTGTAATTTAACAGAGAACTACCACAGCTGAATTTTCCTTCTTTGCCCTTTTGTACCATATGCTACTTATTGCTTCACTGTTCTCCATTTGCATGAGTTCCCTGTGATGACCAGGATGGGTGTAGACAAAGCTTAAGGTAGAGGTACAGAGTGAAGAAGAAATGTTTCAGCTTCAAAATGCCAGTCAAGATTTTTAGCAGTCTAATTAGGCTGGGGTCAGAGAAAGAGAGCTGTGATAACGGCAACGACACTGATGCTTGTGTTAATTTTTTCAGGAGAAGAAACAATGACCTGATGATAAGATCTGGAAATAAACCATTACCAAGGTGGACAGGGAGGGGCTGTGGTGCCTACTAGGAGATTTGGGAACACTGATGGAGGAAACTGGAAACATATTCAGTATCAGGGCCTGTCAGTTTATGAGACAGCAGGACTCAGGAAGAGTCCAGGAGGGATGTGAGAGATGGTGGGGGGAGTCAGACTGACAGAAATAGAGACAGAACAGGAGGCAAACTGGAGGGTGGGCAGAATGTGAAGAACCATATTAGAGGTTCTGTTTCCAGAGAGCAGAGCAGAGTACTGTGTCCCTCCAAAAACGAAGGCCCATTTGGGGAGCTCCTGGAACAGAGTTCAAGGGGCACCAGCTGGGATGGGGCTTAGGTGAATAATTTATGGAGAAATACCACCGCTTTGAAGTAGAACTTAGGGCACTGACTAGAAACTTAGCCATAAAAGGATATCACCCATGGAGACAGGTAAACTGGGTGATGTGAACGTGATGGGGAACAGAGAAATCTGGATATAAATTAGAGGATGAAAAGGAAGAATTCCCCTATTAAACCCAAGAGGCTTAAAAAATTAAATGTTACTAAAACTAGGTTGCATATTGGAATCAAAGAAATAAGAGTTAGAAAGAGTCAATTCAAAGGGCTGAAGCCTGCTGAATGGAAACAGAAGGAAAGAGAGGACCCAGAAAGTCTAAATCAGTGTTAAAATAATTAACACAGCCCAGTAAGTTATAATTTACATACTTCATCTCGACACTTATTGCATGAAGACTCTGATATCACAGTGAAGGCAGGGCCCTGTATACGGCCTCTATAGGACAATGTGGATCGACAAGAAAAGAAAGGGGGTAGTAACCCTGACGACTGGCGGTTTGTCCTTTGAAGAAGACAGTCTTCCTCTAATCTCTCAAAAGCAGAGAACCAGCCAGGCAGCACTTCCGATGAGGGGTGGCCTCTGGGAGGAAAGGGAAGCTCCTGATGTTACTCTCTGGTCTCCTAGGAGTCAGGGGCTCCCTTGGCCTTCTGCCGAGTAGTGTGGCTTGAGGGGAAGGACACAAAGGTGACTTGTGGTAAAGACAGGATTCCAAAACTGAGAACATTCTAAACAGAAAAGGTTAACTACTAAACAAGGCTAGGACTTCTGGCATTTTCAAATACTTGTAGTGTACTGAAATGCCACGTGCTCGGCCACCGTCTTAACCATTGCCTAGGAGACAGAACAATGTCATTAAAAGCATATGGACCATCAGAGCTTGACATAACTGATTGGGATCCCACTTTTTAACCTGCTGAGAAGCCTTGGGAAAGATACTCTTAGAATCTCGGTTTCCTCATCTACAAAAGGGAACTCAAATACCTCTTACTCCAGAGTGGTTGACAAGATGCTGACAGGAACATCTGTCACACACATGTGCTGAATAAACATGAACTCCCTAACGGCTACCTGGTCCCAACTCAGGGGGTCACATCTCCAATTTCTGAACAAAGGGGAGAAATGGGAAAAATGAATGTTTCTTAACAATGGACTTTATATCCAGCATAACTAAAATGGTGTTATGTGAGAAGAGCTGGTAGAAGTATTTTTAAATGGGAAGTCATTCACTCACTCATTCATTACATTTTATTGAGCGACTATGATGTGCTAGGCACTACATAATACTAATTAAAGTCTCACTCAAAATTCAAATTCTAAAAAAAATCTACCTAGTAATTTATGCTTTAAGAACTATCACTGATAATGCTACAATTTTGATTATAAGAAATACTGAAGTGCATCCTGGACACCTTGAGGGGGAAAAAAACCAACAACAATGCAAGTTACTGACAAATTAACATAGAGAGCACTTCTGAATTTTACATTCTATTATTCCTACTCTTAGCCACAAATCTGATCAACTTGGTGTGGTCTCCAGGTGTCGTGAGGGATGGCAAATCAATGTTCTTGGGCTTATCAACTGGGATTGGTTTTATTTTTCTTCATCTTTCTCCCTTACCCAAGGGGCTGATACTGAAAGTTTATACGAAAAGGAGAGTACTTGTGACCTTCTTTTAACAAGAACTAACATTTGTACAGCTTGAAAAGCACTTTCTTTTTATCATCAAACTTAATCCTCACATTAAGTAGGCATTTTCTCCTTTTACATATAAAAAAACTGGGGCTCCTAAAAAAATGAAATCACTTGCCCAAGGTCTTGGTTTAATAACAAAGTTGTAAGACATCCAGGATTTCTGATGGAAAAATCCTATGTTCTTTTCCTGTGGTTATATGATGAATCAAAAGATCTATTCTGTAGTATTTTAAGAGCTACCAGAATTTGGAGGGGGTGGGAAATGTACTGATCAGCCATACTAAAAATGCAGCACAGAGGGAGGGGAAAAAATGGAAAGGTTTTAAGAATTATGAAATGCTGTATATAAGATTCTCAGTCATCTGAAACAAGATACTGATTTTATGCATTCTAACAACCTAGTTTCTTATTTCTCCTTTTTTTTTTTTTTTTTTTCCCCCCAAGACAACAGATAGAACAGGTGTATGCAGGGCAAGCAGGTGTCATAGTTCTAACAGAAGTTCTGAATAGGAGAGAAAGAAATGAAGATTTGCTACACAGATCTTTTAGCCAGAAACTTGTTGGTGTTTATGTGAAACTTACAGGTGTTATGTAACCTCATCTATTCAAGAGATTCAGACACAGAGTTAATATTTGGAGAGCTGGACCCATTTCACAATAGGCAAGCTACAGGCTACTTTCATAGTTGGACTATATTTATAGTACTACTCTATACCTTTTTAAACCAACAGTCACGTATATGCCAAAGCAACCCATACATATCCCCATAAAAGATCCAAGTTAAGAATATCAGAGACACAGTGTTGGCGATGGCAGTATGTCTAGACACAGATGGATGAAATCTCATGTTAGTGGGGCAAGCCTGAAAACATCTGTTTCTATTTTCCAGACATGATATGAAAATGGAGCAGTCAATGTATCTAAGTGACAGACTATGCCTGATGATGGTAAAAATGGGTCAATCCTAATTTCGCCTCTGTAGAGCATTCCAGGAGAGGTGTGAAACTAACGTGCAGGAAGAAAGCAGAGGAGCCTGTAATTAAAAAAACAATAGGATGAAGATTTTCTAACTTCCCTTGCATTGCCCCCAATTACTAAGGGCTTTCAAAATTGGTTTTTGCTTAAACTAAATACAAGGGAAGTTCTCTTAACAGACCCACGGGATTAACTGACACTCTTTGTGAAAATACTGTTGGAAAAGGCCGACTCACATGTGTAATCCTTCGACCCCTTGTCAGCTGTCTAAGAATGGGCCTTGGGCCTGGAACACTTCCTTATCAAGAAATAAAGGAAGTTCTCAGTCTGTGCTGGACTTGTCACCTTGTGTGGGAATACCTTTCCCTGTTTCAGACTCGGTGTGTGCTCGTCTTTGTTTTGCTTGACCATCTGTGTCATATGGCACCTGGCCAGCTCCCCTAACTCTATCTGTCCCCTTCAGCAGAACGATGGGGTCCTTGTACTGCAGCACAAGAGGGGTGTGTACAGGCCGACTGCCCCCCATCGCCTCAAGCACAGCTACCCAGACAAGCCCAGCCAACATCAGCCAACTCCAACCCACCCCTTAGATGCATGAGAAATCATACATAATAATACTTCTAAGCCACTGAATCTTGGAGTGGTTTGTTATGCAAAAAAAGTTAACTGATGTGAAGTCCTCTTATACGTCTCTGTGTTTTGTGGTCAATACCACTCTATTGAGAGACTATAACATGCTCAAAGTATATCATATATGAATTTTGCTCTCACAGAATTTTCAAATTTTGCTCTTATGTAATTTTTATATAAACTTCATGTTTGTATTCAGTCATTTTATATCACTTTACCCAGTTTAGATAAACTCAACTGATATGAAATACTGATAACATCATGTTTAATATGCCACCACTCTATTTTCTAGGCAGGCGATAAGTACTGCAGAACTATCATTAGCTCTTATTGTCATCAAAGTTTCAATATATTAATGTAACTGCATGTTTTCATCATCTGATTCTTCATCTTCCTGTGGTGAATAGCGACTATATTATTTGTGAACTCATCAAATTTAATTGATTATTCTCATTTCTATATTTGATGAAGCCTAAAAGACAATATGAACTAGTAAACTGTTATTTGCAAAATATCCTAGACACACTGAAATAGGTAAAAAAAAATGTGAGTTTCAGTGAAAAGAACCTTTTGTTTCCTTAAGAAAGCTGAAACTATTTCCTTCTACACGTAATGAATGCAATAAGGATGTACCTTTTGATAATTTGAGGATGTAGAGGAAGGGAAATGATATATAGGATACAGTGTTACTCATCAATGGAAAGTATTTAATATATATTTGTAGTATATATACACACATAAGCATGGATGAATGGAAGGATGGAAGGGGAGAGAAGGAGGTCAGGATGTAGAAAGAGGCTAAAGACTGTTATTCTCACCCCAACAACCAAAACAAGCCCGATAAACTATGAAGTCATAGTTTTTAGAAACCCATCAGAGAGCCAGGGATGCAAAGAGACCTACCTGAACTAAATTCCAGAAGTGCATGAACCCTTCATAGGAAAGGAGAAGCCAATGGCCAGTGGCTGTTCTTATTTGGAGCATGTCAGAAGGAAGACAAAGAATCGGCTATAGATGGAGATGAGCAATCAGCCTAGCTTGTCATAGCTGCATGTAGGCTGAGTGATGGATCAGAATGCTGATAGGTCCCCCTGCAAAGCAAGTCTCTGCCTGTCTGACAACCTTTTCCCATGGGTCTCCACCAAGGGCTGGGGGTAGTTTACTGAACCTACAAGGTGGAACTAGAAAGTGAAGGGAAATTCATCTAAGGTGCTCTGGGATTTCAGCTTCTGGAGGCTAGGGGTGACCAGGACAGCTGAGAGAGAACTCTGCAAGGAATTCTCGGCCTTCACAGTGTAAGGCAGCCTTCCTCAGCAGGCTTGGGTCAGGCAGCAGGGGAAAAACAGATCTCCCAAGGCACAGAAAGCCAGGCGCAGGACTGAGAACAAAGAGAACTCCCTAGGGGCCCAAAGACTTGGCATCTAGACTATAAAGGAGAGAGAGATCTCTTACAGTTTGGAAAGCCATGTGTCTATGAATCTGCTAAATCTTGCCAGTGGTCAGAGCTCAAGCCCTGTTGAAGGGAAGGATCTGAGCTTGCCCTCAAAGGATTCGTAACAAACTGAATCACAGGGAAGCTTCAAGCTTCAGAGCCCTGCCCCAGCCCAACCATGAACTGACTCTGTCCCGGCTTCCTCCACTAGTCTAAAAGAAGCAGTATGTTCTTTGTGGAGGTGAACGTTATTTACTTAAGGCTTTACTGTTCTTTACATGCAATGTGTGGTATGTAATCAAAAAATTAAAGACACAAGAAAGTCAGTCATGGTTCAAAAAAAGCAGATGCAGGGATGACTCAGATGGATGATTATTTGTTACATAATTGATGAATATTCTATTGCTGGCAGCATTTCCTTCACAGGGATACATTAATAAACACGTAAATAATTTTAGCACTCAAGGAGAGGGGCAGAAAATTTTTTTGAATTTTCTTGTTCTAAAAACATAAAAAATTCTTAGTATTTACTCCATTCCAGATCCTGACTTAGATACTGAAGCTGCAAAACAAAGTATAGCTAGCTCATCTTTTCATGGAACTTTAGTCTCCTGGGAAAGACAGACTGATAAGTAAATATAAACCAATCTAATAAGTGCTATAATAGAAGCATAAAAAGAATGTTACAGAAAGCATGGAAGATGAAGTTAGATGAGTCAGGGAAAGCTTCAAAGAGAAAGACATCTGAACTCAAGTTCTTTGGAATGAGTGGGATGTGTTCACAGATGGAGAAAAGAGACGGGATAAGGGAGGACATGAAAGAAAGGAAGTATGGTATAGTTTCAGGATCCTACCAGAAGTCCAGTGGTTTTAAACAGCACAGGGCTGAGGGAATATGTTGGGAGAAAGGGAGGGAGGCAGGAAGGAGATGTGATTGGATAAGACAGCTGGAGCCAGAATGAGAAAGCCTTTAATACCACATCAAAGACTACAGAAAGCTTTTAAGCAGGGAAATAATGAAATCAGATTTACAATTGTGACAAATATTTCTAGGACCTAGAAATAACACTACATTATTATTGTTTATAAATTAGCCTCTACCTGACTATGAGCACTTGAAGGGTGAGAAAAGATGACAGGAATTGATCAAAGACAAAAGGAAGTAAGATTTGAGAGATGACATTAAGAAAACCCCGAGCTTTATCCTGAAATTGTGGTCTTTATGACTAAAATTATTACACAATACCATTTTTACATTTATCAACCACGCAGTTTATTAATACAGCAATCTTGGCTCAACTTATTTTCACATATGGACATACGTCAAAGTTGACTTTTGTAATTCCAAAGTAGATGATGTTTTAAAAAACACAATGCATCATTTCACGAAGACTTAGATAACTCAGAAAGAGAAGTGTATCAGTTAGGGATGTGTTAGACTGTAAGTATTGCTGAAAAATAGTGGTTTAAACAAAAATGAGGCTTATTTACTCACTCAGGTCTAAGGACTGGCAGTTGGGGACAGGTTAGTGGCTCAGTAATGCCATCAGGGACCCAGCTTTTTTCTCCATTTTCCCCCATGCCATCCTCATATACAGCTTTTGCAATCATACTCTCAAGAAGGCTGCTGTGCTTCCACGCCTTGTATTCACATTTGGAGCAGAAAACAAGGCAAGAGCAAAGTGCCAAAGGACATAGGGCTAAAGGAACAAGTTAGCTGAGTGTGTCCATTTTAAAAAGCTTTCCTGGGAGTACTGCCAAGTGAATTCCACTCGCATTTCATTGGCCAGAACTAGGTCACATGGCTGTCTCTAGCCATAGGGGAGTACAGGAAGGTGCGTCTGTTTAGCTGGGTTCACTGCCATCCTGACCAAAATTCTGCTAAAGGAAGGAGAGAACCAAGGATCTGGGAGGGTGATGAGCAGTGTTTGCCACAGAAAGTAACATAAAAACTTGCTCAGCTTTTCTATTAGGTTGCAACCCAACTGCTAAGAGACACATGCTGAACACCCTGCATGCCTATGAGGGAGAGAGATACTTGTCTCATTTGTAGGCAGTTCATGCATGCTATTAATGTGGGCTATTTGAAAGGATGTTCCCAGAATAGTATAATTTGAAGGATGAACTTAAAACACAGATAGCAATTTGGAAGTTTACCTAAATTCATCACATACAAAAGGCTCCTAGAAGTCACTACAAATGGTTGGCAATTTTATCTACTCTGTATATCAATACTAGTGAAAGTATGCCCACTTGTTACAAGTCCAAGTAGCAGAAGCACAAACACCTGCACATGTTCAATATTCTAGATGCTTACCAGGAATGGTGGGACAAGACAGCTGCTACTTTCCTTCCTGCCCAAATATTTTCCAAATATTAAGCTATTTTTGTTATTGCAAAGAGGTAACAATATTCACAGAACTATGCTTTTAACAATTGGCTACTATATTTATGACAGATGGCTACATTTACAATTATTAACAGTCTTGCTACTGTTTGAATATAAAAACCAAAAAAGCTACATAAATTACATGCTCAGTCGCCTTATTTCTAATTTAACTTTAGGGAACAGGAATTAATTTGATCTATTTTAAATATTTGCCAACAGGATGAATTCAATGACGTATGGAAGGATAATACTGAATTCACTGTCTTCTACTTCTTGCCACTAAACAATATATCAGCTTGCTTTTCTACTGAAATTGCATAAAATAGATAGGACAGCTAATTTAAACAGTTGTTTGCACATTCAATATTTATAACCCGAAACTTGCATGACTGACTGGAAGCAGTGAGTTAGAAGGTTTAGCTCAGCTGCTGCCTGGAGTGATGGATGGCCTCGAAGAATTTCTTGTTCACTGACCAGATCAATCACATAACAGAATAAAAAAATAAGATCAGCCTTAAACTAGATTCCCAACATTTCCATCTGTATGCAAAACTGTTGCAGGAAGAAATGTATCATAAAACATAATGTGAAGCTACTTAAAAATAATAAAAACTGACCAGAGATGCTGTAGAATACAAATAAAAAAGATAGGGTGACAGAATGATATTCTATGTTTTAACTGAATATTAACCGAGACTTTATTATATCTATAACCCAAAAGTGCTGTCAATTTATAGTGATATTTTGGTCGAGCTCAGACTCATAAGTAAAAGGGTTTACAAATCATTGAAAAGGTTGCAATTTGGGGAGCAGTATTTGCAGCTAAATTTTATTTAGTTGAACTAAAAGGTGGTGGTGTGGCAATTATTATATACTGCTGTTTTTAATTATTCCAATGATCGTTCTAAAAAATGAGTATCTGTTAAATAATGAGTGAACAAACATCTGACGTTTCAAATTACAGTAATCCATTCATTAATGGTTAACTCCAAAACATCAAACATCTACATTAATGGGGGAAGGCAGTAGTACTGCACGTAGGCCGAGGCTAGTGAGGCCCTCCTTGTGTTTGTGGGTTTGACTGGTTTGTGCGAGTCTGTTGTGAGCATGTCTTTCTAGCTCCTCATTCGGTGATGTCAGGTTAGTAGCTTGAAAGCAACCATAGTGGGAACGTTAACATGACAGAAATTAGCAAATGTTAAACATCCGGGCTCCTCCCTACCCCCACCTCCTCCTGTAACCTGTGTGGTTGCAGAGTTCACTGGTAAACATGTACCAGAGCATGGCAGTGTGAGCTGTTCCTAGGGTCAGGGTTGGGAGTGGGCTGGGAGGCTGAGGGGACCCAGAGCTGAAGAGCACAGGTTGAGGTCTTGCTGAACAGGTGCAGGAGTGGACAGGCTCAGACCCTGGATAATCCTGAAGGTGCCCTGGGGGTCTAAGGATGTCTGTAGGTAGCAACCCGGACAACAGCAATGGCATCTGCCACTTTCTGTGGCCCTGAGGCATTCAGCTTCTCTTCTTGAGCAAGTTTACCCCTCCTAGAAGTAGAAGTGAGAGGAGGAAGAACAAGTAGAGAATTACAAGAAATGAGGAGAAGGAAGGAGGAAAAAGAAAGTAAGAGACAACGAAAAAGAAAAAAGTAGAGGGCACAGGGCAAGAATAAAAAAAAAAAAGGTGGACACTAAAGAGAAGGCAAAGAGAAGAAAAAGAAGAGAAAGAGGAGGAAGGATGAAGAAGGAGAGAAGAGAATGAAGAAACAAGATGGAGGGAAAGAGAGAAAAGAAGCAAGAGGAGGAGAAGGGAGCGAGTCGTAGGAAGAGCAGGGAGGTGGAGAAGGAACAGGGACTTTCAGGCTTCTGCGCACGGGCAGCAGAATGTCCAGAAATACTAGATGCACGGTGGGCCCTTGGGTCCAAACTGAAGAGACAGAGGCTCTAGAGCTGAAGACAGCAACCTTTCTACCACTCAGGTGTCTTTTCCTCTTTAGAGGCTGGAGTTTACGGCTCTGCAGCTCTCAGGTAATGTGTGACAGAAATACATAAAACTGTCGTAAGCCACCTTAGCAAACCTGGCAAATACAGTACGAAACGAGCCTAACATTCTGTAGATGCTCAAGAAACCTAACCATTCTAATCAGTGCTATTATTTAGCTAAAGCAGTACTAAAAAACTATTGCTTCGTCTTTGAGTGACTGCACAAAGCAGAGCCCACCCTGATTAACTAAGGTAGTTTACACGGCACCATTGACATAACCTCAGGATTCCAGGTAAGTGAAGGACATGACATAGGACAGGAGTGGCAACAAAGTAGCTATCACTGTAACAAAAAATTCTGGCTACCACCTACCCCTAAATACCACCCACTGGAGGGGCTCAGGAATATCCGCAGAGGTCACTGGTAGGTGGCTGAGAAAGAAAGAGGTTCTAAGATGACTGAAAAATGCCCAGACTCAAAGGAGAGTGCAGTGGGTCTATCAGCCCATTTGCCTGACCTGCCCACACCCTCTTCTCAGGGAATCTGCTCCAGCTTAGAGCCTCCGAAGCCGAAACCGAAGATGAAGCAGCTGGCTGAAAGCCAATGATTGGCCTGGTTATAATCCTGATTATTCTTCAGATCTTTGCACTGGAAGATACACCGACTGAACATGGTCAGACAGTGACGGGTATGGGACTTGTGGGGGCATTGAGGGAGGTACTGGGAGCCGTATTTGCCCACGCGCATAATGACAAGCAATCAGAGAAAGCTGGTCTACAGGATGAAACAGAACAGAGCGGGCTTACAGGACAAGAGATGAGAGAGGAGCTGCCAGAGAGAGAAATCAGTGACAACTTTTGCCTCCGAAGAGACCTATATCAACTTGTACAGTGGGTTCCATAAGATCTCTCCACATTCTTCTAATACTTCTCCTTTTACTTGACATAATTTAAATAGAGTAATGTCCCTAACAACCAAATGATCCTTAAAAATAGTTATTATTTTTTTTTTAACCTTGCTTATCCTGAACACAGAACACAGAATTAAACTGATTTCTGGTGGTTTTTAGAGGACAGGGGTTGGGGAGGAATAGAAACCTGGATTACAGTAACAGAATCAACTTTCTACAGTGGAGAGTCCAAAGTACTTGCAGAAATAACTTTGCTTTCAGAGTGTCAGAAACCATGATTATAAAATCATACTACATCTTTACCTTTTTCCAACGCAAGCACTAAAAGGCAGCAAAGATGCTAGAGAGTCAGGAGTTCTGGATTTGGTATTGGCTTTCCTTTAAGAAAATTAGTGTCTTGAAAATTGTCACATCCCCTTTCTGAGTCTCAAGGTTTTTTTCTATAAAAAATAGGGGTTGGGCAAGATTTGTAGATTCCCTACAATAATAGAGAATTGAACTTCTAAAATGTTTTTAAAAGTTTATGCTAACACATCAATTTCTAAAATACAGTGAATTTGTGCATTTTATTGTAAATCACTATGTTTATGGTAGAGCAATAATCACATATGGCAAAGAGAATAATTTATTATTAAATAATTTATTTTCCAAGTTATAAATCAGTGGCACCTAAGCCTTAGAAGAAAGGGGATGGTAATACCTAGGTATAGGAAACAGAACAGCTGTTTCTATTTACTGCTAACAAATGTAACCAACTTCCAACTATACTGAGGATTTTGTATCACTGTCATTGTTTCAGTTTATTATAATAGCTTTTTAAATATGAAAGATACAAAACATAAGATCACTAATGTGTTCTAATAAGAAAGGGCAGACTACTTGGTTTTAATTAAAGTTCTCTGGGAGTTCTGTTAGGGGCTTATAATCAGAGTTTTCATCGAAGAGCCAAGTGTGATGCTCCTTAGCTTTAATCCAGCCTTGGGAACAGGTATTTGCATAGACTCCTACCCACAGAGCCATTTTGAGAAAACTCAAGAGAATGTATTTCTCCTTACCTAAGTTCTTCTGTCTTTCCTCATTCTTTGAAATAGTTACTATCCTGCCAGTAGAGGTGTAGCTAAGAGAAATGCAGTTTATATTGAGCAGGGCAAATAAAAAGTTAAATTAAGGCTCAATCAGTAGTTTTCCAGGAACTAAGTGTTGAGAAGAGAGAAGCTGGATACTGTTCACCTGCTTCTTACTCTAATTCTCATTTCTTTTCCTAACTTTTCCTTATCCAGGAACCACCCTGACAGTATATCAACACATTTCAGTATATAATATGATATAACAAGCGTTACTGAAGACCCGCCATGCACACAGAATTCTTCTAAGTGCTGTGGTGATCACAGTGATGAATAAGTTGTCCTTACCCTCAAAGGAATCATATACACCAGTACAGGAACACTCTGAATGGAGAGACCAACTGCAACTGGAAGAGTAGGAGAGGGTGCATGGAGGATACATATTTGGGTTTGACCTTAAAGAGTGATTGGGGTTTCAAAAGGTAAAGAGACAGGATCAGGTTGGGTGACAGCAAATGTTAAGAGCATGTGGGGTGTTCAGCAACCAGAGTGTCTATGGCAAAGGGAAGGAGTGGAAGGAGTCATGGAGGGAGAGGTGTCTAAGGTCGGATCCAGAAAGGCCAAGGGTGTCCAGTGACCACCAACTCTGTAGGGCTTGGGCGGTGGCAAATCTGATGGCTTCATGGATCTAGGATGTCTAAGATCGAAAGCGAAAACTTAAAAGTTCAAATATTGATCATTTAAAAATAACAGCAAATGTTAAGAGTTCCCAGCAACAGAAGACTTAAATGTAGTTGAAATTTGCAACGTCAGCTTTATTTGGCTATGTACTACTACTCAGTTTTAAAAAGAAGGTCGAACCATCTCAGTGGACTTCAACCTTTTGAGGGAGAAACAGCATCCTCTGTTCATATAAAACATATAAACACTGGCATCCCAAAATATACGTAAAACTGAAAAAAAGGGAGAACAGACTGTTCTGTTTGAAGTAATAGAAGAGACTGACAACTGTATAAAAATCAGTGCATTAGACAATTTTAAATGTTCTTTCCAGTTACCTCCCAAACTTCATTTCAATGAATGGAAATTCTAAATAGAAGTATCACCATCTTACCAATTTTAAAGCACCCATATTTTCCTTCACTTCTTCCCCCCAAAGAAGTACACCACACCACAAACTGAGACCAGCTTAAAGGAGTTTAACAATGCAAGGAATCAGAAATTGCCGAGAGAAGGAAATGAACGTTTACTACATGTGCGCTACGTGCCAGGTACTATGTTAGATCTCTGTGAACAATTCAAAGTCCAATGAAGTCTGCGGCTGCCTACTGGCAATAGCTGGGCAATGTCTTTTCACATGGGACTTAGAAATTCAAAGTTCAATGATAGCTCCATTGGGACCCAAATGCATTAGCCCCTGAAGATCTCATGGTCTAGTTAGGGTACAGAGTTGGTTGTAGCGATACATAAATAATACGGCCATTACGTGATAAATGCCAAACAGACTTCTGTGTAAGTGCTGTTGTAAGATACGTTTGTGATTTACTACATATATTTCATTCCACCGAAGTTATTTCTGTGAGTCCAAATAAAGACTCTAAAGTACTTGTATATCCAAGTAAGAAACTCTACAATTTAAGGGAAAAAAAATTACAAAAATCAGGAATGCTAGAAATACCAGCCTTCCCCACTGGGGGCTGCTCCTTGTAATTATTAATGGGTGACTTAATCAAAGCCAAATGACTTCATAAAGTTTCAAGACATATTTTAATTGCTAACAAGGAATTCTTCCATATTAAAAAGTTCTAGAATGCTCCATTAATAAACATTCCTAAATTATTATAAAGTTTATAATGGGGACTATATAAGTCCCATAACATACATACTGCATTGTACTTTGTAGATGTTTAAAATTATTTTATTCTGAATAACTGAAATAACTAAGTGCCAGAATAAAAATAAAAGACAGTAAGAGGGGGGCGCCTGGGTGGCTCAGTCGGTTAAGGGTCCAACTCTTGATTTCGGCTCGGGTCATGATCTCAGGGTTGTGAGATGGAGCCATGCGTCGGGCTCCATGCTCAGTGCAGAGTCTGCTTGAGATTCTCTCCCTTTTCCTCTCCCTCTGCCCTTCCCCCTGCTTGTGCTCGCTCTCTCTCAAATAAATAAATAAATCTTTAAAAAAAAATACAGTGCAAAGAAAAGAGAACCAAACCAGATGAAACACTTCTCCTGACAATAAAAAGTGAGCTATATATCAATGACATTGAAGAAGCCAACTCTGCCATATCAAAGAAGTAAGGGCATTTGGAAGATACGTGATTTGCTACGAGTCATCTTTAATCATCCCTGGTAGTGAAGGAGAACATGGGCAGCAGTAAACAGCAAAGGCCTACATCTTATACCTTAAGCACTGGAAATCTACATGCTTTATCTATTTTTCCCAGGGCCTGTTTATTCACAGATGAACCTTCCTGTCCATCTGTTGTTCTACACTTGGCCTGGTCACCTGTGAGTCCCTTCAAACAAAAGCTGTGAAGTCGGGAGTTCCTACAATTGTCTTTTAAATAAGTCACTAGCATCCATAAACATGATTCTTTTCATGTTTATGTTGATCACTTTCTTCCAGACAGAGAACCTGCATGAGTCAGTAGTCAAAAAAAGCTTTCCCATCTCTCTTCAGGGACTAGTACCATGAAAACTTCACAGGGAAAAGAGACATGCCCAACTTGTCACAAAATGTTTTAGAAGAACAGGGGCACCTGGGTGGCTCAGTCGGTTAAGTGTCTGCCCTCAGCTCAGGTCACGATCCCAGGGTCTTGGGACTGAGCCACATGTGGAACACACTTCTCCCTCTCCCTCTGCCCCTCCACCTGCTCTCATTTTTTTTCCCTCTCTCTCTCAAATAAATAAAATCTTTTAAAAAATGTTTTAGAAGAACAATCTAAAAATTAAATATCCCAGCACTCTTATTTAGAGATATTAAAATTATAAACTGACTATGCAGTTACCATTGGCATTATGAATTTAATCCTTGTAATTACTCAACAAATAGGTATAAATATCACCCCCATTGTACAAATGAGGTTGTGACACACACAGAGGGCTCAGCATCTCGCCCAGGGTCTTCAAGCTAAGACATGGCAAAGCCAGGGACTCCAAGGCTGCAAGCTGACCCATCACAGGACTCTGACTTATGCCCTGATGGTGTTTAGGGCAATAATTTAACTGTACAGCGCTCTAACAAATGTATGACCTTTAGTTATGATTTTACAGAGTAAGAACACTTCCAAATATTTGCATATGTGCAATTTTTCTTTTGCTAGTATTGTGTTTTAGCTTTCAGAATGTACCTAGGTTATCTAAAGAGTACTGTCAAGATACTTTAGAAAAGTAAAATGAACCAAACTGAACAACCAGAAAGAAAAGATTTCTCAAAAAACATTTAATTAATAGATAAAGAATATGGCATCTGATTTATATACCTACCACATGTGTTATCTAAATCTTCTACATAAAACCTATTTTAAGGCATGCAAATTTAATATATTATGAAAGACACTATGCAAAGCATCTTAAAGTGCTCTCCTTACTAGTGCATGTAACAAAATATACTGATTATGCAAGTACATTTAATTGGATATAATTAAAATAATGAGATTTAAATACTGATGATTTTAAAAAGAAAAAATAGAAGTTGGAATTAGCCATGAGATACATTCAAAATGTTAATGAAACTTGCAATGTCATGACTCCTTTAGTACTCAATACTCCTACTATTTTATTTTATTTTATTTTATTTTAAAGATTTTATTTATTTATTTGAGATAGAGAAACACAGTGAGAGAGGGAACACAAGCAGGGGGAGTGGGAGAGGGAGAAGCAGGCTTCCCGCCGAGCAGGGAGCCCGATGCGGGGCTTGATCCCAGGACCCTGGGATCATGACCTGAGCCGAAGGCAGACGCTTAACGACTGAGCCACCCAGGCACCCCTCGATACTCCTACTAGTTTAAAAAAGAGCAACACCTGGCCATTTTTGCCAGGTTCTAAACACATAGTTTAGAGATGTGACATAAAATATTTTATTGGATAATAGAATACTTGGCTCTTGGATAATATTGTTTTTTACACATCACTTAAGAGATACATAGCAACCACTATTTTCTTCAAAGAAAGGCATCAAAATGACCAAAAAAGATAACATAAATTTTCCACAGGAAGAGTTGTGCTTGGTTAAATGGACACAATCTCAAAAGCTCTTGCCAATGTCATTCTGATGTAAAGATATCAAATTTAGGTATTCTCTTAACTCTGGTGGCTTTAAAGTGGCTGAAGATGACAGATGGCACATGAAAAGAACAGGTCTGCAGGTGTGAGGCCATATTCCCTTCACTTGGTATAAAGTTTTGAAGAGGTCTACTGTCCCCAACGTTACTCAAGAAGAGACAGAAGCAAAATTCAATAGGGTAGAAGGGCCTGAAACTCCTATTAAACTTCTCCTCTGACCTCTTTGTCTAGCTCACTAGCAACAATACAGAAAAGGTGATACATGGAAGACTTTTATTAAATTACCTTGAGGCTAAAGCTTTGTTTTGTGGGGTGGGTATGTTTCAATTTTCCATTTTACAGAAATGGAAGATTAAGCTTTAAGATCCACATGGACCTAAACCTCCTAAAATTTCTTAGGAAAAAACCCAACATCAACGATTAACTCTGACAATTAAAACAAAACAAGTTCATATTACCATTTACAGAAGAGGAAATTGAGACAGAAGTTAAGTGCCTGGCCCTAAGGCATATAAGTAGGGGATACAGCAAAAGGATAAGAGAAAAATTCTGGAATGAGCATCATAAATCTTAGATGGAATTCTAGGTTAAAATCATTAAATTCTACTCAGATATAAATTCAAGTTCAGAATATTGGAATGAGGACATCACAAAGGATCAGTTAAAATTTGAAAGGACTAGGCACCCTTTCAGGAGTCTCTCTCTCTCTTTTTAAGAATTTACCTTATGAGATTCCAAATGAAAGTAGTACTCCAAATAGCTAAAGTCTCAAAATGTGAACCCTTCTGACAATAATATTTCCCAGGACCTGCAGGCTAAGCATCCCCAACCTCTACAAATAGCACATGATGCCCACCACCAGCTTCATAATGCTTTCATCCCATATCCTGAAAAAGCACTGGTTGAGATGAGTGAAAATGAGAAAAATAATGTCAATTCACTAGAGGCATTAACAGTACAAAATGTCTCTCAGAATTCATCGAAATAATGACAAAATCAGGATAGAGAAAGGAATTAATGCAGCTCAACAATACTCAGTAAAATGAATGCAATTCCTGTCAAAAAATGTAATATTCCAAAATCATTTAGTGTGATTGGCAGCATCAAATATAGCAAAATGGATTTCTATTTCAAGATGCAGTTGGTTCTTTTCCAAGAGCTCAGGTTCATGGTGTTCCTCCTGTGCACCAGATGTCTGCCCCCAGGCTTTGAAACACCTAACAGCCCACATAGGGGAGCCACCGGCTTCCCACCGCCTTGTACCCACAGCCTTGTACGGAAGAGATCACAAAAGGAAAGAATTCCCAAAATCTGCTGTGTATTAAATCATTTAACTGCAGGTCAAACAGTGAGACATAGGTACACCAAAATACTTTGGAAATGAAAACTACAACTAATGCTAAGAAATAAGTAAAAGTGAGTTTATTTTTTATTTTTTTATTTTATTTTTTTTAAGATTTATTTGAGAGAGAGAGAATGAGAGAGAGAGAGCACATGAGAGGGGGAAGGGTCAGAGGGAGAAGCAGACCCCCCGCTGAGCAGGGAGCCCGATGCGGGACTCAATCCCGGGACTCCAGGATCATGACCTGAGCCGAAGGCAGTCGCTTAACCAACTGAGCCACCCAGGCGCCCCGAGTTTATTTTTTAAAAAGTAAGGGAGGGGATTTTATTTTGTGGGTTGACACCAAAAGAGAAGTAAGAGAGAACTGGTTACTTTACTGCTAATACACTATGTGTTAGTACAGTAAACATTCCCTTTTCTCTACACCCAGAATGTAATGTGTTTGGATAACTGATGGTCAGGTTACGCAGCCATTATAGGAAGCCCCTACAAAAGACATAGAAGGCTTAGCACTTTTGTCTTATACAGGATTCAAATAAAATATCCCTACCACATATGTATGTATGTATAGTATGTATAGAAAGATAATATTTTCAAGTATGTCAGCATGGCATGGTGGTGCAGAGCACAGGTTCCACGTTTAAACTGTAAGTCTGAATTCTAGCTCTATTTTTTTTAAGATTTTATTTTTTATTATTTATTTGTCAGAGAGAGAGAGAGAGAGAGAGAGAGAGAGAGAGAGAGAGAAAGAGCAAGCACAAGCAGGGGGAGTGGCAGGCAAATAGAGAAGCAAGCTCCCCGTTGAGCAGGGAGCCCGATGTGGGACTCGATCCTGGGACCCTGAGATCATGACCTGAGCCGAAGACAGACCCTTAACTGATTGAGCCACCCAGGCGTCCCTGAATTCTAGCTCTAAGAGTTAGTAGGTCTATAACCTGTGGCAAATTCCTTAACCTTTCCGGACTTCAGTTTCCTTAATGGTAAAACAGAGGCAATAATTATGACTACTATATAGGTTCGTTCTGAGGATTAATTCAGCTAAAACAAAGTGCTTGGGACAATGTCCAGTATATAGTAAGTGCTTAATAAATGTGAGCCTTTATTACTTCATGTTAATTTTCTCATTTAATTCTTATGACACAGCTGTGAGGTAGATATTATTACTCTCAACCCACGGGTGAGCAGAGTTAAGTAATTTGCCCAAAGTCACACAGAGGTAAAACAGGACTTGACAATGGATCTGTCCAGGTCCAAGATTATGCTCATAATTCTACCTAATACTTCCCATGTTACCTACAGGTCCTGCTCTTATATCATCATAACATTTATCAAGATGCATTTAAATTGCCTTTTAACTGATTTTTCACCCTCAGAATAAACTCTTGTGAGGACAGAGACTGGGTCCTGTTCATTCATTTCAGTCCATTAGTCCCCACTGCCCACTCACCCACATTTCAGAGCTTTTGTGCCAGGCACATATTACACTGAGTAGAACCCACAGGTCCCTGTGCTTGTGGAACTCAAAATCTACCCCCAAAGACTGATAACCCAAGCGCACAGAATTATAAACTGGTATAGTTATAAAGAAGGAAGAAGAACAGGGTGTTAGAAAAGATCATAAAATATGAAAATTTAGTGGGGTAAAATCCAAAAAGGCCTTTCTGAAGGGACACATAAACTGATGAGAAGACTTAGTAGGAGCTAGCAAGGCAAAGAAATGGGGATACAAACCACTTGTGCATAGGACCCTAAGAAAAGACTTCATCTGATGTGTGAGGAAGGGAAAGCCAATAAGGCCAGAAAGGTACCGGTCTAGCTGACAAATGGTGAGCTCAGGGCAGAGATGAGATATGATGAGAAGGGAGAGATGACAGACCGGAACACACAGGACTATCAAGAACTGGAGAAAGTTTATCCTCGGTACAATGGGAATTCCACTTGGTTTTTAGAAAGATCATGCTAGCTGCAATGTGGAGACTAAATTGAAAAAAGACAGGAGAATAATCTGGGAAATCCACTGGGATGCTCAACAGCAGATGGGCCCTATGATGGCAGTCTGGGACCAGAAGGGAAGAAGTGGGGGTAGGAAAAAGTGTACAGGTCCAATGTGTATTGACCTCCCACCCCTAACATGCTGCCTGACAAGAACAGGGATTCAGTAATTTGTGGACTGACTGATTGATTTCTCAGGCAGGGCGGCTGCTGGTTCTACGGCATCCACTAACCCACAGACACATGACCTCCCCCTGAGCAGTATCACCATCTAGTGGAAGTGAGAGACACAGGAAGATATTGAAGAAATGATGATTACATTGATAATCCAGCTGGCAAGACTCCACTTGTGAAAACCTCTTGATGTGTAAACGTATCTTTGTGAAACAAAATGCCTCTCCCATTCTGACAATGGAAAATTTAAGAAGCCAGATATCTTTCTGCTGTATGACTTTCCAAGCTTGTTAGAGAAATGTATTATTTAAAATAGCCCAGAGCTATGCTGCTAGAAACACAGTAAAACACTAAGGTACCGAAAGAAAGTCCTTTTATTAAAAAAAAAAAAAAAAAAAAAGCTGTAGTTAGAAAGACAGTCTATACTCATTATTCTACGTTCTTTCTTATAAAAATATGGTCTCTGTTATTACTTCCTAAAATGGCAAAATATTTTGATTATCTATTAGCAACAAATTCAAATTCAGAGTCAATATTTTTCCTTAGAATCTGCTAAATTGGGTGCCTGGGTGGCTCAGTCAGTTAAGAGTCTGCCTTCAGCTCAGGTCACGATCCCAGGGTCTTGGGATGGAGCCCTGCATCGAGCTCTGCCTGCTTCTCCCTCTCCCACTCCCCCTGCTCGTGTTCCCTCTCTCGCTGTGTCTCTGTCTGTCAAATAAATAAACAAAATCTTAAAAAAAAAAAGAAAGAGTCTGCTAAATTCACAAAGTCAGGACAGTGAATGTCTTCCCCATGTTATTTAATAATTTTGACCTTTTGTCCATAAGACATTTATTTTGCTAAAGCTATAAAACTAAAGCCATTTGAAAATGCTTGTCCACGTGGTTATGACAACAAGAGAATCTATGACTATAGTCAAATGAATTCAAAATCTAATAAATAATCCCATCACCCCTGAAAATGTTTTCCCATCCTTAAGTTGGTCAAGATGTTCATTAATAATAGGATAATGAAGGTGTAGTTAGGCTTACTTACATCAGATGCTCTCTTGCTGAGACGAAGTTAAACCTAACATACCTGTCAATTTCTCAATAATTAAAGCTTTAGTTATTATTAACTTAGTTAAAACAGTATCTTGCCTAGGCTAGGGTGATAAGCTCAAGTATTTGTGGGCACAAATAAAGCTTAATTTTGCATAGGCACAGAATGCTCAACAGCAAGAGTCTCCTCCAAGGTTAAGCCGAGCGTCCTGCACAGCTTTGATCAGAAGGCCAACTACCAGTGCCCCTGCCGCAGCTTCTAAAGAATCTCAAAGCACAGGTGGTAGAGATCAGAAGAAAAGGCACTGCACTGGATTTCTATATAAGGAACTTAGTAAGTTTAAAAATAAAATACAGTTTGCCTCCTTCCATTTGGTAGGAAACCACTTTCTCCTACATTGGAAATAAGGCTTTATGTGGTATTCTCTGTACCTTTAGAATGCCTTTAGGGTCTTGAAAATGCTTTTTCTGCAGAACCAGGGAAAGATACATAAGAGCATCAAATAGTGTTTTGGTGCTGTTACTGTAAGAACTGGTTTAAAGAATTATGGTAACCATGGCAGATGATAATAGAAAATCTTGGAAGTTTACTGAGGTTTAAAGTTGAATAAAATGAAGGTATATATTGTTCCATCTGTCCTTTCTCACTCAAGAAAACAAGATTGTATATTATCATCTAAAATTTGTATTTTTCCAGCCTACACACAAATCACTAATAACTTAATGTTCAAAAACAAAGACAAATGAATAACCTCAAATTTATGTTTTTCTCATTTTATTAAGAAAGTTCCTCCTTCCTCTCAGTTAGTTACCAAAGTAACTAGTACAAAATTACCTTCATTAATAGAAAAATCATTTATTCCAGTGGGAAAATAAAAGACTAAGCTTAGACCCTGGACAGCTATTAATTACAAAAAAAAAAAATGAGAAAATAGCATACCTTAAATCTAATGTTTTATTAAAAGTGCAAATGTATTAATGAAATCTTAGGCAATATTCCATTTTATTTGAGCGCATAAATCAAATGTTATTTTCATTCTCACAATCATCTCAGACAACAGATAGCCCAACTGAGTTAAAGTTGTATATTCTCATTTTTGCTAAACAATCTGTTCATAGCAAGGCTATTTAAAACAAACATATTCCAAGCCATTCATATGTCAACTGATATTTCTAAACTAAAGCAAATAACTTTAAAATGAGGTATTTCGATCAATTTCAATCCAAATATGGTTTTCAATAGCAGAGCACAAAATTACCCCTCATTTGAATGAAAATCTCAAACTTTGGGATTATTTGTTTCTGCATGTTATAGGCTGTTTATTGTGAAATCCACAATCCTTTGATATTTTCTTAAACAGATGAAATTTGCCTTCTTCCCCTAGGGAAATGCCAGACTATAATGATATCTGAGAAATACAATTAAATTAGTTTAATTACTTCATGTCAACTTGATAAGTCACTGCTCTTTAATGCAAAAACTGCCACTTGTAATTTAATGACTGTCCATACTGTTTCAATTGATTAAATGTCTAATACACATAAAACATTGAAAGAAGTTCTGTATATCTTACAGCAGTTCAGTGGAGAAGTCTTGTCCCAGGGGTATGTAAATCTGAAGTACAAGAAATCTCTGGATCAGTCCAACTAGAATGAGAGGGGGAAAATATACATTCATATGTTCAAACCATTTATATGTGCATATAAACCAACACAATCACACACCATCAGCAGCCTGAAGTTTTTAGCGTTTCAGTAATATAGCACAACTGTAATAGTACTGCCCATGAGTTACAACTTCATTATAAAAGCAAAAAAGTTGATGAAAATCAAATCAAACTCTGACAACAAATGTTGCCTTTTAAAGTCCCACCTGTGGGCTTGGTGAAATTTTTATGAAAATTTAAAAAAATAGTAATTTTTTACTTACTGTTTTTATTAGGTTGCAAGAGAATGTACACATAGGACAGCATTCAATAGAAACCTATAAAATTGAACTACAGATTCCCATCAAGGCAGCCATAAAAGCATGTGGCAATTATTTTTATCCATTGACAGTTTTAACTGAACTAAACAACTTAATAAAAAACAATAGATCAAGAAAAACAATTCTAATTATGACAACTACAGCTGAAGGTTTGATGAGCCATATCTAGTTCATAGGATTTTAAATGTGTCCACAGTGAGATGGATGGAGGAACATATTTTCATTTATAATGCCTTTTGTTAATTTAACATACTTTTAATTAATTCAGTGCTCACAAACTGCAAACTGACTGCTTTCATTCCCCATCACCAGCTTCATCTGAATTAAAAATATCTGAAGAAAAACCAACCCCCACGGCACTTTTAATAGCTGAAGGCTACAACTGTTTCGAAAATCAATTGATTTTATATTATCTCTTCAGACCCATTCACTTAATTCCTTTTCTCTTAGGTTTTGAACTTCTGCTTGATATCTCAATTATGATGCTCCTAATGGATGTTTTAGAATCACTTCCTCCTAAAACATGCCTTTTAGAAACTTACCTCCTCATGTGGGACTTCTGTAGGAAATGGAAATGTTCTGACTTATCTGTGAACCTCTCATACAAATCTTACAGTACAGGGCAACAGGAGAGGATAAAAGAAGGCTACCGGTCTAAAATGCGTATTATTTTCTATTTATTCCAACTCAGTAGACTTAACAAATTTAAGTATTTCAAAGTAACAGTATGTGTATGTTTGTTTGTTGTGTGTGTGTGTGTGTCTTAACAACACATGTTTGGGTAATCTACATGTATGTTCTGGTTTATAATTCCTTTGGGAAACTGTTTTGCAACATTCCTGAACAACTTAAATAGTTCCTACATTTTACCTAAAATTTAGTTTCTACAAAACAAACATATTTGGTCAAGTCTGCTTAATATCTTTTAAGTCAAACATATAATGATAACTTTCACTTATAATGCTAAGCTTACAAACTGCTCGAGAGAGCCATCCATAGAATAGTAATAGAACGGAAACAGGGGATAACAGGCTCTGACCTTTGAAAATTCTCTAGGAACTGGATTTTACCATGTTTATGGGAGTTCTGGACTACAAAACCAACGGGAGACACCAAAATGAGGCTAACTTCAATAAATCATCATTAATTTCTCTCCTGCATCTTCCATTGATTGACCCTATGGCGTTTTTCCATCGCACAACGGCCTCTGTATATAGAGCTGAGAGAGCACCTGGATAAATGAAATCAGTCTTTACAAAGGTCCCTAAGTTGTGTCACAAATCTCACTGAATCAGCACAATTTTCTTCAAAAACAATGAGCTATGCTACACATACAGGGCATTTTCCTATGAACATTTTTAGATACAAAAGACACTTGCCCTCAAAAAAAGAAAGCTTTGTAATTCAACTTTCTCACATACAGAAGCCCTAGTTTCCAAAAGGCTTCACTTCTAAAAGAAGTATGACAATACCATATGGTGATGATCTGACAAAGAAAAAAGTACTTTAATCACATTTGACATACACTGATCCTGTGTGTCAGAAATGCTAAATAAACTCTATAGTAATATTTTTTCCAGTGGCCTAGTAAATTTAAGCTGACTCTTCATGTCTACATTATATTGAAAATCACTAAGTAATGCTGAATGTGAACTACTATTAGTCAAAAAATGCCCATCAAGTATATAAAATTCATAAAAATTTAGTCTTTTTACTGAAATATGCAGGTTTCTGCAGTTTCATAATCTGTTCTCTGCTGAGATAAACTACCTCTATTTTTAAGGGGTTAAGTCCTTTTTTCCTTTGAATCTTTTAAAACGCATTTAACTGGTAAAACACCATCAGGTTTTTAAAGAGTGGTTTTATACTTGCTTCATTACAGCCAGTGACAGCTGTACACCAACATACACCACATGTACATCTCACAAGTGTTTGTTTCATCGTCCACGAGTTTGGGATGAGAGCACAACACAGTCATCCTTTACAGGTGCCCTGCCAAGTCATGACTGAAGCTACTTCCTGCTTCCTAGCGCAGTCCCAGCACGAACAGCACACTGAGGTGCACCTCTCCCACTTCAACCCAGAAGACAGGAAACAGGTATGCCTCTATTCTGGATCATTCCATATTCCTCAGGCAAATCAGAAGATCTCTCTGGGCTCTTTTCCTTTCAGGTGAAAAACTGGGCTGGGCAAATTAGATATATACCTCACAGGATTATTTGTATGAATTAAATTAGATCTATCATTCAAAAAAAGACTTACTGAGCATCTACTACATGCCAGACTCGATGCAGATGTTTTTGTAGTGAATAAGACAGACACTGTCTCTGCTCTCTTGGAACCGATATTCTAGTTTCAGGAAGGAGAAGGTCAGGGTGCAATGAAAGTGTATAATCCTCGGTCACTGGAGGGAAGATGAGTGAGGGTTTTCTGGGAGAAATAACACTGGAATTCAGCTGGGAAGAAAGAGCAGGGGTTGAGTGGGCGAGGGAGATGGAGGAACAAATGTTATAGGGAGAGGGAATACTCCATCATGTGATGAAAAAAGCCATGGTGGAGTGGATGAATCTAAAGACATAAAGGACTGGTAGGGGACACAGAAAGGGAAAAGCAGCAGGAGGTGATTCTGGCAAATAGCTAGGATCTCAATCATTCAGGGCCGTGAAGGCCATGTGAAGGATATAGGTCATCCTAAGATCAATGGGAATCCACTCATATATTCATTAATTTATTCCACAAAGATTTACTGAATGTCTACTATGTGTCAGGAACTATACTAGGTGAACAAAATAGACTAAATTTCTGTGCTGGGGGTGCTTACCTCTGGCAACTGTGAGAAAAACAATAAAAAAAAAATCTCTAAGGAACAAATAGCATGTAAAATGGAGATAAGTACATGGGAAAAAGTAGAGAAAGGTAAAAGGGATCACGAGCGTGGAAGGGCTATAAATTACAGGGCGGGGTGGGCTGTCATTGAGAAGACATTGTACTAAAGGCCTACAGAAGAGGAGATGGTGAGCCACGCAGCTATTTGGGAAAAGACAGCTCTAGGCAGAGGGTTACCAGCTTGTGCACAGGTGTGAAGGCGACAGGGCACCAGGCTACGTTTGAAAACAGCAAGGAGACCTGTATGGCTGCAACAGAGTGAACAACAGCAAGAGTAAGAGGAGATAAGGTCAGAGAATTAAGAGGGTACCAGATACCATAGGGTCCCACAGATCTTTGGTTTTCACTCAGAGATGAGATATTTTCAGTAGCAGAGAGCCTTACACTTGCAAGTATTGCTCTAGCTGTGAAACTGACAACAAACTGTAGGGAAGCAAGTAAAAAAAACCAGGTGGGCCAATGAGAAGACGAATGCATGAGATGTTCCAAGCATGAGATGTGGTGGCAGTGGCGGCGACAAAAAGTCATAGTCAGACTCGAAGTCTAACCTGAAGATAGAACCAACAAAATCTTCCTGATGGACTGAATGAAGAGAAAAAAAATCAGACTGATTGAAGTTTTTTGTCAGAGCTACTTGAAAAGAGAGGTTGCTAACAATGGAGATATGGCTATCTGTAGCAGCGGGAGTAGTTTGCAGGGTAAGGCTGTCCAAATAGAAATGTCATCTAAGCAACTGAAAATACAAGTCTGGAGTTTGAGCGAGAAGTCTGATTTGGAAATACATTTAAGCTGGAGTAAGACAGAGATGGTATTTAAATCTATGAGACAAGCACCGATAATCAAAGGAGTAAATACAGGTAGAGAGTGTCAAGGGTCAGGTCTATAGGCATTGCAACATGAAGCTGGGTTGGGGAGAGAAAGAACATGAAAGGAAACTAAAAAGGAAGACCAGTGAAGTGGAAAGAAAACTCAAGATGATGGGCATCCAAGGAGGATGGTGTCAACTTGTTAAATGTTGCTGATACGTCAAGCATGATGAGGGCTGAGAATGAGCCACTGGATTCAGGAATACAGAGAAGACTAGTGACCCTGACAAGAGCACTATCAATAGAGTGGTGAGGTCAAGATCATTGAAGGGTTTTAAACAAAGCAAGTCATAATGACATTTATTTTAAGAAGAATACCAAAGTGGGAGTGGGAGTAAGTTGGGGGGGCGGGGCTCATAAAGATGACCTCATCCTCATCCTCCAGAGCAGCTGAAACTTAGATAAACACAAGGCTTCAGGGATGCTGATCCCAAGAGACACACCTTAAGATTCAGATGCCACTGGCAGAGAAAACAATGGATTCAAATAAGAGTCTCAAAAAGATTAAGTCCTGGGGCAGACCATCCAAATGACAGATGTTTGCGTGTGACCCCGCTGCATCTCATATGGGCAGCTCCACAGCATGATCCAGGATGAAGAGCAGCATGGATTTATTTGTATAGTTGGCTAATCATTTACTTAATCTGCTTATGAGGGTGAACTGGTTACAGTTAGAAATTATAACCCAAACTGTGATAGTTTCTTAATGTGGCAAGGTAACAAACTTATTTAACACCAACTACATACGATATACCAAGTTAGGGTACAGAGTGGATGGTGCAAGATTCCTGCGCTGGAGAAGTGCACAATCTGATCATCAATATCACGCTTTCCTCTATTTGATAAGATGTAGTGTAAAAAACAAACAAAACTCTGACATTTAGAGATGCTCAAATATAATTCCGAAATATCACCATTTAAAATGAAAAGTTAAACGTACTTACTTTCATCATTAAGCTTTTTTCCTAACTACCTAATATAGTGGGAAATACATATGGGGTACCTAATGTCAAGTTTGCATAAATAAAGTGGATGTTTACTCTTAAAATAAGAATACGTAATGGTAACTGAACTAAATTTAGAAATGTTAATGGAAAACCAATTCTCTACCCAAGACATGCCATTTAATTTAACAACTTCACACAGAAGGTCGTTTTACACAAGTGAAAATAGCTATAAAGTTCTATTATCAAAAATTACAAACAATTAATCTTAAAGGCATTAGTACAGGGCAGACTCTATAAGCTGTTTCATTTGTTACAGTACCACACATGCTACCGAAGAGCCAGATTAATTTTTAATTATAGGGCATTGTACAAGAAATACATTAGAAGATTCTTTTGTTTCTTCCAATTAAAACTATCATTTTTCCTTTTACAAAGCAATTATAACACATTAAGCTTGTTTTGTTTCTAAAAAAAATCTTAGATAAATGTAGGAAAAGGGTGCTTGTCTTTAGTCACTGAGCCTTTGATAGAGGGGAAATCTTTCTCAGATCCAACTGAGAGAGGTTACCAGAACTGATTTGATTTTATCAGTGACATGATTATGTGCACAGACGCTAAGGGCAGTGCATAGAAGGATAGGCCAACCAGAGAACACTGGTTTAGAACAAAGTCACACTCCTGCAAATCAGATGTATCCATCTCACAAAGTCAATATCCTTAAAAACAGATGGACCATGGCTCCTGTAACAAGAATGACCTATAATTTCAGACATATTTCTCTGGCTCATCTTAGTTCACCTCATTTATAAGTATATAAATTTTTGTGGAAATGAAAAAAAAAAACTCTATTGTTTAAAAGGAACTATGAGGAAATCATGATTTTTAAAGTGGTAGTAAATTAATAAAAATGATTTCAACAAAGATTACCCCTTCTCTTTGAGGTTCTGTTTTATTTTAGAAAGAAACACTGGCAAACTATTTTAAAAGTAATCATCTTCCATCTATAATTTCTATGGCTCGGTTTACATCTTAGAAATCTATAATATGCATGCAGTAGCGTGAAGTGGTAGATAAAGCAGAGCCTGTGAAAGTTTAGAAAACCGAATTAAAACGAGAAAATCAGTTACCAAGAACAGGTCTTTTCATAGCACCTGGTACACAGTAGGTGTTCAGTAAATGTTCTTAATTAATAAAGGAAGAAATAAGGAAATGATCAACATAAAAAATAACTGGCTGCTTACATTTAATAAATCACCTGAAATCTATAGTTAACACATAGGATAAAATTGATGAAAATCGGATGAATTATTTTGAAAAATTATATATCTTAAATTGCCATCAATTTACTCAAAGCCTAATTTGGTGGCAGAGCCTTGAATCTTAACCTCAGTTCTGCCAATAATTGGGCTTCTGATTGTAAATTCAGGTGATTTTTCAAGGTTCCTTCTGCTTTAAAATGATGTTCCTAATTTCCAAAGTAAGAAAGAACTGAAAATCTACTCTTTGGGTTTTTGTTGAAACACATATTTGTATTTATATTTATACATATTAGATATTAATATTCTTGAAGGTATACAAGTTGATGTGTCATTAAGTAATGCCTTCTATGGTATTTCACACAAATTTTTTCTCACAGATTTTTTCTATAATTTAGGAAGTCCTGAGTTTATTTCAAAGCTTATCCTTAATTATCTGATTTCTTGATGAGAAACCAATCTCAGTGTGTTCATTGTAAAAGAACTATTATCAGGATTAAAAGAGTTAATAAATGTGAAATGCTAGGGAAGTTATAGGCACAAAGTAATTACTCAATAAATACCGTTACTATGATAATCAATGGCTACCAAATAATCTTCTAAATCTTCTTAAAAATATTTCTAGCGGTGCCTGGGTGGCTCAGTCAGTTAAGCATCCAACTCTTGATTTCGACTCGGGTCATGGTACCAGGGTTGTGGGATCGAGAGTGCAGAGTCTGCTTGGGATTCTCTCTCTCCCTCTCCCTTTGCCCCTGCTTGCTTGTGTGCTCTCATTCTCTCTCTCTCTAAATAAATAAATAAAATCTAAAAAAAAAAACCTTCTAGATTACGAATCAACAGTGAAGCAAAATACATATATAACTTAATATATATTTATATAATATTTATATATACATGAAGTCTGGCATAAGGTTAATTTCTAAATTAAAAACAGACCTATCACTTTAAGTTAACAAATGCCAGTAAAAGCCAAACTAATGCCTGTGTGCTAGACTTAAAAGTATAACTTTAAAAATCAAATGTTAAGCTTTAATGTCAAAAATCTTACTTACGGATTTGCTTATTCTCCTTTGGTAACTGAATTTTGTTTGTTCGGCTGCTGCCTTCCAGGACAAACACAAAACTTTTAACTTCTTTATCAAACTCCTATAGAACAAAAATAAAAACAGTGGTAATTGGAGCATATTTTATTTGGCTTCTATCATAAAATTGGAGCTGCAAACCCATGGGGGGAAAAGTCCCAGATTCAAATGACTTAAAAGTCAGGCCTTGATGATACTCTTACCCTGAAAACTGCCGGGAACTGGATACAGAAGCCCCACTACATCACCTGACAAGTCCTCTATCATATCAAGAAACTCTTCCTCCAAATGATAAGAAATTCCCTAGTTTCAGGGATTCCTAAGTTACTAATTTAGAGTTTCCAGAATTTAGTTACCCTTCCTCTCCTTTAATCAACATATTCCTGTCTAACAGCACAGGCTGAACATCACTCCATGTTACCATATACAAAATTACCTAACCTATGTTGTATCCAGTCCGCAAGTTCCTGGGTGTCTGGCCATGGCTCATATGAAATTAATCATTGCCTTATTTTACTAGTGCTCTAACCTGAAGTTCTATATGTCATCTACTGAAAATCAGTACTAATTAAAGTGTCACAATTAAGGTGACCTTTTTTTTAAAAACTATGGTAGGAGAGGGACGCCTGGGTGGTTCAAGTCAGTGAAGCATCTGCCTTCCACTCGGGTCAACATCCCAGGGTCCTGGGATCAAGCCCTGCATTGCGCTTCCTGCTGAGTTGGGAGCCTGCTTCTCCCTCTCCCTCTGCTGCTCCCCCTGCTTGTGCTCTCTCTCTCCCCGTCAAATAAATAAATAATATCTTAAAAAAACCCAAAAAACAAAAAACTATGGTAGAAGAAACATAAACAGAACAAAACCAAACCTGAAAATAAAAAACCTCCTTAAACGTGACAGTCCAATTTCCATGACTCAAAGTGGTAATGTAAATGGTTATTTTTTCATTTTGAAGCAAATTCCCAACCTGAGTATAAAGACCCATTATAATATTTCACAGATCCTCCCGATCTTCCTCTCTGTATATGTTAAGAAATGCATTGTAACTAAGGCTGCTGAGCATTAAATAACATTTAAATAAATCTGTATTATATCCATCACAACAGCATCTCTCGTGTATTTGAAATGAACACACATAGACTGACTATATTATTCCATCTATACACAAGTTGGGCATATACTTAAAACCTTTCAACAGCTTACCCAAATCATCAACATGGTCCATAAACCCCCACCTAGTCTAGTTGCTGCCTGGTTTTGCAAACTTCAATCTCCTACCTTGCACTCTCTCTTTTCTCTGTATTCTGACCTTAGTAGCCTTCTTATAACTTCTTAAAAATTCTAAGCTCTCTCCTGCACAAGGAATTTGTATGTGCTTTTCCCTTTGCCTGAAACACTCTTGTCTCCACCAGCCCCACACAGTGCATAGTTAGCTCTTAGAGATCCAATGTCATTTCCTTGGGGAAGCCTTAAATACGCTCCCTGCTCTATACCCTCCACATCACTGATCTCTCATTCACAGGAAGAGCTGTATAATTTTAAGCAAGTTGTTTACTCTCCCCATGACCTCAGTTTTAGCATCCAGAAAACTGGCATAAAGTACCTATCACACAAGGCTACTGTATAAATATATGTAATGTGCTAAAGCTGGGCTTGGCAAACAGTAAGCACTCAGTTAACAGTATTATTTAACCTCTTGATTCTCCATCTGTAAAATGGGTTGTTGGATTACACAGGATAGTAAACATAAACCATCAAACACAATACTTTGTATGTAGCAAGGGCTCAATAGTGCCAGCAATAATTATTCAAAAAAAGGGCAAATTGAATATTTTGGTACTGGTTAATAAAAAAGCTTGGGAATGAGTGGGCGTTGGGGTTTGATTCTTATTCTGAGCATTCCCATCTTTTTATATATCTAATATAAATTGATATGGAAATCTATAAACAGTAGCTTTAAAAAGTTATCCATAAGGTCCACAGAAAGACATCTTTCTCCCCATTGAATAGGAGAGGAGTGAAAGAGAAAGGGATAGGGATGGATATAGGTTTTTAGGTCTGGTGGCATCAGGCTGAGGTAGTTTCTATCTGATGGCATCAATTTTCCCTGTGAAATGGGGCATGAGGTCTTCCGGTGAGTCGGTAAAGAGGGCCTGTACTTGTGGATTGGGGAGGGGGGTAGAGAGTTGGGGGTTGAAAACTTGAAGATAATGGAGAAATAATCATTTGAGAGACTAAGAGAACATACGATGAGAATTTTCCAGGTTGTTCAGGTTGAATTTATAGTATTATTAATCTGAGAGGCTATTGATTTTTTTCTCCAAAGTTACTGAGGGGCGCAGAACTCCGCTCAGAAAAGACAGATGGCTGGGGATTCAGACATGGTTGGCCTCGGCAAGGCCAGCACGATGAAAGGACAAAGAGCAAGGGCATTCAAGGTTTTGCCTGGGAAGTGAGTGAAATCACAGACTCTGGATTCTGGGCTGGAGAGGAGAGGAAGCGAAGATAGAGAAAATACATGCCTAAATAAAACTGAGCACTGGGGAAGTAGAAAGGACAATGGCCTCAAGGTCTCAATTAGGTTGAAGAACAAATACAGTGAGACTAAGTGAGCAAGCAGCCTTAAGAACTGAAGCTCGGGGTCGGAGAGAGATGTCTCAAGGTGTGTCTTAGTCATTTTAGAGGCCCTGCAGTTTACCGTGATAAGGGACAGGGTGTGACAGTGGGAACGGGGACTGACAGAGAGTGGAAGAGGTTATTAGTGATGAAGAAATCAAGAAATGAGCAGCTCAGGGTTTGGAGAGTTTCCTCACAAACACTGAAGTCACCTAAAACAACAGCAGGACTTGGCCTATAGAGAAGGGTTCTGAGCTGAGTGCCAAAGTCTTGAAAGGACTGAGGAGTGGTTTCTGGGAGAGCTGCAGCCAACAGGGTCATGAAAGGGTTTTTGAAATGAACAGTAAAAACAGTTCTGAAACCTTATCAAACCCTTTTTCTTATAACCTTCATTCTCCTTTCTTTCCAGGATTTAGATGGCTCTAACTTCAAACACTTACTTTCCAAATCACAGATGGACTGCCAAGGATCTTCCATTTTGCTCCAGGATTTTTGCCCTGGGCACTAAAGATTTCAACAAATGCACCTCCCTGGAAAATAAAAACAACATGTTTAAATTAAAGTGAAAGACAATGCTAAACAGGAAATACTATCCACCACACAGTCTATAACCACTGTTCCAGGCATCTGTCCGTTAAATAGATCTGGGAGGAAACATTACCCCTGTTATTAACTCCTACAGTATACCTTGATTGTACTTAAGCCACAACCACTCTGATTTTAAAAATATATTTTTTTTAAAGAATGATAAACATTAAATTGTGCCATACAAACTCTACACTCTCTCGATGTGGGGTTCATTTACTTGCCATGTATAAATCATGCTTACAAAACATTCTATTCATCTTTGACTAAAGGGTTTAAGCTCAACTTTAGAGCCAGGCTAACAAATTCTGGTAAGTTATCTGTGGCTATAAGCTTTCCAGTCATACTGACCCAAGCTCCGATACCAGTTTTGACATTTATTAACTATCTGACCTTGAGAGTTATTTAACCTCTTGATTCTCCATCTGTAAAATGGGTTGTTGGATTACACAGGATAGTAAACATAAACCATCAAACACAATACTTTGTATGTAGCAAGGGCTCAATAGTGCCAGCAATAATTATTCAAAAAAAGGGCAAATTGAATATTTTGGTACTGGTTAATAAAAAAGCTTGGGAATGAGTGGGCGTTGGGGTTTGATTCTTATTCTGAGCATTCCCATCTTTTTATATATCTAATATAAATTGATATGGAAATCTATAAAATTTGTATAAGAAAAACAGAGAATCATTTGTATAGACATGCTCTGTGTTCCCTATTGTAAACCTGAGAACATGCAAGGCCATGCTTATATAAAAGTACTAAACACATTACTGAATATCCAGAAGCTTTAATTATCAAAGAAAGGAATTAAGATGATTATCTCTGAGGAAGAGTTAATTGCAAGAAATTGAGAATATGAAATGAAGACTAAATATGGTTTTCTTCTATGGTCTGTTTTAATTATAAGCAGCACATGAGCAAATCTGTCTGATTTTTGTAAAGAATTTCCAGCTTTTAAGTTTTCTCAATAATATAAAGGTATTTTTGCTTCTGAGTTTTAAAACCATCACTTTAACTTAAGACACTAAATTTCTTCTTCCTTAGGCAGTATTATGTGCAAACTGTGTGTGGTTAAGAATTACTATAAATTACTATAGCTTCTGGGGTTAGGTCACATATCAATAAAAATTTTAAATTTGAGGCAGTTTTGTTTTGTCTGTTTTTTTAAAGAGAAAAATCCTTGTACCTGGTGGAATACCCACCCCCTCTTCCTTCTGCTTTCTCCTGTTTTCCATTGTGGGCATATGCTTTTTTATAATAACATATTTTACCTAAATTGAGAGGAAAACTCTCTTAAATTGTTCTAACACATTTAATGATATCAAATGGGAGTAGAAGAAAGAGAACAGCAGACTACTTGAAGGACACTAATAGGAAGGCAAGTAGCATTTGGTAAAAAGGTAGAGGTAATCAATGGAGGGCTGGTCCAGCACAGGGACAATTGTAAACAGAGAATGTAACCTCAGGTAGAAGTAGGAGGGAAGGACAGGAGACTAGGGTCAAAAAAAGCAGTGGGTCCAGTGGATTCAGGGGTCCAGTGAGGTGAGAAGAGCAAGCCATGTTTTGAAGACATTAAGATACTCAAGGTGACAGAGGAAGACCCAGAAGCAGTTTCTCCACTGTGATCTTTGGACCATGTGCATCAGAATCAACTGGGGCAAGTTTTTACAGATGTTCTCATTTACTAGATGGGGGGTGAGGGTCAGGAAATCTGCATTTTCACAAGTACCCCAAAAGATCCTAACCTACCCCGGTGTTAGAGAATCACTGACCCCAGTTTTAGGGAAAAAGAAAATAGCACGTAGATAAATGCTTATTTTTTCTTGGTTTAACCCACTCATGCATTCACTCACTCACTCTATTCTAAATAGCTTCTAAGACATCAGTGTGCATCAATAATGAGTACCCAAGGAACTTGTTAAAACTCAAGATTTATGGGCCCTGCCCTAAGATTCTGATCCAGAGGTCCGATGGGGGTTTAAGATCTGCATTTTAATCAGAGTCTCAGGCAATCCATACACCTTGAAAAGAACTGAGCTGGAGATTGAACAAAAGCCAAATCATACGCCCAAACCGTGGTTGCTTACTCCTTTTTTCTTCCGGGGTCGAGACTACTCATCCAGAACTTCTCACCCAGAAAAAAACCGTGTTAAGGGGGAGTGGGGAGGGAGCTTTGTCCTCACCCTGAACACGAACTACCTCACCCAAGAGGAGAAAGCTGTAGACAGCCGTTTCGGGTTACCTGGTACTCATTTTTGAACATTCCCGCAGGGGGCCCGGGGCTTGGGGGACACGGAGTTCAGGGCGTCCAGCGAGTGGCGTGACCCTGACGACTGGAAATCGGCGGGCGGGAGCCCCAGAGCCCGACAGCAGGGAAGGGCTTCGCGCGTCGCCCCGACTCTTCTCAGCCCCCGGTCAGCTCCACGTCGAGCCCCCGCCCCGCACCATCGCGGCCCCCGCCTCCCGGGTGCCCGGGTGTGGGAAGGCGCAGCTATCTGGGCGGGCTTCGGGCGGCCCTGGGGGAGTGATTGTATGCGTAACCTACGTAACGGGGCGCCCAGCCACAGAGCCTCGGACAACCGCCCGCTCGCCTGGGAAAGACGGGCGCGCTCCCGCTGTCGCCCCGCCCCCGAATTCGATCGGAAAGGGGCGGGGCCCAGCGGCGCCTGCGTTCGGACCGCGCCCATTGGCTCCCACGAGGCGCCTGCGCGTTGAGCTCTGTGTGCTCTTCACCGACGGATAAATGAGAGTACGCGGTGACGTAGGCGTTGCTCAGGCAACTCAGGGACTCTTCTGGAGATGGTGGACCGCCCAACCTGTGACCCGCGCTCTCTAAGGTCGTGACCTCTGTCTGCGAAAAAGCCTAAAATGAGCCTGGTTTAAGAGCTACCGCAGGTGCTGGACTCTTCTGGAGAACCTGTCAAGTCGGTTTCGTCTCTCTTCTTTGTAAACACTGGTAACTGGTAGGTTGCTGAAGGGAAGAGTCGTGGAAACATGGAACCCTCACATGGCCTTTGGTTCGATGGTTTCTAAACTAGGTTTCGTTGAGGCAGGAATAGGGTCAGTTAGTCCCGTTCATTGTTTCAGAAGGCCCAAGGAAGTAGGAGTATTTACTCAAAATCACTGCATATGTTCAAAAGCCAAGATTTTTTGCTTAAAATAACTACATACATTATTGAGCCAGGCACTTTTCCTAAGTTTAACGATTCGGTTACTTCATTTAGTTTCTATGTCAGAACCACTCTTATAAGGTAGGTATTATTATCACTTTTTGGCTCAGAAAGGTAAGATAGCTTGCCCAAGATCACATGGCCAGTAAGTGATGGAGCTGGTTTGGAGCTCTTGTCTAATGCTGTCCTCAAGGCTGAGTTAGGTCAGTGGTAAGCATTATGAATAACCAGGTACCACTCATGGAGCCCCTACTACAGGCCAGGTGGTTCACAGGTTCACAGCCATGTGAGATTAAGGATTAGTCTCCTTTCAGTTGAGAATATTTCATTTCTAGAATTGATTAGGAATTTACTCCAGGTGTGATGTTACTTTTTAGTTATGATTGAGCCTGATATTCGAATTCACCCCAAAGTCTTAAATATTTCTGTTCCCTACAATATGCCAACCACTCTGGATCATGTACAGCATGAGAAAATGAATGCTTTCTGGACCTGCTCCTTATCAGGGTTAAGAAAAGAAAAGCTGATAAGGAACAAACTTACTAGAACACACTAAGTCTAATACCAGATGTGTACAAAGGCAGAGGTGAGGTTGTCATATAACTGTAAATTGCAGTACAATATTCAGAATCCAGAATCCCTGATTTCTAGAGCTCAAACCTAGTTCAACAACAGTTTTTGGTAAGACTCTTTGCTGGAGACTTCGGGAATTATGGCCAATAGACATGGTGTCTTGTCTTGCAAGACTTGTTATCTACTGGGGGACATTTATGCATTCATTCATTTAACAGATAATTCCTAGGGATGTAATATATTCTAGATATTACGCCAAGAGCTAGGGTGTACAGGGAAGGCCCCGTCTTCATGGAGCTTACACATTAATAGGGGTGGGACACAATAAACAAGTGAACAAATAATTAGAACTTGTGATAAATCCCACAAATCTGGTGATAGGGAATAACATTGGAAGGGTCTATTAGTTTCCTGTGGCTGTTGTAACAAGTTACCAGAAACTAGGTGGCTTAACACCACAGAAATTTATTCTCTTACAGTTCTAGAGGCCAGAAGTCCAAAATCAAGGTGTCAGCAGGGTGACACTCCTTTGGGAAGCTTTGGAGGAAAATCTACTCTTTGCTTCTTCCAGCTTCTTGTGGCTTTTGGCATTCCTTGACTTGTGACTGCATCTCTCCAATGTCTGCCTCCATGGTCACCCTGCCTCTTCCTGTGTGTGTCTTCTCTCAGTGTCTCTTATAAGGACTATTGGGATGGCATTTAGGGCCCACTTGGATAATTCAGGGTTATCACTCTATTGCAAGATCCTTAACTTAGTAACACCTGCAAGACCTTTTTTCCAAATAAGGAAACATTCACACGTTCCAAAGGGTAGATGTAGGCATCTTGGAGGTGGGGGAGGTCACAGTTTTTGGCCTAACACAAAGGGTGACTTGTACTATATAATACAAAGCAGTTTTAGATAAATGCTGTAAGAGAAGCAAAAAGTCAGTGGGAGTACAGGAGGAATCTAGGGGACATCCTAAGGCTTTTAGCAATCTACTTGGGTGTATGAAAAGCATGTTTTAACACCAAAGCTGAAGAGAAACTCACAACTTTGTCCTATGTTATTTTCTTTCTATCTTTATCATTATCTGAATTTGTTTGTTTATATGTTTATTATCTGTCTTTAGCTATCATAAGGTAAATTTGATGAGGGCAAGAGTTTTTTCTGTGTTCATCATCACCAATCTCACTAATACCACAATGCCTCCTGCATCCTCACTCCCTGTGGTATAGCAGCCTCCAAAATGACCTCCAGTGATTCCCCACCTTCTGGTATATTTGCCCTTTGTGTAATCTCCTCTGTAAGTGTCCTGGACCTAGAGACTCACTTCTAATGAATACAATATGATGCTGAGATGTCATTTCTAACATTAGGTTACGAAAAGACTGATTTCCTTCTTGCTTGGCTTTCCACTCCCTTGCTGTGGTTCTTCTTCCCTAACTCTGTCCTTACAGGAAGGAAGCCAGTTGCTCTATTGTGAGTAGCCCCCTGGAAAGGTCCATGTTGCAGGGAACTGATGTCTCTGGCCAATAGTCAGTGAGAACTTGAGGCCTGTCAACAGTCACATGAGTAGGCTTCGAAGTGAATCTTTCCCTGGTCAAGCCTTGAGGTAAATGCATCCCTGGTCAATGCTTTGATTGCAGCCTTATGACTAAGCCAGAGTCAGAGGCACCCAGCTAAGTTGTATCCTGATTCTTGATCCACAGAAATTATGAGATATTTATTGTAAACTGCTAAGATTTAGGGTGATTTTTTATATAGCAATAGATACACTCCCCATACCCAATCCATCACCCGAACCTAATTGTTTTATCTAAATATCTCTAAAATTTACTTACCTTCCCTCTGTATGCTGTAGTCTGTACACTTATTTACCTGTGATTTGCTCTTCTCTGAACTACTATGATAGCCTCCTAATACACCATGTTGACCTCCCTTCAAATCCATCTGCACTTTGCAGTCAGAGTCATTTTTATAACAGACAAATTCAGTCATATCAGTCTCTTGGTTCTAACCCTTTTGTGACTGTAGAACCTGTCTTCCTAAGTTCAGTATATGATATGCAGCCCCCTTTATTTCAGTCACATTGAGTTTTCTTTTAGTTCTTCATGTTCAACATATGTGCTTCAACTGTAGGGCCTTTGTGCTGTTCTCTTGAATAGATTACTTTTTCTACCTTTTTTTCTTTGATTAATGCCAACTTCTGTAAACATAGAGTTTAGATCAAGGGTCCCCTTTTCAGGGACACCTCCTCTGATTTCCCTGACTTGATCAGATCCCCCTATTTATAGGTTCTTGTAACATCTTAGCACTTAGCATTACTGAAATAATTGAAATTTTACTGTGTTTATAATACTGGCCATCTCTGTTGGACTGTCGATTTCAGGACAGTAGGGACCATGCCTGTTTGTTCACCCTTGCATCCCTAGTGCCTGGTATACTAGTTCAACCTTGTACCTAGTATAACAAATAGTAATCCCCCTTTGAATGAATGAGTGAATGAGGAAGGGAGGAGGTGAAGGATGAATATATTCTTGAAAGACAGCCATAGGCTTTGGTGTTGAGAAAACAAGAAAGCAATTGAAAATACATTAAGGTAAATGGGTGAATTAATCATCTCAATTTATTGATGGAAAAACTAGTTATGGAGTTGAAATAATTAATCATAGTGTATCAGTAAGTCTCATTAATCAGGTGTTTTTGTTTTTTATCATCTGTTTGTTCAATTTAAGGCTAGAAGGAACCAGTATAGTTTATTTCAATCTCCCTATCTCCTTGAGAGAAAGTATTGTCCGATGCTCAATTGTCCAAGGATTGGGTCGTTGGGTCATTTCCTAACCCTCCTAACTCCACAAGTTTAGGAGACTTATAATTGGACTTTGATTAGCAAATGTGGGATAGGGCCTGTCCAGGCAATTGGCAGTTCCAAAGGCTGCCTGTCTCGGATCGAAGTTGTTTTGTCTATGGTGAAATCTACCCTTACCCCTGGCAGTGGTGGCTGTAAAGCAAAATTAGAATGTGCCCTACTTTAACAATATGAACTCAAAACCAGAGATGGGAAGGGATCCAATTTTATAATATCAAATGCTGTTGTTTGATTTGGATGAATGCAAGCCATGACTAAAATCTTGGATTTGACTATGGCATCTGATTCTTGGTTTTGGCTCAGGTCATGATCTCAGGGTTGTGAGAATGAGCCCTGCATTGGGCTCTGTGCCCAGCGTGGAGTCTGCTTGAGATTCTCTCCCTCTCCCTCTGCCCCTCCACCCGCTTGTGGTGCATGTGCCTGAGCACGCTCTCTCTCAAATAAATAAACCTTAAAAAAAAAAAAAAAGAATGGCTACCAAAATTCAGCCCTGTCACCAAATAAATAAACGAACAAACCAGCCTGCCCAAACAACTTTGCTTAAGCCAAGTTATTTGTGTATGTTATAAAAGACAGTGAAACATTTTCTCTAATTGCTACAATTTTTAAAGAAGTCAGTACATTTAGTAATTGCGTTAAATTGCTTAACTTAATTTGACAACATTAAGAATTAGTCCCTTTACAAGCTTTAAAAGTGCTTGTCTTGGTCTACAAAGAAAGTCATTTGGTGGTGTATTAATGTTATTAAAGGATATTGGATGATATTTAAAATGGAATAGACTACAGTTTTTGAGGGTGGTGGAATCTTTGTATGTCAATGTAGTCATTCAAATTAGGTGCTATGATTATCAATTTGACAAACAATAGTATTCTTTTGAACTAAGAATATACAGTATTTACTACGGTATAATTGTAGTTTATATTTTGGTTGCAGTTCATAATCAAATTATTTAGCATAATGGGAAGGAAAAAAGATACTGGTTTGATGATCAGAATTTGTTTTGCTGCACAATAATCTAGAACTGTTTAATACTCAGAGGGTTATTTAATTTTTTTCTGCATTATGGATTAACTTAATGAATGGCAATAATGCCAAGTTGATAGAATAATTTAGAAACTGACTATTTTACAGTTTCAATGAATTGAGAAAAATTAGTGACACCTGAGTCATCCATTTGACTTTTGATTTGAGAGTAGTGATGTCTTCCTTTTTCAAGCAAATGTGGTATGGGGAAAGATTTTGAGGATTTTACTGATGGTAGATATTTTCCCCCCTCTCTAGTCTCTGAGGTTCTAAAGTGACGCTTTTCCTGCCTGTACCCTTAGATGACCAAATACTTCAAAATTCATGTATAAACTTGAAATTTCCAAAACTAGCTACTACTGGACAATTTTCTCGGGGGAAATACAAACAAACAAATAATGCTAGTAAGTGAATATTTAGGTATGAATACTTCTCTAACTGAAACAGTTTTGTGGAGTAAGCACTTAGATTTAGAGAAATGAAATATTTGTAAAATACATCTTTGAAAAGATTAAATGAAGTGAGCTGATATTTAATACCAGTTTGTTTTTAAATATATAAATGCTCTTCTTTTGTCAGAAAAAGTTAAGTTAGATCTCAGTAACAAGTTTTTCTTACATAACCATCCCTAACCTAAAACCAGTTAGTGTTGACTCATGGTAAGAAGGCTATAGAAAACTGGATACCCACATGCAAAAAAAAATGAGGTTGGACCCTTACCTTATGATACATAAAAGAAAAAAAAGAACTCAAAGTGGATCAAAGACCTAAACATAAAACTTAAAATTATAAAACTATGTTTTGGAAGAAAACATAGAGGAAGAGCTTCCTGTCACTGGATTTGACAGTGATTTCTTGGATGTGACACTAAAAGCACAGGCAACAAAGTTAAAAAAAAAAAAGATAAATTAGACAACATCAAAATTTAAAGCTTACATGCATCAAAGGACATGATCAACTGAGTGAAAAAGCAACCTATGGAGTGGATATTTGTACACACATGTTCTTAACATTATTCTCAACATTCAAAGTGGAAGCAACCCGTGTTCATGGATGGATGAATGGATAAACAAAATGTGATATATACAATCAATGGAATATTATTCAGCCTTAAAAAAGAAGGAAATTCTGACAAATGCCACAACATGGATGAATCTTAAGGATATTATGCTAAGTGAAATAAGCAAATCACACACACACACACACAAATACTATATGATTCCACCTATAAAGTATATAGAGCAGTCAAAAATCAGAATCAGAAAGTAGAATGATGGTTGCCAGGGAATGGGTGGACTAGGGAGAAGTGGGAAGTTGTTGCTTAATGGGTATAGAGTTTCAGTTTTGCAAGATAAAGTTCTGGAGATTGATTATACAACAGTATGAATATACTTAATAATACTGAACTGGATACTTAAAAATGTTTAAGATGGCAAATTTTATATTATTTTTTATCATAATTAAAAAATTTTATGGGGGGAGAGGAGCTAATAAGGAAAAAATGTCTAAAAAAAAGGCTCCTTAGAAACAGCTTGAGAAATGCTGGTATTAATATTTGTACATGTGTGCATGCATGTGTCTGTATGCATGCCCAGGCATGTCTATTTAAGCTGAGTTATTTAAAGTTAAAGTGCAGGCATCGTAAGACTTTATTGCTAAATACATAGCATAATAGCATGTATCTCCTAAGAACAAGGATGATCTCCTACATACCATTTTATACCATAACACTACATGTATACTATACCTCAATATCATTTTCACATTCAAGAAATTTAGTATCGAATAATAATATATTTTGATATAGTCTATATTCAGATTTCTCCAGTTCTAATAATTGTTTTTTTCCACACAGGATCAATCAAGGATCATACTGTGAATTTAGTTGTAATGTAATTATAGTCTCCTTTAATTTAGAACAGTTGGAGTATTTTCAAGATATTGGCATTTTGGATAGTTCACACCAGTTGTTTTGTAGAATGTCCCTCAATATGGGTTTGTCTAATTGTTTTCTTACGACTAAATTAAACATTTAGGGCAAAAATTACTATATAAGTTATGTAATTCATCCCTTTTGGAGATAAATAATATGCTTATCCCATTATTGTGATGTCGAGATTGATAATTTGTTTTTTGTTTTTTTTTTGTTTTTTTTTAAAAGATTTTATTTATTTATTTGACAGAGAGAGAGATAGCGAGAGCAGGAACACAAGCAGGGTGAGTGGGAGAGGGAGAAGCAGGCTTCCTGCCGAGCAGGAAGCCCGATGTGGGACTTGATCCCAGGACCCTGGGATCATGACCTGAGCCGAAGGCAGACGCTTAACGACTGAGCCACCCAGGCACCCGAGATTGATAATTTGGTTAATTAAAGTGGTGAGTAGATTTTTCTATTGATATTTTTTATTTGTTTCTGATTAGAAAAGGCATATATACTTAGTTCAGAAAACTTGAAAAATGCAAAAGGAAAATCACTGTAATTTCACTACACAGAAATAAACATTGTTAATGTTTTATGTATATCCTTAAGCAATCTTCTAGTGTTCCATATATAGTTATTCCAACTTTTTGCTATTTAAAATTTTTGCTTTTGTAAATAACCCAGTAGTGAACATCATTGTTGCTCTTCAAATCTTTGTCCTAATTTTTAAAAATTATTTCTGTAGGATTTCTAAAAAGTCAATTGTTTGATTAAAAGGTAGTAACTTTTTAGATTGTTTCACATTTCCTGATATTATACTCTCTCTGAGATTTTTATTTAGGTATATAATACTCAAAAATTTCTCATCAAATGTAAACACTGTTGTTTCAACAGAATAAACAAATTAGTGTAAGAACCTGGTAGAGATTATCTATCCTCATTCCATGTACCTAGTAGAGAAGGTCTTAATTGGCTTAACCCAGTCTATGGTAAGGTGTTGTTTTTTTTTTTTTTTAAAGTTTACTTTTAGAGAGAGAAAGCAGGAGCCGGGCCAGCTGGGGTGAGGGTGGGGGGAGGAGGGGCAGAGGGAGAGAATCTTTCAAGCAGACTTCCTGATGAACGAAGAGCCGGCTGCTACGAAGGGCTTGATCCCACAATCCATGAGATCATGACCTGAGCTGAAACCAAGAGTTGGGCTGCTTAACCAACTGAACCACCCAGCACCCCTGTGGTAAGGTTTTTCTGAAGTCACATATCCACAGGTGATCCAGTCAGGTGAGGACAGGGAAAATAGTGCTGTTAACGGAGCGGATTTTCTGAAGGGATGATGTAGCAGGAAGAAATATTTGTTACTTTTAATATGTTTAGTTTAACACTTGGTTTAAAGAAAAAACACTCTTCCTCAATGTGTTTGTTTTTGTATTTGGCACCTAACATTCATTAAAGTATCATTTCCCTCATGTTTTCTACCACAGTTCAAGTCAAAATAATTTTTGATCTTTGATTAACTCCATTCCATCCTCCATTATATGGTAGAGTAATCTTTCTACTGTACAAATATGGTCTTTCCCTTCACTGCTTAAATGCTCTTTAGTGATTTCTTATTGCTGTTAAGACAAAGGCATGGCTTACAAAGCCCCACTTGGTGGTTGAGTGGATGTGAGAGAGAAGGAAAAGGGAGGATTTTTTTTTTTAAAGATTTTATTTACTTGACAGAGAGAGACACAGCAAGAGAGGGAACACAAGCAGGGGGAGTGGGAGAGGAAGAAGCAGGCTTCCCGCTAAGCAGGGAGCCCCATGCGGGGCTCGATCCCAGGACCCTGGGATCATGACCTGAGCTGAAGGCAGACGCCCAATGACTGAGCCACCCAGGCGCCCCGGAAAAGGGAGGATTTAAGCATCTTATCAGTTTATTGTTCAGATAACTGGGTGAATTAAATTCAGATGGACTAAATTTGAGGTACCTGTGGGACATAAAATTTGAACTATTAAATAGGAAGTTGGGTATATGGTTCTAAAGCCGAAGATGGAGATTTGGGCTAGACATATAGAATCAGGAGTTATCAAAATACAGATGGTAATTAAAGACCCTGAGATAGTGGAGTAGAGAAACCAGAGACTCTAGAGTAAGAAGAAAAGAAAGCTTGGGCAGAAATGACATGTAAGAAATAGGTAAAGGATCAAAAGTGAGAAGTCAAAAAAGTAGGGAAAGACCACATACATCCGGTGACTCTTGTGCCAATGGTGTAAAGGTCTTTCAAGAAAGGGGTAGGTCAGCAAATGCCTGTGCTTCTTTTTATTATTATTATTATTATGTTAATCACCATACATTGCATCATTAGTTTTTGATGTAGTGTTTCATGATTCATTGTTTGCGTGTAACACCCTGTGCTCCATGCAGAACGTGTGCCCTCCTTAATACCCATCACCAGGCTAACCTATACCCCCACTCCCATTCCCCTCTAGAACCCTCAGTTTGTTTCTCAGAGTCCATAGTCTCTCATGGTTTGTCTCCCCCTCCGATTTCCCCCCCTTCATTCTTCCCCTCCTGCTATCTTCTTCTTCTTCTTCTTTTTTTTTTAACATGTAATGTATTATTTGTTTCAGAGGTACAGGTCTGTGATTCAACAGTCTTACACAATTCACAGCACTCACCATAGCACATACCCTCCCCAATGTCTATCACCCAGCCACCCCATCCCTCCCACCCCCCACCACTCCAGCAACCCTCAGTTTGTTTCCTGAGATTAAGAAGAAATGCCTGTGCTTCTAAGATGTCAAATAAGATAAGGCTTGAAAAGTAACATGGAGATCAACAGTGACCTCTACAAGATTACTTTGTTGGAGCCATTCAGATAGAAGCCAGATTCCAGTAGACTGAAGAGTAATTAGCAAGAAAAGTGGTGAGAGCAAGAAATTTGGTAGTGAAATGGAGTAAAGAAACTTTAATAGCTAGTGTTAGGCAGTTTACAGAGTTTTTAGTTATTATTTATTCCCAATGGGAGAGACCTGGATTTTGAAGATACAGAGGAGAGACATAATCACAGGGAGAACCCTGACAAAGAAGAAGTAAATGAGACTTAGCACACAGATGGAAGTATTATGCTTAGACAGGAAGAGGAGTGTATGATTCATTTTATTTTATTTTATTTTAAGATTTATTTTGTGGAGAGAGAGAGCACGCTTGCGAGTGTGCAGGATGGGGAGGGACAGAGGCAGAGGGAGAGAGACAATCTCAAACAGACTCCCCACTGAGCGCAGAGCCTAGTATCAGGCTCCATCTCATGACCCTGAGATCATGACCTGAGCTGAAATCAAGAGTTGGACACTTAACTGACTGAGCCACCTAGGCACCCCTGTATGATCCATTTTAATGAAAGAGAATGTATAATTCATAGAGAGGCTAGCATGTAGACTCTTACTACATTTTCCTGCATTATTTGAAATTTAATTTTATATTCTTGAATAAAATTTTAGTATGCAGACTCTTTTGAAGGTTACAATTATATCTTTCCACCAGTAGTAACAAAAGCAAAATAATTTTTTTGTGTATGAGAGCCTTACGTTAATGTGTTTTAGTTGAGTATTAAAGACCTGTTATATAGACTACTAATGGCTTTTTTTGTTCAAGTATTATGAATAGAAATGTTTATGTGGTGATCTTTTTTTTTTTTTTTAAAGATTTTATTTATTTATTTGACAGAGAGATAGAGAGCACAAGTAGGCAGAGTGGCAGGCAGAGGGAGAGGGAGAAGCAGGCTCTCCACTGAGCAGGGAGCCAGATGTGGGGCTCGATCCCAGGACCCCAGGATCATGACCTGAGCCGAAGACAGGCGCTTAACCAACTGAGCCACCCAGGTGCCCCTATGTGGTGATCTTTAAAAGAAATGTTCTTCTGACATAATTCTATGAAACTATAGAGAAATTTACAATTAAAGGCAAAAAGGAAAAGCTTAGTGCAAAAACTTACAAAGGGTCAAAATTATGCAGCAAATTAATCTGAAAATCAAAGGACAGGATAAAATTTATTTGTTATTATAAATTCTCTCAGGAAACTCACCTTTTTCATGCTTTGTCAAAAAACCTTAAACATTCACAGTTTAAAATAGCCTATTTTACAGTTTTATAAAACAGATTATGGTTTACTTTTTTTAAAATTTTTTTATTGTTATGTTAATCACCATACATTACATCATTAGTTTTAGATGTAGTGTTCCATGATTCATTGTTTGAGCATAACACCCAGTGCTCCATGCAGAACGTGCCCTCTTTAATATCCATCACCAGGCTAACCCATCCTCCCACCCCCCTCCCCTCTAGAACCCTCAGTTTGTTTTTCAGAGTCCATCATCTCTCATGGTTCGTCTCCCCCTCCGATTCCCCCCCTTCATTCTTCCCCTACTGCTATCTTTTTTTTTTTTTTCTTAACATATATGGCATTATTTGTTGCAGAGGTACAGATCTGAGATTCAACAGTCTTGCACAATTCACAGCACTTACCAGAGTACATACCCTCCCCAGTGTCTATCACCCAGTCACCCCCTCCCACCCACCCCACCCCCCCACTCCAGCAACCCTCAGTTTGTTTCCTGAGATTAAGAATTCCTCATATCAGTGAGGTCATATGATACATGTCTTTCTCTGATTGACTTATTTCGCTCAGCATAACACCCTCCAGTTCCATCCACGTCATTGCAAATGGCAAGATCTCATTCCTTTTGATGGCAGCATAATATTCCATTGTATATATATACCACATCTTCTTTATCCATTCATCTATCGATGGACATCTTGGCTCTTTCCACAGTTTCGCTATTGTGGACATTGCTGCTATAAACATCAGGGTGCATGTACCCCTTCGGATCCCTACATTTGTATCTTTGGGGTAAATACCCAGTAGTGCAATTGATGGATCATAGGGTAGCTCTATTTTCAACTTTTTGAGGAACCTCCATACTGTTTTCCAGAGTGGCTGCACCAGCTTGCATTCCCACCAACAGTGTAGGAGGGTTCCCCTTTCTCCACATCCCTGCCAACATCTGTCATTTCCTGACTTGTTAATTTTAGCCATTCTGACTGGTGTGAGGTGGTATCTCATTGAGGTTTTGATTTGGATTTCCCTGATGCCGAGCGATGTTGAGTACTTTTTCATGTGTCTGTTGGCCATTTGGATGTCTTCTTTGGAAAAATGTCTGTTCATGTCTTCTGCCCATTTCTTGATTGGATTCTTTGTTCTTTGGGTGTTGAGTTTGATAAGTTCTTTATAGATTTTGGATACTAGCCCTTTATCTGATATGTCACTGGCAAATATCTTCTCCCATTCTGTCGGTTGTCTTTTGGTGGTGTTGACTGTTTCTTTTGCTGTGCAAAAGCTTTTTATCTTGATGAAGTCCCAATAGTTCATTTTTGCCCTTGCTTCCCTTGCCTTTGGTGGTGTTTCCAGGAAGAAGTTGCTGCGGCTGAGGTCAAAGAGGTTGCTGCCTGTGTACTCCTTTAGGATTTTGATGGGCTCCTGTCTCACATTGAGGTCTTTCAACCATTTTGAGTCTGTTTTTGTGTGCAGTGTAAGGAAATGGTCCAGTTTCATTCTTCTGCATGTGGCTGTCCAATTTTCCCAACACCATTTGTTGAAGAGACTGTCTTTTTTCCATTGGACATTCTTTCCTGCTTTGTGGAAGATTAGTTGACCATAGAGCTGAGGGTCCATTTCTGTGCTCTCTATTCTGTTCCATTGATCTGTGTGTCTGTTTTTGTGCCAGTACCATATTGTCTTGATGATGACAGCTTTGTAGTAGAGCTGGAAGTCCGGAATTGTGATGCCGCCAGCTTTGCTTTTCTTTTTCAACATTCCTCTGGCTATTCGGGGTCTTTTCTGGTTCCATACAAATTTTAGGATTATTTGTCCCATTTCTTTGAAAAAAGTGGATGGTATTTTGATGGGGATTGCATTGAATATGTAGATTGCTCTAGGTAGCATAGACATCTTCACAATATTTGTTCTTCCAATCCATGAGCATGGAACGTTTTTCCATTTCTTTGTGTCTTCCTCAATTTCTTTCATGAGTATTTTATAGTTTTCAAAGTACAGATCCTTTGCCTCTTTGGTTAGATTTATTCCTAGGTATCTTATGGTTTTGGGTGCAATTGTAAATGGGATCGACTCCTTAATTTCTTGTTCTTTTGTCTTGTTGTTGGTGTATAGGAATGCCACTGATTTCTGTGCATTGATTTTATATCCTGCCACTTTACTGAATTCCTATATGAGTTCTAGCAGTTTTGGGATGGAGTCTTTTGGGTTTTCCACATAAAGTATCATATCATCTGCAAACAGTGAGAGTTTGACTTCTTCTTTGCCGATTTGGAAGCCTTTTATTTCTTTTTGTTGTCTGATTGCTGTGGCTAGGACTTCTAATACTGTGTTGAATAGCAGTGGTGATAGTGGACATCCCTGCTGTGTTCCTGACCTTAGGGGGGAAGCTTTCAGTTTTTCGCCATTGAGAATGATATTTGCTGTAGGTTTTTCATAGATGGCTTTTATGATATTGAGGTATGTACCCTCTATCCCTATACTCTGAAGAGTTTTGATCAAGAAAGGATGCTGTACTTCATCAAATGCTTTTTCTGCATCTATTGAGAGGATCATATGATTCTTGTTCTTTCTTTTGTTAATGTATTGTATCACGTTGATTGATTTGCGGATGTTGAACCAACCTTGCAGCCCAGGGATAAATCCCACTTGGTCATGGTGAATAATCCTTTTAATGTACTGTTGGATCCTATTGGCTAGTATTTTGGTGAGAATTTTTGCATCCATGTTCATCAGGGATATTGGTCTGTAATTCTCCTTTTTGATGGGGTCTTTGGTTTTGGGATCAAGGTAATGGTGGCCTCATAAAACGAGTTTGGAAGTTTTCCTTCCATTTCTATTTTTTGGAACAGTTTCAGAAGAGTAGGTATTAATTCTTCTTGAAATGTTTGGTAGAATTCCCCTGGGAAGCCATCTGGCCCTGGGCTTTTGTTTTTTGGGTGATTTTTGATGACTGCTTCCATTTCCTTAGTGGTTATAGGTCTGTTCAGGTTTTCTATTTCTTCCTCGTTCAGTTTTGGTAGTTGATACATCTCTAGGAATGCATCCATTTCTTCCAGGTTATCTAATTTGCTGGCATATAGTTGCTCATAATATGTTCTTATAATTGTATTTCTTTGGTGTTGGTTGTGATCTCTCCTCTTTCATTCATGATTTTGTTGATTTGGGTCATTTCTCTTTTCTTTTTGATAAGTCTGGACAGGGGTTTATCAATCTTGTTAATTCTTTCAAAGAACCAGCTCCTAGTTTTGTTAATCTGTTCTACTGTTCTTTTAGTTTCTATTTCATTGATTTCTGCTCTGATCCTTATTATTTCTCTTCTCCTGCTGGGTTTAGGCTTTATTTGCTGTTCTTTCTCCAGCTCCTTTAGGTGTAGGGTTAGGTTGTGTACTTGAGACCTTTCTTGTTTCTTGAGAAAGGCTTCTATTGCTATATACTTTCCTTTTAGGACTGCCTTTGCTGCATCCCAAAGATTTTGAATAGTTGTGTTTTCATTTTCATTGGTTTCCATGAATTTTTTTATTCTTCTTTAATTTCCTGGTTGACCCATTCATTCTTTAGTAGGATGCTCTTTAGCCTCCATGTATTTGAGTTCTTTCCGACTTTCCTTTTGTGATTGAGTTCTAGTTTCAAAGCATTGTGCTCTGAAAATAGGCAGGGAATGATCCCAATCTTTTGGTACTGGTTGAGACCTGATTTATGACCTAGGATGTGATCTATTCTGGAGAATGTTCCATGGGCACTAGAGAAGAATGTGTATTCCGTTGCTTTGGGACGGAATGTTCTGAATATGTCTGTGAAGTCCATTTGGTCCAGTGTGTCATTTAAAGTCTTTATTTCCTTGTTGATCTTTTGCTTAGACGATCTGTCCATTTCAGTGAGGGGAGTGTTAAAGTCCCCCACTATTATTGTATTGTTGTCGATGTGTTTCTTTGCTTTTGTTATTAATTGGCTTATATAATTGGCTGCTCCCATGTTAGGGGCATAGATATTTACAATTGTTAGATCTTCTTGTTGGATAGACCCTTTAAGTAGGATATAGTGTCCTTCCTCATCTCTTATTATAGACTTTGGTTTAAAATCTAATTTGTCTGATATAAGGATTGCCACCCCAGCTTTCTTTTGGTGTCCATTAGCATGGTAAATGGTTTTCCACCCCCTCACTTTCAATCTGGGGGTGTCTTTGGTTCTAAAATGAGTCTCTTGTAGACAGCATTTGAATGGGTCTTGTTTTTTAATCCAATCTGATAGCCTGTTTCTTTTGATTGGGGCATTTAGCCCATTTAAATTCAGGGTAACTATTGAAAGATAGGAATTTAGTGCCATTGTATTGCCTGTAAGGTGACTGTTACTGTATATTGTCTGTGTTCCTTTCTGGTCTATGTTGCTTTTAGGCTCTTTCTTTGCTTAGAGGACCCCTTTCAATATTTCTTGTAGGGCTGGTTTCGTGTTTGCAAATTCCTTTAGTTTTTGTTTGTCCTGGAAGCTTTTTATCTCTCCTTCTATTTTCAATGACAGCCTAGCTGGGTATAGTATTCTTGGCTGCATATTTTTTCATTTAGTGCTCTGAATATGTCCTGCCAGTCCTTTCTGTCCTGCCAGGTCTCTGTGGATAGGTCTGTTGCCAATCTAATGTTTCTACCATTGTAGGTTACGTATCTCTTCTCCCGAGCTGCTTTCAGGATTTTCTCTTTGTCTCTGAGACTCGTAAGTTTTACTATTAGATGTCAGAGTGTTGACCAATTTTTTTGATTTTGAGGGGGGTTCTCTGTGCTTCCTGGAGTTTGATACCTTTTTCTTTCCCCAAATTCGGGAAGTTCTCTGCTGTAATTTGCTCCAATATACCTTCTGCCCCTCTCTCTCTTTCTTCTTCTTCTGGGATCCTAATTATTCTAATGTTGTTTCGTCTTATGGTATCGCTTATCTGTCAAATTCTGCCCTCGTGATCCAGTAGTTGTTTATCTCTCTTTTTCTCAGCTTCTTTATTTTCCATCATTTGGTCTTCTATATCATTGATTCCCTCTTCTTCCTCATTTATCCTAATAGTTAGTGTCCCCATATTTGATTGCACCTCATTAATAGCCTTTTTGATTTTGACTTGGTTAGATTTTAGTTCTTTTATTTCTCCAGAAAGGGTTTCTCTAATAACTTCCATGCTTTTTTCAAGCCCAGCTAGTATCTTTAAAGTGATGATTCTGAACTCTATGTCCGACATCGTACTAATGTCCGTATTGAGTAGGTCCCTGGCAGTTGGTACTACCTCTTGTTCTTTTTGTTGAGGTGATTTTTTCCTTCTTGTCATTTTGTCCAGAGGAGAATAGATTAATGAGAGAACAAAATGCTAACAGGGTAACAACATCCCCAGAAAATATACTCTAAACAAATCAGAAAAGACATGAAGCAGGGGGAAAAGAAAGGGCAAGAGAGAAAAAAGAAAAAGAAAAAAAAAGAAAAAGATAATGATAAAAACAAACAAAAACAGAACAAAACAAAAAAAACCAGAATATGATCAAATATGATCAGGCTGGTACATAGATCAGTGTCACACACTAGATTTTGGGTGTATTTTGGTCTGTTAGAAGAAAGTGCCTCCCAAAATTTTAAAGAAAGAAAAACTTATATATGTACAAAAATAAGGGTTGATATGATGAAGCGATGGAATATGACTGTAAAGATGAAAATTATAAAAAATTTTATAAAAGGAATTGATAAGTTGTTTGAAAAAAGAAAGAAGAGGATTTAAAAAAAATAAGAAAAAAAAAAAGGGAGAGAATGTGATCAGGCAGGAGAGTAGAAAAAAGCCATACCCTAGAGATTTAGGGTATATTTTGATCTGTTAGAAGAAACTATCTCAAAATTTTAAAGAGAGAACAACTTATATATATATGCCAAAAATATGGGTAACTACTATGAACGGATAGAATATGACTCTAAAAATGAAAAATAAAAATGTTTTTTAAAAAAGGGATTGATAAGATGTTGGTTGAAAAAGGGAAAAAGAAAAATTCAAAAAAAAAAGTTAAAAAAAAATTAACTTTGAAAGACTAAAGAATCATGGTAAAAAAGCCATGGATTCTATGTGCATTATTCCCCTAGCACTGGAGTTCTGCCATTCTCATTGATGGGTAAACTTGGTCTTGGCTAGCTGTTCTCCCTGATCTTCTGGGGGAGGGGCCTGTTGCCGTGGTTCCCAAATGTCTTTGCCGGAGGCGGAATTGCCCCGCCCTTGCCCGGTCCGGGCTAAGTAATCTGCTCGGGTTTGCTCTCAGGAGCTTTTGTTCCCTGCAAGCTTTCCGTACAGCTTTGGAGGCGGAGAGTGAAAATGGCGGCCTCCCAATCTCCGCCCCAGAGGAGCCGAGAACTCGGGGCCCCACTCCTCAGTGCGCCCCCAGAGAAAAGCAGTCAGTCACTTCCGTCTCCCTGGTCTCCGGCCGCACTCCGTGCTCACCCAGCCTGTGACCGAGTGTTTCTATCTCTGGCACCTGACTCGGTGTGGAGTCTCCAAACCCAGCAGATCCCTGTGGTGCGCTCCCGCACCTCTCCTCCTGGGGGAAGAAGGTGCGTCTCCCTGGATCTGCCGCTTGTTGGGTCCCTGCTGGAGGAGCAGTGGCCCGACTGTTCCCCAGATCACGGTTTATGGCAACCGCGACCTGAGAGCCCGCGCCTCTGCAGGCAGCTTCCCTGCTCCGATACCTGGGAGCTCTGCCGCACTCAGGCACCCCCGGTCTTTCTATGACCCCGAGGGTCCTGAGACCACACTGTCCCGCGAGGGTTCCACCCCCAGCTTAGCCACCGGAGCGACGTCCCTCAGTGGAGCAGACTTCTAAAAGTTCTGATTTTGTGCTCCACGGCTCTACCACTTGCCAGAAGCGGCCGACAGAGGCCCCCTCCCCCTGCCGTCTATCCTCCCGAATATCGCCTCGGATTCACTTCTCCACACGTCCTACCTTCCAGAAAGTGGTCGCTTTTCTGTTCAGAGCTGTTGCTCTTCTTTTCTTCGATCTCCTTTTGAGTTTGTAGGTGTTCAGAATGGTTTGATCCCTATCCAGCTGAATTCCTGAGACCAGACGAAATCCAGGTCTCCTACTCCTGCAGCATCTTGCTCCGCCCCCTCTATGGTTTTCTTTTATAAGAATTTAGTCACTGTTTCGGGTGCCTGGGTGGATCAGTTGGTTAAGCGCCTGTCTTCGGCTCAGGTCGTGATCCCAGGGTCCTGGGATTGAGCCCCGCATCGGGCTCCCTGCTCAGCAGAGAGCCTGCTTCTTCCTCTCCCTCTGCTACTGCCCCTGCTTGTACATACGCTCTCTCTCTCTCCATCAAATAAATAAATAAAATCTAAAAAGAAAAAATTTAGTCACTGTTAGCATTGGAGAAGAAAATTGCATCAGTACCCTTTCATGACGGTGGTTTTACTTATGAACCAGATAATAATGTTAAAAAAAACCAAAAAACAAAAAACCACATTATGGTATCCAAAGTTTTGGATCTTGAAGGTGTTTGAACTGATTTGGTGATCATGTTATTACTTTGGTATTACTATTTTGTATAATGGGAATTTTGTTTTATTTGAGTACTTTTCCCAAATCAGAATTTACTAAGTTGCACATTTGTTCTATCAGCACTCTTTTTGTTTAAAGTGATTGAACACTAAATGGAAACTGGCTCAAACAATAAGTAGTTGATTATTGTTTATGTAACTTAGCTACCCAGAGTGGATCCCCCTGAATTCAGAGCTCAAAACGCATTGCCAGATTTTTTTCTCTACATTCTTTCTTCTAGATTAGTTCAGTCCCTAGGCTGGCTCTCCTTGGGCTCACAAAATAGCTGCAGCTTTCTCAATCTTATATCCTTATATCAAAGTAGAGCATTTTGAGCCAAAGTCCTTAAGTTCACCTTCATTTGCATCAACTGGGATCATATGCCTATCTCTACCATCCACAGTGGTCAGATAATTGTGCATCTTAATTGGCTTAAGACTGGATTGTGTCTTTAAGCCAATCACTGCTACTAAGGAAATGAGATATATTGATTGACTCGGAATGGAGTCCCCCCAAACTCAGCTTGGGAATGTGGAGGGATTGTTTCCAAAGGAAACTCTGGGTCCTCTTATAAGAAAGGGGGAGAATGGATGTTGGGTAGCCAAAAGCAGATGTCTACTATAGTGTTGTTATATATGTGGTGATTTTGTAGAGATTACAGACAAATATTTTTTATTCAAAGTATAATGAAGAAATTAATATAAAAGTTTCTCTAATATTCTTTAAATGATTCAATGTACATATGTTTAATCCAAATATCATAGGTATCACTACCCATTTAATTATTCCAGGTTTCACATTAACTCTTAGATTCTCTAAGACCCTTCCTGCAAAGGCACAGGAAATCCAATATGTTATTAGATGATCATGTATTTTCCAGGATCTTTAGGGGGATACGAGGTATCTAGGAATCAGTTTGGGAGTGATTACTTGGCTGCACTGTTCCTTAGACCCAACATTTTTATGAAGGATTCCACTTGGTTGTCACTATTGCCACTAAATATCTGTCATGTTTGAAGCTGTTGAAATTAGACTGTAACTACTTTAGCTAATGTTGTCACCAATAAGAAAGAGACATCTGGGAGCTGGTCCACCACTCACAGTTAGGCCTTGGTGGGTCATTATGCATGAATAATTTCACAGAATACCAACATCAGACAAGGCTACTCTGTGACTGTGATGGATCAATACAAAAACAAGACCACTCCACAACCGTATCTGAACACAGACAAAAATATGAACATTGTCCAAACCACGGAGATGACCAAACATTTCCTTATCCTGGCTAATATGAGTTACTGCTCTTTCTTTGCCACTTACAGCTAAGCTTTACTTGATTCCTCCTGTTGTATAGATAAGATTTATTAATATTCCCAACTGCTGAATTAACCCCTGCTTCCTGACAGGATCCAATCCCAAGTAAATCCCTGCTTCCCTAAACTTTCCCCCACGTCAGCTAACATAAGCCCAAATTCTAAAATAAATTTTAACATCCTCTTGTTGAGATGCCCATGGTTCTCCAGTGGTGTTGTTTTCTTCCTTTTTGCAATAAAAGCAATGAACCCAACTTTTCAATTACTGGTATGTTCCTGATGTTCTTTAGCTATTGGGCATTAACACCAGTAAATCTAGAACTCTGTGTTTTCATTCTTAGGAAGCAGACAGAAAGCTTGTAGTAAATTTCATTCAATTGCCAGGATTGAAGGTAGGTGAGTCTTCTGGAAAGTTGCTTGGGCCCCCGTGTTCAGTAGTTAGCAATGATGATTTTTTACTCAAATGCTAAAGCTAGTCAAGCCCTAACTTTGAAGCAAAGACTTCAAGTAGAACTATTTCAGTAGTCACCTGTACTCTTGTCCTGAGTACCACTTAAACTGCTTGTCACCATTACTATTGATGGTTAGTTTTCTGGTATAGTTCTTCATCTATTAACCCAGGCAAAGATGTTTTTTCAAGGTAAGAAAAGGTGTTGGAGGTCAGGAGGGCTCCACATGAGGTTGACTGAGTGTCAAAGTGCTCTAATTTTAAAAATTCACACAAATATCCTCCCCCCACATACACACAAAGACAAATTCCACTGGGGTGATTGGGTTGGGACAGTTTGGTTATTTGTTTTATCTATAACCAGTATCCTGCTACCATTTTGGCTGCTGTTACTGGTCTAAGTCATTGTATGTTCTTCCCTTATGGCGTGTTGCCTCCTAAAATCTTTCATTAGGGCCTCCAATTCTCTGTCAGGTATATCTCAATCTCAATAGTGGATAGAGTTTAAATATTTTTTCCTGGAAGGCTTTGGCCCCAGTGCAAATCACAGGATGCAAATGGATACATGCATAAGGTAATTTATTCTGCTCCAGTATCCACAAACATCTAATCCTAATCCAAATTGACTTGTGTGGAGAGGGATGTTGTCTAACTCCACTGACCAAAAGCATCTGGGCTCCAGTTCTACTCAGGTATCCTCTTACTAGCTTTATTTCACTAACAAAACTATGTGCTGCAGAATGGGATTTTCTTCTCCTTATTACCCTTTCTCATCCCATAGGAGTCAGATATGTTTTTTAGCATATTCATTAAAATTAAGCAACGGGTATATAGTTGATAATATGAAGAGAAAGGTTTGTCTCCTAGAAAGTCCAATCTAAAGGACTTCCACCTCCCTTCTGTTAACACAGGGAAAGGACCTGCCATTACTACCAGGATGGAGGCATGTGTAGAATTTAAAATGAGCTACTCATTCTACTTAAGCTACTCTTCTAGAATGGAGCTTCAGGGAGTTCAGAGGGGTAGGAAAGGCCACAACAAAGATAGTAAGAGGGTGAAAGGCAGTAGAAAGGACTCTAAGATGCTCATCTTGCATGGTCTTCTGATAGCTAATGTCTTTGTATGTTTGTGATAAGTTAATAGAAAAGATGTTTTTTACTGTTCACAGACTTTATGTATGTGGTTATAGTGCATGCATAATGCATATGTACACGTCTACATAATGTCTTTTTTTTGACATAATGATAGTCTTTAAATACACCTTAATCAATTGAAAAGCCCTTGAAAAAAAAAGAAAAGTTCAAAGCAAACATACAAGATAAAGGTTTCTTTATTGATAATTTGGTTAAGACAAACTTTTTTGAAAAGACTAGGAAGTTTTACAAACTTTTTGTGAAAGTATTTTTAAAATGGTGTTCAGGTATATCTAAAGTATATACTAGCCATATTTATTATCAAACAACACTTTATGATTGTGCAAATTTGCTACTCTTCCTTAATATAAAAATTATATTAGCCAAATTTAACCAGAGATTTAGGGTCTGGTTATATTTTATTACTATAACCCATTTTCCTAATAAAATCCCTAGTATAATCCCCAGGGAAAGCAAGTTACTTTAAGGCACTGACCATAGGACCTGTGCCTTTTCCCCCCAACCCTCACATTGTTTGAATGTCCTTCAGTTTTAAAACCTTATTGCTTGGGGTGCCTGGGTGGCTTAGTTGGTTAAGCGACTGCCTTTGGCTCAGGTCATGATCCCAGGGTCCTGGGATCGAGCCGCACATCTGGCTTCTTGCTTCTCCCTCTCCTTCTCCCTGCTACTCCATCTGCTTGTGCTCTCTCTCTCTGTCAAATAAATAAATAAAAATTCTTAAAAAAAAAAAACCCTTATTGCTCACCTCCACCTTTAAAATGCCTTTGCTGGCTCTTCCTTCTCTCTAATTAGAAGTACTTCTCAAAGCCAAGTTTTTTATTCATTCAAAAGTAGATAGTTGAGAACTACTAGGTGCCAGGCACTGTGTTAGATATGGAATATAACCATCAACAATGCAGTTTATCCTCTGCTTTCTCTATAATCAAAAGAGCTAAAATTAACTAAGAATTTAATGTGTGTCATGTCCTATTCTAAGTACTTTATGTGTATTCTTTCTTGTAATCCTCACAACCATCCTAAGAGGTAGCTTTTTTTTTTGTATTTTTTTTTAAGATTTTATTTATTTATTTATTTGACAGAGTGAGAGCACAAGCGGGGGAGTGGCAGGCAGAAGGAGAGGTTGAGAAGCAGGCTCTCTGCTGAGCAAGGAGCCCGATATGGGGCTTGATCCCAGGACCCTGGGATCATGACCTGAGCTGAAGGCAGACAATTAACCGACTAAGCCACCCAGGCACCCCTAAGAAGTAGTTTTAATTTAATCCCTATTTTACAAATTAACAGAGTAGGGTACAGAGGATAAACAACTTGCTCTACAGTAAAGGGTAAGCCCATGCTAGGCTACCTATAGTGCTCTTCTGAAAAATACCATAAAAGAGGTATAAGTTAGTTTTTCTTGGAGTATATAACATCTCTTGTAGAGTGGATGAAATTTGTAAATGTGGATATGAGCATGGGGATGAAACTGTAGAATAAAAGATGTACCATTTACATTTAATATGCAGAATATCAAAATATATTTACTCAAAATAAAATCATGATCTCCTTTTGTCTACTGCTGTCATCCACTAGCTTTATTTTGTATATCTAAAATTACAAAGTAGGATTATTTAAAAGATATTCTATCATTCAGATCCAAAGAAGTTTGAGTGATGCCATGCTGTATTTGCTGGGGTGCATGGTAGGAAATGCACAAGCATTGATACTGTCCTGCACTGCTATCTTTGGTTTCTTCTAAAGGTTGCTAAAGATAATCTTTCAGATGGATAATCATGGATAATGCACTTAGCTAAATTAAAATTAATTATAGCTATATTTAGATAATAAAATAGTTCTATTGAAAATAGGACTCATTTCTGTAGAACAGAAATTTAATTTCTGTGTTATATTGCTTAGGGAATCTGGTACTCTCCTGATATAGGATTAGAATTAAGTTACTTAATACTTACTGAATTGTAAGCTTTTTAGTTTTCTCTCCCCACTTCTTTGTCCCATTTGTTTATCTCCTTGGTTGGCTTGTTTGGGCTTTTTCCAATCCTTGTATTTTTCACGGTAATATTCCTTTTAATGCCTGTAAGCTAAAATGTAAACACTAAATAGAAAAATATAAGTCTGCAATGGGACTTTATCAGCTTTGTTTTCTGTTTATTTGCTTGTTTTGGAAATTGTTCTTTAGTTTGCTGGAAAGCAATCCTGTTTATAAATAGTAGAACCAGTGTTGGAATTATGATTTTCTTTAAAACTGTAACATATAATCTTAGGTGAACTTTTTAATATGTAAGAACATGTAGGTATTGTCATAAATAAGGTTAACTTAATAAAATACAAAATTTACCCATTTTAATTTTTATTCAGGTTGAAATATACTAATAAATATGCTGTTACTGCTCTAACAAACCACTTCCTTGTATTGCCATCTTCAACCAAAATGTAGATTGTTATAGGTAAGTTGTCTCCTCTTTTTACTTCAAATAGTTGGAGCTTAGCTGCAACATGCTGAGAACTGAATGGCTCTAATTTAGAAGATTCTTTGGTGTGTAAAAAGTATTCAATGTATGATATTAAGAATCATTTCCATGTAAGAAACCTCATGGATGCACTTTGGCTCTTTTTCTGTAACGAATCATTTTAATTTAATTTATGTAAATATGAATAAGTATAGTATACAAGTCTTGTATATTATAATACAAATTTTAAATGTTTGAGTATATTGGAAACTGCAAGTTTTCTAGTTGAATATTGGGACAATAGCATCATATATTCAGATGTTAGAACCTTATAGACAATTAAGTAAGAAAGTTGGTAGAAATTTATGTAGATTTAGATTGGCAGATTAAGTGCCAGGCCTTGTCTTAAAAGAAGTATTTTTTCTAATTTTTTAGAATTTGGAATTAAGTCTAAGAAAGCAGTTTTCCTTTGTATATTATGGCCTCCTTAGAGGTATAATGAATCAAAAGTTCTGAGATAATTGTAAAATAGTCTTTGTTTTCATCAACTGAGGCTATGCTTCTATAACAAAACAATCCTCAAATCTCAGAAGCTTGAAACAACAAAGGTTTATTTTCTGGTCCTTTAACACATCTCCCATTGGTCAGCTATAACTCAGTTTGATGTTGTCTTCATTCTGGAACTCATGCTAAGGGAACAGCCTCTACCTGGAACATTGCCAGTCACATGGTGAAAGAAAATGAAGAATGTAGTAGAATCACACAATGGCTCTTAAAGCTTCTACTTGGAAGTGGCATATCTGGCTTCTTATATTCTATTGGCCAGAGGAAATCATATGGCAAAGTCTGATGTCATGAAGAAGTACCAAATACTTTGAACAGTAATACAAAATAATTTACCATACTTTACTCTTTTGGTCACAAATATTCATTTCCTTGTCTTTTGCATACAAAATATACTCATTCTATACCCAAGGTAGACAACTCAATAGTCCCATCCAATCATAGTATAAGGCTCAAAATTCAAGATATGATAGTTTCCCTATAAAGCATGGATGTGACTCCTCTTACTTTGGGGACTTGTGAGCCTAAAAAGGCAACTTTTATACTCTCCTTAAATACAAACAAAGATGGAACATGGATGGGTACTGCAATAAGTATTCCCATTCCTGAAAGGGGAATAATGGGAGACATAATAGTCATTAGTTTGTCAATATAGTCTGAAATCCTACAGGCTTCACAAGAGCCTCTTACCCTAGGGGTGAGGAATAGCCCTTCATTGGCCACTGTTTCTGCTTTCTGGGAGTAGCTTCTCAGTACATTTTCCCCCCATGGCTGTCTGCTTACCTTCCTTTTCATCATCCTTCCTGGATACATCTGAAGAGGGCACTGGAGAATGTGCCTTCCCTAGATATGCTATCTACCTTCCTCAGTGTGCTACTGAATCAATTAACTCAGGGGCCTGCCCTATCTCTGGACTTCCTTTTGTATGAGATAATGACATATATTTTTATTTAAGCCAGTGTGATTGAGGTTTCTCTTACATGCAACAGAAACATTCTAATTTATAAAAATCTAGTATCATATTCTTCTGAAATAAATAGAACTCTGACAAAAAATTTTTCTCAAGCTGGACTATAACTGCATCAAACTGATTATTAAGATACTCTAAAATGGAAACTGCTTCTGCAGTTCTTTTCAAGTATTATTTTAATATGAAAAGGTAATTTAAAGACTTTTAGCTATCAGAAGCAAATGGATATACTATTACCATTATGACATCATAACTTGATGTTTTATTATTTAAGACTTATGATATTGATTATGTTGGTACAAAGATCATTCAATAGGGAAAGAATAATCTTTTGAACAAATGGTTCTGGGACTACCAGATATCCACATGCTAAAGAATAAAGTTGTATCCCTATTTCACCCCGTATTCAAAAATTAATTCACATTGGATCAAAGACCTAAATGTAACGGCTAAAATACAAAAATTTTAGAAGAAATCATATGTGTAAATCACCATGACCTTGGACTAAGCAATGTTTCGTTAGATACATCACCAAAAGTACAAGCCACAGAAGAAAAAAATAGATAATTAGACCATCAAAGTGGAAAAAAAATTCTGCTTCAAAGGACATAATTATTTATCTGATAAAAGACTTGTATTCAGCATGTTTAAAGCACTATTGCTAATCAATAATAAAAAGATACATAACCCAATTTAAAAGTGAGCAAAAGACTCAAATAACATTTCTTCAAATAAAATATACAAATGTCCAAAATGCATATGAAAAGATGTTCAACATCCTTAGCCAGTGGAGAAAAATCAAACCCATGATGATATACCACTTCACGTCCACTAAAATGGCTATAATTTTAAAAAGACAAATGTTGGTGAGGATATGGAGAAATTGCAACCCTCATACACAGATGATGGGAATGTAAAATGGTGCAGCTTTTGAAAAACAATTTGGCAGTTCCTCTAGAGATTAAATGTAGAGTTACCATTTGACCTAGTTTTTCCACTCATGGGTATATTCCCAAGAGAAATGAGAGCACATATCCACATGAAAACTTGTACATGAATGTTCGTAGTAGTATTACTTATAGTACTCAAAAAGTGGAAACAAACCAAATAACGGTGATATACAGTACAACATGAATGAACTTTGAGAACATTATGTTAAGTAAAAGAAACCAGACACAAAAGGCCACATATTGTATGATTCCATTTATATGAAATACCTAGGATAGACAAATCTGTAGAGACAAAGATTAGTGATTGCCAGAGGCTGAGGATAAGGGGAAATGAGGAATGACTGCTAATGGGCACAGTGTTTCTTTTCAGGGTGATGAAAGTATTCTGGAATTAGATAGTGATGATGATTGTACAACTCTGTGAATATACTGAAAACCACAGGATTATACATTTTAAAAGGATAGATTTTATGGCATATGAATTATATACCTATAAAACAAAAAATGCAAAGTTATGTGTGCCAGCTGAAAAAAATTCAATTGTATTTCTATACAATGATAAATCAGAAAATAGAAAATATTATTCTATTCAAAATAGCATCAAAAAGAATACGCAACTGATGAATTATTGAATATTACATCTGAAACTAATGATGTACTATGTTGGCTAATTGAATTTAAATAAAAAAAGAAGTACTTTTGGAATAAGTTTAACAAAAGAAATATGAGACTATTACACTGAAAATTTAAAAATTTTATTGAGAACAATGAAAGATTTAAAGATTTTATTTATTTATTTGACAGAGAGAGACAGCAAGAGAGGGAACACAAGCAGGGGGAGTGGGAGAGGGAGAAGCAGGCTTCCTGCTGAGCAGGGAGCCCAATGGAGGGCTCCATCCCAGGACCCTGGGACCATGACCTGAGCCACCTAGGCGCCCTGAGAACAATAAAAGATTTAAATTAATGGAAGGTCATTCCATGTTCATGGATTGGAAGATTCAATATGGTTAAGATGGAAATTCTCCACTAATTGAGCTATAGATTCAATGTAATCCTTATCAAAATTCTGGGTGGCTTTTTGCATAAGTTGAGAAGCAGATTCTAAAATTTATATGGAAATGCAAAACACAATAGTCAAAACAATTTTGAAAAAGACAAAGTTGGAGGACTTTCACTTCTCAATTTCAGAACTTACTATAAATGTAGTTATCAGGATAGTGTGACAATGACATAAGGATAGATATATAGATGAATGCAACACAATTGAGAGTCCAGAAATAAATCTGTATATTTATAATTAATTGATTTTTGACAAATATGCCAAGGAGATTCATTGGTGGAAAATGTAATCTTTTCAACAAGTGAATTTGGGGCAGTTGGATACCCACATGCAAAAAGATGAACTTATACTCTCATTTCACTTTTATTATACATAAAAATAATAGTCTTAAATGTAAGCTAAAACAATAAAACTTTTAGAATAAAACATAGTAGGTAATCTTTGAGACCTTGGGCTAGGCAAAGATTTCTTAGCTATTTCTTTGCTATGCCAAAAGCACAGGCCATAAAAGAAAAAAATTAATAAATCGAACATCAAAATCCAAAACTTACACATTTCAAAAGTCACCATTAAGAAAATGAAAAAAATAAACAATACACTGGGAAGAAACACATATCTGATAAAGGACTTGCACCCAGAATTTACCAAGAACCTTTAAAATTCTAGAATAATACAACTCAATTAAAAAATGAGTTAAAGATATGAATGGACATAAGAATGGCTATTGAGCACACGAAAAGAAGCTCAATAACATTAGCTATTAGGGAAATGGCTATTAAAACCACAATGAGACACCATTTCATACCCACTAGAATGGCTATGATAAGTAAGATAACAAATGTTTGTGAGGGTGTAGAGAAATGGGAACACATATGTTGCTGGTGGGAATGTAAAATTCTGTAGCCACTTTCAAAAACCATTTGAAAGTTTTTCAAAAAGTTAAAACTACCAGCAGATCAACTCCTGGGTATCTACCCAAGAGAAATGAAAACATAAGCCCCCACAAAAACTTGTATGTGAATGTTCATAGAAACATTATTTATAATAGCCAAGAACTGGAAACAACTCTAATGGCCATTTACTAATAAATAGACAAAATATGACATATCCATATAATTGAATATCATTCAGCAATAAAAATAACATACTACTTACACATTCTACATTATAGATAACCCTCAGAAACAATGCAAAGTGAAAGAAACATATATTTTATGATTCCATTTCTAGGATATGTCCAGAAAAGTCAAGTCTACATATATAGAAAGTAAATTAGTGATTGCCTGGGTCTGGGAATGAAAATCTGGGTTTAACATAAATGGGTATGAGGGATTTTATTGAGGGGACCAAATTGTTCTAAAAATGATTTATGGTGAAAATTGCACCACTCAATTAACTTGCTAAAAATCACTTAAATTGTTCACTTGAAATGGGTGAATTTTGTGATATATTTTTTACATACTAGTAAAGCTGTTAAAAAAGTAAAAAGACGCATGACACATGGTGATATGCCAAAACACAAGAAGGGGATGAGGACAGAACAATTAAAAATGGTGTTTTGGGTTTTGCGGCCAATTTAGAAGTATCACAACAATGAGATGAGACCAAAATGTTTAAAAATAATTTCTCTTTTGGTGCTTTTATTTCTGTCTTTGGTGGCCAGAATCAGTGGTGACCGAGAACCTCTGTCATTTAGGATATGCACAGATTCTGATGCTGTCTAAAGATATTGAAAAATAAGTCACAGGAAAAAAAGTGCTACAAAAATTCTTCAGAAAGTTTCACCAGCTGCTACCATTTTCTAAGTCTTTCTAGGTCTTCATTTTGTCAATTACTTTATAATTCATATAGTTTCATGTGGTTGTTGTTGACTCTAAATTTTATCTGAAGTTGTTTTCTAAGACCCAGATACTGTTTCACAGTAAAGATTTGTGTCTTTTCCGAATTGAAATATTTTGATCTAAAGTAAGCTTATGGAGATAACTATTTCAAAACAAAGCATTGTATTTCTGGAGGAAATATTAATTTGGATAGCTTATTAGATAGTTTATAATAGTTAATACTCCTATTTAGGTCCTCTCTTTGGGATGGTTGGTTTTTTTACTCATTCATGGATCTAGGCATTGATTCAGCAAATATCTATCAAGCACTTATGCTTACCTAGCACTAGGCTAGCTGCTGGGATTATACCAATGAACTCCATACAAGGAAAGGAAAAAATAAACAAGGAAACAGTAATTTCACAAGATAGGAGGTCATACAAGAAAGAGTGGCCAAAGAACCTATTGTAGACTGGTTTATAGGTGGTCTCTGGGGAGGTGATAAGTGAGCTGAGATCTGAATGATGAGAAAAACACCCAGCCACGTGAGGATTTGTGGAAAGAGCATTTTAGGCCACGGGACTATAAAGGACCTCCTAGGAGAGATGGTGCTGGCACTGTTTCTGAGAATTAGAATGTATTTGGAATGTGATGATGTGGGACTCATGTTTTGTAGGCCAGAATAAGTAGTATGCATTTTGGTCCAATTGCAACAGAAAGGCATTGTGAAATTTTTAAGCAGGGTGGTAACATAATCCGATATATATTTCATATAGGTCAAGTAGGCTGCTCAATGGAAAATGGAATGGGGAGGGAGATAGAATGCAAAGTTAAAGCAGAAAGACCAACTGAAAGGCTTTGCAACAGTCAGGAAAAGAGATGGTGGTATCTTGGGCCATAATAATAGCAATAGAGATGGAAAAAGATGAGTCGATTTGTTATTTTTTTAAGTTAGAATTAATGGTACTTGTTAATGGGTTAAAGGGATGGGGAGATTAAATAAATTAAAGAGGACTTTTAATATTTGGTGTCAAGAACTGGGAGAATGTTACTGAGATGGGGAAGATTGGAGGAGAAACAAGTTTGGGTAGAAAAAAAAGTTTTTCTGTTTTGAAAAGGTCAAATTTGTGATCCTATTCATCATCCTAGTAGAATATCAAGTGGGCAGTTATATGTTTAATTTGGAGCTCAAAGGAAAGTTCATATGATTGGACACATATCTGAGGGTTACTGGCATATAGATGGCATTTAAATCCATAATTTCAATCTCTGGATGAGATTACCTAGGGAGGAGGAAAGGGCTCAGATCTGAATTCTGAGTTTTTCCAACATTTAAAAGATAGCAGAGAAAAAGCAGAGGAGGTCAAGTAAGTGAGGAGGGTGGAATGGAGACTATGCTGCCTGGAAGTACATCTCCAGCCAAAGGCTCTGCTGCTACTCACCTTCACCTGGTTGTTGTCAGGTACCACCATGAAAACCCATATTGGAACTTAAGGCAAAAGGAAAAACATTTATCTCTATATGTACTAAACAAAATATCCTCTTAGATTTTGAACTAATTGGAAAAAGTTATTTAAAAATCTACAACAAAAATCAGTTCAATTTGTATAAAATTGTGAACCCTCATAAATCTGCCCAGTAGGAAGACTTGATGGGCAAGTGACCCCAGAACAGAGGGCTGGTTGGAAATGGCTATTTTCATTGCACAATAATTGCACATAATGTGTAAAACAAAGAAACAACAGCCTGTCTTTATTTAACATTTTGATATTTTGTTAATCATGGATTTTTTGCATTTTGATTTTTTATAAATTGCATTAAAATATTATTTATCCTGATTATCCCAAGTTTTTTGGCAGTCCTTGAAATTTTGTATCCACAGAGTGTCTCATTTGTCTCACCCTAATCCTGATCCTGGACTCAAGACAAAATTTCTCCATTTTTAGAGAGAGGCTGACACATCCAGGTTTTAATGTGAAATCTCACATTTTGAATATGTTGGCTAGGGAGCTTGGGTTCAAGACAAAAGTGTGGGGAGATCCTGAGCTCACCTCCTTCCCCTGGATACAGCAATATACAAGTACATTTGGAATAATTCCCACCAAAAGATACCTGGAAACTGGTTGAACAGAGCCTCCACCAAGGGACAGCACCAAGATGGGTAGAAGAAATATGGTCTCACTACAGAAAAAAACCACACCCCAGTCATGGTGCTCTGTGGTCTGGAAGGATCTCAAAGGTACACACTTCCCTGAGATGTGAGAAATTTGAGCTCTACATCAGGCACCACAACCCTTAGATCCTGTGCAAGAGAAATGAGCTCCCAAAACATCTGGCTTTGAAAAGCAACAGAGAGTATGTCCAGGAAAACTATAGGACTGTACAGATAGCAAAACGCACTCTTTTTTTTTTTTTTTTTTAACATATAATGTATTAGTTGTTTCAGAGGTACAGGTCTGTGATTCATCAGTCTTACACAATTCACAGTGCTCACCATAGTACATAACCTCCCCAATGTCTATCACCCAGCTACCCCATCCCTCCCACCCACCTCCACTCCAGCCACCCCCAGTTTGTTTCCTGAGATTAAGAATTCCTCATATCACTGAGATCATATGATACATGTCTTTCTCTGATTGACTTATTTTGCTTAGCATAATACCCTCCAGTTCCATTCACGTTGTTGCAAATGGCAAGATTTCATTCCTTTTGATGGCTGCATAATATTCCATTGTATATATATACCACATCTTTATCCATTCATCTGTTGATGGACATCTTGGTTCTTTCCATAGTTTGGCTATTGTGGACATTGCTGCTGTAAACATTGGGGTGCACATACCCCTTTGGATCCCTACATTTGTATCTTTGGGGTAAATACCCAGTAGTGCAATTGCTGGATCGTATGGTAGCTATATTTTCAACTTTTTGAGGAACCTCCATACTGTTTTCCAGAGTGGCTGCACCAGCTTGCATTCCCACCAATAGTGTAGGAGGGTTCCCCTTTCTCCACATCCTCGCCAACATTGCCAAGCGATGTCGAGCACTTTTTCATGTGTCTGTTGGCCATTTGGATGTCTTCTTTGCAGAAACGTCTGTTCATGTCTTCTGCCCATTTCTTGATTGGATTAGTTGTTCTTTGGGTGTTGAGTTTGATAAGTTCTTTAAAGATTTTGGATACTAGCCCTTTATCTGATATGTCACTGGCAAATATCTTCTCCCATTCTGTCGGTTGTCTTTTGGTTTTGTTGACTGTTTCTTTTGCTGTGCAAAAGCCTTTTATCTTGATGAAGTCCCAATAGTTCATTTTTGCCCTTCCTTCCCTTGCCTTTGGCGATGTTTCTAGGAAAAAGTTGCTGTGGCTGAGGTCGAAGAGGTTGCTGCCTGTGTTCTCCTTTAGGATTTTGATGGACTCCTGTCTCACATTGAGGTCTTTCAACCATTTTGAGTCTGTTTTTGTGTGCAGTGTAAGGAAATGGTCCAGTTTCATTCTTCTGCATGTGGCTGTCCAATTTTCCCAACACCATTTGTTGAAGAGACTGTCTTTTTTCCATTGGACATTCTTTCCTGCTTTGTGGAAGATTAGTTGACCATAGAGCTGAGGGTCCATTTCTGGGCTCTCTATTCTGTTCCATTGATCTGTGTGTCTGTTTTTGTGCCAGTACCATACTGTCTTGATGACAGCTTTGTGATAGAGCTTGAAGTCTGGAATTGTGATGCCACCAGCTTTGCTTTTCTTTTTCAACATTCCTCTAGCTATTCAGGGTCTTTTCTGGTTCCATACAAATTTTAGGATTATTTGTTCCATTTCTTTGAAAAAAGTGGATGGTATTTTGATAGGGATTGCTTTAAATGTGTAGATTGCTCTAGGTAGCATAGACATCTTCACAATATTTGTTCTTCCAATCCATGAGAAGAAGAAATAGTAGGAAGGGAAAAATGAAGGGAGGGGGATCGGAGGGGGAGATGAACCATGAGAGACTATGGACTCTGAGAAACAAACTGAGGGTTCTAGAGGGGAAGGGGGTGGGGGGATGGGTTAGCCTGGTGATGGGTATTAAAGAGGGTACTTATTGAATGGAACATTGGGTGTTATACGCAAACAATGAATCATGGAACACTACATAAAAAAAAATAAATAGGAAAAAAAAGGATGCTGTATACAGATCCACTCAGTCTAGAAACCAGTGCAAAGACATCAGACCAAAAAGCCCAAGGACCACAGGTAAAGGAAACCCACTTACTTGGCATGCCAGCAGGGTGGCAGGAAGCAGCTGAGCCTCTCCCTGGGGACTGAGAAATGGGGACAACCACATTCGCCAGCTCATTCTGCCTTGCTGATCTCAGTGTCATTGAGCACCAGTTTGGAATCTTCCCTCTAGACTGCTATGTCAGGGGGTGTGCCCCATTGAGAGCCTGCCCAACCCTATGTCTTGCCAGGCCTTATAGCTGGCAGAACAGTAACCCCGCCCACCAGTGCATCCATAGCAGTCATGGCCAAGACTCAGAGCACCCCCATCTGAGGTCCAGCCCCACTCTTCAGCATGCGCCCAATAGTCACAGCTCTGCCACAACAGGAGGGTGAATATAGCCTACACAGGGAACACCCCTGGAGCACCTGGCTCTGGTAGCCAGTAGTGATTGTGCTTCTGGGCCCCACAGGACACCTCCTACATAAGGCCACTCCTTCAAGACTGGGCAAACTAAAATAAATAAATAAAAGACAGGGAGAACTACCTAAAACAGACAAACACAAAGAGTAGCAAAATAAGACAGAGGAATATGTTCCACATGAAAGAGCAAGACAAAACCTCAGAAAAAGAACTAAATGAAAAGAGCAATCTACTGAATAACATCAAAAGTAATGGTCATAAACATGCTTACCAAACTCAGGAGAAGAATGGATAAACACAGTGAGAACTTTAACAAAGAGAGAAAATATAAGAAAGTATTAATCAGAACTGAAGAATAAAATAACAGAAATGAAATCTACAGTAGAGGGAATAAATAGCAGATTCGATGATGTAGAAGAACACATCAGTGATCTGGAAAACAGGGCAGTGGAAATCACCCAGACTGAACCACAAAAAGAAAAAGCTTTTTTAACCATGAGGATAGCTTAGGGGACCTCTGGGATAGCATCAGTCATATTAATATTCACATTGTAGAGGTCCTGGAAGGAAAAGAGAGAGAAAAAGGGACAGGAAGAATATTTGAAGAGATAATAGCCAAAAACTTCCCTAACTCGGAAACAGACATCCAGGTTAAGGAGGAACAGAGTCCCACACAAGAAGAACGCTTAGAGATTCATACCAAGACACATCGCAAATGTCAAAAGCAGCAAGAGAAAAGCAGGTAGTTACATTTAGGTGGACCACCATGAGACTATCAGCTGATTTTTCAGCAGAAATTGTGCAGGTCAAAAGAAAGTGGCGTAATATATTCAAAGTGCTGAAAGGAAAAAAACCTACAATCAAGGATAGTCTACCCAGCAAGGTTATCATTCAGAATTGAAAGGGAGATGAAGAGTTTCCAATGGTGTTGGGCAAACTGGGAAGCTACATGTGAAAGAATGAAACTGGACCATTTTCTTTTACCATGTACAAAAATAAACTCAAAATGGATTAAAGACTTAACTATAAGGCCTGGAATCATAAAACTACAAGAAAACATAGACAGTAAGCTCTTTGACATGAGTTTTAGTGATATGTTTTTGATCTGTATCCAGGACCAACAAAAGCAAAAATAAACAAATGGGACTACATCAAACTAAAAATGCCTTTGCTTATCAAAGGAAACCATTAACAAAATGAAAAGGCAACCTACTGAATGGGAGAAGCTATTCAAAAATGATATAACTCATAGGGGTTAACATCCAAAATATATAAAAAACTCATAAGAATCAATATAAAAAAATCTGATTTAAAAATGGCAGATGACTTATGGGGCACCTGGGTGGCTCAGTTGGTTAAGCATCCAACTCTTAGTTTCGGCTCAGGTCATGATCTCGCAGTTGTGGGATTGAGCCCCACATTGGGCTCTGCTCTCAGCGTGGAATCTGCTTCAGATTCTCTCTCCCTCTCCCTCCCACTTTCTCTTTCTAATAAATAAAAATAAATAAAATAAAAATGGGCATATGATTTGTATAGGCATTTTTTCAAAGAAGATATAGATGGCCAACAGGTACATGAAAAGGTGCTCAACATAATCATTAGCCATCAGGGAAATGTAAATTAAAACCACCATGAGCTATCACTTCATAGTTGTCGGAATGGCTATTTTGAAAAAGAGAAGAAGTAAGTGTTGGTGAGGATGTAAAGAAAAGGGAACCCTTGTGCACTGTAGGTGGGAATGTAAGTTGGTGCAACCACTATGTAAAACAGTATGGAGTTTCCTCAAAAAAATTAAAAATAAAAGTAACATATGACCCAGTGATTCTACTTGTAGGTATTTATCCAAAGAAAATACCAATCCAAAGAGATATATACATCCCTATGTTCTTTGCAGCATTATTTACAATGGCCATGATATGGAAACAACTTAAATGTCCATCAACAGATGAATGGATAAAGAAGATGTGGTGTATATCACACACACACACACACACACACACACACAGGAACATTACTCAGCCATAAAAAAGGATGAAATCTTGCCATTTATGGCAACATGGATGGACCTAGAAGGTATTATGCTAAGTGAAATAAGTCAGACAGGAAGACGAATACCTTATTACTTCATTTATAAGTGGAATCTAAAAAACAAAACAAATGAACAAACAAAATAGAAACAGACTTATACATACAGAGGACAAACTTATGGTTGCCACAGGGGATGGGATCAGGGGAGTGGACAAAATAGGTGAAGGGGATTAAGAGGTAAAATTTTCCAGCTGTAGTATAAAGATGTGGGGATGTAATACACAGCATAGGGAATATAGTCAATGATATTGTAACAACTTTGTTTGGTGACAGATGGTCACTAGACTTGTGATGATCATTTCATAATGTATATAAATATCAAATCACTATGTTGTATACCTCAAGCTAATACAATATTTTATGTCAATTATTCTTCAAAAAATGTTGACAAGTTATTAAAGATTTAAATAACATAATGTTGGTCAAACAAAGCATTAGGAATTCTACCATAAAGCATCCTGGTATCATGAGAAGCTCATAGTCAGGCTGTCAAAGACTTGAGCTCTTGTCTTATTTTAACCTAACCAGGCACTATAACTTTCCTGGCCTTCATTTTTCACATTATTATAAGTATACTTCTATGACCCAGTGTCAAGCATGATAATTAGAATTTTATGAAATACTAGCAGTGATCAAGTCCTATGGATCTGAAGTGTAAATGTTAGATTGAACCATATGAAATTACTGATAATTGGCCATTTTGGATCTACAAAAACATTAATTTCATGTTATTCAACCTAATAGTTTTGTTTCACTCGAGGCTGAGAGTATGATGCACCAGGCATTGCTGTGCTGAGCCATATTAGAACCTAAGGCAAAAGGAAAAATGTGTTCCCCCACATTGTATAGCAAGATCAGGAATTTGGCCAGAAACCCCTAGGCCAAGGACAAGAGCATTAATGGAGACAAGATAATGATTTGCCTTTTTTCCCCAACTGTAACAGCAGCTAATTTGATCTGAGCTCCTGTTCCCAGGTTTCTCACTTAAGCATTCATTCTCTAGGCCTCCAGGTGGCTCATACCTGAGTCTGTTTAGGATTTCTGACTAAGATCTGAGTCATTTATATGTATGAAGATTGTAAACCTTCATTGTTTGTAAAAATAATACCACTTTGAAATAAATAGCTCAAGTTCAAAGTGAAAAGAAATGAATGTGTCTCTATCAACACTTGTAGATTCATTTTTATCCAGAACAGTTAACTGAGTTTAGCATTAACCAAGCATAAAGTGTAGCTATGCACCAACCTCTTCTAATCTGAGTGCAACTACTCATGCATACCAGCTATAGGGTACTTACAATGATTATCTTATTAATTTAAAGTGGGCCTTATAGTAGTCCACAGTGTAGTTTTTTCCCTACTCCCTCAGGCAATTAATTTTAAGCTATAGCTAATGCATGCAAACCAGATGTACATTGATTTCAGGCTGGGTTACTTGTTAAATCCAATTCTTTAGTGTCAATGCAGTACTTTGTGCTTAAACATGAAGTATATTTTGAGAAAATATGTAGAATCGCCTCATATGCTGAAGGATATTAAAGGGTTTTTAGTTCAATTCAAGAAACATAGTAGGTGTTCACTACAGAATTGTTGAAGGAATAAACATGTATTAATACTTAACTGTATGCTTGATGCTGTGATATCAAAATATAAAAACCCTGCTCTGGCAGGAAAGTTTGGGAATATCTGAGTATGTGAATGACATTGGTAGGGCAGCAGTGGTAGTGGTAGTCTTTCATTCTGTCAGTTTTGCAGAGTGGTTTTAGTCCTTTATCCTAGAATCTTAGTTGTAAGTCTATTCCTCTTGGTCCTAGTCACTAGTTCTTCTAGCAATTCTGGGAGCTTCCCAAAATCTTTTTAATGAACTACTTCTTCTCTTTAATTAGCTAAAGTTAATTTCTGTTGCTTGCAGCTAAAACCCCTGAGTGATTCAAGAGAGAACCCCCCAGTACAAGGGAGATGCCCTTTTATAGATAGAGTTATTTTTACAATGAACCTGAGGGGAGTATACCTAAGGAATAAATCAGGATGAAGAGTTTTGAAATAACTGGGGCACAAAAGCTTTTTCCCTAAGGCTTTTTAAAAGGAAATGAGACCACCTCTGCAGTGTATGTACCTAATGTGTCAATAAAGTCCATCAGCCCTGCTATCAATGGAAACATTTAGTGGGTGGGCAAGCTAACTTTTGTCACTTCACTAGCATCATTATATGAAATTAAAAAAGTAATGATCCTAATTCATCAGCAAGTTTTAAATTATATTCACCTATTTGCTATGATAGTGAAGTTTATAACACCTTAGGCAGATTTAGAGATATTTCAGTGAGAAATGGTTTAAGATAAAAAGTCTCCATGAATTGATTACAACACGAGTTTATTTGTAAAATTCGTTTGCATGGCATATTTCATTTCTCAACATTGTCAGATAAATCTGCTGTTGCTGTAGTTGCTAGATACCCAATTCATTCATGTTGGTATAAATTCACTAGTAAATTTTTGCTAGTAGCCATATATAAACTTTTCATGGATGGTCAGTTTATCTAATGGAGAAAAAATGGATTCTGACTTCATTTAGACAATTTACTTTCTTTATATGTAAAGATAAAAATGAATTAAGAAACATTTGTAAACACAAAATTATTTGTAAAAGTAACTATAACTTATTTAAATAGTAATTTCTTTTTTTAAAAGATATTATTTATTCATTTGAGAGAAAGAGAGAACATGCATGCATGGGGGAGGGGCGAGGGAGAGGGAGAGAATCCCAAGCACACTCTGTGCTGAGCTTAAGTTGTAGTTACTTTTGCTGTCAAGTTAATGCTGTTATCAGTAAAACTACAATTTTTTTTTAAGATTTTATTTATTTGAGAGAGTGAGCAAGTGAGCATGAGTGAGGGGAAGGGGCAGAGGGAGAAGGAGAAGCAGACTCCCCACTGAGTGTGGAGCCCCATATGGGGCTCGATCCCAGGGTCCCAAGATCATGACCTGAGCTGAAGGCAGATGCTTAACCGACTGAGCCACCCAGGCACCTCTAAATAGTAATTTCTTTATAGTATTGTCCTATAGGTATAGCTTCAAAATATTTATGTTTTAAAGCATCCACTAAAAATGTTAATGTCCAAAGTGAATCTTCAGAGATGTCAAAATTCCATTATCTCTTTGATAATAAATATTCAACATTGATAGGATGTCAGATCTGGCTGATTGCTTGTCAAGAGTGTTGTAGAAAAAAAGTTTAATCATTGGATGATAAGATCATTAGACTAAAGTGACCTTTAGGTTCTTTCAAATCTTGAAATTCTATGAGCATCTATGATATACAGTTAGGGTCAAATTTAGGACTCATAGTTTAACAAATACTTTTTATATTTGTGTGATTTTAATTCCATCTCAAATTTTAAAATCTGGATAAAACTATATAGTTATTCTTTATATAAATTACCTTTATTAAAATAATAGAATTAAATGAGTTGAGGCTCCAGAAAATTATCTAGCCCATTACAAATTCCTAGTTAAATATAAAACATTGTAATTTTAAACAGAAACAGTATTTTCAACAAATACTTTTAATTTTTTGGTTTTATTTAAATTACTTTATGTATAATTTACATATATACACTATTTTTATTTTTATTTTTTAAGATTTTATTTATTTGAGAGAGAGAGAGAATGAGAGAGAGCACATGAGAGGGGTTAGGGTCAGAGGGAGAAGCAGACTCCCTGCTGAGCAGGGAGCCCGATGCGGGACTCGATCCAGGGACTCCAGGATCATGACCTGAGCCGAAGGCAGTCGCTTAACCAACTGAGCCACCCAGGCGCCCTATGCACTGTTTAATAGCATATATATAATATATATAAATGTTCTATCTATATATAGATAGAATATATATCATATACACATATCTACTATATATAATGTATACATTATAATAGTAAATATGTGTATAACTATACGTTATATAGAGTATATATGTTATACATACACATACATATGTATATGTACTTACATACATACATATACATATATATGTATATAAATGTTCTATCTCCAAAACATCTCTCAGATCCATTTGTTTCTTCTTCAGCTCCTTTGTTACATTTCCTAATTCAAATAATTATCACTTTGTACCTGGGCTGCTATTGTAGACTTTTGCTGCTCTCCCTGCTTCCACTTTTGCCCCCTCCAAGCAGCCAGAATGAACTTTTAAAACTGTCAATTGTATATCATTCCTCTCCTTAAAATCCTTCTGTGGCTTCCCTCTGCCCTTAGTATATAATCTTAGTTCCATAAAATGGCCAACAAAGCCCTCCAAGCTCTCACACGGCCTACATCTCCAACTTCATCTCTATCCCTAGTCTCTTTTTTTCCCTCAGCATTTTTTCTGGTTACAGGAATATAGAACTGTAATTTACATGCCATACAATTAAACCATCTAAAGTGTAAATTCAATAGATTTTTATATAGCCAGAAAACTGTGCATCCTTCACCACAATCATATTTAGAACATTTTTATCACTCCGAACAGAAACGCTGTACCCTTTAACAGTCATCCTTAATTTACCGTGACACTCTCAGCCCTAGGCAACCACTAATCAACTTTCTATTGCTATAGATTTGCCTACCCTGGATATTTTATTTAAATGGAATCAAACAAGGTATGATTTTTGTGATTGGCTTTTTTTACTTAGATAACGTTTTCAAGGTTCATCCATGTTGTAACATGTATCTGGACTATATATTTTTGTCACAGAATACTCCATTGTGTCGATGTATCACATGTTATGTATCCATTCACCAGTTGATGGATATTTGAGTTGTCTCCATTTTTTGGCTATTATGAATAGTGCTGCAATGAACATTCACGTACAAGTTTCTAAGGGACATATATTTATTTCCCTTTGATATATACCTAGAAGTAGAGTTGCTGGATCATATGGTAACTCTATGTTTGCAGTGATCCTCCCTTATCCATGGTGGATATGTTCCAAGACTTCTAGTGGATGCCTGAAACTACAGATAGTGCAGAACCTTTTATATAGTATGTTTTTTCCTTTACCTATTTACCTATGATAAAGCTTAATTTATAAATTAGGCACAGTAAGAGATTAACAATAATAACTAATAATAAAATAGAACAACTATAACAACATACTGTAATAAAAGTTATGTAACTGGTTGCTCTCTCTCTCAGAATATCTTGCACTATTCTCACCTTTCTTCTTGTGATGATGTGAGATGATAAAATGCCTGTGTAGTAAGATGAAGTGAGGTGAATGATGACATAAGTATTGTGATGAAGCATTAGGCTACTGTTGACCTTCTGATGATATGTCAGATGGAGGATCATCTGCCTCTGGACTGCAGTTGACCACAGATAAGTGAAACTGTGGAAAGCAAAACTGTGGACAAGCGGGGGGGACTACTGTAATCTTGAGGATCTGCCAAATTGTTTTCCAAAGAACTGTGCCATTTTATATTCCTACCGCCTGTGGATGAGGGCTCCAATTTCTCCACATTCTTGCCAATACTTATAGCTATTTGTCTTTTTTAGTATTGCCATCCTCGTGGGAAATGGTATCTTATTGTGGGTTTAATTCACATTTCTCAGATGCTAGTGATGTTGAACATCTATTTTATCTGCTTATTGCTCATTTTTATATCTTCTTAGGAGAAATGTCAATCCAGAACTTTTGCCCATTTAAAAAATTGGATTGTCTTTTTCTTAATGCATTGTAAGAGTTGATTATATATTGTAGTTAGAAGTTTCTCATCAGAAAAATGATCTGCAAACATTTTTTCCCATTGTGTGGATTGTCTTTTTCCTTTCTTGATGGTGTCCTTTGAATAACAAATATTTATAATTTTGATGAAGACCAATTTATTTTTTCTTTTGTGGCTTGTGCTTTTGTGTCATACCTAGGAAACTATTGCTCAATCCAAGATCACAAAGATTTAAACCTATGTTTTCTTCTAAGAGTTTAATTTTTAAGCTCTTACAGTTAGGTCTTTGATCAATTTTGAGTTAGTATTTGTATATAGCATGAGGAAGGGCTCCAACTTCACTCTCTTGCATGTGGTAATCCAGTTGTCCCAGCACCATTTGTTGAAAAGACTGTTCTTGCCCTATTCAGTGGTCTTGGCACCATTGTTACAAATCAGATGTGGGTTTATTGTTGGACCCTCAAATCTATTCCATTAATCTATAAGTCTATCCTTATGTCAGTACCACACTATCTGGATTATTGTGGTTTTGTAGTAAGTTTTAAAATTGGGAAAGTGTGAATCTTCCTACTTTATTCTTCTTTTTTCAAGACTGTTTTGGCTATTCTGGTTTTTTTGCATTTCCAAATAAATTATAAGATCAACTTGTCAATTTCTGCAAAAAAGGCACCAATGCCCAGGCATGTAATAGTAAAACTCGCAAATCTTAGAACCAAGGAAACCATCTTAAAGGCAGTTAGGGGGAAGATATTCCTTATGTACAGAGGGAGGAACATCAAAATAACGTCACACCTATCCACAGAGACCTGGCAAGCCAGAAAGGCCTGGCAAGACATATTCAGGGTACTAAATGAGAAGAACATGCAGCCAAGAATACTTTATCTGGAAAGGCTGTCATTTAGAATGGATGGAGAGAGAGAGAGCTTCCAAGACCAGCAGAAACTGAAAGAATATGTGACCATTAAGCCAGCCCTGCAAGAAATATTAAAGGGGTTCTATAAAAGGAGAAAGACCCCAAGAGTGATATAGAACACAAATTTACAGAGATAGTCTATAGAAACAAGGACTTCACAGGCCACATGATGACAATAAATTCATATCTTTCAATAATCACTCTCAATGTGAACAGCCTAAATGCTCCCATAAAACGGCACAGGGTTGCAGATTGTATAAAAAGACAGGACCCATCCATATGCTGTCTACAAGAGACTCATTTTGAACCTAAAGATACATCCAGACTGAAAGTGAAGGGATGGAGATCCATCTTCCATGCCAACGGACATCAAAAGAAAGCTGGGGTAGCAATTCTTATATCAGACAAATTAGATTTTAAGCTAAAGACTGTAGTTAGAGACACAGAAGGACACTATATCATTCTTAAAGGATCTATCCAACAAGAAGATCTAACAATTGTAAATATCTACGCCCCCAACGTGGGAGCAGCCAACTACATAAGCCAACTGTTAACCAAGATAAAGAGTCATATTGATAATAATATGTTAATTGTCGGAGACCTCGATACTCCACTCTCAGCAATAGATCATCTAAGCAGAAAATCAACAAAGAAAAAAGAACTTTGAATGACACACTGGACCAGATGGACCTCATAGATACATACAGAACATTCCACCCTAAAACAACAGAATACTCATTCTTCTCGAGCGCACATGGAGATTTCTCCAGAATAGACCCCATACTGGGATGTCTTTTCATTTATTTAGATCTTCTTTAATTTCTTTTTTAAATTTAATTTTTATTTTTTTACATCTTCTTTATTTTGTGTTGGTGATGTTTTGTAGATTTTATTGTACAAAGTTTTAGACTTGTTTGGTAAATTTATTCCTAAATATTTTCTTCTGATGCTTTGTCAATGAATGTTTTCTTAATTTCATTTCCAAATTATTCATTGCAAACGTGTAGAAATACAATTGATTTTTTTATATTGATCTTGTATCTTGCAACTTTTCTGTATCTATTTATTAACTCTAATAGTTTTTTGTGGCCCTGAGGATTTTCTACGTACAACATCATGTCATCTTCAGAGATGTTTTTACTTCTTTCTTTTCAATCTGGATGCCTTTTATTCTTTTTCTTGCCCAAGAACATATGTTGGATAAAAATGGTGAGAACTGACATTCTTGTCTTCCTCCTGATTATACAGGGAAAGTTTTTCAGTGTTTTGTCAATAAGTGTGATGTTAGCTGTGGATTTTTATCCATAGTTTCTTACGCACCAACCACACATAGTTTTTAGACTTGCCAAACTTTCCTGCCTCAGGGCCTTTGCCATCCTGCTTTTTTTCATGTTTGGCTTCTTCTCATCCTTCAAATTTCCAAAAACCCTTTCCTGACTACCCCAGCTAAGATGGACTGCCTTCTCCAATTATTTTTCTCTAGGAGAACATCCTGTTTCCTTCATAACACTTATTCCAATCTGTAGTTATTTTTATATTTATTTGCTTGTTCATTTTCTGTCTCTTCATCTATGTTTCATGAGGACAGGGACAATTTCCATCTTGATTGCATTGTGTCTCTTGTGCGCAGAACAATAAGCACTCCACACATTCTGGTGAATGAATGAGTGAATAAATAAACACTCACCATATACTTGTGTGTCTCTGAAGTCATGTGATAGATTTTAACAAACGTGCCTGCACCTACCCACTTAAAGACTATCTTCCAGTTAGAGTAGCCACTTCAGAAACTACTGAGTTGTTTCATGATGGTACCATTTTCAAAATGTTTTTAGAATTCTTTTGTTTCTTAAATTCCACATATGAGTGAAATCTTTGGGAATTGGCTTCACAGCCTGTGGCACCTTCTTTGCATCATATCAATTCTTAAGAAGAATATGATTTGTGTAAAATGAAATCTGTATCTGCACTATTAGACATGCAAATGCATGATGATATGACACGGCAGTGGATTTTAGCATGCTCATTAAGAGAGCAGTCTTGTTTCTTTTTCACTAACATGTTTGGAAGCTCATTGTATGGTTCTAGAGTCTATTCACTTAGGTATGTGGAAAAGAGAAAACCTGCAGATAGCTCTTGTCTGAGATTCACATCATAGATTGCTTTTCATTTAGTCTGTAAATATGCCAGATTGACTTTTAAGTGAGACCTCTGATCCTATCCTGGCTCTGATACCTATGGCTCTAGGACCCTGATAAGTTATTTAACCCATCCAAGCTTTAGCTTCTTTCCTGTAAAATCACTCAATTTATTGGACTTCTAATAGTTAGATGAGATGATACTGCAAATGCTTACCACAGTGCTAGGTACATAGTAGGCTCTCAATAAATGGCAGCTGCTATCATTAGTATAACCACTTATTTAGCCCTCCCCCATCTCACAGGTAAGGAAATGGAGACTCAGTTGTTTGCCAAGAATAAGGTCAGTTGTTAAAAAACAGACTCAAAACTGGATCTGCTGGTTCACAGTCCACTTCTTTCCAATTCAACATGCAGAACTAATAAGAAACAAGTGTTGGCAAGGATGTGGAGGAAAAGGAACATTCTTTCACTGTTGGTGGGAATGCAAACTGGTGCAACCATGTGAACAAGGTATGGAGGTTCCTCAAAAAGTCAAAAATAGAACTACCCTATGATCCAGTAATTACACTACTGGGTATTTATTTAAAAAACACAAAAACACTAATTCAAAGGGATGCATGCACCCCTATGTTTATTGCAGCATCATTTACAATAGCCAACTTATGGAAACAGCCCAAGTGTCCATTCATAGGTGAATGGATAAAGAAGATGTGCTATATATACAATGGAATATTACTCAGCCATAAAAAGAATGATATCTTGTCATTTGCAACAACATGAATGGAGCTAGAGTATAATGCTAAGTGTAATAAGTCAGTCAGACAAAGACAAATACCATATGATTTCACTCAAACGTGGAATGTAAGAAACAAAACAAATGAGCAAAGAGAAGAGAGAGAGAGAAAGAGAGAGAGAGAGAGACAAGCCAAGAAACAGACTCTTAACTCTTGAGAACAAAATGATAGTTACCAGAGGGGAGGTGGGTGGGGGGATAGGTGAAATAGGGGATGGGAATTAAGGAGCGCACTTGTCATAATGAGCACTGGGTGATGTATGGAATTGTTGAATCACTATATTGTACACCTGAAACTAAGATAACACTGTATGTTAACTCTACTGGAATTAAAATAAAATTTAAAAACATGCAGAACTAGCCTCAGCTTGCAGAGCTTAACAGCTGGGGGAGCAAACTCATTTCATGGCTATAAGACAGCCAGGAAAGAATGTGGCATGTATACTTTCCTAATGAAAAGTAAACAGAAGGACCTTTTTACTCCTTTAGCTGCAAATCAGAATCCTTTTGTGCAAATTGAATTCGTTTTCTTATTACTTCAGGATAAAATAGATTCCATTACCATTCTTCATCACTGTTTCCCCATTTTCCTTGCTCTGAGCATATCCCATATCTTAGAATTAGAATGGGGGACTTTAGTTGATCACAATAGTCATTGGAAAGTCATAGGGGAAAGAAAGAAAAATAACCTTCACTGATGCAAAAGAAGAAGTAAAACAAATAACCAGTAGTTAGCAATAACATTTTACTTTGAAAAATTTCCATAAGATTAGACTAGAAAGTCTTTGTGACCATATATATATATGTATATATATATACATATATATGTGTATGTATATATGTCTACATACAATACATATTGTATGTGTATGACTTTTTAAATGATTTTATTTCACCTGGCCTTCAGGAAAAATCATATTTGATAAGAAAGAATAGGTTGAAAATCAATTTGAGGGAAATGTGAAATTTTTAACATTTAAATACATTCTCTTAGGTAGTTTTTACAACTATTGATTATGTCATTTATTAATAGAATCTGGCCTGAGGGAAATGACTCCCTCAGGAAAATGGAAAAGCAAAGAAGTTATGATTTTTACTCCTTTATGATTATTCCGCATTAGACAGCTAAAGTTGTACCACTTATGCTTTCAACAAAGATGAGGTAGTGGGGTTAGAAATCCAGCCCAGTCCCTCACCACCTCCCCAAGTCTTCCAGAGAATGGGGTACCTTTTGTTTTTATACAAGACCTCGCCCTTTTCACCAAGTCACATGTCCAAGCAGCTGCATCTTTCCTTAAGGGATACCTCTAACTTGTCTGAAGACACTGTATAGACTAGAATAGCTCTGATATAGGCATTATAGCCATACTAAAAAAATGGCATGGTAACACAATCTGAAATTAGCTTATAGAGTAAAATCTGTTTTGCAAGAATGAGCACTCCAACTCTTGCACACATGTCCATAAAAGAAAATTAACCCTGTGTGAAAACTTAAGTTCAATCACTAGTTTATTCACTTCATTCATGCATGCATCCATCTATTCATTCAATGCATGTAATAAAGAATAATGCCACTGCTGATCTAATAGATAAGGGATTTTGGAGAGACCTTTACAGATAGTGAAGGAAATTTAACCCATTGCTATTATATGCTATCACTGTGTGATTACATGCACATTATTGTGATTACCCATTAATTTATAACACTGCACATTTAGTGTGCACTGTTATAGTGCTTTCTGAATATGCGCTAAGAAAAGGCTAGCATTTTTATACAACTATATGATTAGCCCCCGGCCCCACTGTTTTCTATTTAGCCTTTAAAGAAAACCCTGGCTGAGTGTTTGCTACTCTATCAATTGTTAAATTCCTTGGATGGGTCTTTTTGGGTGGCTGCCCGAGCTCATTAGGCCTCCACACCCAGCGCAGGCAGCGTTAGCCAGCAGGTTTATTTTTATATAAACAACGTTACTGAATGTGCTGTGTTATATTACTTTTCTTGAGTCTTTACCCCATATGGGTTCTCTTTTTATTTTTATTTATACCCACAATGAAAGCATATTAGAGCTTTTCAGTGAGCAACCAATTTTTTTTAAGAGCACGGCTCTGATTTCCATGGGTGCCCTTTTTGAAATCCTAGGGCTTAGTGCTTTATGTATTAATCATGTCCAGCTTTTACTTCACAGATTAATTAATCTATCCAGTGAAAACATTGCAAACAATTCAAACTTCCTTTCTTCCTTTTACTTAAAGATGTTTTTTAGACAGTGTTGAGAAAGACTCCCCACTTCAGCAAGAAGAGGATGATACTGACATGGGGCTGGTTGTTTCGTGTGGAAGTCATTACAGATTAACCAGGTTCTCCAGGTTCTCCAACTCTTACTGCTTGATGGAGTTACTGATGAGTTGTTCAGAGAAGGTCATGTGATCAGATAGGAAACAATGAGACACAATGAATCCTTGGTTAGGTGGGAATGCTGGGGCAAGAGCTCTCACTATTTTCTACTGGACATGAATGTGGAAAGATGTATCTTTAAGACTTCTAGGAAGTCACTTGAGACCACTGTGGGACAGGAACTAGATCTGGATGGCTTTGAGCCCCTGGGTCCAGCCAAGCCTATAAAGTCAGATATACCCTTGGATTTTTCAGTTATATAAGCAATTCTCATTTTGCTTCATCTAGTCTTGGTTAGAATGAACAACTGTACAGGGTTGTGGGTGTGAGGAAGTACATGAGTTGAGGTCATATTTGCTGACACTGGGGCATCATTGAGATAGTTTGGAATCCCTCCCAGTTTCCCTAGATCTCAAGACTCTACCTCTAAGAGGACTTATACAAAACTAATGAATCGTTGAACACTACAACAAAAACTTATGATATACTATGTGCTGGCTAACTGAACATAATAATAATAATAATAAAAAGAAGACTTTGAAAGGTTTAGCAGCTACTCTTGAGCTAATCCTCATTCCACTCTACCCTAGTCCCAAGCTTGGCCAACACTATCTCTCTTGCAGCTCCAAGGAATGTGGAAGAAGGCTCAGGATCATCATTCCTTTATAGTTCCTCCTTTTTTTAAAAAAAAAAAATTTTTTTAAAGATTTTATTTATTTATTTGACAGAGAGAGAGAGAGAACAAGTAGGCAGAGAGGCAGGCAGAGGCAGAGGGAGAAGCAGGCTTCCCGCTGAGCAGGGAACCCGATGTGGGGCTCGATCCCAGGACCCTGGGATCATGACCTGAGCCGAAGGCAGCGGCTTAACCGACTGAGCCACCCAGGTGCCCCTATAGTTCCTCCTTATAAACAGAACTCAGAGTCCATATTGTTGGAATCATCATTAGTGTCTGAGGTGACTTTAAAAAAGACATGAAACCTGGAATAAAACTGTCTCACCTCATTTGTATATTAGCAAGTCTCAACCTGGAATTGAGTGACCTAAAGAAGTAGGGTGAGGAATATGTTCAGTGTCAAATTTGCAGGTGATGAGATAATTTTATTTTCTTACATTGGGTCTGACTTCTTAAAATTGATCAGTGAAAGAAGAAATTCAGGAGATAAAAATGGTTACATATTTCTGAGGGTTAAAAATGCCAGCAAGTGCTTTTTGGTAATATTTGAACATGTATATGGAAGACTGAAGAGTATTTCTTTAGTTAGATGTACTCATAACATTTAAAACATGGTTATTTGGGTTTATTCAGTGTGTGAAAATTTCCGTTCTTTATACTTAAGACATGTGACCACATAAATATAGTCAATTTATCTTGACAAAGAAGCAAACACAATACAATGGAGCAAAAATAGTCTTTTTAACAAGTAGTGCTGGAACAACTGGATATTCACATGCAAAAAGATAAATCTAGATACAGACCATATACCCTTCACAAAAATTAACTCAAAGTGCATCACAGTCCTGAATATAAAATGCAAAACTATAAAACTCCTAGAAGACAACAAAGAAGAAAACTTGCATGGCCTTGTACTTTTTAGATTTGATAAGTTGAACTCCATTAAAATTTTAAAATTCTGCTCTGCAAAAGACACTGTCAGGAGAATGAGAAAATGGCAGACTGGGAGAAAATATATGTGAAAGATACAACTCATAAAGGACCGTTATCCAAAATATAAAAAGAATTCTTAAAACCCAACAATAAGAAAACAACCTGATTAACAAATGAGCCAAAGACTTTGACAGACACCTCATCAAAGAAGATCTACAAATGGCAAATAAGCATATGAAAACATGCTCCACATGAGGTGCCCTCAGGAAAATGCAAATTAAAACAACAATGAGACACTATACACCACCTATCAGAATGGCCAAAATCCAGAACACTAACAATGCCAAATACTGGAAATGATATGGAGCAACAGAAACTCCCATTCATTGCTGATGGAAATGCAAAATGGTACAGCTACTTTGGAAGACAGTTTGGTGACTTCTCACCAAACTAAATATACTCTTAACATACAATCCAGTACTCACACTCCTTGTTCTTTATCCAAAGGGGTTGGAAACTTACACCCATGTAAAACCTTGCACACAGATGTTTATAACAACTTTATTCATAATTGTCAAAACTTAGAAGTAATCAGGATGTCCTTCAGTAGCTGAATGGGTGATAAACTTGGTACATCCAGATAATGGAATATTATTCAGCGCTAAAAAGAAATGAGCTAGGAAGCCATGAAAAGATATGGAGGAAGCTTAAATGCATATTACTAAGTGAAAGAAGCCAATCTGAGGAGGCTACATACTATATGAGTCCAACTATATGACATTTTAGAAAAGGTAAAACTATGAAAATAATAAAAAGATCATTGGTTGCCTGGGTTAGGGGGAGGAAGGCGGGGAGTACAGAGTACATCTAGGGCAATGAAAATACTCTATAAGATACAATAATGATGGATACATGTTGTGCATTTGCCCAAGTCCATGGAATATTCACTTATGAAGAGTGAACCCTAATGTAAACTATGGGCTTTGGGTGATAATAACGTGTCAGTTTAGGTTCATCAGTTGTAACAAATGTACCACTCTTGTGGGGGATGTTAAGGGCAAGGAGGGACTATGCATGTGTGGGGCAGGGAGAATATGGGAAATCCCTGTACCTTTTACTAAGTATTTCTGTGAAAATAAAACTGTTCTAAAAATAAAGTCTATTAAAAAATAAAAAAGATATGTGTTCTTCTCTATATGTATATTTCAATGAAAAGGTGTTTAAAATCTTGGTTGTTACAGTGTCAAAACAGTAAAATTATCTGAATCTTCATATTGATTAAATAATTTAAAATGTAGATACTATATGTGCCCTATCCCAATTATATGGCCCAGTGTATGTATTAAATTTGGCATAAACTGAGTTGTGTGAGAATACTGCTTTTATTTCACTTAGAGAAAATTACTAGGGAAATCTGAATGTGGTAGTTAACAAAGTATCTGTTATTAGTTAGGAACCATCTAAAATAAAGACTACAAGTCCCCCATCTGTTCAAATTCTTCATTTTCTCTTGTTTATAACTTGTGATTTTTTACTACTGGAAAGAAATTTTTTTGAATGTCTTTTAGGACAGTCTCAGTGTGTCTTTCCAGGTTTCCACTGTAACTCTTCTGTGTGTATAAAACACTCTTCTAGGATTTGATTTGGTCCAATCATTTTTGCTATGTGCTTTTGAGCAGAACAGTTTATTTATTCATGATGCCGATTCCAACTTAATTCTCTGGGAGTGGGACTGACGTTACATATAAAGCACTTTAAGCTTTTCAGAAGTCAAGCACTGAAAAAACTATAATGTTTTGGTGCAGTTGTTTCTCTATTGTTTATTTAAGCACTCAAATATTGCTAGTCTTAGAAAAGGTCTTTTTTCATTTCTTAACCTAATGGACATTATTAACTGAAGTTTCAGATCTGGTTCTTAAAACACATTTATTATTGTTTCATCTATCTGTCTGTCTGTATCTGTCTACTTAATCTACCATCTATCTTTCATTTATCTATCATCATTAATATTTTAATTCTAGTTGTATTTGTTAAACTGATAAATCAAATGAAACCCTTCTGAAAAGTTGGGAGTTCTTATTTTTTTCTTTCTGGAACTTTGGGATGAATATTAAATGCAGAGTTGAGTTGTTTTGCTGGTTGTGATGGATGGCGTTTACTCTGTGTGCCTTGGCGAGTCTCCTTTGTTGCATAGCTCTGTTTGCAGCTGTGACTTTGCCATGGTTGGGGTTGGCACTTAACCATGATAAATGAACCATAGGTTGGATTAAAAAATACCCAAAGGTACTGGGGAAGAGTCCACATGTCTGTATCTTAAAACTTTTCCTTCCCATTCTTGTGACCTATGTTTTTCCTAAATCTTAAATTTAGAGTAGTATACATTATTAATTTTTCCAATTAGTATAGTGAATAGTATTCACCAGTGTTTCATTTTACATGTTTTTATTCACATTTTCTGAATTATTTCTAATTGAGATAATTTATGTAAAAGTATCAATTACTAGCTTGAACTCTTGACAGGCACTCAACAAACTCTAGTTTTGGTTTTCTAAAATTCCTGTCCTTAGTTAAATTTTTTGCTACTTTGACCCAATGTTTAGAGCACTTTTTAGAAAAGCTTCCCCCTTGGTAGGAGGCAGTCAAAGGTGACGAAAGCTGGAAATATGAGCAGGGAACTTGATCATTCACTAGGTTCCAAATATGCCAGTCATCTCTACTATGCAAAACAACTTATGACTTGTGGCATTCCCCAGATCACTTATAAAAGTTTGCCCATGGGGGCTGCAAACTTTGAAGCAGGAAACAGAATATATTTGCCATGGATAATGGAAGGGAGCTGATTGATATTGATAGATTTCAAGGATGATGGCCTTTCTCATCAGGACCATTGGTCCACATAATACTTGGATCAGATAATTATCAAATGCAGTGAACACTTTTCAATTCTTATTTGACCTCCAGACATAGCAATGGCATCTAGTCAAATAAATGTTGGGCTCTAATGCAGAGTTGATAAGCTGGCCTATATTCCTCACTCCATTAATAATGTTTCAAAACATTCCTTCTTCATCTTTCTGTAAAACCTCCTGCTCCATTGATCCTCATGCCATTCATCTTCCACACTCATTATATCCCCTATCTTTTACTGGATAATATAGTGGTTTCCTAGCTACCCATTCTTCTTCATTAAAGTTTTTCTCTTACATTTTTTATTTTGAATGAATTCAAATTTATAAAAGAGTTCTAAAGAAGTATACAGAATTCCCATATACCCTTCGGCCATCTTCCCTTAATGTTAACCTCTTACCAAAACAAGGAAATTAGTCCAACATTGTCAACTAAATGACAGGCTTTAGTGGCCTTTAGTGGTTGGATTTCACCAGTTTTTACACGCATGTCCTCTGTTCCAACATCCAGTCCAGTATACGTTGCATTTGTTTTCATGTCCCTTTAGACTCCTCCGGTCTGTCTTTCCTTGTTTCATAGCATTTCCTTGTTTCTCGTGACTTCAACACTTTTGAAGATTACTGACCGGAAGTTTTGTAGAATGTCCCTCAATTTATCCCTCATCATGAGATGTTTTCTCATGAGTAGACTGGGTTGGATTTGGAGGAAGACTACCACAGAAGTAAAGTACCCTTCCCATCACATCATGTCAGGGGGCGCATGGTGTCAATATGACTTAGGACTGGTGATATAAACCTTGATCACTCAGTTAAGGTAGTGTCTGCCAGGACACTGTAAAGTTACTATTTTCTCCCTCTTTTCAGACTCTCAGGTAGAAATGAGTCACTAAGTCTAGCCACACTTAAGAGGAGGAGAATTAAGCTCCACTTCCTAGAGGGAGAAATATTGAAAAATGTTTACACATATGTTAAAATCATCGCAGTAATTAATAAATATATTGGGGAGGATAGTTTGAGGCTATATAAATATCCTGTTCCTCCGTAATGTTTTGGTGGCTACTTTTAGCGTTCATCTGTGGATCTTGCCTGAAGCAAATATTCCTGTGGCAATTTTCTATTTTCCTCATTCCTTCTACATTTATTATTTAGAATTATTCTGTATGGAAAATTTGTTACTTTTCCCCTATTTATTTATTTAATCACTTATTTATATCAATATAAACTTATGGATGTTTATTTTACTTTTGTGCTATAATCCAAACCTATTGTTTTGTTGCTTAAAAAGCTTTGGCCTTTGGAAAATATTTTAGGTTGTTTTTTGTGTCCCTCCTGCATCTTTCTTAATTGATTTCTATTTTTTTGAGCACTTCAATTTTGGCATTAATCACAGCTTTTCTATTCATTAATTAAAGAAAATCTGTTCATTGTTTTTTTGTTGCAATTTTTACCATTGTTCTGAGTGACTTCCATGCCTATGTGAACAACTTATCTAACAGCTGTAACATCTCATTTCGGTGACCTTATCAACTCTCATGATCCTTATCTCCACTCAACTTCAGCCACCTACAGCGGTGAGCACACCCTGATTCTTGCTATTACCTGAATTGCTCTACCTTTGCAATATTAATTCTTAAAAATCTAATTTTCTAGGTCTTTCAGTCTCTTCCCCCAACAATTATTCTTTCTTCTCATAGAAGCCTGAGGTCTCTTCATTTCTCCTTTTTTTCCCAGTCCATAAATTGTAGAGTTCACAGCCTATGAGCCAGCACTTCAACCAGTTGCTGGTAAAAACCTCAGAACCTTGTTATGCTTTTGGTAGAGTTCTGCAAGCCTTCCATGTGTGTTGAATCAGCTCTCTCTCCCACTCCCCACTCTGTGCAAAGCTGTCCCTCTTTACCTTTTTATTCTCACCTCTTCTCAGCTGATGAGCACATTTCTTGCTGCATGGAGACAATAGAAATCATTAGAGAAAACACCTCCAACTCCAGGCAACAAAACTATTATCTTACCTATCCTACTTTTATATTTTTCTCCTTTTCTCTTGTTCTTCCCATGAAGAATATAGATCTCTTCCAATTTAAGGCTAATTCCTTCCACATGGTCTCTGAGTCCCATTCTTTTCCTCCTTTATAAGTCTCTCAGTTTCTTGATTTTGTCTCTCTCATATCTTCAAATTCTTCCTTTCTCTTATTGGCTCCTTTACTTGACTATGTAAACAAAGCAAAATGAAATAAAAGCCCTCCCTCCCTCAAACCCATGTTGCCCTCCCAGTACATTCATATTTTTATTTGCCTCTTGACAGGCACACTTTTTGAGAATTATCTACTTACCTGCCTCAACTTCTTAGTCCACCACAATTCAGCTACTGTCCTCCTGCACCATTCCACTGTACTGCTGTTACCAAAGTTGCCAATGGCTCCCATGTAACTCAATCCAGCACATACTTAATCAATCCTCATATTAGTTGATCATCCTTGTTGGTCACTCATTCCTTCTTGAAATCCTCCTTTTTATTTTGTTTCAGTGGCATCTTTTATTTTTCTTCCAACCATTCTGGCTATTCCTCTTTTGTTACCTATTCTTTGGGGTTACCCTTCTCACATCAGTACACTCTTGGGGAAGGGGATTTGTTCTCTCCAAAGCCCCCAATTACTATTCCTATGGCTTAAAAATCTGTGTCTCTAGCCCAGAAGTCTCATGAGCCTGAGCTCCAGATATCTACCTGACTCTTAGATACCACGACTTATATGTTCCTTAGGTACTTTGGATTCACATCCAAAACTAAACTCAACATTTTCCTTTTTATGCTGGACTTCTCTTTGTTCCCTCTCTTGGTGAATGGTACCACTATTTCTCTGGAAACCTGGGAATCTTCCTTGATTCTATTATTTCTCTTGCCTCCAGAAGTGTTTTTGTTTTTGTTTTTGTTTGCCAAGAATACCCTTATCTGCCCTTTACATTCTTTCAAGTCTCTCAAATCATCCCCCACCATGCCTTCCTTGACCACCTTTCTACCTCCATGCCCTTCCTTTGTATTTCATGGCACCCTACATCCTGTTAAAACAGTTAGCTTACCACATGCTTTCCTGAATCTCCAATAAGTAGGAGAGAATAAATGAATTCCTTTTATTTTTTTTTATTAACCATAACTACCTTTTACTACTCCTCATTTAAATCTTTTTCTAGGCAAAAAGTGATATAAAGCAGATTTAATTTCAGAAAATCATTTTAGAGACATTCCCCATGGAAACATCATTACAAATGTAGTTGGGTTCTCAGATAATCCAATATCCTAATTCATAATATAGCTGAAATGAATTTATAATTCCCCTTGAAATTTTCCTAGGTGTTATCATTGCTCTAGGGAATCCCATATTTTCCTTCCTTTTCTTTTCCTTTCCTTTCCTTTCCCATTTACCTGTCATTTTTTTCCTTCCATATCCTCTCATTCACATAATGGGTTAAATAGCCTTTTATGAGTTTGTATGAGATCTCTTTGCAACATTGATTGTTTGCAAAATGGCAAGTTGCGGTTTTTAGCAAGAAGAGAATATGTTGGCAAAGATAATGTTAATGCCTCTAGTTGAATCCACATCAATAGATTATTCCTTTGTTTATGGAAAAATGGAATAGCTAGAGGTTGTGACTGCCACAATGCCTAGAACCCAGTATCTGTCAACTATCTACTACTATCTATCTACTGAAATGGGATTGCAATTTCTCCATACACATTTTCTCTAGACCATTGCTAGGCAGTCTATGGTGACCAAGGATAAAAGTAGTAATGACCTGGATGTAGACTAGGTCAGCCATTTATATGTACAAATATTGGTTGTTAAGGTTTACAAAACTTGGAGGAGTACATACATACACACACACACACACACACACACACACACACACACCTTTAACCATTAAAATCCATCCTGTGATATAGTATTGCTCTGTGGGCTACCAGTGTAGAAAAAAAACCTGCTGTAAAACAAAATCTTTTCTGTCTTGAGAATGTGACTTCTTGATGAGAATCATTCGATTGAAATCTCCAAAACTGAATTTCCAATTTACTTATACCCGACTGGTTAATGTTCAGATTTCATTCAGATGTTGGACTCAGCCCAAGACTACACTTAGACTTCCCTCCCATTAACAAAAATTTCTGGAACTATGGATATTTGCTGCATGTCTTTCACCTGGTTAGACTGCCTGATGCTTTTGCTGAAACAGCGAATCTCTCAGGCTGCCAGGTACCATGGTTATCTGTCTCCTCATGCTGATTCCTGGCAGTCAACAGGCATGCTGCTGTGCCTCTCAATGTCCTTGTGAAGAAGCAAGGTCTTGGTTGCTGGTCAAACATAAAGGTTGTATATATTAGTCTATCATGTACCCATGACTACTTTGTGGCTCTACTGACCTAGACCTAATCACCTAAGATAAATTATTTTATACATTCTTAATATAGTTTTTCAATCATCTTTATGTTGTGAAGAGTTTATGTTCAAAAGGAATTATTTGGACTCCATATTTCAGTGGTTGCAGCTTATCCTAAACTGTAGCTTACATGTTAGAGGTACACTCACAGAGTTGTGTGAATACTAACTGTATACCTAAGCATAGCTTTTGACCAGGAAATGGAATATGCTAAGAGCAATCATAGTCTGGTCCTTTACCTGTATGTGGGAATACTATTTGATCTAACTATTACAATTTGTTAGTCAGTTAGTGTATATTGAACCTGTGAAATGCTTAAAGCATAGCCGTAAGCATTTTAAGGAGGTTCGATACTCTATCTTTCATTTAACCATTCAAAACACATACTCATGAAATGGTCCTAAAATAATCCCTGGGCAATGGTTCATTAAGTACAAGCCTATAAATTGAACCTATAGTCAGTGCTGGGGTTAGAGTCAAGGAGTAATCAGAGTAAGGAAAAGTACATCCACTCAACACATTCTAGAAAAGATTTATTGAATGCTTACTTTGTGTCAGGCACTGTGGTAGGCTAGATGCTAGGGATACCAAGATAAATCCATGCATTCACTTGCCTCAGGCTCTTAAGAGGAAGACAGCATGTGAAAAGTTCATGGGCAAACTGCCATAGGAATACAAAGAGAACTCCGAGGAGCAAAGATTTCTGAGGTATGTAGACAATCCATAAAACCCTGCATCTACAATTCTAAACAGAGTTGCTGCTTGCAATGTTTGGTTCCTAGTTACCTTGGGTAGAAATGACACTTTGTCCCGAGCCCTCTATCAACAGACTGATGATTTGGAATTCAGTGAAGTGAGAAAGCTGAACTCTGCAAGCTTTATGTTAGACTTTAAGGTACTGATTAAATAAAAGCACAAGGAGGAGCTTTGAAATTCAGTTTGTAAAGATTGTTTGACCAAGTGGGACCATATGTTAAACAAATATTTGGGTGTGTGGTGAAATACCACAGGCACAGCCAAGTGGGATGGGATGATATTGGGAGACAGAAACACATTGCTAGCACAAGAAGAGTCTTCAGGACTTTTTATAGTATTTAGATCCATGTTAACATCTTGAGCTTGTCTCACTATGTCATGCCTATCTTTAAGCAGTATCATCCTGAAATGCTATAGACTACCATGGTCTAATAGAAATATAATGTGAGATGCATGTATTTTAAATTTCTAGTCACATTAAAAAAGGTAAAAAGAGAGGTGAAATTAAGTTTAGTAATATATTTTATGTAACCCAATATATTCAAAATATTATTTCAACATGTAGTCAATATAAAAATTTAGGACATTTCTCACATTTCAAGAACTCAATAGCCACATTTGGCTAATGGTTACCATGTTGGATAGTGCAGCTCTGGACAGATATAGATATATATTGTTTTTAAGAGTCTCCATAGGGGATGATTCTTCAGCGTTTTTAGGGGAGCCCATTCAGAATGTTCACTGATGCTGGGAAAGTGCTCTTAAATGTAGCACAGATTCCTAATGCCAACATTTGACTGTTTCTTCTTATCTCATGCTGTTATCATTCAGTGAATATTTACTGAACTTCTAATGTATACTAGGTTATATGTTAGGGGTTGGGATATAATAGCAAACAGCATTACTGTGGTTCTTGTTTTCAGGGTGCTTACAAGGTATAAGGTAGAAGAGAAAAAGTAAATAAGTAAATTAAATGTGTAATTATGACATGTGTTGGGATGGAAAAGTGCAGGGAGCACCTATGAAGATTTATAGCTGGAGAACCTCTCCTGGTCTGGAGAGACTGGGAGATTTCCCCTGAGGGAGTGACCTTTGATCTGAAATCAAAATGATACCTATGAGGGGGCTCTGAGGCAAAAAGGCATTTGGCACTTTGAAGGATCTAACAGGAGAATGGTGTAGCTCAAGTGGAAAGAGCAAAGGTGAAAGTGGTTCATAATAGGCAAAGGCCAGAACACATGTGACCTTTAGGACTAGAATCCTTCTCCTTTTATAGTCTTAAAAACACTGTATGTTTTTAAGGAATAGAGGGACAAATTATTGGATTTGCATAATACAATATCTCCTGCTATAAACTGGAGAATGGATCTGAAGGAAAACAGGTGAATGTGGAGAGACCATTCAGGAAACTATTTTATAATCTGAGTAAGAGGATTAGGGCAGTAGCCACCTAAGGCCTTAAATGGATGACTTTGAGACATACTAGTAAATAGGACTCAATGATGCACTGAATAGTGGGGGAGGTGGGCGCCAAGCACGGGGAAGAGTAGTGTCCAGGCTGACTCCCAGCTTTTTTGACCTGCTTAAGTAAGTAGATGTGGGTCCTTTCGAGCTTTCTTATCTTTCCTCTGGCATGCTGGAAATATTAGGGTGAAGTATCCATCATCTAAAATAGGAAATATAGTGTTAATTTGCCTATCATCTTTCTTTTTTGCTTGAATCAGAAATTTGTAATTCTTTGGTGCTAATATTAGTATAACATAAAGAAAAAAATTAATAGTGGGCTTCTGTCCATATCTCTTATGCTTTTACTTACTGAGTAATCACAGGGTGAATCACTTAACAATTTTATTGCTTTTAACAATATTGTCTTTTTTCTTATAAATTATATGATCTTTGCATTGACATACAGTATTATTACTATAATATTGTTATGAGTAGCTATTAATGACAGACTTCGCAGAGGAAGGCTAAGGGGAAACAATAAAGGAAATAACTCATCTGATTCTAAAGCTTCCTAAGCCAATTAAGAAACTGCAACAATAAAGCTTTAATTAATTTATTTTTTTTACAACTGTTTGGACAGATTTGTAATCATTCTTAGCTAATCATTAAAAGATTACATTTTACATGGCTATCTTTTTTTTTCATTGCTTTTTTAACATTAGTTATTAAATAGTTCATTTATTTCCTATTCCAAGTCTGGTTGATATAAAAAATTCAAACTGTTAAATAATTCAAAAGAGTTGGGCTTGACAATAATGTTCATTCATTCATGGGATAATTATTAAGCTCCTAGATGCTTAATAAGATAGATAACACTTGAGGGGTTTAAAATATAGCAGTGGAGGCATAAATGAATAAATACATAAATATATGATTTAATACAGTAGTGATAAGTACTATTTGAAAAAGGGAAAGAGATACAGAGCCCTAAGCTCTGAGGGTTATGTAGCTATGGTGATGAGGGAAGACCTCTCCATAAGGGAACATGTGAACAGTGTCCTGAAGGCAGTGAGGGAGTGTGAGCTGAGCAAATATCTGAGGTAAGACTCTCTTAGGCACAGGGAAGCAAGTACAAAGATTCTGAGGTGGTCATGTGCATCTTCCAGGAACATTAGCAAAGAAGCCAATGATGCTGAACTACTATGAGGAAGGAAACAACGGAGAAAATGAGATCAAAGAGGTGAGGAGGGGCAACATTATGAAGTCTTAAGGTCAAATAAAGATTTTGGATTTTATTCCAAGTACGATAGGAGCCATTGGAGAGTTTTGAACTGGGGACAAATTTGAATTTAGATGTAGGGTGTATGAGAAAGAGGAAAATCAGGCATGATTCTTAGGTTTCTGGCCTGAGCATTAGATACAAGGTGATGCCATTTATTCAGGTGGGGAAAACTAGGGAGGAATGAATTTAGAGGAGAAATCAAAATAATTCAGTTTGGGGCATGTGAAATTTGAAATGCCTCTTAGAAATTCCAGTGGAGATGTTAAATAGATATATATAGAAATTTGTAGTTCACGGGATAATTGAAGGCTGGAAATATACATTTGAAATGAATACCTAGAATTTAAAGTAGCTGTTGAAATTCTTATCCATGGATCACAGTAGGTTTATTCTGCAGCCACTACTATTTACATTTCTCTCCCCTCTTTGCCCTAGTTTTACTCCTGCCTTTGACTTTGTGGAGGAGCAGAGAACATTCTTCCTATTGGAGAAGGATAGTAGTCCTTATCTAGATGATGATGGTGGAAGAGAATGGGAATAGTAATTCATCTATAGGCATTTGTTGGAAGCTTACTGTGTGCAAAATCATAACATAGGGAGCAAAAGCAAACAGAGTCTTTGTCTTCACTGAGCTTACAATCTGGTGCATAGTAAGGCATAGAGGCTTAGATCAGACATTAATCAAGTAATCACAAAAACAAACATAACATTGTAATGATAGCACGTAACGGAACAGAAATTCATGTTGCTGGAGTATATAATAGGAGGGATTATGTCCTGGGATAGAGTCAAGGAAGGCTTCCTGATGGTATTATTGTGAGTTGTTATTAAGAGGTGAGTTAACTAGACAAAGAGTGATCCAGGGAGAGGGAACAGCATATACAATGGTCCTGTGGCAGGAGGGACTATGGTACATATTCATATGTAAAGAAGACTAGAGTGGCAGGAGCACTGAGAGTGAAGGACAGCATTGTGCAAGGTAAAGGTGGAAATTCACACAGCAAACATATAATGGCTTGTAGGCCTCATGCTTTGAGAAAAATCATTGTGGTTACAGTGTGCAGAATGGATTGAGGCTGGGTGGGGATGGAGGAAAGAGACAAAGAAAGGATGAGGAAAACCATAGGTCCATATAGAGGAGGCTGAGCTGAGTAAATTGGGGAGCTGAAGCTAACAGTCTCAAATAGAGGCACCAATGCTAAGAAACAGTACAGCAGGGTGGTTAAGGCTCTAGGCTTTGGAATCAGACATAACACAGGTTTGAAACGTAGCTCTTCTACTTACTGCTGTGTGACTTCATGCAGATTTCTGTAAATTAGGGATAATAGTACCTATACCGCAAGTTATTGTAGGGATTAAATCAGATTATATGATAAAATGCTAAGCCAGCTTTCAATAATTATGGTGTTGTCACTCTCTGGAATTTAGCAGTCACCTCCAGAAAAATGTGTTGGGGGGAAAAACAGGTTTTTCTATGTTAGTTGGAAATCTTTAGAGAAAACAATCTAAAAATCTATAAATCTACAAATTTACAAATTTACTGAGCATCCGCTTTCAGCAATCGCTTGCAAGAATAGTATATGTTAATTATTGATTATAGTTTTGATTTTTGAGATAGGCTTTCCCAGAAAATGGGCCCTATGTAAAAATATTGACATATATATATAAAATTTGTGATCTTAACATCTGCGATCAATGTGATTACAATTTTGTCCATTTTTATTTGATATAATGTAAAAAGCAAAACAAAAAGTGTGGAAAAGAGTCCCTTTAGACTCAATTACATGCCATCATTTTCTAAACTTCATTATTTACTTACTATTAAAGGCTTATAAGTTAATTAATGTCCTGTGAATTGCAAATCAATTATTTCACAATGAAGCATAAAATTAGTTTAAGAGATTCGTATATAGGCATGACATGGTATATTGGCTTTTCTTCAGAAGTGGATCAAATAAAAATATGTGACAAGAAAAAATGTAGATGACATGTTAGGTGGTGGGTAACTAATTGTGCTTTCAGTGTAGGAGCAAAAAAACATGTGACCGGAATTCTAAAAAGCGTATCTTTGCATTTTTGTTGTAAAGTTATAATGGCTTCATAAACATAAAATTACTCTCCAAATGTGATTCAATTCAAGGACATCTTTATTTTACACACCTAAATGAAATAATATATGTTAAGTGCCCAGCCCAGTGAGGTATTTAGTATTTGTAGAATAATGTTCTTCTTTTTCCTTCCTCTTAGGTGCCCTCTGCAGTTATTTAATTGCAAATTTTACTAAAAGCACCTTTCTTTTCTTTAGTATTATTATGTTCCTTTCTGAAATTATATGTGTAATACATGCTCATTGCAGATAACTTGTAAAACACAGAAAACAGCAAAAAGGTCACCTGTGATCTCACCCTAGAGAGAACTACTTTTGATATTTAGGTATATGTTATTTTAATACACTTTTCTAGAATATTCAACTTGGAATTCATAACCTTGGCTTTTAAACAGTTTGTTTCATGAAGCACATGATAAGGAGACTTAGCCAGCTAGGGTCTATGTTGTTATTTTTGAAGAACAGAACAGACCCTAATTGCCAAATTGCCAAGCTGTCCAAATATTTTTCACTTGTTCAAATATTTTAAAAATAAACCTTATTTTAAGAAACAGTTTTAGATTTTCAGAAAAATGGCAAAGATAGTACAGACAGTTCCCATGTACCCTCTACCCAGTTTCCCCTATTATTAACATCTTGCATTAGTATAGTATGTGTGTTACAATTAATGAACTAATATTGATATATTGTTAATAACTAAAGCTCAGACTTTATTCAGATTTCCTTAGTTTTTACCTAATGCCCTTTCTCAGTTTCAGAATCTCATCTAGAACACTACATTACATTTAGTTGTGGTGTCTCCTTAAGCTCCTCTTAACTGTGAAACTTTCTTAGATTTTCCTTGTTTTTAATGACCTTGAGAGTTTTAATGAGTACTGGTGATATATTTTGTAGAATGCTGTTCAGTTGGGATATTTTGATGTTTTTCTCATGATTAGCCTGGAGTTTTTGGTAGGAAGACAACAAAAATAAAGTACCATCTTGTCACATTCTATCAAAGGAAGATACTATCAATATGACATCACTGTTGATGTTGATCTTGACACCTGGCTGGAGTAGTGTTTGTCCAGTTTCTTCATTGTATCTTTACTCTTTTTGCCCCCTTTCCCTACTGTGCTCTTTGGAAAGAAGTCACTATGCACAGCCCATACTTAAGGAGGGGAGAATTATGCACCCCCACCTGGAGAGTAGAGTAGCTGTATAAATTATATGGAATGCTCCATGAGAGATTTGTCTATTCTCGCATATGTATGTATACATGTATGTATACATGTATGTATGCATGTTCATATGAATGTATTTACCTATGTCAGTATGGACTCATGGATATTTAGTTTATACTTTGGGCTATAATCCAATACTTCCTTATTTTTTGTTGCTCAAATTGTTACAGCTTGGCCATTGTGATCTCTTTTAGGTGGCTATCATGTCCTTTTGACATACACTCCTTATTGGAGTTCTTTTTTTTTTTTTTTTGAGCACTTTCTTACTTTCTGTCACTGTAAGATGCTCTAGATTCATTTTAGAAATTTCCTGTCCCTGTCTCAATCTGCCTATAATTAAAATTAGAATCAGTAGGGTCTAGAATCAGATTGCCTTATTTCAAATCCTGGCTTAACCATTTGTCAGCTATGTGATCTAGAACTGTTTCACCTTTTGAGGGATAGATGGGACCCAGTTTCCTCTTCTGTTTGAGCTTTTTCAGAGCAGGGACTTTTTTTCTTTTTTTCTCTACTATATCCCCAGTACCCAGAATTGTGTCTGGTACATAGTGGTGCAATCAAGAAATATCTGTTGAGTGAATATAAATTCAGGGAAGCAAGAAATAGAAATAACTTTGTTTCTCATTTTGTCCTAAAATATTTGTCTAAGTTATTATTTTCAATTTAATTTCATTATTATCAAAGTAATATATGCATATGGCTTAAAGATTTAAATAGTTCTTCAGTATTTTAAACAAAATAACCATGTTCTAACTCATTCCCTGAGGCAACCACTTTCAATTTCCTTAGCTGATTATTTTAGATACCTATCTCGTTATGTCTAAATAACATGTTTTTATTGTTGCTGCTTGATTTATAAATTTTATTCATTGTCTATTCATTTCCAGCAATGAGGGATGAGGATCTAGCACCACACACTGTATCTTGTCTTCCCATTCTGCTTTCAATATCTGCCAGAGACCATTAGGATCACACCTGAAATCAAGTTAAGTTTACTATTTGCTGCAACAAAGGAGACCCTACGTGATGCAAAACAAAGGTGAGTTTCAAAAGGGGCTAATGAAGGGGGGTTATAAAATTTGGGTGATCTTAGCAGGGATTGGTCAGAATTTGTAAATTAAGGAGCTGATGGAACATCAGTGGTTTTATTTTTTAGAATACATGAGGCTATGTGGAATTACCTTTGCATCAGTTTATTTGTGGTCTTATATATAGGAGTCTGAATAAACTGGTGTTAATTGTGAGAGTCTATAATGCATATCATAATTTGGCTTGGTACAGTTCTGTGAATCAGTATACTTTTACAAGACATAATTTCTGACTTAATTCTTAATTTCTAACATCCTAGCTTCCAGAAGAGCTGCTTTTCAATTTATCACTCTCAAAATAGTTCTACCAAAACTGGTTAAAATAATATTTGGTATTTACATTTCTACAACTTTTTTGGAAGTGGAGCCATGTAGTATACTTTTATTTCTTTCCCTTTTCTTGCTTTACTGTCTTATATGTAGACATTTAGTGGACAGGTATTACTAGTGGAACAGGCTCAAAACAGTTCTTACAACCTGAGCTGTAAACTTGCAGAAGTCCCTGCTCTCTGTTTTTTAACTTGTTTCACACTGTGTATGAAAAGTTGAATGAAATAAATCCAACAATACTCCTGAAATTGGCTATATTGCCCTTTAGGTAATATCACATCAGAAGTCCTGCTAAGCTAATAGCTGGTCATGGGATCAATTTTGGAATCAATATAATAGGTATCTTTATTTTTATTGGTTGTTAGTCTTATTATTCAGTTGTAAATGTTCCTTGTATATTCTTGATATGAGAGTTTTGTCATATATTTGGATCTTATTTTTTATTTTGAATATTTTATCTTAGTCTGTGGCTAGCAGTCTCACTTTTTTTTTTGCCTCCAAAATCTTTTTTTTTATTTTAATTCCAACATAGTTAACATACAGTGTTACATAAATTTCAGATATTACATTATAGTGATTTAACAATTCTATACATTACTCAGTGCTCATCATGATAAGTGCAGTCTTAATCCCCTTCCCCTATTGCACCCATCCCCCCATCCCCCTCCCCTCTGGTAACCATCTGTTTGTTCTCTATAGTTAACAATGTAGATGGAGCTAGAGAGTGTTATGCTAAGTAAATAAGTCAGTCAGAGAAAGACAAATACCATACAATTTCACTCATATATGAAATTTAAGAAACAACACAAATGATCATTGGGGTAAAAAAGAGAGAGGAAAACCAAGAAACAGACTCGTAACTATAGAGAAATACAATGGATTTCTGTATATTAATTTTGTATCCTGTGACCTTACTGAATTCATTTATCAATTCTAGTAGTTTTTGGGTGGAGTCTTTAGGGTTTTCTATATATAGTATCATGTCATCTGCAAATAGTGCAAGTTTTACTTCTTCCTTACCAGTTTGGATGCCTTCTAAACCTAGATTTGTGGAGGGTTTTTATCATGAATGGATGTTGTACTTTGTCAAATGCTTTTTCTTCTTTTTTTTTTTTTTAAATTTTTTTATTGTTATGTTAATCCCCATACATTACATCATTAGTTTTAGATATAGTGTTCCATGATTCATTGTTTGTGCATAACACCCAGTGCTCCATGCAGAACGTGCCCTCCTCAATACCCATCACCAGGCTAACCCATCCTCCCACCCCCCTCCCCTCTAGAACCCTCAGTTTGTTTTTCAGAGTCCATCGTCTCTCATGGTTCTTCTCCCCCTCCGATTTCCCCCCCTTCATTCTTCCCCTCCTGCTACATTCTTCTTCTTCTTTTTTTCTTTCTTAACATATATTGCATTATTTGTTTCAGAGGTACAGATCTGAGGAAATGCTTTTTCTGCATCTATTGAAATGATCATATGGTTCTTATCCTTTCTCTTACTGATGTGATATATCATGCTGAATGATTTGTGAATATTGAGCCCTTCTTCCATCCCAAGAATAAATCTCACTCAATCATGGTGAATGATTTATTTTTAAAGACTTATTTATTTATTTGAGAGAGAGAGAGGGAGGGGGGAAAGGGAGAGGAGAGAATCTCAAGCAGACTCCCTGCTGAGCACGGAGCCTGACATGGGGCTTGATCTCAGGACCCTGAGATCATGACCTGGGCTGAAATCACAAGTTGGACACTTAAACCACTGAGCCACCCAGGCGCCCCATGGTGAATGATTTTCTTTAGTGTATTGTTGGATTCAGTTTGCTAATATTTTGTTGAGGATTTTTGCATCTATGTTCATCAGAGATATTAGCCTGTATTTCTCTTTTTTGGTAATGTCTTTATCTGGTTGGTTTTGGTATCAGGGTAATGCTGGCCTCATAAAATTAATTTGGAAGCTTTTTTTCCTCTTCTATTTTTTGGAATAGTTTGAGAAAAACAGGTATTAGTTCTTCTTTGTATGTTTGGTAGAAGTCACCTGTGAAACTGCCTGGTCCTAGACTTTTGTTTGTTGGAAGCTTTGGATTACTAATTAAATTTCTTTGCTGGTAATTGGTCTGTTCAAATTTTCTATTTCTTCCTGATTCAGTTTTGGGAGGTTATATGTTTCTAGGACATATATCCATTTCTTCTAGGTTGTCCAATTTGTTGGCATATAATTTTTCATAATATTCTCTTATAGTCCTTTGTATTTCTGTGGTGCTGGTTGTTATTTCTCCTTGTTCATTTCTGATTTTGAGTCTTTTCTCTCTCTCTCTCTCTCGATGGATCTGGCTAAAAGTTGATCAATTTTGTTGATCTTTGCAAAGACCACTCCTGGTTTCATTGATGTGTTTGTTTTATTGTTTTTTTAGTTTCTATTTTGTTTATTTATGCTCTAATCTTTATTATTTCCTTCCTTCTACTGGCTTTGGGTTTTGTTTCTTCTTTTTTCTAGCTCCTTTAGGTTGTTTATTTGAGATTTTTCTTGCTTCTTGAGGTAGGCCTGTATTGCTAATAACGTCCCTCTTAGAACCACTTTTGCTGCATTCCAAAGATTTTGGACCATTTTGTTTTCATTTTCATTTGTCTCCACATGTTTTTTGATTTCCTCTTTGATTTCTTGGTTGACCCATTTATTGTTTAGTAGCATGTTTTTTAACCTCCTTGTATTTGTATTCTTCCCAGATTTTTTCTTGTGGTTGATTTCTGGTTTCATAGCATTGTGGTTGGAAAAGATACATGGTATGCTTTTGATCTTTTTGAATTTGATGAAACTTGTTTTGTGGCCTAATGTGTGGTCTCTTCTGGAGAATGTTCCATATGCACTTGAAAAGAATGTGTATTCTGAATTACTTTAGCTTTTGTTTGTCTTGGAACCTGTTTATCTCTCCTTCTATTCTGAATGGTATCCTTGCTGGATAGAGTATTCTTTGCCCAGTGTTTTTTCTTTGCAGCAGTTTGAATATATCATGCCCCTCTCTTTTGGCCTACAAAGTTTCTGCTGAAAAACCCACTGATAGCCTTATGAGGTTTTCCTTGTATGTAACTATTTTCTTTTCTCTTGGTGCTTTTAAAATTCTCTCTTTATCACAACTTTTTATCATTTTAATTACCATATATCTTGGTGTAGACCTCTTGGGTTGATTTTCTTAGGGGATCTCTGTGCCTGTTGGATTTAGATTTCTATTTCCTTCTCCAGATTCAGGAAGTTTTCAGCTTTTCTTTCTTTTTTTTTTAAGATTGTATTTGTTTATTTGTCAGAGAGAGAGAGAGAGCACAAGCAGGGGGAGCAGCAGGCAGAGCAGGCAGAGAGAGAAGCAGGCTTCCCACTGAGCAAGGAGCCCAATGCAGTACTCGATTGCAGGACCCTGGGATCGTGACCTGAGCTGAAGGCAGCCACTTAACCGACTGAACCACCCATGTGTCCCAGGGCTTTTATTTCTTCAAATAAATTTTCTACCCCCTTTTCTCTCTCTTCTCCTTCTGGGATTCCTATAATGTGAATGTTATTATGCTTGATGGTGTCCCTATGTTCCTTAAGTCTATTATCATTTATTATTATTATTTTTCTCCCCTGTCATATATATATATGATAGAATATTACTCAACCATCAAAAAGAATGAAATCTTGCCATTAACAATGATGTGGATAGAACTAGAGGGTATTATGCTAAGTGAAATAAGTCAGTCAGAGAAAGACAAACACCATATGATTTCACTCATATGTGGAATTTAAGAAACAAAACAGCCATTCTGACTGGTGTGAGGTGATAGCTCATTGTGGTTTTGATTTGTATTTCCCTGATGCTGAGTGATGTTGAGCATTCTTACATGTGTCTGTTAGCCATTCCTATGTCTTTGAAGAAATGTCTATTCATCTCTTCTGCCCATTTCTTGACTGGATTTTTTGTTTTTTTGGGTGTTGAGTTTGATAAGTTCTTTGTAGATTTTGGATGCTAGCTCTTTATCTAATAATGTCATTTGCAAATATCTTCTCCCATTCCATAGGTTGCCTTTTAGTTTTGTTGATTGTTTCCTTTGTTATGCAAACATAACTCTAACTATGTTATAGTTCATTTTTGCTTTTGTTTCCCTTGCCTCTAAGACATGTCTAGCAAGGAGTTGCTGTGGCCACAGCTGAAGAGGTTGCTGCTTGTGTTCTTCTCTAGGATTTTGATGGATTCCTGTCTCACATTTAGGTCTTTCATCCATTTTGAGTTTATTTTTGTGTATGGTAAGAAAGTGGTCCAGTTTCATTCTTCTGGATGTGGCTGTCCGATTTTTCTAACACCATTTGTTGAAGAGACTGTCTTTTTTCCATTGGATCTTCTTTCCTGCTTTGTTGAAGATTAGTTGACCATGGAGTTGAGGGTCTATTTCTGGGTTCTTTACTCTTCTCCATTGACCTATGTGTCTGTTTTTGTGCCAGTACCATACTGTCTTGATTATTACAGCTTTGTAATATGGCTTGAAGTCTGGAACTGTGATGCCTCCAGCTTTGGTTTTCTTTTTCAACATTAATTTGACTATTAATGGTTATTTCTGGTTCCATACAAATTTTAGGATTGTTTGTTCCAGCTCTATGAAAAATGCTGATGGAATTTTGATAGGGATTCCACTGAATGTGTAGATTGTTTTGGATAGCATAGACATTTTAACAATATTTGTTCTTCCAACCCATGAGTATGGAATGTTTTTCCATTTCTTTGTGTCTTCCTCAATTTCTTTCAAAACTCTTCTATAGTTTTCAGAGTACAGATCCTTTAGCTCTTTGTAGGTTTACTCCTAGGTATCTTATGGTTTTTGGTGTGTTTGCATATGGGATCAGTTCCTTGATTTCTCTTTCTGCTGCTTCATTGTTAGTGTATAGAAATGCAACTGACTTCTGTGCATTGATTTTATATTCTTTCAATAAATGGAGCAAGAACTGGATATCTGTATAGGAAAAAAAAAAGGTGAGCCTCAACCCCCACTTCTCACCATACATAATATAAGCTCAAAATGAGCATATCATAATAAATGGGTCTACTAACAAGAAGATCTAAAAATTGTAAATATTTATGCCCCTAACTTGGGAGCAGCCATCTATATAAACCAATTAATAACAAAATTAAAGAAACACATTGATAAGGATACAATAATAGTAGGGGAATTTAACACCCCACTGACAGCAATGGACAGATCATCAAAGCAGATGATAAACAAGGAAACAAGGGCTTTAAATGACACACTGGACCATATGGACTTCACAGATATATTTAGAGCATTTCATCCTAAAGCAACCAAATGCACATTCTTCTTGAGTGCACATGGAACATTCTCCAGAATAGATCCCCATACTGGGTCACAAAGAAGGTCTCAACTGGTACAAAAAAGATTGAGATTATACCATACATATTTTCAGACCACAATGCTTTAAAACTTGAACTCAATCACAAGAGGAAATTTGGAAGGAACACAAAAACATGGAGGTTAAAGAGCATTCTACTAAAGAATGAATGGGTCAACCAGGATATTAAAGAAGAATTAAAAAGTACATGGAAACAAATGAATATGAAAACAAGACAGTTCAAAACTTTGGGATGCAGCAAAGGTGGTCCTAAGAGGGAAGCATATAGCAATACAGGCCTTTCTCAAGAAACAAGAAACATCTCAAATACACAACCTAAACTTACACCTAAAGGAGCTATAAAAAGAAAAGCAAATAAGCCTAAATCCAGCAGGAGAAGAGAAATAATAAAGATTAGAGCAGAAATCAATGATAAAGAAATTTTAAAAAAGTAGAAACAGATCAACAAAACTAGGAGCTGGTTCTTTGAAAGAACTAATAAGATTGATAAACCCCTAGCCAGACTTATCAATAAGAAAAGAGAAAGGATCCAAACAAACAAAATCATGAATGAAAGAGGAGAGATCACAACCAACACCAAAGAAATACAAACAATTATAAGAGAATAATATGAGTAATTATATGACAACAAATTAGGCAATCTGTAAGAAATGGATGCATTCCTAGAGACATATTAACTAGCTAAGAGGATCCAACAGTACATTAAAAGGATTATTCACCACGACCAAGTGGGATTTGTTCCTGGGTTGCAAGCGTGGTTTAACATCCACAAATCAATAAATGTGATATACCACATTAATAAAAAAAAGGACAAGAACCATATGATACTCTCAGTAGATGCAGAAAAAGCATTTGACAAAGTATAGCATCCTTTCTTGATAAAAACTCTCTGCAGTGTAGGGATAGAAGGAATAGATCTCAATATCATAAAAGCCATATATGTAACACCCCCAGAGAATATCATCCTCAATGGGGAAACACTGAGAGCTTTCCCCTAAGGTCAGAAACACGACAGGGGTGTCCACTCTCACCACTGTTGTTCAACATAGTGCTGAAAGTCCTACTCAGCAACCAGACAACAAAAAATAAATAAATAAAAGGCATCCAAATTGGCAAAGAAGTCAAACTCTCACTCTTTGCAGACGATATGATATTCTATGTGGAAAACCAGAAAGATTCTACACCAAAATGGTTAGAATTCATACAGGAATTCAGCAAAGTGGCAGGATATAAAATCAATGCACTCTGAAAATTATAGAAGAGTTTTGAAAGAAATTGAGGAAGACACAAAGAAATGGAAAAACATTCCATACTCATGGTTGCTTGGTAGATATCACCAGTGAGCCCATCTGGGTAGTGCTTTTTGTTTTAGGAGGTTATTAATAATTAATTCAATATCTTTAATAGATATAGGCCTATTCAGATTGTCTATTTCTTCTTGTTTGAGTTTTGGCAAGTTGTGTCTTTCAAGGAATTAGTCCATTTCATCTGGGTTATTAAATTTGTGTGCATAGCATGTTCATAGTATTCCTTTCTTATTCTTTTAATGTCCATAGGATCTATAGTTATGTCTCCTTTTTCATTTCTGACATTAGTAATTTGTATCCTCTCTTTCTTTCTTAGTCTTTGTAAAGGTTTATTGATTTTATTGATTTTTTTTCAAAGAACCAGCTTTTAGCTTCATTGATTTTCTCTATTGATTTCTTGTTTTTAATTCCATTGATTTTTGATGTAGTTCTTATTATTTCTTTTCTTGTGCTTACTTTGGATTTAATTTGCTCTTCTCTTTCTTGTTTCCTAATGTGGAAACTATTACTATTAATTTTAGATCTTTCTTCTTTTCTACCCAGACAAGAGAAAATAAGTAAAAGTATGAGAATTTGAAAAAAGAAAAATGATATCTATTTCAAATGGTATTATTTTATATCTGGAAAGCCTAAAACATCAGTGGGAAAACTAATACAAGTTAATAAGAGAATTTAGTAAAGTAGGTTATAAAGTTAATATTCAAAACAATAGCCTTATTATGTAGAGAGATAAACCATTTAGAAGATGTAATAGAAGAGAAGATACCAATTATTATAACCAAAATAAAATATCTAGGCATAAAATTAAGAAGTATCTAAAACATGTAATGAAGAAAACTATAAAAATAGTCCTGAAAGACACAAAAATTAACTTGAACATGTAAAAAGCCTTACCATATACTTGAATAGAAAGAGGAAGCATCATAAAGATGTCAATTTTCTCTAAGTTAATTTATAAATTTAACAGAATTCCAATAAACTATTATCACGTTTTTTCCCTTTGGGATAGAAAAGTTGATTATAAAGTTCATTTAAATGAATAGTCAAATATATGTAGGAAGTCACTGAGAACGGAGAGCAATGGGGGTAGAATAGACCTACCTTATATATTGTGTAAGGCTGATGAATCACAGACCTGTACCCCTGAAACAAATAATACATTATATGTTAATAACAAAAAAAGAAGAAAAAACATAATTAAAACAGTGAGATCATGGTGCCTGAATAGACAGACGGAATAATAGAACAGAATAGAAAACCCACAACACTATAGGTTGTCATGTACACTATAAAGGCACATCCCAAATTAGTGGGAAATGATGAACTTTTAATAAGTGGTATTGTGATAAACTGGATCGCCATGGGGAAATATATGAAATATATGAAATATTCCTAATATTGAATATAATGTTAAATTTCAAACAGATTAGAGATTTAAATGTTAAAATAAAATAAATCATATGAGTGGTAGGAGACATATGAGTGAAATCCTTATGAAATCCAAAAGGGAGAAGATTGTTAATCTGATAAAAAGAAAGACTTTTGCAAAAACAAGAAAAGGAAATATTTTTACCATATGTAAAAAGACAAAGGACAAATCTTTTTTTTTTTTTTTAAAGATTTTATTTATTTATTTGTCAGAGAGAGAGAGTGGAGAGCACAAGCAGGGAGACCGGCAGGCAGAGGGAGAAGCAGGCTCCCCTCTGAGCAAGGAGCCCGATGCGGGACTTGATCCGAGGACCCTGAGATCATGACCTGAGCTGAAGGCAGACGCTTAACCGGCTGAGCCACCCAGGTGTCCCAAAGGACAAATCTTTAAAAATTGCAAATTTTATCACAGACCAAATACTAATATGTAAATAGTATCTGAAATGGGAAAGAAAAAGGGCCAGCAACTCTATAGAAAAATGGGTTAGTAATTTGAATAGTCAATTCATGAAAATTACTGCAAATGGTCCTTAACTATGAAAATGAAGCTTAACCTCATTTCTCATTAACAGCAAGAGAAATGCAAATTAAAACTCCCTAAAACAAAATTCTCATCTATCATATTGGCAAAAGTCCAAAAGTTTGACAACTTACATTATTGGTGAAGCTATGGAGAAATTAATGTTGTTGTATATTGCTGAAAGGAATCAAAATAATAAAATAATTTGAAGGGGAATTTGTCAACATCTAGAAAAATTACATATACATTTATACCTTGATCCAGCAATCTAACTTCTAGAGCTCTAGAAGATACAGTAGCAAAAGCAGTATAGTAGCAAAAATACATAAAGCATAAGCAAAAAGCTCTTCCCTTCAGTATTATTCATAATAGCAAAAGAAATTTCCAAATATTCTTCAGTAGGGCACTTGTGAGCACTGCACAATAAATTATCAGGCAGCCGTAAAAGATAATGAGTAATATCTTTTTTTTTTTAAGATTTTATTTATTTATTTGTGTGAGAGAGAGAGAGCACAGCTGGGGAAGGGGAGCCTGATGCAGAGCTCGATCCCAGGACCCTGAGATCATGACCCAAGCTGAAGGCACATACCCAACCGACTGAGCCACCCAGGCATCCCATGAGTAATATCTTCTATAGAGGATCTCCAGTATGTGTTGTATAAATGAGAAAAGTAAGGTGCAGAAAAGTGGCATTGTATGTTACCATTTTTTAAGGGGAGGGTATAGGAATACATATATATTTGTGTATGTTTGTGTGTATATATATATATATATATGCATATATATATATATTCAATAGAAGGATAAGTAAAAATATTGATTTTTCTTTGGGAGAAAGAGTAAACAATATGAAGGAGACAGAAATAGAAGCTAGACTTCTCTGATCATACTCTGATTTACAGATTTGAGTTTGTATCAATGTAAATATTTTATATAATTATAAACAAAATGGAATTAAAAATGATCCTAAAAATCAGAAGCAAAATAAAACAAATGTCTAAATGTTTAGACAACTCTCCCAAGAGTTGGTGGCAAAACCACAAAAGGAGAGTTATTTCAGTTATATGTATATGTTGTGGGTGATTGAATTAAAGTTGACTGTATATCCCTAGTGGATTATATTCAAAATAAAAAACAGAAAAGACAAAATAATCTTTTTGGTAAACATTGTTGGTATAATAATAAGCACTTTTCTGAGGCTGGGGAGTGGGTATTGTGGAATATAATATAATAATAGGATGTTGAGAGCTGGGATATTTTGTAGAGGAGAAAGGAGATACAGATAATAAGATTTATGAGATTAATAAAAGTCTTGTGATCCTGAATTTGAATTGGAATTATCAATATAAACACATGCTTTATTCCATTATTTTTTTTAAAAAAGCATTTTCTAGCCCTTTCCACTAAAATAACCTGAAAAACAATAATAGACCCATAGCAATGAATACCTTTAGAGTCCTTATTGTGGTCTCTACATCTCAATTCCCACTAAAAGAAACCAGAGCTTGATGAAGAAATGGCAGATTCCAGAATCTTGGGCAGAGAATTTACAAGATAAGCCTGAAACATCTTATCATATCAAAAAGTAAGATAAGTGCCAAAGACCACTCATGTTGTGACAGAGGGATATGGGGAATGTGGGAGCTATTTTGAACAGGATCTTTTTGGACAAAGTATGTAACACAGCAGGAAAATAATTGCAGTGATTGAAGCATAGCAAATGGGTTTACATTCATAAGTTTATAATGATAAAAAGAAATTAGTGGCCACTTTTGGAGAATTCTAGGTAATCAACTCATTATTCTGAAAAAATAACAAAGAGAAAGTATCAAATATTTATTCTTATTTTCCCATTCAAATTGTATCCCTGAGTAATTAAATATTTGATGAGGGGAATTTGTGTATTTATAAGAGTATCCCAGCTATTAAATAAAGAAGGAAGAATTACAGTATCATTATTTTGTAGTCTTAATAAATAATGGATTTCAGCAATGACCATCATTAGTTGCTGATATCCTATATAAAAAATCAATCAGAAATCAACCTCCTAATGGAAGTACATGACATCACTTAAACTATCTTTGCCAGGCGAAATCTAAAAGTTGCTAGATCTAACAACCAATCTATTAGGAGATACTAAAAGCAGAGGAACATGTTGAATTATACCATGAGGATGGTTTATTACACATTGAATAAAAGAAATTTCTGAGTTGGTGAGGTATTTACAAGAGAAAAAGAAAATTGAGGGAAAGCTTTTTTTATTTTTTGCATGCAGGAACACACAAAAATATCAGCTAATCAAAGTAGAAGGCATTGTAGAATTAGGAAATCCCTCTTTTGCATCTATCTATGTAATACTTGAATTAGGCAATGATCATCAATAGAGGCTCTAACTATTGGATCAAAGGTGGTTGTGGAATGGAATATTCATGCCATTGTGAAATACCTTCTCAGAGATCAAGTTCTAATTACAAGAAGGAAAAGTGTACTTTCAGCAAGTGATCAAATTTATTCTTAACCTGTAGAGGTACTGCTACCAATGACAATAATATTGGAACCTGATAATGATGCAATAAGAAGTACATATTACTTATCTAGTGTTCTTAGGAAAAAAAGTTACTACTAAATCTAATAGTGAGAAGATAATAAGACAACTTCATAATATGATGGCCTGGACTCTTAAAAAAACCAATGTCATGAAAAACAGACAATGAAAAAACTGTTCTAAATTAAAAGAGACTAAAGAGACAAAATGAACAAATGCCATGTCTGAAACTTGATTTGGATTCTGCATGTGGGAAAAGGTGATACAGAAGACATTTTGGAGGCTTCTGAGATTACTTAAATGAGGACAGCATATTAGATGATGTTATTGAATTACTCTTAATTATCTGAGTATGATAATGGTATTGTGGTTATGTAGGAAAATATCTGAACTCTTAGGAGATTCTGGCTAGAGTATTTAGGGGTGAAGTGTTGCAATATATGCAACTTACTTTCAAATGGTTCCTAAAACATACACATATGTGTGTATATATGTATTGAAGGAGATAAAAAATGTGGCAAAATATTAAGATTGGTGAAACTTTGTGAAGGTGTACAGGTGTTTATAGCAGTGTAGATTTGTCTTTTTTATATCTATTTGAACATTTTTTCTAGTAAAAAATTGAAAAAAATGAAATAAAAAAATATTACTTATTATCTTAAGAATTATGTGTTTACTTAAAGCTTATTAACATGAATATTTAAAAATCTTTTAATATAAGGCCAATTACTTCTCTTTAAGTAAGGCATAGCTAATTGGAGTTCTGAATCTATCTTGCATACATTACACCATAATTATAAGGATGTCCATTTTCAGTTACTGTAAAACTAAGTAAATTCAGTTGCAAAGCAGTGAGACAAAATTCTTCTAGATTTATTTTTTTCCTCTAGTATTTTACATTTATCTCTTCGATAATACATTTTTATTTGAATCTTTTCAAGGCATTTAGACTGGTTTTTTATAGAAGAAGCAACTCTTTCTTCTTACATTTACATTTCATTAGTTTACGTGACATGTAATTAAATGTTATAATTAAAACGAATACAACTGATATTAGCAAGGGGACAAGTACACTTAACTCTTGTAAATATACAACTCAAGTTGGTAGGAATTGAAAAAGTACACGGATGTACTAAAGAATAGCCTACCAGGGGCGCCTGGGTGGCTCAGTCGGTTAAGCGTCTGCCTTCGGCTCAGGTCATGATCCCAGGGCCCTGGGATCGAGCCCCGCATCGGGCTCCCTGCTCGGCGGGAAGCCTGCTTCTTCCTCTCCCACTCCCCCTGCTTGTGTTCCCTCTCTCGCTGTGTCTCTGTCAAATAAATAAATAAAATCTTTAAAAAAAAAAAAAAGAATAGCCTACCAGTTATAAGGTTATTGTGTATTGTAGTATCAGCTGGGATATTTCACAGTGATGCTGTAGATAGTTGGTTAATCTGGTAGATAGCTTGAGTGGAGATTGGTTAGAGAGGGTGTACTGTAGTGAGATACTCACCAGGCCTGAGCTGCAAACAGGATTCAATATTATTCATGCATGGTTAAGTTCTGTCCAATCATCCTCTGGTGAGATTGGTTTATGAATAATCTCTTCTGTCTAGATTACTGTCAAGGCCTTTCCCCCAGTCAAGCTAAATAAAATGGCTTCAGATTTTTTTACAGTCCCAAATGGGCACATTTGGGTCACTTTTCTTTCCTTTTATCCTATAACCCACCCTCACCTCCAATCCTGTGAAGCTCTTCATTTGGAAATTATGTTATTCAGTGTTAGCTAGGAGTGTCACATGGAACCATGACTCTTAGACTTGTTAGTTAGAGGTACTTGTTGGTTGGTTGTGAGGCCATCCCGATGCAGTTCCGACTCTAAGGCACTATGGATAGTTATAGCTCCCACCCTGAAGTTCTCTTAGGTTCTCTAAGAGGTGAGGCTCGCTGTGAAGGGAATGTTGATTTTCCTACTTCACCATTCCTTCAGAGAGGAGAAAGTTCTCCTGCTTTGTGAGCCCTAAGAATGCCTTCATAAGGAAGATGAGTGTCTCTTTCTTGTAAGTGGCATGCTAGACAGCTGCATTAGATTTCTGTCTCTCTTCATTGAATTCGCTGCTCAGCTCTCTGAGGAGGCAAGGATGAGAAAACTGTTGAGGGAGGCTTTCAGCAGATTTGTAAGAGCCAGCATTTCTCGCCTCTAGAGCACATAGTGCTTAACTGCTACTCTTCCCCTAGGGGCATCTTTCAGGTTCTAGCTTTTTCAGGCGAAGCAAGAGACCCTAATTATTTCACTTTCAATCAATTCTGAAGCCTCAAAGACCAAAATTGTCTCTTCGGATCCACTCAGATGCCAAAGAGAGGCGTGGAAAAGAAATTGCTCCCCATCTACCAGCAGCTGTAGACTTCTAATCCACCTCTTGCTTTCATTTTCTGCGCAGTGGTCATTTTCTGTGCAGTTCCTAACACTCAAATCAGTAAAAGTAAAATGTTTCAACGGATACCTTGAGAATACAGACGGTTTTGCACTGAAAAAGCACCTGTAGTCACTGTGGCAGCATTCATCACTATTCATTGACCAGTGCACTTTTCCCTAGGCAGGGGAGAATTCTGAGGGACTTGTGTTTGGCCAGTGAAGTGTAGTGGAGGTATTTAATTTCCAGTGCTCGAATCTCCACTTCTCTCTTCTCCACGCTACTGAAAATAATGTCTTCATGAAACCTTTGTAGATAAACCACCCAAATTGTCAGTCTGGTTACTTGTTCCTTTTGTTAACTTCTAAGTTTATTATCTATCTATCTGTCTATCTATATCTCAATTTGCTTGGTAACGTTTTTTTCGGGAAAAAATATAAAAATGGAATTTTTAAATGATTCATATGCCCAAAGGAAGTCTTAGGGAATTCTTTTGTATGTCAAATATATCAGTATGTGAATTTGCACATTTTCATACATTGTGTAAAGCAGAACATATCAGATATTCTTCTTTGCTATTTTTGTAGCTTTGTTTTATAGATGTTTTGTTATTTCACTCATCAAACAAATGCTTACTGAGCAGCTGGAACATTCAATGTATTGTGCCAAGTCCTGGGTGCACATGTTTATGTGTAGCTGTAGTTGTACCTAAATATTGTGTTAGTTTGTTGCTATGGACTGAATTGTGTCCCCCCCCCCCCCCACCAAGATTCCTATGTTGAAGCCCTAACCTCTGATGTGACTATTTTGAGGTAGGGCTTTTAGGAGGTAATTAAGGTTAAATGAGGCCATAGGATAGGGTCCTAATCTGATAGGATTGGTGGCCTTATACAAAGAGGAAGAGCTCTCTCTCCATCTCTCTCTCCCTTTCTCTTCTTGCATATACTGAGGAAAGGTCATGTGAGCGCATAGTGAGAAGGCAGCAAGCCAGGAAGTCTATAAGCTTGGAAGAAGGTTTTCATCACAATCAACCATGCTTGCACCCTGATCTTGAACTTCCAGCCACCAGAACTGTGGGAAAATAAAGTTCTGTTGTTTAAGCCACCTAATCTTTGGTGTTTTGTTATGACAGCCTGAGCTGACTGAAACATTTACCAAATCCAGGAATTTTACAACTAGAATATCTGTGAGTCTTGTAAGAAATAAATCAAGGGCAACAGAATAACACAGAAGTATACTTTATATGGCTAACTATAAACTTATGAAATTTGTAATACTAAGCCGTTAAAGGGAAAAAACTAAAAAGTCTAAAGAAAAGACAGATAAATTCATGAATGTCAGATTCATGTTGACATATAAAGGGAAACCAGAATTCTAAACTTTAGAGGGATAAAATAGGGAAGAACAAGTCAACCAATCTAATCAGTTCATTTATTTACTGAACAAGTGCTCCAGCATGTCCTTAGGAAATTTATGTCACAGGCAATATATCCCAAACTACCTGCCTCAGAATTATGTGGGTGTGCCTATTGGATATCCAGATCTCAGGAGCATGCTGAAGTCATATTCAGTTTCTCTGAGGTGAAGTCTGGGAATCTTCATTTTAAACAAGTTCTCTAAGTGATCTTTAGGCATGCTAGAATCCGATATCCCTTATTTCAGGCATTGTGGGGCTGCATGAGAAATGTTAGTCTTTGTCCCTGCAATGAGATGCCTACTGATACGTGAAATACAGGCAAATCAAGGTTGTTGTGTTCAAGTACTCAAATGTACATATAGAGTATAGGTGTAGTATTTGTAGAAGAAGAGGTCAACAAAGACCAGAAAGTAGCTACTAGAGATTGGTTTCCAGCACTCTGAGAACTTAGAGGGAGGAATGGAACAGTGGACCAGAGGAGTCTGGAGTCAAGGAGGCCTCAAAAAGGAAGGAATGTGCCATCAGTTGAAGAATAAAGAGGCTTTCTCCCTTCCCACACATTTTAGAAAAAAGGCAATAAAGGAACAAAACACAGTTTTTATTTCACAAAGATAGAGAGCACAGAGAGGAAATAGGAGTAGATGAAATATTTTCAGAATCAGTAAGTAGATAAAGAGGTTGGAGTGATTAGACTAGAGGTATGCCAGTGGCCCCTGGACAGCCTCTGGAGTCTCAGCTCTGGGAAGCACCAGGTACTGCAGAAGGTAGGGGAGTGATATGTATAGGGATAGAGAGGGAAATGTAGGTTGTTGGCCCCTGGCCTCCTGCCTTTAAAGAGCAACAGGCTCATTCTCTAGAGGATTTGAACTGGAGGCTTGACCAGTGACATTAAGCAGAGTGAGGGAAGCACCAAGGTAAGGACTGCAACAGGGATTATGTGTTCAATTTTCCGAACAGTGGAACTCTCAGCACCTCCCCTTCTCCCCACTCTGATCTCAGAAATCTGACTGCCAGATGTCTTCCCTCAGGGCCTTCTCAAATCCAAAAATTAATGCTAAAAACTACTGTAGCAATGCCTTCAAAATTGTAAGAGTATGTGCCCAGCCTCTTAATCTATTAAGAGATTAATCAAGTAGGATAAATGGTAGAATGAAGATATTTTTCAGATATACAAGTGCTGAAAAAATTTACCTTCTTAGGAAGCAACTGGAGGATGCACTTTAACCAAAACCAATAATAAACTAAGAAATAAACCAAGAAAGGAAGTTCAGCATGCAACTACACAATTAAGCTTAGAGTGCGGCTGGCATAGACAGAAACAGGCTGAGGGAAAGGGGACTGAAGGAAAACATTTGAACTCAGGTCTTCTGAGGTTTTGAATCATAGGTGCATTCAATAACCTGTAAGGAGTGTGCTAGAAGTGCTGCATCCTTCCATTTTCCTTTTGCTTGGCTTGGCCCTGTGTGAAATAAATGTCTTTATACTTATCTTTTTCATCTCTGTTTATAGTTTCCATTTTTGGGAAAAACATAAGAAGTATACCTTTCTTTTAGGAATAATATAATCACATATTATCAGTGATTGAAGTAATTAGCATAGTTTTCATATCATCATTTGGGTCATGTAACCTTAACTAAACAGTGAAAAAAACTACTAACATACATATACAAAAATCTAGGTGATTTTAATGTTACCTTTTATTTATAGATATTTTAGAAGTTTACTACATTATTCTCCAGATTGTTCACTAACTTGGTAAATTGGAAGGACTGATTTTCCATTTTTATGGAAAAAAACCCAATAACCACCATTTACAGCAAAGAATTTGCACTAGGCAATGCCTTAAAATAATTTTGAAATGTATTTATTTACATCTCAAATATGACTTCTTTCTAAAATGTTCAAAGTCTCATTTCCACAGCTGCAATTAAATGACTTTTTAGGATAATGTTTCATTTGGCTGTATTATGTTAATAATCAGCTAGATGATGTATATCTTTTCCATCTTTATGTACCCATGAATTATTCAGAAGTGTTCTTTTGCAAATGCAGAGTAGAGGAATTCAGTCCCTTTTTCCCCAAAAGGGTCAGACGTGCTTTAGTTTAGAAGAGAGAGAGAGAGAAGTAGATCCTTTTTCTTTATAATCCTTTAAAATTTACTGAAGTGAACAGTAGGAATTTATTTAAATATCCAATAACGAGAAAATGCTCAAGTAAACTATAATACATCTATCTGACAAAATGATGCAACTCTGAAAAACTAATGGTTGGAAAGACAACATAGCTATATGGGAAAATGTTTGTATAAAAAATAAGTGAACAAAAAAATGCACATTATGATTTCAACTAAAAATAGTCATCAGGGAAAATTCTAGAAGAAAATACAATAAAATAGTAATGACAATCACGTTACTATGTAGGAATATGGGTGATTTTTTTTCTATCTTTTCCAAATTTTTTTAATGTGATATTATTTTTATAATGAGAGAAAGCAAACAAACAAGTTCACCCTTATTGAATTACTAGTGTTTTCTAGAAACTGGGCTGTGTGCTGAGGATATAAAGATGAAAAGATGTGCTTAGTGATATATAAGATATATCAAGTTTTCCTTGGTGATTCTAAAATGTATATAATTAATATAAATTTCATTGAGATTTTATTAAGTAGAAGTGTCATTAATTAAGTACCTAGTAGGTGCTTTTCATGTGTACTTTGTCCAATCAATTCAACAATCTTATGAAGATGATTCTCTTTTTACAGAAAGGAAGCTGTGTCTCAGAGAAACTATGCAACTTGTCCAAAGTGATATAGTTAATAATAAGAGATTGAGCTTGGCCTGATTAGAAGTCCATTCTCAGTAATTTAATAAGAATTTATTAAGCACCGACTATGTACAGAAATTGTTTTAGATTAGGGATATTGAAATGAACAAAGCAAAGACCTCATGGAGCTTACATTCTAGTATGAGGAGACATAAACAAAAATGAATGGTAGGTGATATATTAGAAGCTGAAAAGTGCTTTAGAGAAAAATAAGGCAGAGAAAGGAGGCTGAGTAGGGAGAGGGGTTGCAATTTTGAATAGGATGATCAGGGAAGGCCTAGCTGAGAAAGCAGTGTTTAAGCAGAGACCTGAAAGAGTTGAGGGAAGGGTCCCAACTCTGCAGGAGAGCATTTTAGGCAGAGGAGACAGTAAGTATAAAGGGCTTGGGATGAAAGCATGCCTAGAGGAACAGCAAGGGCACCGGCATGGCTACAGCTATGGAACAGTGAGTAGAGTGGGACAAAATGAGATAAAGGAAGATAGGAGAGAGCTAGAGACTTTGAGCTTTGTCAAGACAGGAAACCACGGGACGGTTTTAAACAGAGGAATTGCTTTATCTGACTTAGTTTTCAAAGGATCATTCTGGCTGCCATGTGCAGAAAAGTCTGTAGGGGAACCAGGGGGGAGGCAGGAGACCCTTAGGAGGCTACTGCAGTGAGAGAGGATGGTCAGTTGTGCCAGGATAGGAGTGGAGGACTGTCAAGAACTGTGAGGGCCTGAGATTTTATCCTTTACTTGCAAGCTATCAAGTTACCTAGTTTCTTGTGTGCTGGCAGAAAATATGAGATTTATGCAGAGACGAAGGACTTTATTTCTCATGACATAGCTGTCACCCCGTGCTTCATGTTTGTTTCATCCTGTTTGTCCCCCAGGTCTCATGGGTGATGCAGAGTGGCTTTAGTGGACACTGTGTGTACAGTGGATTTGTGTCACAGCCAAGGGACCCTAAGTTTAGGAACCCCCAATCTTTTATAATGGACTACAAGCAAATTTGCCTAACCTCCACTCTCTTTTTTATATTGGACAGCAAACAAACCTGGTCTCTGTTCCAGAGGAAACACAATTGCTATCTTCCACGGCTTTTTGCTATCCAAAACTCTTTGAAAAGATAGTCTAGAACAAGAGCTATCAGTACCTTCCTTTGTAAGATAAGCAGAAATGTAAAAACAGACAAACAGATGAAAAAAACCCATGGAGAATTGTCTCTGAACAAGGATGCAGTATGAAGTGGCTACATTCTGGAGATATTTTTCAGTTAGAGCCCAGATGGATGTAGGATGTAAGAGGAAGGGAGTCCAGAATGACACTATCATTTTTTCCAGGTACTGTACTAGGTGCCGAGGATATAGTGGCTAATGACACATTTCAGGCCTTGGATACCACGGGGCTTACCTTCCAGCAAGAGACAGAGAGAGAGACCCAAAGCAGATAAACATGCCAAATAAGTGAAATTATTGACCTACTTTATAAATAGTTTCTGGGAATTTCAGCTGTGTCAAAATATGTAGTTTTATTTAAACCAGATAAAATTACAACCAGGACATAAAGGGCAGAAGTAGATTAGACCCCATAGATGAAGTCAAGTGTGCTTGCTTCTAGAATTAATTTTATCCTTGTCATCTTTTTTTTTTTTTTGAGAAATAAAATTTCCTTGAGTTTGTCCCTGCTTGCAACAGACATGCTTAATTTGGAGGATAAACATTGAAATTTTAAAAGATTCTATTTAAGAAATAGAATTATTTTACTTTGCTTCCTAATAGACATATATTTGGAGGTTGACTGTGATGAGCTCTTGTCATAGGTGGAAAACCATCATCAATTGTATTTCTTACTGGTTTGTTGTCTGTCTCTACCAATTAGAATAGAATCTCGAGGGGAGATTATTTTGTTTGTGGATATATTCTCAGTTCTTAGAATAGAGCCTGGTAAATAACATGTGTTTAATAAGTAACTTTGAATGAATGAATGAATGTATGATACACATATTATTTTGTATTCTGCTTGTTAATAAACAGATTCCTTCCCTTAGTATTTGTTTTGTTTGCAGAATCTTTGGTGTCTGCTTTCTATCACCTTTTTTATGCTATAACCATTCTTCAAGTACTGGACATTTAGATGTTTCCCAAATGTTTGTAATGATACAAAATACTGAAGTAACGTTTAGTGTGTATTAACTTTTACATTTCTTTTGAATTATTGCTTTAGTATGAATTCAAAGGAGTGGGTCAAAGGTACTTAAAATCATCACTATTCTCCCTCTGTGTTGTCTTTTCCAGAACGGTAAGGACAGGTTTCAGTGGATGAGAGTAGAGATGAGTTTAGTAGAGTAGTTAGTAGAGAGAGTAGAGATGAGTTTCATCTTAAAGTAGAATTCATTAACATTAGTTGTTATTTTTTTTTATTATGTTTAGTTAGCCAACATATAGTACATCATTAGTTTTTGGTGTTGTGTTCAAAGATTCATTAGTTGTGTATAACTAATGTGCTCATCATAACACTTTTTAAAAACACATTTTGTGTGTGTATATGTGTGTGTGAATAGAGGATCAAGTATGCTTATATTAGCATTTATTTGATGTTTCTTGATGTTGTATACATTTTCATGTTCATTTATTAGTATTAGTGTGAGCTGTATGTTAATATACTTTGTCCAGTGAGCTGCTTGTTGAATTATCCAGTTCCTAAGTTCTAGACAGAATGATGACATTTAGGATTTTAGCACAGCTTCATGTGAAGTTCTTCTGGTCAGGCTCAGAGGTGGGAAGGTGAGAGGGAGGGGGCTCTTTGGAGCTCTCATGCAGGCCCTGAGGAGCAACACGAGGGGAGCCTCGTGGAGCCACCACTGATGACATTTCCTCTCTCAACAGATATCTATTGTGTTTGCTGCTATGTAAATGGAAAAATAAATATCTAATTACACTATGTTAAAAGTGTGATGAAAATGGGGTATGGTAAGAGACAATAATAATGAGGGAGGGATGAGTGTTTGGAAGCCTTCCCCAGATCAGGAGTGCCTTGTTGGGGAAGTGGCATTTTACCTAAAACCTGAAGGAAAAGATCCCCACAAGGTATCTAGGATGTCATACATCTGGCAGAAGCACAGTTTAAAATGCCATGACTCCAGCCCACAGGAGCAGCTGTTCAGCTGAGCCATAACATCCTGTGGGTCAGGAAGTTGCTTTTATCTTGGGATGTGCCAGGTCAGATGGGTGAAAGGATGATATTGCTCAAGTTCCTCGCATGCCTGACCACTTAGTGGGATATAGCGAATACCTGTGCTTGTTTGAGGATCAAATAATAAGAGAATCACGGTATGTTATTTCCCCTGTTCTTTCCATATGATTGAAATAGTTACAATAATTGGAATTCAGAGGAGCCCACTCTCTCCTGATTTTATGAATCATGCTGGAAGAGAAGCTAACACAGCATAATACACAATACAGTCATAATGCACTCTGCATAAAAGCAATCTCAAGTCACATAAATGCTTCATTAAAGTCCCTATCTCTACACAAGGTCTGCTACAGTACACCGGGACAATGAAAATCAGTGTCTGAGAGCTGACTTCATTTGGCTTTCTAACTTTGATTACTACATTTTGTCTTATCCATTTAAGCTGATTCTTGATAAATGGACAGTTGGGGGGCCAGTCTCCTTTAGAGGTAAGAAGGGACTGAAGCCATCTTGCTGTTACTGTTAATTTAAATAATCCTCAGAAGTCCACATTGCAATAAAGCAAGAATACTGCCATGTATAAAATAGATGTTATTTCCTGAACATTTAGCAGTTTATTTCACAATGTGCGTGTAATCCTCTATTACACTCTGTAATGTCTGAGGAAGCATGCATGTACAGTCCATTACCAGAAAAAATATACTCTTACTAGTAGCTGACTGCAAGCATTCTCAGAATCCAGAGTATGATGCAAAACATTTTTTTTGTTTACTGTTCTCATTATAATTTTTTAGCCTGAGTCAACTGTAGGCCCCTTTCCCCTTAGTATCCCCCTTTTACCCCTCTACTCTCTCCACTGGTCAAAGCTGGGGAACTGACTGTTCTTGGATCTAATCTGGAAGGTGATGAGTAATCAGAGTTGGTGCCACCTCCATAGGATTTCGCTTAAACTTTTCAGATTCCTTAGAATGAAATCTGTTATATAAAACCAGCCTCTCTGGTTTTAATAGCACAACCCTCATAGGACAGCTTTGATGTAACTGTGTCAAAAAAAACCCTCCCTCCACCAAGAGGGAGGCTGAGAAGGAAAGAAAGGGGGCAGGGGACAGAGAACCCGAGTCTGTCACAGATGATCTGCCAGAGTTCTTTGAAGTCAATTTATTCCATGGTAAACCTCTCACAGCCACTTCAACAGAAGCATATCTTTACTAAAAAATGCTCCCTAGGTTCACACAGGTAATCACAGTTCCAACCCAGCAAAGAAATTTAGTGAGGCAAAGACAATCAAGTTATCTGTACATTCAATAAAAATGGCTTGGTTGGGGCGCCAGGGTGGCTCAGTTTGTTAAGCTTCTGACTCTTGGTTTTAGCTCTGGTTATGATCTCAGAGTCATGGGGTCAAGCCTCGCATAGGGCTCTACGCTGAAGGCGGAGTCTGCTTGGGATTCTCTCTCTCCTTCTCCCTCTGCCCCTCCCCCTGCTTGGGCACCCTCTGTCTCTCTTTATTTATTTTTATTTATTTAATTTTTTTATTATGTTATGTTAATCACTATACATTACATCATTAGATTTTGATGCAGTGTTCCATGATTCATTTTTTGCGTATAACACCCAGTGCTCCATGCAGAACGTGCCCTCTTTAATACACATCACCCGGCTAACCCATCCCCCCACCCTCCTCCCCTCTAGAACCCTCAGTTTGTTTCCTGAGATTAAGAATTCCTCATATCAGTGAGGTCATATGATACATGTCTTTCTCTGTTTGACTTATTTTGCTCAGCATAATACCCTCCAATTCCATCATGTCGTTGCAAATGGCAAGATCTCATTCCTTCTGATGGCTGCATAATATTCCATTGTATATATACACCACTTCTTCTTTATCCATTCATCTGTCGATGGACATCTTGGCTCTTTCCACAGTTTGGCTATTGTGGACATTGCTGCTATAAACATTGGGGTACACATACCCCTTTGGATCCCTACATTTGTATCTTTGGGGTAAATACCCAGTAGTGCAATTGCTGGATCATATGGTAGCTCTAGTTTCAACTTTTTGAGGAACCTCCATACTGTTTTCCAGAGTGGCTGCACCAGCTTGCATTCCCACCAACAGTGTAGGAGGGTTCCCCTTTCTCTGCATCCCCGCCAACATCTGTCATTTCCTGACTGGTTAATTTTAGCCATTCTGATAGGTGTGAGGTGGTATCTCATTGAGGTTTTGATTTGGATTTCCCTGATGCCGAGCGATGTTGAGCACTTTTTCATGTGTCTGTTGGCCATTTGGATGTCTTCTTTGGAAAAATGTCTGTTCATATCTTCTGCCCATTTCTTGATTGGATTCTTTGTTCTTTGGGTGTTGAGTTTGATAAGTTCTTTATAGATTTTGGATACTAGCCCGTTATCTCATAGGTCATTTGCAAATATCTTCTCCCATTCTGTCGGTTGTCTTTTGGTTTTGTTGACTGTTTCTTTTGCTGTGCAAAAGCTTTTTATCTTGATGAGGTCCCAATAGTTCATTTTTGCCCTTGCTTCCCTTGCCTTTGGCGGTGTTTCTAGGAAGAAGTTGCTGCGGCTGAGGTCGAAGAGGTTGCTGCCTGTGTTCTCCTTTAGGATTTTGATGGACTCCGTCTCACATTGAGATCTTTCAACCATTTTGAGTCTATTTTTGTGTGCGGTGTAAGGAAATGGTCCAGTTTCATTCTTCTGCATGTGGCTGTCCAATTTTCCCAACACTATTTGTTGAAGAGACTGTCTTTTTTCCATTGGACATTCTTTCCTGCTTTGTCAAAGATTAGTTGACCATAGACTTGAGGGTCCATTTCTGGGCTCTCTATTCTGTTCCATTGATCTATGTGTCTGTTTTTGTGCCAGTACCATACTGTCTTGATGATGACAGCTTTGTAATAGAGCTTGAAGTCCAGAATTGTGATGCCGCCAGCTTTGCTTTTCTTTTTCAACATTCCTCTGGCTATTTTGGTTCCATACAAATTTTAGGATTATTTGTTCCATTTCTTTGAAAAAAGCTGATGGTATTTTGATAGGGATTGCATTGAATGTGTAGAATGCTCTAGGTAGCATAGACATCTTCACAATATTTGTTCTTCTAATCCATGAGCATGGAACGTTTTTCCATTTCTTTGTGTCTTCCTCAATTTCTTTCATGAGTATTTTATAGTTTTCTGAGTACAGATCCTTTGCCTCTTTGGTTAGATTTATTCCTAGGTATCTTATGGTTTTGGGTGCAATTGTAAATGGGGTTGATTCCTTAATATCTTTCTTCTGTCTTGTTATTGATATATAGGAATGCCACTGATTTCTGTGCATTGATTTTGTATGTGTCACTTTACTGAATTCCTGTACTAGTGCTAGCAGTTTTGGGGTGGATTCTTTTGGGTTTTCCACATAAAGTATCATATCATCTGCAAAGAGTGAGTGTTTGACTTCTTCTTTGCCAATTTGGATGCCCTTTATTTCTTTTTGTTGTCTGATTGCTGTGGCTAGGACTTCTAATACTATGTTGAGTAGCAGTGGTGATAGTGGACATCCCTGCCGTGTTCCTGACCTTAGGGGGAAAGCTCTCAGTTTTTCCCCATTGAGAATGATATTTGCTGTGGGTTTTTCATAGATGGCTTTTATGATATTGAGGTATGTACCCTCTATCCCTATCTCTGAAGAGTTTTGATCAAGAAAGGATGCTGTACTTTGTCAAATGCTTTTTCTGCATCTATTGAGAGGATCATATGGTTCTTGTTCTTTCTTTTATTAATGTATTGTATCACATTGATTGATTTGCGGATGTTGAACCAACCTTGCAGCCCAGGGATAAATCCCACTTGGTCATGGTGAATAATCCTTTTAATGTACTGTTGGATCCTATTGGCTAGTATTTTGGTGAGAATTTTTGCATCCATGTTCATCAAGGATATTGGTCTGTAATTCTCCTTTTTGATGGGGTCTTTGTCTGGTTTTGGGATCAAAGTAATGGTGGCCTCATAAAATGAGTTTGGAAGTTTTCCTTCCATTTCTATCTTTTGGAACAGTTTCAGAAGAATAGGTATTAATTCTTCTTGAAATGTTTGGTAGAATTCCCCTGGGAAGCCATCTGGCCCTGGGCTTTTGTTTGTGGAGATTTTTGATGACTGCTTCAATTTCCTTAGTGGTTATAGGTCTGCTCAGGTTTTCTATTTCTTCCTGGTTCAGTTTTGGTAGTTTATACGTCTCTAGGAATGCCTCCATTTCTTCCAGATTATCTAATTTGCTGGCATAGAGTTGCTCATAATATGTTCTTATAATTGTTTGTATTTCTTTGGTGTTGGTTGTGATCTCTCCTCTTTCATTCATGATTTTATTTATTTGGGTCCTTTCTCTTTTCTTTTTGATAAGTCTGGCCAGGGCTTTATCAATCTTGTTAATTCTTTCAAAGAACCAGCTCCTAGTTTCATCGATCTGTTCTACTGTTCTTTTGGTTTCTATTTCATTGATTTCTGCTCTGATCTTTATTATTTCTCTTCTCCTGCTAGGTTTAGGCTTTATTTTCTGTTCTTTCTCCAGCTCCTTTAGGTGTAGGGTTAGGTTGTGTATTTGAGACCTTTCTTGTTTCTTGAGTTTCAAAGCATTGTGGTCTGAAAATATGCAGGGAATAATTCCAATCTTTTGGTACCGGTTGAGATCTGATTTGTGACCTAGGATGTGATCTATTCTGGAGAATGTTCCATGGGCACTAGAGAAGAATGTGTATTCTGTTGCTTTGGGATGGAATGTTCTGAATATATATGTGAAGTCCATTTGGTCCAGTGTGTCTTTTAAAGTCTTTATATCCTTGTTGATCTTTTGCTTAGATGATCTGTCCATTTCAGTGAGGCCGGTGTTAAAGTCCCCCACTATTATTGTATTGTTGTCGATGTGTTTCTTTGCTTTTGTTATTAATTGGCTTATATAATTGGCTGCTCCCATGTTAGGGGCATAGATATATACAATTGTTAGATCTTCTTGTTGGATAGACCCTTTAAGTATGATATAGTATCCTTCTTCATCTCTTATTACAGTCTTTGGTTTAAAATCTAATTTGTCTGATATAAGGACTGCCACCCCAGCTTTCTTTTGGTGTCCATTAGCATGGTAAATGGTTTTCCACCCCCTCACTTTCAATCTGGAGGTGTCTTTGGGTCTAAAATCAGTCTCTTGCAGACAGCATATCGATGGGTCTTGTTTTTTTATCCAATCTGATAGCCTGTGTCTTTTGATTGGGGTATTTAGCCCATTTACATTCAGGGTAACTATTGAAAGATATGAATTTAGTGCCATTTTATTGCCTGTAAGATGACTGTTATTGTATATTGTCTGTGTTCCTTTTTGGTCTATGTTACTTTTAGGCTCTCTCTTTGCTTAGATGACCCCTTTCAATATTTCTTGTAGGGCTGGTTTCGTGTTTGCAAATCCCTTTAGTTTTTGTTTGTCCTGGAACTTTTTATCTCTCCTTCTATGTTCAATGACAGCCTAGCTGGATATAGTATTCTTGGCTGCATGTTTTTCTCATTTAGTGCTCTGAATATATAATGCCAGTCCTTTCTGGCCTGCCAGGTCTCTGTGGATAGGTCTGTTGCCCATCTAATGTTTCTACCATTGTAGGTTACAGACCTCTTGTCCTGGGCTGCTTTCAGGATTTTCTCTTTGTCTCTGAGACTCGTAAGTTTTACTATTAGATGTCGGGGTGTTGACCTATTTTTATTGATTTTGAGAGGGTTTCTCTGTGCCTCCTGGATTTTGATGCCTGTTTCCTTCCCCAAATTCAGGAAGTTCTCTGCTATAATTTGCTCCAATATACCTTCTGCCCCTCTTTCTCTTTCTTCTTCTTCTGGGATACCAATTATTCTATGTTATTTTGTCTTATGATATCACTTATCTCTCGAATTCTGCCCTCGTGATCCAGTAGTTGTTTATCTCTCTTTTTCTCAGCTTCTTTATTCTCCATCATTTGGTCTTCTATATCACTAATTCCTTTTTCTACCTCATTTATCCTAGCAGTTAGAGCCTCCATTTTTTAATGCACCTCATTAATAGCCTTTTTGATTTCGACTTGGTTAGATTTTGATTCTTTTATTTCTCCAGAAAGGGTTTCTCTAATAACTTCCATGCTTTTTTCAAGCCCAGCTAGTATCTTTAAAATCATCATTCTGAACTCAGTTCCGACATTGTCCTAATGTCCGTATTGATTCGGTCCCTGTCAGTAGGTACTGCCTCTTGTTCTTTTTTTTTGAGGTGATTTTTTCCATCTTGTCATTTTGTCCAGAGGAGAATAGATGAATGAGAGAACAAAATGCTAACAGAGTAACAACATCCCCAGAAAATATACACTAAACAAATCAGAAAAGACCTGAAACTGGGGAAAAAGAAAGGGAAAGAAAGAAAAAAGAAAAAAAAAGAAAAAGAAAAAGATAAAAACAAACAAAAACAAAACAAAACAAAACAAAAACAGAATATGATCAAATATGATCAGGCTGGTGCATAGATCAGCACCACACACTAGATTTTGGGCATATTTTGGTCTGTTAGAATAAAGTGCCTCCCAAAATTTTAAAGAAAGAAAAACATATATGTACAAAAATAAGGGTTAATACGATGAAGGGATGGAATATGACTGTAAAGATGAAAATTATAAAAGATTTTATAAAAGGAATTGATAAGAAGTTGGTTGAAAAAAGAAGAGGATTTAAAAAAAAAAAGGGAGAGAATGTGATCAGGCAGGAGACTAGAACAAAGCCATATACTAGATATTTAGGGTATATTTTGATCTGTTAGAAGAAACTGTATCCCAAAATTTTAAAGAGAGAACAACTTATATATATATATATATATATATATATACCAAAAATAAGGTTAACTACTATGAAGGGATAGAATATGACTCTAAAAATGAAAAATAAAAAAGATTTTTAAAAAAGGGATTGATAAGATGTTGATTGAAAAAGGGAAAAAGAAAAATTAAAGAAAAAAGAAAGAAAGTTAAAAAAATAATTAACTTTGAAAGACTAAAGAATCATGGGAAAAAAGCCATGAATTCTATGTGCAGTATTCCCCTATCGCTGGAGTTCTGCCATTCTCATTGATCCATAAACTTGGTCTTGGTGGCCTGGGCTTGCGGATCTTCTGGGGGAGGGGCCTGTTGCCATGGTTCCCAAATGTCTTTGCCTGAGGCGGAATTGCCCTGCCCTTGCTGGGTCCGGGCTAAGTAATCTGCTCGGGTTTGCTCTTGGGAGCTTTTGTTTCCTGCAAGGTTTCCGTGCAGCTTTGGAGGGCGAGAGTGAAGATGGGGGCCTCCCAATCTCCGCTCTGGAGGAGCCGAGAACTCGGGGCCCCACTCTTCAGTGAGCCCCTAGAGAAAAGCAATCAATCATCCCCGTCTCCCCGGTCTCCGGCCGCACTCTGTGCTTACCTGGCCTGTGACCGAGCGTTTCTATCTCTGGCGCATGACCCTGCATGGAGTCTCCAAATCCAGCAGATTCCTGCTGTGCACTCCTGTGCCACTCCTCCCGGGGGAGGAAGGGGAGTCTCCCTGATCTGCCGCTTGTTGGGTCCCTGCTGGAGGAGCAGTGGCCCGACTGTGCCACGGATCATGGTTTATGGCAACCCCGAGCTGAGAGCCCACTCCTCGGCTCCTCTCTGTAGCCGGCTTCCCTGCTCCAGTACCTGGGAGCTCTGCCACACTCAGGCACCCCTGGTCTTTCTGTGACCCCGAGGGTCCTGAGACCACACTGTCCCAGTGAGGGTTCCACTCCCGGCTTAGCCACTGGAGCGACATCCCTCAGCAGAGCAGACTTCTAAAAGTCCCAATTTTGTGCTCCGCTGCTCTATCACTTGCCAGAAGTGGCTGACGGAGGCCCCCTCCCCCGCTGTCTATCCTCCTGAATATCGCCTCGGATTCACTTCTCCGCTTGTACTACCTTCCAGAAAGTGGTCACTTTTCTGTTCAGAGAGTTGTTGCTATTCTTTTCTTCGATCTCCTGTTGAGTTCATGGGTGTTTAGAATGGTTTGATCCCTATCCAGCTGAATTCCTGGGACCAGACGAAATCCCGGTCTCCTACTCCTCCACCATCTTGCTCCTCCCCTCTGTCTCTCTTTAAATAAGTAAAATAGTAAAAAAAAAAAAAAAAAGAAGAAGAAGAAGAAAAAAAGGAAAAAATGAAAAATGGCTTGGGTACTTGTCTAAGTTTTTTTGTAATGCATTTAAAAGAAATTAATCCAACAATGACACATAGTTTTGCTCAATAGATGGGAAGAAACATTTATTCTTAGAAGTTGCTGTTTGAAAAAAAAGAAGAAGAAGATAGCAGGAGGGGAAGAATGAAGGGGGGGAAATTGGAGGGGTAGACGAACCATGAGAGATGATGGACTCTGAAAAACAAACTGAGGGTTCTAGAGGGGAGGGGGGTGGGTTAGCCTGGTGATGGGTGTTGAGGAGGGCACATTCTGCATGGAGCACTGGGTGTTATGCACAAACAATGAATCATGGAACACTACATCTAAAACTAATGATGTAATGTATGGGAATTAACATAACAATAAAAAATATATAAGTAAAAAAAAAAGAAGTTGCTGTTTGTTAGTCTGAAAGGCCCACTTAAAATTGTAGTTGCACTGATAATAGCATTGTTAACTTGACAGCAAAAGTAACTATAACTTAAGCTTTCCCACTCTATCCACCTCTCCAGGAGCTCTCTCACTGCAGATTTGCAGTGGAGTTTTGAATAACTCATTCTCATATAAGAGACAAACCAGACACTGAGCTGGATTCAAGCTTCAGTTTTTCCAAGTTTGATCCATCACTGAAAAATGTGTTGGTCGCACTGTTTGAACCTTCACATCTTGCTGCATTCAAACTAACTTTTGCAAAATACAAATTGCTTGTCTAAATTGTCCATATATGTCTTCATGAAGGTCTAATTTTGTAGATTTTTTCTGGAAATGGCATTTTAAAGTTATTTCATAGCTAAGAATTTGTACCCATTTCTCTTAATATAATTGTTGCTTTTCAAAGAGACAGCCAATTAGGCTTTATATCAAGCTTTACTTTAAGAACTGAAGAACTTTTTCTTTTGTAAACTATATAAAAAAGTGCTACAAATTATGTACCAAGAAAAATAGTTGTTTTTCCCCCAAAGTGCCAAAAAATCTCTTTCATCTCTTGGCGTGCTCTCAAGCTCACATTACTGCTTCAATGTTTGAACTTGTCACCTCTCCAAACTCATCTAGTTGCATTTCATCATCTTTTGACAAATCTTCAGGTTTTCTAAAGCTCCTTGGATTTTCTATAAAAAGCTCATTCTTTGAGATTCAGGAAGCTTCTTTATATCTAATTTTCTTAGCAGATTTTTATAAAACAAACCAAAAAAAGGATGACCACAGTTTAAATAGAATACCAGTCCATATTTTAATTTTTATTAAAATTTTTGTTTGCTTCCAACTTTCTCTCTGTTAGAACTTCTTTTTTTCTCTGCCCCTAAGTCTGTGAGGAGATGCTAATCTTCCTTAATATCTCATCAGAAACAAAGAGCAGAAGAACCTGGGGAGCCAGCATTTCCAGTACTGGCTACACTGAGAAATCTAGTTAGTTTCAGAACTCTTCAATTCAGTGAATCCACAACTCCTCCACCACCTTTTTTTCTTGTCTTTTCTTTGCCCACCTTAGGAGAATTTCTTCCCTTCAAACTTTCCTTTCATGTAACATTTAGGTTTTCTGAATACAATACTGTGAATTACTGGTGCTATTCTTGTACATTGAAGGTGAAGGAAAGACTGGCTTTAAATGTGTTTGTTCAAGTGTTCCCAATCTGGGTCTTCTTCATCCTAAGGAACCGAGGCCTGCTAGTCCCAGTAAATATTGCTAGAACAGAGTCCAATCTATTCTGCACAGCCTACAGACAACATTTCATGTTCAAAGGACCATTGCTAGGTTCGAGTCTTTCTATGGAGGGGCCAGAGCTTTTCATGTGGAGCCTGTCCTGTTGCACAGCTGGAGTCTTCCGCTTCACAAGGAGAAGCCCTCATTTGCTTAACACTCATTCCCTTCTGTATCATTTGTTTAAATAGATTAGAAGAGCACTCCTCTCTGTACCAGCTCATCTCTCAATTTAGATAGAAGAATATCAGTTTCAAAGCCTTTGGCTTCTTTCAAAGCTGTACCTCTGTGGTTTGGAATGCTGTTTTGAAGATGTGACAGGGTCAGCTGGAAAAACCAAGGGCCCAAGCTAGATTCCATCCTCAAATTGCCAGTAAAGTACCTTAGAATTCCTTGGTGAGAACAAAGAGGTCCCTACATTTAAAGAAGTGTTTCTGGAAGAAATGAAAACATTTTTAATGAAATGACAACATTTTAGTCTTTACTTAAAGAAATTGAGTAAATGTTCCTTCTGTGGGAGGTCTCTTTCTCTGAGCAGGGGTAAGGCCTAGTGAATGGCTCCAAACACGTGGGGAAAACTTATGAACACTTTGGAGAAGTCACCAAGGAATAATAAATACTGCCTTGCTCACAAAGATTTTCACTTCCCCTCCTAAACATCTCCAACGCCTTCTCTGATTTGTCACATAAACATCTGCTCTGGCAAACATCATAATTTCTCTTCACAGAACCAGACTTTCAAAAAAATAAAAAAGGATTGTAAAAGAGAAGCAGAGTGCCATGCATTTCTTTAAAATTCATTTCTTGTTCTCATTAGGATTTCTCTGACTTGGGGCCCTTAAACACAAAGTACTTATTTTGTATATCCAGTCAACATTCCTTTATAGAGTTTCTATGCTTTCAGAGCCTTTTCTAAATGAATTAAAAAGAAATAGAAAACATGGCCACTACTTTCCCCCTACTAACTGTAGGTGGAAAATATACCTGAAATGGCTTGAAACTAAGCATATTAATACATATAATGGCTCCTCTATGTCATCTAGTTAGATGGAGCTCTTAGGTGGCCTACATGCTCCCAAATTTAAAGAACTTCATGGTATGCATTGACGTCCTTAACAAGCGCTCTGTTTCCCACCGCTTTTACCCACTCCATCAGTATTTCAGATGCCCCAAAGCCCCTGGACCCTCAGGCTAGGTGTAGATGCCATGGTGTACCCTTTACTTTGAGTTATAGGGATGATTTTGGTGAACAGCGAAGCTGCCCCACTTTGTGGTTTGGATTGGCAGTTCAAAGGTGACTTGAAACATGTTGAATAATTAACTAGAACAACTGCTAATGAGATATATGATTCTATAAGTTTGGATGCTGCTGCACACTTTGGTGATTTTTTTGGTGTTATTAATATTGTTTTCAAGGGTTCATATTACTAGCATTATTTTTAAAAATCCCCTTTGTTTCTCCAATTACAAATATAATATGGACTTGTGGTTAAGAAAGCAAATGATACAGTTATATGTGTGTACATGTGTGTGTGTATGAGAGTTGAACAATTCCCTCACTTCCCTGACAGCCTGAAATGACCCATTCCACGATTTTTCCCTTCTTCATACAAATATATCCAAGCATATAAGCACATTTATTGCTTGTTATTGAAATAATATCATGCTGTATGCAATTTGCTTTTTTCACTTAATATCATGGACAGCCTTGCAAGTCACTAGTTATGGTTCTAATATTATCTTTCTCACTTCTTTATGCATTTATAAACACAGGTATTTTAATTTTCTATAAGATCATAACACTTCCTGTAGGATATCATCTTTCATTTTATTTTAGTTTCTATTATTAGTAGTAACATTTTTAATTTTCATTTTTATAATGCTTTACAGATCACAAAATCCTCTTACATACACCATCTTATTTGTTCCTAAATACTCTGTGAGGTAGTTACTACTAACTCTATTTTAGTTGATCAGGAAGCTTAGAGAAGTTGATGTCTTCCCTCCATGATAAAGCTAATAAAGGTAGAGTCAAGACTTGGCTTGTCTTACTCACTCATGCCTTAGAGAACACTTAATCTTCTGATAGTGTTTGAAAATGTTTGTGGGAAGGTAGGAAAATCCCTACTGAATGACATTTGAAATCCCCTTCACCATATCAAAAAATTGTCAATATCACTTTTTTATTTGACTTCTAAGCCTCTAGCAACATAACCATCACCTTCTCTACCATATCAGTTTGTTCTGCTATGCCTGTTGTATACAGACTAGTAAATTTTATGAGAAATTTTCTGCCTTGGTTCTTAAAATAGTTTCTAAACTATTAAACTGAAGCATTGTTCCATTTAAAATGTATTTCCACATCCCATTATTTGCTCCTAAACTCATTTTATCTACATTTTCTCTGGATTGAGCTCAATTTGCTGTACATTAGTCCCAAAGCTTGAATGATTCATCTGAATCCAAGTACATTATTTCTCATTGTATCTTGCTTTTCACAATTTAACTTCGCCTGTACACTTGCTTTCCATGCATCCTCCAAATTAATAGCAGAAAAAAACTTTTCAAGATGAAAACAGAGCTTGCCCTTGGCCTCATGGGAACATAAATATTGGTCTAAGAAATGGCTTGGTTACTGTTCTGATATCTCTCAAGAGGCACTTCCCTTTTCCTATTTTATTTGTTAATGGTAACATAAAAAGGATTAATTATAATGCCAAGTTTTAAGCATCCAACCATGGAGATCGAACCAGCAATGAAAGTGGGGACTTTTAGGCAAAGACGTTGTTAATTAATAAAAAAACACATGTTTATATAGAGTGTAGGGTGAAATAGAAACAGATTGGGCCGTGGAGATAGGAAGATTCAGGTTTTAATTCTTGCTGTAGTACTGCTTAACTCTTTGACCTTGGAGAGGTTAGTTTCTCTAAGCCTGTGTTTAATTGTAAGATAGGAATAATGCTCAGAGACTCCTTGGGAACTTTAAATGATAGGGTGAGCCAATTGCCATTACAGTGTTTGGCATTTAGGAAATCTTCAGTATGTCTAAGTTTAACCACATATAACTGTTGATTTTCGACTGCTTTTTACCTACCAAACATCTATTTTATACCTGCTATACTTAACACCTAGTAGACTTACATACCTAATATAACTAAATAGCTAAAGGTAAATTTAACCTTTTTAGTTAGGTTGCTCTGTAAGTGTTTCTATTAGTTATTTTCTTCTTTGTCATTTTTCCTGATAATATAACAAGCTCATGTTTATTATCTTTTTAAAAAAGATTTTATTTATTTATTTATTTATTTATTTGAGAGACAGAGAGAAATTGGGGAGAGGGGCAGAGGGAGAGGGAGAGAATCTCAAGCAGACTCCCCACTGAGCCTGGAACCTGATGCAGGGCTGGCTGTCATGACCCCTGAGATCATGCCCTGAGCTGAAACCAAGAGTTGCTCTCTTAACTGACTGAGACACCTGGTGCCCCCTCATGTTTCTTATCTTGAAGACACATTTTTGGTACAAGAGTCTTTTTTTTTTTAAATTTTATTTATTTGAGAGAAAGAGAGAGTGCAAGCATGGGGGAAGGGTGGAGGGAGAGAGAGAATCTCAAGCAGACTCCACACTGAGCACGGAGCCTAACCTGGGGCTTGATCTCACAACCCTGAGATCATGACCTGAGCTGAAACCAAGGGTTGGACACTTAACCAACTGAGCCAACTGGGAGCCCCAGTATAAGAAACTTCTTAAAGATACTTTAATGTTTTCTAAAAAATTTTGAATTAGTTAATTTTAAAATTAGTAATAATAGTTACACTATTATTTTTTTAAAGATTTGTTTATTTATTTAAGCAATCTCTACATCCAATGTGGGGCTCGAACTCATGACCCCGAGATCATGAGACGCATGCTCTACCAACTGAACCAGTCATGTACCCCACTACTAGTTACATTATGAATGTACATATTAGTACTCCAAGGGAGTTAAAATATCTCCCTACCCATAACCTTACTCAAGTATGCAGTCAAACTTTGATAATATGACTTATGGCTTACCTGCACAATTTATTATGCACATAAATTCAGATTTTATGGTATTCAGTTAGCAAAATAAGGTCACATAGCTTGAAAAAATTATTTGAGTCTTTCACTTTCTTAAACACTTTGAATCTGGATCTAAGGGACTGGTGTTTAGTAAATATCTCTTTTGGTTTTAAACTGGATATAAGTGATTAGTTTTGTTTGATCATATTTGAGGAAAGTGATAGGATTCATTGAGAATGAATAAATTTTGGTTACCTACTATATCCATAGTATTTCTGAGAATAGAGGACTATATTTCTGTTGTTAAGTACTTTACAATCATTTATTTGTTTGTAATGGACCAGGTAGATGGAGGTAAACAAGACAGATATTCTATCCTTGATGAACTAAGATTCTAGCTGGAGAGACACAGAAATCAACATATAAATAAATACATAAATAAGAATTTCAGACACTGAAAGTGCCATCTAAAGATAATTTAGGGTAAGATGGTGTGGAGGGGCCTGTCTTTGAATTGAAATCTGAATGATACAGAAGCTAACGTGCTGATTTAAGAGTGTTCCAAGCAGATGGAAAAAACTGTACAATGCTCTGAAGTGGGACAAGAAAGTGGGCTTGGGGTTCAGATGAGTGTACAAATGACTCTCACCAAAGGCAAAAATATGAGTGAGAACTATACATTTGGAAGTCATTTGCATCCAGGTGGAAAGTTAGGAAATGAGAAAATACATTTGGATAGTATCTTCTTTAAGGTACCACATACTCAAGGTTAATGAATTCTTGTTCAACATTCCAGCTGAAACATCAATTGGGATTCTATTTTTCTAACCTAAGGGAGATTTTACAAGTGCACTGGAAGAAAAAGGTTGTCTTTTCCTATAGGGGAAGACTGGTGTGCTTACAGTTGTGAAAACAATTTCTATGCCAAATATCTCTTTCATTTTAATTAAGTTCAACTGGAAATGAAAGGCTTAAATTTCAGATTGATTCTTTAGAGCTTAGGCCTGTCATTTCAGTCAGGCTGCATTTTGTCCCACTACCGAGCAGGACACTATGCCTAGAATTAAAGGTCCTGTAGAAAAATTCCTGAGATTGTTCAGTCTCTGTTTCCTTCTCTGCCTTGGCATAAGACCATCAAAATTTGGTACCAGCATTTCTGAAAATGAAGCCAGAAATATTGAAAACATAACTTTAAACTATTTTGTTAAAATTCCTGCTCCTCCCCTAATAAAGGACATGTGTTTTAAACTAGGTTAATGCTTTTTCTGGATCTCCAATTATAGTACATCTTCATTTTAGGCATGAATAGCTTACATTTTCATTTCCTGAATTATCTGAGCTGAAAAATAAGCAGAGTTATGCAGTTCAACCAGATTCTCAAATCTTTTTAAAGAAACTTTTCCCCCGAGAGAGAAAAGAAATCAGAAGGATTTGAGGTTTGCACGAACATTGTCATTAGCAAACCTTGTAATATGTCAAATTTTGAATATAAAGAATTTATTACAAGTAGTAATTATCTCTCTAGATTTCTTGAGCAGAGAGGAAGTTTTAACACCAAGACTGAATATAAACTAAAAGCACCCTCACCTGTATTCTATCCTCTGCCCACCCAGGAGAAACAAATCATCTGTGAGAAAAAATTAATAGCCTTCCTACTGTAAAGCATCAAAGCATTATAATCTCATTTTCTACTCCAAACTTTTTATTCTCAACATTAGATTTTCTTAGCAAGGCAGTAGAATAATTGGCATTAGCAGAGATTAAAATTAATATTAGATGCTATAGTCAATTATTATTTATTTTGGCTGATCTGTGGGTTAGGATATTTGGTATTCCCAAAGAAATCCAGTTGGCCAAATATATTTTCCTTAGAATTAAAAAAAAAAAAAAAAAAAAGGAAGAATCTGAAACAGTAACAAATTATGTGGTTACCTAAAATCAGCCTATCTATAGTTTTCTGATGGGTGTGGTTGTTGCACAAGAACACAGAGCAGGCTTTTACTGGGAAGTTGGAAATCTGATGCAAACAGGCTGAAGTATACTTTGTTTTGCAGTGCTAATTGGCAATCATAAAGGATCACTGATTCCTGTTCCTGAAGGCAGGGATGTGGAATGAATCTTTGAGTAATTTATTGTCAGAAACATGAGAGATGACTAAGTATCATGCAAAATATTTAGCCCTGGTGTATTGAGTTTGGAGGAGAAATTTTTAAACTTATTGTGAAGCTGATTTAATTTTTATTTTAAAACCAATCAAAACAATGTAAAGAGGTATAATGGAAAGTCTCACTTCTACCATCTCCTACCCATCCTATTTCCCCTCTTCTCCCCAGGCCAAGAAACTATACTTATTTCTTGCATATTTATCCTTCTAGAGTCTCTTGATGCAAATTCAAGCAAATGCAGCTATATATTCATATTCCTCCTTTCTTACTACTGTGAAATATTTTATGAATGGGACAATTATAATATTTATGCTTATGAGACATGTATATGTGACATGTCATCAATGTATCTTCAATTCTCAAAACAGTCATAGAGTAGGTAGTATTTTCTCCATTTTACATATGAAGAAACTGAAGTTCAAGAGAGCTAAAACATGTCCCAAGTTCACACATTGTTGGAGCTAGCATACAGAGTCCTCCCTTTTGCACTAATGGTACTTGTTTATATAACTTCAGTAGTTTAGCACTTCTGTTTAGAAATGTCAGGACAGAATTCTGCAGCTCTTAAACAACAAATGCTATTATCATTGCATTCAAAGAAACTCATGGTAAGTTTAATCTTTCACATTTTCAAAATAAAACCTCTTTTTTTCTAATATCATTTTTATAAATAAGAGAGTGAAACTCATGTTAAATCCAGCTGTCTAGATAAAAATCACTGTTAACATTTTGGTGTCTATCCTCCTAAACTGTTTTGTGTGTAAAGTGATATCCTATCATGCAGCATTTCAGGGGAATTAAGGATTGGCAGGAAATCATCGTTCTCATACACACTCATGTACATTATTAGTTCCCCATGTAGTTACTCAAGAATCCAGAATGTTATTGGTAGTTGAGGCCACAATGGGCAGGATCAGTATAGTGTATATTGGCATGATTTTTTCCTGGCCCCAAGAACCTTAGTGGGTTGCACAGGTACCAGTAATGATGTCCATACATAGTAGAGTCCTGCCTCATCTGAGGAAAGAAATGGAAATTCTTTTCTCTGTCCCAGCTGTCCTTATACAGCCTACAACACCATTCCAAAATAACTTACCCACTCAGGCAAATGTCTAGACATATCAATTCTTGATGCACAATGTGGGTTTACAAGTTTATAAGTGGTGGCTGGTAAATTTATCTACCATAGTTTCTAATATTTATTCTTTTTGAACATCATCATATATTATGGCCTTTCACAGACTCAAATAATTTCATTCAATAGTTATAAACAGTTTCTTTTTGATTCATGTTCACACTCCTCACATTTTGGCCAATGAGAGCCCTTTCAAGCTAGCTTCTTGTCAACATCATCAGAAAGTTTTGAAAGTATTCTTGCTATCTTTCATCTAGATGTGCCATCCCCACCTTTAATTTCAGCTTCTAGAAATTAAACTTGGGCACTAGGACTACATATTATACTGTTTCATACGATTAAGGGGCTAAAGAATGATGACAAAGGCCTATAGGGCTTTAGTGATGGAACATTTACTTTTTTTTTCAATATTAATTAATTTATGTTGCTATGTACAATTTACCATTTATTAAATATCACTTAAAATTATAGTTCATTAATAGATAGTTAATGTAAACTTTTTCTATCATTTTGAGCTATAGTTTTTTCTTTATTCATTAGCTTTGATTTTCCATGATATATATTGTCTTACCAAACTGTGTTTTTAAATTTCTGTGTTACTCCCAAATTTATAGTTTCATTTTCTTTCTTTCTGTCTCTTGGCTCTAACATTCAGGAATTTAGTGTGCAGGTCTCAGTTGTCCCCTACATCATGCATTACCGGAGCACAACTGCCTAAAAAGGAAAATAAGGCCAACTTCTTTTCAAGGGAAATACTAAAGAAGTAAAGTTATGGGCCAAAAGGCAAAACTATAGAGACAGTAGAAAGATCAGTGGTTCAGGAGGAGGGAGTAAGAAAGGGATGAATACATGGAATAGAGTGTTTTAGGGCCATGAAACTATTCTGTATGATACTGTAATGGTGGATACATGTCATTATACATTTATCAAAACCCATAGAATGTACAACAAAGAATGAACCCTGAGGTAAACTATGAATTTTAGTTAATAATATATCAATACTGGCTCATCAATTATAGAAATGTACTGCACTAATGCAAGATTGTTAGCAAGAGGGGAAACTGTGTGGAGAGGGAGACTTGTGGAGAAAGGCTATAGTGAGAACTCTATACTTTCTGCTCAAATTTTGTATAAACCTAAAGCTAAAAACCAATGTTTATTAACTAAGAAAAAACTTCTGGGCCCTCAGTATTTCAAAGACAGGAGACACTTAGATAAACTCCCAAACTATTAGTAGCTAATAGCAATAATGAGGGGGTTTAAGACCAATACAATCCTTTGGGGTTTTTATCTATATTTATCTTTTAAAAATTTTATTTTTATTTTTATTTGTTATTGAAGTATAATGATACACTACAATGTTATTATACAATGTATTATACAATACAAATACAATGTTATATTAGTTTCATGTGTATCATGTAGTGATTCAACAATTCTATGGATTACTCAGTGCCTACCTTATATGTGGAATCTAAAAAACAAAACAAACAAAAAACAAATTCTTAAATACGGAGTACAAAGTGGTGGTTGCCAGGGGAGGTGGGCGGGGGATGGGCAAAATAGATGAAGGGGATTAAGAGTTACAGACTTCCAGTTATAAAATAAATAAGTCATGGAGATGAAAAGTACAGCATAGGGAATAATATTGCATATTTACTTTTATTTACCCCATTATTTTTCTGAGCCCTGTTCTCATTACCTTGTCTCTTTGGGCCATAAATGTTGAACTCCAATTTCCTTATGCCCTTTGAATGAGTATCCACTCTTCTTTACCTTAGGAATATACTAGTTTACATATTAATATATATTTAAATATACAAATAAAATATATAAAATAAATAGGTAAAATAGTGTAGACACTCATTATGTGCACCTAGGGGGCAGTCATACACATAGCTTACATGAATTATCTTAAAAATACAGTCCTGAGTAAAAAGATAAGAACAGAATGAGATTTATGTGAACTTAAAATACATACTTAAAAAGTAACAATATACATTTTTATAAGAATACATGTGCATTTTAAATATATCAGAAATGTTTGCTTATGAGAATGGGGGGTGGGCATAAAAAGGAATAAATTAATAAACAAGAGAAGGGCCTTGCTTGGACCAATAAAAAATTTATTATCCAACAAGCCTGAGTAGTTCTTGATAGAAGTCGTTCAAAAATCCACTGATGTCACACTTTTCCTCAGTGACCCAGTGGTCTCCTGCTTTAGACTAGTCAGTTTATATCCAGAACATACTCAGCTTACATTCCCTCCTTCAGATTCCAGGTACCCCTTGGGAAATCTGATTGTGGTGACATGGATCCTAGTCCCACTCTTGACCCAATATGCAATATTCCAGTTATAGATTGGCAGGAACACAGACACACACACCCTCATGCTTGTTCATGACCCCTAACTCACAATCTGTGCATAGTTGGGATCTTGCAGACTGGGGCACATTTTTGCTCTGTGATATGTATCTTTTGCTCAAAGCTTACCTCACTTGAGAGTTGTACTTGCATTTAAGGGAATGTTGATAAGCATTATGCTGTCCTTCATCTTGAATCAAATAGCGTTAATAGGCCACATTCTCATCTGTAGCAAGGACATAGTCATGGACCAGGTGTCTCTAAATAGGATTTTTCCTTCCAGTTGCCTGTGCTCTGGAAAGCCTACTTCCATGCACATTGTTACTTTAATTTTCCTTTTCCTGACAGCTGATTTCTGCAAGCTGCACTGCCGGATGATCAAGATGGACCATTCAACTGTGGGAAATTATAATGGCAGTATCCTTAGGTTTTTCCTCTTGACCTGCTCAAATTCTTCAGAGGAGGCCCTTTCAATCTCCTGCCTGGAAAGTGAAATCCTAGTGGCCAGTTTTCTGGGAATTAAATGGGGGAAAGGTTTGAGGTCTTAATGTATAGTAGGTATACATTCAGTGAATTGCTTCCTTTTCACTATGGTACACCATCCCATTCTCAACTATGCCTGGTGTTCCCTTATTTACCAGTTTTACTCTCTCCAAAAGATAACAATCAACTATGTATGTTTTGCCAGGGTAGAAGAGGGATTCTTGGCATCTGACTGTTCTTTCATTTCTTTTGTACGTTTTCTATTTGGTTGTTTTTCTCTTGTCAGCTTATAAGATCATTTGTCTATTGGGGTGCCCGGGTGGCTCAGTCAGTTAAGTGTCCAACTTTTGGTTTTGGCTCAGGTCATGATCTCAGGGTTGTGAGGTGGAGCCCCACATCAGGCTCTGCACCCAGTGCAGAGTCTGCTTGAGATTCTCTTTCTCCCTTTCCCTCTGCCCCTCCCCCTGCTCATGCTCTCTCTCTTTCTCTCTCTCTAAAATAAATAAATAAAATCTTACAAAAGATCATTTGTCTATTTGCTTTATTTAAAGAATCTTTTGTGTGTTTACTTTAGGCCTATTATTTGTCTGTTTTCTTTTTAATATCTTTTGCCATCCAAATATTAAACATTTTTATACGGTTAAATATGTCTAACTTTCCTATTAGTTAATGTTAGGTTTCCTCTCTTGGTTAAGAAGGTCTCCTCAGAGTACTCCTGTATTTCTTTTTTTTTTTTTTTAAGATTTTATTTATTTATTTTGAGAGAGAGAGAGAATGAGAGAGCGAGCAGGGGGAGGGGCAGAGGGAGAGGGAGACAGAATCCCAAGCAGACTCCACACGGAGCGCGTAGTCTGTCACGGGGCTTGACCTCATGAATGTGAGATGAAATCAAAAGTCAGATGCTGAACTGAACGAACCAGGTGCCCCTACTCCTGTATATCGTGTGTAGTCTCCTGAATTTTCTTCCAAGATTTTCATTTCTTTATATTTCACATTTAAATCTTTATCTGGAATTTATTTTTTAGTAATGTGATATCGAGGCATTATTTCCTTCCATATGAATAGCTATTTGTGCCGAATATTTTTCCCTAAATAAACCATTGCTACTTATTAAGTTAAAAATAGCACTTTGCCATATGTTTTATTCTTATTTATAGTGGGATGCTATTTCTTAATTATCAGCTCCCTTCTACTGATCTATTTGTTCCTGTGAAAATACCATATTCATTTGGCCACTGTGCAAAGGAAAGATCCTATGGATGTCCAGAAAAAACAAGTCAAATACAAAGGATCCCAAATTAGGACAATAACTAGCCCTGGTAATTAGAAGGCACTGAGGCAACACCTCTGAAAATATGAAAGAAAATGTTTCCAATTTAGAAATTTTATAGTAGAGAAAATATCAGTCAGGTATGGTGGCAGAATAAAGGTGGTTTTAAGCATACAGAATTCCAAAGTGTTTACCTCATGCACTGTTTCTTTGGAAGCTACTGTACTCTATCCTTTCTTAGGAAGCTATAGTACTTCAAAGAATCAGGGGAAGAAACCAAGAAGGAGGAAGAAAAAGGATACCAGAAACAGAAGATGCACTAGAGCTGAGGGGGGGGGGGGAAAAAGTCCCCAGGATAATGGTGAGGGGACATCCCAGAATGAGTGTGGTATATCAGACAGAGCTGAACCACCAGTATGATTGGAGCAGGTCACAAGGTTCCAAGAGATCGGGAGAGGAAACTGATAGAAACCTGATGTGCTGTCTTGAGAGGAGATTTATAAAACTGACACCGAGTTAGGGCTTGAATTAGTGATACATATATAGAACATTAAGTAAATGATTAAATAGTAATATAATTATTAGCTCCAGAGAAAACAAGAAGATGTGCAGAAAAGCAATATAGTTCATTTCATAGCATATCTTTGGATGATATTTACATAATCATAATATCAAAAACCATGATCTTTGATCTTCCACGTATACCTGTATTAATGGTGAGGAAGTGGACAAGGGTGTTGTGTGGTAGGAGCAGGAGAAGGAAAGGTGCTAAATCCACACCTTCTGTAATGTTAAGTCAAAAATAGAAGAATAAAAATAATGTGAACATATTATTTAGAGATATGGAGGCAAATTCTAAAACAATTAATTACCTGAAAGAGGAGCAAGGGTTGCCTTTGGAAGGGGAAGAATCAGGAGAGAGCAGGTCAGGGAACTGTTATTTTTCATAAATAAAACCCTTGTAATGTTGACTCCTTAAACTATATCTTAGGCATAACTTCCATAAAGAATAGCAACTAAAAATAAAAATAATGTTTAAATGAAAAAGTAAACAAAATGATTTTTAAGTTAAAACCTCCTGGGTACATTTTGTCTGATTTTAAGTGCAGGATTATTCTGATAACATTTCAAATATGTATTAAAGACTAGCATGAACTTAAGTGGCTCCAACTTTCCTTAATGTCAATGCAGTTTCAAAATTTAGAACAGGTTCTTTTTGGATTGTGTGTACACTTCTTCCCAGCTCACTACGGTGAGTATGTAAATGTCTTGAGAAATGTAAATGGAAGACAATGGTCCCAACATGGGAAGTGATTCCGGGTTCAGAAAAGTAGTTCTTCACTTGGGTTCATTTTTAATTGGTGGAAAAATATATAAGAAGCATACCTGCTCTGTTTCTGTTCTTGTTCTATTCTGGCCTTAAGCACAAGTGCTAAAAATCAATGAGCTCTTCTGAAATTTCCAGTGCCAGTGTTCAGATTCAAGCCATTAATACGTTCAAGTCAGTGTGGGGAAAAGCAGCTCAACTTTGATTCAGACTTCTGTCTTGGGAAGGTTGGTTTCTTGCTTTTTATCTTCTCACATCTTTTCTAAAGATGTTTTCTTTGTTCTCATACCTGTGATTAGTTTATATCAAAGCCTTTTTCTCTTCTTTCAAAACGATCTGTTCCGTGAAGCATTTCAGGGGTGAGGGACCACCTACTATTTTACACTGTCCATTAAATGGGTCTCTGTGTCATCTCTATGCATCTCTGTGGACTTTTAAATCCAAAGTCCTTCAACAATGGCGTTTTTGTTCTCTATTGTCTGGATGACTCTTAACTATTTGAAAGCAGTGCTACAGAGATATGAAGGGATGGTACTAATTTATGTAATTCAGAGTTGAGAGGTATAATCCTGACATATAAAGGGGTAAAATATGACTTAGGTAAGTACTTTAACATCTGAGGGATTATGATGTAATTTGTTTTCATGTTTTGTTGATATTTTACACATTTTATATCTATCAGTTATGAAATCAGTTATGTCACAAGACTTTAAATATTTTTGGACATGGTTGTTTATGCTCTTTTGATTTAGTTCTTTTCCCCCCTGCCATGTCTATGGCCAAATATTTATAGTATATAATATGTCACATACCCAGGGAGAAGTAATTAGGGCCCATGCAATTCAGACCCTTTTCTTTAATGATAACTGTTTTTGTTGAATGTATTTGAATCCCCACTCTTATAAAGATATACAATTGAGTATACAAGTGGGTTCTGATATTGTTGATGATTTCTTCTTTACTAAGGTAACTGGTGATTATCCTAACAACTATGGCTAAACAAATACTGTGTTACAGTATAGGTATTCTGTTTATCTTCTTCTTTCCAATTGGCCTGGTCTATGTTACAATGCCCATTTCTTGCCTCCAGACCCTTATAGCTGAATACTGTTGTGTGTTTGTGCACTTATTCAAAGTATGGCCATTATGTCCTGAGATTTTATCAATTAATGTCTATGTAAAGCATTGCTTTTCTCAGGTGTGCTCTGCAGACTGCCCTATGGATCACTAAAGCTCTTTGTCCTTCCCTGAGCACCAAGTTTGTATTGTTATTTTTTTGGTACTGCACTCTCTCTGCAGGATCAGCATGCTTGGATGGTTGTGTCCCCTTTATTGTGTGGCCGTTGGAGAGCTTGAACACTGCTTTTGTGGGAAGAGTCTTTTCCGACTTGGGGTCTTGTCTTAAAAGTCATCTGTTATTCACTCAAGCCTGAGCTCTTCCTGTGAGTCAACATTAGCTTGGGTTGAAACTGTTTAATCACTTAATATTTTTTGGAGGGGGTTATACATACACACATGTGTTTGTATGAATGTATGAATGTGTGTAAATATGTATATATACATATATTACATTTATATGTAAAATCATGAAAATTCAAAATGTTTTACTGAGTGTCAGTGAGAATGGGTCTTTCAGTTCTGTATTCTGTTTTCATGGCACGGGCTTTAGGGGAATTTCTGGGGAGAGAATATGGTCTTTATTCTCTCAGTTTTATGTCTCAGAATGGGCAGAACTCAGGATGTTTTTAGCTTTTTCTGAGTTACCTCGTATGAAGCTATTATCTATGGATTTTAAATGAAATATTTTTGAGGTTTTTTTTTTACATATTTGTATGTTTTTATTTGAATTCAAAACTTTTATAATGGGGAATATATGATAAACTTAACTTTGAACTTACCTGGGTTTTTATATTTAAAGTATGTTTCTTCCAAACAGCAAAAGCCAGTCTGACAATCTTCTCACATGGAGTGCTTAGTCCACTTTAAGTTAGTGTAATTACTCATATGGTTGGATTTTAGTCTATCATCTTGGTATTTGATTTTATTTTTCCTATCAGTTCCTTATTTCTCTGTGCCTCCTTTCTTGCTCCTTGTGGGTGCATCACTATATTTAGTATTTATTTCCTCTATTGACTTTTTATCTATACCTCTGTATATTTTTAGGGGTTGATCTATAGATAATATCATTTAAAGATAAACCCTTTATATTTAAAGGGCATGAGCAATGTAAGATCCTTACATCAGTACAATTTAATTCTCGCCCCACCAGCTCTTCCACTTGGTTCTTGACTATAGTTTCTGTCTCTGCCAAAATTCTTTATCTGTTCACACATGTTGCCCAACTTTTATACTGATTTCTTTAATGTATTGATCATAATTATTTTAATATCTATCTGATAAATACAAATATATAAGCTTTCTCCAGATTTGCTTCTATTACTTTTTTCTCGTTCTTGATCATGGGTCACATATTTCCTGCTTCTTCGCATATCTTATGATTTTTTTATTTTATGCTAGGCATTGTATGTAAAAGGACATTATAAATAATGTTTACCACCATAAAAGTGATGTTGCTTCTTCTGTCAGGCTGTTAGTATGAAGGACTAAATTAATCTGATCTGTAGTGGAGCTGGATCAGGGCTTTGTCCCATATTTATCTATATTAGTTGTCACTGGCTTCAAATGTTTTGATGGTGGGTTCAAGACGTGTTCTTCAGCAGGGTTTTATGAAACTCTAGAGATCCCAGCTGCCAACTTTGTCACTGGGAGCCCTCTTTGCTCTCTAGTCCTGCCCCCCAGCTTTTTGTACCCTGCTGCCCAGTCCCCTCTGGAGGACTGCTGAAGTACTCACTATTAAGGCCCAGAGTAGCTTGGAGGGATTTCTTTGGGATTTAAAAAAAAGTGCTTTTAGGCATTTATTTATTTTTAAAAAAAATCTATTGAGATGAAATTCACAATCTGTAAATTAACTTTTTATTTTTTAAAAGATTTTTATTTATTTATTTGACAGAGAGAGATACAGTGAGAGAGGGAACACAAGCAGGGGGAGTGGGAGAGGGAGAAGCAGGCCTCCTGCCGAGCAGGGAGCCTGATGAGGGGCTCGATCCCAGCACCCTGGGATGATGACCCAAGTCGAAGGCAGACGCTTAATGACTGAGTCACCCAGGCGCCCCTAAATTAACTATTTTAAAGTGAACAATTCAGTGACATTTAGTACATTTATAACATTATGCAAACACCACTTCTACCTAGTTCTAAAATATTTCCATTGCCCCAAAATAAAACCTCTTATCCATTAAGCAGTTTCTATTAGTACCTCTGCCTGGCCTCTGGCAACCACCAATATATATTCTGTCTCTTTGGATTTACTAATTCTGGATAATTCATATCATTGGAATCCTATACAATTGATCCTTGAACAACATGGGGGTTAGGGGTGCTGACTCCCTGCACAGACAAAAATCCATGTAGTACTTTTGTCTTCCCCAAAACTTAACTACTAATAGCCTACTGTTGACCAGAAGCCTTACTGATAACATAAAAAGTTAACACATATTTTGTATGTTATATGTATTATATACTGTATTCTTAAAATAAAGCAAACTAGAGAAAAGAAAATGTTATTTTTTTTCTCTTAAGGATTTATTAATTTATTTTTTTTATTAACATATAATGTATTATTTGTTTCAGGGGTACAGGTCTGTGATTCATCAGTCTTACACAATTCACAGCACTCACCATAGTACATACCCTCCCCAATGTCCATCACCCAGCCACCCCATCCATCCCCCCCCCC